>NC_072412.2:57980740-59230740 GCF_028858775.2 Pan troglodytes | reverse complement strand
CAAACTCTCATATATAACAGAAGAAACTCAACCTAGCTGCTCAGAATTATTAATCCAATTCTATAATTATAAAATACTAATAGACAGCTTCTGGTCTCCATACATACAAAAGAAACAAACAGCAACAGGAAAGTGAGTGATCCAGACTATACAGTAAAACAATAATGACAGAAACCAACCAACCAAACAAACAAAAAAACACTGCACCCTAAAGAGGCAAATGCAATACATGAAATACAACAAAACAAAACAAACCAACACTCATTGGTATCCTCAGGGCCATATGGGAAAATGCTACCAAAAAATGAAACTGTCAGAGAATAAGAAAAAAGCTATTGTAAATTAAAAGAAAGAGTAGAGGAAAAGGCTCAACCACCAAAGATGTCCAACATCCAATTATCAAATGTTTCAGAGACAGAATAAACAGAGGATAGAAGACTTTAAAAGTAGAAAAGTATTTCTCAACAGTAAAGACTATGTCTTCACATTGAAAGGGCCCAAAGAATGTAAAAAGGACGAATTCTAGGTTCAATCTTGTACAATATCAGGAAATAAATGATTTAAACACTTCTATTGTAAAAAATATAACACAGATACAAAGAAGTTAGGATGAAGATGGCTTCGAACTTGAAATCAGCAACATTGCATGCTGTAAAGTTTCTAAGACTAATTTTTAAACTATTCTTATTCAAACTATTCTTATATAAGCTATCAATTAAGCATAAGATCATAATAAAGGAATTTTAATATATAAGAATATATAGTTTACTCCTCATATCTTTTTTTGAGGAAGGAGAAAAACATGGGATATAAGAAACTGCAATATCAAAGAATTTCCAAAAGACACCTACCCAGCTTTCCTAGAAAGATGCTGGTTCTAATTAGAACAGAAAGTCAGTGAGCTATGATGATAAATATCCTCATGAGAAGGTACAATGCATTCCACTCAAGAGATACTCATTGCAGAATATGTAATTTCTTAATGAAAACAAAAAATAAAATGAAAAATTAATTTTACCTAATATTAGTCAAAGTAAAAAATAAAGAATAGTTTTGATCAATTGATGAAACCTGAGAAAAGAAAATCTGTATGAACCTGATGTTGGAAATAGTCTCCTTAACCTTCACAAAGTTTATGATATTAGACAAACAGAAAAGGACATCTAATCATGACATACCAATTAGTGTTGTAGGCAGCAGTGTTTTCATAATTCGAAAGTAAATAATAATGTTTTCAAGTTTTAGAATCAATTTATAAGCAAAAAGAGAAGAAAATAATCTGAAAGGCAATAATTAGGTAATATAAAGATATCACTCATACTATTGATCATTGATTAAATGTGGTAGAAATCATAGGGGTCCTAATATCCTCATTTACACAACAGGAAGTCTAGAGAAAAGGCCTGGGTTTAATGGGATGAGAAGTACAAGTTTAAGCCTATAATTTTAATAATTAGTAACCAATGGAATATTAAGAATAGTAATTTTAAAATTTGTATTTGAAAGGAGATGGAGATTTGGCTAAGGGTTAGTCTGGATACACTAAATCTTCATCTTTTAGAAAAGAGAACAAATAGAAGATCAAATATTGATTATTCATGACTAGTACCGTCTTAGCATATGGTCCTGAGGATGTCCAACTCTCACCTCACTTCCATGAATAATGATTGGAAAGAAGGTGAGAGAGTTGGGTGGGGGTTAATATTGATAAACAAAATCTTCATCTTTGTAAAAAGGGAATAAATCGATGAGCAAATATTGATTATAAATGACTGTTTTCGGAAGAACTGAAAATACTAAAAAATGTTTGAGCTATAGAAGGTGGTTTCATAAACTGTTGCTTTGTTTCATACCTTTAAAAAAGATTTGCATTTTTTTTTAAAGTATGAAACAAAGCAACAGTTTATGAAACCACCTTACTTGGAACCAACCCAAATGTCCATCAGTGATAGATTGGATTAAGAAAATGTGGCTCATATACACTATGGAATACTATGGAGCCATAAAAAAGGATGAGTTCATGTCCTTTTGTATGGACATGGATGAAGCTGGAAACCATGATACTCAGCAAACTATCGCAAGGACAAAAAAACCAACACCGCATGTTCTCACTCATACGTGGGAATTGAATAATGAGAACACTTGGACACAGGAAGGGGAACATCATACACCAGGGCCTGTTTTGGGGTGGGGGGAGGAGGGAGGGATAGCATTAGGGGATATACCTAATGTAAATGATGAGTTAATGGGTTCAGCACACCAACATGGCACATGTATACATATGTAACAAACCTGCATGTTGTGCACATGTACCCTAGAACTTACAGTATAATAAAAATAAAAATAAATGTAAAAAGCTGACAGTACAAAAAAATTTGCATTTTTACAATGTCCTTGGACTCATTTGTATTTTTATAATTTAAATTTTTTAAAAAATGAAACCCATAGTACAAAGCAGTTGATAGAGAACATTGATAAATAGGTTACTTAGCCTAAGTCCATGCATAACTACTAACATGTAATGCAGATTTGCCTCATTGATTCAAAAAGAATAAAACTATTGAAGTTGTGAAGTGGATTAATGGGCATTCCTTGGTTGATAGAGTGTTTCAGTGACAAAAATAAATACCTCAGAAGTGGGTAATGAGAGAACTATGCTGGTTAAAAGAAACTCGAACAGTTATCCCGTTATTTTTATAACTTACTGAACAGTGGCTTTTATGAAGTATTAACAGAGTATTTTGGCCCCTGGCTGCATAAAAATAAAGGCAATATAATATGTAAAAGAAGTTTTTTTATTAAGAAATTAACATCTTCACACAATCCAAATAGTATGTTCTTGAAATAAACCTGAATAAGGCATTTTGTTCTCACAGCAAATATCTTTCTTTATTATCAAATTATATTTTAGGGTATTTTATAAGTATCATTTCCATTTCTTTTTAAGTTTTAAGTATTTTAGTGTTGCCTTAATAAAGGATAATTCTAATATCTTATTTTATAATTCTTTGAGCTTCTAAAAAGAAAATTATAACAACATAAGATTTTAATGAAAATCACTCTTACAGGACCACTAGTAAAACTATTTGATATATTTATGCAACTATAGGTATATTTATATAAAATGATATCTCTACATAGAATTCCCTGACTTTCTGTTTCTTCTATTTTTTAAATTGTTGTGATTAGAGAGTAGTTATATATATTTATGGGGTACATGAGATGTTTTGATACAGGCAAGCAATGTGAAATAAGCACACTATGGAAAATGGGTTATCCATCTTCTCAGGCATTTATCCTTTGAGTTACAAACAACTCAATTACACTCTAAGTTATTTTAAAATGTACAATTAAGTTATTATTGACTATAGTTACCCTATTGTGCTATCAAATAGTAGGTTTTATTCATTCTACTTTTTTTTGTACCCATTAACCATCCCCATCTCCCCCTGCAATTCTCCCACAATAATTCTTCCCAGTTCTGGTAACCATCCTCTACTCTCTATGTCCATGAGTTCAATTGTTTTGTTTTTTAGGTCCCTGTTCTTTAATATTCTTTATTGCATTATCCTTTTAACAAGACCCTAATTATTCCATTTTCTCCTTCCAAAATCACTGTTGTCAATTTTAAGTAAACTCTTATTATCTGAACAACATTTATGACTTCCTGAGTTATTCATCAAAGTATTTGAACTTTTATTGCCTGAAGAATGAGGTAGATATTGTGAGTTTCTTGTCTATACATCTAATGAGACTATTTGCTTATTATTAAAACAAATCTAAAAGTCTGAGAAACACTTTGAATTTCTTTCAGATTTGGGTTATAGATGGACTTTTACATTTATTTATTATTTATTTTCTTATTTTCAAGACAGAGTTTTACTCTGTCATCAAGGCTACAGTGTAGTGACATGATCATGGTGCAGCCTCCACCTCCCTGGGTTCAGGTGATCCTCCCAGGCCAGCCTCCCGAGGAGCTGGGACTACAGGTATGCACAATCACAACCAGATAATTTTTTTTAATATTTTTTTGTAGAGACAGGGTTTTACCATGTTGCCCAGGTTTGTCTTGAACTCCTGGGTTCAAGTGATCCACCAATCTCAGTCTCCCAAGAGCTGGGATTACAGGCACCACGCTTGGCCGACTTTTTTTTTTCTATTTATTTAATACTAGTGTGATATTTTTGGTTACTCTGGATATTTAGGCAAGTTTCAATATTCTCCACTACATTTTTCTAATTCATACAAACATTTATATTGAGTAATACATATAATGATTTGAAGAATCAACAAGATATTTGAAGAAATCCAAAGTTATTAATTTAATGGTTAGTATTTTAAAATTTTAAATTAATAAATGAAACTAATTTGATTAAGGCCAATGCAATGGAAAATGGGCAAATGATACACATTTTTATTAATAATTTAGTTCTGTATTTACATTGAAACTGTTGTATATAACAGTGGAATTACCATCCTACTAAGAGAAAACCATTAAAGCCATGTACTATTCATGATAAAAAAAAAAAATTGAAAAGTAAAAGCCATATTCCCAAAGGTTTTTTTTTTTTTTTACTTTTCTATTTTATTTTTTATTTTTTGAGACAGAGTCTCACTCTGTTGCCCAGGCTGGTGTGCAGTGGCGCGATCTCGTCTTACTTACTGCAACCTCCTCCTCATGGTTTCAAGCATCTCCTTCCTCAGTCTCCTGAGTAGCTGGGATTACAGGCGCCCACCACCATGCCCAGCTGATTTTTGTATTTTTGGTAGAGATGGGGTTTCGCCATGTTGGCCAGGCTGGTCTGGAACTCCTGACCTCAGGTGCTCTGCCCACCTCAGCCTCCCAAAGTGCTGGGATTACAGGCATGAACCACCACCCCTGGCTGACCCAAAGTTTCTTAATATATCTTATGTGTTGCAGCTAGTTTTATGAATTCTGCTTGAAGATGTATGATAACAGCATTAAAGCCTTACATAGGCAAATACAATTTCTACCACCTGTAATTTTCCCAAGAATAGGATTAAATATGATAATTTATATACACTGTATTTAAATTTGGAAACTTGAAAAAAATGCATCTGTAAAATAAACAGCTTATTTATTTGCCAACTTTCTTTTTCCTCCTTTGCAAACAACTATATTGCACTTCTTTACAGTCAGCTCCAGCCAGGGGACTAAGCTCTGGCTGGAGGAATACAGGCTAGAATAAGGTATGCCACTAGGCAGGTTTGTTTCTACAAAACCTCTGGTGTGACCTTCAGCAATCTTTCTTGGTCTTCTAGCCAGATACAGAGGACAAAATGAGAAGTGCTTGGGTCCCCAGAGGACCACATAGACTGAAGCCCCTCTGCTTTGCCTTGTGTTGGATTGTAACATGGGAAATAGTATACACTTATTATGTAAAGCCACAGACATTTTTGGTTTTCATGACAAGTAGCCTGCCTTTCTTCCACAAAATTGTACCAAGTTACCAAGGAACATAGGGAAATAAACACCCCCAGATTAAGAACCAAAAGACCTAGATTGTAGCCCCATATCTGCCATCTTTCACATAGACAGCCATAGTTAGCATCAACAGTGTTAGTTTTGATGAGCCCCATGTTGGCAACAGCATTGGTTAATAATATCACTAATACAAATGGGTACTCTCTGTTGAACACCCATTAAGTTGCTTACAAGGCTAAACAGATGTTCCACAGGTGGAAACAAATGAATTGGCTCAGAGATTTTCAAATGACGTAGGTACCAAGTAGCAAGGGCAATGTGAGAATCCAAGTCTCTAGAGCTCCTGCTGCCTGCTTCTCCATGAATCCCAGGAGGATTCTGCACAGTCACTCCACTGCTCCATGCCTCAGCCTCCTCAATAGAAATGGTACAGGCTTGGACTAGAAAAACTCTAAAGGCTCTTTGACTCCAATATCTCTCTATGAGAAAAAATAAATAGTTGTTAGGAAAACATAGAAGTGTTGGCTGGCATGCTCATATCTGTGCTAACTTATAACAGCTGTGTTGTGTCTCCTTCAGAACTGTCAAGAGAAATATGATGGCCCTACTCACTAAGCCTCCCTCCATCTCTCTTTTCTCTTCCTCTCATTCACTCTCTCCCATCCTCCTTGACCTACAGCAATCTGTGATGAGACTCGTGCCAGCTACAGGGAAGATAGGAGCCTGAGGAAGACAAACTTGTGTATGACATGAACTTTATACCTCCCAAATTTTATATATTACCTGGAAGATACTCAAATAACCGTAATAGTTAATTAAACAATTATTTTAGAAGCAGGGGTGGTAATCTCAATACACAGCACTTCAGCCAAGAAGCCATCTAGGGATCTCTTAAGAGTAGGATTTGTATATTTTGAACAGGTGGGCTAGAGGCTGGGGAATAATCTAGACAGAAGAGACACAGTAATCTAGGCAGTCATCAGAGTAAGAAGCATGAGAAAATCAGTTAATTCTGGGCACAGTAGAAGATGATTCACTCTACATACACAGTCTTCTTTTCTACTCCCTGGCCTTAAAACTGTGTTTGTGTCCTTGCCTGTTCTCCTTCCATACCTACCACTTTACTACATAGACTCTAATAATTTTCATATTTGTTTCATTTTCTTTAAAAAACATGTATATGGCACTTAACTATGCAACATTTGTCTAAGCATTAACAAATATTAGGTCATTTAATCCTCATGCAACTTCATAAGGTAGGTGTACTATTTTTAGCCATGTATTAGAGCTGACGCACTGAAGTCATGAGTGGTTGAATAGCTTGCCAAAGGTCACACAGCTGATAAGTGTTTGAACCAGGAAATATCCAGGTAGCTCAGACACATCTCTTGAATCTTGAACAACTGTATTCAGATATTTATGGCATGGCATAAATTTGGAAAGTCATCTAAATAAGTGTAACTGTTGAAGACTTGGATTGGGTCATTGATTGTCAATATGTATAGAATGCTGGAGAAATAACCAGGAGTAGAAACCTGGAAATGTTCACTTTTAAAAACAAAGAAAGCAAGCAGAGTAAAGGATAGAATCGAAAATAAAAGCAAGACAAATGACGGTCTCTAGTGCCATACAATTTCTGGGAACAGAGAGGCAAAACGGAAACATGGCCCACAGGTAGAAAACCTCAGTGGCACAAGTGCTAATAAAAAACAACAACACTTGGTCTTTTGGTGACTTGTTTGAGAGCAATACAGAGAATAATGAGTAGGTAATAGTGAAGTGAAGACACTGAATGTAAATTTTATAAAGGAAAAAGTGGTGCTATAGACAATGCATTAAAACATGTGATTCTGCTGGGAGATTTGGGAATGCTTTTGCTTTTTTGTTTATTTTAAACTCTCTTAGCCTTTATTCTCTTTGGCTAACTACAAAAAAAGTTCAGCAAAATAACTTCTATTCAGATTTATGATCTTTGTGGAATATTGGCTGTGTAAGAAGAAAGGTGGTAATTTGGAGGGTGGTGTATGGTTTAAAGCAAATATTTATCAGTTGAGTGTTCTGAGGAGTAATTCAGCTTCACAGACTTCAACAGCAATCATGGACCCTACTGACTCCAAGGGAGACACAGAGAACTGCTGAAAGAAAGCTAAGTAAAAACCAAATATAGTGAATTTTCTTCTTTATTTTCTAATTTCACCTTTTAAGTGGGCATCCTCCTGACTCCTTGAAAGGCGTTGAAGGCTAAAATTACCATAAAATGCTTTTTTTCCCTATGTCAACCCTTAATTTTGGCCTTTTTTTCCCCTTCATGATCCCAGGTTCAGACATAGCCATCAAGTGCTTGGGGTGATCAAATGTGAACTTCTGCTATTTGCCATCATTTGATGTAATTTCAGTGTCAACTTCTTCACTTTTAAAATGTCAGCAACACTCATTCAAACTGAATCAAACAAAAAAAAAATTTTGGTTGTCAGGGCATTGCAAGAGATCACAGAATAAGGGCTAAATACTTACTGGTATGTATTCCAAAGACCACCAGAGATAAAAATACTACTAGCACTGAGATGCTAGAAGCTATAAAAATAGATGCAATAATCTCTACAACTCCCCACCCTAATGCTGAGGCATTTTAAGATATATGAAGGCCAGCACTAAAAGCTAATGCCTGTGACAGAATCCTAAATATAAAGGTATCTTGCAAAGTTACTAAATTCAACCTCCAGCTCCCATGCATGTTCTTAGGGTGATATAGAGGACATTCATCTAATTAGAGTCTTCTGAACAACCTTTCTGTGTTATATAAATTACTACCCAATGAGTTTCATTTCCTCACTTTGAAGCCATTTTGCCAGTGTCTCTTGGTACTGGGGCGGAGGTCTATATGTTCAGTAGTTGGGCTAGTCAGATACAGCATGTCCTCAAATACCGTGATTTGATTCAACATCACTCCATTATAAGGTAGATGAGAAAAAAATATAGATTCCTGTCTGGGGTCACTGTCTACATTGGTTTTCTCCAAGTACTCTGGTTTCCTCTCACCTCCCGCAGCTGTGCACTCTAGGTGATTGGCTGTATGAATGGCCCAGGTCTGAGTGAGTGTGGGTGGGTGTTGAGTGTACACTGTGATGAGATGGCATCGTGTTCAGAGTGGGTTCCCACCTTGTGCCCTGAGCTGCTGGAATAGGCTCTGGGCACCTGAGACCCTGAAATGGAATAAGTGGTTTGGAAAATGAATAGACATTATTGTTACATAAAAATTCCTAAAGCTCATGATAATCATACAAATGCATGACAGCAAATGATGCTGTTCAAAAGCACTCAGCAAGCCCGCTGATATGGTTTGGCTACGTCGCCACCCAAATCTCATCTTGAATTGTAGCTCCCATAATTCCCACGTGTTGTGGGAGGGACCCACTGGGAGATAAATGAATCATGGGGCCTATTCCCCCCATGCTATTCTCATGGTAGTGAATCAGTCTCACAAGATCTGATGGTTTTATAAGGGGAAACCCTTTTCACTTGGCTCTCATTCTCTCTTGTCTGCTGTCATGTAAAATGTGCTTTTCACCTTCCACCATGATTGTGAGGCCTCCCCAGCCACATGAAACTGTGAGTTGATTAAACCTCTTCTTCTTTATAAATTACCCAGTATCAAGTGTGTCCCTATCAGCAGTGTGAAAACAAACTAACACACCTGCCATATTGGTTGTTTATTTTCCAATATTGGTGGTGGTAGAAGTTTCTCCTGAAAATTTCTGCTTTACCAACATTTATTTCTTAATTTAATTCACCACTGCTATGACTGCCATCACTCACTGATTCACCAAATATTTGGTGAATTATACTAATTTTATTAATCTTTCTAAAATGTATGTATAACTCATATTTTAATGTTAGAATTGTTTTGAGTATTTAGAAGTTTGGTGATATTTTTGTGACCAGAAACATGTAGGAACTTAAGTCTTGTTTATATCAATTAGCATATGGTAAAATTGGTTGTGTCATACATCCTTTCACTTAAAGTCATAGTTTCCAAGAATCTATTGACAATGTTAAGACTCACTATACGCATACCTGAGACTTCTTTTAGAAAGAGAGTGATGTGAAGTGGGCAGTACAATGTGAGAGCGGCAGAGGACAGCAGGATGATCAAGTCTCAGATGGAGTGACAGCAGAGGTCTAAGCCAAGAGTCTCATGCTCAGAGACACTGGTAAGAGCCACCTAAGCCTAGGGACAATGGCTATAGACTCTCCTTTGGAGCAGCCACATGTATAATGTAGATGTAATTCTTGGCCACCCAGGTGAAACTTAACCCCTTGTCCTCTTGAGAAACATGGATGCCCCTTAACATTCTTTATAAAGCCTCTTATACCTTAAATGAAATAGGTTTTATTTTTTTTGCAACTAAGAATATTTACCTTTAAATAGCAAATTCAAGCAATTGATTTTTAACAGATATATTAATACAATGAAAATAAAGACTATCTGCTGGTCTTGTCTACCGTATTGGTTTTGTCTATGACCATTTATTTTTCTCTCAAACAACTTCTGGAAATGCATATGAATTCTTAGCTCTGCTGCCTTCATGAATCTGTGTATTCATTCAACTGTGATGTTGTGACCATGTGTAAAGTTTACTGAGTATACAGAATCCAATGTATAATGATGATAAAAACTGTGTCCTTGACTTCAAGAAATTTCCATGGCTAATGGTATAAGTAAATTAGGAAATGAGTATGTATTATACAATGATATTAGGTAATTTATGCCATAATGAAATCAACAAGAGGTTGCTGGGGGAACTTTTAACCTAGCAGCCTGTGCTAGAGTGATCTATTTAACCCAGGCTTAGGAGGTAATAAAGTCAAGAAAGACCAGGTAAAGAAAACACCATTTGTTTTTTAAAGGATGTGTGGGGGTAGGTAAATGTAAAAATGGAATGTTGGCAGAAGTAAGGAACAACATATGCAAAGTCTGAATTCCTAGAAAAACGGGATTATATGTCCAAATAATTGCAGAAAATGCAGTAGAACCTGAGCTATACTTGAAATGAGAATGTGAAAAGAAAAGCTGACAGGTTAGCATGGAACATGCTACAATGTCCCATATTGTGGAACTGTCAACATGAGAAATCATTGAGGGATCGAGGTCTATAGGCTGGAACATAGACCTCAGGTGAACTAGGATAAAGAGAATGCTGATGCCATGACAACTTTTAAAGTGACATTTATTTTTTTCTTGTCTGATGGATTAAAATAGGCTTATTGTTTTTTCCATAACATGCAAAACAATTAGGGGTATATAAGTACCTCACTGGAGAGTCCTCGTGTAAGTGTGCTGTTTAATTTTAATCAGCCAGAAGGTAGATATGCACTTAAGAAGCTGAGCAGAAAAAACTAGTGGAGTTCTCCTCACTTCAGATATTTCTCAGGTTTCTCTCCTGAAGTCATCCCTTAGTAGCCTAGCCACCCAATGTGCAACAAGGTTCAGGTCTTAGAAATGAGCAGCTTTATTTTTGTCTTATGTCACTATCAACAGTTCACAAAATTGTTGTTTTTGACCAAGAATGCAGATCAAACTGCCTAACATATGCCTGCCTCTTTTCTCCAAGTCACCCTCCTTTCTCTAAAAAAATGTGGTTTCTTCTTAGGCCTCCAGTATCAAACTAGGCCTTATGATATTTTTCACTTACTTTATCTTATTCTACAATATTGAGTCTTCCTGTTGAAGGAAGCTCCATTCTATCCCTTCACATTCTGTTAAAGGATTCCCCCCGAGAACCATATTCCAAAGGCTGATTACATTCTCTATTCTTGGGAATTTATCTCTTTTTCATTTTTCCCATTTTCAAGACTCCTGCAAAAAAAATATGGAATAATCCTGAGACAAAGCTTTAGGAAACTTGGAACTCTCCAATATTCACTCAAAGTACATTTGTTGAACACTGACAGCTACTTTGAGCCAGGGAACAGTACGCCATACTCTAATAGACTCAGAATTTGGTTTTTATGCAGCAGAAAGAGAAGCATAAAAATTCTATTCATAGCCTAGATAGCTGATGCTTGTATTATTTGTCATTAGCAAATTAGTTGTAAAAAATTTCTTTATTGCATAATTTAAAACTGATCATAATGACATGTCCTATATCACACTTGATGATTAGACTTTTATTAAGGTGATTCTCTTGTTTGCACTGAGTAATAACCTTGAGATCAGTAACAAGTATGCTAAACAATCAATGGTTAAGATAGGCAAGATTCATTACACTGTGAGCTTTGGCCCTTCCTGTAGACCATTAATGCTCAATGCATGGCCCCTAGACCAGTAGCATCAACATCACCTGGGAATTCATTAGATATAAAAATTATCTGACTTTACCCAAGATACAGTGAATCAGAGACTCTGGAGGTGAGGGACTAGAAATCCATATTTTAACAAGTCTTCCACATGATTCTTGATGCACATTCAAATTTGAGGATCAAGCTGAAGAAACATCACACCTGATGGCTTTCACATTTTTTAGCCTTAGAGAATGAGTTAAGAACCTCACAAAAGAATACAAATAGCCATGCAAATAGATACAACTTCATTAAAAATTAAATAAGTTCACAATAAGCAAAACCTGTTGTTCTACTTTTTATTTACTAAACCACTCAAGACTTTTCAAAATCATAATGCCAGTGTTGGTGAGGGTCAGGGAGGCAGACAATAGGTGGGACTGTAAACTTGTTCACCTTATTAGATAATCAAAAGCTTTAAAGATATCTAACTTCTCACATAGAATTCTACCTCTAGGAAGATATTGTGAATAAATAAGATTAAAAGCTTCAGCTCTGAAGTTAAGCAGACCTTGGCACAAATACTTCTTTCACTTACTGGCCTGATGGCCTTGGAGGAAAGTCTTTAAACTCTCTATGCCTGAGTCTCCTCTGTCTGTAAACTGTTATTAATTACATCAACTACTTCATAAACATATTGTACAAAATAAATGTAATCCATTTTAGAGTTGCCAGATAAAATACAGGACATCCAGTTAGATTTGCATTTCAGATAACAAGTAATATTTTAGTATAAATATGCCTCAAATTTTATATCAGACAAACTTAGGATGAAAAAGGATTCATTGTTATCTGAAATTCAAATGTACCTGTGTGTTCTGTATTTTTATTCACTAAATATGGCAACTTGATCTATAATAAACTCAGTATAATACCCATCAATTCTAGGTTTTCAAAAAATTAGCCACTAATTTATTGTATTATTATTTAAATGATTTTTAAAAGAACATTAGTGACAGAGAAGTTCTCTAGTTTAAATTGAGATTAGTAGTTCTGTGAAACTCAAAAAAGTTTATACTTATGAAAACATAACATGCAGATGAATATGCTGAAATACAATCTTAGGATGTCTCATATCTAGAAATACTCCTGAGTAATCAAAGACATTCAATATCTTGAGTTTGAATAAACCCAAATTAACTGGAGAACCTGATTTGTTAAAACATTTGAGCATCTCAGTTCTGCTGCACTATAAGAAAATATTTGCTTATACATGTGTCAAAAAACTCCTCTGATAATAGAAGAAAATAGAGAGTGAAAGTAGGGTTGCTGACTTTGGAAGAAACAGAAAGAAACCCATGTGCTATCAATTTGTTACTAATAAAATGTAAACATCCTGGAAGTTTAAATTGCATTTGATTCAGCAACCAAAAATAAATTCATCTTTTTAAAACTGTAAAGTTTTCTCTTTATATACCAATAAAAGTTAGTGACTTGTAATTATGCCCCAAAATGTATGTGACACAATTTAAAACAAAATATCAAGCAGAACAGCGATAGTTACAATTTTCCTTTTTTCTCTCTTACTTAAAAACTGTAGCTGGATGCAAATGTTCAAAGAGGATAAACTGTGGCAGGGTCTGTCTTCACTATCAAAGTGGCTGCAACATGAATGGTAATGAATGATTGAGCATTTTCTTTGTCTTATTGATAGATGGAGTTACGTTTCTGATCAATACTGCCTGCTGCTGTGATCGGTATTGACCTGAGCTGTGGTTGAATACACTGGTTACATAAATATCTGGGGGTGTCCAGAAAACAGATCCTTTGCTTGTGGGATTGTCTGAAAAAAAATTAATGGAAGAAGTACTATTGGAATTTGGTCTCGAAAGTGACTAAAATTTGGCAGTTAAAGAGAGGAAAAGAAGTATCCCAGGCAGATGGGAGATACTAAGAGTAAGTCTCCTGGGGCTCAATGAGTAAAGTGAAACAAAATGTTTTTGAAAGAACAAAAGAGAAAAAAAGCTAAGAAAGTAACTTTGGGCCTGTTTATGGGGTGCCAAGGAGTATGAACCATAGTATAACATAAGAGGAAGATATTGGGGTTTTGTAAACAGAGGAGTGATTGATACAAATTAGATTTTCAGAAGGCTGATCATAAGGGAACATAGAAAATGTGCTTGTGGAAGGAAGGGATTGATGAAAATAGATTAGTTAGAACCTGTCCAGAGAGTCTTGGCATTAAGAGGTAAGAGATCAGCCTTGTGGAAACAGAGAAGACAGAAATAAAGCAGCCAAAATGAAAACTAAGTCATGGTAAACAACAATGGCTAAAACATGGTTTATAATGAGAGTAGAGTAAAATGAATGGAGAGGAATCTGGCTTCTGGTGAAGACCGGGCAGGGGCCAATCAGATTAAGGATGCCATCTTAATGTGGTGTTTAGTGGTTGTCCAGAAAACATATCCTTTCCTGGTGGGGTAATTAACATTTAATCCCCCAAATAACTTTTGTCATAAAATTAGATGAATAAAGATGGAACACTTAAAATATAGGACCAGCAATTGTAAAAACAAAAAGGAGTCATGTTAGAGAGACAAATAAAACTAGCTTACAATTATATTACAGAAACCAAAGTTGAAAAAACAATCAAGAAGGCCAGAGTAAACGCTCTGATACAAGTATCAATATCTTTCTTCTGGTAACCACCTCTACCCACACCCTCTTTTGGTTTTCAGTTATATGAAATATCTCTTTTCATCCCTTCATTTTTAGGGGATGTGTGTGTTCTTAGAAGTGAAGTGAGTCTCTTGTAGGCAGCATATAGTTGTTTTTTGTTAATTTATCCATTAAGCTAGTCAATGTCTTCTGGAGAATTTAATCATTTATAATCAAAGTAATTACTGGTAAGTAAGAACTACCTGGTGCCATTTTGTTAATTTCGTTGTTGTTAATTTGTACCTTCTTTGTTCCTCTCTTTATCTCTTGCTGTCTTCCTGTGTGGCTTGATGATTTTCTTTTTCTTTTTCTTTTTTTTTTTGGAAAGTAGTAAGAATTTTTATTACTGGTCAAAAATATTTACTTATTTGCTTTTTGTACATGAAACACACTACCACTCTTTCCAAGGAGCATTCAATATTTCCATCCAGCCTGGCATGGTGGCTCACTCCTGTATTCCCAGCACTTTGGGAGGCCAAAGTGGGCAGATTGCTTGAGGTGAAGCATTCGAGACCAGCTTGGCCATTCATGGTGAAACACTGTCTCTACTAAAAATACAAAAAAAAATTGCCAGGTATGGTGGTGAATGCCTGTAATCCTGGCTCCTTGGGAGACTGAGGCATGAGAATTGCTTGAACTCAGCAGGTGGAGGTTGCAGTGAGCCGAGATCGTGCCACTGCACTCCAACCTGGGTGACAGAGCAAGATCTTGTCCTAAAAAACCAAAAACCAGAATAGCGACAACAAAAATTTCAATCTATTGTGACATCAACTCAAGATCCAGAATTTCTTGATATATTCTACTTTAGGTCTGTGTATAGTGTCTTTTGATTCAGACACTTGTAGGCTAAAACAATGAGTATCCCACCATGACACCCACCACACACAAAGCCATAGAGAACATATAAAACTGGAACAGAATAAACCTCAATAACAGTTTGGATTGCGAAGCGGGAAGAACGGGAAGTGCCCAGCAGTCACAGGTCCATAGCAATTCTGAAATCCTACTGGCCAAACATCACGTGTTTTCCTTTTACTGAAAGTTGGACCTTAGTCTGCCTCACTCGCATAGCTTCAGTTTGATGATTTTCTGTTATGATTTCAATCCTTTATTTTTTTTCTTTTGTGTATCTAATAAGTATTTTTGTTCTGTGGTTACCATGAGGCTTACATAAAATATCTTACAATTATAATAGGCTGTTTTAACCCAGTAATTACTTAATTTGATCACTTCCAAAAACTCTACACTTTTATGCCCCCTAATTTGTTTTGAAGATATGATTCGTATCTTTCATAGCTTGTTTCTCAACACATTTTTGTAGCTACAATTAACCCTTGAACAGCATGGATTTGAACTGCTTGGGTCCACTTGTACATAGATTTTCTTCTACCTCTGCCATTCCGAGATAGCAAGATAAACTCCTCCTCTTCTTCCTCAGCCTGCTCAATGTAAGAAAAATGAGGATGAAGACATTTATGGGGATCTATTTCCACTTTATACCAATTATATTTTTCTTATGATTTTCCTAATATTTTTCTCTAGCTTACCTTATTATAATAATGCAGTATATAATATATAATATAAATATTTATATTATAAATATAAATTAATATAAATATAAATTATACATATATAAATATAAATTATATTATATATTAATATAAATATGTATATATTTAATATAACATATATGTGTTAATTGACTGTTTATGTTATCAATAAGGCTTCCAGTCAATAGAAGGCTATTAGTGGTTAAGTTTTAGGGAGTTCAAAGTTATATGTGGATTTTGTACTGCGGGGTGAGGGGTGGGGATTAGCATCTCTGACACTTGAACAAAGCAAGGGTAAAGTATATATATATGTTTTTAGTACTTTTGTCTTCCAACCTTTATACTAACTACATATGACAGTTGATTTTCACATCACCATTACACTATAAGAGTGTTCTAAGTTAAACTGTATACTTACTTTTCCACAGTTTTATATTTTTGCAAATTCTCATGATGCTACATAGCGACCTTTTATTTCAATGTAAATGACTCCTTTTAGCATTTTTGGAAGACAGGTACAGTTGTAATCCATTTCCTTAGCTTTCATTTGTTTGAGAAAGTTATCTCCCCTTCATTTTTGAAGGATATAATTGCTGAGTATAGTATTTTGGGTTGGCAAGTTTAAAAAAAAATTCAGCTTTTTGAATATATTATTTCATTCCTTTATGGCCTTCATGGTTTCCGAAAAACAAAAACAAAAACAAAAACCTTCTGATAGTCTTATGCAAGTCCCCTTGTTTGTAAAAGGTTGCCTTTGCCACTTTCCATATTCTCTAACTTTTGACAATTATAATATATCTTGGTGTCTCTTTGGACACCATCCTATTAGGTGTGTCCATTGAGGTTTCTGGATCTGGATTTCTATTTCCTTCCAGATTTGGGGAGTTTTATGCCATTATTTTTTGGAACTATTTTCTGTATCTTCTCTCTCTTTTCCCTGTCATTCACCATTAATGCATGTATTATTATTCTTGATAGTGTCCCAGAACTCTTTTATGTTGTCTTCCCTTTTTTTCACGTTTTTTTTTTTCTTTTTGCTTCTCATATTGGATAACTTCCAATGACCTGTCTTCAAGTTTGCTAATCTTCTCTTATGTGTTATCTAATCTGTTGTTGAACTCCTCTACTAAATTTGTGATTTCACGAATATTATTCAACTTGATGATTTCCATGTGGTACTTTTTAAATATTTTCTGTCCCTTGTTGACATTCTTAGTCTGTACATGTGGTGTTCTCCTTACTTCAGTGGGCATCTTGATTACTGTCCTTTTGAATTCCTTGTCAGGTAAATTGCATATCTGCAATAATGAGGAAAAAAATATATGAAATATAATTTCATTATGATCCATTTCTAGAGTTTTGTCTTGTTATTTAGTTTGAAACACATTTCTTGTTTCTTCATGCTCTGTGTTGGTTTCTGTGCAATACATGAAAGAACCGTGTTTCCCAGTCTCATTAGACTTGCTTTATGTAGGAGATGTTCCTCCTCAATCAGCCATCCAGAGATTCTGTATACCTCTAACCTCTTTGTGCTTGCCCAGACTCCTGCCTTTGTTCTTAGTGACCCTCAAGAAACTGGAGTTTCAAGTCATTTCATTGAGAAAGGTGAGATAGAAGCCAGTCTTTTGCGATGCAGCTGGAGAGGCTGTGATGTTAGATGTATATTCCAAATCCTTTTTTCCTTGCAGAGAAGCTGAGAACCAGAGTTTATCTCTCCCCTGTTCTGCCGTACACCAAGAAGATGGCCTGTGATGCCTGTATTCTTGATCATATTATTCACTTTGGACCCAGAGAGATAGCTACCGAATGCTTGCAATTTAAAAGTCAGAGAACAAAAAGTGACTTTTAAATTGCAAGCATTCAGTAGCAAAGGAAGATACTGAAATGAGATTCTGAAATGTCTTTGTGTTGAAAACCTGTTTTACATGCAGCCTACTATTTAGTAGCTGGATTGTCCTGAGCAAAATATTAACCTCTGAGTCTGTTTCCTAGTCTATAAAATTAAAATACCACTATGTAAACGTATTGTAGTATCCATTGGGAATTAGAAGGCCGTAAGAGGTGGGAGAAACTAAAATGAGGGCTGTTAGGAAAGAAATGGATAATAATAAAAAAAAAACTGGCAACTCTTACAGATACTTAGAAAGATTTTCAAGAAAAGTAGTTACAGAGAATAGTGAAATATTGACGTACCAGCCTATCTTCCTCCTTCTCTCTACCTTTCTTCATTTCTTTTTGTTTGTTTCTTAATATGGGGAGAAGTATTGTTGTTTATAGATGAGAAGCTCCCAATGCACTGCTTTGATAAGGTCAAGCCAATGTGATAGTAAGTACAAATGCCACTAAAAATATGCCTCTCTGCTGAAAGAGATTATACTTTCTTTTTTATATACAGAGCACAGTGTAGATATTTTGGCGTGTGCCACCATGCCCAGCTAATTTTTTGTATTTTTAGTAGAGACACGGTTTCACCATGCTGGCCAGGCTGTTCTCAAACTCCTGACCTCATAATCTGCCCGACTCAGCCTCCCAAAATGTTGGGATTACAGGCGTGAGCCACCATGCCTGGTCGACTGTTTTTATATTCAAAGGAAAATGTTCTAGTTTTATGCATCTATAAATAAGGAATGGGTGAGACTCTGATAATTTGGGATGATTTCCATTTTAATCAAATGGCATAAACTATTAATGTTTACTCTTAAATTTATAATAACATACTAAATAATAATATTGCTATCTGAGAAAACAGATATCATGATGCTGGTTGCCTTGAAATTATATTAAAAGATAACAGAGTGGTGGTTTTGGCTTTGTCATATCTTAGTTTTATTTTCACTTATATTTTAAAATAATAAGCCATTTCTATTAAGAGAGAAATCATATTATATATTATTGTACTTCTGCTTAATTGCTAAATATGCATTTTATTTCATTTTATATTCTGCCTATTTGAAAAACATAAGTTGGTAAGTCATTTTTCTAGTCAACATGGAACAGTCAGGTATAGATTAATTTAATAGTGGTGTCACCAAACCACAAAGCGTAGCAACATATCTTTTTCCACCTAACTTCAAACAGAGCCACGTTTATCTCAAATGGAGAAAATCCTTTTGCTAATAAAGGGCTCCGAGTATACTTTCCTCTTTTATTCTCTCCATCTTTTATGTGGAATAGTGTTGACCATGTGAAATTTAAAGATTAAGGAAATTATACATAGCACTTAGCACATTGCCTGGCATAGCGTAGGTGTTCACAAAAGTTAACTATTATTTTCTTATTTGTTAAAAAATTGCATATAACTACAAATAAAAACAAATTTTGAAGCTGCAGACTAGAATGCATTTCCGTATACAAGCATTCATTTCCAGCTCTATTGTTTTTTTCACCACACGTTTATTGAGCATGCATCTTACTGGGCATTAGGACAGGCCAGACAATCTGCTGAGCATGAGGAATACAAAAGCTAAGCATGGGCCTTGGCATCATAGATCTTGCATTGGTTTATAACATACCAGCATGCAATTTTCAGCATGCTCTTGTAGGCAACTTTCTTTAATATCTTGTATAAGAACTGTTTGGAAAACTACAATTATTAGTATATAAACACCTCAATGGTAGAACAGAAATAATGCCATGTGTAAATTGTGGGTTTTTTGCTTATTTTTGTAAGTCTGACTTTTATCTTGCTCATAAAATGAGGAAATAAAATCTTGATTTATCTAAAAATCAATGGGGTATGAAGGATGCACAAATCATAGTTCAATATCCATTACCTTTACCAAATTTTCTTAATGAACAAACACACAAAATTTGAAACCCGTAAACAAAATATTCTTACTTTAAGCACAACAATTACATGAGCAGAGCAATAGCAACAAAAATGTTATCCTTCTTTCTTATAAAAATAAGCATATAAAGTGCCAAGTTACCCCAGCAGCCTATTAATAACCAACATGGATTGGTAATAAAGCATTCTTCCAGTGCTGAGATTTAAAAAAATGCATGTCACAGAACAATATAAGCACAGTGGAGGATTTGGTAGGCTACTAAAATGAATCAATTTGAGCTCCTGAAATGAAGAATCACTTTGGAAATGCAAATGAAATAAAAAGAAAGCATGACAAAAAAAACTCACCAATATTATTCCCTTAAGGCTGTAAAACAAGGGCATTATGCATTCTACCTAAAGCAATGACTATGTCTCCACCATGAAGCAAATCTTATTTTAACCTGTCTAAACAAGAGAAATTGTTTTCCTATTCATATAAATATTTGTTCTGTGTTTTACAATATGTAATTCAATAGGAAACAGAAGCTTATTATCCTTCCTTCTCTTGCAAGGAGGTCTGTGCTTCCTCATTCTTTATTCTGATGACTGTGTCATTGACAACATCATCAATAAACACTTATCATTAAGCCAACAAAATTATAGCTGTAAGGTTAAAAATTGCATCGTTACACATGGATTCCTCAAGTGAAAGAATTTAAAGTTGTTCATATCCCATGAATGTTTCCAGAACTCTGGTAAATAACACTGTCAACCATTTACCAAGGGACCCATATCTGTTGCCTTTGTGCCAGGTATTGGGCTTGATGTGAAAACAAATCAAATTCACAATAATATGAAATGTTAAAATCTATAATGAAGTTCTTTCAGAGGAGTATCTGATTCCAGAGAATGTAACAATCGCCCTCTAAATGTACAAGCCTCACAATCATGACAATACACAGGATTCCCTAAACAAAAATCCTCTCTTTGTGAAAGTAAATAGGAAAAAAAAGAAAAGAATGCTATAAGACCTTGGAGGAAAACCAACAAGGATAATGAAATAGCAAGAGTAATAACTGTGTGAATTTCTTTGGATCTTTGGTTCTGAAACACTCCCTTAAAAATCATATCGACATATTATTTTCCTGGTGTACCTTTGAATATATCACATAACAGCAACATTTTTATCTTCCCTAATAGATTAACATTGTTTTTCCATAAACTTTTGCTGCTCTTCACACAGACAAGGAAAGTATGGATAATCTTTGCACCCAGATCTATTTCTCCCACTTGGTGTTTGACAAAAAAATTTCTCTAGATAAATAAAAAATCAATTGAAGTCATTAATAATTTTACTGAGTATATCTTGAGTGCTGATAGGTTAATTATAAAGCACCTTAGAAAAGCACCCTTGGCATCCTGCTCTATCTTTCAATAAAAGCCTGTATTTTTGAGACACCAATAGTCCACTTTTCCAGAACCCTGGGTCAGAGCATTTTCCAAGCAGAGGGAAAACAAAGTGTGGCTCCAGGACACGTATAGAACGAGACCCTACATAGAGGTTTCTCATTTACCTGCTCTTTCTCTGCAAACCCCCACTTATTTTAAAGGGAGTTGTCACTAATTACAAAACAGGAATAGGGGATACCAAAAACAGTAAGTAAGATTTAGATAAATCTTGCAAATTCTTACATTCATTGGCCATGCCTTACCTAGGTGCTCACAAAAAGTGGTTGAGTGAATGGTCTCTATTTGGTAATGCTTTCGTCCTCCCATTATTTAATTAGAAAGGGAGAAGGAACTCTCATCTCCTTCTAATGTGGAGCTGATTATATATCAGACTGTGGCCAAAGAAGAAATTCAGCTTTCAAACAGAAGTAGTGTTTGGCCTAATATCTTTAAGGATCAGATATGAAGTAGAAGACTGTTTTACCATTTTTGTCACAGAGGTGCACTGTTTGAATAAACGGAAGTGGTGGTGCATGGAGAAAAGGATGTCTAAACAGCATATATGTTTGGATTTTGTAATGGCCTTTACATAAAGCAGCCTACAGAAAGCATAAAGCAGCCAACAGAAGCGCTAATGAGGCCACTTATTAAAACCTGTTTGTTAAATTTATGCATCCCAATCACAGACTGTTATCAAGAGTCATTTCCAATGATGAAAATAACATTAGCGGCTTTAGGACACAGTCTAGGGTAACAACAGTATGTACTTGAAGTAACATTCCAAGGCCACCTTTCTTTTTAAACAGCAACAACAACAACAACAAAAATAGAGTCTGACTCTGTTGCTGAAGCTGGAGAGCAGTGATGCAATCATAACTCACTGCAACCTCAAATTCCTGGGCTCAAATGGTGTTCCCAGCTGGGCCTCTGATAAGTCCTGGGATTACAGGTGTGAGAGACTGTGCCCAACCCTCGAGGCCGTTTTAATTTTCTATCCTCTCCTGCCCCTTTTCCTCTGTAACTCATCAATCCCTCAACTCCCTTTACCTCTTTTCTCCTAAGACTTCTGTTGTGCACTGTAAACACTCTTCAGACTTTGTAAATCAACATTTTTAAGCTACTGCTGCCTCTGTCACTACTACTTTCACCATTTTTACCATTGCAACTGCAGCACCAATCTCTCTAGCTTCTAATGCCTCTGTGGGGTCCCTCCTTCCATCTCACCTCCTCCACATCCAGAATGCCTCCTTCACCTCTGCTACAGCTTTCTTCTCAAATTTGGGCTCACTGTCATTTTGGTTAAGATCCACAATACTGCCAATCACAGGGCACTAAGAACAATTCTCATTCAAACCTTTTCTCAACCTAGATCTCGGGCATTCACAAAATTCAAATTTTAAAATTGAAGTAATTATGTAAAAGATATTTCATGGAAAAGGATGCCTTTAATTTAATAGCTGAATTTTTTCAAACTAATTATCTTGGCTAATTTTCCCTTCCTTCGTGTTTGCCTATAAAAATAATAAAAAATATAATGTGGCTATCCTATTTTTAAAAAAAATTCAAAAACTTAACAATTGCTTGCACCTAAGAACACCATATTTATTGACTACCTACCTTGCACAAAACAGAGTACTTATAATGGTGAGAAGTAATTAGGTCTAGGATTCCAAAAATCTTAGAAACAAGAGGAGATAAGTACACTTGAAATACCATATATATAAATATCACATATATATATATATTAATACCTTCCTATCTACAGATTGTCTCTTTACCCAACTCTCAACCTTACAACCTATTAACAGAACTCTTGTGGGATTCATTCAGATTGGTTTTAAATGGCAACAGTATACACAACACACTAAAATCCACGTTTCCTAAAAGCAATTCAAAATCCTTCTTGAAATCTGTGGTTTAAGAAATGTAAATACTATAGGTAACCCTTAGATATTCAATAATCCTAATGAAAGATTCAAAAGCTCCTTCCAGTCCTCCAACAATTTTGTTTTCAAGTAATATTTAGGAACTCCTTCCTGAATGCTATCCCAGAAGTGTTTATTTTGCACCCAATTCACTTGGAATGTCTCTTCTTTGTGGATTTTATTCCCACCAAGTAACTTTCAGTGGCCTATTTGCCTTTCTTATTATTATGATGGGGTCAGAGGGCCAGTTTTGAACTTCTGTTTTTACTATTTTCTAGGCAATGTCAAGCTGAGTTGAAATACTCGTTTTTCCCTCCAGACATCACAGGTTATAAAACTAAACAGTGAAAATCTCAGACGTGGAGTTACTTCTCTCATCTCATTCCTTTGTTGCAAATCACATTATATTAAGTCTATGCATTTTTTAATAAATGAATAAACCTACATTCTTTTTTCTTTGAGCAATTTAGAATGAACTCATGTGTGCTTTTTCAAAATTTATTTTCCATTTCTATTATTCAGGCATCAAACTTAACCCATCTGGTATTTCAAATTTATCTTTGAAGGGTGAAGGGTGATAATAATTATAATTTATAATTTTCATTGCTGAGTTCTGCAATTTCTATCTGTGACACACTTAGAAATCATTGATTAATCATCTCAATGCTTTTAGGAAATGAATATTATCTCTATAGTTACATGATTTAAAACTGAAGAAACTTACTTTTTTAACCAGTGAACCTGAGTGTAACCTAGTTTGAAGAGGATTAAATCACTGTCAGGGAAAATATTTTAATATGTGAATTTGATGGTATAAAGCAATGAATTTGTTAATGTATAGCATTAACATAGATTATTTTTAAATTACCTTAGGACAAAGTGAAAATTACATATATTTTAGGACCAATATAGAAAAAAATTACAATGTTAATTTAAAAAAAATTATCTTTTAAAAGAGGCCATGGGATTGATTATGAAGGTTTGCAACCTATGTCTGTATAAGGTTGTTAGCTGAAAAAAAAAATCAAACATAACTCTTTTTAAATTTAGTATATTTAGATTTGGCATTGAAAAATTTGTGTGAGAATTTGTGTTAAAAATGTCCATTTTTCACTAAGTGCCAAGGAAATATAAGTGAATGAAATAAGTAGTTAATCGCAATCATCTTTCTCTTGACTCTTTAGTACACCAGTGTATATGTGTACTTTCCAATTGAGTGTTATGCTAAGAGTCAGTTATCTTTGGTCTCAGATCCATGTATGAAAGTTGCACTTTATGTTGTAGTTATGTAATTTAAAAATTTATAAACTAACAAATCATGAGTGTATATAGAAATATTTTGCTTCATGATAACTACTATGAATGCTTTGAGAAATCCTCAAAAAGATGAGATGTAAAAAACAAATTATGCTGTCAAATTAGTTGGAGGTAGACCAATTATAAAAGACTAAGAGTTATAAGAAATACATAAGATATCTACCCTTGGACTGTATCACTAGTGTTGGCAAGTTCCCACCGCACCATTGAGTAAAACCAAACTCAGAAATCATTTGTGTCTGTTACACAAGCATGGTTTCTGCAGAAAAAGTAAAAGCAAAAGCAAAAAACAGCCCTCATTCTTTTATTCAAATGAGTGCACATACTATACATTTGTTATAAATTAAAATTTAAGATATTTGTATATCACTTTTAATGATTCTACATTTAAGCTGATGCCTTTGATTAGTCAACCAAAGACTCATTCCTCCACCTCCAACAGAATTGAACTGTTTCTAATCTAATATCTTTATGAGAAAATTAACAATACAAGGAGGTAATTTTTTGCTTAGAGTTTGGAAAACAAAGATGTACCTCCTTTAACTATAACTTAATGGTGAGATTCAGCCTTTTCATTCATATGATTAAAAGGGAGTCTATAAGACCAGTAGTGAAATCTCAATTCTAGGCAAGAGAAAATCTTTAAGTTCATCAATCAAAAATATTTTTATTTTAACTTTTGCCTTCAGTTATCTTTGTCAGTACCTCCTTCATCACAACTGAATGCTGTCCTAGTCTCTGTTGTGTTATTATAATAGAATACCTGAGACTGAGTCATTTATAAAGAAGTTTATTTGGCTCACCATCCTGGAGACTGGGAAGTCCAAGATCAGGCAGCCCATCTAGTGAGGGCCTAGTGCTGCTTCAACTCATGGCAGAAAGAGACATGCAGGAGAGGCTAGGTTTCTTTATATCAACACACTCTCTCAGGAACTAATCCATTCCCTCAAGAGCATAACTTGCTCACTCCTGAAAGATGGCATTAATCTATTCATGAGGGTGTTGTCTCCATGATCCAACCACCTCCTACTGGGCCTCACCTTCCAGTATTACCATATTGAGAATCAAATTTCAGCATGAGCTTTGGTGAAGACAAAGCACTTCCAAACCATAGCAGATACCCAGAGCCATTTTCTCTTCCTCATTCAAACACCTCACTTATATTTTAATTCTTCTTTGTTACCTTATTAGAACTCAACAGAGGGCTTGGCTAGTTATGCTCATATGTTGAGAAGACGATTGACTATTGTAGGAAAAGAGCATTGACCCATGAGCACAAAATTAAGTTCTTTTCTTGCCTCTCTTATCAACATAAACCCTGAGAAACCACTTTGAGACTTCAGTTACTTTATTTGTAACATTAGGGAGTAAATATAGAATTGCGACAGTTCGCAAGATGTCAGAAACTACTCAAAATTTTTGGCATTTATTGTCTTATTTAATTCATATAAAATATGAATTATAACATTAATCATAATGTTAATATTATCCTCATTTTACATGTGAACTAAGGCTTATAAGACAGTGGCAGGCATGAGAGGAAAACCTAGGTCTTCCCAAACATTACATTCAACAGTATCATTTGAAACCCATTAGATGTATTAAGAATGAAATAAAATAATGTTATTTTTTCTAAACTAACCTGGCTTGCCGACTGAATGATTTAAACAGTCTGAATATTTGCTGAGCCATTTACCTGTTTTGTCAGCTGAGTTTAAGATAAAGCCCAAGCAAAAGCACAGCAGAGTAAACCTACAATAAGACAGTTAAGAGAGAGAATGATTTCTCATTTCACAGCATTTATGAAGTGAGTTTCGGGTAGGTCACTTCTTCTTTGTGAGCCTTCTGATACATTTTTAATATATACATTTGTTTACATTTTAATGAAACAAACACAGTTTCTGGATGAGGGACAGATTATTATTATTTATAATAACAACTACATTTGTTTTCCATGCCTGATTTCCCCACCTCAGGGCAATGCAAAGAAATCAGATGTATCTTATGCATAACAAAGGTTTTTTTTTTTCCATTTTTTCACTAGTTTTTTGTTTTTTTTGGCCACAGGAGAGGAACTTCAAAATTATAAATGTGAGACTTTATATAGGCTGCATGCTGCCTTCTCATCTGCCGCCCTCCAGAGAAAGAGAGAAACTTTATCTTCCTAAACAAAGTCTTTGGGAAGAAAAGGCAAGCATTTGGCTCCAGAGGCAATAGGTTTTACTATCCTTTGAACAAGAACAAATGGTTCTGCCACAAAGGAACCAAGCATCTCTGGCTCTAAGGCCCTTAGAATGAGAAACAAATGGAGCTGGAAAATATTTATACTATTATTTATAAATTGTCTATATTTATAGCATGTCATTTTTGTTTGCTCAGAAAATCCTAACTATACAGCAATATAAAAGTATTCATATTGCTTCTAAACACTTAGTATCCCCCCATATAAAATAAGAGTGTTGCTATACAAAGTCCCCAAATTCCATCTATTTATAACAATTTTATAAAAATGATACCTTCATTAAGAAAAAAGAAAATGGCCAGAAACAATTAAATTAACTTGAGACATCTGACAAAATGGCAAGCTGGAAAAAACACTGACATAGGTGTTATTATCTCTCTGATCTGGGACAAATCACTTAAACTGTGTCAGCTTCGATGTTCTCATGGGTTAAATTAATAGCTGGACTACAATGGATCTAATACTTCCTTAATAAGATTATTTCTGAGTCACAATAAATAGATATTTGTGTTTTAAATATATATATGTATACAAGTACATATGTAAAAATGGAGATATCTATCTATATATATCCATTTCCAGTCTCAAATTTGCTTCAGTGGCTTTATTGGCCAGATCTACAGTTGCTATATGAAGTAATATTTGAGTCACTCATTTAATTCATGCCAAAAATCTGCTTTGCATTAATCATAGTTCACACCAGGTGTTAGTTTTCTTTATTTTCCCAAAAGAAACTGAAAAAAAGAAGAATGTTTTTCACAGTGGCTCTCACGCTTTGGCATGCATCAGAATCACCTGGAAAGCTTGCTGCTATTGTGCCCTTCCCCGAGTTTTTTATTCAGTATATCTGGAATTGGAGCCTAGAACTTGTCTTTTTAAAACATTATAAGGTGATATTAATTCTGCTAGTCCACGGACCACACTTTAAGAAACACTGACCTAAAGAATGTTTCTAAACCTTTCATGTAGAGGAATCACTTGGGGATCTTAGAAAAAGGTACATTCTGATCCAGTAGGTCAGGGTGGGGCTTGCCATTCTGCATTTGTAACAAGCTTTCAGGTGACATTGCTTCTCCTCATCCACAGATCATACACTTCCAGTACAAATGATCGGCACAGGCATCCCCTAAGAGATGTTAATATGCAAAATTGAAACTCAGTTGTACAAACATGGTGCCTATAGTTAATAATACTGTATTGTATACTTGAAATTTGCTAAGAGAGTACTGTAGATCTTAAGTGTTCTCATCGATATCTCCTAAAAAGGTAATTATGTGAGGTGATGGACATGTTAACTTGGTCGTGGCAATCATTTCACAGTATATACTTAAATAATCAAATTGCACACTTCAAATACATAAAATTTTGTTTTCAATTGTACCTCAGTAAAGCTGAAAAAAACCTCAATTGTGCAAACACATATTGATTGCCTACTATGTATCACACCCTATAAACACTGCCAGTGTCCAGAATTGAATTAGACCTTGCTCAATGAGGTTTAGAGCAGAAATCAGAAAAGTAAACAAACATATGTAAGAAACACAATCATAAAGGCATAATGAAAAAGGGCTCCAGAAAACAAATAACCAATTAGTTCCGACAAGAAGGGGATGATGTTTGGGAGCAGCACAGAGAGTAGGTCTTCTCTCAGAGAAATGCAGATCTGATATATTTTACCTAAAAAGGCTTAGGAAAAGTAAACCTAAGGTGCAATATGAGAGACTTTCTTAAATAAACACATACACTAGAGTAGGCCAAAAAAAAAAAAAAATCACCGCTCTACATAGTTAGAGCAAACAACCATTATCGCTTTAAAAGGACCTGAACTTAGCTAACCAAATAAACAGACATGTTAAGCCTCACTTTCAAAACAAATAAACAAGTGACTAAAATTAGTCCATAGGATTTCAGGTAAAGTAAACAATGCTTCAAAAAATTATTCAGATACCCAAGGATTTAAGTTTATGCAAATACCACTTAGGCTAAAGCAAACAAAACTTAACAGTTTTTTACAGATCTCAGGAAGAAAAGGCGCCTCTGAGCTGCCTGGACCAAATTTCCAAATTTAAAACCTCACCATAGCTCTGATTGACAAAAAACAAATCTCTGCCTCCAAACATTCTCTGGCCTGATAGGTGAACTTCAGCCTCAGGACACTGGAGACGATGGTTGAGTCCTGCATAATCAAGAGTCTTGTGAGGAAGTATTTTCTTCCGATGTAAGAGAAAGTGTAAACACCCTCCAGTGTTCAGTTACCTGACTGTCTTTGTGGACAACAGAAAATTAAAACACAATAAAACTTTGCTTCCTTTCTATACAGAGAAACAACTAATGAATTAAAATTGAAAGTGCATGCAAATCATTAGATGTAATGGAGCCAACACAAAATGGGTTCTGGTGGAAATTTATGTCATTTTTTACAGAGCGAAAGTGAAGAGAATAAAGATACCATTGTGTATGAGGAATTTTTGAAAGCTATTGCTATTTAGAGGAGAAAATGAAGATAGGGCTGTAACATCCTCTCAATGTCATCTGTTAAGAGAATTGACCTTTAACTCTTGGCAGGTGAGAAATGGCTGAGACTCAGGCTAAGGCACTTCTAAACACACACACGCACATCTTCTCCTTGCTACTCTGGGTTTAACCTCAACCCCAGATCTCGTTTTAGAAAGTCAAGAGACAACAACCAGAGGCAAACAAACAAATGTGTGGAGAGTTCAAGAGTAAGAGTTTTCTATCTCTTCTGATGGAGAGTTTTGAATTTATATTCAAGAGCATGATTTCCACAGAGAGGGTAACACACCCACCATCCACTAATGAGCTTAACCGGGGGCATGAATGCCCGAGAGCCAGCTCATTTTGTTACAGGGATCATTTGGACTTGGTACTGTCAATTCATGTCATTTAAAGCCAAACAGTGAATATAATGTTAATGTGCTCTCTCCTTTCCCATCCTTGGTTATGTTCACTGCTTACTGAATACCTATTATAAATAAAAAAGTTACAAATATGTAACCTCCGGAAAAAACTCCACAATAATATTGATCAGTTTGCAATGTAGATTACATTGCTTATGATGGAATACCACCAAATTTACAAAGCAATTGGCCAAGCACTATCAATGACATCTTTCCAATACATGCCCTCCTGTCCTTGCATTATATAACACCTTTAATGGCATGGCTCACCACTACAACCTTGGGGCCATCACTCACATCTTGTTTATTTACATCATTTTAATGAATGCCAGAACTGAAGGGGATTTTATATGCCTAGGACTGAAAGTACTGTCCCTGCTTAATGGAATAATACAAAATCTGTGCGATTCATGGCCCTGACTTTTAGACAGATGAAGTGGACTGGGGAGGATGCCTAGAAAATAAGTATTTTTTTTTTAGAACAAAACAAAAACATTTTTTAAAGAAAAAACATATCTTTCTGTTTTGTTTTGGTTTGTTTCGAAATACGTGTTTCTATAGTTAAACATGCAGCAGTTAAAGCTCATGCAATAAAATATAAAAAAGAAAATGAATGTAAACATTTTCTGAGAACTGCTCTTTATAGATTTTAATGTGATGTTACCCTCTATTTAAGCATATGCTTGTAAGTGCACTGACTCAGAGTATATTGGATGTGTCAGAATGTGGAGTTTTAATAACTAGGAAAAAATCTCAGATAAACTCGACTCTTAGACAAGAACAAAAATGTCATTCTTTTTGCAGCTAGATTTTAATACATCCTGGAGTGCTAGAAATCAATATCAAATCCCAGGGTCCTTCTGCTGAGATATTCAAAATGTTATCTCTAATGGGAGTCGTATCAGAAAAACAGGCAGATATAACCTAGGGCTGAGCAGTTCACACAAGAGCTGGAAAGAGTTTTTGCTGAAAATCTAAACACACCTTGTATCCCCTTTTCTTTATCATCATCATTTTAGCAAACAATGTAACCGTTTTTCAGAACTGAAAGTTGGATATAAAGGTAGGTAATTTTGGAGAAATTATTTTCTCTTGTTTAGTAATTATCATTAATGAAAGAAAGATTTCTTAAATACTAATAAATCAGAGCTGAATTGACTGACCATGCATCCAAATTGCTGCATTATTCACACTGGAATTACTCCAAAGATTAGCTGCAAATTGCCCTCTAAATTGAATTTATGGTTTCATTTTTCATAACTACTGTGTTGTGACAGATGAAAGGAATCCGAGAGGAAAATGACAGCGATGGACCCAATTTCTTAGTGCTCTATCTGTAATATAGGAGTCAAACTGTCTCTATAATTTATTTTGGCAAGCACAAAAACCTTGTAGGTTGAAATCCAAAATTGTGTACCTTAAGTTCCCCTCAAGGAAGGGAAAAGGTCAACATCGTATTTTTGCCAAGTGGAAGCTAGTCAAATCAATATCCATGAAAGGAGTTAACATGTATGATTCAATTATTTTGTCTGTTATATCTCTTTAATTTAATCCACACAGTGACACCATGGAATAGATAATCACATGCCCATTTTAGAGAAAGAGTAGGGATGAGTAATCTGCCTCAGTCTGGACTTCTGAGAGGCCTATCTTCAAATACCATACCTAGGACCTCCAGCCACGCCCACCCCCAGAAAGGGCTACTGCTTTGATCACATTACCAATTCAGACCTATTAATTTGCTGTTTAGCAGGGTCTCTTGTAGTTTCCTTTGCATCAAAGAAACAAAATTCACTGCAGTCTAAGTTAGATAGAGGGAAAAGCCAATCAACTCTACAAACTAGGCATCATAAACATGCCTAAATCTTTGGTACAACTGTTTTTAGAGTATTATTGAAAAGCTGAAACAAAATAAGTGCTTCCAGATCAGAGAGACAGTAAAGGCCTTTATATGAGATAGATAACTTGTTGCAATACAGAATGGCGAAGACAATTTTGTTAGCCTTTAAATTGGGTTTGTATATCGTCTGGGCCTCTTGGGTTAGAAATGATTGAAAACAAATATTGGGCTGGAGTTAGTGACAAGTGCAGTTGATGCCTTCAGGTTTATAAGACACCAGTATATGAACATATGCTCTGTTTGTAAGACAAATGATTAGACAGCCTCCCACAGCTTTCTGTTTCTAAAGGTTTAGAATGTATCACCATTTTTCTTCTGTAATAGTCTTAGGTATTCTCTCTTTTATCAGACTAGCTCTTGGATAACATACAGAAACCCAGGCATTTAAGGCATTTCTAAAATGCACAAGAGCAAATTAAGTTATTTCTATTTACAAAGAAGTAGTCTCACCCTATGCTTGTTAATAAAGAATTTATATGATCCTTTCAGATAACAGAAGTAAAACCTTTACCAGTGAGAAGGAAATTGCAAAGCTCTGGGTCTCTAGATAAATCTCTTTGCATCCTATAAACTTTTAATCCAATAACTTTATTACTGATTTTATAATGTATCTTTTTTGGAGGCATATGATTTAACTTTTTTCTCTCTTGAAGATTATTTTTAATATTTTCACTTCTTCTAGTATAACATAAGCTTTCAGCTGTACATTTCCACTCTGGCTAGTGCCACATGCTGCCTTTATCTCACCAAACTGACCCATTTGTGTTTTACCTTTGTTTGATTATTTTTCATGAAACTAAGGTGTTTACATTCAAATTTAAAGTCAAACACACAAACTCTTCATTTATGACAAATGTGAAAACTGAAAGTTTACTCAATGATTCTATGTAAATGGACAATATAATGCTAATTCTGGATATGTACAAAAACTAAATACTTTTCATTTTGAATTTTGCCATTATATAGAAAAGACAAGCCAAGGTCCATGGTGCACCAGGTATTTTAGTGGAGCAAGTTGAGGTGTTCAACTAGCTGTGCAACTTCTGACAAGTTCCTTAATATTTCTGAGTCCTGCTATTTTTCATTAAGGATAGGGTTAGTAATGCCTACTCATAAAAATTTTGTGAGAACATGATTAGAGAACCAACTCTTTAGATCTTATTCATAAGGCATGTCTCGAGCATTCACATCATTTCTGAAAAGAAGGGGTTGAACTTCACTACTAGGCAAAGGAAAAGAGCCTTGATGAAAGAGAAAAGCATTACAAAACCTAAATCAATGGCTTGAATTTTGGTTTCAAGGATGACTTTAAATATATGAAATATAAAAACATTTGTTTGAAAGAAATACAGAGGAATACTCACAACTTCAGTAGTAGTACCCTTGGGACCTGGGTTAGGTAGACTTTCACTTTCTGTTGTTTCTGAAATTTTTGAAGTTGTTTATAATAAGCATGTTACTTTCATGATCAGAATTTCTAATAAATATTTTAAAAGTAAAAAGTACGTAGAATATGGTGAGTATTCAATTGATAAGAGTTTCTTTTTTCATCTTTCAGATTCACCAGCTATAAAAGTAAAGGCATTAATTTTTTCATTCATACTAATTTTTATTGACTACCTACTACTTCTGAGCGCTTCTCAGTGCTGAGGATTCAAAAATGAAAGAAAATAGGTCTCTGTCTTCTATTTCTGTCAAGACATAGGGACAAGTAATAAGACTTTCAAAATTACTTGTAAGGAAATTTTTCAAAAGCTTTCTCTCAATCTGATTCTCAATGGAATGCATAACACAAAGAGTTTTCCCACCAGAAAACTGGCCACCACACTCTGAAAATTGATGTTGGAAAAATATTTCAGAATATGTGAACAAAATAAAAATTATATTGTTTGGTGGGTAAAACAACAAGCATATGTTTGACCTACATATAATTGCTGTTTTTATAGATAAACATGGTGAAATATCAGCCCTTTTGCATGATTCAACTTAATATTCACTCTCAAGATAGTTTTAAGACAATATTGCGCATTTATTTCTCACAAAATAAATGTATTTCTCACTTTACAAACCTAGACTTGAGTGTACATTCAAATTCTCAGAATATTTTTCCAGACAATGTTTGATAATCTGCATCAATAGGTAGGAGCAGCAACACATATATAAGCCAAATTTACCGAAAGTCAAAAAATTCTTCACATATGGCTTTCAGATATTCACCAGAAAGTACAAGTATAGATGCCTTAGTGAATGAAATTAACAAAAGGCTCTCCAACCTGTTCTGTTAGACTATATCAATAACTCAAAAGCAGGATGTACAGAATGGAGAAGCCTCCACTCCTCCAGTGAATACTTCAATGATTTTGTTGTGCAAATGACTGAGGCAGAGCAAAGTTTAGCAGAGTAAGTCACAGTCTAACAGAGAAAATCTTCCTTACCCTGTACAGCATCAGTGCCTCTTCATCATCAATACCTTAACTGAAAGAAGCTATGAGACGTAAGTAACAACAACAGCAAAGAAAACAACAAAGTAAAACACCTTGAAAAAGCAGTTCCTTAGGTGGTTGAATTTGTGTATTCCCTAAGTGTTTCCTGGCACTCTTAGAGGAACTTGAAGTCATTGTGAATACTCAAGTGGGAAATTGCAAAGAGCATGAAGGGACTTTGGGGACAGCCACAGAGACTGAATTCATAACTACTCTGTTTCTGACATATCTCTCTAAGTGAGGGAATGGGGAATCTGGGAGTTGGCACTGATTTGGCTTCCGTGAGCCTGGAGTAGGTGCTACTGGGCTAAGATATCCCAGGGGAGGGAAACCTAGGAAGCAAAAGAATTTAAATGGAGCAGAAAGCACAAATGGGACTCTAAGCAGAGGGCCAAGAACAAAACAGTCAGGCAGTTAGGTGGAGCCTGTAGCTGAACTTAAGGACAAATTTAATTCTCATAACTTTCTTCTGTTCTATATGCTATTACTATTACTCTGTGTTTTAGTTCTACCTTATTTTTACACTCCAATATTTGAACATAAGTCACCAATACTTGGATAGACTATTCTAACATGTTAAAAATTGCTCACCATCATTTCTTGCATCTTCATCCTTCTAAGTTCATTTTTATTTTTATTGAGATACATTTTGGTACTTATTTCAGCTAAAGTCTGTGGGTCATATGCTCTGCTTTGTCTAAAAATACATTCATTGTATTTATCAAACAGATATATGTATTATATGTAGAAATATACATACTTTGTTGAATACAACATATATTGAGAAATGCACACATGCATTGCTTGATAAATTTTTGTTCAGTGAAAACATCCTAATCTGAACCAGGGCAAGAAATAGAATATGATTATCACCCTGGAATCTTTCTTCCTGTCCCAGTCCAGTTATTATTCCACCTGCCCAAAATGATAACCACAATCCTCAATGGCTAACTACTTTCAATGCTATGGATTAGGTCTGCCTATTTTTAAAATTCATATAAATGGAATTATGTATGTAGTCTTTTGTTCAGGTTTATTTTGGTCAACATGATTGTAACTTTGTTTTGTTGTTTCTTTGAATTATCATTGCTAGATATATATCTTTTTTATTATGACTATTTCTTCCACAGTTGTGGGCATTTGGATTGTTTCTGGTTATAGGCTGCTACAAGTAGTTCTTTTATAAACATCCTTGCATATGTATTTAGTGCACATATGTACATGTTTTGCAGAGCTATACACATAGGATACTAATATAGTCAGCTTAAGTAGATACTTGCAGTTTTTCAAAGCAGTAGTATCAATTTATACAACAGCAGGGTATGAAATTAAAAGATAATTTTCAAAAATTGGTAAAATTGTGTCTCATACAAGTATAAAAATGGACACTTTAAAGATTTTATTTAATACATTAACTGAGAGACCCAGGCAGATGTTATAATCAATTTAAAAGATAATCCAAAGAAAAACAATATTCATGTGAAAATGAAAACAGCTCAAAGACAATAAACAGGGGTAGAATCAGAGAACTGAAAAGAATATACCATATGTAGATGACTCATTGCTGTAAAATAGCTTAAAGAGGCTAGAATCAAATGACATAGGCTACTTTACATAATGCATAGTTTTTCACTGAAATACATTATATTTTCTCAACAGAGAGTTTCAACTGATCCTAAAACTCTCCAACACTTGTCAGTCTTAAATTTTACCTATTCTTATGGGTACACATTGTGGTTTTAATTTGGATTATGCTGATGATTTATGACTATGAACACATTTCTAGATATGTTAATTGGCCACTTGGCCTTCCTCTTTGGTTAGTCTATTGAAGAAAACTGTCTTTTTATTCTAGCATGTTGACTATTTTTTATTTGTGCATTTGTAGAAATTCTTTATATATGCTGTGTATAGGTGCTTTGTCAGTATATGTATTGGTCTATGACTTGCCCTTTTTACAAGCTTAACTTTCAAACAACACACGGAATTACGTTAAAATCTTCCTTGTTCAAATTCTATACTTGAATTCTACAGCTTCTATTGTCCTTTTGTTTTTTTAATCTCAGCCCTTTGTAGATGTCATTCCATCTTTTATGGCTTATAATTTTGCTTTGGGGATATATGCTGTAAATTTATTATTTTTTCACAGATCCTTTCACTTGTTCTTAAATCTCATTTTTTTTCTTTGCTCAGAAGACTTTTAGTTTGACTCTAGTGTTCTACGGTTTCAATAGCTTGTGTCAGTGTGAATTTGCTTCTATTTAATCTAGTAGGAATACTTTCTATTCCCTGAATCTGAGTAATGAGGTATTTCAGCAAAGTTCTTTCAGCAATTCTCTTCAAATTTAGATCCTAAAACTTTGCATCTGTGTCATTCTCTCTATTGCTCCTTCAAGAACCTATATTAGATGTTTGTCAGATATTTTTCCCTCATGTGTCTAAACTGTTCAGATTTTTCATCTCTGCATCCATTCTGCTGTATTCTGTGTAATTTCTACAATCTGTTTTCCAGTTCACTAATTCACCCTACAGCTCAGTATAACCATGTATTTAACCCATTCTTTGTGTTTTAAATTTCCATGACAATATTCTTTAGCTATAAAATTTCTATATGGTGCTTTTACTTATCATCCTAAATTTTATTGTTTTTATTTCAGTTCCAATTTTTCTCTATTTTACTCCTTCAATTATATCTTCAATCTTATTTTTCTCTTTTTTTATTGTGGTAAAAAACACATGACATAAAATTTACCATCTTAACCATTTTAAGTGTACAGTACAGTAGTGATAACTTTGTGCACATTGTTGTCCAAAATAGCTCTAGAACATTATCTTGCAAAATTAAAACTCTGTATCCATTGAACAACTTCCATTTCCCCCTTCCCCCAGTTCCTGGCAACCACTATTCTACTTTCTGTTTTTAAAGAGTTTGACTACTTTAGAGGTTTCATATAAGAGGAATCACATGGTATTTGTGTTTTTATGACTGGCTTATTTCACTTAAAACAATGTCCTCAATATTCACCTGTTTTAGCATAAGACAAGGTTTCCTTTTTTGATAAGGCTCAATAATACCCCATTGTATGCAGATATTGCACTTTTTATCCATTTATCCTTTGAAAGGTATTCAACTTGCTTCAACTTCTTGGCTATTATGAATAACGATATTGATATGGTTTGGCTCTGTGTCCCCACCCAAATCTCACCTTAAATTGTAATCCCCATAATCCCCATGTGTCAAAGGTGGGACCAGGTGGAGGTAATTAAATCATGGGCACTATTTCTCCCATGCTGTTCTCACGATACTGATACTGAGTCTCAGGAGATCTGATGATTTTATAAGCGTCTGGCATTTTCCCTACTTGCACTTATTCTCTCTCTTGCAGCCTTGTAAAGATGTATCTTCTGCCATGATTGCAAGTTTCCTGAAGCCTCCCCAGCCATGCAGAACTGTGGGTCAATTAAACCTTTTTTCTTTATAAATTACCCAGTCTTGGATATTCCTTCATAGTAGCATGAGAATGGACTGATATGGCTACAATGAACATGAGCGTGCAAATATCTCTTGGAGATCCTAGTTTCAATCCTTTTGAATATATAACAGAAGTGGGAGTACTGGCTCATATAATAATTGTATTTTTTATTTTTTTGAGGAACTTTCATACGGTTTTCCATTGCAGCTGCGTCATTTTACAAATAACTGCTGCACTACCAGCAGTGCACCACATTCCAACTTCTCTACATTCTTGTCAACACTAAAAATTTTCCAGTTTTGTTTTTAATATTAGCCATTCTAACAGTGAAATTTACCAACTATAAAGTGATATCTTACTGTGGTTTTGATTTCCATTTCCCTGATGACTAGTAATGAAGAGCTTCTTTTTCTGTGCTTGTTGGCTATTATAATATCTTCCTTTGAAAAATGTCTATTCAAATGCTTTGCTCATCTTGAATTGGACTTGTTATTGTTACTGTGGTGGTGGTGGTAGTGATAATAGAGATAAAGAAGTCTTTATATATTCTGGATCTTAACCATTTATCAGATAGATGGTTTGCAAATATTTTCTTACTCTGTAGATTGGCTTTTCACCACCCTGGTTATTTTCTTTGCTGCAGAATTTTTTAGATTTGATATAGTCTCACTTGTCTATTTTTGTTTTTGTTGCCTGTGCTTTGGTGTCATATCCAAAATTGCTGCCAACTCCAGAGGCATAATGAGTTTTCCTTATGTTTTCTTTTAGGAGTTTTATAGTTTTGGGGGTTACATTCGTGACCTTAATCTGTTTTCAGTTAATTTTTCCATATGATATGATATAAAAGTCCAACTTCATCTTTTCAATGTGAATATCCAGTTTTCCTAACAGCATTTATTGAAAAACTATCCTTTCTCCATTATGTTGCCTTGGAACCCTTGTTGAAGATTGTTTGTCCTTGTGTCAGTCCATTTTCACGCTGCTGTAAAGATACTGCCTGAGACTAGGTAATGTATAAACAAAAGAGGTTTAATTGACCCGCGGTTCCATGGCTGAAGAAGCCTAAAGAAACTCGCAATTATGGCAGAAGGTGAAGCAGAAGCAAGACACGTCTTACGTGGCAGCAGGAGATGGAGAGAGTGCAGGGGAAACTGTGACTTTTAAACCATAAGATCTCATGAGAACTCACTATCACAAGAACAGCATGGGGGAAACTGCCCTCAGGATCCAATCACCTCCTACCAGGTCCCTCCCTCACACCTGGGGATTACCATTCAAAATGGTAATCCATTTGGGTGGGGACACAGAGTCAAACCATATCATTCCTGGCCCCTCCCAAATCTCAGGTCATTTTCACATTTCAAAGCCAATCATGCCTTCCCAACAGTTACTCAAAGTCTTAACTTGTTCCTGCATTAACTCAAAAGTCCAAGTCTGAAGTCTCATCTGAGACAAGGCAAGTCCCTTTCACCTATCAGCCTATAAAATAAAAAACAAGTTAGTTACTTCCAAGATACAATGGGGTACAGGCATTGGGTAAATGTTCCCATTCCAAATGGGAAAAGGTGGCCAAAACAAAGGGGCTACAGGCTCCATGCAAGCACAAAACCCTTCAGGGAACTTCCTAAATCTTAGAGTTCCAAAATAATCTCCTCTGACTCCATGTCTCACATCCAGGGCACACTGATGCAAGAGGTGGGTTCCCAAGGCCTTGGGCATCTCTGCCCCTTTGACTCTGCAGGGTACAGCCCCTGTGGCTGCTTTCACAGGCTGGTATTGAGTACCTGCAGCTTTTCCAGGTGCCCAGTGCAAGCTGTCAATCGATCTACCATTCTGGGGTCTGGAGGACGAGGGCAGTGGCTCTCTTCTCACAGCTCCACTAGGCAGTGTCCCAGTGGAGACTCTGTGTGGAGGCTCCAGCTCCACATTTCCCCTCTGCATTGCCCTAGCAGAGGTTCTTCATGAGGACTCTGCCACTGCAGCAGACTTCTGCCTGGGCATCCAGGCATTTCCATACACGCTATGAAATCCAGGTGGAGCCTCCCAAAGCTCTTGTCTTCTGTGTACCCACAAGCCAAACACCATATAGAAGATGCCAAGGTGCAGGGCTTGCACCCTCTGAAGCCATGGCCCAAGCTTTACTTTGGACCTTTTTAGCCATGGCTGGAGCTGGGATGGCTGGGACACGGGATGCCATGTTCCAAGGCTATACAGAGCAGCAGGGCTGTGGGCCTGGCCCACAAAACCATTTTTACCTTTTAGGCCTCCAGGTCTGTGATGGGAGGGAATGCCATGAAGATCTCTGAAATATCCTGGAGACATTTTCCCCATCGTCTTGGCTATTAACATTTGGCTCCGCATTACTTATGCAAATTTCTGTAGCTGGCTTGAATTTCTTCCCAGAAACTGGGTTTTTCTTTTCTTCCAAATGGTCAGGCTGCAAATTTTCCAAACTTTTATGCTCTACTTCCCTTTTAAATATATGTTCCAATTTCAAACCATCTCTTTGTGAGTGCATATACATGTACGCTTTCAGAAAAAGCTGTGTCACCTTTTGAATGCTTTGCTGCTTAGAAATTTCTTCTGCCAGATAGTCCACATCATCTCTCTCAAGTTCAAAGTTCCACAGATCTTTAGGGAAGGGGCAAAATGCTGCTAGTCTCTTTGCTAAAGCATAGCAAGAGTGACCTTCGCTCCAGTTCCCAATAAATTTCTCATCTCCATCTGAGACTACCTCAGCCTGAACTGCATTGTCCATATCACTATCAGCATTTTGGCCAAAATCATTCAACAAGTCTCTAGGAAGTTCCAAACTTTTTGCACATCTTCCTGTCTTCTTCTGAGCTCTCCAAACTGTTCCAACCTCTTCCCATTACCCAGTTCCAAAGTTACTTCCACATTTTCAGGTTATCATTATAGAAGTGCCCACTATCCCGGTACCCATTTCCTGTATTACTCCATTTTCATATTGTTATAAGGATACTACCTGAGACTGGGTAATTTATAAACAAAAGAGGTTTAATCGACTCACAGTTCTGCATGGCCTCAGGAAACTTAATATCATGGTGAAGATGAAGGGGAAGCAAGGCATGCACACCTTACATGGCAGCAGGAGAGAGAGAGCGTGCAGGGGAAACCGCCACTTTTAAACCATCAGATCTTGTGAGAACTCACTCACTATCATGAGAACAGCATGGGGGAAGCCACCCCCATGATTCCATCACCTCCCATAAGATCCCTCCCTCAACATGTGGGAATTACATTTTGAGATCAGATTTGGGTAGGGACACAGAGCCAAACCATATCAGTCCTTATTATACATAAGGTTTTGATTCTGGGCTCTTTTCTGTTCCATTGGTCTGTATGTCTGTCCTTATGCCAGTACCCAGCTGTTTTGATTACTGTAGCTTTGTACTATGTTTTGAAACTAGAATGTGTGAGGCCTCCAGTTTCGTGTTTCTTTCTCAGGAGTATTGGGCTATAAGGCCCTATGAGATTCCAATCCATATTAATTTTAGGACTTTTTTCCTATTTATGCAAAAAGAAATGCAATTGACATTTTGATAAATACTGCATTGAACTTGTAGATTGCTTTGGCTAATATTGACATTTTAACAATATTAAGCCTTCCAATAAATGAATAAAATGTCTTTCCATTTATTTGTATTTTATTTGATTTCTTTCAGCAATGTTTTTAGTTTTTACTGTACAAGTTTTTCACCTTCTTCTATATATTTTTACACTTTTTAATGCTATTTTAAGTAGGATTGTTTTTCTAAATTTCTTTTCCTATTATTTATTTTAGCACACAGTCATACCCTAGAGATATTGCAGATTTGGTTCTAGACCATACCAGTAAAGCAAATGTCACAATAAAGCAAGTCACACAAATTGTTTGGTTTCCCAATGCATATAAAAGTTACGTTTATACTATACTGTAACCTATTAAGTATGTGATAGCATTATGTCTCAAACATGTCCATGCCCTAATTAAAAATAATTTATTACTAAAAACTGCTAATGATCATCTGAGCCTTCAGCAATCATAATCATTTTGCTGGTGGAGAGTCTTGCCTTGATGTTGATGGCTGCTGACTTACCAGTGTGGTGATTGCTAAATGTTGGGGTCTCCATGGCATTTACCGAATAAGATGAATAAAACTTAATTGACCCTTAATTGACTCCACATCAACTGACTGTTCCTCCACAAAAGATTTCCCTATAGCATACTATGCTGCTTGATAGCGTTTTACCCACAGAAGAACTTCTTTCAAAATTGGAGCCAATCCTCTTAAACTCTGCCTCTGTTTTATTAACTAAGCTTATGTTATATTCTAAATCCTTTGCTGTCACACCTACACTATTCCCAATTTCTACACCATGAGCAGATTCTGTCTCAAGAAACCACTTCCTTTGCTCATCCATAAGAAGCAACTCCTCATCCATTCATATTTTGTCATGAGATTGCAGAAATTCAGTCACATCTTCAGGCTCCACTTCAAATTATAGTTCTCTTGCTATTTCCATCACACCTACAGTGACTTCCTCCACAGAGGTATTGAACCCCTCAAAATCATTCATGATGGTTGAAGACAACATTTTCTAAACTCCTGTTAATGGTGATATTTTGGCCTCCTCCCATAAATCATGAACATTCTTAATGGTATCTGGAATGGTGAATCCTTCACAGAAGATTTTTCAATTTACTTTGCCCAGAGCCATTGGAGGAATCACTATCTATGGCAGCTATATCCTTATGAAATGTATTTCTTAAATAATAAGACTTAAACATTGAAATTGCTTCTTGGTTTATGGGCTGCAGAATGCATGTTGTGTTAACAGGCATGAAATCAATATTAATCTTATATGTTTCCATCAGAGCTTTTGTGTGACTAGATGAATTTTCAATAGGCAATAATATTTTGAAAGGAATATTTTTTCCTGACCAGTAGGTCTCAACAGCAACCTTAAAATATTTAGTAAAACATGCAATAAAGAGATATACTGTCATCCAGGCTTTGTTGTTCCATTTATAGAGCACCCACAGTGTAAATTTAACATAAATTTTAAGGGTCCTAGGATTTTCAGAATGGTCAATGAGCATTGGCTTCTTAAATTCACCAGCTGCATTAGCCCCTAACAAGAGAGTCAGCCTATCTCTAGAAAGTTTGAAACCAGGTATTGACTTCTCTTCCATAGCAATGAAAGTCCTAGATGGCATCTTCTTCCAATATAAGTTTGCTTTGCCTACATTGAAAATCTGTTGCTTACTGTCACCACTTTCATCAACTATCTTAATTAGATCTTTTGGATAACTTGCTGCATCTTCTCCATTAGCACTTGCAGTTTCACCTTGCACTTTTGTGTTCTGGAGATGGCTTCTTTCCTTCAACCTTATATATCAACTTCGGCTAGCTTTCAAGCTTCAAGCTTCCTCATCTCTCTCAACATTCATAAAATTAAAGAGAGTTACGGCCTTGTTCTGGATGAGGCTTTGGCTTGGGGGAATGTTGTCAATGGTTTGATCTTCTATCCAGACCACTAAAACTTTCTTATAGCAGCAATAAGGCTGTTTCACTTTCTTATTATCCACGTTTTCACTGGAGTAACACTTTTAATTTCTTTCAAGAACTTTTCCTTTGCATTCACAACTTTGCTAACTGTTTGTTGCAAGAGGCCTAGCTTTCAGCCTATTCTGGGTTTTAACATGCCATCTTCATTAAGCTTAACCATGTCTAGCTTTTGATCTGAATTGAGATAGTGTCTCTTTCTTTCACCTGAAAACTTACAGGCTATTGTAGGATTATTAATTGGTCTATTTTCAGTTGTGTTATCTTTCAGGGAATAAGGAGGCCCATGGAGAGGAAAATAGCTGGTTTTTGAAGCAGAACACACACACAACATTTATCAATTACATTTGTCATCTTAAAATGAGTGCAGAGCAAGATGCCCCAAAACAATTACAATAGTAACATTACATATCATTGATCACAGATCACCCTAATAGGTATAATAACAATGAAAACTTTTGAAATATTGTGATAATTACCAAACGTGACATAGAAACTTCAAGTGAGCACATGTCATTGGAAAAAAATGGACTAATAACATTTCTTGATACAGGGTTGCCAGAAATCTTCAGTTTATAAAAAACACGATATCTACAAAACACGATAAAATGAAGTGCAATAAAACAAGGTATGCCTGTATAGAAACACAGCTGACTTTATATGTTGATTTTCTATTTTGCATCTTTGCTGGATTTCTTTATTAGTTCTAGTAAGTTTATTGTGGAATCTTTAGGGTTTTCTACATATAAGATTGTGTCATCTGTAAAGAGATTTAATTTCACTTCCTTTCCAATGTGGATGCCTTTTAAAAATTTCTTCCTTTTTTTTTTTTGCCTTATTGCTCTAAATAAGACTTCCAGTGATACACTGAATAAAATTGGTGAGAGTGGTATTATGCTTTTTATTGTTATGATTTCTTTCTAGTTTGGCCTTGAGGTCTCTCTGCTGAGAGTGATGAGACATGCTTCCTTCTTTCTTGTGTGCCTTGTTACATTTGTCGTTGTTGTGATTTGTCCAATAGAAAAAACAGCCACCTCTTTCAGTCTTTACAGAGTAGCTTCTCACAATGGAAGGCCTTCCCCAATCAATCACCCTGGCTAGGCATTCTGTGGTCCTCTCAAACCTTTTATGGGGATACTTCTCTGATCTTGTGCCTGTAATGTCCAAATTTGAGACATTTGTTAATTTCCCTTTCAGAGGTTTGTAATTTCTTCCTTCCTCTGGTGTCTGCCTGTGTTACTGCAGGCTTTCTGGAGCTGCCACAGAGCACTGAGCTCTATATTGTTCTCTGCAGTTCCCATGCATAGAAAAAATGCTGGTTCAATCAGTACTCTGAGTCAAATGAGGGAGACTCAGGAAGCCCTTCAAAAAGTAAAAGGAGTGGATGCATATTCCACTCTTCTCTTTTCCTCCCAAAGGATTAGCCACAAGCTGGGCACTCACTCCTAATCTTGGTGAGTATTAACAGCTTCTGTCTGTGGTATTACAGTTTCTCTAGCACTGCAATTAGTTGCTTAGCTTTCTTTGGTCCTCAGCAGCCCCCAGGCATCCAAAGTGCGTGAGTTATCTATGGGCACTCTAAGTCAGGCAAACCAGAAACCAATTCCCGAGGCAGCCCACCAAAACGCTAGAACATTAGGCATATGTTTTCCTCTTCTTTTCTCCTCCCAGAGAGAAGATATGAATTAGGCTTTTCCTCCTAATTGCAGCAAACTGTGTCAGCATGGAGGAGGGGCTGATATAATTAAAATAACATAGTTGTGTTTTTTTTAACCTTTAACATGGCTGTTCTTGGCTTTGAGCTTGCTTGGGGTACTGTGACTCCCTACCTGGTTCCTAGAGTTCTCACAAAGGCTTCTTGAAGTGTACATTGTTAATTTGCTGTCTGTGTGAGGAAATAAGGTTGGAGCTTTCTATCTGCTGCTTTATTAGCACCACTCCCCTGTCACAATGATTTTTAGCACACTTTTTAAAAAAAGTCTCAAATTATCCATCAAAAAACTTTTTCCTGGTTTATTATGGCTGTTTGTGGTTTCTGATGACTCTTATCTGGAATATATTTATTTCTTATGTACTTTTAATTTGAGATTGTAATCTCACCATCTCCGGGTGAGACTACTGTACAGCCTGAATTCAGGTATTGTGCACATGGAACAATTGCTCTTTGTCTTTATCTAGTTCCCACAGGGGCGCCACCAGGGGAAGGCCAATTTTATGATAATTCCTACATTTGAGATTCCTGGATCATGCAAACAGTGTAAACATAAGCCCCCATATGATGTAAAATATATTTCCATGTTTACTAATTCTGTGGGAAACTTTCAATAATGTATTTACTCAGACCTAACACAGAGCTGGCAAACCTCTTGGCATCACACTGAGCCGATGGTCCAATTTTCTTTCCTTTTTTGGAGGAATTTATTTTTATATTCCATTAGTCTGTTTTGTGTTACTATTGATATGGTTTGGATCTGTGTCCCCAACCAAATCTCATGTCAAATTGTAATCCCCAATGTTGGAGGTGACTGAATCATGGAGGTGGTTTCTTATGGTTTAACACCATCCCCCTTGGTGTTGTCATGGCGTTAGTGAGTTCTCATGAGATTTCGTTGTTTAAAAGTGTGTAGCACGTTTTCCCTCTCTCTCTTGCTCATTCTCCACCATGTAAGATCCCTGGCTTCCTGTTAGCCTTCCGCCATGACCGAAAGTTTCCTGAGGCCTCCTCAGAAGCCAAGCAGATGCCTTCATGTTTCCTGTGCAGCGTGAGGAACTGCGAGTCAATTAAAACTCTTTTCTTTATAAATTACTGACTCTCAGGTATTTCTTTATAGCAGTTCAAGAATGAACTATTATAGCTATAAAGGAATACCTGAGGCTGGGTAATTTATAAAGGAAAGAGGTTTATTAGTCTCACATTTCTGCAAACTGTACAGAAAGCACAGTGCCAGCATCTGCTTCTGGTGAGGGCTTCAGGAAGCTTACAATCATGGCAGAAGGTAATGGGAACCTGTTGTCACATGGCAAGAGAGGGAGCAAGGGAAAGAGAGGAGGAGGTGCCAGGTTCTTTTAAACCACCAGCCCTCCTGTGAACTAATAGAGCAAGACTTCACTCATTACCAAGGGAAGGACACCAAGCCATTTATGAGGGTTCCACCCCTTTGACTGAAACACCTCCACTGGGCCCCACTTTGAACACTGGGGATCATATTTCAACATGATATTTGGAGAGGACAAATAGTCAACAATATCACATTCTGACCTTCTAAGAAAAAAATGTACTTTTTATACCATAATGATTTGTTCATTTGTATATTCTGAAATTTTCACAGTGAGATCACACGGTTCTTAAAATTTTATATAGCAAATTATCTGTGTCCTGGTATGAAATATGTAATTTCTACCAGAGAACATTTTTTGATCTGCAAGGTAGCTGGCAGGAGTTTATCTGGCCTGCCACATAGTGTGAATCAAGTTGCAAATCCACTTGAGGTCCAGTATTTATATCTGAATTTTCAAGGTAGAGTCTCTCATCTCTACTCAGCACCAAAGTTCAAGACAGGCAACATTTCTAAAGTGGAATCTCATAGAGACCAGTTTTATATCACCTGTACCTGTACACTGGTAGGATATTTTTTAGGGTATTTTATGCCATATTTCTACCATGTGGCACAAATATTCTTAAGGCTAAAGCCAACTGCACTTCTCTGTTTAGGAAATCTGACTTGACTTAGTTTTTGGCCTCAGTATACTTTATATTTTTACAAGCCCATTAATACATTTTTAATACATTCAATGAAAGAAAAGATCAGACTATAAAATGTATCAGACTTCCCAGTTAAAAAAAAAGCATTTTTTTTCTCTTCCTGGTACACATTTTAATTGAGCATGCAGGCTCTCAAAGAATCTAGCTTTAAGCGGGATCTCGCTTTCAACTCCTAGATATGTGGGCTTCACATCTTTTCCCCTGGCTGTATGTGAGCATTAAAATCTCAGCATACATGTTGCCTAAACCAACACCCTACCACCATTCTCTCCTCTTTCTCTAACAGAACAGCTGCAGAGTTTTAGTTTCATCTTTGTTTTTATTCCTTGGAAATTTTCATTACTTACTTTATTTAAATTTTAGTCTGCATTTAAAAGACTATGGTATTTTATAATTATTTTTATAGCATTCCTATCCTATTAAACATTCTACCACATTGTCCCTTAAAATTTTGGTGCATCTATTTACTGAAAGTCAATGAATTAAAAATATATAAGTATGTTTGCTAATTTAACAATAGCCAATTAAATAGTCTAGTTCAACTGATTGTATCAATAAAGTTTATACTGTGTAGAGTTTATACTTGCTCAAATATTTAATATGGTATTTTGGACAGTTTTTATAATAAGTCTTATGGGATTTTATTTTTTAGTTTGCAATCATGTGGTTCTGTCTAGGGGAAATGTGATATTTATTTTCTATCATAAATGTTCTATTTCCATTTCAAGTGAGTGTACTGTAACACAATCCTGGCATAAACTACCCTGACTTAGTGTTAGACTCACAGGTTTAACGGCTCAATCCTTCAAAACTGGCCTCACTTTAGATGCCAGCTACAAGTCTCAGTGGCCACCCATACTTTAGCATCACCAGCTGTAAGTTCAAGGCTTTCTTCTTAGTTCAACAATTCACTAGAATGATTCACAGATCTCAAGAAAGTGCCATAATTATGATTATAGCTGTATTATAAAGGACACAATTCAGGAATCGCAAAATGAGGAAGAGGTACAGGGAGTGAAGACCCAAAGTCCCAGACACAGAGATTTCAGATTCTCTTCCAGTGGTGTCAGGGTACATCACCTCTCTGCACAAAAGTGAATTAACCAATAAGTATACTCTACTGAGACTCTGTGTCCATAGTTCTTACTGAGATTTCGCTGAGTGGGCATGATTGATTAAATGGCTGGTCACATTATTGAATTCAATCTCCAGAACCCCTCTCATCCCTGGAGGTTGGCATATCCCAAAGTTCTAATCATTTGGTCTGTCTTTGAGGTTACCAGTCCTCATCTTGAAGCTGTCTAGGGGCCCACCAAGAGTCACCTCATTTGCATAGCAAAGATATTCCTTTCATTCAGGAAATTCCAGAGGTTTTCAAAACCCTGCCTTAGGAACTGGAAACAAAGACCAGATACATTCTTAATATCCATGTACCAAAAATCTAATAAAATATACTAATCTATGTAGTACTTCAGAAAAATCAATAAGTAATAGAACTAATGAATAGATCAGTTAATTAAAAGTATATATTAACACTGTTGTGTAATTCTAAATAGTAAAGGTATGAATGTATAATCTTAACATCATCTTTTACATATGTACAATGCTTAAAAGGTTTTTACAAAAGATGTTCTCATATATCACTTCATCTCATATTTATGTCTAACCTGAAAAACAAGTATGCCATTATTGCAGATAATTTAAAATTTAGAGCTTTGCCTAAACTCACAAAGCTATTTGTCTAGAGTCTAACTTACTCCAAACTAAGTGATCTTCATATAACCTCATAGTTTCTAACTTAATGCCTGCATTTTTATCTTATAAAACAGAATGCATCTTTTGTTTATTTGTTTGCTTCTACACTTCCCCACCACCATCAACAGGGAGGAAATATCTTTACTTATAAATTTCTTTAGGTTCTTTTCACCACAGCCAATTAATAGTGCAGTTCCTTTGACCACAGAGAAGGGTGTTAATTTGGTCAACAAGCATGTGGTCATTTTATTATTGTAAGTCAGAGGCTAGCTAAGGAAGCTAACTATAAAGCAGTGGTTATAGTCCGTTCTCTTATGGAAGGCCTCTGCTGAACTTGCTTTAATGCAAGTGCAATGCTGCATAATGAATATTGCATTTTCCATTTCCATAGTGAACTAAAATAACCTATTGTGAGTGTTAGAATGTAATAATCCATACATTATTATGTTTTATTGATAGGGTCTTACATTCTGGAATCCATTCAGGCATATCCAACCCCAAATACCTTTAACCAAATTTAATTCTGTGCATGAAAGTCATTATATACATCATCACAACTTTTTACCTAAGTGCACAACATTTAATTTCACGATTGTAATGGAACTGTAGACATTAGCTCCATTTCCATACATTGGATTGGAAAAAATGAAATCCTCTTTTTAGTATGATCTAGAGTGAATTGTTATACTATGGCACTTAATTGAAACTAATCAGTTAAGATGAGTCAGATTCATTCAAACAGTAGAGGTGACGGATCAATTAAAATTATGATATTATAATTCATCAACTTTCATTTGACCAGAAGATATTCTATATAAGAAAAGCAAAAAATGTCTTTCTTTCATGTTTTTAGTTAGCAATCAAGTTTTATGTCTAGAATTAAAATAAGCATCTGATTTTTTCTCCAATATATGCAAAGGGTATTTTGACACAGAAAATCACAGCAAAGTAAGACATATTGTAATAATTAACTGAATTATTTCTGGCATGCCATGAACAATTAGAGGATTAATAACCACCCAACCAAACGATGTTATGTTGGAATAAATTGACCGACAAGGTTTCTCAGCTAGGAAATGAAGCTCAGATAGATCATCAATAAAAATGACTGTGACGAGCATACTTGTGAGAACTCTAGTGTTTTACATTTACAAAATATGGCTGTGGTAACTGTGTTTAATGATTGAAAGAAAGTATTTAAAAATTCATTTAGAATATTGTGCCCTTTTTAATTGCCTGCTGAAAGACATAATGTTTGATGGTCACTAATGTACCATACAATCGACATTTAATTAAATATCTGTTAAGTTCTGAAAGCCAATGGAAAACAATTTTCCCTAAATAAAGAAAAAAAGCAAAAAGAAAAGCATTTAAGAACTGCAGGTTGTTTGTAATATAAGGTGTGGCATATTCATCCATATTAAGAATAATAATGGATGAGAAACAAAGACAACCTTGAGAACAAATGATGTCATATGCCATAAAATGAAGTAATACATAATCTCATATGAGATTATATAAACTGCCTTATTGATGCATTTGTTAAAATGTTTTGACTTAAATAACTAAGGTCATGTGTAGCACCAATATTTACATTTTTATTACATATAGTTTTGTAGATAGTTTTTAACTTTAAATCAGAAGGAGAGAGCAGAAAAAAATATTAGGAAAGAAACAAAAGTAAAGAAATGAAAGTTTGAGATGTTTATAGTGTTATACGGGCAAATGTCTTATTCTACTGCAAACAGGAGAAATTAATTTGTAAACAAATTTGAATTCTCCCTAAATTTTAACTTTCCCATTATTGTCCAAATAAATGGCCTGGCTTAACCATCTGTTTATTATATAATAAGAGTAGTATAGCATACCTTGAAGTTAGTTTTCTTATTTATAATATGAATGCAATTGTTTCAAGAAAGACTATTGTGAAAAGTAATTAAATAGATAAAAAAGCATAAAACACTTGAAAACTTAAAAATGTACTTACCTTGTTATGCTTTAGATGTAACCATACAGACAGTATCAATTCTAGAAGTTTGCTATGTGGACTCCTCCCTTCAGTCTGTATTTAAACACAGATTTCCCCAAATTTCCAGTTTCTCCTTTCATCTCTCCTTCTTCTGTCCATTCTTCTAAAAAGCCTAAGTAAAATCTTTATTCTCCTGTCTCCTTCTCCTTTTTCCCATTTTTAATTTTGAACATATCACCCTGTACGACCTGTACATACCTCAAACTCAATGCAGTCAAAAGTGAAATTAGCACATTTCTCTTTCAAACTCCTCCTTTTGTGTTTTCTACCAGCTCATACTAGAATGATATATTATTATCATGTAATATCCTCATTCTTATTCCTCATATCCAGTTAGCACCGAGATCCTCTTTTTGCCTCTCTCTTATGCCATGATATTGTCTACTTTTCTCTACCTTAATTTCCATAACATCTTCTTAAGGATCCTCCAGGTCTCTTCTCTAACTTTATCCCAACCCATGCCCACATTGCTGCCAATATAAGTTTTCTAACTCTTCTACTAAAAATTTCAATAGTTCAGCAGTTCTAAATAAAAGTGAATTTCCTCAGCATGAGATACTGAGATACAAGGGCCTCATGAACTGGGTCTTGCCTACCACTTTATCATCAGGTCTTTCGACTTACTCTTTGCTCATAGATACAAGTCATACTAACCTATCGGAAGTTTCCCGAATGTGCCACAACCACTTAATAGGTCTTTCCCATTTCACATGCTGTTTTTTCTGTCCATAAGGCTCTTCTCTTTCCTCCTTCCTGCCCACAGCTCTGTGTAACTGCTATTGATATTTAAATCATAATTCAGAGCATTTTTTCCTGATTCCACTTCCACCCCAGTCTAGGCTAAGTGCCTCTTTCCTAGTGACATGTGCTTACCTCTACTGGAGTAATTTTCAAAATAGTATTGCAATTACTAATACTCTTGGTGGTTCTTCTAAACAAACTGTGAGTTCTCATTATAGGCATGTTCCCCTAAAATCAGATTCTGAGGTAGCAATGTGCTTACAGGAAATTTACTAAGGTGTGTTTTTGTGTTCTCAGGATCAACAACCGTGGATGGGTGAAATAAGTAGAATTGAAAGGGAGAGACGTTGAACTGTGAATTGATGCAATTGCAACAAAAGCCTCAACAAATCTTATGAGGTGCTCTGGAGTTAGGATGACCCTTCAGAGTGGTCCCAAATTGGAGCAAGAGAAATAAATCTCCACATTGACCAGTCATTAGATATGGGCTTTGATATGGTTTGGGCATTTGTCTCTGTCCAAATTTCTTGTTGAAATGTAATCCCCAATATTGGAGGTGGGGACTGAAGGGAGGTGTTTGCATCATGGGGATAGCAATGGCTTGGGCCATCCCCTTGGTGATAAGTGAGTGCTCACTCTGAGTTCACACAAGATCTGGTTCTTTAAAAGTTTGTAGATCTTCCCCCCACCACCACTCTCTCTCTCAATCCTGCTTTTGCCATGTGATATGCCTGCTTCCCCTTCCGCCATGATTATAGGCTTCCCGAGGCCTCCCTAGAAGCTGAACAGATGCCAGCACCATGCTTCCTGTAAAGCCTGCAAAATTGTGTGCCAATTAATCCTATTTTCTTTATAAATTACCCAGTCTGAGGTATTTCTTTATAGCAATGCAAGAATGACCTAACACAGGCTTCCTCTGGAATGTGAGCATGACCTTGGGTAGGTGGCTTTCTTCAGCTATGGGAAAGTCCCACAGAGACTCAGCAAAGAGCTGTCAGCCACCAACACTCCTGGCAACTGGAGAAATTAGTGCTTCAGTATTGGAAGATAGGATACGGGTAGAACACCATGGAATCCACTACTGCTCCTTGAAAACAAAAACTTTTCCTCATACATTTTTATACACTTTGGGCTAGCAGAGACCCTGAATTATCAGAGACATTTAAAAATAAATGTTTACTGAATAAATGCATAGTATGATTTTAGTCAAATTCATCTTTCTGAAAGCAATCTGTGCTGCAGATACCTTATGTTCAATCTGAAAATAAGGACCAAAGAAAATACAAAGTGCAGAATAAATAGCTTTTAATCTAACTACAGTCCCTTGGCTTCTTAGAAGACTCATAATGACTCTCTGTCTTTAATCTCCCCAACAAAATGAAAAGTTAAAAACACAACAGTCAGGGCTGAAATACAGAAGAAAAGTCTTTGTATTAAAAGGACATTCATACAGTTTTTCATTTGAGGAAAATTTAAGTCTGCAGCTTTCCTAGTATTTGTTGAATCCTAACATTCTACTCTTATTTACTTTTGTAAAGCAAGGCAATAAGGTGGTCAAGTGTGGGTTCAGATAGTCACATTAGAAGCTTGCCCAATTGGTGCAATTGAAATGGCCTGAATATTAAATGCCATCACTAAACACTACAGAGCATGTTTTTATGCTTAAATTTCATCGGAGAAATATATTGAAACAGGACAAATGCTGCAAACTAACTTTAATCTTACTAACATGAAGCAGGAACATATGATGAAAAAGACTCGGGGTGAGGAGGCTAGCAGTGGCTGCTGTGAACAGAAGATGAGTATCAGTGGATTTTAAGTGACTTTGGGTCTAAGAGATCAAAATGTCAGTTGGACAGCAAAAAGTCAAAAACTACTGATACTGACATTAGGTGGTGGGATAGAAAGAAAATAAATAAGTCAGGTACTAACGTTATTGGGGCTAGGAAAGTGGTTCTCACAATGGGAGCAAATAAGAGATGATAGAAGATGTAATTCAAAAGTCTATAAGGAAGACTTGTAAATCAACCCTTGAGAAGCAGACAGCAATGTAGGAGAGAAAAGGGAAAGAATGTTGCATACTTACACTCACCAAATGGGAGAAAATTTGAGTCTGTGAGATCTGTAACATAGAATGCTACAGGAAGGGCACTTGGAATAGTTAGAGAAGGTCCAAGATCCTAAAGATGGTAAGACCTTTACATATGATCACACAGGAGTATACTTTTTCTATAATAATGATTTTGAAGTGTGAATTTGTTCCAATATTATTGGTATATTAGGTAATTTGAGCATAATGCAAATTTTTATTTTGCTTATCTGCGATTTCATATGAAGAAACACATATGAATTCAGAAAACTGCACCCAGTGGAACTAAGCCATATAGGAATACACAAAATGCACACAGGCACACGCTTGAAACTTCTACTAGCTACTTCATTTTGCCACATGTGTTATGAGCCAAACCTGTATCTGATATTACACCTTTCCACTCAATTTCAGATAACCCTCCCTGCATTACTCACCAGTAACACACCACTGTGTGTTACTGTGCACCACTCCTGACGCCTAGTTCCACACTCAAATTCTAGGTCTTTTTCATGGTAAAGGGCCATTTCTATGATAGTACTTATGTATTTCTTAGCCAATTTGCCATATGCAAGCTATATTACTATATTCACTAGCTTTCTATCTTTTTTGTAATGCACAACAAATGGCATTTTTGATTGCTGGGTTCATAACCCCACTCTTCTCATAAGTCTTGTGGTTTTCATTCTGTGATTTTCTGTAGCACAATGATCTATAGGAGCACATATGTCACCTTATAGCAAAACTGACTGTATTTGTTTAAAAATTAAGATTCTCATTTCTTCCATGATTCTGATTCAATAGGTTTGGTGTGGAACCAGTGTAACAGAGTTTTTTTTTTCTGCTTTTATTTTTTTCCTTCCAGTTTACAAGGGTTCTTCCCATGTTGGTTGAGTACTTCATTATTCAAACTTAGGGAAAATTGAGACACAGGTACTTAGTCAATTGACATTCCAACTTGAAATATAAATTTGGAATGACTCAAGAATGACTCTAGAAGAACACAAGATTGACTGACAAGTTATTCCTAGAGACAGCAAAAGCAATGATATCAATAATGTAGTGGTGGCAATGACAGAAGTTTAGTAGCTATGATGCTAAAGGTGGAAACCAAACATACTCATGACCATGGCTTGGCTCTGCTGCCCAGCCTTCCTTAGTTCCTGCCCATTCTCTAAATTTTGCTTTCTGGCCTCTAGGCCAGCTTTGTGAGCTACACAATAGCCTCCCAGTAAATTTCTCTTCTAATTAGGAAAGCTCTGCCTGTAAAAATGAACCCTGATGCTAATTCATCCTCAGATCTTCATTATAACAAACACTGTGATGATTCCAACACAGCTGATATGTGGATTCAGTCTGACAATTATTGTTCTTAAGTGGATCATATAAATATTATTTAGAAGCCGTTCAACATTATACTGTTTACATTTGCCAGCCATTTAAAAACATGTTTTTTTTTTCCTTTTACTGAGATCTGCATTAACAATCATTGGATCTGTTTAAAAAATGTTAGCTTTGCCACATGAATCCAGGGAGAGGTAATTTTTCTTGAGATATTCATGCATTTTTGAGGTGGGAGGGTAGCAAGCAGACAATACGTTCTTTCCTACTTTCCTCACCCCTGGTCACTTTCTCTAGACCAGAATACTCGTCTAGTTACCCAGCTTTCTAAATCATCACATTGTATACTAACAGAAAAGGGATGTGGTCCAGAGGCTGGGAAGGGTATCAGGGAGGATGGGATAAGATGGGAATGATTGGTAAGTACAAAAATCCATTTAGATATAATGAATAAGATCTAGTGTATGGTAGCATAATAACTTATTATATATTTTTAAATAACTGAAAGAGAGGAATTGAAATGTTTCTAATACAAATAAATGATAAATGCTTGAGGGGATGGATTCTCCAATTACCCTGATTTGATCATTGCACATTGTATTCCTGCATCAAAACATCACATTTACCCCATAAATATATACAACTATTATTTACCCATAAGGATTAATTTTTAAAAGAAAGAAAAAATAGAAAATGGTCTTGGTACCTGTGAAAAAACAAAAAGAAAGATATTTCCTGTAAGCTTTTGTTCCACGAGAATACAAAAGATTGACTCATCAAGATTAGTCATATTCTATGGAAAACATAAGTTTTGGTGGCACTAACATTTTTATTTCAGAATGAATGACAAAATTTCATATGCTTTACTCAGTAATCCGTTTCATTTCTACTTCTCCAAAATATTTTCATTTTTAAAAATCCAGCTGCATTGATAGGTGGAAAGCCACAGTGAAGCTGGTTATGTTTCATGAGTCATTTCAGTTCAGGATAATGGTTTCATTACCTCTTTAAAAAATATAGTGCTTATCCTATGTATCTTTAACAATTCAGCACAGTTAACTACTGGACAACTATTTTACTTTATACAGGTAAGCATATGAAAACAGCATGTTACTTTATGATTCATAGAGTGATTCAAAATAACTAAAAACTATGTGACTGGGCTTCGGTTTCCTCACCTGTAAAATGAAAGCTGTTGTAGTGCCTAACTTGCTGGGCTCTTTCTTATTCTAACAGTCTATTGTTTACATAAACAAAAAATAGCAGTTTACTGCATATAATTTTATTTCTTAATCAAGATGATTAATAATTGTTAATGAATGGGTCATTAGAGTAAACATCATCTCTTAAATATTTTTAAAAATACAAATCTGTATTTTTCATTTCGAAGTTGACTTATGTTGGAGTTCAAAATTTTTATTGTGCATCATGTGCATTCCAATCATTCATTTTATTGTCTCTAAATATTCAAAGATAATCCCTTCTCAAAGATCAAGTTACACAGCATATTTAAAACAATGGTGAGAAATCAAATCACTAAGGCATTACAGTGAAACTGAATTTATCTATCAATGGTTCTAAAATTGGTTATTTAGTATAACTGAATTTTCAAGTTAAATGAGGGTCATCAGGACCTATATAATACATGCTTTGGCAGAAATATCCAATTGAAATAATACATTTTAAAAGAATATACTAATTTACTCCTTGATGAAAAATTTTACCAAAACATAGAAATAAAAAGTGGGAAGAACATTTTTAAATAACATTCTGGAATAAAAGTCACTTAAACATTATCTGGGGGAATATACTAAAAGTGAATAACTGTTTAAAATTAATTAAAGCCCTCAGACTAAATGAAGTTATATGTTAACTTTTATACTTTTACCTAGAACAGAAGAAAATAATTTCTATGCTGTGGAATAGGTAACCTTAAATGTTTTAATTTATTCCACTGTGAGACATTAACCTGTTTTGAATCTAAGCCAAAAATATTCCTAACTTCCCTTATTAAATTACACACACACACACACACACACACACACACACACATCGGCTTCTCAAATGCTCTTTGAACTGGTTTTAAGATCTTACTGATTTTATCATTAATTAACAAGCTAAATAAAATTTTGATGCATTTATTTTATATTTATATGAGTCATCATCATATTGCCCTTTTGAAGAATACACTTTAACAATTCATTCATCACGATTTTTTTAAGACCTAGCTTGCTTCAGTCACTGTGCTGTGAGCTGTGTGAAACAAACAAATAAAAGTTTATTCCAGCCTTAGAAAAACTCACAATCTAATCAAACAGCTAAGTGGAGAGCAAAGAGATAAATGCTCTGGCATAGGGTTGATCAAATTGCCAACAAGCTCCGAAGAAGCCTTACCCTTATTGAAGGGGAAAAAAATTTAAAAAGAAAGTTTCAAAAAGAAAGTGGCTTTTGGGTTGAGCCTTAAACGATGTATTGGACAATTGGCTAGCCAATACTACTGGATGAAGGTAGTGGGTTAATTTCTAAGTTTAGCACATAATGCAAAAGTCATCAATAAACAAATTTACCATTGAGAAAACCCTTAAATTTACCTCTAAAGTATAGTATACATTTTGTTTATATAAACCTGCATGGTACTAGGGATATATAAATGTCTCATGTATAGAGTAATGTAGGGTAAATAATCTCAGACGCAATTATACTCAGGTATCTAATCATTCAAATGTTTTGCTGCTAGAAAAATCTTAAAGTTATGGCTTGTTCTGTCATTTTTCTGTAGACCTTTCTTTTAACTCTTTTTCTATAGACCATTTCTTTTAACTCTTCATTCAGCATTGTTTCTCTATGAATAATTCTGCAAATAAAAGCCAACTCAAACAATTTCATGGCCAGCTGAACAACCTCTTTCATTTCTTTATTAATTGTCAGAAAAAAACATTAAAACTATTCACATTTTTTTTCAGTGGTTTGGCCAACAGACATTTACAAACTTAGGCTTGATTGCATCCAATGCCTGGATCATGCACTCATCTTGACAAACAAAGAGAAAATCTTAGTAACTCCAGAGAGTTTTTCAGGCTGTTCTTTGTAATTCATTTTGTGCCTATGTGGTAAACTGGGGTAGAGAGGATGTTTCCTTTGCTCGGAGCATGTTTAGTTGGATATATCAAGTTAAATGTGTTTACCTACCATGGAACTTCACTGTTACAGTGAAGCTACTAAAATGTATAAAACCAAAGGAAATAGGGTAGTAATAGCAGGTGGCTTAAACCAATAGTTTGAGTAACTAGGGTAATCCTAGATCTATTGAAATCATCTTTAGATATTTTTCTTGTTTTTTAAATACAGTGCTGTGAATATGAAAATCGTCTTCATAAATGACGAAGTTGGGGTTAGCGATGAATAAAAATATAATTGTTTATCATTCTGTATTAGTCAAGATGATAGGTAGGTAGTTAGGTAGGTAGACAGATAGATAGACAGACAGACAGATAGATGTTATTAAAAAATTGACTCACACAATTGCAGAAGCAAAGTGACAAGATCTGGTACAAACCCAGGAAGGAAGAAAGGGTAGGGGTGTATTTTCAGGTTGAGTCCAAAGGCCTTGAGAACTGGCATGACTCATGATAGAAAGTCCAGCCCAAAAGCCAACAGGCTGGAGACCCAAGAAGAACGGATTTTTCAGTTTGAGTCCTAAGGTAAGAAATAAAGATATATCCAAGCTCATGTAACAAGGCAGGAGAAGTTCTTTCTTACTCAGACTTTTTTTTCTATTCAGGTCTTCAACCAGTTACATGAGACCACTCACCTTAGGAAAATCTGCTTTACTCAGTATACCAATTCATATAATCTCATCCAGAAACACACTAAAAATATACCTAGAATAATGTTTGACTAAATGTCTGAGTACTCTATGGACCAGTCAAGTTGAAATATAATGTTGACCATCACATATAACTATTGACCTTAAAAACAGTATGTACTCCAACAAAATTTTGTAGAAATAAAAGGAAGCTCAAAAGTTTCAGTTCCAAAATGACAGTAAAGAAACAAGCTGGCTTCATTCCCCTCCCAGAGCAAGCCAAAAAGAAATGTACCGCACTACTATTATCACCAGCCATATTCCAAAACTCAAATATGAGGATTAGACAATTCCAAGGGCCACAGAGAATTGAAAAAACAAATGGAAGCATATAGTAAGAAAGTCAAACTTACATCTATTACACATCTCTCTTCAATTTGCTCAGCACCACACACGAAAAAATTTCCCCAAGTCACTGTTTCTACATTAGAAAAAGAGAGATTGAAATGGAAAACCAGTTTTCCCGCCATCTTGGGTTTCCTGGCAGAAAACCTATCCCTGCCTCAATACATGGGAAGCATTGTGAGTACCTGAAGGTAGAAATATCCTTGAAGAAAGCCAGAAACAAAGGGGAAGTTTGGGACTACCATCCCCAGCCCTAGAAACTCTGCTCTATAACTTGGCCGAAGGAAACACCAAGTCAGAATCACTGTTCAGCAGTACCATGCTGTAGGAGGTACATTCCACAGATTGCCTGGGGATGAGGCCCTAGCCAGCCCTCCTGCACTGCCAGCATATCCCCTTTGGAGCCTATCCCCTTTGGAGCCTCCTCCATTCAGGACTAGCAGTGTTTCAATTGTTTCCTGGAGCCAAGGCAAACCTGGATTTTTAAGGTACCATCTAGTGCCAAAAAAGAGGCAGCAAAGTACTGGAAAACAAATTCAACAAGTAAATTACAAATAACAAACATGTCCACAAAAAACAAAACGAGCTAGACAGAGAAGACAGAAATAACTAATCTTTTTTTATGGAGTCTCGCTCTGTTGCCCAGGCTGGAGTGCAGTGGCACGATCTCGGCTCACTGCAACCTCCACTTCCAGGGTTCAAGCGATTCTCCTGCCTCAGTCTCCTAAGTAGCTTGGATTACAGGCATGTGCTACCATGCCTGGCTAATTTTTGTATTTTTAGTAGAGACAGGGTTTCACCATGTTGGCCAAGCTGGTCTTGAACTCCTTACCTCAAGTGATCTGCCCACCTCAGCCTCCCAAAGTGCTGGGATTACAGGCATGAGCCACCACACCCAGCCCAGAAATAACTAATCTTTCATTGCAAAAACAGAGACATACATCCACAAGAAACAACAACAGGACACCATGACTTCCACAAAAGCCAAGAAACAGTGACTAACCCTAACGAGATAGTGATATGTGAGCTCTTCGACCAAGAATTCAAAATAATAGTGTTAAGGAAACTAAGTTATCTCCAAGATAACACAGAAAACCAATTCAAAAATTTAATAAAGAAATGGAAAAATAGCAACCCCCACCCCCCACCCCGCCAGAAAACCAGAAAGCTTGGGATTGAGAAATACATTTGGTGAACTGAAAATCTATTAGAGGTTATCCACAGTAGAATGAGTCAAGAAGAGGGAAGAAACAATTAGCTTGAAGACAAATTATTTTAAAATACACAGAGAAGAAAAAAAGAATAAAAAAGAACAAAGATTGCCTATAAGATATAGAAAAATACCTCAAAAATAAAATCAGAATTATTGGTGTTCAAAAGGGAGCTGAGCAAGAGCAAGTAGTAGGAAGTTTATTCAAAGAAATTATGGCAGAAAAGTTTCTAAAACTTAAGAAAGATATAAACATTTAGGTACTAGAAAGTTAGAGAACACCAGATTCCACCCAATTAAGACCACTCCAGGCATGTAATAATCAAAATTTCAAGGTCAATAACAGAGAGGATTCTAAAAGCAGCAAGAGAAAACAAGCGAAAAACATATAAAGGAGCTCCCATTCATCTGACAACAAACTTCTCAACACCATACAGTCCAGGAGGGAATGAAACAGTATTTTCAAAGTGCTAAAAGAAAATAACCGCTATCCAAAAATACTGTGTTCAGCAAATCTACTCTTCAAATATGAAGAGGAGATAAAGTATTTTCCAGACAAAGAAAAGCTGAGAAAATTCACAACCACCACATCTGTCTTATGAGTAATGCTAAAGGAGTTCTTTAATCTGACAGAAAAAAGCACTGATATGCCAAAGAAACATTTGAAAATATAAAACCCACAGGTAAAATTAAGTATACAGAAGACAACTTCAAAATATTTTAATATTCTAATTGTGGTGTGCAATATGCTGAAAAAAAATCTATCAAAAACAACAATGGCTACAGAAATCTGTAAGAGAGACAACATAAAAATATGTAAATTGTGACAAGAAAAAGTCAAAATGTTGGGGGGTAGAGTTCAAAGTGTAGAGTGTTTTGTTTGCTTGTATTTTCTTTGTTTCTTTTGTTATATTTGTGTGTGTGTGTAATTTAAGATGAGCTGTGATCTATTTATAAGAACTTTCATAAGATGTTTTTTGTAAGCCTCATGGTAATCACAATACAAAAATCTATACAAAACACAGTAAAACTAAAAAGCAACAAATTAAAACGTACTCCCCCCCAAAAATCACTTAACCACCAGGGAATATGGTAAGAAAAGAAGAAAACACTTACAAAAGAACCAGAAAACAACAAAATGGCAGCAAATCCTTAATTAGCAATAATAACACTGAATGTAAATGAACTCAATTCTCCAATCAAAAGGCATAGAGTGGCTGAATGAATAAAGAAACAAGATCCAACTATATACTGCCTACAAGAAACCTACCCCCATCTATAAACAAACATGTAGACTGACTGGAATAAAGGGATTAAAAAACATTTCATGCAAGCGGAAACCAAAAAAGAATAGGAGCAGGTATTGTTACAGCAGACAAAATAGACAAATCAGACTGTAAAGAGAGACAATGAAGGTCACTCTATAATGATAAAGGGGTAAATTCAGCAGAATAATATAATAATTATAAATATGCACCCAACACTAGAGCACCTAAATATATAAAGCAAATATTAATAGATCTAAATAAATAGACTGCAATACCATAACAGTAGGGGACTTCACCACCCTATTCTTAGTAATGGACAGATCCTCCAGACAGAAAATCAACAAAGAAACAGCAGATTTAAACTATACTCTAGACCAAATAATCCAACTGACATTTACAGAACATTTCACCCAACTGCTACAGAATGCACCTTCTTTCATCAGAAACATTCTCCAGAATAGACCATATATTAAGCCATGAAACAAGTCTCAACAAACTTTAAAAAGTAAAAACCATATCAATAATCTTTTCTTAACACAACAACATAAACCTAAAAATCAAAAGTAACCTTGGAAACTACACAAACACATAGAAATTAAACCACATGCTATTGAATGAAAAATGGATCAATGAAGAAATTAAGGAAACTAAAATAAAAATCTTGAAACAAATGGAAATGAAAATACAACATATCAAAATTTATGAGATACAGCAAAAACAGTTCTAATAGGAAAGTTTATAACAATAAACATCTACATTTTAAAAAGTAGAAAGACTTAAACAACCTAACAATGCACCCCAAGGATAGAAAGGCAAGAAAAAAGCAAACCTAAACTTAGTAGAAGAAAAGAAATAATAAAGATCAGAGCAGGAATAAAGGAAATTGAGAAAAAAGTACAGAAGATCAATAAAACATTAGTTTTTTGAAGTGATAAAGTCAGCAAACCTTTAGCTAGACTAAGAAAAATAAGAGACGACCCAATTCAAATGAATAAAGTTAGAAACAAAAAGGAGACATAATCACTGATATCACAGAAATATGAAGATCATTAAAGACTATTATAAACAGCTATATGCCAACAAATTGGATATCTAAAAGAAATGGATAAATTTCTGGATATATACAACTTACCAAGTTTGAACCATGAAGAAATAGAAAATCTCAGCAAACCAGTAGTGAGTAACAAGATTGAAGCCATAATAAAAAGTCTCCCATGAAAGAGAAGCCTAGGACTTGTTGATTTCACTGCTGAATTCTACCAAATATTTAACAACTAATACCAATTCTATTCAAAGTCATCAGATAAATTGAAGAAGAGTGAATACTTTCAAACTCATTTTATAAGGCTAGCATTATCCTGATACCAAAACCAAACAAGGACACAACAAAAAAAGAAAATTATTGGCCAGTATTGCTAATGAGCACAGATGCAAAAATTCTCAACAAATACTAGCAAACCAGATTCAACAACACATTAAAATAATCATTAACAATTATCAGTGGGATTTATCCCAGGGATGCAAGGATAGCTCAACAAATGCAAATCAATAAATGTATATACCACATTAACAGAACCAAGAGCAAAAACCATATGATCATTTCAATAGATGCTGAAAATTATGAGGTTCCATGGTGTAATGGTGAGCACTCTGGACTCTGAATCCAGCGATCTCAATAGATGCTGAAAAAGCATTCTATAAAATTCAGCATTCCTTTAAGATAAAACCCTCAACACACTGGGTATAGAAAGAGTATACCTCTTTCTATAGGCCATATATAACAAACCATATATAAAATGCCATACATAACACCATGCTAAACAGGGAAAAAATTGAGTTCATGTTTTGACTTTCATTTTGTTAATAGTCTTTCATTAAACAAAAGTTTTAATTGTGAAAAATTCCAATTATCAATTGTTAATGGATTATACGTAAAATATTTGTAGAGCATATATCCCATAAAGAAGTTGTATCTTGTATCTTGAATATGTAAAGTGTTCTCATAACTCATTAATAAGATTAACTAATAAAAAAGAGGCTAAAACATTTGAATAATACTTCACCAAAGTGGCAATGAATACATGACAAGATGCATAAAATCATTAGTTCTCACAACAAATATGCTTTACATTTAAAATGGGAAAATTTAATATATATATATAAAATATACTTCAATAAAACTGCATAAAAGTAAAGCAGATTCTTTTTTAAGCACTCTATTCTTCTATTGGTATGTTCTCTTTTGGTCTATTTTTTATTTCACCAATCTTTTCTTCTGCTGTGTCTAATATATGTTTTAACCTATTTATTGAGATCTCAATTTCAGTTATTGTAATTTTCAGGTCCAGAATTTCCATTTGCTTTGTTTACACAAATAATAGTTCTCTATGAAACTCATTATCTTGTTGTCAATTTTTATAAACATATTACTACCTTTAATGTCCTTTTGTGATTACTTCAATAAACTGATTATCAGGAGATCTGTTTTGAAGGTCTAATTTTTTTCTAGTTTTTTTTTCTTCTTGAATTGGTACTGTCTTCTGAACATGTCTTAATTTTTATTGAATGCCAGGTAATGTGTATGAATCAATCATTGTAGATATCAGTGTGATGTTATCTTGCTCCAGAGGAAATTTACTTTTCTTCTAGGAAATAACTGCAGAGCAGAAATATCATGCTCCAATCATGGATGGAACTAATTTGAAACTGATTTTCAGTTTTACGGGTTTAGTCTACTTTTTGCTTGGTTATGTTTACTAGATGTAGCCCTCCAGAGGTTTCACTAAATGTCTGGGATATTTACCATGGTTCTTCTTCATCGGTGAATTCCGAATTACATTTTTTTTGTCTCCCTAGCACTGTGAGATTGCCAAAAGCCAATGGTTTCTTTGTTCTTATTTCTTATCACCCAGTGCAATTTATGAAAGGACACATACATTGAAAACAGATTGCCAGAAGATAACTTCTCTGTAGCTTCCTTTTCTCAAGACTCTTAGTCCCTCAAATCCTGGCTATTTTAGTCACTCAGATTGGTAATTTAATTGTATCTCTGTGGCTCCACGAGATTATGAAAAGCTCTACGCCACAGCTTTCTGCCTGGCATTTTGTTTGTGCTGAATCAGTTAAGTGGCAGACAGTACCCAGTTCCTCTCAAGATCTTTCTGCCTCTCCCTATAGCTTGGCCTCCTTGAAGTCCTGGATGCCATAAGTGTTCTCTGTTTGCTCTTGGAGCTGATTGTTTTGTCTTTTATCCAGATTTCAAAGTTCTGAGCTGGACAGTTTGTCTGATATAGGTGATTCTTTTATAATCAGAATAAAATGAGAATATCTCTTAATTTTCTGAAGTCACTAATAGTGACTTCAGTGAGTTGTATAATGGCCCTGAAAAGATTTGTCTTCCCAGAACCTCAGAATGTGACCTTCTTTGCAATAAGAATATCCCTTATGCCTCCTTCAGTTTGTACTTCTTCATCAGGTTGCCTAAATAATTCTTTGTAACAGCAATCTTTTTTTGAGAAATAAGATGGTACTAAGCCCTTTGCACATATATTGTCTATTTTTATCTTTAGCATAACCTACTTATTCATCCTACAAACAAGAAAATTGCATTTGGGAATGATTACATAGATCAGGATTTCTATCCATGAATTCCTAACATAAAACCCATATAATTTCTGCTACTTTGTGCTGGGATTGCCCAAAATGTTCATGGAATATGTTTGACTTGTCTTATTTTTCTGAAGTTAAATATTCTAGCTTATATACTATCACATTAAAATGTGATAAGATCTTATCCAAAATTCACACTTTTAGTAGTCTCTAAGGTCAAAAGTAAATATCACCCCTAGTACAGTTGATATAGCTAATGATTGCTCTTATTAATGGGCAATGTAGTAAATATAAATGTAATAAAAAGATTAAAATATTGTCTGTATTTTTCCAAAAACATTCAGACCCAAGGCTCAATTTGGGATGCAATTTTTGTGCTTTGTTTTTCTCTAGAATAAATTTAAATCCAGGAAAAAAGATCAATTTTTCTTCTTTGTCTTTTACTTTCTTTTGCACTGGACACATCTCATTTAGAATGCATTTTCATCTTGTGTACTGTCAATACCCTTACTTTTGAAAAAGTATTTTTATTTTTGTTTTGCCTCTAGCCCCTGCAATATGATTTCTAGTTTCTCTCTTTGCTGTTCATTATTGTCCAGAACAGTGATCAGTTGTCAAGTATTGATTCCTGACCTCTGTTTGGCTGATGGATAAAGGAGATGTGCATTGGCAAATCTTCAGAATATCCTGGCTCTCTATTACAAAGCAAATTTTTAGTCCTTGTGTATTTTTTTAGTTAGCAAAGTATAATGTTCTGACTTTGAGGGAAAACATCTTAAGAAGGCTTATCCAAAAGACACACAAGATTTCTCAAACATCAAAGAACACAAAAAGCAATGTGTTAATGAATCAAATGCAATGAATCATAAAGTTTGCTTAAATCTTATCTGAAATGCATGTATATTTAAATAGGGCAAAAGTAAAGTGACTAAAAGAATATATTTGTGATATAAAAATACACTATAAATAGCTACCATGTTTAAATCATTTGAGTTCTCAAATTCTTGTTACCCAAATTACCCACATTTATTTGTTGCCTAAGATATTTTGCCATCTACTCATAGCCAGAAAAATATAGCTATTCGAGTAAGAAGCACAACCTTTGAACTCATGGTTGTTTTAAAGAATTTTTCAAAAAATAATTAAATAAATTGATTTGGAGAAATCAAATCAGTCATTTAACATTACTATTATGCAATTCCTAAAGAACTTTTAAGTTTTCCTCTGTACAACACCTTTTCACTTTTAAAAACTTCTGCAGCAATTGGATTATTTGTTCATTTGAGCCACATTTTTTTCTACTGAATTCGTAGAGTTGTTTTTTTTTCAAGCCCTTGCTTGGAAGACTCAAGCCCATTTTCTAGCTCTGCTGTCCACATCTATGTATTTTTATATCAATAGCAATGGCTTCAGGTTTTCAGTGTAACAGAAATTGTCCATTTTCTCAGATCTTATTCCCAATCAGAATAGAGGTGCCGTGAAAGGTCTTTGGCAAGGCTGAAGAATAGAAATGCTTGTGCTCTTCGAATTTACCTTTTTAGTGATCTATGATCTTATTCATTTGTGCCAACATTGCAAAAGAAGTCAATAAATTATCCTGCATAGGTTTGCTGTGTAATAAACTTCTCAGTATAAAAAATATTTTTCTTTATTTCAGATTTTTACATCTTTTATTTTGCTTATCAATGTCTCATAAACTTAAAGGTATTTATGGATTGTACTTATACAGATTTTCTATAGAATAGTGTTCCTTTCTTTATTTTGTTAAATTAGGAAATGAATGTAAGTCATCAGAGCAATTTTTTTTGTGTGTATTCTAACTCTTCACTTCTTTACAAATAAAGACTTTGAGTTAGCTTCACTTATCAACTGAACCCTTCAAAAACTAAAAGAATATATGTTCAAAGGCTTTAGCTGTGTCATTTTGACTTCCTTTTTATTCCTTGCATTTTTGTATTATTTACCTTATGTTGTATATTTGATTCATTTCTAAAATTATCTAACAAAGCTATTTAATTTAGTCAAGTTTACAATCTTAAACAAAGAAAAATAAACATGTTAACAATACCATTGTTTAATGTTTATAGCATAACTTGAAGCTCTTCTGAGCAAAATTTCTCAGAGCTGATATAAAGAGAAAGGGGTTTAAAAAATCAAACACAAATGTGAAGCCCATAATTTTAAAGTAGAATATGTATAATAAATACTTGATGAACTGACTTTTACTGCTATTCAGACTCTGGTGTATGTCAAGATAATTCACTTATTCTTGACATTAGCCAGATCTTGAATTGACATTTGTGTAAATATGCTTACTGTGGTAATTCTGAGATTATCTTTAAATGTCTACCATGTATTCAATTTTGTAAAGTACAAGCAAAGAGTTCGTTAATTAACCAGACTTATAAAGTATTACTCACTCCCTTTTATTTCTCATAATTGCCAATCATTAGAAGTGCTTGAATTAGTTGCAAAATTAGTAATTTTCTGTGTATCCGTCCCATATTTAGCATTAAATTAATAAGCTTGAATTTAGCTGAATTTCAGGTTTCAGCAGAGATAAATTTTTGGTCCAGATAAGGTAAAATAAATAATAAGGGAAAAGAGATATAGACTTTTGTAAAGGCATGCATGAAATACACTTAAGTTACATAAGAGCTAGTGCAATGATGAGAACTATATAATCTCGAAGTTGGAAGGGAAATTAATGATCATCAAATTCAAGTCCTTCATTTAATCACTAAGGGAAATTATGCCCTAAGAAATTTTAACAACTACCTATGATCACACACTTGCTAATGTTTAAAGTAGACTAAATCAAAGGTCTGAAGCTCCTGGCTGCTGTTGTTGTGGTTTTATTTCTACTAGGTGTTCCAGCAGTTATAGCCAGATGATGAGAAATTTATCTTAATGGAGAATATGTTAATCTACCTATTCTTATATTATGATTTCTTTTATTAATGACCTTTGGCTACTTTCAAAATAACAACATTTGGAAAGATCCTCAAGCACAGAGAGCCTACAATGCTTATCATACTATACCGACACAATGGTGATTTTATGTGCATTTGTTAAATCTTCTCATCGGTACATCATAAGTCCTTGGAGATACCTCCAGTACATTAAGAGGTTAATTCCTCCATGACACTGAACTATATTGCAACTAGATTAAAATGAAGTCTCCACACTCAATCAAATAGTATCAGCCAGTTCTATTATTCTTTTGTAAAGTAGGACTTCTACAGGCCTCAGGTAGGTTGGCATACTACTTCCATCATCTGTGTAAGCTATTGACACCTCTGAGTTCTGTCTGTCCAATCAATATTGTTTAAAATCAACAGTAACTAATTGCCTCAAAACCATAAGTCTGAAATAGAGGATTTCACAGTCTCCCTCAGCTCTAGGATTCTCTGATAATATTCCTTACAGAAGTCTCATACAGGCTACCAAATGCAATAGTATGTATCACAGAGTATAATAAATGCATCAGGTACATTTCAAAGAATTTCGTATTATTTGCTTTCCTGTGAAAAATCGAAACTTTAATTCCCAGTCCACTTTATGATTGAAAGTTCAATTATTAAAGCATTTCATTGGCTATAAATGCAGAAAAGGTAACATACCATGATATACTGTTCACCATTTCTTTCCAAACTGTGAAAACTGTGTAACAAGTGCCCAGATCAAGACCCACTATCTAGAAGTTCATTTTGAGCCTTTTCTAGTCACTAAAACCCCCTCCCAAAAATCACAAATTCTTTTCTGAATTCTAACAGCATAGATTAGTTTTTCTTTATTTTTCTCTCTTTCTATAAATGAAATCATGCAGTATATATTCTTATATTTCTGGATTCTTTTATGTCACATTATGTTTTTGAGGTTTATATTGTTGCATATAGACACACATACAATCATTCTCCTTTCTCTGTAGTATTCCACAGTGTAAATTTATCACAATTTATTCATCCTTGCTACTGCTAATGAATTTTTGGAAATTTCCAGTTTTAGGCTATTACTCGTAGTACCTTTGTGATCATTTTAATATATGTCTTTTGGTGAACATATGTATGCATTCAATCAGATACACACTTAAGGGTTAGAATGTTGGGTCGGGAAATATGTACATTCAGTTTTAGTACATACTGTTGTACAGTACCCCAAAGTGGTTATATCTGCTTACACTTTCTAATTCTGACCAATATTGGTATTTTTTTTGTCATTTTCTTTTTTGCCATTCTAACAAGGATGTGTGATCTCGTCATACTGTGGAATTAAACTTGTTTCCCTGACTAAGGAAAGTTTGCTTGACGGCTGGGCGCAGTGGCTCACGCCTGTAATCCCAGCACTTTGGGAGTCCGAGGCGGGCGGATCATGAGGCCAAGAGATCGAGACCATCCTGGCCAACATGGTGAAACCCCGTATCTACTAAAAATACAAAAATTAGCTGGGTGTGGTGGCACGCGCCTATAGTCCCAGCTACTCGGGAGGCTGAGGCAGGAGAATTGCTTGAACCTGGGAGATGGAGGTCGCAGTGAGCTGAGATCTTGCCACTGCACTCCAGCCTGGTGAAAGAGCAAGACTCTGTCTCAAAAAAAAAAAAAAAGTTTGCTTGACAATCTTCTTTTGTAGAAAGTATCTTCAGTTCTTTTGCCAGTTTTTGCATTCTACATCCGTATTTTTCTTATTCACTTATTAAAGTCCTTTATATATTCTAGATAGGAGTTTTATGTTAGGTAAACATATTGTAAGTATCTTTTCCCTCTCATGCATTATCTTCTCACTCTCTTAATAGTGTCTTCTGATGAACAGAAAGTTCTGAGTTTTAACATTGTACTTTATCAATTTTTTATTGTTAGTTATTACTATTTTATCTTTAAGAAATATTTACTCTGCTAAGCTGATGAACGTATTCTACTAAATTTTCTACTAAATATTATTGTTTTAACTTCTGCATTTCGATTTGCAGTCCGTTTGAAAGTGTGTGTGTGAGTTTGTGTGTGTTTGATGTGAGCTAGAAAACAAGGTTCATTTTTTTCTACATATGTATTTATTCAGTAGCTTTTTATTGCAAAGACCATACCATTTCCATTGCATTTCCATGACTCATTTTAAATACACTCACTTAAGGTTTGGACAATTCAAAATGTATTTTTACTGAAGAGTTTTCTAGACAGAGTGTTCATAAATTGATTCTGTTTTATAGTAATAATGTTTTCAGAAAAAAATTTGTAAGAATTGGGAGAATCTGGATGTCTAGAAAGAAATTATAATTTTTGATATACATTCAATTTGCATGTATCTATATAAAGTAGTTTATAACATTTCTAATGTCCAGCCAGTTAGATATCTTTAGCAAAGTTTGATGTGTCAAATAATAACCAATATCTTCAGGTCATTATTACTTTCAAACTAAGTGTACAACAGAGAACAGATAGTATTTCCTCAATATTATCTCCTATGATTTCAGATTTGCCACCTGTGTGCATTTTGAAAAAATAATACTATACCAAATAAAATTGTTTTCTCTTTGGAATATCATTATAGAAGTAGTAGCATGGGCCTTACATTTAGATAGATCTGTTTCCACTATGAATTTGTTGGCGGGGGGGTGGGAAATAACACATACTTTCTGAGTCCTGGTCTTCCATAACTGTAAAAATGAAAACACATTTTAAAATTGAAAACAACGTTAAGACCTGCCTAACAACATTATTGTGATAATAAAATGAGATGTATATAAAACACCTCTTCAAATAAGAGGTTCTGAGGAAACAATTTTTTTGAAAGGGTGAAAATGTAGGGAAATGCAAATTGCTTGAACTTGAACGTCAAATTTACTAATTTCAAATATCAACTCTGAATTTTCCGTTTAAAATATGTTTGGCTCTTAACTCACAAATCACATCGCTTCTCCTCTCCCAGAACATCTATGAAAATGCAGAAAATGCCACAACTTAAAAATACTGAAAAAAATCTAACATTATCAACTTATCATAGTCATTGGAATTTGATTAAGAAAAGCAATAAGCATTGTAGTCAGGTTTGCCTCATGAAAGAAAGTTAGGAAAATACTTCTTCCTCCTGCCTCTCTTCCCAAGACTCAGAAATCAAGGATGGGTACCCACCAGAAAACTAGACACCTGTTCTTCAACTTCATGGATATTGTATTGTGCTCTGTTTTGTCCCTTCACATAGCATCCTGTTCTGTACTGTATTGTATCAAATTATATTGTTTTGTATAGAGGGGCCAGGATAAGAATCTTGCCTCCACCCATCTTTATATATCATTTCTTAGAAATTTTCATGCTCCCAGAACTCAACAGAGCAAAATATGGAAAGGCAGAGTAGAGACTGATAGAATGCCGTGAGCTCACTGAATTCTGAGTATCCTTAAGCAATGTTCTGAAAGAAGACCCTTGCTAGCAATATTTGGGAATTTTAGTTTTTCATAAATTATAGAAATTCTCAGTGCCAGAGAATTAGACAATCTGTTAATAGCTGCCAAGTCAGCCCAGCAGAAACAAGCTAGAAAAATTATTTCTAGATTCTGCACGTCAGCAGAAAAGTTGGGAAATCCAGTCTGTCTTCCATATGTAGATCATAAAAGTCAGCTATTAAACAAGTAGATATTGAGCAAGATCAAGGGCAATCCAAAATCAGGGTTGGGTATGAATACATTCATCCTTCTGGAAGTAATAATAGCTAGAAAAAATATAATTTATTCCAGTGTATAGCAAAAGTAATCATTTTGGATGCTTAGAAGAGAAAAACATTCATTCCAAAGTCGTTATTAAATATCGGCACAAGAAGTCTATAATACTCTTTGGTATTCTCAGCAAAATGCACTTAAATATGGCCATAAAAAAGGAGACCAAATGCTGCTAAAATGAGAAGGAAAAACTGGATAATGTGCAAATACTATTCTTCAATGCAGGATTAAATTATCCATGTAGGCAGTCAAAGAGCAGAAATAGTACTGAATAAAACTGAAACAAGATGCCCAGGATATACTTGTGAACTGTTCTTAGAACCAAGAGGAGAAACAGAAGAGTTTCAAATGATGAGAAATATTTTGATAGATATAAAATTGGAGAAAATATATGTAGCATATTTTAAATTATTAAATTAATATTAACTTTGTTATATGTGCTAATGATATTATAGTTATATCAGAAAATGTCATTATTCTTATAAAATGTACTCGAAATGCTTATAGATAAAATTCCATAATGTCTGCAACTTACTTGCAACTTATTGAGCCTAATATACATAAGCATGTATGTGCACATGGACACACACACATAAATGTGCATATATATCCATATATAAGAACACATAGACAGAAAGGGAGGGATAGAGAAAGATGAAGCCAGTGTGGCAATGGTAACAATCTGGAAAATATGTGTAAGGCATATAGGTGTTTTGTTTTGTTCTTTCCACTTTTTAAATTTTGTATTTCTAAATTAAAATATGGAGGAGGGGATATTGTGGTGTAAGAGGAGTTACAGTCCAGCCAAAATTAAGGCAGTGTGATTTATATAACCCAAGCAAAATTTTGAATTATAAATATTTTTTTTAAAACCCACAGATCTATGAGGGCAAAAAAAATAGGTTACAAAAAAATCAAAACCATGTTTGATCTCATGTTCTTCTATTGCAATACTAAAGGCCAGAAGGTAGTGGTAATGTCTACAAATATTTCGTGAAAACTATAGCAACACAACAGGCTTTACACAGTTTATAATTTTTGGTGAAAGTAAATGAAAGGCATTCACATGTACTAAATCAATTAAATGCTCACAATTCTTGGAGGAAAAGAGAAATTCAGCTGAGCAAGAAATCACAAGTAAGAGAACAAAATGAGAGAAAAATATTGACAGTTATTATCATCATTTAAAATATATGGTATAGCTGTCAATCAAATAAAGGACACGGGTAAAAAGAGACATTTATTTAGAAAAATGATATCACAAACATATTCACAAACTCATGTTCTATTATGAAAGATTGAAAAGCTACTAAGAAGGAAATAAAGAGTGCATAAAAAATAAATGTCAAAAGGTGCCATTTTATTCTTGAATTTTATAATGAACTATCTCTGAAGGGCTGCTGTATTAAATATTTGTTACATAAGTTATGAAAAAATGTTAAAATTTTAAAATGCCTACTTTCCAAATCAATTCACAAGACAAGTAAATAAAAAACAATCCAAAGAGCAAAGGTAAATATAGATAGAAAATGAATGCATTAAAAAAAATGATGACATAAACCAAGATCACAAAATCAGGACAAAGCATAAAGTTCCTCAAACCTTCTAGCAAAGAGCAAGAATAGATGTAATCTGACAGTCCACATCGTAGGCTCCTCAGTCTACGAAAGAGCAGTGTGTGGCTAAGAGCAGAGAAAGTGAAATAGAAAATATCACTGTCTGAACTGGGAGTAGCAACTGACTTTCTGAGCCCCACTATTCTATGCAAACCGTACTTCATTGGGTCTTCTCCTCTATGTATTTCTCCATCCCTTTTGAAATGTAATTTCATCAAAGCCTAGATGCCCTATCTTCTTTCATGTATACCAACTAAACAAAAGCTATTCCTTTTAGATAATCATGTTTCATCCAATTCTCAGACCAAATTTCATTCTTCTCATGCCCTGAATATTTGCAAAGAATAACAGGTCACCTACAAAGGGAAGCCCATCAGACTAACAGCAGACCTCTCAGCAGAAACCCTATAACCCAGAAGAGATTAGGCACCAACATTAGACATTCTTAAAACAAATTTCAACCCAGAATTTTATATCCACTCAAACTAACTTCATAAAAGAAGGAGAAATAAGATCCTTTTCGGACAAGCAAATGCTGAGAAAATTCATCACCATCAGACTTGCCTTACAAGAGCTCCTGAAGGAAGCACCAAATATGGAAAGGAAAAACCCTTATCAGCCATTACAAAAACACACTGAAGTACACAGACCAGTGACAATATGAAGCAACCACATAAAAATGTCTGCAAAATAACCAGCTAGCATCATGATGACAGGATCAAATCCACACATAACAATACTAAGTAAGTGGGCTAAATGCTCCAATTAAAAGACACAGAATGGCAAGTTGGATAAAAGACCAAGACTCATTGGTATGCTGTCTTCAAGAGACCCATCTCATGTGCAAAGACACAAATAGGTTCAAAATATGGAAAATCATCTAACAAGCAAAAAAAAAAATCATGGGTTGCAATCTTAGTTTCTGACAAAACAGACTTTAAACCAAAAAAGATGAAAAAAGACAAAGAAGGACATTATATAGTGGTAAAGGATTCAATTCTAACAGAAGCACTAACTATCCTAAATATATATGTATTCAATACAGGAGCACTCAGATTCATAAAGCAAGTTTGTAGAGACCTTTAAAGAGACATTGATTCCCACACAATAATAGTGGGTGACTTTAACATCCTACTGACAATATTAGACAGATCATTGAGATAGAAAATTAACAAAGATATTTTGAACCTGAACTCAGCTCTGGATCAAGTACATCTGAGAGATATCCACAGACTCTCAACCCAAAAACAACAGAATATACATTCTTCTCATTGCCACATGACACTTACTTTAAAATTGATCACAGAATCAGAAGTAAAATGCTCCTCAGCCAATGCAAAAAAACCAAAATCATAACAGTCTCTCATACCCCAGTACAATCAAATTCAAACTCAGGATTAAGAAATTAAGTCACAATTACACAGCTACATGGAAATTGAATGAACTGCTCCTGAATGACTTAGGTAAATAATGAAATTAAGATATAGATCAAGAAGTTCTGTGAAACTAATAAAAACAGAGATACAATGTACCAGTATCTCTTGGATGCAGCTAATGCAGAGGGAAATTTATAGCACTAAATGCCCACTCCAAAAGCTAAAAGATCTCAAGTTAACAACCTAACATCACAACAAAAAGAATTAGAGAATCAAGAGCAAACAAACCCCAAAGTTACCAAAAGAGAAGAAATAACCAGGATCAGAATGGAACTGAAGGAGACAGACATGAAAAAAACTCTCAAAAAATCAACAAATCCATGAGCTGTTTTTTTTGATAGGCCACTAGCTAGACTAGTAGAGAGAAGAATCAAATAGACACAATAAAAAATGATAAAAGGGATATCAACACTGACCCCACAGAAATAACAACTATTGGAAAAATACTATAAACACCTCCATGCAAATAAATTAGAAAATCTAGAAGAAACAGATAAATTTCTGAACACATACACCTTTCCACAACTGAATGAGGAAGAAGTTGAATCCCTGAATAGACTAATGAGTTCTGAAATTGAGGCCATAATAAATAGCATACCAACCAAAAAAAAAAAAAAAAAAAGCCAGGGCCAGATGGATCCGTAGCTGAATTCTACCAGAGGTACAAAGAATAGCTGGTACCATACTATTCCATAGTATGAGCTGGTACAGAAACTATTCCAAAAATTGAAAAGGAGCAACTACTCCCTAAACCATTCTATGAGGCCAGCATCATCCTGATACCAAAACCTGGCAGAGATACAATAAAAAAGGAAACTTCAAGCCAGTATCCCTGATGAACATCAATGCAAAAATTCTCAACAAAATACTGGCAAACCAAATCCAGTAACAGATGAGAAAGCTTATCCACCATGATCCAGTAGGCTTCATTCCCATGATACAAGGCTGGTTAAATATATGCAAATTAATAAATGTGATTCACTACATAAACAGAATTAAAGACAAAACCTACATGATTATCTCAAGAGAAGCAGAAAAGTCCTTCAATAAAATTCAACATTCCTCATGTTAAAAAGTGTCAACAAACTAGGTATTGAGGGAACATACCTCAAAATAATAAGAACCATCAATGACAAACCCCAGGGAGAGACTCCCAAAGCTCAACTTTTGTATTCTGCACACCTGCAGGCCCAACACCAAGTGGAAGCCACCAAGGCTTCGGGCTTGCACCCTCTGAAACCATAGCCCAACTCTACATTGGCCCCTTTTAGCCAAGGCTGGAGCTGGAGCAGCTTGTTTGTAGGGTGCCATGTCCCAAGGCTGCACAAAGCAGCAAGGTTCTGGGCCCAGCCCACAAAATCATTTTTCCCTCCAAGGCCTCTGGGCCTGTGATGGGAGAGGCTGCCATGAAGACCTCTGAAATGCCCTGGAGACATTTTCCCCATTGTCTTGGCTATTAACATTTGGCTCCTTGTTATTTATGATGCAAATTTCTGCAGCCAGTTTGAATTTCTCCCCAAAAAGTGAGTTTTTCATTTCTACCACGTGGTCAGGCTACAAATTTTCCAAACTTTTATGTTATGCTTCCCTTTTGAATGTAAGTTCCAGTTTCATATCATATCTTTGTGAATACATATGACTATACACTTTTTAGAAAAAGCCAGATTACCTCTTGAATGCTTTGCTGCTTAGAAATTTCTTCTGCCAGATACCCTAGATCATCTCTCAAGTTCAAAGTTCCACAGATCTCCAGGACAGGGGCAAAATGGCACCAGTTTATTTGCTAAAGCATAGCAAGAGTGACCTTTGCTCTGGTTCCCAATAAATTTTTCATCTTCATCTGAGACCACCTCAGCCTAGATTTCATTGTTCATATCACTATTCGAAATTTGGTTAAAGCCATTCAACAAGCCTCTAGGGAGTTCCAAACTTTCCCATATTTTTCTGTCTTCTTCTGAGGCCTCCAAACTGTTTCAGCCTCTGCCCATTACCCAGTTCCAAAGTCGTCTCCAAATTTTCTGGTTATCTTTTTAGAGGTATCCCACTATCCCAATACTGATTTTCTGTATTAGTCTGTTTTTACACAGCTCTACAGAACTATCGGAGACAGGGTAATTTATTAAGGGGAGAGATTTAATTGACTCACAGTTCTACATGGCTGGGAAGGCCTCAGGAAACTTACAATCATGGTGAAAGACAAAGGGGAAGCAAGGCATACTTAAAATGGCAGCAGAGGAGAAGAGAGAGAGAGAGGAAGTGCCACACTTTAAAAAAATCAGATCTCATGAGAACTCACAGTCATGAGAACAGCATGGGGGGAACTACCCCATGATCCAATCACCTCTCTCTAGGTTTCCCCCTCAAAGCATGGAGATTACAATTCAAGATGAGATTTGGGAGGTGACAGAGAGCCAAACCATATCAGATATTATTTTCCCAAAATTTATCTTCATACTTTGAATATAGTCTGATATTAAAAGACCAACTCAGGCCGGGCGTGATGAATCACGCCTGTAATCTCAGCACTTTGGGAGGCCAAGGAGGGCGGAACATGAGCTCAGGAGTTCGAGACCAGCCTGATCAACATGGTGAAACCCCATCTCTACTAAAAATCCAAAAATTAGCTGGACATGGTGGCACACGCCTGTAATCCCAGCTACTCAGAAGGCTGAGGCAGGAGAATCACTTGAACCCAGGAGCCGGAGGTTGCAGCAAGCCGAGATCACACCACTGCATTCCAGCCGGGGCAACAGAGTGAGACTGTAAAATATAGTGAAATATATATATATATATATATATAGTAAAATATAATATATAAATATAGTAAAAAATATATATATAGTAAAACCTCTCCAAAAGTATAATCTCCTGCATGTTTGTGCCATTGTTCATTTAAATGCGAATTATTCTTATAATTGTATTGTTTTTATTCAAACTTAAATGTGAAATCTGTAATGGTAATAATTGAAACACCTTGGTTTCAATTTATTTGCTTGTTAAACAGTATCTTATATACTACTAAAATACTACTATTTTATATATAGTATCTTATATATGAAATCTGCTCCAATATTTTTATTTCAAAATATTTTGCTAGAATATTATTTTATGTTCAGCATTCTTTTTTTTTTTGCTGCATCCATTTATTCTGCCTATTTTAATTAAATCCTCATTGCATCATATGCTGTTTCTTGCTAATTTTGGATGATGGATCCATCATTGTTTGTTTATAAAAACTGATGGAAAACAAGGCATTCATTATGTTGTGCTTGATAATCTGTTCCCTTAATTATCACAGGGCAGTTGCTGTAGTTGCATCTTTGTTATCATCAAATTTTTATAAATATTATGTTCTCTGTTGATTGATTTTCATTGGCAATATGGTCTTTATAGTTCTATTCACCAAGTTCTCATCACTTGTGCTATCTTACAAGATACTCTCCTAATATACAGAAAATTATATTTTCAAGAAAACCTACCTCTCCATCGTTTCTTTAATAAATATTTGACCCACAGATGTGCTGTTTGGATAAATTAACAAATAGGCTGCTCTTCCCTAAGTGTATTGCATTCACTGTTACAATCACCTTCCCTAATGAATTGCCTACATTTGTTGCCTTGTTGAAATCTAGTTATTTTGAAAACCTTCTCAATTCTTTACATCATAGCAAACTCCACTGTGGAAAATAAATTCCTATGCACAGTTTATGAGCACTTGAAAACAGAAGAAATGTTAACTTTTTAGAATAGGTCTTTGAGTTTACTGTCATTACAGAAAATATACTGGTGAAGCAGGTGAGAATAATAATTGAGCTGTGATTTTCTTAGTTCTCTTTTGCAGTTATAACATTTAAATTTATATCAATTCTTCTGAATGATAGAAAAAGAAAATAGTCAAAATCTGCAGAGTTTGCATAACAGAATAGTGATCATTTGTTTCTCCCTTTTAACCATGTGTATACCAAAGTTCGACCTAAAGAACACATCCAGAGATTTCCTAAATAGCCATCATCACAAGAATTCAGAGTTCTTTGAAACATTAGTGGTCTGTATTCTGAGCTACCTGCATGGAACTTGTCTCAACATTTATACAGCCGGTTCATTCAGTTAATGTTCATTAGAAATTTTGAAAGTTTCTGACTCAGACTTTACAACATTATGTTATTAACAGGTTATCTATAGTCAGCCTCTACATTGCCAATAGACATGAAGTTATAATTCTAGGCTATTAATTTATGAGTATTGCAATCAATATCACCAACATTATTATCCAAAATAGTTATAAAATATCCATTTGTGGAGGCACTTAATCTAGGCACTGTATAAAATTTTAAAAACAATAAAACCTATTCACAAATGATTATAAATAACCTGATAGCTTATTATAAGTCATCAGAATAGCCAAAACCATATTCATAAAGAAGAGCTTTAGAAGTCAGGGGAAAAAAAGCCTTCTTTTTGACGCTTTAGAAACTGCCAATATTATGACTCCTCTTTCTGATCTAGAGTTTACATCAATTTATTATTTTTAAAAACAAAATGGAACATTCTAAACATCAAAACAGGTTCTCAATACTCAATTGCACAGGTGTTAATATTTTTAATAATTTATTCAAATTATGACTTAGGAAATATATAAAACCTTTCAGTTTAAGACCCACTCTATCACCTTTTGCCTCTCAAATTCTTTTTATACATAAGCACTAATCCATAGTGTATTAGACTCAAATGCATATTTTAATAATTTATTATATGTACATTTATCCATAAAAAACATTCTACTGTTATTTATTGTGTTTTAAATTTCTACTTAAGTGTTAAGTACATTCTGTATAATGTTCTGTAACTTGTTTCTATCATGATAGAGATCCAGTTCATGCCTTTACTTTTTATTTTATTGTATAATCAAACCATGTTTTATATATTCCACTCCCTTTTGATAGACATGTTGTTTTTACTTTTTTTAATGTTATAAAACAATTATTAAAATATCATTATTTTACATATTTGGGTGACTTTATGAAAGAGCTAAAAGTGAAGCTGTTGAATTTTACATCGCATGAATATTCAACTCAGTATCATCACGTTTGTTTACATTCAAGTCCTCTGGATATGAATTTCTATTTCTTCATCTCATTGTCAAATAGGACATTACCAGGCTATTTTAACTTTTGCCAATTTGATGTGAAAGAAACGGTATATGTTTATTTAAATTTGCATTATTCTGATTCTTAGCATGGCTAGGAGTTTTTGTGTATGTATTTATTTATTTTTTTAATTAAGTTTTTTTTTTGAGATGCAGTCTTGCTCTGTCACCCAGGCTGGAGTGCAGTGGCACGATCTCGGCTCACTGCAAGCTCTGCCTACCAGGTTCACGCCATTCTCCTGCCTCAGGCTCCCGAGTAGCTGGGACCACAGGTGCCCACCACCACAACTGGCTAATTTTTTGTATTTTCAGTAGAGAAAGGGTTTCACCGTGTTATCCAGGATGGTCTTGAACTCCTGACCTTGTGATCTGCCCGCCTTGGCCTCACAAAGTGCTGGGATTACACCGCACCCAGCCCTGTATGTATTTATTGACCTCTATGCTTCCTTTCCTGTGAATTGTTGTTGAATATTTCTAGTCTATTTTTTCACTTGGTAATTCGCTATTTTTTTAATTTACTTAGAGATTCTTTATGCATTTCTTGAATCAACCTTTTAACATTCACTGCAAATGTTTTCTTCTCATCTGTAATATTTTTTTACATTTGGATATCTTTTCTCAGATTATCTTTTACATGTTATTTATGGGAATGCAAATTTATTATTTTCCTCCAATGCCATAAAAATTGTTCAGATTTTTTCCCCCATATTTAGTGTCACACAGTAATTCCACATTTATATGTTGGTCTCCTTTTAAGCTTTTGTTCTGTTCTCTTGGTCAATATATATCTGTCTGGACTAATATAACACTGTTTTAGTTACTATGTCTTTAAAACCATGGATTGTCAGTCCTATTTTATCCATATATTTCCATATTGTATATAGATGCATCTGTCTTCTATGTTCACTAAAGTCAATCTTTGTGGTAAACTGTTGGGATTTTGAGTAGAATTCAATGGATTTACAGATTAAACTGAGAGTGATGGACATAGGTACTATATCATCAATGAACATGGTATACCTCACAATTTATTAAAGTGTCGATTTATGTACTAAATCATCCATGAACATAATATACTCCACAATTTATTAGTCTAATTTTTAATTTTACACATTAAATGTTTTACAATTTTCTCTGTAAGAGATATTTTTTTCTCTACAACTAATACTTTCTGTTGCTATCACCTGAGTTATTTTTAACTACATTTTCTAGTTGTATGTATCTAGCAACAATTTTTTTTTTGGAATGGTACTTTTACATTCAGTAAACAGGATTTTTTTTTTTTTTTTGAGACTGAGTCTTGCTCTGTCGCTAAGGCTAGAGTGCAGTGATCTTGGCTCACTGCAACCTCTGCCTCCCGGGTTCAAGCAATTCTCCTGCCTCAGCCTCTCAAGTAACTGGGATTACAGGCACCCGCTACCACACCCAGCTAATTTTTGTATTTTTAGTAGAGATGGGGTTTCACTATCTTGGCCAGGCTGGTCTCAAACTCCTGACCTCATGATTCACCCTCCTCAGCCTCCCAAAGTGCTGAGATTACAGGCATAAGCCACCATGCCCAGCCAGGATTTTTTATTAGTTGAATTTTTTTGAGATTCCCTTGGATTTTTTATGTAGGCAATCATATAATATACAAATAATGAGAGCTTTCTTTCCAATGCTCATAACCATATTTTGTGAGATAAGACCACCAGTAAAATGCTGAATTAGAAATGACAACAGCAGACATTCTTGCTTTTTGCCTGACTTTAATAAAAAGACATTTAAGATTTCAAAATAATAGTTAACACAAATATATTTATTTCTCTTATTTCAGGCCCCTGTGTATATGCATTTATTTTTATGATAATCATCATCAAAATGTCCCATAAATTAATCTCTACCATTATCTCCTTTAAATAGACAAAACAATGAAAGCAGAAAGATTCAATGATTTGTCTAATGTTACATAGCCACTTAATGTCAGAGACGCCATTTGAGGCAAGGCAGTTCAGCTCCATGTACTGGCTTATAATATATATTATATACTATATAGTATGTAGTACTATTGTAGTGGATAGGTTGTATAGAATATAGTGTATGCTTATACTATGTATGTACCACTGTTTTTTTAAAGGGTGATGAGAAAAATTTTTTCTATATTTAGTTTGCTTTATTTATTTAAATGATTTTGATCATTTAAAATAATTTTTCTTCTATTCCTGGGATTAATCACATGGGTATCTCTTATCATATGTTAATGTGTTTATGTCAATACATTTTTCTAATATTAAAACATCTTTGCAATACTAGTGTTAAACTTCCTTGGCCAAGATTGGTTTTTAGTATACATTGCTGGATTAAGTTAACTAATATTTTGATTAGTATTTTTGAACAAAGTAGACTGCAATTTTTCTTTTTATGTTTTGGAATGTTTTCTTGTTTTGTTTTGGCATAAAGTTTGTACTAGTATAAAAATATGTTGGAAAGAAATCTCTGTTTATGTACTACACAAAAATGTATAAATTTGGAATTATTTATGTTTTTAATGTTTTGGAAGCCTATCAGCCTATCGGGGGATGGTATTTTTTCTGTGGAAAGGTTTTTCACTATTGAGTCAATATTTTTGGTGAATACAAATCTATATAGATTTTTAAATTTCACTTGATTCAGTTTCGTTTGGTAACTTTTTTTAAAGATATTCATTTTTTCCAAGTGGTAAAATTTATTAGCATAATTTAGTTGAATAAATTTATTCATAGTACTGGGAGGGGTCTTATTTGTAATTAGGTATTTTTGCCTCATAATATTGCTTTTGTGAATTTCTGTTTTTCCTTGAATACTTTATCTGATAATGTGTCAATATAATGAGCTTCATAAAGATCCTCTTTCCTGTAACTGCTTTCTATTTTGTTAACTTTAATACCTTATATTTGTCATCTCTTTACCTGCTTCATTTAAATTTATTTTTTTCATAACTCTTGATGAATTTCCAGCTTTTATTTTCTAACATAAACTATTTAAGGCTGAAAATCATTCTCTAAGTACAGATTTATTTTTATTGATACATAATAGTTGTACTTATTTATGGGGTACATGTGATATTTCAATACATGTATATAATATGTAATAATCAAATCAGAGTATTTGAATATCCATCACCTCAAACAAGTTTTAACCAAATCTTATAAGTTTTAATATGTAGTAACTCACATTTATATTCAGTTATAAGTACTTACTGATTTTCATTATGATTTCTTATTTTATCTAAGAGAAATGTAGTAGTATATTATAAAATTTAGAAACATATATATTTTTGTTTTCATTTAAACATCAGAACACATAATCTGTATGGTACATATTTTTGAATAACTACTATTTCAGATTTTATTTATCTTGTCTAGTTTTCCCTCTGTTTAATGTACAGTCATATGCTACCTAATGACATTTCAGTCAATGACAAATTGCATATACCTCAGTGGTTTTATAAGATTATAATAAAACGAAAAAATTCCTATTGTCTAGTGACTTTGTAACCATCCTAATATCATAGCACAGTGCATTACTCACTTGATTTTGGTGATGCTGGTGTAAACAAACCGACTCTGCTGCCAGTTGTATAAAAATATAACGCATACAATTATGTACTGAAATACATGATAATAAATGACCATGTTACTGGTTTATGCATTTGCTATAACATAGCTTTTATTATTATTTTAGAGTATACTCTTTCTCCTTATATAAAAAAGTTACTGTAAAACAGCCTCAGGCAAGTCAGGAGTCAAATTCAGGAGGAATTCCAGAGGAAGACATCATTATCATAGATAATAGCTCCATGAGTGTTATGGCCCCTGAAGACTTCCCAGTGGGACAAAATCTGGAGTTGGAAAATAGTGATATTGATAATCCTGACCCTGTGTAGGCCTAGAGTCATGTGCGTGTTTGCATCTTAGTTTTTAACAAAATAGTTTAAAATTGTTAATTAAAAAAATTAAAAATAGAAAAAAGTTATAGTATAAGGGTATAAAGAAAATATTTTTGTACAGCTGTGCAATGCATTTATGTTTTAACCTAAGTGTTACTAAAAAATAATCAGAACATTAAAAACTAAAAAGTTTATAAAGTAAAAAATTACATTAAGCTAAGTTTAATTTATTATTGAAGAAATACATTTGGTGCAATCCAAGTGTACAGTCTTTACAAAATCTGCAGTAGTATATGGTAACATCCTAGGCCTTCATATTACTCACCACACACTCACTGAATCACTCAGAGAAACTCCAGTTTTGCAAGATTCATTTATGGTAAGTGTCCTATACAGATGTACCATTTTTAATCTTTTATATCATTTTTTTTGTACCTGTTCTGTTTAGATACACAAATACCACTGTGTTATAATTGCCTACAGTATTCTGTACAGTAACATGCTGTACAGGTTTGTAGCTTGGGAGCAGTAGGCCATTCCATACAGCTATAGCCCGTGCCATATGGCCTAGGTGTGGTGTAGGCTATACCATCTAAGTTTGTGTGAATACTCTCTGTGATGTTTGCACAACAACAAAATCATCTAACCACATGTCTCAGAATGTATTCCCATCCTTAAGTGACACATGATTGTCATCCTTTCTAACAGCATTATCTCATTATCTTAAAATTTTCTACTGTAATAGTAAATTAGTAAACTTGCCATTAGGATAAAATCTAAAAACCCTTACAAATCTCTGAATGGTCTGGTCAACACTTTTCTTTCCAGCTCTGTCACTCTACTTCACAGCCTACACTGTAAACATTATATTCTTTTAATTTCCATATCATATCTTTTTTTCTTGCCTCTAAAGCTTCGTTCAGTAGGTGTCCCCACCCCTGTTACCTAGTTAGAGTAGAGTTCTTCTCAGTCAAGTAACCTCCAAGAAGCACATACATGGGAGAAGGAGGCCCTGTCATATTCACTCCCTTTGTAATATTTTGGAACTATGCTTTAGTTCCCTTCTTTGTGTATTTCCTGAAGGTAAGGACAAAGTCCATCTTGTTCCCAGGACATAACACAAAATCTGATAAATAGAAGATTCTCCACCAATACATACATATATTTAATGAAATATTAAATGCTATTTCATTTTGCATTCTCTAATTTTCCTGCTCTAGAAATGGTAAGTAGACTGGCTCAGGCTGACCTAGCCATAATTTTATAGGCCTTTTTCTTAACCCTTTTCTAATTCATTTCCAGACTTATAAAATTAGTTCTCATATCTTTTGTACTACATTGCTTTTCATTGACCATAAATTGTATTGCTATTGATAGGGGAAAACATCTTATATATATCTCTATAGATCTATATATATAATTATATATCATACAATATAATATACTTATATTATATATAAATATATATAATTATATATAACTATAATGTATATAAATTATATATTATATAATATATAATTATAAATATATATCATATATTATATATAAATAAAATTTCAACACTGGAATCAGAAGTGAAACACAGGGCTCTAGAAATACAATTTCTCATTTTAAAAATAATTACACATGGTTTTATTTTATTTTTATAGAGACATAAAAGTTGTACATATTTATGGAGTACACGTGATATTTTGATACATGCATACAATATGTAATGATCAAATCAGAGCATTTAGAATATTCATCACCTCAAACACTTACCAATTTTTTGTGTTGGGGACATTTCAGATCTTCTCTTCCAACTATTTTGAAGTGTACTATAAATTATTATTAACTATAGCACCCTACTGTGATATCGAACACTAGCACTTATTCTTTCTATCTTACTGTATGTTTGTACCCATTAGCCAACCTCTCTTTCTCATACTTTGAAAAAAAAATTAGCTTTGTGGTGAAATAAACACTTATTTAAAATATAGGCTTTTAATTACCTACAGCTCCTCCGGCACCCAGCAAGATGACAGCCACCAAATCGAAAAAGATATTAAAGAAAAGCTATATTCACCACTGAAGCTGTACTTCTCTTGGGTATTGAGAGATGCCGTTTACATCTTAAAGATTCTCACCTTTGCTGCTCATTAGAATGAAAAAAATAATAATTCTAAGACTGAAAGTGTATTTTCTGCATTATCCAGCAAGATTGAAAACTCTTTCGTGTTAGTAATTTTCTTAAAGCTAATGGTTTCTTTTATGTATACGTTAAAAATATGACAAATGCCTTTCTGTATAGTGTTTCATCTCCATAACAGTCTGATCCTCAAAATAAGGTTGGGGCCCTAATTATATAATATTATAATGAAAGGATGACAAGAAATCTCATTCCTGACCTCAGCTGGTCAGCTTCTTGCATACCATCTTCTTTTTAATTCAGGAACTACTCAGATACTGTTTTCCATGTGTCTTATTTTGAGTCATTCTCAGTAATTTACTGCTATAATTTAGAATCACGTAGAGTCCCATAGGTTAATTACAGAATCTTCTGTGTAAAAAAAAAAAATGTATTTTCTTTTCACTCCTTTCAATGATGCTGCTCCTATTTCATTTAGCATTCTCTAATTTTTCTGCTATAGAAATGGTAAGTAGACTGGCTCAGGTTGACCTAGCCATAATTTTATAGGCCTCTTTCTTAGCCCTTTTCTAATTCATTTCCAGACTTATAAAACTAGTTCACATATCTTTTGTACTACATTGCATTTCATTGACCATAAATTCTATTGCTATTGATAGGGGAAAACATCTAACATTTCGCATTCACAAAAATCTTCTAACCTTTTGTATAAAAAATAATTCCACAAAATTGAGTTGGGTGGGAAATGTGAATGCTTTCTAATTACCCTACCCAACATATACACATTCATACATAATCATTGCTTTCTCATAAAATTATAATTATTAGTTATAATTTTATTTTTTATGTAATCTGGCTACATAAATATCTCTATTATTAGTTGTAGATGAATACATTATTGTAATGGGTCAAAATAAGTGCTTTAATGGCAACTCCTTAGGAAAAAATAATAAATCCTTTCTTTACAGGTACTTCTCATATAGAACTAGTTTTCATAACCTAAACTGTGATAACGTGATTAATTTCCTGGGGAGCATTGTTTGAATATTGCAGGCTACCTGTGTTTATACCTCAATATGTAACCTGAGACCAATAAGGCAGTTGATATCAGGAACTAATATCTCTCAAATAGTTAAGAAAATAGAGTATACGTGAAATGCCATTTTTGAGTTTATTTTTAATTATTAAAACAACAGACGATAATGGATTTTTAATCATTATCACTTTGACAATAGGAAAAGAAAGGCCATCACTATTCAAATAAAGCTAGATATAGATACTACATTTTCTTGGTGATATTTAGGTTTTATGCTTTCTTCTCAGCACTATTAGAAATAAAAGCAAACCCACTTTCTGTTAAAATTCTTCCAATATAAAACAACATTGTTGCTGCATATCTGAATCCAGAGACTAACCATCAACCCCTTAGTTTCTTTTATTGAATAAAGAAACAAGGGATTTCTTAGAAAAGCAATTCCCATTAACTGCTGTAGAGGCTGTACCTCTGTTGTAAGGCTTGGTAATTGGAAGTATAGGCTCTGGGTTTAGATTGTATGAGTTTTAAATCCAAGCTTTATTATATGCAAGCTATTCAATCTTGAACAAGTTACTTAACCTCCCCAAGCCTCATATTCACCTGCGAATAAGGATAATAATAATCTGTATCTCACAGAGTTGGTGTGCATATTAAATGAGCGAAGTGTCTACTAAGCATAGTACTAACATATAAGTGTATAACAAATCTTAGTTATATCTATTACAAAGTTAAGAAATTTCTATTTTGAATATAGTTTCCCATATTAACAATATGTAATAACCACTTAGCCACAGTATACAAAAATTCAACTATAAATTGTTATAAAACTTAAAATAAGTACTTTATAATTTGTTAACTATTTTTCTTTTCCAATTTTGAATCTCTCTTTTTCTAAAACTAATTGGTAGCTTAAAGGTGTTCATTGATGCTACTGTAAAACAATAAAGAGAACAAAATATAGTTCTATTAAAAATTCAGTTGCCATGGATACTTCATAGAATAGGAATGAAATTCCCAACCCAAAAGTGGTTTCAGATGTTGAGACTGTATGCCACACATGTACCAAAATGGTATGAAACAAAATAAGGCTTTCTGGGAAGAGTAGGACAGGCTTTCTAACAAGAGTCAAAAATAGTTTGGGAGAACAGGGAGAGGAAACTGTTTTGGCCTTTTTTGTGGTTACCAGGTGGACTGGGTGAGGGTCCCACAAAAATGCCTTGAACCTCCCACCAGGCTCCAAAGGAGGAAGCACCAGGCTTTATTATCAATTTGCCCTGATGGAGAGAAAAGGGGAATGGGCAGAGGTGGGATTTGAAAGCCTCAGCAGCAAAACATCAAAAATGAAGTCAGTCTTTTTAATCATAGACTCTTATATTGTAGGGTGGCAGGGGAATCTAATGAATAAAATTTTCTCAAGGGACTGTATATACATACGTATAGGTTCATCCTCAAAATAAGATGCTAATAGTAATATCTTGGAAGAATGTGTCTTCTGCATTTGAATTTTGCTATTTTTTAAAGCATTCTAAGTGAGGTTAAAAAGAATCTATATAGGAATGGCTTACGGATAAAATTGTAGTGAGGCAAAAAAAACTAATGATTGAATAGCCAAACCTGACATAACTCTCTTTTTTGCTGGTGGTTTGATTTAAGCTGTTTGATTATTCTAAAAACAACATAACATTTTATAATAGACTATGATACCTATTTTGGATCCAAGAACTACTAAGGGATAAACTGTATATGCTTGCCTTTCTGCTCTCCACTCGATCCTATAATTCCCAGAGGAATCAGGATCTTGATATGAGCTCAGATCTTATATCTTTCTTGAAGAAGGGATGGTGGAGGAAAAGAAGCAAAGAAGGAATCACCTAGAAATCAATTTTGGCTACAGAATAAGTATTGGCACCCGGGGAGAATAAGCTTCTGGATAAAAATTTAAAAAGTCTCTCTTGTTTATCATGGAAAGCCAACAACAGCATTCAATAAACAACATGGATAAGGAAGAGGAAAGAAGGGCAATCCAACATAAGCAGCAATGGATCTGAAAACAAGGCTTATTTCCTATAATATATCTTGGTCCACATAAAAAAGAATAATGTGAACAATTCTACCCACATTCTGAGGTCATATTTGTATTCTTGCTTTGATTACTCTTAGTGTCTTATTTTGAGGATGATCATATATATGATATATATATATTTTTTTTTTCTTTCATTCTATATACTATCATGTCTGTCTGATGCTTCGGATGTGCCTAAGATCTTGGAGCCAATTCTAGGATGTTTGAATCTAAAGACAAGAAGAATATCTGCAACAGGACCATCTTCTTCCCTTTGATTATTTCATTTTGAATTCTGAATTGCACTTGAATTTCTGAATCAATTATCTATAGTCCTAATAGATTAGTGAGTGATTAATCATGTAGAAATGTATTGGGTTTCACCATAAAGAATACCTAGCACTACAGGAGAAGAAATAGAAGTCTAAGGTACAAAATCCAATGTTTATATTAAGAAAGACAGAATTGAGAGTTGAAAGAAGGCTCTCAGTCAAAACAGGAGGTGGAGGACAATTGCCAAGCCACAGTATTTTGGTCCTAAAAGTTGCCAACGGGCTGGGCGCCATGGCTCACTCCTCTAATCCCAGCACTTTGGGAGGCTGAGGCCGGCGGATCACAAGGTCAGGAGATCAAGACCATCCTGGCTAACACACTGAAACCCCCGTCTCTACTAAAAATACAAAAAACTAGCCGGGCGTGGTTGCACACACCTGTAATTCCAGCTACTAGGGAGGATGAAGCACGAGAATCGCTTGAACCTGGGAGGCGGAGGTTGCGGTGAGCCTAGATCATGCCACTGCACTCCAGCCTGGGTGAAAGAATGAGACTCTGTCTCCAAAAAATAAAAATAAAACAGTAAAAAAAAAATTGCCAATGGGTAAGGTAAATGAACAGAGCCAAGTCAAAATGTCCTACTGAATTTTTCTGAAGTCTGGTATGAAGATATTCTAGGAAGAATTGAAAGCATTCCATGTGGAGGACAGAGGAAATATTTCACTAATATAAAGATAAAGAGTATCAAAGTAAAAAAAAAAAAACAAGATGCCATTTGTAAACATTGTTATACGGTTTACAAAAACAGTAGGTAAGATTGCCAGGGATGCAGGGGAAAGGCAGTTTAATGTTCTTGTATATCATTTACATGACATTTTTTTCAAGAATATTCAAAGATTGTAAAATGTATATATTCCTGGCACCAGCGATTCCACTTGTAGAAAATTTTCTTAAGGAAATTAAGAAGGAACAGATTTTCATCAAAATTTTTGCAAATTCGGCCAGGTGCGGTGGCTCACACATGTAATCCCAGCACCTCGGAGGGCAAAGCAGGTGGATCACTTGAGTCCAGGAGTTCGAGCCAGCCAGGCTCAACAGGCTGGAAGACCCCATCTCTAGAAAAAAAAATAGTAAGTTGACTTGTAAAACATAAAAGGATATTACATTATAACCAAATAGAATTTATACCAGGAATGCAAAATTAGCTCAACATTCAAAAATTGGTATTAATTTTCAACCATGATGGAAATACAATTGAGTAAAGAAGAGATATTTTCAACAGTGTTGGAAAAAATGACTATCTGTGTAAAAATAAAAAACTTTGATCCATATTTTGTACCATATCCCAAAATAAACTTTTAAAAAAAGTATCATAGACCTAAATGCAAACTCTAAATCTATAAAACCTGAAGAAAGAATACATAGGATAATACGTTTGTGACTTGGGCTAGGCAAAGATTTAATAGATAGAAAACCAAAGGATAATCCATAAAATAAAAAAACTGATAAACTGAACTTTATCAAAATTAAGAACTTCTATTTGACAGATTGTATTGGAAGAGTGAACAGGCACTTTGCAAGTTGGGGGAAAACATTTGCAAATCACGTATCTGATAAAAGATTTGAATTTAGAATACACAAAAATTTTCCAAAGCTCAATAATAAGCAAACACACACATTTTTAATGGGCAAAATATTTCAACTACTTCACCAGAAAAAATATTGATGGCATAAAAGAATATGGAAAATATGTACAACATCATCAGCCATTAGGGAAATGCAAATTATAATCTTAATGGGATACTTCCATAATTTATTAGAATGTCCAAGACTGAAAAGACCGACTATACCAATGGTTAGCAAATGTTAAGGCAGAAGAACTGGAGCTCTCATACACTGCTGGCATTTATGTTACATGGTAAATGGTACCACCACTTGGGCAAAACATTTGACAATATCTTAAAATGTGAAACACAATTATTTTATGATTCAGTCATTCAACTTCTAGATATTTAACAATGAGAAACAAAAGTGTATCTTCATACAAAGACTTGAATACAAATGTTCAAAACTTCTTTCTTTGTAATAGCCAAAGAACTGGAAATAATACAAACATTCATCAATAGGTAAAAGGACAAACAAATTTTGTTATATATGTATATTCCATACATGGAATACAACTTAATACAACAAAGGAATAACAATACACATAACAAACATAAATTACTCAGAAAGTCATTATGCTTAGTGGAAAAAGAAGGACAAAAAAGCATTCATATTGTGTGAGTTCATTTATATAAAATTCTAGAAAATGCAAACCAATCTATAGTGACAGTAATCGGATCATTGATTGCTAGGAAATTGGAGGGTTTTAAAGGTAGGATGAAAGCATTACCAAGGGTTAAAAAAACTACTGAGGATGAATACATTCATTTTCTAGATTGGGGTAATTGTTTTACGGATGTGTGCATATGTCAGAAGTTTTCAAATGATTCACTTTTCTGTATTTTAATTATATTTTAAATATACCCATGTTTTTAAAAGTTACCGGGCATGTATTTCTCTTAGAACAATTGCATTAATGTAACCAACTCAGAAGAAGCAACTATCTAATGAAAGAGTCCTGACAACTAATACACTTATTTAACACATATTTATTGAGGATTTACTGGTTGTCAGGTATTAATTTGTGAATTCAAATAGGAATGAACCCTTGCTTTCAGGTCACTCACAGTCTATTGGTTGAGGTCAAATATAGCTAATCTATTGAAATCAGTTTTATAAAAGAAGCCTGCAGGAACTGAGAGGTGGAGAGTTCTGAGGCAAGCTGGACAAGGCTTTCATAAGAAGGGGATGCTTGAGGTAGTCCTGCAGGGTTAGAATGAATTTGCCAGAAAGATGGGGATGAACAATGGGAATGGCATGAACTAAGGCACAGAATCGCAAACAAGTGTGATGCAGTGAAAGAGAGAGGCCATGAAGAGAAATGAAATTGGAGAGGTAAAAGTAGATCAGATAAGGAAAGCTTTTATAAGTTGGGCTATGAAACTCAAATTTATTCACCTGCCTATAGAGAGCTATTCAAGAGGTAAGAGTGATGTTATCAATTTTATATTAGAAAAATCACTTTCAAAGTAATGTGTACAGCAGTTAGGAGGAAAGTAAGACTGGATGCAGTGTGATCAGGTGAAGAACATTGCTATAGTTTAAGCAAGAAATGCTGAGCACTTCAACAAAGATGAGAGCATGGAGAAGAGAGTTTGGATTCCATTCAACATTTTGGAAGTAGAACTATAAACAGTGAGATCTCTAACTTATGAGTGAAGGAAATGAAGCATTATTTGCTACAGCCATTTACCTGATTTGGACAATCAGATGAGCAGTCATGCCATTTATAAATTAGCGAATGGAGGATACATAGCAGGTTCGAGGGGGAAAGATGTGTTCAGTCTTAGAAATGTCAAGTTTGATGCACCTTTGGAAAACCTATATGGAAATATTTGGCAGGCAAGATCCTAGATATATCCTAGGGCTCCTAGGACTCAGTGAAGCTCTGATGTGCCATGTTCATCTCCTAGTAAAAGAGACAGTATTGGCCAGGCGCGGTGGCTCACGCCTGTAATCCCAGCACTTTGGGAGGCCGAGGCGGGCGGATCACGAGGTCAGGAGATCGAGACCATCCTGGCTAACATGGTGAAACCCCGTCTCTACTAAAAATACAAAAAAAAAATTAGCCGGGCGAGGTGGCGGGCGCCTGTAGTCCCAGCTACTCTGGAGGCTGAGGCAGGAGAATGGCGTGAACCCCAGGGGGCGGAGCCTGCAGTGAGCCGAGATTGAGCTACTGCACTCCAGCCTGGGCGACAGCGAGACTCCGTCTCAAAAAAAAAAAAAAAAAAAAAAAAAAAAAAAAAAGAGACAGTATTAATAGTTACCTTTTATTGAGCACTTCCTCATAGTAGTTATTGGGCTAAGCACTTTGCATACATCACACTAAGCGTGCTTTGCAATCCTTACAGCATATTTATGTTAGTATTTTATACTTGTATTACTTATGAGAAAAGTGAGGCTTAGAAAGCTTTTGTAACTTCCCCAGGAACAATTTGTAGTAGAGTTGTTATTCAAGACAATGCTCTCAATATTAATAACTGTACAATGCTAGAACACTATATTTTAAAGGTGTTCCTAGAAAAATAGAGGCTGCTGTGTCCCTAACTCACCCAAAAGAGAGCCCCCATAGGCCTATGAGTAAAAATAACCTTTAGAAAGCACCTTGTCTTCAGAAAATATGGGGAAACAAAGTGAGTAGTAATCATGAGATGAATCCAGTGTCTGAGTCTAGGTCACAAGGACACAATCAGCTTTTCTCCAACCCCTCTCAGTTATCTATGTTTTCTGCTTTATATTCTCAGATGTGATAATTTTGCCTAATTGATTTTACATCTATGTCCAACCTTTTTTCTCTGCACTAAATTGTGGACTCATGTAAAGTAATGACTCAGTAATTCAGCACTTTGCTTGAGAATTAATCTTTTAGCAATAGCCCAAGGTCTGTCTCTTAGGGGCTGTATGACCTTACACAAGTCATTTAATCTCTCTGAGCATCAGTGTAATCAAAAGTTAATGGGAATAATATATCCAAGCTATCTGCTTCAGCAGAATCTACTTAGAAAATATATATTAAAATGCATTGAAAACTATGAAGCACTATAGAATTGTAAGAATGCACCATAAATTTTTGTTTGTTTGTTTGTTTGTTTCTTTCTCTATGTTGTCTTGGTGACCTCTGTATGGTTTCAAAGGACAGACACAAGACTCAAAATTATCTGGTGCCATTTATTTGCTAAATTTTGTTTTTCCTTGAAAAGCCTCTGATAAATTGCCCGTACTTTACAAAACAAAGAAAATACTATTTTCTTTTATCTACTAAATTGCATAGCTTCATCTTTCAAAGTATTGCTCAAAATCCAGATATCAGTCTGTCTTCCACATCAACTTTCTTGCATAAAAATGAATTTGATACATTGCCCCATAAAACACAAACACTAGTATATTTCTCTATATACTTTATTACTATTTTTTGTAAGAAAACATAATGCTAAGCTCCTGAGCTCCTGAGTTAGAAACTTGGGTCCAAATAACAGCTCCATTTTTTAGTAATGTGACTTTGGTCAAATGACATCCCTTCTAAGCCATCATTCCCTTGTCTATAAAATGGAGCTAATAATAACATTTAAATCATAAAATTCTGAGTGTTAAATAAGACGTATATAAGAAAATTATTATATTGCCTGCCATAAATAAGAGTTCAATAAATATCAAGTATTATTCATTAATATCACTGATATGCATTTTACATGTATATAATAAATTGCTCTCACAATCACATATTTATATTTGTTTTTTGAAATCCTGGCCTCAAGCAATCCTCCACCTCAGCCTCCCAAAGCACTGGGATTACAGGCCTGAGCAACTGTGCCTGGCCCTTCTGTTTGTTTTTTAATCTTGCTTTATTTCTTCTTCCTTACCATGTTTTATATTCTACAACCCATTTTTTCTTCCCTACCATATTTCATATTCTATGTTATCTCAATAATAATGTCTTCTTGTTGCTATGTCTATTTTTTCTGTTAATAAATGTTTCCAACCAAAAACACTGAAGCATTCTGTAATAAATTCAGACCGTCTTTTAATGAAACTCCATAGAAAGTACTATTAAGCATTAAACTTCCAATAATATAGAGATATGATGTCTGCTTAGCCTTCTCAATAATTCTGAGACACCTGGGAATGATCTCTAGGTCTTTGAATTTTTAATTGATGTCCTTATGTTCCTCTAATTTGCATGACCGGATCATGCTTCCTTATGTTTCTCTAATTTGTTGTAGCAACAACATTTGGTGAATGTTTTAGAAGTTTTAGTACATTTTATGGAATTATGCCCATGTAATTATGCAGCTATATTCCTGCAATCATTGTATAATTTGATCTTTTACACCTCATTTTTTCATAGTCTAATATCTGCTCCAATCCTGTGACCTACTTCACTACCACTTTCTCCTTCAGCCTTGCATGCACACATGCACAGAAAGTTTCTTCGGTCAGCATAATAATAGTGGATGTAGATTCACATCAACCTGAGGTAGAATCTCCTCAGTCAGCCTCAAAAGAATGGGTGTGTAAAACTGGAGTGATAGTTTACTAATTTCCAAAGAAAATATAACTATTACATGGATCAGGACACTGACATTAATGTGATCATTACATTCTCTGGTTGACAAAGTATGTAGGGAAGAAAAAATCAGAGGCCATTGAAAAATTATTTTTGCAGGTACTGAACCAACTTGGAGCTCCGTGAATGGGATATTATCTCCCTCCGCAAACCTACATAAGCAGCAACACTGCAGTCAAAGGCAGCTCAACAGGCAAGACATCTGCAATGAGTGTCAGAGAAATCAAATGATTAATAGGACCAGAGATTAACCAAATGATTAATAGGACCCACATCAATGGGGCTGGAGTTTCTGCATCTGCTGACCAAGCTTTCCTCTCCCATGACAGTGCTTTAATGACCCCAGCAGAGGAAATGGGAGCTGCTCTGCCTTTCTCTTCCTCTCTCCTTCCTCAGGTGAACCTCCTACTCATGGACATATTCTTTTTTTATTTGTATTGAAATATGCAACTCAGGTTATAACTAAGTCTTCTAATGGAAATTTTACATTTTTCTACTCTGATCTGGAATTGATTTTTATAGTTTAACTCTTTTTTAAAGTCTCACTTCCCTTACATCAATTCCTAGCAAAAAACCTCATTTGAATGTAGGTGAAGATTGCAAACTCAAATATTTTGATGTATAAACACTAAGTCAAAAAATTAATTGTGAAAAATATCCACTTTGGTTTGGGGACATTTGTCTAAGCACATTTAAGGCGTCTCTTGGTCCATTGACTGGCCATACTCCTAGGGAAGTGGCCGTTTTGACTGGTAAATTTGGAAAGAGTAGTTATTTGGGCATACTTAGTTTAGTATTGTCTTTCATTCTTTTGGGAGTAATGCTGCCTCCATGTCTAAGCTTTTGATCTGCTTATCTAGGAGTGTGGTGTGTGAGTGTACCAAATTATGGGAGTTTTTAATTAGAAATCCAGTTTACTAACAGGAAATTTGTTGTTTTATCTTTATTTACTTCTTATTTCTGAACTTGCTCATAAACTGGGTGGAAATGAATATACAATTTGTTAGCCCACTCTTTGGATATCTCATGTCCCATGCATGCTAAATTATTAACAATCTTAACATGGTTTTCATTTTTGCCCATTTAATTTTCATCTGGTAGCTCTCAGTTTATATAATTACAAGTTTTAGGTGTGACAAAGTTTGTAAAAGTATCCTAATACCCAGCTACATTTTTAAAAGTGTAGGTCCACCAGAAAGTATTTATCTTGTATTGAAGGTAATAATGATATTTATAAACTTGGATACACAGAGTTCAATTTCATAATATTTTGAATCGTAAACTATATACAAGCCTCTGAACTTCAGGTGACTTAACATCAAACTTTGGATCAACAATTTACTCTTTATCTTAGAAAAGATGCTAAATTATTTGTTTAAATGTCTTTTGGGCCAGTGCACAATTTTTCTAAAATGGAGTGGTTCAAATCTCTCCATCTGCCACTGTAAGCACTAACATGCTTTTGAGACCACACAGGTCTGAAAGAATGCACTTTCCCTTCCCAAAGACATCCTTAAGCCAGACACTATAATTAATTCTTCGGGGGCAATGTAGTGAGGGAAGACTCCTGGGACCATTTTTATTTATACCATCAGCTTTTGTGAGAAAGGTGAGATGTGTTTAACTCCAAGTCTCAATTACTCCTGCCTTTTCTCTAGTTGCTGACATTGGGTCACGCTGCTGGTAACAAAATCTTTTCAGGACACTCGTGCAACAGTGAAGCTAAAGTACAACAGAGCTCTCTTCTTTTTAATGAGAAAGCTTTTCCAAACTTGACAAAACAGTACTGTATGACCACTTGATTTTAGTCTTTATGAAGTAAATTTATTCCCAATCAATTCCCTCTGTTCACAGGTAGATTTGGCTTTTCATTAAGATTTGTTAGGATAGTGATATTCAGTATTTGCTGAGTCTCTCAGTGAGACACTGAATTTATTGGATATCTTTTCATCTTCTTTGAAAGCTGTTCAGCTTCAGCAAACAAATTTTTAAAGTCATTTTTTCACTGGGAAAATGATGTTGACTCCTTGTTAGAATTCTGATTACACAGTACACCCTTTAAATGTAAATTTCAGAAGCAGATGAAGTTGCCAAAATGTCTCTTTCTCATTTAAATTGATTAAAGTATTCTTTTTAAAAAATATACTAATTCTTCTTCCTCAGATTTCTTTGACATTCAGAGAACTACCATACAACTGGTCAAGTTGTTGAATGAATGCTTTGAATAACAACCTCATCAAAAGAGCATAATCAGGAAAATAATCACTGCTCCCCTTTAAACCATTCTGTAAAGTGTGAGAGGGATTTAAAAATTGAGTCATACATGTAGACTTTCCATATGTATTCATCCTATTGACCTAAGGCAGAAACTGATTCAAAATTAATACAGAGAGTTTGTTTGGGCCAGGGTTGAGGACTGCAGCCCAGGACAGGCTTCCAAGTTGCCCTGGTGAGTGCTCAGTTTAGCCTTTGTTACACACAGGTTTTTAAAGGCAAAAGGGGAACAAGGAGCAGGCTGATACAAAGTTGTCAGGAATTCTCACTGGTTTACAGAAATGACGTTGGTTATAACTAGCTATCATTATTGAACTACAGGGTATGAGTTATGGTGTCCATAGTATGGAATTTTATGGCTACTTGGCATCAGTTAGCCTAGAACCCACATAGCCAGTAGCTTCAAGAGGTAAATATGTACCTCAAGTGGGGAGTAAGAAGTGACTAGTATTGCATGTCAATACTTTTCTGGGCCTGATAATTAAAGAGCCCTCTCAGACAAAGTTTTTCTTTCTCAATCCACCATCTTTCCTATAACAAATATCTAACTGTGGCATCCCTTGAATCAGGTTCATTCAAGGGTTAGGCTATATGGATAAAAATTGGAATTCAAAAAATTGCATTTCACTGGGCTTCCATTTCAAGGTTCCAGACTTGCCATAACTGTCATTGGTTAAAAATCTCTCCACGACCCCAGATAGTTTAACTTCAGGGAAATAACTAGTCTTAAAACCACCAACAAAGTGTGCAACATTGTTGTAGCTTTAGAATGACCTTTATAATAGAATAAATCCATCATATATGGTGGTAAATCTTGAGACAGAAGTAAATGGAAGAAATCTGGGAAGAAAAAGGACAGCATAATATACTTCAAACATGGGTGACGTCAGTAGATAAGCTCTCAAAACACCTTCCCTGCCGGGCAGCACTACCTCTGTATCACTTAGGTTGATCGTAGGACAGCTGTTTTTTCACTCTGGAGTCTACTTCTTTCAGACTCTTTGAAATCTTTGAGATAGCATTGACAGCAGCAGATGAGATGAAGATTTACAGCTGGTGTCAGTAGCATATTAATGCCTCTACAGTCCATGGTGTCTCATGAGTTTCTATAGAGGTTCCACATAAATTTTGACTTGAGACATAAATGGATGAAATAGCCTTTTAGGATGATGAAGATAAGGCCCTTAAGTTAGACAGCAAAAGGAGAAAGGAGCAAATGATAGGATCTCCATAGTAGTCATAATAGCCTCTTAATTGTTAGGATCCCTAGCAGTTTAATCTGAAAGAGAGTGTGTTACCCAGTGTCATCTAAGGCAGGGTTTCTCAACAGCAGCACGCTGACATGTGGGGCTGGGTAATTCTTTGTTGTGGGGCTGCCCTATTCACTATAGAATATTTAGCAGCATCCCTGGGCCCAACCCCTCTAGTTGGGATAAATCAAAAATGTCTCCAGACACTGCTGAATGTCCCTGGCGAGTAAAAATCACCCCTAGTTGAGAACCACTGAACTAAAACGCCACAAGTCCATCACACTGAATTTTGTATCATTTTACCCAGTCACATTTTTGCAATCTATATCTATGTGGACAAACTACTTTTAGGTATGTTTCTATTATCTTTTAAAAGGTGTGTTCCACATGACTAAAAAATTCCCTGAAGTGTTAAAGAAACATACTTTTGGGATCAAAGAGTAGAGTGAACCAGAACAGCAAAATTTTCACTTTGTATGTTCTGATTCCAAAATTTTTGGAAAGAAATTTTAGGCATTTGAGAAGGATTTTAATCATACTCATAAAATTATAAGTATAACAATTCAGATTTTTATAGTACAGAATATGTTATAAGAACTTCTATTTTCCTTACTTTATTTAAACCTCACAATGACCATGTACCCTAAGCATAATCTTTATTTTATGGAAAAGAGTCTAAGTGACTTGCCTAAGAGTAGACAAGAGCATTCAGAAGGAGCCAAATATCAAACTCACATATTTTGCTTTAAATCTAAGTATTTTCCAACAGAAGGCTTGGCGCCTGCCCCTAATGATGAAGCTTTAAGCATTGAGTAAAGTGTTCTCATCACTAGGATGAGAAAACTTAGAGAAAGAAGGGGGTTAGTGCTCTCTGAATTGACATATGTGGTTGGATAAGTTTGCTAGGCTTTTCAAAAGGCATCTAATTTTATTTTTAAAAATAATTCTGGTTTTGAAATGTTGTCTTAAAAGATGGATGCAATTACGCATGCTATATCCTCCCTGGTTTCAAAGCACATAATTATCAGTCTCTTTTACCTTCTATTCAGAAGGAAATTAGATGGGTCCTTTGTCAGATGTAAAGATATCTTTGGCCAACAGAAATATCATTTGATGGACTCATCTCATCTGGAAGAAGTGAAGTTAGGAATGGACAAATGTGGAAATTAAGACCGGATCACAGACCTATCTGTAAACAATTATAGAAGATTCCAATTACTATTGAATTCAATCTATTTGCACTATAGCTTTCATATACCTCAAGACAGCAGGAAAAAATAGGTTACAGTCCCTTTTCTGACATTCATTGCTTGATTTTGCACAAGTCACTTCACCTTTCCTAACCTCCATTTCCTCATCTGTAAAACTAAGATGATAATAGTACCTGTCTCAAAGGTGTATTGTAGAGATTAACTATGACAATGATTAGGATATAATAAATGTTCAAAATGTTACTTGTTATTATTAACTGTGCTGTGTAATTATTACTAACTTCCTTAGCAGATTCCATCACTTAGCAGCCATGATGGTGATAACTTATATAACAGTAAAATTGTCCTTTCTACCCACTCGCATGATTATATATCCCATCTCAAGCTTCTTCTAATTAACATCTGTTTACACAAATGACTCTCTTGGAAACTCTACTCCCTGAAGTCTTTACCTTTGGAAGTTTTTCTGCTGTGTATTTTAATATTCAAATATGTTTTATTTAAAAAAATTACTGACATTAGCATCTTTCTTAATACCCTTTTATATAGTCTTTACCAGTGTTGTTGACAACTTCTGCTTTTTTCTAAGTAAATAAGATAATGGCAAAAAAACATTTTGTAGGTGTCTTGGATTATATAGCCTCTTTACATAGGCCAGAAAAAAAGTAAAGCAAGTAATTTGGCTATCATTAAGTAAACTTTGTGAACAAAAACAGTAAAACTGGTATATTTAAATTGATCAAATTATCTAGATATCCGCCCATCCTCTTCCTTTTTGTGCCAGGTAGAAGCAAACATATTTGGTACTTAAAAAATAATATACTATATTATACACATTGTTCATCCTACTGCTGAAAAAAAATTACCTCCAAATATAGCAGCTTAAAACAACACATATGTATTTTCTTAAATTCTCTGTTGTTTAGGCGTTCATGCACTGCTTAGCAGGGTCTTTTGATCACAATATCTCACAAGGCTGCAGTCCATGTGTTGTTCAGGCTGCAGCCATCTCAAGATTTGATGAGGAGTAGGACACAGTTTTGACCTCACTTATGAGGCTGTTGAGAGGTTCAAGTCTTTGCTGACTGATGACCAGAGACATAAGTTTTTTGCTGCATCAGCTTCTTCATAGAACAGCTCAGAGCTCGGAAGCTGGTTTCCCTCAAAGTGAACCAGTGACAAGCAAGAAAGGGTATTCAAGATGGAAACCACAGTCTTTTTGTAACCCAATCATGGAAGTGACATCCCATCACTTTTGCCACATTCTTTTCACCGGAAAAGAGTCATAAGATCCAGCCTACACATAAGGGAAGGGAATTACCTAAGGGTGTTGATCCTAGGAAACAGGATCATTAAGGATTATCCAAGAGGCCCTAACACATAAATCAGTAGAAAGTGACTAGGAAAGAACATCTAAGAATATTGAGTGAGTAAATTAGATTCAGTGCTTTCCAGATCCTTTATTCCTAATGCAGGTCAGATAGCAAGAGAATATAAATTATTTTTGAGTGAGGAGTTTCCACTTCCCTTTATGATGCCAAGTTTAGAAGTGCAGCATTTTAAGAGGAATTCTTTGAGAGGAACAGCTCTGCACCAGCCAAGGCTAATGAGCGAACACCATGATACTATTTCTAGAAGTGTCACCTTTCTGGTGATCTTTTTCTTTAAAATTCCCCTGGAGGTCTGCATTAATGTTCTTTGAGTAGGGAATGTGTAGTAGCTCACTGCAGAAAGATGGAGTCCCACAGGAGGAAACCTTCTAGGAGATATTATTTATTATTTTCCTCCCTACTTATTCTAAAAGGAAGGGAAATTGAAATAGAGGAAGCTTTTGAACATAGCGTGAATGCAGAGCTTGTAACTGTCATGTTACTTTTAGTTTAAACTTAAGCCTCCCTTATTCTTCCAGTACAGCCTTTGAAACAGCTGCTGCCAGTGCAGAGGAGACCACGTTATTTCAGAGTGACTACTCTTCAAGCAAACACTGCATCTAAGTTAATTAAAATGCCTATGTTGTTTTCTTTCTCAAGCCTTAACAGCTTCAAGGAAAAAAGCAGACAATTCAACTGCCAGGGGGGAAAAGGAAAAGTCAAACAAATTGACAAAAAAAGAAAAAAATCATGGGCTGAATGTAATCATCACCACATCCTTCAAGCTATACATTTCTTTTATTGGGCTTTTGTTTTCAAGTTGTTCCTTCTTTACCTGTAGCATGCTGATGACCCACTATTTATTTACCTTTGGTTTCAATGACTATGTCATTATTAATTACAATTCTTCGGGTATATCTTCTTTCCCACGAAGCCATTGATCTGCTCCTTTGAGCTTTGTCAGGCTTGAAGGGGAGATGAGTGTACCCTACTGGCTCAGCCACATATGTAGGCAGAGTAGATGGCCACATGCTGGGATATAAGCAGAGCAGCCTATTATTAAAGTGTTCCATTCTTATATTCAGGATTCTTCTTTGTTTTCTGTAGTCTTTCACTTTTTGACACACTTGAGAGGAAAAGAAAAAACTTATACAGGCACAAGTAATTTCGTGTGAATTCATTAATCAATTTGCTTTTCTCTGGGATTGCGATGACAAGGAAAGCAAAAAGTCATAGACCATTTATAGGAACTGCACCTTCAACCCAGTTCTATCTCCTCTCCTTTCACCCCCGCCCCCAAGGAAAACTAATAAGAATCCACTGAAAATGATAACATGATAATATAACAACCCCATGTAGCTCAAATCTGCTCTGGAAGCTGGAAAACTGTTCTAACTTGTGATGATAAGTTGTATGTGTCAACTTGGCTAGGCAATAGTACCCAGTTATTTAATCAAACACTAATATGGGTATTGCTATGAAGGTATTTTGCAGATATGGTTACCATCTACCATCAGTTGACTTCAAGTAAAGGAAATTATACTCCATAAAGTGACTGGGTCTCATCCAATTAGTGGAAAGACCTTGAGCAAAAACTGAATTTTTCTGGAAAAGAAATTCTGCCACAAGAATACGCACATACAGACACACACGCACACACACACACAAATACATACACATATAAGATTTGGGAAATCTTTCTCTTGCATGTCCTTATTCAATCCAATCAGTTCTACTTTATAAATGACTCTGAAATGAAGATAAGGGGACAGTTGAAAGATACAAAAGAGTTTGAGTCTGTAAGACTTGCTCACCAGATAGATGTGTAGGGTGAGGGAAGAGGAATATGAAATGGCTCCAGAATTTTCTATTGGATAATTGAGTCTGTAGAGATGTCTTTGATTGAGACACAGAATACAAAGGAGAAAATGTTTTTCAGAGAAGATAGGTTTAACTTTGAAATTTTGATTTTGAGGTATCTGTGAGACTGCCAAGAGAAAATGCACAGTAATTTTTAGACTTCACAGTTTAGTATTCCGAGCAGTCTTGGTGAGGAATAGAGATATAATCAGCCCATCAGCCTATCTGCAGTCACCCAGGAAATATAAGAGGCAAAAAAAGGTTGATGAGATGCCAGGAAATACTGTGTCAAGATGATCAGGAAATATAAAGGAAATCAAGAAGGAGCAGTTGAGATGACCTAGAGAGTATTTTATTTTCTCCTATTCTTTGTTCCTATGGAAAAGTTCAATACTGAAAAAGTATAATAAAGATTTTTGAAGTACCCATTACTGTCAAAAACTAAGATGTTACGGTGATCTGAACAAAAGCAGTTTCAGTGGAACAGAGGCTAGAAGGCAACAGACTGAAGAATAGATGGAAGGTGGGAAACCAGAGATAATGATTACACTGTAGAAAGGAGGAAGAGGAGCAGAACGTTACCTAGAAGACAATGCACGTTCAAAGAGGAATGCCTACTTTAGCTAAGGGGGAGCCTAAAACATTCAAATTAAGAGATACTTTTGTGTTATTGTTTATTTTAACTAGGGACAATTCACTCCAAGATATATTTACATGCTAACAAGAAAGAAGAAATGTAACAATTGTTTTTTAATCTGAGAAATGTCTAGATGGTCTATAGGGGATCCATAAATCCTACAAGTTGTAGACAACTACTGTATATATACTATTGTGTGCAAATTAGTATTTCTGGAAAACAGATACCCATTTTTCAAAGTTCTCTGACACATATGTTTAAAAAAATTGATTGAATGAATAGATAAATCAAGTAATCATGGAGATCTGTGACCCAAAACTGTTCAATAGAATCTTTAAAGATAAAATCAAGAGAGAAGCTAATAAGTAGATTAAACTGGTGAAATTATATTTACATCTAAAAAATAGAAGCTTTGAAAGACCCTAACGTGTATTGCACTGAATATATTCAGGCAATCTTCAGTTAGTTCTGGGATAGTTACTTAGAGTGGAGTAAATCTAGTTTTCTGGCTTATTTGCTAGTACATAAAATGCCAGGCAAACTACCTATGCCTTGACTACAGACCCTTATTTTTGACAAAAAGAAATTTAATATTAATATCATGATTTCTGACCCTTTCTCTCCCTTTCTTTTTGTTTTTATTTTTACACATGACTTTGTATCTCAACCAAAAGTAGACTGAGAATATTAAGCAAATTTGCTTACTTGAGGAATAGTTTGAAAGAAGGCAGCTCAGCTTAGCCTTGTATTTGGGCTCAGTCTCTGCAAAGGTTGTGTGTAGAAGGGATGAGCTTCACTTACTTTTAAGGGAACTCTCAGAAACATTTCTCTTAATGAGGGTCTGGAGAAAATGGCTGAGAAGAAACCTTAATGGGAGGTATTCCATCTTGAAAGAGTAACATAGAAACAGGTACTAAACCAAACAAACCACAAATATTTAAGCTGTAAAATGAGAGGAAAGAAAAAATATATTCTAAATCTGTATTAAAAGTAATGCCATGTAGCTGTATAAAGCTCTAGTGAGGGTTGTGGAATGAATCTTTAATGGTATCATTTATACTTGTCCCAATGCACTATGTTCACAATGAGAACTGCCTACAAATCTTGATGTACCATTTTATTGCACAGAAAACTGGCCACCATCTCACAGAGCAGCAATTGTAAATTAGAAATATATTCTGTTTGGTTTGAGCACAACACATTTGGAAATTTATGAGGTTGCATAAAAGCACACAAAAGCATTTCAGAGACTGTTTAGCCCTGTGGCTTTCTTCTGGTCTTGGGATTCAGAGAAGAGAAAATTGAGGCTGCTGACCATGCTTGCTGCCTCATCAGGAGTCTCAGAACAAGCCTACCTGTGTGCAGCCTCCCACTTCTCATCATCTGACTGGTAATCACTCCAACATCCCCCAGGGAGTCTAGTAGAGATTCCCCGGTGAGCGTAGCACCTGTATCTTGACAAAACACACTTACCCTACATGACCATGGTGAGGTATGCTCTCGGACCTCATGTTATTTGATTCCATTTTAAGTTAACTAAGACTTTGTCATGGGTATGGTAATACATTTCAAGGCAATTTCAGATGTAAGAAACTGCTAAATCAAAGTTTTTTGACAAAGTTTACTGTATTTTCAGTGGTTATTTTTTAAATCCTGCTTTTATGAAAGTATTGAAGACCTTGGACTTTTTTCTACATTAGTAAAACAGGTGATTTCTCTTTCTCTAGCTCCATTTTGCAAGAAATGCTGCTGCATCTGGTTAGCGTGGTCCTAAATTAAATATTGATAACAATCTTGAAGAATGGGCTTGACCTTCTAATAGTCTTTTGAATGATCTTTGGATTAATATTGTCTTATATCAAAATCAAATATCAAATTTAGCAACCCAATTTTCAATTTTCAGATTTCCTTCCAGATTTATGATAATTACATGAAGTAAGTTTCCAAAAGACAGAACACTGGATAGGAATGATAATTATATTTTGTTTTTACATAATTAAATTTAAATTAGATATCAAAACACATCCAGATTTAAATAGACTCAAGCCTTTATTTTCTTAAAAAAGAAATGTTTCAAATAAATAATTAGGAAGATGAGGAGGATAAAAAATTATTATCAATGAGGAGAATGTGAGGTAATTAAAAGCTAGGATTAGGGGAAAAATAGAGAATTTTAGCAGATAATTTCATTAGTTTGGAGAAATCAATTTCCAAATTTAGCTTCTGCTAATTTGAGAACTAGTGAGGAAATGATATAGAAAATATAAATTGACTAATAACTACAAATATATTAATAATTTCCCACTCGATGTAGACAAAACAAGTATCGATGCTAAATGCAAATTTCACCGCCAAAATATGTCTGATCATGAAGGTAGTATAACTGAAACAAAAAAAGAACTTCTTATGAAATACATCTCAGAAGACAGTTGAAGTTATCAAATGGAACATATTTGAATATAATTTTTTTAAAAATATGGAACATTTAAAATTATTGTAGTTAAAGACATTCAGAGTATATTATACCAAAGTAGGCTACCCTGGCATTAGAATTATTTTGAGTTAAAGGCAGTTGAGTAAAAGCCGATGAGATTTCTACCCTTTCCCAATCTGCCTAAAAATGGAACATAATTTCCCTTTATGAAGGTGTTTTCCCACTCTCTTCGCATACCAAGAAGATAACATCACTGAAAACAAGATGGCACGGAGATGGACTTGCACAAATGGACCTTGCTAAAATAACCCATTATATTTGCCCCCTATATTTACCACTCCACAGTTCGTGGCCCCTAAAAGCCATAAAGCCCTTTTCTTTTGTCCGATTACTTTTCTACAAATGTGTTGTTCTTTTGTTAAGATGCTATAGAAGCTCACGTTCTAATCACTCCTTTGAGTTACTCGTCACTGAGTTTCTCCCACATGAATTTGTGCTGCACATGTTAATAACTGTTTGTTTTCATTTTGTTAATTTGTCTTTTATCAGTTTAATGTTCAGAGTCCTGACCAGAGAACCTAGGAGTATAGAGGAAAAGATCTTTTTCCTCCTCTTCAGAGTCTTGAGGACTCTGAAGATTTTGAGGTATCTGGTAAAGATGTTTGAGCAAAATTACAGGTATGTTTTAGATGTTATACTGAATAATGGCTAATGAAACAAGTGATGTAGTATATGGTATTCTTGGCCTACTGCATTATGCTAATTTTTTGAAGGATAATCTATTCTCAAAATATAAAGTTTTTTACTGTCAAACATGTATTCATCATTGTTTATTCTTTCGGAATTATGGTTACTCAGTTTCTTATGCAGAAGTACAAGTAATAGTTGTTTTTGAGCAATTTTAATCTAAACTGAGAAATTACATAAAAATGAAAAAGAAAATCTCTTTTCTAGGGATTGAATAAATAGATAGAGAAAAGGAAAAACTGATAGAAAGAGGTTGTAAGATGAAGATAGCTGACAAAATTTCACATTACTTCTGTGAATCTATTTTGAAATATCAAAATCCTAAAATTTGTATAGTTACTTAGAATAAAAATTCTAAAATCAATAAACTTGAGTTTTTCTACTAAGACAACCTCCTTTAATATTATTTTAAGAAAAACTTTGGTAGTGTTTTTTTTCCTCCTAACTGCGCTTAGTAAAAATGTTTCTCATAAATCCCAAATTAATTGTTAAATTAGATAATTTACTTCCCAATGGCTCCAATTAGCTTTAATAAACAAAATAATTAAAGGATGATTAATTTTCTGGTAATGTTGAAAAATAAACTATTAGAATAAAAAATCTACATAAATTACTGTAATACATATAATACATTTTAAAGCATGTATGCATTTCATACCTTCTGTGGTAGACGACTTCTAGGATGGCTTTCATTTGTCAATTTTTGTCTGTGTGTAATTTTTTCTTCTGATTGTAGACTGGATCTAGTGACTTCCTTCTAGTGGATAGAATACAGCAAAAGTGACAGGATGGTACTTCTGAAATTAGATTTTGAACAGTTTAGCTTCCACCTTGCTTGCTCTATTTCACTCTTTCACTGACTTGCTCTGAAAGAAGCCAGCTGCCATGTTGTAAGCTGCCTTGTGGAAAGACCCACATGGAAAGGAACTGGCCAATAGCTAATGAGGATGTGAGGCCTGTCAATAGCCACTTGAATGAATGTGAAACCAGATCTTCCCCCTGTTGAGCCTTGAGGTGACTGCAGCCCAGGCAACACCTTGTGAAAAACTCTGAACCACAAACACTCTGCTGAAATACACCAAGATTTTTGACCTACTTTGACATAATAAATATTTGTTGTTTTAAGCCAGTATGCTTTGGAGTAATTTTTATGCTGCAATAGGTAAATAACATATCCCCTAAATTGTTATTACAGGCGCAGTGGCTCATGCCTGTGATCCTGGCACTCAGGAAGGTGGAGGCCAGTGGGTCGCTTGATCCCAGGTGTTCAAGTCCAGCTTGGGCAACATGGTGAAACTCTGTCTCTACTAAAAAAAAAAAAAAAAAAAAGGGATTGTCAGGCACACAGTTGCAGGCAACAGTAGTCCCAGCTACTCAGGAAGCTGAGAGGTAGGAGGATCACTTGAGCCCAGGAGGCAGAGGATTCAGTGAGCTGTGATCACCACTGCACTCCTGGGTGACAGAGTGAGCCCCTGTCTCAAAATAAAAATGTTATCCATTCTGGGCCAATCCTACGAAGCTTTTTATCTGGAAAAACTTTTATTTTGTATCTTCAGTGGAAATATTTGTACAAAATATTTGCATACAGGTAACACTTGGTTAAAATCATCATCAAAGATACCGTGAAGGAGAAGAAATACAGCCAAGGGAGGACTTAAAGCCCAACTGATATGGAAACAATCAGGGAATTTCCTTGTTTTGCTTTCCATAATCATGGTGATGGAAGCCTGTTGGGACACTCGCATGTAGAGAGTTTCCAGGGAATCCGCATGGGCTGTTAACACAATTATTCATGAATCATTGACTAGCTACTTTGCTTCTGAATCTGTAGGAATTTCCCCATTTCATGAATATCTATCCACAATTTTGGGAGGGCTTTAATTCTAGCACGTGGAAGTTCACCATTTTACCATTTTATCGTCCTTTATAGTGATTTTACAAACAAGCTAATGCTCCCAAATTATTTGTTGTTTTTTGTTTTGTTTTGTTTTTCTGGGGTGGTTTCTTTTTTGTTTTTGTTTGTTTGTTTTACTGAGAAAGAATCTGGCTTTGTTGCCCAGGCTAGAATGAGTGCAATGGTACGATCATATCTCACTGCAGCCTCAAGCTCCTGAGCTCAAGCAATCCTCTTGCCTCAGCCTCCCCAGTAGCTGGGAATATAAGCACACATATCCACACCCAGCTAATTATTAAAATTTTTTGCAGAGATAGGGTCTCACTTTGTTATCCCAGGCTGATCTCAAACACCTGGGTTCAAGCAATTCTCCTGCCTTAATTCTGTTTTTATTGTATTTTTTAACAAACCATTTAATAATTGCTAACATTATTTGGCTATGATTTTATTTTTACTCTTTTTAACCCACTCAGAATCTTTTATCTAAGTGATATTTTAATATTACATAGCAAATTTTAAAGAAAAAAGATATCTATGAGTTAAATCAATAATCAAATTAATATTTATAGAAAACATGAAGAAACTAATGTAATCCAAACAATATCAGTGGTGATCCCTGAATGGAATCTCTTCCCTCAAAAGATCTTCTCAGATGGCTCCAAAGCAAGTTTCCTCATCAGCTTTCCTCTTCCCTGATCAAGGTTTAGTAGAAAATGAAAAAAAAAATGCCTCCAATTTTGTTCCTTTTGGTTAGGATTGACTTGGATATTTATGTTATTTTGTGGTTCCATATGAATTTTAAAATAGTTTTCTCTAGTTCTGTGAAGAATGTCAATGGTAGTTTAATAGGAATAGCAATGAATGTATAAATTGCTTTAGGTAGTATGGCCATTTTAATGATATTGATTCTTCCTATGCATAAGAATGGAATGTTTTTCTATTTGTGTCATCTCTGGTTTCTTTGAGCAGTGGTTTGAACTTCTCCTTGTAGAGATCTTTCACCTCCCTGGTTAGCTGTATTCCTAGGTATTTAATTTATTTTTTATTTATTTTTGTGGCAATTGTGAGTAGGATCGCATTCCTGATTTGGCTCTTAGCTTGACTGTTGTCAGTGTATAGGAATGTGAGTGATTTTTGCACATTGATTTTGTATTCTGAGACTTTGTTGAAGTTGTTTATCAGTTTAAGGAACTTTTGGGCTGCTACTATGGGGTTTTCTAGATAAAGGATCATGTCGTCTGCAAACGGGGATAATTTGACTTCCTCTTTTCCTATTTGGATGCCCCTTTTTTCTTTTCTTACCTGATCACTCTGGCTAGGATTTCCAATACTGTGTTGAATAGAAGTAGTAAGAGAGGGCATCCTTGTCTTGTGTCAGTTTTCAAGGGTAGTGCTTCCAGCTTTTGCCCATCCAGTATGATTTTGGCTGTGGGTCTGTCATATATGGCTCTTATTATTGTGAGGTATGTTACTTTAATACCTAGTTTATTGAGGGTTTTTAACAGGAAGTGGTGTCAAATTTTATCAAAAGCCTTCAAACAATACTACAGGGCTACAGTAACCAAAACAGAAGGGTACTGCTACAAAAACAGACACATAGACCAATGGAACAGAATACAGAACACAGGAATAAGGCCGCATGCCTACAACTATCCGATCTTCAACAAACCTGACAAAAACAAGGAATGGGGAAATGATTCCCTATTCAAAAAATGGTGCTGAGATAGCTGGCTAGCCATATGCAGAAGATTGAAACTGGACCCCCTTTTTAAACCATACACAAAAATTAACTCAAGATGGATTAAAGACTTAAATGTAAAACCCCAAACTCTGAAAACCCTGGAGGACAACCTAGGCAATACCATTCAGGACATACACATGGGCAAAGATTTTATGTTGAAGATGCCAAAAGCAATTGCAACAAAATAAAAAATTGACAAATGGGATCTAATTAAACTAAAGAGCTTCTGCCAGCAAAAGAAACTATCAACAAAGTAAACAGACAACCTCCAGAATGGGAGAAAAGTTTTGCAGACTGTGTATGTGACAAAAGTCTATAGCCATCTGTATGTCTAACAGTCTAATAGTCCATCTAAAAGTCTAATAGTCAATCTATATGAGATTTAAACAAGTTTGCAAGAGAAAAACAAACAACCCCATTAAAAAGTATGCAAAGGGCTGGGCGCAGTGGCTCACACCTGTAATCCCAGCACTTTGGGAGACCGAAGCGGGCAGATCACGAGGTCAGGAGATCAAGACCATCTTGGCCAACATGGTGAAACCCCGTCTCTACTAAAAATACAAAAATTAGCTGGGTGTGGTGGCATGTGCCTGTAATCCCAGCTACTTGGGAGGCTGAGGCACGAGAATCGCTTGAACTCAGGAGGTGGAGGTTGCAGTGAGCTGAGATCACGCCACTGCACTCCAGCCTGGCAACACAGCGAGACTCCATCTCAAAAGAAAAAAAAAAGTATTCAAAGAACATGAACAGAAACTTCTCTAAAGAAGACATACATATGGCTAACAATCATGAAAAAAAGCTATACATCACTTATCACTAGAGAAATGCAAATCGAAACCACAATGAGATACTATCTAACACCAGTCAGAATGGCTATTATGAAAAAGTAAAAAAAAAAAAAAGATGCTGGCAAGGTTATGGAGAAAAAGGAACACTTATACACTGTTGGTGGGAGTATAAATTAGTTCAACCGTTGTGGAAGACAGTGTGTGGTGAGGACAGAAATACCATTCAACCCAGCAATCCCATTACTGGGTATATACTCAAAGGAATATAAATTGTTCGATTATAAAGATAAATGCACTCAAATGTTCATTGCAGCATTATTCACAATAACAAACACATGGAATCAGCCTAAATACTGATCAGTGATAGACTGGATAAAGAAAATGTGGTACATATACACCACGGAATTCTATGCAGCCATAAAAAAAATGAGATCGTGTCCTTTGCAGGGACATGGATGGAGCTGGAGGCCATTATCCTTTGCAACCTAACTCAGGAACAGAATACCAAATACATGTTTTCACTCATAAGTGGGAACAAAATGACAAGAACACATGGATATATCGAGCGGAACAACACACACTGCTGCCTCCCAGAGGGTGGTGGGTGGGAGGAGGGAAAAGATCAGGAAAAAACAACTAATGGGTACTAGGCTTAATACCTGGGTGATGAAATAATCTGTACAACAAACCCCCATGATACAAATTTACCTATATAACAAACCTGTGCATGTACCCCTTACTTAAAAAAAAGAAAGAAAGAAAAAAGAAACTGAAAGAGAAAAGCAGTCAGATCAATGGAATCACTGGATTAGCAGATGTAAGTCAAATGGCTTCATCGCCCTAGCACCACACAACACAACTGAGTAGCTATGTTACAAGTACATCTAATCAGTATTTCTGTATATTCTTAACCCTTTCTCTTTCTTACAAAAGTTTTAGACTATAAACTTCCTATTGGAAACAAAGAAATGGGAGGTGAGTTGTCATTTATATGCCAGCTCTCAATTATTCCTAGTTTCTGTGTTAAGTAGTCTGAAGTTCAGCAGGAAAGAAAGTTGAGACCTTATCAGCAATGACCACCACTTCCCTAGGAGACAGGAGTGGATATGAGTAACATATTTTCACCTATTTGCCGTCTCTCACGTGTGCTATTCAGCCCTACAATTCTACAGTGATTTAAGCACAGTAAATCCTCCATTCGTATTTGGATGATGTTTGCATGCCAAGAACAAAGAAAAACTATAATTAAATTTAATGCCTGAAGTTACTTCTACCTTTTCTTGCACCTAAATTGGTGCCTTTTTCTTGACCCTGATAACTGTATCTAACCATCTAATCCAGATATGAAACAAGTGTATTACACTAGGAAAAGTCTTCATTCATGAATCATTAATGAGAGGTCTAAGTGAGAGGAAAAAACCTTGAAATTTAAAATGTAGTAAGTCACAATTCTGGGATGAACCAAAGTTTTGTTTCAAGATAATAACTCCATTTTCACCCTGCCAGGCCCTTAAAATAAATTTAGCATGAAAATCCATAGATATAAAATAGAAAAGATAAAGGAAACAGGAGAGTGGGCACTTCAAAATTTCCAATACCTAGCTGAAAAAAAAATCTTGTCCTAATTAGCTATCTCTATTGGGTTGCAAAGATTCATAGGAGAGAATAATGACCTCACATCTTTTCACTCTTTACACTCTTGTACCTTAGTCTCACATTGTCCCATTAGAGGGACAGAGGTGGTTTAAGGGCTCTTAACACCCAGATATGCCAGATCTGGAGAAGCTACTATTAATTCTATTATGTTTTGTATTAACACATCAAGTCAAAAGAACAGATTTGAACTAATGGATCCTGCACCCTCTGCTTCCCTAGGATATGTGAATATACTGTGCATTTCCAAAATTATCTTCAAAAGCTGATATTTAAAGTTCATATTGAATACAGGAAGAAGTTTAAGAGAAGGTTTTTTCTTAAGTACATGGACAAACTCAGTGTACACAGTCCTCATAAAATTCACAGAATCCCTGTTATTTTAAACTTTAAGTTAATATCTTCTATTGCAAAGCACAATTTTACTTTCTTCCACTACTGTAAAGCTTATAAAACTCCCTTTCACTATGATTTTCTGGTTTATTCATTTATATACTTATTTAATTTCTTTTTTTTTTAACTGAAGACTTTCTATTAACTTTTGATCTCAATGTGTCTGAGATTTAAAATAATATGGGTGTTTTACAAAGCTTTGGCAATCTTTCAGAATGTTCACAATGCAACATTGATAAGGGACATAACTCTTTAGTCGTTAAGAATATTTCTTCGGCAACACCTCCAATGTCAGCGTTCTGGAGCTTCAGAGACACCCATCAACATTTTAGGGGAGACAGCGGAACATTCTGGGGTGACCTTGCACCAGGAAGCCTCAGCCACAGAGGCCTTTTTCCCACTTAAAAGAGAGAAGTGCTTTTTCCTTCACTTTTTTGAGTATGGGGTTAGGAAGTAAGGCCCAAATCTCAGTAGTCAAATGGGGAAGATTTTAAAAAAGAAAAAACCAAAAACAAACCTAAAACCCTTAGAAGGAATTTTGAAAATTGTGTTTGTGTGTGAACCGAGATGCATCTCTGAATGGGATAGTGTTTTTATAGGATTAAAAAGAGCTCAACATCTCTTGCAGAGCCATAAATTCATAATTTGGAGAACAGAATGATTCCAGTTACAAAAGGATACCTCATTCTATTAAAAAGATAAAAATCATACGTCCCTTTAAATGCTTGTTTAGAGATTATTGAGAACTTTATACAATAAGAAACAAAATGCTGAAGTATTTCAAGTCACTCTTGATTATCAGAAATTATAAGACAAATATAAAATTATAAATAAATAAACAATATTTACATATCCATTTTTTCTTTACTGTATCTTACAAAAACCTATTTTGTCAAAATGTTGAATCCTCCCATTTTTACCTTTCATAGCCTCACCTTTCATCACTGTGACTACCATTTTCTCTTAGACGAAAAAGAAATAGATGACCTCAGTATATATTTTTCTCCATATATCTTTGCTTCATTTCAATGCCACCTATTATCTAGTCCAAAGTTCACCATTTCCCACTGACCTTCTTTTGCCATCGCCTTGGTACAGACCTTTCTCCCACCTGTCCTCTCGTCCTCCCCAACACCTTTTACAGCCTCATCTCACACCACATCCATCATTCTTTTCTTCTTCTCCATGTTTCAGGCACAATCTCCTAATATTTCTACTGATTCCTCCTGCTCCTCAGAGTCTTTAGAATCCTCATCCCTCTATCTCGCTTGGTTTTTTCCATTCCTTTTCTTATTTAGTACAAATTATTTCTTTAGCTCACCAATCCTTAGACTTTTTTTTATTGTACTGCCATCAGTATACCTTTCGTATGCATGTCCTAATAAAAATGTATACATAGATACACATGAACATGCATATTATATACAGGTACAAATATGCTATGTATGTGATGAAAAATACGAACAATGGAAAATTTAAAGAACATCCTAAAGATGAAATTTAAAATACTGTATTGGCTGTACTTATTAATGATTAAGTAGCTCTTTTCTTTGCTAAAAATGTTTTAAATATTTTAGAAAGAAAATGTGATAAAATATGCAGTGATTTCAAAGTTTGCTTCTAAATTCTGTTTACTTTTATTTTTGATATTAATGGCTGTTGTGGCTAAAAAAAAAAAAAAAGCCTCACAAAGATACCTAGATAAGAGTAGCAGTAAAATTTAGTAATTGACTCTAGAGCCAGACTGACCAGATTGGCCTGATTTGACCACATTCTATGTGATCTATGGGAGATTTCTAACTTCTCTGTGTCTCAGTCTCCACATCTGAAAAATGAACACGGAACTGAATCACCCTCCATAGAGTCGTGATGACTAAGTGAGTGAATGGCGCGGTGGCTCACGCCTGTAATCCCAGCACTTTGGGAGGCCAAGGCAGGTGGATCACGAGGTCAGGAGATCGAGACCACCCTGGCTAACATGGTGAAACCCTGTCTCTACTAAAAGTACAAAAAATTAGCTGGGCATGGTGGCGTGCACCTGTAGTCCCAGCTACTCGGGAGGCTGAGGCAGGAGAATTTCTTGAACCCAGGAGGAGGAGGTTGTAGTGAGCCGAGATCGTGCCACTGCACTCCAGCCTGGGCAAAAGAGTGAGACTCCATTTCAAAAAAAAAAAAAAAGAAAGAAAGTCAAGTCACTAAGGACAGAGTCTGGCATGAAGAAGTGGTTTTTTTTAATGCCAGGTATCATTTTTGTTGTGTTTATATGTTTGGGGACATATCATAACATTTTGTGTACTTCTGGCCTCAATTTCTCTGCTTTGCTGTAAATTATCATGCAATGAAAATATTGTAAACATGATGCTAACTCTGTTTCCTTTTGCCCCATACTCATAAATTTCAGCCAAGCTGCCACCACATGAGTTTATACCTATGCTGTTTGTCTATAGAATGTTTTAATTAAAAAGTCATAAGTCCGGTACAGCTTTTTAGTAATGTAGTTCACAAAATAATTTTATATTTCATTGCTAAAACAGAATTTTGAAAATACCATAAGTTCAGGCATGTGGGAAATATCTCTTCCTTTATCGAACTGCATGGCAAATATCCCACATTGTGTATTTGTTCTAGTACTTGTTTCTTCCAATATTAAACAATATTTCCTCTATGTCTGTTTTTACGGGAAAGTGATGTAGTCATCCTTCGCTATCCGTGGGAGATTGATTCCAGGACGTCCATGGATACCAAAATTAATGGATGCTCAAGTCCCTAATATAAAATAGTGTAGTATTTGCATATAACCTATGCATATCCTCCTGTATACTTTACATCATCTCTAGATGCACTTGCAATACCTAATACGATGTAAGGCTATGTAAATAGTTGTTCTATTATATTGCTTATTTGTATTATTTTTATTGTTGTATTTATTTTACAATATTTTTGAGCCACAATTAGTTGAATCCAAGGATACAAAACCCAAGGATATGGAGGGCAGACTGCATTTCAGTTTGTATCTTACTGTTCTCCATGTTTATTTCATCCATTTCTGTTATATAATCCAATGGGGCATTTTGAATTCTGTTAATAAAGGAAAAATCTCAAATGTTTTAATCACTTATCCCTATGCTTAGTGAAGACTTATACTAGGTTGGGTATCAAAAAACATTAAACATAGTTGAAAACATTATAGGGCTCAATACTATTGTTCTGGGTTCGTAGGGCTCATTAGCTAATTTTTGAAGGTACTTTATACACTCTATGAGTAGATGATAAATGCTTTATCCCATAAGGTGGCCTAGGAAGAGCTCAAAGAATGGATAAGTCAGCTCTGCTATTTTCTTATTCACTCTCCTTGCAATATTAGTGTGTTCTTCAGTCTGGAATTTCCATGTAGTTGCTTTTTTGCAAGCAACACATTCATTTTCTGAGGACTAATTTAGTGATAATATAACCTTACATGATAGGACCTGGGCAAAGCATGTATCATTATCTACCTTGATATGCCAAGAGCAAACAGAGAACTGAACACACCACTGTAGACCTCTCAGCTTGAAACTTCTCTTTTTCCTTCAGGACATCTCAAGTTTTTAACATGGCTCAGGTCTAACTTAGACACTGATTTAGAGTGTGCATATATGTTCGCATAGTATCAAATAATGGTCAAATGTGATTTTTTTTTCTAATTTGTAGATCAAATAAACAGTGTAAGTTCTATACTCTCTCCGTGTCCCCCGAGCAGAATATTTTGTACATGCTTTTTTTTTTTTTTTCATTTTGGAGGCCATTCCTTTAGCTCTTTTCTCAATCACTTCCCCAGAAGAGTCTGTCAGGGATCATGAGTGACCAAGAAGTGATAGCCCAACCCGTTGACTGTCTATGGAAATGTGTCCTTTCAAGGGGCCACCATGCTGCTTTTCTACTCTTGACAGACACAAAGTTGACATAAGGACTGTATAGATTGGTCTAGCAATGAATGTTTTTCCATATGGTACAGGAAAAAAAATGAATTGACTTTAATATGTCATTCTGGCCACTCGTGAGCTGAAATACTCCCTGGTTTTTTGACTTAGCATAAACATACATTTTTTATACTTTTATTTTCCTTTTTAAATTGGTTTTGACATTTTCCAAATTACATCTTTTGGCCTCCATCTGAGTCTCTCTTATCTTAAAATTTACAAGTTTTCCTCAAATTGAATTGGAAGATGCCCAGAAAGCTGGTCTGAAAAGAGGTAGACAGTCATAGAATGTAAAATCTAAGAATGAAAGCTACAATTAATTCAGTAAGGGAAAAAAGAAAGATTACACAAATATGTTTCATTTATAAACCCCTCTCAGAAGTGACATAGTGTGTGTGTGCATGTGCACACACACATGCACGCATGCATGTGTGTGTATGCAGTCTGGCTATGCAGTGATTAAAGTTGACAGACATGATAACTATCTACAAGTGTTGTAAGGCATGCACATTAAGGAGTCAGAATAATTTCCAAGTAGAATTCAAGGCATGAAGTAAAGAGACAATAAAATATGTGCTTTGTTTCTGGAAATACTTTGGAGAGTGGAGACCTTCAGAATAGAAAGAAAGATTCCCGAAAGAAAGGATAAAGAAATAATGATAATCACCTGTTGTTCCTAATGACATAAGCCAAAACACTCTTGAGGGTATTCTGTGAAGAATAGTCCTGAAACCTCAAAACAATCTATTGGACTGGCGAATTACTTGATTTTTCCTCATCTGATTTTTCAAATTCAATCAATTTCCAGCCAGCTTTTCTACTTTGCCATCTGTTTCTAAAGCAAAACTTAACACAAGTCTGTGGAAGATGAGGTTTGTTTTGTTTCTTTTCAATCTAAGATTTAGTGAATCATGTCTAGGCTAAATTCCAGGTTGAATGGATCATCAAAACTCGGCATCATGCCCATATGTTTTCTTAAGTTAAGAGTAGAGCATGTTGTCTTTCTTGTTATGTTATGTTTGAAGCATAGAAATAGATTTACTATGCTAAAAAGCATCCAAATAGCACGTGCATAGTGCTTCCTCAGTAAAGAGGCAGTTAACAGGCATTTCAATGCTGTTCTTCTCTACTGAGTACCAAATTCTTTGCTGTGTTAACCCTAATGCATTTTGAAACTGTTTATTCTGAATCTGATGGCTCTTGTGCAAATGAATTTTACATACTTTGTGTAGGGTAATCTGGCACATGTTGACATGTAAGAATAAACAAGCTTCACACATTTAGTATTTTGATTCTGGTATGGGGTGACTATGAGTTCAAATTTATCTCACTGGGGTATACAAATGTATTATTATATCACAATAAATTTCCACATGACAAAAATGATTCTGCTGTCTCTATGGATAAACAATGCATTTGCCCTTGACGTTTGGAAGAAAATGAAATGAAAACACTATGTGTAAATAAAGACAAAAAAATACAAATATCACAATCCCTAACAATTGGGGCAAAAGTAATATGAGGCTCAATTAAGAAATAATACATGAGAAATGGTTGGTACATAAAAAGTATTCAATACATATTAGTTATTGTTATTAGGCTCAAAACAACTGTAGAATTTCTGATTTTTAGTTTTTAAAGGACTGCATGAGGCAATAAAGTGCTGTCATTTTGCATACCAAGACTATGACTCGTTTAGGAGGAATAAAACTCATTTTAAGGATAACTGGCTATCCTGTATCTTCTATCTAATATAAAGGCTTACGTAGAAGGATGCATGGAAATGGCATGTATGTACTTTGGTGCAGAAAAAGACCCATGGGTGTCGATCCAAAGTGTTTACTTGATTCCCACTCAAGTACTGCAGTAAGTTTCTTTCTTTGTGTGCAATACTTAGTTGAAGCTTGAAAGTCTGAAGGTAAAAAAGAAGTCTGTGGCAAGAGGGAAACCCACTCCTGAAAGCTTCCTTGGAAAAACCTGAACTCAGCTGATTACCATTAAAACCTGCATCCCCTCAGGTACTGAATTTGTTCCACATTGAGTTATTTCCTTCTGATTCAATAGTTGTTGATTTCTAAAAATTCATTCAGAAATTCTAAATGTAAATCTGATGATCTTTTATAAATTTCTTTTTTTTAATTATACTTTAAGTTCTAGGGTACATGTGCACAACGTGCAGGTTTGTTACATATGTATACACGTGCCGTGTTGGTGTGCTGCACCCATTAACTCATCATTTACATTAGGTATATTTCCTAATGCTTTCCGTCCCCACTCTCCCAACCCCACGACAGGCCCCAGTGTGTGATGTTCCCCTTCCTGTGTCCAAGTGTTCTCACTGTTCAATTCCCATCTATGAGTGAGAACATGCAGTGTGTGGTTTTTTGTTCTTGCGATAGTTTACTGAGAATGATGATTTCCAATTTCATCCATGTCCCTACAAAGGACATGAACTCATCATTTTTTATGGCTGCACAGTATTCCATGGTGTATATGTGCCACATTTTCTTAATCCAGTCTATCATTGATGGACATTTGGGTTGGTTCCAAGTCTTTGCTATTGTGAATAGTGCCACAATAAACATACGTGTGCATGTGTCTTTATAGCAGCATGATTTATAGTCCTTTGGGTATATACCCAGTAACGGGATGGCTGGGTCAAATGGTATTTCTAGTTCTAGACCCTTGAGGAATTGTCACACTGTCTTCCATAATGGTTGAACTAGTTTACAGTCCCACCAACAGTGTAAAAGTGTTCCTATTTCTCCCCATCCTCTCCAGCGCCTGTTGTTTCCTGACTTTTTAATGATCGCCATTCTAACTGGTGTGAGATGATATCTCATTGTGGTTTTGATTTGCATTTCTCTGATGGCCAGTGATGATGAGCATTTTTTCCAGTGTCTGTTGGCTGCGTAAATGTCTTCTTTTGAGAAGTGTCTGTTCATATCCTTTGCCCACTTTTTGATGGGGTTGTTTGTTTTTTTGGTGTAAATTTGTTTGTGTTCTTTGTAGATTCTGGATATTAGCCCTTTGACAGATGAGTAGATTGCAAAAATTTTCTCCCACTCTGTAGGTTGTCTGTTCACTCTGATGGTAGTTTCTTTTGCTGTGCAGAAGCTCTTTAGTTTAATTAGATCCCATTTGTCAATTTTGGCTTTTGTTGCCATTGCTTTTGGTGTTTTAGACATGAAGTCCTTGCCCAGGCCTATGTCCTGAATGGTATTGCCTAGTTTTTCTTCTAGAGTTTTTATGGTTTTAGGTCTAACATTTAAGTCTTTAATCCATCTTGAATTAATTTTTGTATAAGGTGTAAGGAAGTGATCCAGTTTCAGCTTTCTACATATGGCTAGCCAGTTTTCCCAGCACCATTTATTAAATAGGGAATCCTTTCCCCATTTCTTGTTTTTGTCAGGTTTGTCAAAGATCAGATGGTTGTAGATGTGTGGTATTATTTCTGAGGGCTCTGTTCTGTTCCATTGGTCTATATATCTATTTTGGTACGAGTATGATCCTGTTTTGGTTACTGTAGCCTTGTAGTTTGAATTCAGGTAGCGTGATGCCTCCTGCTTTGTTCTTTTTGCTTAGGATTGTCTTGGCAATGTGGGCTCTTTTTTGGTTCCATATGAACTTTAAAGTAGTTTTTCCCAATTCTGTGAAGAGAGTCATTGGTAGCTTGATGGGGATGGCATTGAATCTATAAATTACCTTGGGCAGTGTGGCCATTTTCATGATATTGGTTCTTCTTATCCATGAGCATGGAATGTTCTTCCATTTGTTTGTGTCCTCTTTTATTTCGTTGAGCAGTGGTTTGTAGTTCTCCTTGAAGAGGTCCTTCACATCCCTTGTAAGTTGGATTCCTAGGTATTTTATTCTCTCTAACTCATTTTATGAGGCCAGCATTATCCTGATACCAAAGCCGGGCAGAGACACAACAAAAAAAGAGAATTTTAGACCAATATTCCTGACGAACATTGATGCAAAAATCCTCAGTAAAATACTGGCAAACCAAATCCAGCAGCACATCAAAAAGCTTATCCACCAAGATCAAGTGGGCTTCATCTCTGGGATGCAAGGCTGGTTCAACATACACAAATCAATAAACGTAATCCAGCATATAAACAGAACCAAAGACAAAAACCACATGATTCTCTGAATAGATGCAGAAAAGGCCTTTGACAAAATTCAACAGCCCTTCATGCTAAAAACTCTCAATAAATTAGGTATTGATGGGACATATCTCAAAATAATAAGAGCTATTTATGACAAGCCCACAGCCAATATCATACTGAATGGGCAAAAAATGGAAGCATTCCCTTTGAAAACTGGCACAAGACAGAGATGACCTCTCTCACCACTCCTATTCAACGTAGTGTCGGAAGTTCTGGCCAGGGCAATCAGGCAGGAGAAAGAAATAAAGGGTATTCAATTAGGAAAAGAGGAAGTCAAATTGTCCCTGTTTGCAGATGACATGATTATATATTTAGAAAATCCCATTGTCTCAGCCCAAAATCTCCTTAAGCTGATAAGCAACTTCAGCAAAGTCTCAGGATACAAAATCAGTGTACAAAAATCACAAGCATTCTTATACACCAATAACAGAGAAACAGAGAGCAAAATCATGAGTGAACTCCCATTCACAATTGCTTCATTTATAAATTTCTTAAGAGCAGAGGTTAGTCTCTCTGTCCCCTTTTAAAAAATGCAAGTGGTATATTACCTTGCAGATTTTACTCTCCATAGCTGGTATTTTAAAATACAAGTTGTAGCTCCAATTATAATGATCAAAATAAAACACATGGGGAAAGTACTGTGATTTCATATAATTCCAAGCACTTAATTTTTATTTTAATAGCTTTATAACATATAAATGATATAAAATGCACATATTGAAAGTGAAAAATTTGGTAAGTTCTAATATGTATACACCCATAAAAAGCATCACCATAATTAAGATAATTAACATAGCTATCATCCTAAATGTTTCCCCATGTCCTTTGTAACCTCTTCCTCTGTCCCTTCCTCTTTGTCCTGTCCATGGTTCACAAGCAACTGATCTTTGTTCCGCCAATACTATTTCGTTTGTACTTACAAGAAATTTGTATACATGGATTGATACAGAAAGTACTTTTTTTAGTATGACTTCTTTCATGTACCCTCAGAATACTGAGTTCATCTTTATTATATTATATATCAATAATTCACTCTTTTTTATGCCTAATATTCCATTAAATTGGTATACAGTTTGATGATCCATTCACCTATTGATGGATAGTTGCGCTGTTTCCAGTTTTTAACTGCTGCTATGAACATTGATGTACATACCTTTATGTGAACTTATACTATCACTTCTTTAGAGTAAATACCTACAAGTGGAATAGGTGGGTCATACTGTAGATATATGCTCAGCCTTAAAGAACCAAGCCGCAAAGTGGTTGTACCTTTTGCATTACATTCCCACAAGCATTGTATAAGAGTTCCAGTTGCTTCATGTCCTTTTCAATACTTTATATAGTCAGTTTTTGTTTTTATTTTTTGCTGTTCTGATATACTGCTATTTCATTGTGGTTTTAATTTGCATTTCCCTAATAACTAGTAATGTTGAAAAAGTTTTAATATTTATTACTTGCCATTCATATCTCTTCCTTGATGGAGTGGCCATTCAATTTTTTGGCCCATTTTTATTGGATTGTTTATTTTGTTATTGCTGAGTTTGATTGTTATTTATATATTTTGCATACAAATTATTTTACAAATAGATTGTTTCCAAATAATTTCCCATGTTTGTCTTTTCATTTTATTAATGTTATTTTTTGAAAACAAAATTTTATTTTTGATACAGTCAAATTTACCAATTTATTCTTTAGTGTATCATGTTTGAAGAGTGTCTAAGAGATTTTAACCCATGTTTACAAAATTATTTTCCATATTTCTCCTAGAAGTGTTATAGCTTTGGGATTTCACTTAGGTTTACCAAGTTTGAGGGCTTTTGTTTCTACATTGTGTGGCTTACATGAAGAGGTTAGTTCTTTGCATATAGATGTCTAATTCTTCTGGCTCCATTTGTTGAAAATGGAGCTTTTCTCCATTGAATGGCCTTTTAACTTTTGTCAAAATTAATGACCATATATATGTTGCTATACCTCAAGATTCTTCATTTTGTTCCATTGATCTATTTGTCATTCTTGAGACCACCAGCAGGCATTATTGATTACTATAGCTTTATAGTAATTCATAAGTTATGTAGTGCTACACCTCCAATTTTGTTGTTTTCAATGTGGTTTGATTATTCTAGGTCCTGTGCATTTAAATATAAATAAGTTAGATTAAGTTATTTACAAACATTTAAATAAGTTTGTATATTTCCATCCAAAAGCCTGCTAAGGTTGTGGTTGGATATCATCGAATGTACAGGTCAATTTGGGAAGAATTGATATTTTAATAGTAAGAAGGGTTCTGACCAATGAATACAATAGAGCTATCCATTTCTTTAGTTCTTTAATTTTTTCAACAGTGTTTTGTTGTTTTCTATGTATAGATATTTTATATCTACAAATCTCTCTTTCTTTTCTCTGTTTTATAAATTTTTTTGATTTCAAATTATTTGCTGCTTGCATATAAAAATACTATTGATTTTGGTGCATACAGCTTGTATCCTGAAAACTTACTAAACTCATTAGTTATTTCTAATATTATTTTTGTATATTCCATTGGATTTTCTACCTATATAATCATGTCATATGGAAATAAACACGGTTTTACTTTTTTCTTTTCATTCTGGATACCTCTTATTATTTTTTTCTTTATTAAAACACAGGCTAGAACATACAATAATGAATAAAAATTATAAAAGTGGACATCTTTTTTTTCCTAATTTTAGGGAGAATCATTCAGTCTTTCATCATTAAATATAATGTTACCTGTACACTTTTTATAGATGACCTTTATCAGATTTATCTATTCCTAATTTGCTGAGAGTTATATCACAGACGGATACTGAGTTTTGATCAATAATATATTGCAACTATTGAGTTGATCGTATGTTTTCTTCTCTTTTAGTATTAACATGGTGAACTGATTCAGTTACTTTTTAAAATGTTAATCTAACCTTAAGTCCAAATATATGGCCCTGAAATAAACATATATATACATTGATTGATTTTTAGTAATTATGCTAAAGATAATTTATTCAGGAAAGTGCGAACATTTAAACAAATGAGGTTGGAACAACTGGGTATTTATATTTCACATGGAAAAAAATTATTGACCCTTACCTCATTGTGTATGTAAAAATCAATCCAAAGTAGTAATAGTTTTAAATGTAAACGTAAAGCCATTCATCTTTTTGAAGAATAAAGATGAAAAATTTTCTTAACCTTGAAATTTCTTAGACAAAAAACAAAGAGTATGAACACATTTTATATTGGTGATATTATCTATTAAAAATTAGCTCGTTAAAGGACACTATTAAAGCAATTCATAGGCATATCACATATTAGAAAATGTATTCAAAATGTATATCTTCCAAAAGACTTGTATCCAGAATAAAGATATACACAACATGATAGTATACAAAAAACAACTAATTTTAACGGGAAAATTTTGAATGAACATTTTAGAAAAAAAATGTATAAATGACAAAAACCATATTAAAAGATGTCCAACATCATTAGTCTTTGGGGAAATGTAAATTTAAACCAAATTGAAATTTCATTAACTACAAATTGATCTACAGATTTTAAGACCATTATAATTAAACCAGAGGAAATTTTGCAATAGAAACCAATCAGCAAGTTCAGTATAAAATTCACATGTAAATACAAACGTTCTAGAATAATTGAAACAATTTTAAAAGGAAAAATTTTTATAAGTTTGAAGACTTATAGTACCTGATTTTAGTAAAGCTAGTAACTTAGTTCATATGATCAGAAGAATGGTAAATACTGCATATAGATTAATAGAATATAGAGTTCAGAAGGAGACCCACACATCTAAGGTCAATTGACTTTCAGCCACTATCTAATTTTTTTCTACTCAAAGTGGGTCCTCGCATTAACACTATTGGCATCAACCTGTGACATCAGAGCTTGTCAGAAATGCAGCATCATAGGCCCAAACCCAGAACAACAAAGTCAGAACCTACATCTAAGAAAATCCCCAAGAGTTTCAAACGTGCATTAATGTTTGAGAAATCCTGAAATCCTTTTCTAAGCTGGAGTCCTTTTCTAGGCTGCTCAGAAGTTGTCTTAAGATTCATAGTCTGTTCTACAGGGTCTAAAGATCCCTGAAGTCTTTGCTCTCCAATGAGAGTATTTGATTCACGAATATTTTTATTTCTAAGAAGAATTGTAATGGCCTTTCCTGAATATTTGCCCACTTGGTGTTTTCAGGAATGTGCATCTATCTCTCTTTTCCTTTCAAACCATGGCAAGAACAGAAATTTGTTCAAAATTCTACTTGCCCTTTACATGCCATTGGAACTGCTACGCCTGTGTTTTCTCCTAATCAGAAGGGAATCACTTTGTTACCTGCCTGCCTTAGTCTGAGCTCTTTGTTCTTTGAAGCTATAGCTTTTAGGTGTATAATTTTCAATAATTAATTGCTGATTTCTCTTAAAATCTTTTTAAGTATCCTCAAAGGGACCTTAACTAGCTCCTTTGGTAAACCAGCAAGGTTTACACAGTGATTTTTAAAGCTACCTTCATTTTGAAAGCAAATCTGTTCTGGTCCCTGAAAGCACAATTTGAAAATCATTTAGATGTACCACAAACACTCTTTGCTATAAAATTGCGAAGTAGTTTATTTAATCTGTAGTACTTTGGTTGCCATTTAGCATCTCTTTACATAAAGAAAACATACATCCTAAATTATAGGATGTAAAAATATTTTTAATGGTCAAGGCATTATCTCCATGTCATATAACTAGGAAAGAGAAAGAATTTTAAAAGTTTTATCTTTTTCTCTTGCTTTAAAGCAATATGAAAAGTAGAAAGAGTTGAGGAAACAACAAAATCAGAAATAAAATTTATTTAACTCCGATTAACGTTAGATATAAAAACAGATGAGACTGTCAGTGTCCTTCATGTATATGAAAACACTATTTATATAACAGCTACATGAAAACAAGCTGTATTGTAAGAGCTCACTTTGAGGCCAGGTGCAGTGGCTCACACCTGTAATCATGGCACTTTGGGAAGCCGAGGCAGGTGGATCACTCGAGTCCAGGAGTTTGAGACCAGCCTGGGTAACATAGCGAAACCCTGTCTGTAGTAAAAATACAATAATTAGCCGCACATGGTGGCATGCACCAGTAGTCCCCACTATTTTAGAGGCTGAGGTGGGAGGATCGCTTGAGCCCGGGAGGTTAAAGCTGCAGAGTCATGATCACGTCACTGCACTTCAGCCTGGGCAACAGAGTGATACCCTGCCTCAAAAAGCAAACAAACAAAATGTAACAGCTGACCTTGGATGGATAAATTGGTCAATAATTAAAGATCTTTTATTCATAGTGATAAAAGAAAAACTTTAGACAAAAGTTAACATTTTAATTGACAAAAGAACGATTCTTGAATGAATAGTTTCAGAGACTCCAGCATTGCTATGTGATCAGAGAGGATTTATGGACTGAAAAAGGAAAGTGTGGCACAGAAACAGCAGGATTGGTTACAGCTCATGTTTGCCTTATTTGAACACGGTTTGAACAACTGGCTGCCTGTGAGTGGTTGCAGCATGGCTTCTGTGACAGGCTGAGGCCCAGCTACTTGTTACAAGAATAGGTTACAGTCTGTTTACACATACAGTTAGGTTACAGTTCTTTATGTATGGATAAACCTTTAGACTGAACTTACAAGGAGGGAGCTTTAGGACAAACTTAATTTTATGATACCTAGGTGAGAAATTATCTGGGATTTACATCAGAATTGCCAATGCATTACCCATAGAAGATCTTTTCATTCCAGAACATTATGTAAGGTCTTTACTAACTATATTTTCTTCATTTCTTTATATATATATAAAAAGTGAAAATATCAATATATGTATATCTTGCAAAATGGCTCCCAATACATTGACATTACAATGATTTCTTTTAAAATATTTCAAATAACTTATGCAAAAGATTCCTGCGTATATAGGTAGAATGTTATATGCTTTCATAGGGATTATCAAATTCAAGAAAGAAACTGGTTAATTAAATTAACCTGGTCACACCAAGTTTTTTCCTCCTCTTTTAGCTTAACATTTGACATGGCTCAAATATAATGAGCTCTTGTGCCAAAGCCTACATTTAAGATTAATATATTTCTCTTTTGAAACAGCAGTGTGATATAAAGTTTGCTGAAATAATAAAACCAAGTTTCTAAATGAAAAACAAATAATTAAGAAGTAGTGAGAAATGCTTCACAAATAGAAATGTAATAAAGACACATCAATGGCTCACTTCTGGTCTCAGAAATATCATATCCTGACCTTTTCTCTACCTGATTCTCTGAAGTTCTTTCAAAATGCATTTTGCATTGACACAATTCAGTTCTCTTTTTAACCCATTGGTGTCATTCCAGCTTTTTTTTTTTTTTTTTTTTTTTTTACCTACTATTAGTCTTATTTGTCTTTTACCGATTTCTACAATAGCTATAAATAAGCAGGGCTTGGAAAACAAAAAAAGGAAATAAAATTGGTTCAGCAACAAGCTTTTGCTTTTCTTTCTCTGGTGCTTATAGAGGATTTAGTTGGTTTTGTCATTTTCCCCCTGTGCTATAGACCATGAAAACAAAACCTTTAAAGCTCAAATGCAGAAACTTGGCTGGAAAAACAAATAAAGAATTGACTACTCTCAGCAATGCAATGTTAATTGGCATCTCAGAGATTCAGTTTCCATCAGAAGGGCCACTGGCACTGATTCTTTCCAGAAAAAAAGAAGATTCATCAGTACATTAAAAGAGAGAGAGAAAAAAACAGAGGATGCTAAGTGGTCTGATTTGATAGGGAAAAGCTCAAATCTCCTTTTCAGTATTAGTTCACAGCCAGATGATTCCTTGGGCTCTTACATGTTGAGAGAGAATTCTCCAAGGGTTTCTCACATTTCTGCACATCTTGCAAGCAGATGCACTGACAAGTTTTGTACTGGGCTATCTTTTTGAGGATGTTTATATAGAAAATAGCCATGGGAGATACAGAGCTGTCTTCCTCCAGAGCAGAAGGTAGGTGTGTTTACTGACAAGAGTACTGGGTTAAAGTTTAAGCAGGTTTCCTGTGGCTTATTATAAAAGAGTGGGGTTTCCCCAGTTTGGGGTACCTTAGTTGAGACAGAAACATATTGCCTGCACAGCATTCATCTATATCCATCTGTATTGCCCTGCGGGATCTGGAGATCACGAGGAACCAGTGGGAATGAAGCTTGTGCTGCTTGATGTGACATGAGTAGCAAAGCCTTTTGTCTCTGACCCAGGAGTCTCATATTTTCTACCATTTTCTGTAAAGCTGTGGCAAGCTACCTTGTCAACTTGCAAGCAGGGTAGAAACTGAGACGCTTCACACTTTTTGAATACCATACTCCAGCCATTTATAGACATCTGATGCACCTACTTTCCTTAAGGATCATAGATTTTTAAAATTTGTTCATAAGGAGGTGTTGACCCAAATGTTTGGGCCACAATGTTGATTTATTCTTTAGTTGTTTATATTTTTTAATTTCCATATAGGATACTAATAAGACTTTTTTTTTTCTTTTTTCTTTTTTGAGACGGAGTGTCGCTCTGTCACCCAGGCTGGAGTGCAGAGGTGCGATCTCGGTTCACTGCAAGCTCTGCCTCCCGGGTTCACGCCATTCTCCTGCCTCAGCCCCCTGAGTAGCTGGGACTACAGGCGCCTGCCACTGTGCCCCGCTAATTTTTTGTATTTTTAGTAGAGACGGGGTTTCACCGTGTTAGCCAGGATGGTCTCGATCTCCTGACCTCGTGATCCACCTGCCTCGGCCTCCCAAAGTGCTGGGATTACAGGCGTGAGCCACCGCACCCGGCCCTACTAAGACATTTTTAATGGCAAGAAAACTTTAGTTTTAATGAAGCAGTTGCAATATTTTTATGGTTAATATATTTTCTATAATGGTTCTGTCCTTTCAGTTTCTGCTTAAGTCCTGGCTCCTAGGAAAAGAGACTTTAAGTGGTATAAAAATATAATCAGAAAGCCCCATTGGGAAGAGTATCTGAGTAGAGTTTGTCACAGTTGTTAATAAATTCTGCCTGTTTATACATAGACCAGGGAAAGTCAAAGAGGTGACTGACCATTAGCCTGACACTCGGCTGGCACAGACATATAAATGTCCGGGTTTTGTATGGCTACAGTAGTTGTATTACAGGCACCAGTTGTTTATGTCTGGCATTTCTTCTGACTGGCTATTCACCCATACTGTCTTTTGTCTCTGTTATCACAGTGCATTTTTTTTCTGTTCTTTGTAGGACAGTCAGGGTTAGGTACACATAATGTCAGGATCTCATGCAACAACATTCCTTCTAAACAAACTCACAGCATACTGAAACAAGGAGGTATCAGAAAACTGGCAAAAGATCTTTGGTAGAATGAAAAACCAATGACAATTAGAAGGGATTCTGTTCAAGGGTAATTATTAAATAGTTTTATGAAACTGACATTGTATATAGTAGATTCAAACTGATTAAAAGCTGCTAGGTTATACCAATATTAGAATAAATAGATGGATATTTAGATAAACATAAGAATAAGATACTAGTGGAGTAAAAGGAAAGATTTCTTTCCTTTTCTGTTCCAAATGGATAAATTATTTTCTGGTATTCACTGACTCCAAGAATATAATGATCTTAAACACAGAAATAACAATTAAAGGGTGCAAGCTACATGCTAGGCAAAGATAAATGTTATTCCCAGCATTCTTTGATAAAGTTATTATTAGCCCTATTTGCCAATTAAGATTGGTACCTCACATAGATCTACTAATTGCAAGGAGCTAACAAGAGGCAGACCACAAGTTTAAACCCAGATTTTTCTGATGCCAGAGCCTCATTAGTTTGACCAGTTGTAAGGATTTAAAGAGGTGGTATGAAAAGTACTTAGCACAGTGTCAGACACATAATACATAACTGAATGCTATTATTGTTGATCATTTTAACTATTTAGAAAAGTGTCAGCTGTATTTAAGAGTCAGGTTTTGCTTTAACATAAGGAGTCCTATTTATTAATCAATACATTAATATTTCAAACGCTTACTCCCATTCAGACATTGGAATGTCATGCCCAAGGTATTAACCAGTGAATAAAATCCTTAGGGAGCTTACAGTTCGGTTGGAGACAAGCAAGAATACAAACAATTTCAAGGCCGTGTTTTCAGAGAAATTTTGGTGAGGTTAATACAATTACCATAGAAGGACAGAAAACACACCTACCTGGTTTAGAGAAGTTTAGTATCAAGCCATTTTCCTCAGTGGTTTTATTTTAGTTAGACACACCTACTTGAGAAGAGTTTGTTGGTTCCTAGATACAGCAGCTTGTCCCACAGAAGTCTGTGTTTGCTGGGGCAGATTACTGTCTCTAGGATTTATACAGACTTAAGTGTCAACAACAGCAACACCCAGAAAAACCAGCAACATCATTGCATGTTGGAGTCCTGTTATCTGACACTACCAAAGTTAGAATTAACTTCTGTAGCTAATTTAGGTTCTTCCTTAAACTAGTCTCCAGCAATGAACAACATATGATATTTTCCTCACCGTGTTTGCCAACACTCAAGAATAAAAAGACAAACAACTATACTATTATTTCTAAATTGTACATCCAAAATGAACTTTAAAAAATATCTATAAGGAATATATTATTTGTGCAACCAAATTTGAAGAGAAGTAATTTATGACTTCAAAAACTTGCTGAATCCTTTAGGACTAAGTAAACACACCCTAAGTAAGATATTTATTATGCTCTGAAGGCACATCTCAAACAACTCCCTCGAGCTTCTCTGCCTGTAATACCTGTATTCAGTTTGGAGCCAACTTAAAGGTAGAACAAATCCCCCAGAGACCAATGAATTTGAAGAGAATGCTAATTATCTTGGGGAAGGAAAGGTTCTAAAGCTACATTTCATCCTCTCTGCTTTCCTCCAATCTCTCCTAAAAGAGGGATTTGAAAATGAGGACTGCCCTATCCTTTGTCCACTTTTTGAACTGGAACAACTGCAAGAATTTGCTAAGGGTTGAAACAGCAAGAAACAGAGAAAGGATAAGCAGACCGTTAAGTCCTTTATTGCTACAAAAGTCACTCTGGGAAGCCCCATCCTTTATCCATGAAGTGTACCACAGCAAGTATAGGAAATAAACACACACACATAAGACTAAATCTGAGCCACTGTGGATACGCAACACCAGGCCCATCTTTTCACAAACAAACAAGTACCCAATTCTGTAAACACGGCACAATCCTGGAGCTGGCGCTGACATTTACTTTGCTTTTGAGGATACCCAAAACTTCTACAAACAAAGAGATTAACAAAGAAGATAGGTCCACAATTGTTCACATTGTTAACAGGAAACTACAACCTCAGAAATGATTTTCTTAAAACTCTAGGATATCAACAAATGAAGTAAAACAAATGAAGGTTTGTAGAAGTAGCAAAACTAAATACCTAGATAATGTTACGGAAGTCACCAAAAGCAAATTAAGAGGCTAAAAGCCATTTCATACATCTGATTGTTTTCCTCTTAAAAAAAGAAACAAAATCAACATGTGTTCCATCTGTGTACAGGCAGCAAACACCATAAATGTCTGATCATTTGGCCTGATATCTTGGAGCAAAGCCGTGGCTATTATGAGCACAGGAGAAGCTGAAACAGACTCTGTACATTTAGACAAAGGAGATGAATTGTGCCCAAATCAGTGTGCACCCATCACTGCCAATGATTTTTATGTCCCTGAATGTTTAACTCTTCAAAACAGGTTGAGTAGATAAATATTTGTGTTTACCTTCGAGGTTTACGCCACAGGATTCCTAAAGGGAAATGGGACAGTGGAAATGAAAACTGATTAATTCTGATGTGAGGGGCATCCTATGCAATGGAAATTAAATCTTGGAGCCTTGGTGACTGCTAGTTTCTTTAGCTCTTGAATAAAATTGGAGGTTGCAGAGGCTTTTGTGAGAAGCACACTCTGGCTTCTATAGGGAAAAAGGTGAAATGTTTTGTTTCTTTTTGCCTCAACAGTTTTTCTTTTAATAATCTCAGACTTTTCACAGGAATTTTCTTGAAAAGCTTTCATTTCCTTGATAAGTATGGAAATGTGCTCTTTTAAAAAGTAAAATGTTCTCTGCATGCTTGTCTATATAAGACAAACACACCGTTTCAGGGAAGAACAAATTAAGCTCCTTTGCATAAAGGAAGGGACCTACCATTGTGGAAAAAGCATTATGTGTCCTAGGTACATACATTAACCTGATAACCTCAATAACTTAGTATAGATACCATAAATACTGATGTAATAGAATATACCAGCCTGAAAAATTAAAGTGACCATGCTATTAGAACAAGTCTGCCTGTTATTATTGTATTTACTATTACTACCATTAGGTGTGACCATAGTGGTAGTAGTAGTATTTGGGCACATGGTGTCTCAGGCCCTATAGAACAGGCACATTATATAAAATATTTCTTATCCTCACAATAACCCTAATATATGTTGTTATTCTTATTTGACAGATGGGATACAGAGTTTAAGCAACAGTTTGATATCTTTTTTAAAAGTTCAACTTGAGGAATTAAGCTTCACAGACAGAAAACAAAGCCAGGAAGAAGTGGAGTTGCAAAAATTGAAATGAGGCTATCTCCCAAGATGGTGTAGTGTGACACATCTGTAAATCTTAAGTCTATAAACCAAGGAATGCAAGCTTTGAAATTGTATTTTTTTCAAAACTGAGCTAAATTTTTATTAAAATATGGAGAAATACTATATTTTTCTGGTACCAAATTCCTGCCCATTGGGCAGAGTTTCATCTAAGAGCTGGGAAAGAGGCGTCTACAGTGAGAAGGACTAACAGGGAGGGGAGTGGCCTGGGCATTGGTGGATAATTCACGCAGGTTGGCATTAATAAGCAAGTCCGTTCCCTTTGGCCTTTGACCAGTTGGAACACAGGTACATGCTTTAACCTATTGGTCTATGCAGCCAGGGTCTGTTGGCTGTTTGAACCATGTTTGTTCTCTCTTGGGTGAAGCGAGAACATCCTTCCTCTCTTCTCATGCTGCAAAGCCTCTGTGATCTGCTTCCACAGCTACCCCATAGACATCTCTTCTAGGTTCCACTGTGAGAATGATCCTAGACTCTCTACTTATCTGGAAGTTCTGTTAACAAGTCATGATTTAGGGAAAACTAGTAGCTTAATGGGTATACAGCTGGCCTGGCCCTACCCTCTGTGAGCCCTATAAAGAGATGTATTAAGCAAGATGAGTGCAAGACACTATCTCATCATAAGAATGGCATCCTATCATCTGCTCCCCTCCATTCCCAGCCCCCCAAAGAAATATCTGCTCTGGTGAGAGATTTTTAACCAGAAATTAATATAGAATTGAATGAGTGTAAGAATGAACACATAGCTCCTTATTCTGACTCATTCTAGAAAATGAAGAAAGGGTATAAAGTGGTGTTGAGGCTAAACTACTTTGTGGAATAATGGATCATTTGAGGTCAAAGTCAAGACCAAATACTTCAACTACTACCCCTTAGCTGTTTTGCCTATGTAAAGTTTCTAAACATTTTGATACTTCAGTATACTCATTTGCAAAGGGGCATCATAACACCTTCATTACAAGAGTTTTGTGAGAATTAAATAGTATATAAGGTAAAGCTTGTATAGAGCTTTCATATGTTAGGCACTCTTTGAAGGGCTTTATGCATAATGATTCATTTAATTCTCATCCCAACCACCTTAACAGATGTTATTATTAGTCCTGCTTTACAGTAACCACAGTAGAGAGATATTAAGGAAATTATTAAGGATATTAAAGAAATATCTCACAGTAGAGAGATATTAAGGAAAGGTTACCTGACTAAAAAGTGACTCAGCTCGAATTTTTCCCCTGAGAATTTTGTGCTAGAGTTCATATTTTTGATCACTCTTCTCCACTACCAAGACTCCACCACTCACTAGCCATATAACTCACTGTCAAAATCAGGATCCTTTTGAGGAAACATGGTACTGTAATGATAACACTGAGACAATAACATGTACAGAGATTTCTCCCCAGGGAAACCAAAACATAAGAGCACCCTAATGATAACGTGAACTTCAATACTGCACATAGGCCTTGATTTCCAAAATAGAAAATAAGTAACCTAACATAACCCAGAAAATAATCCTCAGTCGTGTTTGTTTCACTGTATCCTACAGATGGTGAGGTTTTCATCAAGAAAGTAATAAAAACAAAATTAAGCCACATCTTGGTATATACATATGGTCAAATACTATATCAAGTTTTTCTTCCACTTTCAACTTGCTATCACCCTCTCCCACCCTGTTCTCTCTTACCAAGTACCTTCTGTGGAGAAGGTCTTTCTCAGCATCTTTGGAAATGACACCACTAGTCTACCCATAAGAAATCAATCCAGGTCTTCACTGAAAGAAATTGGTCAGGCCCCACTGCCAAAGTCTTTCCCATTGAAGATTCCCCTTTATTTCTCCCCTAAAGAATTATTTATCATCTAACTGGGAAGTCCCTCCCTCTCAGTAATCAGAGTCTTGTGGCAGATGGGACAAATAAGGCTGCACAGTGAGAGGCTGAATGATGTTTTTTGGTTCTCATTGTTGTATTGCTATTTTACAGGCACAGCTCACATTTATTTAAGCTACATTGTAACACTGATGACTCACAATCTGTCTGGCATTCAAAATACATCAACCAACATCAATCAATGCATACGTATTGAACACCTGTTTTAAGTGTACACAGAGCCTGACCTTCATTTTAACACAGGAAATTATTCTCCATTGTACTGATGAAGGGTTTGCTTTTTCTTCCAAGGTCCACTACTCTGTCCTTGCCCTCACTGACTCCTCAGTTAGGTTGTCTTGACTGCCTGCCCAGATCAACAAGGGCATTTCAATTTTGATCTAGGCTTTCCAGATGTTGGCTACTCTCCCATATCTTTCAGCAAATAAAACGATGTAATGAAATTTTTTCTTACTGACTCTCTACCTCACCCAGTAACCATTCACAATCCTGAGTCCAGGAATAGAGGGCCAAGGGCAATATTTTCAACATAGTAGATGCATTTGTTAAATATTGCTCCAAAATTATCTTAAAACATAGCGGCTTGAAATAATACTTATTGTATCACACAATTTCTATGGGTCAGAAATCTGTGATCAGCTTAGTTGGGTAGGTCTGGCTTACAATCGCTGATGAACTTGCTGTCAAGATGTCTGCTAGGACTACAGAATTCTGAAGGCTCAACAACCACTGAAGAGTGCACTTCCAAGATGGTTCACATGGCTGTTAGCTGAAGGCTCCGGTTCCCCATTATTTGGGCTTCTTTATAGGGTTGCTTAAGTGTCTTCAGGACATGGAAGTCACTTTGCCTCAAGAAAGTGATCTCATAGAGAAAACCAGAAGGAAGACACAATGCCATTTTATGATCTTGCCACATAATGTCATTCCACTGTACTCTATTCACTAGAAGAAATCACTGAGTTCATTCAGCCCACATTCAAGGGAGAGGGGAACTAGGCTCTACCTTTTGGAAGGAAGAAAGTCAAATAATTTATGAACATATTTCAAAATAACCTCAGTAGGTATGTTAGTTATAATTCTCCAGAGAAACACAACCAACTACATACACACACACACACACACACATTCTAGATATACATTCTAGAAATAACTTAGAATCTAGAGACAGATTTATTGTAAGGAATTGGCTCATGTGATTATGGAGGCTGGCAAGTCCAAAACCTGCAGATCTGATGTCCCAGTTCAAGTCAGAAGGTGAGAACTGCTGTAGAAACAGGAAAAGTCAATGTCTCACATCAAAAGCCATCAAAAGACAGGAGAATTCCCTCACTAAAAGGAGGGTCAACCTTTTGCTCTATCAGGCTTCCAACTGACTAAATGAGGCTCACTCATATTAAGGAGGGTATCTGCTTTACTCAAGTTTAAGAATTTTAATGTTACTCTTATCCAAAAACACCCTCACAGAAACACCCAGAGTGATATTTGACCAGCTGTCTGGGCACTCTATGGCCCAGTCAACTTGACAGGTAAAATTAACCATCTCAGTCAGCACCCAAAAAGTTTATCAATAATGACATATTTGGCTGGGTGTGGTGGCTCTCATGCCTGTAATCCCAACACTTTGGGAGACTGGGGCTGGAGGATCACTTGAGCCCAGGAATTTGAGATCAGCCTGGGCAACATAGAGAGACCCTATCTCTAAAATAAATAATTAATTAAAATAAAATAAAAATGTAAGCAAATATAGTCCCAGCTACACTGGGAGTGGAAGTGGGAGGATCACTTGAGCCCAGGAGGTCAAGGCTGCTGCACTCCAGCCTGGATGACAGAGTGAGACCCTGTCTTAATTAGTTAAATAAATAAAGAGGCTCTTTGGGAGAAGCAGAAGGGTAACTGGGACATCATGGTCATTTTACTGTCAGCCAGATGGCATCTAGCTCTGGTGTCCAAAAGGGTCTTCAGGAAAAAAATTGGAGTTTAGATTTGGGAGGAGGAGTATTGTATTGGGATTTATCCTGAACTGCTTACACTCTCACCTTTAGATTAGGTCCAAAATATATTGTTTCCAAAGTTAAACTCCCCTCAGTTTTCTGTGTTGTAGAAAGAGAATTACAAAAATATATATAATAAAAGTAGAATGCCAGAGCAAAAAGGTTTTTTTGGAAAGGTACTTGGCAAAGTGAATGGTAACATAATTTAGAATGTCTGACTACATTACTTTTTATAATTAGAACATTTCATGATTAGAAATGGTGGATTATAAAACTTCAGCCAGCCTGTCGGCCAGACACCTTCTAAAGCTCTAAAAAGAATAATTTATAATCTAAAACAAGTATCACCTCAACAATAAAGTAAGGTAAAATAACACTCCCAGGTCCCAAATGGGTAAAGAACAGTAGTTCCTGAAAAGTCAGGCTAAAATCAATACACTCAGCTCCTATTGTGTACTACAGACATGGAATCACACTCCACACTGCCTTTTCTTACTTCTTCCAGCTCAAACTCACTAAATTACATGATGTCACTGCAAGTCTTCAAAAGTGCCAATGGCTACCCATTACCTGAATGACAACCTTTTAATTCCTGATCCAGCATGTTAGATGCTTCGAAATATACCATAATTCTGTGCCATTGCATATTTCAATTCAATTCAATAAATTTGACAAATATTAGTTGAGGATTAATAAATTCTGTGTTAATTGGGAAGATAATAACAACAAAAAAGGATATGATCTTGAGAAGCTTTTACCTTAATAGCATAGCCTAACAGGTACACAAAAACTGATATATACCATGACACATGCAATAATAGATATAACACAAGGGACAGAGAAAGGAATGATAAAGTTAGAGACTTTCCAAAATAGCAATTTTGCACTAGATGTTAAAAAGCAAACTGATTTTCTTAAAAATAGAAAAGTTAGCCAAATGAGAGGCAGGGAAGTCAAGTGGCAGGCAAAGGGAGGAAGAGTGACCTCCAGACACAGGAAATAGCCATCTAAAGCTTTGTAGGGAGATTACCAGTGGTTTCTCTCCCCAGCATCATTGGAAGCAGTTTCAGAAGCATCGATGGGAGAGGAGGCTCCTTAGCTTCCTACTCTATGGCAGTAATGAGATGCCAGTACTAGCAAAGGCATTGCCGGCTCCCCTGAACATTGGCCCCTAACCTTCAGCCAAAGGCCAGCTGCAGCTCCTAATTTTGAATAACCACTTGCTTTTCTCTTTTGCTCTTTTGACCTTCTGATATGTATAACTAATTTCCTGTGTTGAATTCTCTCTGCTTGAAATGCCTAGAATAACTTATGTTATCTTGATTAAATATTGACTAATACAAGCTCCTAGCACAGTGTCAATCCAAAATAATGAAAGATTTTATAGATGAAAGAATGAATAGATGAACAGATAAATGACAAATTAATGAGGATGTACTTAGTCTAAAATTAAGGCCTAGGTTTGGCAAAGAAGTCAGAAATTTACAATTACATCATAAGGTTGAAGAACAACTTCATTGAAAAATTAAAAATTTCCTAACATTCTTAAACAAAACATGGAATGACCAGAGCTTTATTTTAAGCATATTAAGCTACACAGGGGACTTTCTAATCCTCCATCATCATTCTCCAACAAATAAGAAAGGAGAAAATTAGTAATCAGTTTGAATTCAGGTATTAAAAATTACAAAGTACACCCTGTCTATTTTATGTTGGAAAATTAAAGTGCCAGTGGAAAGGTTCTATATTTTTTGTTTGTTTGTTCATTGTTGTTGTTGTTGTTTTGTTTGTTTTTTAGAGGTGGTCTTGCTCTGCTGCCCAGGCTGGAGTGCAGTGGTGCAATCATAGCACACTGCAGCCTCTACCACCAAGGCTTAAGCAATCCTCCCACCTAACCCTTTCTAGTAGCTAGAACTACAGGTGCATGCCACCACACCCAACTAATTTTTAAATTATTTTTAGAAATGAGGTCTCCCTGTGTTGCCCAGGGTGGTCTCAAACTCGTGGGCTCAAGCAGTCTGCCTGTCTCACTCTCCCAAACTGCTGGGATTATAGGCATAAGCCAGTGAGACTGACCTATACTTTTCTTCATAAACTTCCTTAATCTGAGCACTTGCTTTAGCTCTATTTTCCTATAGCCTTTGGAGGTCAAATCAGAGTTATCTGCAAACAGTTTTCATTTTGAATGAGGTCATAAAGTTTGAAATGCACAGAAAATCGTGTATTGACTATATACAGCATTTGGGACTATTAGAGCTAAAGCAAATAGACTCTTCTTTTGCTACGGGACAATTTTGTCAGTAAGCTCCAGCAAGAAAAGATCAGACAGGGGAATTATAAGGACAGCTTGATTTCTTAGGGAGATCAATGAATATGACAGGTTAATAGACGGCATACAGCTGGTGTCAGGTTCAGAAGAAGTAACGACAAGGGACAAAGGAGAAGACAAGATGAGCATTTATAGAACCAGAGTCCAGTTCTGTGTGGAAAATCAGAATGCCCTGGGGAAGAAAAGAGTGAGTGGTTATCATTCCTGGGATAAGCAGAGCAATCTAAACATCTTAGACATTCAGAGGGCCCCCTAGGAACCTAGCCACTTCCCCTCAAAGCCACAGGGATTTCTCTGAACAGCACTCTGTGTAGCGAAAACATAAGCCATGGTTTCTGGATTAGTCTCCTGAAGTGACACGCTACCCCAGGGAAGATAGGAAGTAGCTCACAGCTAGTGAAGGTCAGAGGCAGGGGAGACATTTTTTGTGTGTGGCTGTTTCCACCCATGAGACATAGTATGGCGGAGCAGGACACAAAAAAAAAAAGGTCACAGAAGTCAAACACACCTGTGTCAAAATTCAGTGTCTACCATTTATTAACCAGTTAAGCAATTCAGCTTTTAGGAACCTGCTTCCATAGCTGTCAAATGAGAATAATGAGATCTACATTGACCGATCATTGAAGGTTTTAAATGAGATAATGATGAGACGATCTTGATGATGACAAAAGCAAACATTTGTGTAAAATTTACTATCAGACACTGTTCTAAGTGCTTTACACATGTCGAGTTATTTGAGAAACATAATGCTCATAAAGTGCCTGTATAATAATGGGCACATTGAGAGTGCCTAATAAATGGTCGTTGTCTTGCTGGTTGGTGGGGATAGTAGTAGTGCTATGATCATTTCTTCCCTTTGAGATCCAACCACTAAGGCCATTAGTGTATTAGACTGAGTATGCCATCTCAGGTTTGTACCTAAAGAGATGCTAATTGAGGAAACAGAAGAACTATAAACAATCTAATGCAAATATATTTAAGGGAGATATTTGAAAAGACAATTTCACAGTAATTGCGGGTGCTGAATATATATGAGTCAGAGGGTCACATACACATGAAAATATTACAAATCCATAGAACATAAGACACAAGCAGATAAGTATCTGTATCAGAAAACATATACTATGATCATTTTTAAAATTTAATTTAATTTTATTATTATTATACTTTAAGTTTTAGGGTACATGTGCTCAATGTGCAGGTTAGTTACATATATACATATGTGACATGCTGGTATGCTGCACCCATTAATTCGTCACTTAGCATTAGGTATATCTCCTAAAGCTATTCCTCCCCCTCCCCCCACCCCACAACAGTCCCCAGAGTGTGATGTTCCCCTTCCTGTGTCCATGTGTTCTTATTTTTCAATTCCCACCTATGAGTGAGAATACGCGGTGTTTGGTTTTTTGTTCTTGCGATAGTTTACTGAGAATGATGATTTCCAATTTCATCCATGTCCCTACAAAGGACATGAACTCATCATTTTTTATGGCTGCATAGTATTCCATGGTGTATATGTGCCACATTTTCTTAATCCAGTCTATCATTGTTGGACATTTGGGTTGGTTCCAAGTCTTTGCTATTGTGAATAGTGCCGCAATAAACATACATCTGCATGTGTCTTTATAGCAGCATGATTCATAGTCCTTTGGGTATATACCCAGTAATGGGATGGCTGGGTCAAATGGTATTTCTAGTTCTAGATCCCTGAGGAATCACCACACTGACTTCCACAATGGTTGAACTAGTTTACAGTCCCACCAACAGTGTAAAAGTGTTCCTATTTCTCCACATCCTCTCCAGCACCTGTTGTTTCCTGACTTTTTAATGATTGCTATTCTAACTGGTGTGAGACGGTATCTCATTGTGGTTTTGATTTGCATTTCTCTGATAGCCAGTGATGCTTAGCATTCTTTCATGTGTTTTTTGGCTGCATAAATGTCTTCTTTTGAGAAGTGTCTGTTCATGTCCTTCGCCCACTTGTTGATGGGGTCGTTTGTTTTTTTCTTGTAAATTTGTTTGAGTTCATTGTAGATTCTGGATATTAGCCCTTTGTCAGATGAGTAGGTTGCGAAAATTTTCTCCTATTTTGTAGGTTGCCTGTTCACTCTGATGGTAGTTTCTTTTGCTGTGCAGAAGCTCTCTAGTTTAATTAGATCCCATTTGTCAATTTTGGCTTTCGTTGCCACTGCTTTTGGTGTTTTAGACATGAAGTCCTTGCCCAGGCCTATGTCCTGAATGGTAATGCCTAGGTTTTCTTCTAGGGTTTTTATGGTTTTAGGTCTAACGTTTAAGTCTTTAATTCATCTTGAATTAATTTTTGTATAAGGTGTAAGGAAGTGATCCAGTTTCAGCTTTCTACATATGGCTAGCCAGTTTTCCCAGCACCATTTATTAAATAGGGAATCCTTTCCCCATTGCTTGTTTTTCTCAGGTTTGTCAAAGATCACAATAATAATGGGAGACTTTAACACCCCACTGTCAACATTAGACAGATCAACGAGACAGAAAGTTAACAAGGATACCCAGGAATTGAACTCAGCTCTGCACCAAGCAGACCTAATAGACATCTACAGAACTCTCCACCCCAAATCAACAGAATATACATTTTTTTTCAGCATCACACCACACCTATTCCGAAATTGACCACATAGTTAGTTGGAAGTAAAGCTCTCCTCAGCAAATGTAAAAGATCAGACATTATAACAAACTGTTTCTCAGACCACAGTGCAATCAAACTAGAACTCAGGATTAAGAAACTCACTCAAAACCGCTCAACTACATGGAAACTGAACTACCTGCTCCTGAATGACTACTGGGTACATAACGAAATGAAGGCAGAAATAAAGATGTTCTTTGAAACCAACGAGAACAAAGACACAACATACCAGAATCTCTGGGACACATTCAAAGCAGTGTGTAGAGGGGAATTTATAGCACTAAATCCCACAAGAGAAAGCAGGAAAGATCCAAAATTGACACCCTAACATCACAATTAAAAGAACTAGAAAAGCAAGAGCAAACACATTCAAAAGCTAGCAGAAGGCAAGAAATAACTAAAATCAGAGCAGAACTGAAGGAAATAGAGACACAAAAAACCCTTCAAAAAATTAATGAATCCAGGAGCTGTTTTTTTGAAAGGATCAACAAAATTGATAGACCGCTAGCAAGACTAATAAAGAAGAAAAGAGAGAAGAATCAAATAGATGCAATAAAAAATGATAAAGGGGATATCACCACCAATCCCACAGAAATACAAACTACCATCAGAGAATACTACAAAAACCTCTATGCAAATAAACTAGAAAATCCAGAAGAAATGGATAAATTCCTCGACACATACACCCTCACAAGACTAAACCAGGAAGAAGTTGAATCTCTGAATAGACCAATAACAGGCTCTGAAATTGTGGCAATAATCAATAGCTTACCAACCAAAAAGAGTCCAGGACCAGATGGATTCACAGCCGAATTCTACCAGAGGTACAAGGAGGAACTGGTACCATTCCTTCTGAAACTATTTCAATCAATAGAAAAAGAGGGAATCCTCCCTAACTCATTTTATGAGGCCAGCATCATCCTGATACCAAAGCCAGGCAGAGACACAACAAAAAAAGAGAATTTTAGACCAATATCCTTGATGAACATTGATGCAAAAATCCTCAATAAAATACTGGCAAACCAAATCCAGCAGCACATCAAAAAGCTTATCCACCATGATCAAGTGGGCTTCATCCCTGGGATGCAAGGCTGGTTCAATATACACAAATCAATAAACGTAATCCAGCATATAAACAGAACCAAAACAGAACCAAAGACAAAAACCACATGATTATCTAAATAGATGCAGAAAAGACCTTTGACAAAATTCAACAACCCTTCATGCTAAAAACTCAATAAATTAGGTATTGATGGGATGTATCTCAAAATAATAAGAGCTATCTATGACAAACCCACAGCCAATATCATACTGAATGGGCAAAAACTGGAAGCATTCCCTTTGAAAACTGGCACAAGACAGGGATGCCCTCTCTCACCACTCCTATTCAACATAGTGTTGGAAGTTCTGGCCAGGGCAATTAGGCAGGAGAAGGAAATAAAGGGTATTCAATTAGGAAAAGAGGAAGTCAAATTGTCCCTGTTTGCAGATGACATGATTGTATATCTAGAAAACCCCATTGTCTCAGTCCAAAATCTCCTTAAGCTGATAAGCAACTTCAGCAAAGTCTCAGGATACAAAATCAATGTACAAAAATCACAAGCATTCTTATACACCAATAAGAGACAAACAGAGAGCCAAATCATGAGTGAACTCCCATTCACAACTGCTTCAAAGAGAATAAAATACCTAGGAATCCACCTTACAAGGGACGTGAAGGACCTCTTCAAGGAGAACTACAAACCACTGCTCAATGAAATAAAAGAGGATACAAACAAATGGAAGAACATTCCATGCTCATGGGTAGGAAGAATCAATATCGTGAAAATGGCCATACTGCCCAAGGTAATTTATAGATTCAATGCCATCCCCATCAAGCTACCAATAACTTTCTTCACAGAATTGGAAAAAACTACTTTAAAGTTCATATGGCACCAAAAAAGAGCCCGCATCACCAAGTCAATCCTAAGCCAAAAGAACGAAGCTGGAGGCATCACGCTACCTGACTTCAAACTATACTACAAGGCTACAGTAACCAAAACAGCATGGTACTGGTACCAAAACAGAGTTATATATCAATGGAACAGAACAGAACCCTCAGAAATAAAGCCGCATATCTACAACTATGATCATTTTATACATAATTTTTAAAATCACATATATAAATATTTGCAAAAATAATGAAAGAGTAGTGGCAAGTGCATAGGCATTAGAATCAGACTCTTAACCTGACAAGTTACTTAACATATCTTAAGTTTCATGTTCTTGTCTGCTAAATGGGGATATTAACACCTGCCTCACAGAATTGGATCTGTTAAATGAAGTAATGTATGTGAAATGCATATTGTGCTAGTCTCTTCAAAGAAGTTGCTCAATAAATGTTAGCCCTTTCTCCAACTTAAAAGCTATAAGTTCTTCAATATTAATAGCTGGATAAAATGTATCCTATTGTTTGGATTAAAAATATTAATTTGTAGACACCTCATGGTACCAAATAAGATCAACTTCATAGCTCTTGTGGAGTAAGGTACAAGAAATATTGGAATTTTTTATTATGTGAATAATGATCATTATAATTTGATAAATTATAATAAAAAAAGTAAGAATCCATAATCAACTTTTCTTATCAATTCTTTTTTTTTTACCACTTAAATGTATTTTGTTAAGTAGCTCAAACTCATTATGAGTACTATTTCTTAGACATTTAAGGTAGTATACATTTTTGCTAAATGGTGAAAAACAAATTAACTAATCATCTAAATGGCCTCCAGATTCCATGTGTCCTCTTTTTCATGCTTTCACTATTGTCTTCCCCAAATTATCTCCTTTCAGCATTCCCATAAATGCAGCTGGCATGTTTTCAAATCCTTCGATGATATATTCCTTGTACTGGATTTTACCCTCTAAGACCCATTTCAGCAAGTCCTTCAGAGCTTTTCGGCGGACTTCTCCTTGCCAGCGGTAGTAAACGAACGCTTCTGTGCGAAGCTCCTTATAGATAATATCTGGGGGTGGGCCTGGGGGAGGTGGGCCAGTTCTGTTATAAGTAGAGATGGCTCCACATATGGCAATCCTTCCATATTTCTTCATCTGGCTGATAACAATGCTTGAAAACTCTCCACCTACATTATCAAAATAACAATCATAACCATCAGGAGAGGCTTTCTTCAAGGTTTCTTCCAAAGACTCTACCATCTTGTAGTTAAAGACGACATCAAATCCAAGCTTTTGAAGGTAGGCAACCTTTTCATCAGACCCTACTGCTCCAACAACTTTGCAGCCTTTGAGCTTTGCAATCTGCCCCACGACAGAGCCCACAGCTCCAGCTGCTGCATTAACCATCACTGTTTCTCCACCCTTCACACCACAGATTTCAAGTAGGCCAAAGTAGGCAGTCAGGCCTGGCATGCCAACTGTCCCCAGAGCCAAAGACAGTGGTATTGTGTCTGGCCACTCTGTCAGCAGCTTTTCCAGATCTTTCCCATCAGAAATGGAGTGCGTTGTCCAGCCTGGAGAAGTCAGTACAATAGTTCCTTTTGGTAGGGCTGCATTTTTACTTTCCACAACTCTGGCCACTTGCTCCCCCATGATTGTATCACCTTCCTTCAATCTTTCGTTTGTCAATCTCATGTAGGGATCCATGCTGAGGAACAAAGCTTCAAGCAGGACCTCTCCATTTTTTAAGGGTGGGAGCTCAGCTGTCTTCAACTCAAAGTCACTATTAGTAGGATAGCCAACAAAGTGCTTCTTCAGGGTCCATGTCTTAGTACGAACCATCCTGAAGCTCAGGAGCCTGAAGGTTCCACTGCCTGGGGAAGGCGGCTGGGACTGCCATCAATTCTTTATAGAGTACAGAATGTTTTTAAATGGTGATCTTTAATGGGCTTGATAGGAAAATGGAAAAATAAAAATTAAAAACTAGACCACAATACAATGTTTTGAGAATAATCTTTAGGAATGAATTAACTGCCTTAGGAAAACAAGGAAAGAGAAAACTCTAGAAGAGGACATTTTATATAGGTAATAAAATATGCCACTTTGTCACATCCATAAGCTAAATTTTGTAATATGCATAAACTATGGAAAATCAACTGCTATAAAAATAAAATTATGAATAAGAACTAATAAGAGTCATGGATGTATTATATCAAGATTCCATTGGATATTGACATTATGTCTTCATTATTCAAAAAGAATTTCAAATAACTGCTGAAATTCAGTGGTTGGTGCTTTGGGAAGGGATGTTGTACATTGTTTCTAAACATGCAGTGTAAAGTGGTGTATTAGGAGACTTTGATTTAATCTCCAGCAATCACCCAATTTCATCTGAAGCCATTCCCTTATATCTACACCAGTTATTGCAGATAGAGCACCAGAGTGAAAGCAGAAAGGCTGCCTGTAGGGTGTCGGCCACAATAGTAACAGAAGAGCTTTTCTAAGGTTTCTCTCTAGTTATCAAGAAGCAGTTTGCTGTGCAACACAAGAACCTACTGTTTGCTTTTCTCTGCTCTCAACACCCTTGATTAGTTGTGCTGCAAAGCTGTAGGATATCGTCCCAGGTGAAGTAGGTATGTTTCAAGCCTGTCTCTTCCCAACTTCCTAAGCTTTCTAAGTTGCCTGATTTGAAATTGCTCAAAGTGATACAGGTGTCTACATCCACCCACTGATTTTATAAAAAAAAATTAAAAACTTTCATTCCATTGAAGAACAAAATGTCTCCCATTTTTCTAATATGTTTGCAGTGAATCATTTTAAAGAGTGAATGCTTTCTCTAGATCTTTCCATGTAGCAATAACCATACTAAATACAATTTTATATTGTTTTGTTTCTTGAGTGAAGAGAGAATGCTTCAACCCACCTTTAGGTATTTATACCTGATAAGTCTAGCTATAAAGTAGAAATCTCCCTGTAACTCCCTTCACTTTTTCCCACATGAGCTATTTATTAAGCTGTTACTATGTGCTCAGACTGCCAAGCACTAAATGATTGAAACAATTAAAATCCATCCCATTTCCCAAATTCCTATAAAAAGTAAATGAAAACATGTAGAAGCTGTAAGAAAATAATTAAGTGATTAATACTTTTTTCAATCATAAATCAAACAGCCAGCACATTTATTGATCATATATGAGGCAAAATGATATATTTATTAGAAGGAAACCTAGCACAATTTCTCTTTCTCACACAACCTTCCATAGACCCAGAATCTCCTTCACACACACACACACACACACACACAATCTGAGGTCAAAGAAACAGATTTAAATCCAGGCTCTGAGAATATACCAGCTGCAAAATAAAACAATTTATTTAATCTTTTTCAGCTTTAATTATCTCATTTACAAAATGAGGATAGTAAAATCATGAGATATTATATAAAATCTGTCAAGGATAAAATATATATATGAGATCACATGCCCGCCCATAACAAATGTTCAGGGAATACTAGTTTCTTTCTCCATGTGCAGAGCTCTGCCAGGTTTGGGGAAGGATGTGTGACATCCTAAAGGGACTTGCAAAGTATCTGGTTTATTTTGACCCTCAAAGAACTTCCACTTCAGTAGAGCATGAAAGGTATTTATTCACAGAAAGGTAATTCATAATATTTTAGTAAGCAGAGATGTATAGTAAGATGCCCACAGAATTTTAAGGCAATTTTGTGTCTGAAATTAAACTCGTAAAATTGAACCCCTAACTGATGAGAAGTACCATATATTGAGGAGACCCATACTAACAAGTATCCACAAATGCAAGTCTCTGGAGGCTTGAGGAAATCCAATTTCAATTCAGCTTGCAGGGCAGAATTTGCAGTTGTAATGAGATAGATGTCCAGGAAGCCATGAGTAGTAGACATTGTTCTGGTCAGTCAATTCAACAGGTATTGTGTCAGGAATTGGTTCCTTCCAGTGGGTTCTTGGTCTCGCTGACTTCAAGAATGAAGCCGCAGACCCTCGTGGTGAGTGTTAACAGTTCTTAAAGATGGTGTGTCCAGAGTTTGTTCCTTCTGATGTTCAGATATGTCTGGAGTTTCTTCCTTCTGGTGGGTTTGCGGTCTTGCTGACTTCAGGAGTGAAGCTGCAGACCTTCACAGTGAGTGTTACAGCTCTTAAAGGTGGTGCGTCTGGAGTTGTTCATTCCTCCTGGTGGGTTCGTGGTTTCTCTGACTTCAGGAGTGAAGCCACAGACCTTCGCAGAAAGTGTTACAGCTCATAAAGGTAGTGCAGACCCAAAGAGTGAGCAGCAGATTGATTTATTGTGAAGAGTGAAAGAACAACGCTTCCACAGCATGGAAGGGTACCCTAGTGGGTTGGCCCTGCTAGCTGGGTGGCCAGCTTTTATTCCCTTATTTGGCCCCACCCACATCCTACTGATTGGTCCATTTTTACAGAGTGCTGATTGGTGTGTTTACAAACCTTTAGCTAGACACAGAGTGCTGATTGGTGCATTTACAATCCTTTAGCTAGACAGAAAAGTTCTCCAAGTCCCCACCCCACCCAGAAACCCAGCTGGCTTCACCGCTCAGTATGACACTTAACCTTAACTTACTTTGCTCTAATACAAGCTCACAAACAGTATTTTGATCATAATATGAATTCTCATGTAGGCTTTTATCCCAGGGCGAGGATTTACCAACCAATGGAAAAAGAAAGTTTCTTTCTGTTTGGAAGTTCTGTTTTTATTTTAAACTTTTTCCCTGTAAATTAATAATCACAAATTTTCCATGAGTTTGATTAACCATAATTATTCCCCTTGAGACCAGCCATCTCTAGGTACAAAAGCAAAACAGAACAAGGTTCTGGGCAACCAAGCTGTGACCAAATCCTGGTTCATATAAAGCGGCATGCTTTTTCTAGTTTCAACAAATACTAGGCAGTATGGTTAATGTTCCAGATTAGTGCCACAAAATTAAAATCCAAACAAACAAAAAAAAACAGAATAGAAAGGGATATACTTTTTTAATGTTTAAATCATTGAAAATGTAAAATAGCAGATAAAACCTCAAATACCACAGCAATGGTTCTCTGCTGTGGTTACGCAGTAGGACTACCTGTTTTTTGGTTTTGTATACACACACGCACACACACATATACCACAATGACTACATCCTAATGGACCCATAAATTTAAACCTTTGTGAGCAAGACCCAGTATTAAGAAGATATGGGTTCCTATATTTTAGAAAATTCTTCAAGTGACTCTAGTGTAGGTAAGGTTTATGAATTCATAAATGTAAACAATTAATATAAATGAGTAAATAAAGCAGGCTAGGTGGGAATTATAGGTAATTGGAGACTGTAAAACCAACTTGAAAAGGCAGTCCAGGCCGGGTGCAGTGGCTCATGCCTGTAATCCCGGCACTTTGGGAGGCCGAGGCAGGCAGATCACGAGGTCAGGAGATCGAGACAATCCTGGCTAACACGGTAAAACCCCGTCTCTACTAAAAATACAAAAAATTACCCGGGCGTGGTGGTGGGTGCCTGTAGTCCCAGCTACTCGGGAGGCTGAGGCAGGAGAATGGCGTGAACCTGGGAGGCGGAGCTTGCAGTGAGCAGAGATCACGCCAATGCACTCCAGCCTGGGCAACAGAGCAAGACTCCATCTCAAAAAAAAAAAGAAAGAAAAGGCAGTCCATACTTCTCTAAAGTTCACTGTTCCTATGTGGAATCATAGATTCACTGTCAATGGATCACTGGCATGTTTAAGAAAATTCAGAAATCTGGAATTTTTTACCATTTTCCCAATTTTTAACTGTTGACAACAAATACAAAATTTTGAGTATTATTATGTAAGTCTCACAAAACATCTTCAGGCTACAAGTTTGTGTCCTCTGATAGAGTAAGAAAGGCTATGTGACATGCAAAGCCAACAGAGAATTTAAATAAACCAAGTCTTTTGAACAAGAAAAAATTAACACCATGATTTGGTTGTTTGACATCCTACAGATAAAGAAGACAACCAATATAAAGTATTGTTTTTCCTACTAGTATTTTCTTGACTTTATGCAAGAATGTAAGTGTCTTGAAGACAGAAACTGGATTTCATTTCTTTATGTCGGCTTTACTTCCCTAGCTGTGAACACATCCTTGAGCACTTACAAATCCTGTAGCATGTGATCATTGTAATGTACGAAATGCTTTAAATGCAGACTAAGCCCGTCTTTTTCATGTTGATTCAGAAAAAAAAAATGTGTGGTGAATTGAGCAAGTATCCAGGGAATGTAATTAATGGTCAAAACCAGTTTGTTCATTGCAATGTCTAATCTCTCTATCTCCCCTTCTGTCTCTCCCTCTTCCTTCACTGTCTCTCTCGCTCTCTTTCTCAAAAACTGGAATCTACCTAGTCTTGGAAATGGCACTTTCTATATAAAAATAACCTAGGGAAACTGAAGGGAGTCACTTTTCTTAAGACTAACAATGAACAACCATAGAAAGGCTGAAATATCGACCACGAAAGATTTTAATTACACTGATACTGATTGGGATAATGACAATTTCATTATAAAAATAATAAAAGTTCTATCCTCATGCCACATTATTTTCTTTTTCTAAGAGTTTTTTGGCTAGTCTTTATGAAAAGACAAGGCTTTAAAATTTTTTTTTTGTTTTTCATTCATGTTTTCTCCTGGAACTTTTCCTAAAAATTCAGCCAAGTATGATAAATCAGATTAAAGCTTAGGAGCATCTCGAATCTAGTTATCAACTTATTATTTGATTTGAAATGCTCAAAAGAGTACACTGCTTATGAAGAGAAACAATGCAAGCATTTTTGACTTTGGAAGAAAGGCTTTGAAAGAATGCAGTGTCCTGAGAAATGTTGATTGGAATTCTATAAGGTATGAGAAATCTACTTCACAGAAGTAAGAAACTGAGTATTTAGGAGACAATAGGAAAGGCCAGCATTGAAATTCAACTGAGACAAGTAGTAATCACAGCTCTGAATTTAGAATCAAAGAGTTGAATATGAAATAAAATATAAAACACTCACTAAAAGACTGTTAAAGTCAGTGCTTGTAGTTGAGGGGCCTTAAAAAAATCCTAGTGTCCATGAGAGTTTATTTTAAAATACATAAAACATTACTTACTTTGAATGTGCAATAAGGTAATTTATTGTATTGTGGTATTGGAGAATATAAATACATAGCCTCTGATTAAACACTTCTTCTGTGAAATTTATTTGCTCCAAAGAAATAAATATAGACAACTTGGATCTTTAAAAAGATGATACTTTCCTTAGACATTTTTCATTACTATAAGTAACAACCTTCATTATAAGAAAAAAGTATTTAACTTGGTTAATTTGATTATTTGTAATAATTAGATGGAATTGGAATAATTTTGCAATGTAGGGATTCGGTTTTATTGGCATTTGTTAGAAGGGAATTGATCCCTGTGAGATATATAAAATCAGAAGATTATAATACAAACATAATTACATAGTTGTATATGACAAAACATGGAGAAGAACATAAAACATTTTAATATATGAGGGTTCACAGCCTGCCTTCCCTGTTTAGTCCTTGCCTGCTTTTAAATCTCATTACATTCTGTTCTTTTATTTTATTTTTATTTTATCCCTTTAATCACTTTAATCATAAGTATTTTATAATATCTTTCATATTTTTCCCCCGAGTTCTTGCTAGGTAACTTCTGGCTCTCTGTAGTGAATCATTTCCTCCTGTGGTTTGTAATTTTTACCAGGGATTATTTTAACTCTGGGAGTTCTATGTAGTCTGGGTTGTATAAGATTCCCTATGGAGTGATGATGTGTTTGCTTCTACAGAAAAATCCATAGGTTTTATCAGTATGGGACTAATTTTTACAATTAATTTCTTGGCCTGAAGATTTTCACACCATGCCAAAAATATAAATTTGGTCACATAATCCAAACATGGTACAACTTGTGGCTTTGATTACTTATGGGAGACTCACCCCACCTCCAGGACTTTAAGCAGAGTGTACAGAATTTCACTGACCAGGCAGTGCTTCCAGGGTCCTGCTTTATGCCTAAGTCTCAATGCCAGCTCCCCACTTTCTACAAGCGAAGGTTCCTATCTCTTGTCCCAATATGCATATAAGAACCTCAGCCCTTGACCTTAGGCCATATGACCAGCAGTTCTGGACCCCAGTGTGCTGTGACATCAGCATGGATGCTTACTGCTCTGGCTTTAATCTCTGACATGGATATTTATGTTTTCTTTTCTTTTTTTAGCTCAGTGTTCAGGTATTTAAGTTTTGTTGTATTTCATTTTGTTTCTATGGACTTACATTTTTTATTTCTAATAGTAAGAGGTCAATGTTACAACAGTCTTCCATGTTGCTAAAATCAGAAGTCTTCTCCTCACTCTCTAATAATGGGGGAGGACAGATTTTCCACATACATACCACACACAAAGAAATAAAAGAAAGAAAGAGGTCAAGAGGAAAAAAGTTCCTCAAAAAATTTTTTTGATTTGCATTTCTCTGATGGCCAGTGATGATGAGCATCTTTTCATGTGTCTTTTGGCTGCATAAATGTCTGCTTTTGAGAAGTGTCTGTTCATATCCTTCACCCACTTGTTGATGGGTTTTTTTTTCCTGTAATAAAAAAAAATTTTAAGTTACTATGAAATATTTAAAGCCCTTTAAAATTATTTTTAAAAATATGAGTATGAGGCCAGGTGCAGTGGCTCATGTCTGTAATTCCAGCACTTTGGGAGGCTGAGGCTGGCAGATCACTTGAGGTCAGGAGTTCAAGACCAGCCTGGCCAACATTGTAAAACCCCATCTCTACTTAAAAAAAAAAAAACTTAGCAGGATGTGGTGGCTGGAACACACCTGTAATCTCAGCTATTCAGGAGGCTGAAACCGGAGAATTGCTTGAACCCGGGAGGCAGAGGTTTCAGTGAGTTGAGATCCTGCCACTGCACTCCACCCTGGGTGACAGAGAAAGACTCCATCTCAAGAAAAAAAAAAAAAAAGAAAAATGAATGAAAGAAAGAAAAGAAATAAAGAAAAAAAAATATGTGTATGAGAAAATCTTATCTTGAAAAGACTTATATAAAGAAAGTAGTACCAGTCATATATCTAACATGTTTTTCTTCCACCAGGAAAGTGGAAGCACATTGGTGTTCCTGGAATGTGACAAATGGGAATTATTGATATAACTTAGTCCAATCCAAGATTTGAATGACAGTGAGACAGTTTCATCAATGTTACCGAGTACCTGTTCTATATCTCTTAACCCAACAGAGACCAGAATGCCAAAATGAACTGGGGTGGTGTGGTGGAAGCAAAGGGATATGGGGCAGTGAATAATCACAGAGCAGTAGATGCAGATTCAGTTCTTTCCTTTATAGAAGCTTTTAGGGAGTAGCAGCTGCAATCAACCACCACCAAATATGCCTAAGAAGCATTCCATCCATGCCAGAACTATACAAAGGTAATAGCAACAAACCAAAAAGTCAGGCAGATAAGAAAGCCAGATTCTGATATCAGAGATGAATGACAAAGCAGGGAACAGCAAGGCATAAGGAGTGCATCCAGAAGGCAAATCTGTTCTGACAGCTTATTTGCAATAGTGAACAATTCCTAAAGTTCTAATCCAACCTCTGGGTTAGAATGCCTAGGATGGAAAATGCCTGATCCTTGGACATAGCCATAACTTACCTCAACAACACATATTCTACTGTTTTCACAAGAGTACCATCAAAGTATATGTACCCAAAAAATGGGGATATATGCACCCAAAAAATGGGGAGTATATGCACCCAAACCATATCAGCAGGGGTTTTGTCCTAGGCAGGATAGGAAGTCTCTTTGCCTAATATTGATAAAAGAGAAAAGAGCTTCTATCCAGTCTTTTTTTAAAAATAAATATTAACTATATTGCTTCTAGTAATCATACATATGTGTGTAACTCTTGCTATATGTATAAGTAAATTAACATGTTCATATCAACGTTTAAAGCCAGAAGATGCTTTGCGGAGCATACTATCAAATACCTGCACTTGGAGAGAGGAAATTCAGGTCCAAAAATTGATATGGCTTAGTCAAATTTGTACTGCCAGGCAGTAAGCATGGCAAATATGGCAGAGAAAATACGAGAGGCAAGTGTTCTGACTCTCAATTCAGTAGTCTTTCCAGAAGGGCAACATTGTTACACAGATTTACCCTAATGGTAAAGAGAGTTGAGTTAATTATAATCCTCATAATCCTCAACTATTGGCATGCTGTCATCCTTAGTCCGTATAAGGCTCTAAGTAATTTTAAAATTTTTTCTTTCATTTTTTCCTTCATCTTTGACCCCCATTCAATTTCCCCTATTCCACAGAAAAATCCATTCAAATGTGACCAATGTATGACTTTTGATATGTAAATTTCCTTTGCACATTGTATGTCTGTTTGTAAGTGTGCATCAATGTGTTTTTAATTTACCTAAGTGGTATTCGTATAGTTCTAGTTCTTACTCCTCTTCCTAGAATCTACATTTTAAGAATTGAGCATGGTGTTGCACACACAGCCAGTTCATTGCTTCTTTTTTTTTTTTTTATTTTTACTTTAAGTTCTGGGACACATATGCAGAAAGTGCAGGTTTGTTACATACGTATACACGTGCCATGGTGGTTTGCTGCACCTATCAACCCATCATCTAGGTTTTAAGCCCCACATGCATTAGGTATTTGTGCTAATGCTCTCCCTCCCCTTTCACCGTATCCCCAGACAGGGTCTGATGTGTGATGTTCCCCTCCCTATGTCCATGTGTTCTCATTGTTCAACTTCCACTTATAAGTGAGAACATGCAGTGTTTGGTTTTCTGTTCCTGTGTCAGTTTGCTGAGGATGATGGTTCCCAGCTTCATCCATGTCCCTGCAAAGGACATGAACTCATTCTTTTTTATGGCTACATAGTATTCCATGGCGTATATGTGCCATATTTTCTTTATCCAGTCTTTCATTGATGGGCATTTGGGTTGGTTTCAAGTCTTTGCTATATATACTAGTGCTGCAATAAACATACATGTGCATGTGCCTTTATAGTAATCATTGCATAGTAGTCCATAGTAAATATCTATCACATTTTAGTTATTCATTCTCCTGATGATAGAACCTAACAACTTAGAGATGATTTTTTTAGGTTAATATCTCTTTTGCTGAAATTCAATCAGTACAATCTACGGCCATACTTTATGGTTCAATAGGCTGTTTTTTGTATGTTGGTGTTGTTATTCTGGATGATGTATCAAGTAGATGTCTTATGGGCTTCGTGTCTTTAATTTATGGACTCTTTCATTCACTATGTCATTTCTTAAATATACTACTAATAGGTAATAGCATGGAAAAATGTCAGTGGTTATAAGAATTAGTGATATGTACATATCATTACCAAGATGGGTGGCATGCAGATTTTCTGTAAGATTATAACATGTTCTCAAGTAAATTTATCTGTGGCAATTAGCACTAAAATTATTGGTTCACAATAGAAAATGGCTTTATAATGTGTAGAAATATCATTTGTCCATTAAAATTCTAAAAATACAAATCAATTATTCTCTTCATCACTTTAGTCACAAGTAAATAGTAAGAAAGTATTCACAGTACAATGTGTGGGAGCAAATATTCAAAGCAAACAACAAACTAGTGATCCAATATCCCAAAGACTAAATGTTGCCAAATGTTACCGACATGAAAAGAAGAAAGTTTGATTCTAATAGTTAGGACATTTATTCAAATCTGATTATGTATTTGGTTCAATATGCACAATGCATTTTTACTGATAATTTTAAGCTGCAACTTAGAGAGGAAATGATAGGACATCAGGCATGCAAAAGATTGAATGAATGGAGACTCTAGACACGCAACCCAGCATGGCAAGCTAAGAATTATTTCATACATATTTAAGAGCTACATTAAAATGCAGCATGAACCCCAAGCAGTACTGTCAGGAAAGCTTAGTTCAAAATGGAACACCTTGTTTAATTGATGTATGACTTTAGGTTAGTCATCCAACCTCTCAAGAATATTCTGTTCCTCTATTAAAAGAGATAAGGAATATGTCCCACCCCACAGAACATGTTTTGATCATAAAATTCAGTGACATTAAAGCACTTAGAATAAAAATGAACATAAGTATTTTAATATTCACGTAGAATGATTCACAACTGAAGCCGATGTGCTGACCGCCAAGAAGGAAATGTGAATAATATGAAAACTGATGCTACAGGCTTTTGAGAATTTTCCCTTGCAGTTAAATCTCTTTTTATTGTAGTTGATGTGCTATATCTTGGGAATAATTTAGGATAGAAGAGTATTTAAAGACCAAGGAAAATTATTTAACAATATTATTAGGTTAATACACACTGGGTCATCAACCAAGAAGTGTTATTGGGTACCATTAAAATATGAACTACTACATACAAAGGAGTGAGAAAGTTCCCACTGAAGCTTACATGAGGGATAGAGTGATCTAAAGCTGTCTATACAATGAAGGTATTTCCATACCACCCACTCTACAAAACAGGTATACACACACACGCTTGTACACATGCACACACACACACACACACACACAAATCAGGAAATAAAAATAAGTATAAATATTACCTTGAAAGAGCTGAGGTAAAAATGACAACAATGAAAACGATGCAAAGAAAGGTAAGAGGCTTCGAGGACAGATCCAGTATACATTTAGAAAGAATTTCAAAATAAAAGCAAGATGCAATGAAAATGTAAATAACACAAGAAAAACTATCTACCAGTAAAAGTAAAAATTGAGTTTGCAAATTTAAAAGGAACTTTCCTAGCAAAATTCAAGACAGAATACTTATTTCTAGATCTACCTTGGTAAACTTTTTATCATAAAGATTAAAAATCCAAAATAATCGTGAAGGTAAGAAAAAGTAAACACATTTACCTACTAAACAATAAGTAGGTAAAAATTAGGGTAAAAAGAGAAGGAAGAAAGCATAAGTAGTTCTCATCTTATATCGAATAGATTAAATAGCAACTCTACTCTTTATAATTAGATAAACAGATTCAGAAAAGTTTTTTTTTTACTTAAAGGTAATAAACAGAAGAAAAAGAGGGTGCATGCCTTCCACATCACTAATGAAGACAAGGGAAAACAAATGTCAAAAAAAATGAAAGTATAAAAGCAAAAAATGGGAGAAATGGAAGAAAATATCACAATTACATCATGTTGTTCCCCTACAATACTGGAACTTAGAAAAAAGTAGAAGAGCAGGTATGAATTGAGAAAGAAGACATTGCAACTCAAGGATCCTCTGTCAAACCTAGATATCATTTAACTACAAAGACTCAAGAAAGCTATTCAAGGATAAATAGATTATTAGATAGATAGGTAGTTAGGTACATAAGTTGGTAGGTCGGTAGATAGACAAATAGATTATGTGGTTAATATAGGAGTATATTTGTGTAGGGAGCAGGAAAGAAGAAAAAATACATCTTTTAAAAATGCATGTATATAATTACAGTTATTTATGGCAAATTATATTTGTGTACACATGTATAAATCTACATATAAAATCCTAAATCAAAAGATATTTTTGGAACTGTATCCTCATCTCTCACCTTCTAAAAAAATCAACTCAAGATGGATGAAGAACTTAAATCTAAGATCTGAAACTATAAAAATTCTAGAAGATAACATCAGAAAAACTTTTCTAGACATTGGCTTCGACAAAGACTTCATGACCAAGAACCCAAAAGCAAATGCAACAAAAACAGGGATAAATAGGTGGGACTTAATTAAACTAAAGGGTTTCTGCACAGCAATTGAACAGTCAGCAGAGTAAACACACAACCCACAAAGTGGGAGAATATCTTCACAATCTATACATCTGACAAAAGACTAATATCCAGAATCTACAAGGAGTTTTTAAAAATTAGCAAGAAAAAGCAAATAATCCCATCAAAAAGTGGGCTAAGGACATGAATAGACAATTCTTAAAAGAAAATATACAAATGACCAACAAATATGTGAAGAAGTGCTCAACATCACTAATGATCAGGGAAATGCAAATCAAAACCACAATGTGATAGCACTTACCCCTGCAAAAATGACCATAATCAAAAAATGAAAAAAGAATAGATGTTAGCACAGATGTGATAAAACGGGAACACTTCTACACTGCTGGTGGGAATGTAAACTAGTACAACCACTACAGAAAACTGTGTGGAGATTCTGTAGAGAACTAAATGTAGAACTACCATTTGATCCAGCAATCCCACTACTGGGTATCTACCCAGCAGAAAAGAAGTCATTATACAAAAAAGATACTTGCACACACATGTTTATAGCAGCACAGTTTGCAATTGCAAAAACATGGAACCATCCCAAATGTTCATCAATCAAAAAGTGGCTAAAGAAATTGTGATATATGGAATACTGCTCAGCCATAAAAAGAAATGAATTAATGGCACTCACAGCAACCTGTATGGAACTGGAGACTATTATTCTAAGTGAAGTAACACAGGAAAGGAAAACCAAACGTAAGTTTTTCACTCATAAATGTGAGCTAAGCTATGAGGATGCAACAGCATAAGAGTGATACAATGGACTTTGGGAACTAAGGGGAAAGCGTGGGAGGGGGTTAGGGATAAAAGACTACAAACTGGGTGCAGTGTATACTGCTTGGGTGATGGGTGCACCAAAATCTCACAAATCACCACTAAAGAACTTACTCATGTAACAAAATACCATGTGTTCCCCAAGAACCTATGGCAATAAAAATTTTTTTAAAAAATTAAATGGAAAAAAAGATATTTTTATAGAAAAAATGAATCCCTAAAATTGACTTAAGAAATAGAAAATATTAATAGGTCAATAAATAAGAAATAAACTGAAAGATGTTTTAGAAGTATTTATAGGAAAAGATGTCAAAATACAAAAAACTAAAATTCTAAAAATTCCAGAAGGAAAATACAGGAGATCGGCAGAGCATCCTTGTGATAGGACACAAAAAAATACTGACTAAACAGAAAAAAAATACAAATTACAATTCTTCAAATTAAAAACTTCAGTTCATCAGAAGACACTAGTAAGAAAATGGAAATAGAAGTATCTGAAAAAGAACATGTAGTCAGAATACACAGAGGACACAATTAGATCAATGATAATTTAAAATAACATTAATAAATGGGAAAATACTTGAAAAGATACTTCACAAAAGGAGATTAATAAATGCCCAACTAGTATATAAAAGATGGTCAGCATCATAAGGCAACAGAAAAATGCAAATTAAGACCACGAAGGAGATTTCATTTCACACCACTAGAATAACAGGGAAAAAAAGACAATATGAAGTATTGATGATGATTGTAATAACTGTCATTCTTACTCATTGCTGGTAGTAATGTAAAATGGCACAACCACTTTGGAAAATGTTTGGCCATTTCTTTTATTTTTTTCTTTTCTTTCTTTCTTCCTTTTTTTTTTTTTTTTGAGATGGAGTCTCGCTCTGTCACCAGGCTGGAGTGCAGTGGCATGATCTCAGCTCACTGCAACCTCTGCCTCTCAGATTCAAGTAATTCTCCTGCCTCAGCCTCCCTAGTGGCTGGGACTACAGGCGCATGCCACCATGCCCAGCTAATTTTTTTGTATTTTTAGTAGAGATAGGGTTTCGCCATGTTGGCCAGGATGGTCTCAATCTCTTGACCTCATCATCCTCCCACCTCAGCCTCCCAAAGTGCTGGGATTACAGGCGTGAGCCACCGTGCCCAGCCATGTTTGGCCATTTCTTGCAAAACTTCAGGTATCAGCCAGTAACCGTACTTTTAGGTATATATCAAAGATAAATAAAAGTATATTTCTATAAAAATGGCTGAACACAAATATACACACTGCTTCATTAACACTTGACAAATAAATATCTATTAACTCATGAATATATAAAAGAAATGATCACCAAAATAACCAACAGCTTGAAAGAATCTCAAAATCATTACACTAAGTGAAAAAAGTCTCAACACAAAAGACCATATTCTTACTAATTTTATTCATATGAAGTTCAAGGACTGACAAAATTTTTGATAGAAATGAGAATAATGATTTCCTTTGGAGTGGTTACTAGAAAGGAGAATGAAGAAATCCCTTGGGATGGCAGACACGTTCCACTAGATGGCAGGTTCAAAAATTTATTTATTTGACTAAAGTCAACAAACATTTTACTTAAGATCTGACATGTTGCTGTATATAAGTTACACTTCAATAAAACTGGGTTTAAGAAGAAGATCATATATAAAAATATGAATGAATAAAATTGGCACCCATAAGAATATGAATGAGTAAAATCAGCATAGAATATTAATGCTGGAAGAAAAATTAGAGAACATTTTGCAGTTAAGAAAATTGAATCTGCAAGAATTAAGATTAATAATAGTTTTAGTTATCATTTATTAAGAACCTTATCTGTGCCAAGTGCTGTTTAATGCTCTTTTCAACATGATCCATTTTAATCCTAATAATAAAAATAACACTATTGATTCTGTTTCTCATTCTTTTCTACCAGAATTTTGTTTTTGTGTAAGTTCCCAGCCCTTTCCCACTGAGCCAGGTGCCTCAGGAAATCCTGCCCTAATCTTCAGCTCCACTGGTGGCTCAAATTCTACTTGATTCTCCTTGAAAATGATCCATTCAGGAATGGTCAAGTTGTCAAATCTGACCAATGAGATGTAAGGGAAAATCTAATGAGATGCTCTTGAGAAATTGTCTTCACTGTAAAGCAAGCCACATGAAATTATCATTTCTCTTCTTCCTCTTGACATTGTTATGTCTGGATGCATGCCATCTTGAAGTCATCGAAGTGCCATCTTGAAGCTATTGTGTGGTTATTCATACCTAAAAACAGCCTAGGTGACATAGTTATTATTAATCTCTTTTTACAAAATAAAGAAATTGACACTCAGAGTTTTGACAACTTCCCTGAGGTGACATTTTAAGTAAGTGATAAAATCATAATATATCTCTGAATCTATCTCATTCTGAAATTAATGTTCACTCTAACACCCTTATTATCTCTAGCCAAGTTTATGGTTAGAGCTAATATTAACTTTATATGTTTATAAAGCTTTATAAATTCTAGTCCATTGTTTATTCTACTACATCATCATGTAAAATACCCAGGGACACAGACAAACCATATCACAAGGTAAGCCCAAATGCAGTTTGGGTAAGAACAGGCTTACTTTATGATATGGTTTGGCTGTGCCCCTACCCAAATCTCATCTTGAAACATAGCTCCCATAATCCCCACGTGTCATGGGAGGGACTCAGTGGGAAATAATTGGATCATGGGGTGGGTCTTTTCCCATGATGTTCTTGTGATAGTGAGTAAGTCTCACAAGATCTGATGGTTTTATAAAGGGCACTTCCCCTGCCACACACTCTCTTGCCTGCCACCCTGTAAGATGTGCCTTTGCTCGTCCTTCATCTTCCACCATGATTGTGAGGCCTCCCCAGCCATGTGAAACTGTGAGTCCATTAAACGTCTTTTTCTTTATAAATTGTCCAGTCTCAGGTATGTCCCTTTCAGCAGCATGAGAACAGACTAATACATTTTGCCACTGCTTTTCTTGTCTTCTCTAGGCTATTTCTTATGATCTCTCTTTGCATTATTGGCAAGACTCAAGTTAAATGCTACCTCTGGTAAATCTTTCTTGACTTCTGCAGACTCTATTCAGCTTCCCTTCTTTTGTCTTCCTTACACCAAACATAAATCTTCCCTTGTGAGCTTCTGTTCTAGTGCTCTCTTGTTTCAACATAGTGCCATGCCTGGCGCATCATAAATGATTAATGAAAAGGGAGAAGTCCTTGAATGAACTGTTGGATGAGTGAGTAAATGAATGAATGGTGGTAGATGCATCATCCTATAGTCAAGCTCTATTGAAACTCCAAAAGAATAAATTGCCATTGTTATGCCCACATTCTCTGAGTCTCAAAGACATTTGATTCCTCTCTTACTACATGTGCATCCTGCCTGGCATCCCCCTAATGTTTTTTTGCATTGTTATAGTACTTAGCAGCTACACTTCAATAAGCAATACTTGTTTACAAAGCTTGATATTGTTTACTAACCATTCACTAACTGCAAATCTAGCTTTCTCAAAAAGATTGCAATTCTGAGATGAGAAACTGGAGTGCATAGTCTCTGGCATTTGCTTTCCTTGAGAGTCTATTTCTATGTTTCTCTTCTAGGACCAAGACACGCATTATCTTATATGGTATCTATCAAGGTGCTTGGCATAGTAAGTATTAGCTGATCATTTGAATATCTGGATGAGCATGCCATCAAATGTGGGACACTGGCTATCACACTAGTAGGGCATTATTAGAAGAGGGAGCAATGCTCATGTTGTTATATCGTGACATTTTTAATACCTCAGAAAAGTCATACTCTGATTATTAAAATTATGAGAGAGGAAGGAGAATAACAATATGCCCAGTTGGGCTCATTGTGCCAGTGTGAAGCAGGGATAAAAGAATATATGTATTAAGATACAAATCCATGCATAATTCTCCAGAGACACCAGCAAATAGCAGCATTTAAAGTGACCTATAAGATAAATTTGACTAAAGAACATAAATAATTTAGGTAGAATATTTGAAAGTGATAACATGTTTTCCACATCCCCATGCTCCAGCGAATATTTAAATGAGGGGGTCAGAAAACTATGTCTCATAAGCCGGCTATTTTTTTAATGAAGAGTTATTGAAAAATACATATACTCAGTTGTCTGTAAGTTGTGTATGGCTGCATTTGAGCTACCATGGCAGAACTGAGTAGTTGTAACAGAGACCATATGTCCTGCAAGCCTAAATATTTAATATCTAGCTCTTTAAGAAAAAGTTTGCAGAGCCCTAGTCTAAACTATGTGCAAATATCAAGTTATTATGGAGGTGTTCCATCACAGTTAAAACACATTTTAAAAGATGTGAAAGAGTTATGTTTGACATGATTAGGATTAATCGAAAACTCTTCTCTAGCTTTGAGGGACAATTCAAGGGGTGTAGAGAGCGTAGGCACAGCACAAGCATTTATCGAATTACCCAAAATGAAAATTTGTCTTTAAAATGCCAAGTGGCCTGTTTTTCTTCATTAGAAAACAGTCGCAGATACATGTACAGTATGGATTCATCACAGCAGCAACATTCTAATTGCAGGCTGTGAAGAGTTCTAATTGAAATAAGATTAATGAAGAGCCATGCCAACCTCCTACAAAATCACAATCTGTATGAACACTTAGCTTCTATGAGTCATTTTCTTCCCCAAAATAACTCAGATTAAACAGTAACTTCCAAACTAATGGCAACATTTCCGTCCAGATTTCTTTTTATGTCTTGCATCATGTTCCAGGATATAGCACACGGAGCAGCACTCATTTTCTGCCATCAGCTAATGTTGTTAAATGTCAGGCATTTTATAAAGTTAAAGGGCAAAAAAGTTTTAAAGGATTATTCTGCCTAGCAATCAGGAAAGGTTCAGGATAACTCATTGCTTTATTGACTGGATCAGGAGAAATTTTCTTATTAGGTCCTCAAAACATAACCCAATGCCCTTAGAAATTCTAAATCTCTATGAAGTATATTCATATATGTCTATGTATGCATATTTGTGTTTGATTGTACATACCTATGTATTTAAGAATACCTAATATGATATTAACTCTAACCTCGTACACACCAAATGTGGAATTTGCATACTAGGAAAGAGAGTCAGATTCAGGTGTTTGCAAGCCAGGATACAGTTTCTAAAAAGGGCTATTGATATGTTTCAGTTTCCCAAATAAGAGTTTTCTGTATGAACCAAGACAATGGGGGACAGCAGAAGCCTGCCAACTCTGCAAACTGAAATAAAGGCTCTGTCTCTGGTCGTCTTCCCAGTGTCTTTCAGAGAGGGTATCCCCTCAACCTGCCTCCTCTGTTCTCCCATTGGACCTGAATGGAAAGATGAGGTTTCCTTTCTATTGCCTTGATTTTCTCTTTAAATATGTCATAAGGAGAGAGGAAATAGTTTGTTAGAAATTGAGGAGTAATTATTTAAAATACTGTCTTAGAATAAAAATTCAAATTTGCTAGGAAAGGGTGGTAGGAAGTGTTGGCAATGTCAAGTACTCTGTTTATTGAGTTTCTGTGCTAAGATAGATGGTATCTATCTACACACACTCTAGTGTAGGTATTTCTAGTTAAATTTTAAAACATTGTAGAGATTCCCCTTGTTTTCAGTACGTTCCATAGAATTGATGTCTCTATTAGCTATCTTAAAATGGAAATTCTACAAAAAAGGGACTTCTTTTTACGAAATATGTATAATGAACAACACATCAGTGGCAGACTACCTTTCTACTCTAGGAGCAAATTTACATGAAAAAATATATACATACCTGGAGCTTTTTTAAAAACTCCAGACCAAGGTGCCATGAGCCTAAGAAATTGTTCTTTCTGATCTCTTGGGTTTTAATGATTAGCTAGCAGCATTCAATTATAAACCAGCCATTAACAAGAAATCTATTTGCTATCAGCTGACAGGTAAACAACTCATACTGGTATAAAAAAAGTACATGGAGGGCTATTTTGTAGTATCAAGAGAAATATGGGTTTTCTTGCCAAAGAAGTAACATCATTGTATTCATTAAACTATGCTAATCCTCCACTTCATATACATTGAAATACAGGTAAAGACAACAATGAAGAACAATGATATCTCATTTTTTAAAGCACAACAAAAATGAAGCTGATAAATAAAAAGCTGATAAGTCACAAGGGCCACTCTGTAGGAATTACATCCCTACCATTGTTCAGGGTTTCAAAAACTTAATCTACTACTGGAAATTAATCTTTTAACCAAAGGTGATCGAGAAAGTTTACCCATGATTGTATTATGTTATTTAAAATATGTACTTAGTCATTCATTCAGTTATATTTATGAAATATGTATATTGTAGTTATATTTTTATTAAAACAGAAAAAAGGAAAATATATAAAAAGTATCAAGAAAATGTGAATTTAAGATAACAAAAAATTATATGTTTTATTCCAACACTGTTTCAAATTCTTTTAAAAAGATTCATGTTGGTTCCTTGACAGGAGTGCCAAAGTTATTCCCCACCTTTGTGGAGTCTCCTAGGTGATTTTGCATCAGCTTCATCAGTTTATCAGTTAGAACTTAAGAATACACACACACACACCGTCCTTTCCAAAGTGATCAAACATCTTCCAGAATCTTTTCCTCTCTAGATAGAATATTTTTCTTTCTGTGAGTTTCAACTTGCAAAGAAAATCTTATGCTAAAACCATAGAGAATCCTAGTGAAACAAAAAGAGACCTATTATAATAAGAAATTTATTTATCCACATATAAACTCCATCTCACTGATGAAATATGTATAGTGATGACCATGTAGCAAGATAAACATGCCTGGAGTTTCACCAACACTTTAAAGACTCCTACGGCATTCTTTTGTGACCATGAATGTTCAAAATTGAGTCACAGTGGAGAAAAAGGTAAATATTCTGCTATCAATGTCATCATTGGGTTTGGAAAAACTAATTTTACCTGGAATTATTTTTTTAAAAAACTTCTTAGTGTTAAAGAGGCTGTGAAAAAAATCATAAAGGTCAGGCAGTGTCAAAGACATCTCAGATGTGCCCCAGTAATTTTGTTCTCAATATTGTATATCTCTGGCTCAGAGGGAGGGAGGGTACTAAGTGATGTTCACCCCAAACATCAGTTTAGAAAAGTCCACACCCCTCTCCCCTAGAAGTTGCCACTTTCACCATTGAATAGTCCTCATGGTTAAGAAAATTATATAATAATCATGTTCTTGTCTTTAGTCTAAGTTCTTGCCACTTTGCAAATTCATTTTCTCTTGTTTTCCTCTTTGGAGACACAGAACAGCTGGTTGTCATCTTCCAAATGCTGTAACAATCCCTCATATACTTCAAGATAGTAATTAAGTCATCTTCTCAGCCTTCTCTTTTTGAGAAACTCAAATTTCTTTTTAACACAAATTATCAAAAAATTGCCACAGCCATGGACGTGAAAAATTGTTATTACATAGACTTTCTCTGTAAACCCCTCTTGTTTCTGTAAATACTCTCTTTAGAAGCAAAAGAAGCAGCACATTGCCTTGATGATTTTGAGCTCCCACCGCCTGGCTTTCTACTTCTTACAACATAACATCACCAGTGAACTTGGGTTCTCCATTAGCCTCCCACGCGCACTTTGCAGTTCTCAGGTAAACTTATGTGACTCTTACCTCCCAGTAACCTTTCACTCTGTACTTCCACCTCCTCATACTCTAAAACGAGAAAACATCATGAGGAGTAGGTTCTTTGGCAACCATGACAGGAGTACAGTACCAAATATTAGGCTACTTGAGCCAAGTGTACCACTCTCAGCTGGGTGAACTTTCATCAGAAGATACTAGTATGGCAATATGATTTTACAACAACAAATGTTTTTTTTAGCCATATCAATAGTTTTATAGAATAGCACTCAATGCACAGAGACATAAAAGAAAAATAAATCATGCTTACTAGCTGTGTGATCTTAGGCAAATTATTTAATCTTATATTTTTTTCATCTGTATGATGGGAATATTAACCCACAGAGTTGTGTTAATAAACGAATTAAATAGTATGCTACCTGCCACACTACTGACACAATTTTCCTCTCTGGCACCTAGATGGCATTTTCATCCTTTGGTGTAGTGTTCCTCATGAAAGTACAATGAATTCATGAATGTATTCTCCTGGGTCACATATTTGCATTTAAAGAGGAGCTTTCTAGAGTTTTAACACACAAAAAAGTGACTCTAATAAGCATTCCAAGTAGAAAGTCAAACTTGTAAGATGATGTTTTGAGGCAGGATTACCCCATGAATAGAGCAAGCTAACTCACAGATGTGTGATTTTATCTCATATGGAAGGCATAAACATGTTTATTTAGAGAAAATATCCTCACCCTCAGTGATCCTGTGTAGTTTATAGCAAGATTTTCTCTGAAATACAATACCACATATTTTGCATTGTATTATCTCACACTGGTAAAAAGGATAGCCCTAATCTTGGAAAGATTTAGCATGCCAATTTATCTGCAATATAAATCTAGAATATTAAAGCATCATGCTTTAACTTCATTTTGCTTTGAATAAAGTAAGACAATTACTCTGCTTAAGAATGGAATATTTCATTTGTGAAAAAGTTTAAAATCTTTTTTTATATAACTACAATTTAACTATTTATATTCTCTCTCACTGTGTGTGTGTGTGTGTGTGTGTGCGTGCGTGCGTGCGTGCGTCCCCTGAAAATAAATTGAGCAGGTAGAAAGAAGATCCACCTTATATGCAGATTTTAATAAATATTATTTGAGAATATATTATATGAGAAGAATTTGGCCATCAACTTACATGGAGTTAATGGATGACTTTTAAAGTTTCAGGATTCCATGATTTACCTGTTTGCTAGTATCCATAGATAATGATTAATGATCTGTCCAGTAATTAACGTCACTTAAATTTAGGGACCGCACAGAAGAGGTGGAGGAAACGTACCTCATGTAAGAAACAGTCATCATTTTTGTTGGAAAAAGAGAGCAATATTAATATTCTAAGTAGGCAAGTGAAATGGCTCAACCAGCTACCAGATGAAACACTTATTTATCTAATATAAGCATCTTAAATGTGAACCAATACAAGCCATCACTTTGCTAGAAAGTTTATCCTTTTGTGTTTACAAGAAAACTATCTGACTATGTACACAAAAATGTGTGTGTGTGTTTGTGCATGACGTTTGTGAAATGTGGGGTGAGTAGAGAATTTTAAATATATATATATTTAAAGCTATTTCTGCTTTTTCCTAAGTGGCAATGTTAACCTGCTACTTAGTGATTCATTTAATATTTCATTTTCATTTTTGAAAAAAAAAATTGACAGTAGCATTTGAACAAGTTTTGTTTGGTTTATAAAATGTTCTACCTTAAAATGACTATCAACCTAACAGACCCACAACAAATGAACACTGAAAGGTAAAACAATATTGATATGAATGCAGAAAAAATGAGCATTTTCTCTAAGTATTTCAGCAGCATTTTACCACTCTCATTGGCAATGCTTACTCCATCCCCCCAGCAAATGATATAATTTGTTGTTTGATTAAGGTTTAATCAATGTTAGTAGCTTTTCAGGGATTATAAAATTTTCCTCTAGGAAAAGAAGAGTCATGTACCTCCTCTTTGGCATCCTCAGAACTGTATAGAGGAGGCAGATGACTGGGAAACTATTCAATAACTAGCCAAGATGCCTGGACAGAGAAAGTTGAGGAATTCAGAAGGCCAGACTCTTAGGGCAGCAGAGACTAGTACAGAAGAGTACAAGATTTGTTAAAGTAAAGTAACTTTTACCTTAACACTCTTCTAGGTAGCAATTAGACCATTTATTTTGTTTGATCACCTGTTTCCTTAATATTGTTTGAAAGTTCTATTCCATTTTTCTGCCATCGTTTCTTCTGCCATTCAATCCCTCCTCTGTCTGGCTTGTACTACTTACTGATTTGCAAATATTGCATATAATTTAGTTGTGATTTTAAAGGTTACATTAACAGGAAAAATGGTCTCCAGGACTTTCAAAGTTATCTTCTATGGCATGTTCTATTCATTTTTTGAATGTTCTCCCTCAATCCATATGCCTTTCTTTCCTAGTCTTCTATTCTTTCAGGTCTTGCTTTCAATAAGATTTTGGCTTCCTCTCATATGACTCCTTTCCACTTGTTATCTTGTCATTTTTTTCTGCCTAAATATAGTCATTGGACTATTGATAAGGCACTTATTTTATATCACAACTGAATCCTTCAGAATTACACAAATATGTTTCGTTTATACTTTTATTCATTTCACAAACTCTTAAAACATACCAGAGCTATATTGACCAGTAGGGATGCAAGACTCATGTATAATACTCACCAAGAAAATTCACAAATAGTTTCTATCCATGCACATCAGCCACAGTCCATACAGCACTGCTCCCTGCAGCACAGAGCAGCTCCCCACCTCCTAGAAAAGTCTATAATAACATGTTTCCCAACCTTCTTCCCAAGCGAAAAGAAAGGAGATGGGAGGGAGAAGAGAATCAGTACACTGTGTGTCAGAGCAGTGGTGGAGCAAAGAGGCAGTATCAGACATAGACTAGTGAAGAATAGAACCTGTGAACATGATGAATCAAGTGTTTATTGCTTATTGAAAGAAAATAATCAACATGCACCACATACACAGCTGAAGGGGAAAGGACGTACAAAATGATGAGTTCCCTTAAAGGAACAGTGCATGTGTCCAAAGAGCTAAGAGAATGAACTTAGGCAGAAGTATACTGAATCTCTCAGCAATTTGCTTGGGAAACTTTTGGTATAAAAGCAAGGGCACATATGACTCTTCGTAAGTAAACAAAGGAGGAAGAAGAGCATAAAGAAGAAAGTTGAGTCAAATGAAGGTAAAAATGCATAAATAAAGGAAACGATAAAGGACACATGTTTTTAATAAAAGGAAGAAAATTAAAAATCCACAAACATATTACTAATATAATGATCATGTACATATACACCTGTGTATATTTTCATGTTTATATGTGGAGAGGAGGATAAGAATATAGAAAATTCTTAATCATTGTATATATAAATTGGGTTAGTATCTGAATAAATTTTGTGAAATTTATACATTCACGCTATTAATGAATTCAGATTCATAACTTGATGGAATAATGGACTACACCTACCAGTATGTAATTTTGAACTGCTTTTCAATTCCTTTTGTGTTCAGGTAACCTTGCAAAAACATATAAATGCATAAGTAAAAGAAGTCAATTAATGCAGAATGAACACATTTATTATGACTTCATTACTATAGTGTATAGGCAAAACTCTCATTCCATGAAGCATATGTCCAATTCAGCCTAGCCCTTTCAAATTCACAATACTGAATTTTTCTAAACAACATTTTTCAAAAAGAGTTTTAATTTTTGCAAGAGTTAAATCAATCAAAATGCTAAACTTGGAAGAAAATGGTACACAGTACAAAAATAAAGGGATAATTAAGTATAATATTCTAGAATACTTAGAACTGTTTACTTCTTGCAGGCAATTATTTTTCCAAATAAAAGCTCAGGGTGAATTAATTGTTGTAAAATAAATACACAATCAAGCAAATAACATTTTATAATTCTGAATCAAGCATATAATGGAAACCATTTCAAAGATGCCTAATTCAAAGGAACTGGCAACTGGAAGTAGATTTGCGAATTAGCAAACGTGATGATCTGGCACTCAACATCTCCGGTTTTCAGTGTTTAAAGCACGCTATAGAAAAAACACACAGGAAATTAAATATATGCACTGTATGAAAAATTTAGCAGGTGGAGGAACAGGGAAGGGGAATGAGTGAACAAGCCTAGCGGGAGCAGAAAAGCAGGGAAACTGGAGAAGGAAGAAGAGAGGGAAATGAAAAAATATTTGAGTTCTCAGAAAACGTAATTATCTTCTTTGTTCAACATCTTCTATTGATCACCATCAGTGTTGGCAACTAGCTTGAAGCTGTGATCCTGAATTGATATTTAATTAAAATCTAGTTCTATTTTAATAATATGGTAAACACATCACAATTCTGTTTGTAAATAACATCAGCAGATGAAGGATAAAAGAAGAATCAAAACTAAGTGGTAGGAAGTTTACAAAGAAGGCAAGGAGCGAATCATGCAGAGAAAAACAATAATTAAACTCTGCTTCCAATTTATTGTTATTGTGGCTTTTATTAAGATTCTGCTTTAGTACAAAAGTTATTTTCTTTCTGTCTTATTTGTCTTGCCAAGGAGGAAAACAAGCTGAAATAGCATTACAGTCCTCTCATCCGTAATATAAGAGTGAAGTTTCCCTCAACAACCCACTCCCAACTCTCCATGGGCTGGGTTAGTTTCTTGATCGTCACCCTCCACTCCCTCTGAGTAAAATTTTTTCTCCAAATTCTTACCTCTAATTACATTAAAATACCAAGTAATGGGAGTTATATGTGAATTATCTAGGGAACCATTTTGCATCACAGATAGATTCCACCAGTCAGCCTAGCCAACTTCTTTGAAAAATCACCATAATGTCTAAGAATCCTGACAGGTTCTACTTCATAGATATGGTACAGACTCCTAGGAGCCATTGTCATGCATATGTGTTCATACTTATAAATTGTATGTATGTGCATGTATAAAATGAGAAATTTTTTTTTGTAATTTGCAAACTTCTTTCTAAATTTGAAATAATTTTATATCTGTAATGTCAGTCAATATCATAAATCTGTGGGCATCAACCCAAAAGTGGGCTAAACTATGATTTCTTAGTGGCCTGAAATAGTTACATCTATAGCAAATCTTTGGGTTCTCCAAGTAGGAAAGACTTGCTAAAAACCACAGCTTTTCTTTCTCTCCCAGTTATTGGGAAAAGTTCTTCATAAAATAGAATCATTGAAATTTCTACTTTATCCTCTCCTTCCCATTGATCTATTGTGCCTCAGTTCCAGAGTAAGAAAATGGTAAGCGAATAGAAATATCAAATGGATAGCCTCCATCCATTCAGGGTTGAAAAGAGCAGTTGGAAATGCCTTCCAATCAGGTCACAAAGGGGATGAAATGCAAGTTTACTGAGAAAGCACAGCCAAATCATCTATCTCCATATGCTCTACCTCACCTAAGCCTCCCATCAGGCAAAGACTTCACAGAAGCTCCATGGATATGCAGAAAGGGGAAGGAAAGCATCTGTCCCTCTCCTTCTCAGACTCCCTCCCCTTCCAAAAGCATAGGGTCTAGTGCACTTCTGTGCACCATTATTCTGTTCCAAAATAAGCAGATCTTAAAAACGTAAGATTGCTGTACCAGGGGATTCTCAGGGTGAAAGGAATCACCTTTATCATTTGCATACATCTCAAAGACGCATGTAGCAAAGTGTCTGCACAGGTGGTAGCAAGAGGAGAGGCTTGTTTTACTTACTTAGTCTATTCTTGAACTAGCCAAAAAATTCAGAAAAAGAACATTGAGGGGGCCAAAAGGGACGATTTTCCTTTCTCCAAGACTAGCAGAAGGAAAGTAAAGCCAGAGCTCCAGTTCCTCCGCAGTTAGGCAAACTCTAATTACTTGAATGGAAAGAGGTATACCAATGCCAGAAACATAAAACAGGCAGAATAAATTCAAACACTTAAGAAAAGGATGTGATTTGGCTAAATTATTATTTCTGCCTTTCTACACTTCCAACCCACTTTAATTCAAGCAGTTCACATCTGGTGTTTTATATGAAGTCAGGAAGAAAACCTCATTGAACTGATGCAGAGCAGCTCTAGGCTGGGAACGAGGCCCATGTGCTCACAGAGGTAGAGAAAATCACAGAGCAGACTTGCCTGCCAGTCTCCAGTTTTCAGAGCCCAGGATTTGCACCTTGAATACTTTCATTTCAGTTAGAAGAAATTTAAAAAGAAGAAATATACTGTTTATAATAAGTAAAAATCATATTGGACCCATGATATTAAAGAATGATGACCTTATTATTCTGCTTTGATCATAGGATGCTATGTTTTACATTCTTTTAGAATATCCTTACTTTTGAATTCAAAGTTATTTATTTAGAAAGAGACTTAATTTTTAGTCATAAAACTTGTAAGGCTTTAATTACAAAGTTAGAGTTGAGATATTCTACATACTGCATAAATCTGTAGGTCAAAACAAAATATAGCTACATGGAAGCTTGACCCACTGTACTCTCTAAGTACATTGTGTTAAAATGAGCTCTGATAGCACCACGGGTCTCTACTAATGTTTAAAGTTGTCAGACTAACAAAATAACTAAAGGAAAACACTACGTTCCAGGTAACATGTTTCAAAAATCTGGGTGCATAATTTGAAAAACTAGATTGATGCATGGTATTCCCTCAAGAACTAAAAGGGGAATTTCTGCCCTAGAAAATTCCATCTCTAATCTTACTCAGAAGGCTTGCTGCCAACATCTTGTATTTCTCTGTCCAAGTTTTATTCCCATTTATAAATGAATATTTCAAAGTGATTTATCAGAAGTTCCTTAATTCTGAGTCCAATCTGAGCTGATAAGATAGGCACCATAAATTTGTGAGTACTCCTGGGGTATTTCCCAGTTTAGCCTGGCTTCTAGTTGAGATCCTTTTGTGAGTTAGCTCTCATTATTTTCTTCAATTCTCAGGGATCAGTCAGAGCTTCAGTTCTTATTGCCTATATTCCCTTTAGAGGAGTTCTGAGTTATGTCAGATTACTCTCTGTTTGCCCAAATTAAAACACACACACACACACACACACACACACACACAGAATTTTTATTTTCCTCAGGATGTCAGTATTGTATGTACATCTGGTCAGTCAGGGACACATTTCATACTCTGCATGATAATGCTCTTGTATAAAGAGAGGGTCAGCCGCTCCCACTTCCTCCCAAAATCTGAACTGTATGTGGAGCCATTGCCAAAAATGGATAGTGAATTCTGTGATCAGGGGACTAGTCAAGGCCTTGGCTGGGAGAGGAGAAAACATGGTTCAAACTTTAAGCAAGGGCAGGAGGGAGTGAAGAAACAAATTGGACTACAATAGATGTGTTTATTGGATGTGCAAGAGGCAGGGAGTATTACAGTAATTGCAGGGCCTGGTGAGGGGTAGTAAAGGGAGCAAGTAAAGTAAACCAAAGAATGCATAATGCATTGGTCAATTAATCACACAGGTAAGTGCACAAAGGAAAGGTATCATGGTATTTATGAAAAGCAAGCTACTAGTTAGACATACCTCTTTAAAGATGTCGCTGATGGCTGGACAATCTTCAAAAACCATAATACCTACATTCATGACTCCTATTAATCACCAATTCAGTCTTGCAAGCTGCAACTTTACTTCTTACCTTTGTTTTCCACCTGAAGCTTTGGAGTCTTTAGGAGTTTTCAATTCTTAGAATCTGAATTCTTTCAAAAAATAATGGCACCACAAAAGTATATTCACTTTAGCAATTGTCTGCCATCCTATTTACTAATGTTGAAAAAGCATCCAGATATTACAGAAAATGTGACCATGACTCTAACTGAATTAAATCAGCATTATTCAACAATATGAAACACACCCTGTGGCTACAAATGTGTTCATCTTTCTTTACAGCTCCATTAGTTTGGACCTGAACTTCAACCCTTTGAAAGTGTCAGTCCTACATAGGTTGTAGAGATAGTCAAATTTCTTATCTTTGATTTATTAACAAGAATGCAGTCATGAATTAGTCTGAATTCACGTCCAAGGGCATTATGTACTAGCACATTTTCGAAAGATAGAGTAGAGATGAGACAGAGCTGGAGATAGAAAGTGGAAATGGATGTTATTATAGATAAATGAAATATAAATCTTGTATTATTTTTCACATCTGCACAGCAAAGGACTTTTTAAAAAGATCATGAATATCTCATTAAGGAAATATTTTTGATACTTTCTTAAAGAAAATGTTCCTAAAACCACTTTTAATTACCTTGTAATCTCTATAGCATATATTGTAGATTCTACTCTAGACTTGATATTTGTTTGGAGTTACCTTCAGAAAATAGAATTGTCAAAAGGTGATTGTCAAGCCTTAAATCAAGGGTAAACTCTTGGAGCTTGAAAGAGCGACACAGGTTTTCATTCTATTAATGGATATAAAAACTACAGAATACCATACACAGCTTGGCTCAAGTGTTAATTGCATAGAGTAGAAACAGCAGGTCGGGGTTTGGGGGACATGTGAACAAGCTATGAGAAGAGAGCAAAATGTCGAGTCAGAAGGAAAACAGGAATGTAAGCACATTAAACTGATGTGATAGAAAGTTAAGAAATGAAACTAAAATGTACAAGATGGCAGATCATTTTTCCTGTAATTTTTAACATTTCCTTGTTCTGCCATGGCCTCAAACATTATAAAAACTTTGTTACTGTATTTAAACTTTTCAAATACACAGAAGCTTGAGAGTTCATTGTTTAAAAATGAAAACAAAAGTTAAGCAAAACTTGACCAAACATTGAAAAGAGATTTCACTTCCATTTAAAATAATATCTAATTCATCCCTGCTGATTTTTCATTCATGTTGGCAAGGTTAATTTGTGTCTCATATTATTATACTCTTTACTCACTACTTTTGCAAAGAAATAAAAATAAATGCAATCTCACTTTTGAAGAGTGATAATTATGTTTCTGTAGCTTATATGAAAGATCTTAGAAACTCCCTCCTGCTTGAGACTTTTTGAGTTATAGGTCTTTCACCTTCATGACAGAAAGATAATAGCCATACTTCACAGGTGAGGCATTCTGCGATTGTGAATGGGAAGATAAGAGTTCCAGTTTCTCTTGGCAAAATATCCTCCACTGGAGGTTGGAAGAGTCAGCCAAATCATTCAAGGTGCTGATTCCTCAAGGAGGTATTCTTTTCCTCAGATAACAATTTGGGGATTGAGAAACCCAAGATTATCTGAGCATGGAAAATGGAAACACATAAACACACACACATGTGTGTGTATATATATATATATATATATATACACACACACACACACACACACACACACACAGTTGGTTATACATAAGCATACATAATCTATTAATTTATATAATATATATGTGACATATATATATGAAAATAAGCTTCAATCATGGTGCCATTATATATGGCCACACAGAAGGCCATATATTGTCAACATAATACCTTCTCCTCCATGACAGTCCACTAAATAATTGAAGCTAGCTATGTTAATATGCTTATAACCTTAAGCATAATTTCATAATTATCTCATAATTGGGATACAAAATAGGGCTTCTGTAAAGATTAAATGAAATTATTAACCTATTATAATCAACAAACTGCCATATAATAAAAATAATTTAATTGCTATATTATATCATTTCTTAAGACACAATGACTTTGTTCTGTCCCAAAGATTTCATGGGAGAAATTAGGCTTTTAGTTAAATTTAAAAGGTGATAAACAACCCACTTGTTAGGTTCAACCTGTAAATTGTGTGGCACAAGACAAATTTAAAATTTATGATATAGAAGAAGTTTAAAGAGTCAGTTTTGCATACTAAACCATAATAGATCTGGGATGAACCTCATTCTGAATTTGGGGTCAATTTCATTTTAAAAAGCAAGGTTATTCCTTATCAAATATTCCAAGTGCTTCTCCTTCCTTTTTGTTTCCCAGATTCCCTTGTATTTAAGATGGGGCCATGTAATTATTTCCAGCCAATTGTTAATAACCACATATGTATGCCATTGCTGGTACAAGAGATTTAAGAGTGGTTGAGTTCTTCTAACTCTCCCAGCCATAAGATGGGATGTCTTATATGAAAATAACAGGATCTTTGGATGGAAACAGCCCAGATTTCTCAAATATGATCAGAGATTTCAACACTGCTATTTAAATAACTGACAGAACAAGTAGACATAAAAGCAATTTTAAAAAACTACAAAGACTACTTTGAAAAAAAACACTGTCTTGACCTAATAACTTGTTCTAACCAACTTGACATAACAATCCTACCCAGTAACAGCAAAAAATACATTCCTTTAATACATCTGGAATATTTAGCAAGCTAGACAAACTTCTGTACCATAAAAGAAGTCTAAATAATTTGAAAAGTGTACAAACCACACATGTTCTTTAAGTTAGAAGTTAATAACAAAATAATAAATAGCAAATCCCTTAATATTTATAAACTAAATAATATAATTCTAAATAACCGATGCGTAAAAATAAAATTTAAAAATACTTTGAACTGAATCAAAATAAAAAATAAAACATATTAAAAGTTGTGGAATGCAGCCAAAGTAGTATTGAAATGGTAATCATAACATTTATTTACTAGCATTAAATAACTGTATTACAATAGAAGAAAGTTTTCAAAATCAATGACTTTTGTTTTCACCTTAAAAATCTTAAGAAATTATAGAAGTTTAAAGCACATAAAAAAGAAGGAAATAATAAAGACAAGATCAGAAATCAATGAAATAGAAAACAGAAAAACAATTAAACCAATAAAATCTGGTTAGTTAAAGAAGTCTATAAAACTGATAAACAACTAAACATACCATTAAGAAATGAAAGATAGAGACATAAATTACCAATGTGAAAAATGACAGAGATGGTGACACTGTATCTTCTAAAGATATTTCAAGAGAAATAATGAAATATCAACAAATACGTGCCAATTAAAAAAAATTTTTTTTGCAAACAATCGACCACTTCCTTCTGTGCCAGTAATTTTGACAATCAATATAAAATGTAAGAAGTATTTGACTGACACAAGCTATCAAAGCTCACTCAAGAAGAAATAGATAACCTATACAGCCCTTTACCTTTTCTAAATAAATTGAATTTATAGTTAAAAACATTTCCCCACAGAACACTTTAGTCCATAAGTCCTCACTAGTGAATTCTAGAAAATATTTTGAGAAAAAAATAATATGAATTTTACATAAACTCTTCTAGAAAAGGAAGAGAGAATACTTCCCAATTAATCCTATAGGGCCAGCATATTATGGTATCAAAATTGGACAAAGAGATTGTCTTAATCCATGTTGTGTTGTTATAAAATAATAGCTAATTTATTTTGTAACAATAATTTATAAAGATAAGTTTATTTAGATCATCGTTATGCAGGTTGGGAAGTTCAAGAAGCATGGTGTTGGCATCGGTAAGCTTCTAGTAAGGGTCGTGTGCTGTATCAAAACATGGCAGCAAAGGTCAGAGTGGAAGTGGATATTTGCAAAGAGATCACATGGTAAGAAAAGGAAGCAAGAAAGAGAAATTAAGCAAGGAAGTCAGACTCCAACAATCTATGCTCTTGGGAACTAATTAATTTCCATGACAGCAAAAACTCACTCACCACCACCTCCCCCAACCTCCACCTTGGGGATCTGTCCCATGACCCAAACATCTTCCACTGAGCCTCACTTCCCAATGCTGCCACATGGAATATCAAATTTCAACATGAGTTTTGGTGGGGACAAACCATATCCAAACCATAGAAGACATTAAAAGAAACCTATAGGTCTTTAACTCTTATGAACATAGATGTAAAAACTATTTAAATTTTTTTAAAATCCAATATAATATAACAATATGTAGAAAAGACAATACATTATAACCAAGTAGATTTTATCCCAGGAATGGAAGATAAGCTTAATGTCTTACAGGAAGGGGAACATCACACACCGGGGCCTGTTGTGGGGTGGGGGGAAGCGGGGAGGGATAGCATTAGGAGATATACCCAATGTTCAATGACAAGTTAACGGGTGCGGCCCACCAACATGGCACACGTATACATATGTAACAAACCTGCACGTTGTGCACATGTACCCTAAAACTTAAAGTATAATAAAAATAAAACCTACATCAAAAAAAGATCAGTCAACGTAATCGACCATATTAACAAACTAAAAATGAAAACTATATGATTATCTCAATAAATGCAAACAATAATAATTTAACAAAATCCAAAGTGTATTTCTCATCAGAAAATCTTAGCAAACTAGAAGAAAACAGTAGGAATCACCAAAAACCTATAACTAACAGCATATTTAATGATGAAAGCATGAATAACTTTTCTCTAAGAGCCTTAATAAGACAAGAATGTTCACTCTTATCACATTTATTCAATGTTTTTCCATAGGTTCTAGCCACCACAATGGGTCAAGCAAAAAGAAGTTTTAAAAACATCCTTAATGGAAAGGAAGAAATAAAGTGTTTTTTGTTTTTTGAGATGGAGTTTCACGCTTGTTGCCCAGGCTGGAGTGCAATGGCGCAATCTCAGTTCATTGCAACATCCACATCCCAGATTCAAGCAATTCTCCTGCCTCAGACTCCTAAGTAGCTGGGATTACAGGCATGCACCACCTTGCCTGGCTAATTTTATATTTTTAGTAGAGACAAGGTTTCACCATGTTGTCAGGCTGGTCTCAAACTCCTGACCATAGGTGATCTGTCCACCTCAGCCTCCCAAAGTGTTGGGATTACAGGCATGAGCCACCACGCCCAGCCAAGTGTTTCTTATTTGAAGACAACATGACCATCTATGGAAAAAACAATTATATGAACTTTATTTTAAAAGTACTAGAACTATTAAGTTTAGCAAGATTACAGGATCCGAGATAATATAAAACAGTCAATTGCATTCCTATATTCTAGCAACAACAGTCAATTGCATTCCTATATTCTGGCAACAAACAATCAGAAATTGGAGTTATAAAACACATAATTTATGATGACATCAAACAGTATTAAATTTATAGGGATAACTCTGGCAAAAGATGTTGAAGACTTGTACACTGAAAAGTACAAGACATTCCTTAGAGGAACTAAAGAACACCCATATAAATGGAAAGATAAACCATGCTCATGAATCAGAAAACTCGTTATAGACAAGAGATTTTTTTCCCAGTTAGTCTACAGATTCAGCACAAGCTCAATCAAAAGTGAGCAGCTTTATTTGTAGAAATTGAAAATGATTCCAAAATTCACATGGAATAATAATGAGGCTTAAGTAAACAAAATGTTTTTGAAAGAGAATCATAAAATTCTGTGAGAGAAGACAAATTTTCAAAAGCAATCAATCAATAAAGGATAGTCTTTTCAACAAATGGTGCTGGAACAACTGGATAGCCATATACCAAAGAGAAGAAGACAAAGAGGAGGAGAGATGGGGAGAGGAAGAAAGAACTTTGAGCCACATAAATATTAACTCTCAAAATGGATCATATACCTAATTGTAAAACCTAAAGCTATAAAACTTACTATAGAAAAAAAATAGTAGAAAATATTTAAGATTTTTTGTTAAACACGGCTTCCTTTGCAACAACACCAAAAGCACAATTCATAAAAGTTTTTAAAAAAACAATAAAATTGGCAATTTTATTTCATTAAAATTAAGAAAGTCCTCTTTGAAAGGCACTGTTCAGAGAAAGAAAACATAAATCCCAGACTGGGAGAAAATACTTGCACATCACCAATAATTCTCAAAACTCAATAATAAGAAAAAATAGTAATCCAATAAAAACAAGAGCAAAAGATTTGAACAGGTGCTTCATAAAGAGAATATATGGAGCTCAAAGAAGTACATGAAAAGATTTCTAACATCAGTGTAGTTCAAGCCATATTGGTACCTGAAACGAACAAATCAGTAATATTAATACTATATTTAAAATTTAATATTTTGTTTGTTGTGAGTATTTTGCAGTAATTTTTTAAAAAATATTGTACTAGAATATGATTTATGATGATGACTGAATTTTTTTGTATCCCTTTAAATTTTATGTCCAAAGTTAATGTCTCACTCACCTCATCATATTGTCTCTGCTTAAAATTATTAGTTATTAAATAAAAGGAAAATAAAACCCACAATTAAATATATCTACACACATATTAGAATGGCTAACATTTTTAAAAGATTAATATTTTGTAATGTTAGTAAGAGCAAAAAGTGACTGGGACTCTCACACACTGGAGATAGGAGTGTAAAGTACTATAAGCCCCATTTTGAAAAGCAGTTTGTCAGTTTCTTAAAGAGTTAAACATACTGCTACCATATGACCAAATTGTTCCACTCATATATTTACCCCAGATAAGTGAAAGCATATTTTCATAAAAAGACTATATACAAATATTAACAACTTAATTGGCAATGGCCAAAAACTACAAACAACCAAAATGTTCAACACATAAAGAGATTAACAAACTAGTTATCCCTAAAATGGAATACTGCTCAGCAACAAATAGGAATAAACTACTATTACGTGCAAAAACAGATAAGTCTCATAAATATTATGCCATTTGGGAAAAAAACAGAAAAAATAGCTACTATATGTTTCCATTTACATAAAATTCAAGAAAATATCAAGTAACCTATAGTGATAGAAAGTAAATCAGTTTGCTTGGGGTGGTGGAGGAAGTTGCAGGGAGAAGTGGGAGGGAGATGACAGAGGGGTACAAAGAAACTTTTATTGGAAATAATATGAACCTTGTCTTCACAGTAATGATGGTTTTTCAAGTCAGCACATCTGCCAAAACTTATGGAATTGAACACTTAAAATGTGTACCGTTTATTGTAGGTCAATTACACCTTAATAAAGCTGTTTAAGAAACACATGGTTGTATAAGAAAGAAGTCATGTCTTACTCTATTCCTTGATATATATCATTTAGAAGTGTCAAGGGAGATGTCTGGAAGTAATCAGTGTTGGACTCAAGAAGATAATACATTACACATGGCGAAAAAAGAAATACAAGTGAAGTTCAGGGTGCAGAAAAAGAGGCTGTTATTTTTCATTATAAGGCTTTTATATATTTTTACTTCAAAATCATCTATAGTGTATTGGTTTAATACAATTTAAAGTAACTTTAAAAAACAAAATGTTGGTGTTCCTGTAAATTCTAAAACTTCTTGAAAATTCTGAAATTTCCTGACAGAAATTTTGATGCAAGGTAAAAGTTAAAACTCACATAATTTTGGTGGTGCCTACAATAATACTAAAAAATACAAGATAGCAGTGTGTAAAATAAGTTAAATTTTATTATTTTATGCTAAGAGCCACTGATTATTGGCCCTGTTGTTTATCTAGAATTATCTAGATGCTAAACAAATGCTATTCATTTTCCCCTAAAATAATAGTTCCTGAAATATTAGGAAACCACCACTAAACCCCAAAGTACTTTGAATATGTTGGTCAAAAAGCCATAATTTTATACCTCCTGGGAAGTTCCCAAATATGAAAAATACTTTATCCCTTTCTTCGTTTGATCATACAGTACTCTTATATTAAGGAAGAAGTATGCTCACTGTATGGGAAAAGATAGCATTTTATTAAAAGTAAATAAACTTCATTCATAACAGTTGTTAGTGGTGACCTCTGAAATAACCTCGGTGTCAACATCATACATCAGGGAGCTGTGTAATCACAGGCTATTCATTTAATTTCTTTGTGTCTTATTTCCTCAAATATTAAATGGAGAAGTTAAACTAGTTCTCTAAATCTCTCCTGGCTTTAGGTGTATTTAGTTCTATGATATGATGACTAAAGGCTATATTTTATTGAATCTAAAATGCCATTGATTTATACGATGTATTATTATTTACCTACCACAAATAATAAAATAAATGCCAAGTAAACTACATTTTACTGTCCTTTGAGATTTTTGTTTTAAATGTATTGAAAGAGCATTTAAAAACATATTAGGTTTGGCTTTCCTCCCTCCATGTAGTGTTCTTGTTTATACATTGAAAAGGGAAGTATAAATTAAATAAATATTTAAAGGTTTTGCAAAACTTCTTGGTATTCAGAAATCAATTCTTCCAAACTACATTTTTTACTCAGCCAAGAACATGGATGCAGCACTTCCTAAAAGAGCATTCTGTTATTTTTTTCAGGATTTTCTCCAGGCTATTTGTATCCATTCTTCAAGATTTCATATTGGTGCATTCTTAGAAGAGTTTCAGACTAGCAATCTCACATTCCTTTTTCAAATAGTTCTTAAATGATGTGTTGATTAACATGTCAAGGAGTTACACTTTTTCAGTTATGCCAATGCATTCAAATATGGATAGGCAATAACAATCATGGCAAAACTGTCCCCAGACACCATTAGCTGGAAAATGTTCTTGATTTCAGAGGAGTTAAATATGAGGGAAAACACATTCATCTTAGAACTGATGAAATATGACAATAGCAATGAAGAATCAGTGAAGTATATAAATTACTAACCTAGAGCTTTATGGCAGCTATACTAATTAAATTAACAAAGGCTCAGGACATATGCCCATGGACAGTCTCCCTCCTCTCTCTCTCTCTTTCTCACATACACACACACACACACACACAGAGAGAGAGAGAGAGAGAGAGAGAGAGAGAGGGTGACATAGAGGGAGAGACGTGCATGGCTTAAGTAGACCAAGAATTAGGATATGTGCAAGAAATATTCTTAATATAGGAAAACACTTTTCTCAATTTAGATAGTTTGTTTCATCAGAGTATTAATGATTTTAATCATACATTAAATAAATTGTGGTTATGCTCTGTGCAAGGAAGAATTTGAAAGAACAATCAAAATATACATCATCATCTTAACCATGTAATAATTTCTGGTGTGCATGCCTCTTACCTATACTAAAGTATGAATACAAACATTTAAATACACAATTTCCATTTCTCCCATCATAGTGATATCATACATTCTCACCAATGAGCTACCTCTAATGGAAAAATTCTCTGTTGATTTCTCCTTCCCAGTAGGCTCTATGTTTTGCCTGGTCAACTGGATTTCATCATATCTCATTGCTTGAATGAATGTTGGTTCCTCTCAGGAGTCAATAAGGACTGTTTCCTCTAAGAATTAGAAAAGCAAAGCATTGTAGGGTCATTAGCAGTATTACTGGGGGGCAGGCTGAAAATAGGAAATAAATATACATGGGTCTTCATCACTTTTACCGAAAATGAATTGGCAGAAAAAAAATACCCAGCTGATCGGTAACAAAATATGTATTTACTTTTGCTTGCTCAAGCTTGGGAATGAGTGCAGAAGCAAGCTAGCTCTGGGACCAATTTCTCTCTGCCCTTGCTGCCCTGCAAATGACATTCTTATCAGACCATTAAGAAAACTGTTATAACTTCTAGTGAGACCACCTGCTAGGTCTCAGTGCTGGGACGATTACATCTATAGGAAATAATGACCCATAACTAGAATAAAACACATTAATAACATCACATTTACCCAAGATAATGCCTTTCACCATTTTATATCGCAGAGACCAAGTTAATCAGTAAAAGCATTACCAAAAAACGAAGCAACTAACAGCACAGAGTAGATAATGAATATAAAAGCAGAATGTTCAGGCTATTTTTTTTTTCCTTTAGAACTGAGAAGATGTATAATGGGCAGTAATGGATGGAGCATTAGGTTGAGAATGGCTAATCCTGCCTTCTGTCTGTGGCTTTATACGTTAAGGAAGAGCTGAAAGTGCCTTCCTCCAGACATAAGAGAAAACATGAGGTTGTGCAGTACAATGGAAAGAGCCCTGGATTAGAAGTTGGGAAACCAAGGTCTTATTCCAGCTGTGTTGTTAACGAGCTGTGTGACCCTGCGCAATTCGCTTCACTCTTCTGAGTCTAAATTTCTTATCTGCAAAATGAGCAGCTTAGATGAGGTGATCCCTGAAATCCCCTCCAATTCTCATATGTTGTTATTCAAAGCAGACTGTCAACCTGACATGGGAATGCTGTGAGATGTAATAAAAATGCCTATAAAACCTTGAAGCTTCAGGATCCTCAGAGCTGCAGGCAAAAAGGGTAAGATTGCAATGGCATTTAGGAGGCTACTTCAACACTGGACCCAGGCCCTGGTAAAACACGGAGACTTTCAAGAAACAACACACCTGAACTACAGCAGGGCAAGCCTATGGTTCTTCTATTACTCACTTTCTTAGGCAAGAGCTTGGGTTGACTATAGTTTATTTTGGAAATTTTCATATGTAGAATTACAGGACAAAACTAGCCCGAAATAAAACTGTGAATATACAACCTAAATAGACCTCAATTCTTACAATATATAACACACAAAATTTAACCTAACAATTCCATATTTTTGGAGTGTAAGGAAACACGAGAACAGGAAATTATTAAGGATTTTGAAGCCCTTGATCTTTCATACTTTTCTGTTTTGTTTCTGTGACTAAGAATGGTCGTCTTAGAAAAACACATTTCTTAACTCACTGCAACAGCATTTCCACTGAGACATAAAGTAATCAGAAACAGTCATGAGGAAATGCATATGATGAAACCCAAAGATCTAAAGATTCCAAGGCCAATGCCTAGTGTATGTCTTATCTTCTTCATCCTGGTTTGTAGATACTCAATTCTCAGGACTACTGTCAATATTTTGAGGGAGAAAAGTCAGAGTGACCTTTTCATTTTAATCAAGATGCAAAGTGTTGAGTTGATTTTACGGAAAGGGTAGAAGTGGGTACAGTACATGCTGGCATTTTACATGCAGAGAGCTGCACTGACACCTGCACACCAAACCCTCTGGGACATTAACAACTCTAATCTTGCTACATAATGCTCTTTCATTTTAGCCTCACATTATTACTTGAATCGAATTTTAAATTAGTCCACTTTAAGAACAAATTACCAAAAGTTTAATTTTCCTGTTTTCAACAAATCCCACTACAAGCACCAGCCACCTGAAGCCAAGTGAATTGTACAGTTTTGTCCAAATGCTAGTGTATTAAATATTAAAATCAACTAATTCTCCCTCAAAATAAATGTGCAGCCCATTTATACTAACATTCTTTGGTCAATCCATATTTTAGCCAAACATAATCAGAAATGGTTCTTAAGTCAAGCTCTCCTTGTTACCCCAAAATAAAATACAGAATATAATAGAAAAGCTGATAGCTTCTTGTAATGAAGGCAAAGTGATTGAAAAAAGATGTAAAAATTAATGATATCTGGCTGACATTATTTAAATAGACAATGGCTCTATCAATAAAAAGAAACCCTAACAAATGTGTTTCATGACAGAAATATATTAACCACTTTTCATCATCTGGAACCTTCATAAATCAATAAGAGATAATATTTACTCTATCCTGCTGGGGTGGCTTTTTGTATTTCTAATAGAATTCATTTAATTCTGGTTTCCATAGTTACGACAGAGTTTTAGAATGAGTTTGTTTCATCATAATTGCTGCATGTTCGTATATAAACAGCTGAACTCTACCTTCAACTAGCAGCATTCATTTGTGAATAAAGAAAATCTCTTATCATAAAGTAATTGAACTAGAATTCAAAATATACCACTGAGTCCTTGCCCTCCTCAGAGAGTTGGCAAATATGTCTCAAACTTCTTTTTAGCATAGTTATCTCTGAAAGGCACATCAGTAGTACAAGAAGAATTTGGAGGAAGATTAAAAATGTTTAAAGTGTTGTGGATATTTGCAGAATAGAAAATAATTTATTTTTGGCCTGTACCATAAGGCATAAAGAAAATTTTGTTTCTTCTAATTGCAACCTTCGATATGTCTTTTTACTAGATATTTGTCAGTTCATGTAAATATTACATTTGAAATTTGTTCTTTCCCAGCCAGTTCAGTGCCAATTGGTTCAATATAACTTTATCCATTTAAAAAGCACAGCAGCCAGAGAAATTACTGTTAAGCCTGATATCTTTTTCACATTAATTTCAAAAGCCACAGGTAAAAGTAAAGTAAAAGAAAATAAAAATGTATTCTTTCTTGTTACTTGTTTAAGGTAGCAAAGAACCAGAAAACGTAAAATCAAAAGGGAATAATTGGATCCCACCGCTTGGGTAACAGGGTATTTAGAAATCACAAGTGTAGTATTTGTGCCCGAAGCAAAGCTGATACAAAAATTTCGTGGACAAACAAATCTATGCCAGTAGTAAGTAAAATAACAGTTAAGTTAAAGATACAAACTTTAATTTTTTTTTTTTTTTTTGAGACGGAGTCTTGCTCTGTCGCCCAGGCTAGAGTGCAGTGGTGCGATCTTGGCTCACTGCCACCTCTGCCCCACCAGGTTCACACCATTCTCCTGCCTCGGCCTCCCAAGTAGCTGGAACTACAGGCACCCGCCACCAAGCCTGGCTAATTTTTTTGTATTTTTTAGTAGACACGGGGTTTCACCGTGTTAGCCAAGATGGTCTCGATCTCCTGACTTCGTGATCTGCCCACCTTGGCCTCTCAAAGTGCTGGGATTACAGGCGTGAGCCACCACGCCTGGCCCTACCCTTTAATTTTTTAAAAACAAATACTTCTATTTATCACTAAGTTTTTTTCAGATGTATTTATCCACTTGTAAAATTCTACAGTGATGAATGTGAAATCCAAAAGAACAAGTCATGAGAATATGGAAGGACAAGCAACTTAAAGTAAAATTGTCTTTTCCCAAATGGCAGCTTTAAACAAATAGTCTTAGCCATGTTAGTTTGAGAGATACACAAGTTTTAAATAACTGTAGATACCTCAATTATTCTAGAAATGAAAATAGAAATACTTTCACTTATTTGCCTTATACTTTTTCTATTTAGAGGTTACTATTCAATATATTCTACTTGAAACTCTTTATTTTCTTTATATTTGTAGAATGTATTGATTTTGAGGGGAACCATTTTCCTATGTATATGTTAGATTTGAATTGTGACAATTTGCATGAAATTCTATTAAAATGCATGGTTTTAAGCATGAAGAAAATGATGTGCTAATAATTCAAGACATACAGTGGTAAATAAGACAGTTCTTGCCCAAAGGAACAGATACTAGAAGAACTTAGAAAAAGAAATGGGGAGATATGTTGTAATAGGTAATATTATATGTTGTCATGAGTCACTTAATGACAGAAATACATTCTGAGAAATGCCTCTTTAGGCGATTTTGTCCTTGTGTGAACATCATAGAATGCACTTATACACATCTGGATGGTATAGCCTCCTATACAACTAGCCTGAATGGTATAGCCTATTGCTTTTAGGCTACAAACCTGTACAGCATATTACTGTACTAAATACTGTTGGCAACTGTAACACAATGGTAGGTACTGTGTATGTAAATATAGAAAAGACACAGTGAAAGTATGATATTATAATCTTATAGGACTACTGTTGCATATGCAATCAGTCATTGACCAAATCGTCATTATGCAGCACACGATTGGTTCCATAATATGGGCTGGTTTTGGAATGTGGTAAAGGAAAATGGAGCAGAGTTTGTTGTGAGATTCAACACAGCAAAGAGATATACCCTTAGAAGAATTAGAAAAGGCTTCAAGAAAGAGATAGTGTTTGAATTGAGTGTCCTATTAAAGGTAAAGTCAACAGGCTAAGAATAGTGAGAAACATTCAGAAAGAAGGGAAAATATTAGCAAAAATAAAATTGATGACCAGAACAGGGTATGCAAAAGTTTGTTCCAGAACCTGGACCAACTTTTAGATGTTGTTATAACCAAAGGCAAGAGTATTAGTCTGTTTTCACACTGCTAATAAAGACATACCCAAAGACTAGGTAATTTTCAAAGGGAAGAGGTTTAATTGACTCATAGTTCAGCATGGCTTGGGGGGCCTCAGGAAACTTACAGTCATAGCAGAAGGGGAAGCAAACACATTCTTCTTCACGTGGCGGCAGCAAGGAGAAGTGCTGAGCAAAAGGGGGAAAACCCCTTATAAAACCATCAGATCTCATGAGAACTCACTCACTATCATGATAACAGTGTGGGGCTAACAACCCCCATGATTCAATTACCTCCCACCAAGTTCCTCCTGCAGCATGTGGGGATTATGAGAACTAAAATTCAAGATGAGATTTGGGTAGGGACACAGCCAAACCATATCAGAAAGTTATTAGAAATACATTTTGATTTTGGCCAGGCACAGTGGCTCACACCTGTAATCCCAGCATTCTGGGAGGCTGAGGCTGGCAGATCACAAGGTCAGGAGTTTGAGACCAGCCTGGCCAACATGGTGAAACCCCATCTCTACTGAAAATACAAAAATTAGCCGGGTGTGGTGGTGGGCACCTGTAGTCCCAGCTACTCAGGAGGCTGAGGCAGGAGAATCGCTTGAACCCAGGCAGCAGAGGTTGCAGTGAGCCAAGATCACGCCACTGCCCTCCAGCCTAGGCAAAAGAGCAAGACTCCAACTCAAAAAAAAAAAAAAAAAAAAAAGAAAGAAAGAAAGAAAAAGAAAGCCATGCAACATTTGTGAAAATTTTAAGACCTTTTTATAAATTGAGGGTAAAGCATCTTTCCACCATGCAGCAGGGGCCTTGGGAGAGGAAAGGCAATGTTTGAGTGATGCCAGGAAGCCACTGCAGAGGTAAAGAACTAGCTTTGAAGGCAGCCTGTTTCTGTGTGAATACTTGCTCTAGGTGAAACTAGAAAGTTCCTTAACCTCTTTGTGCCAGTTTTCTGATATAAAGGAGGATTATTAATAGTATTTACAATTTAGTATTCCTAAATTGTCATAAGTATTACATGAAAACATGGACAAAACACTTAGACAAACATCCTGCAAATTGAAAGTGTATATTAGTTCTTATTATTATTGTGTAGAACAGAGCTGAAAATATTTCAATTCAGATATAAATATTGTTTTGAAAACTGTCTTTTTTCCTTATAAGTAATATCATCCTGCTCTGGAGTATCTAAGAATTTCATTAATGAGGGGAAAATATAGTAAACTAAGCTGGTCAATTAAAGATAACATCCAATTTAAAAGTATTCTTCAAGTTTCTTTTTTCTTGTTGCAGTGGTTCTAGAATCTGGCTATACTTTTTAATCATATGAAGAATTCTCAAAGGTAAGAATGCCAGGATGCCAACTTCAGAGATTGTAAGTTAATTGGCCTTAGCTTTAAGGAATTTTAAATGCTTCCCAGGTGAATCCAATGTGCAACCAAAGTTGATAACCTCTGATCTAATGGTTACATCATCTACCAATTTGAAACTTAAAATCCCCATGAGAGCCATTCACCCCTTCTCACCAGGGTTTTCTCTTCATAATATCTTTACCCATCACATTGGTACTGGGGAAATTGTGACACCTCATAGTGATGTAGCTTTGGTTTGAGTCTTGACTATTCTCCCCTACCATGAGTTTGGTCCACTTTTATTGCGAGAAGCTTGCACTGATGCCTACTAATGTATAGATCCAGTATGAACCCTGCCTTCCCTGTCCTGATATCAGCCCACATAGCAATTAATCTTACCTAGTCTTGGTAGGCACTTTGCTTGACCTGCTGCTAAGGCCCACAGTCTCACACATGTGCCACTTAGGCTCTCTGCTGGTCCCTGGTCCTCTTGAAACCTCCCTAAATCCCCTACTCTATCCTCAAAGCCATGCACATGAGAACCCTTGGGTAGCTTGCAAACTCTGTGCAAGCCTTGGTGGCTTATGATCCTTTTACAGGTGGATCTATCTAGACATCCCTTTCTCTATGCTCTTGCTCTCTCTATTCCTCTTGGGCAACATTGGAAGCAAAAGAGAGAATAATCTGGGATTTGACCAGATTTATATTATCTTGTGGCTGAGACCTAGGAGTGTAGATTCTAGTTACACACAAGGGACTCAGGAGTCACCCCACTCTAGTCCGTCCTCTTCTGGTGCACCTCCTCCTTCCCCACTCCTCATCTTGTTTCTATTATCCTCTTTGCCCCATGCTTCTCATTTCTGTTATTAATAGCTTGGCATTGGTCATACGCTTTCTATACTATAGCTTAAAGCAAACTCTGTGATCGAAGTCTCCTTGGGTTGCCTCTGGAAATAAAAAGGGGAAATTTCTGGAATTCAGAAAAATCTTTTTCTGTTAGTGAATCCTGGCGTATTTTCTCACCACAGAGAGAAAACCCTTCATTTGTAGTCCAAACTTGAATAGTAAAAAAATTCTCTTTGTTTTCTAGCCCTAACATTTCTGCCTAAATCCTTCCTGAGGCAATGGATATATCTGGCTGAATCAAGGGACAGCCCAATACAAGGAAGTATAAATAAGAAAAGTACATTAATATATTTCAAACTGTATTATTCCCATGATATTTGTAATTGCAAATAATTCCGGCACGAATCTTCCACTTATCTTGAAGCATTTAAACCTTCTAGCTCAGTAGACAGAATAAGCTTTTTTCAGCCTCATGCATTCATACCACTGTTTTTTCTTTCTATCTCTCTCAATTCAAATCTGTGTATTAACTCTTATATATTACTCTCTAGATACTTTATGTACGTGTCACAGCATGCCAATATATTCTAAGCATTTAAGAATAGGAATTCTGTCTTGACTATCTGTTTTAGTCAGCTTAAGCTACCATAACAAAATACCATAAACTAAGTGACTTAAATGAAAATTCACTTCCTTACAGTTCTGGGGCTAGAAGTTCATAATCGAGGTCCATGTAATTTGGCTTCTGGTGAGGGCTGTCTCTTTGTGTTGCATGTGGCTGTCCTCTCACTGTGTCCTCACATGACCTCTGTGATGATGTGAGAGAGTGCAAGCTCTCTGGTGTCTCTTCTTATAAGGGCTCTAATCCCATCCTGAAGGCTCACACTCATGACCTCTCAAAGATTACACCTGTGGGTGTCACCATTTGAATTTTGGGGGAACATAAACATTCAGTCTATAACACTCCATCCTTGGCCTTCAAAAAAATCTGCATGCTTCTTATAAACAAAATACAACATCATTTGAGGCTATCTCAACAGCCCCAGAAGTCTTAATTCATTCCAGCATCAACTCTAAAATCTAAGGTCTGAAGGCTCAACTAAATATTATCTTAATTTGCAGGTATGTGTTAATATCGATGTAAAGATTTATCCTGAAGCAAAATTTCTCTCCAGCTGTGAATTGGTGAAACCAGACATGTTATGTTCTTCCAAAATGTAATGGTTGAGACAGGCATGTTCATATCTGTGGTCTGGTCCTATAGAATCCAAGTCCAGCAGCTATCTTTTATCTCATCTAACATTCTCTGTCCCCTTTAGTTCAAGTTGGCAGTGTTTAACTGACATAATTCCATGTTTATTCCTGTCTTCTATTGAGATGGCTGAGCCCATGAGTAGCATGGCTGATCTCTTTTTCAAATCAAGGTTCATACTCAGATGAAAAGAATGGCATATTCTCTTTTTATTGGGTAGAGGGTCCTGTAGATGTCTGTTAGGTCTATTTGATCAAGAGTCAAGTTTAGATCCTGAATACTTTTGCTAGTTTTCTGCCTCAATGATCTGTCAATTACTGTTAGTGAGGTGTTGAAGTCTTCCACTCTTATTGTGTGGTTATCTAAGCAACTTTGTAGGTTTCTGAAAACTTGTTTTATGGCTCTGGGTGTTCCAGTGTTGGGTGCATATATATTTAGGATAGTTGAGTCTTCTTGTTTAATTGAACCTTTTATCATTAGGTAATGCCCTTGTTTGTCCTTTTTGTTCATGGTTGATTTAAAGTATGTTTCATCTGAGGGAACATATCTCAGTAACAGTGTTCTATCTTACTCATACTGAATGCAAAAAGCTAGAACTATTCCACTTGAGAATGAAGCAAGAAAAGGATGCCCACTCTCACCACTTCTGTTGAATATAGTACTTGAAGTCCTAGCCACAGCAATCAGGCAAGAGAAAGAAATCAAAGGCATTTAAATAGGAAGAGAGAAAATCAAACTATTTCTGTTTGCAGATAATATAATTCTATACCTAGAAAACCCCATAGTCCCTGCCCAAAGGCTCATAGAGTTGACAAACAAATTCACCAGTTTCAGGATACAAAATCAATATATAAAAATCAGTATCATTTCTATACACCAGTAAAGTACGAGCTGAGAATCAAACAAAGAATGAAATCCCATTCACAATAGCAACAAAAAAGAATAAAATACTTAGAAATACAGCTAACCAGGGAGGTGAAAGTTCTCTACAACGAGAATTACAAAACAGTGATGAAAGAAATCAGAGATGATGCAAACAAATGGAAAAAAATTCCATGCTCATGAGCAGGAAGAATTAATATTATTAAAGTGGCCATAGTTCCCAAAGCAAATTTACAGATTCAGTACTATTACTATCAAACTACCAACATCATTTTACACAGAATTAGAACAAAACTATTCTAAAATTCATATGGAACCAAAAAAGGCCCAAATAACCAAAGGAATCCTAAGCAAAAAGAACAAAGCTGGAGTTATCATACTACCCAACTTCAAACTATACTAAAATCCTACAGTAACCAAAATAGCATGGTACTGGTATTGGTACAAAAACAGATGCACAGACCAATGGAACAGGTTAGAGAACCCAGAAAGAAAGCCATGCACCTACAGCCATTTGATTTTTGACAAAGTCGAAAATAACAAGCAATGGGGAAATTACTCCCTATACAATAAATGGTGCTGGGATAACTGGCTAACCATATGCAGAAGATTAAAACTGGACCCCTTCCTTTCACTATATACAAAAATAAACTCAAGATAGATTACAGACTTAAATGTAAAACTTAAAACTATAAAAATTCTAGAAGATAACCTAAGAAATACTATTCTGGACATAGGAACTGGCAAAGATTTCATGACGAAGACACCAAAAGCAATTGAAACTAAAGCAAAAATTGACAAGTGGGATCTAATTAAATTAAAGAGCTTCTACACAGCAAAAGAAACTATTGACAGAGTAAACAATCTACAGAATTAGAGAAAATATTTGCAAACTATGCATCTGACAAAGGCCTAATATCCAAAATCTATGAAGAACTTAAGCAAATCACCAAGAAAAAAAACATTAAAAATGGGCAAAGGACATGAACAGATAATCCTCAAAAGAAGACATATAAGTGCCCAACCAGCATGTGAAAAAATGCTTAATATCACTCATCATTAGGGAAACGCAGGTTAAAACCACAATAAGATACAAGTCAGAATCGCTATTATAAAAAGTCAAAAAATAACAAAATCTGGTGAGGTTGCAGAGAAGAGGGAATGCTGATACACTGTTGTCGGGAATGTAGATTAGTTCAGCCACTTTTGAAAGCAGTTGGGAAGCTTCTCAAAGAACTTAAAACAGAACTACGATTTGACCCAGCAATCCCATTACTAGATACATATTCAAAGGAATATAAATCATTCTACTATAAAGACACATGCATGTATATGTTCATTGCAATGCTTTTCATAATAGTAAAGATATGGAATCAATCTAGATGCCCATCAATGGTGGACTAGATAAAGAAAATATGGTGCATACACACCATGGAATATTACACAGCTATAGAAACGAACAAAATTATGCCCTTTGCAGCAACACACTTGGAGCTAGAAGCCATTATCCTAAGTAAATTAATGCAGGAAAAGAAAACCAAATACTGCATATTCTCACTTACAAGTAGAAGCTAAACATTGAGTACACATGGACACAAAGAAGGGAATAATAGACACTGGGTCCCACTTGAGGATGGAGGGTGGGAGGAGGTTGGTGAGGATCAGAAAACTACCTATGATATACTATGTTCATTACCTGGGTGATGAAATAGTTTGTACACCAAACCCCGGTGGCATGCAATTTACCCATGTAACAAAACCCCTGAACCTAAAATAAATTTGGAAGGGGAAAAAATAAAAACACATACACAGACCACAATAACAATACATCTTCAAAGCACTTAGTTGATTATTATAGTTGAGCCCAAGAATTATGTGAAGAAAGCCTCACTGATACATATTTGTAAGTCTTTAAAAGGATTCATATAAATATAAGATTTTTCAGTGTCCTCAGAAACAGTAATAATATTTAAGAAAATAAGACATTGATCTACATTCAAACTGTTGTTGTTATTAAATGTAACCAAAAGACAAAACAACCACTTTGAATATACTGGAGTACAGATGTTAGTGATATGTTAACATGATACTACTCTTTTTGTGAGTTGTGGTGGAAGAGTAAGCACAGTAACTGTAGCAACCTGAAGCTCCTTTTAAATAAAGAAGTACTAAGAAAAATTATGCAACTTCTTTTAGATTACCTTTAGTTCAAAGTGAAACTGTATGAGAAGGGATGAAAAACCCACAAGACATTAGAATGATAAATAATAATAGTGTCAAACCTACTATACTCCAACATCTGAGATCTGCTGTTTGGGCATTAGTTGCAATTAATAAACATAGTATTGAAAGAGAAACTCTGGCTTTATCCTAGTGGTTTAATGTTGTAGGGAATAATAGCCCTGCCTCTTCTACCAGATCACATAAAAATGGAATATGATATCAGAAAAAGACAAATGCATGTTCAACCATATCTTTAGTATTCTCTTAAGAATGAATGTTCTCATTTTTTGCAGTATGAATAGGCTGAGAATTTTCCAAATCTTTATGTTCTGGTTCCTTTTTGCTTAACAATTTTTTCCTCAGTTCATCTCTTTTCTTTCACATTTTACTACAAGAGATCAAGAGGAACCAAACTATTCCTTTAACAATTTGCTAAGAAGCCTCCTCAGCTAGATACCCAATTTTGTTGCTCACAAGTTCTACCTTTCACGAAACACTAGAACACAGTTCAGACAAACTCTTTAACACTTTTTAACAATGATCACCTTCCCTCCAGTTTCCGATAATACATGTCTCATTTCTCTCTGAGATCTTATCAGAATTGCACTTCGTGTTCTTATTTCTAGCATGTTTCTCAAAACCCATCCCAAAAACCGACATCAGCAAGACGGTAGAATAGGACTTCCCAGCCCATATCCTTTCACCAAAACAGCAACTTGAACAACTATCCCCATACAAATACAACTTCACAAGAGCTAACAAAGCCAGGTGAAAGATTACAACACCTGTGAGTAACAGAGAAAATTTAAAAGGTGAATTGAAGAGGTTAGAAAGGAAAGTTTTATATTACCCAAGTTTTCTCTCTCCAAATCCCAGGCAATACAGAATGGAGCGGAGAGAGGGAAATGAGCACTAGACTTTTCCTCAGACTCTGGGTTTCTAGGCCTACCCCAGGGCCAAGATGGTCTGGCAGCCCCAGCCTCCAGAATATTCTCAACACCTGTCTGATCCACGAGGCCTCAGGCTTCAGGCCTGCCCTAGCATCAAGCCAGCTTAGAAACTCTAGTCATCTGGCCAGCACTTGCAGATCCAGTCTTCAAGCCAGTCCCTCTGGATACAGGCTCCAGGTCCACCAGCCCCAGGCAAATCCCTGAAGCTCCAGGCTTCAGACCTGTCCCAGATTTCAGACTATCCCAGAGCATAGCCTCAGGCTTTGTACCCTTTGTACCCTTCCTCCCAGTCAACAACACTAGCCTCAGACAGCAGGCTGGCACCCATGGACACAGGCTCCAGGCCTACTCTAGCAGATTCAGGGTTCATGTTCATTCTAGTAGACCCCAGTGCCAGGCCAACCCCCATAGATAGAGGCTCCAGGTCTGTCCCTGCAGAGCAAGGACTCAGCCCCAACCCTGTGGACTCAAGTCCCAAGCCTGTCTCAGTGCCAGGTCAGCCCCCATGAATTCAGTCTCTAGACCCACCTAGTGGCCGCAGGTGCCTTCCCCATCCCAGCAACTGTCAGCTCCTTTGGACCCAGACTTCAGACCAACCTCTGTTGATACAGGCTCTAGACCTACAACATAGACCCAGGCACCAGGCCCACCCACATTCTGACCCAGGCACTAAGACAGCCTTGCTGAGGTCTCTAGCAGCAGGCCCATCTATGGGCCATGCCAGACAGACTGCCTTGAATCTCTGGATGGGGTGACTGGTGAAGGGCTTTCCTAAACAAAGCCAGTCAACAAAGACTGGAATTCATCCCTATTTCTTCAAATGTACACAGATCAACATAAGGCAATGAGAAACATGAAAAACCAAGGAGACACAGCACCACCAAAGGAACACAATATGCCAATAGCTTGCCCTAAAGAAGTGAAGATATACAAAGTGCCTGACAAAGATTTAAAGATAATTTTTTCAGGGAAGCTCAGAAAATTTCAATAAAATACAGAGAAATAATAAAATAAAATCAGTAAAACAATAAATGATCAAGATAAGAAATTTAACAAAGATTTAAATTATTTTAAAAATTCAGACAAAATCTGGAGCTGAAAAACAATGAAACAAATAAAAAATGCAATAAGAATGTCACCAGGAGAATTGATCAAGCAGGAATATCTGTGAACTTGAAGACAGGTTATTTGAAAATATACAGTCAGGAGAAAAATAAAAAAGGATAAAGAGGAACGAATAATGCTTATGGTATTAATAGCAGGGCATCAGAAGAGCAAATATTTAATTTATAGGAGTTTGTGAAAAAATAGAGAGATGAAGGGATAGAAAGCTTATTTTAAAAGATAATAGCAGAAAACTTTCCACATATTGGAAAAAAATATAAATATCCAGATACAGAGTACAGAAAGGCCAAACATCCCCAATCGGATTCAATCCAAAGAAGATTACATCAAAAGATATTATAATGAATCTGTCAAAAATCAAAGACAAAGAAAATATCTTGAAAGCAGCAGGAGAAAATAAGCAAATAACACATAAGGGAGTTTCAATAAAGTTAGCATGAAATCTCTCAGCAGAAACCTTACAGGACAGTAGATAGTGGGACAATATATTCAAAATGATTAAGAAAAATAACTGCTAATCAAGAATACTGAATATTAGACCCACTTGGATGGTTCCTGAAAGAGACTCACTTCAAATGTAAGGATACACATGGATAGCAAATAATAGATGACAAAAGATATTCAATGCAAATGGAAAGCCAAACAATGCAGGGGTGACTTTACATGTAGAGTATATCTTATCCACAATGCTTGGGACCAGAAGTGTTTCAGATTCCAATTTTTTTGGGGGGGAGGGGAATTGGAATATTTGCATTATACTTACTGGTTTTGCATCCCTAATCAGAAAATCTGAAATCCAAAATGCTCCAGTGAGAATTTTCTTTGAGCATGGCCATTGAGCATCATGTAGGCATTCAGAAGTTTCCAATTTTGGAGCATTTTGGATTTCACGTTTTCAGATTAGAGATGCTCAACCTGTACTGTATACCACAAGTACCATTGTTACCATTTTGGTATATTTTCTTTAATGAATTCAGAATAGATTATGATCAAATACATAGCTGCCATTTTCACTTTAGAATATTGTGAGGATATGCTCATGCTATTAAAATGTCTTTGAAAGTGCTTGTTTCAACTGTTTTTACTCTTATAAATAAAACTGATGAAAATAGCAACAATATGAACAAAATGTAATATTACTTAAATTTATAATTGCCATGCACAAGGCTAACTCTTTAACATGTATTATGTCATATAATCCTCACAGAAACTGTCAGTCATTATTAGCATCATATGCATTTTATAGATGAGGAACCTGGGAGATCCGATGATTAAAATAATATGGCCCTTAACACAACAAATATAAAGATGTCTTCTGTGGCGTGTGACACTACATTTTATAGTTACTAAATCTCTATTTATGTTTGAGTGGTGTGGACAGTGGGACTCCTGTTATAAAGTGATTTGTGTGCATGTGTTCTTGCTCACTCTAGGCTCAATTATGCACCACTCTTCGAATGAGGGTGTGAACTTTTCTGCCCAACACCTTATGTAAAACAGCCTGGCAATCCCCTCCAAGGGAAGGGTGAGTGAAGTCAAGGGCCAGCCATAGACCCTGTCTACTAGAACCACCATTTTTGAATATGCCTCTCTTTACTCCACCTCACACAGATAGCAGGACCCATCTGAAGCACCAGACATACCAACTGACCTACCTGTAGGACTGTAAAGTAAGTGGCCCCACCCATGCTGCCCACAACACTGACAGAGAATGTTTTTACAACTTTTCATCCTTGGTGTTCTCATGAAACTCCAGAGTAACAAAGATAAAGTAATAGACAGAAGAAAGACTATTATTCTCCCCCAATGAGTACTGCTTTTCTTATCCCTTCTATTCTCATCTTATCCTAAAGATATCTTGAATAATGCTCTCCAAATGGAAATGAGCTAACCAGAGATGGACTTATTAAGTAGCCAAGTTCTTTCTCCATAGAAACCTAACTTGTGGATTTTTTAAAAATATTTTTCTCCAGCTGTTTAATTTAGCTTAGTGTTCATCCAACAACAACAACAAAAGAAAAAAACGGAAAAGAAAACCTCTACCAAATAATATGAATACCCATATATAGATTTTTCACATTTGCTTTCAAATCTAAAAGAAAATAAGATTTGAAGCTAATTTACAGTGATGTAATACCTTATCTTTTGACTAAGACCTGAATCAATGAAAGTCTTCACAATTTGAGCTAACATGGATTGTGCTTGAATTAGGTTAGGTAATGTCTAACATTATCCACTTCAATTTATATTCACCAATAATTGCCATAACATGTTTATTCTCTCCCAGAATTCTGCTACTAGCTTCTCTGCCCTGGCCTCTGACTTAGCCTGCCACTGTGAAGTTTGTCTCGGTTCATTAATTCCTATGTAGGTTTCTGACTTGCCTCCAAGTCACGGAGAGGATTTGTGGCTCTGTAAAGCTCTTGCAAGCACCTAATCCGTGAGGGTCCTTATAGCTGTGCAGGAGTCACCTCTGACTCTGGGCTGCCTGTATCCACAGGCACAGCTGACTGGTTTTCTCTTGGGTCTCAAGGCCAGGCATTGCACTAGACCCAAGACTTTAAGGCTGAGTAAGAAACTGAACTCCTTAGGAATGGAGGAAAGCCTTTAAGCCTTTTTACCTTATTTCCCAGCTCTTCTCTTTGGGGTAGTGAGAGCTACAGCAAACAAAGACCCTTTATCTCTCTTCCCTGTAGAGTTTCTTGACTAATATTAAAGCCATCTCAAATATCCAAGTTCTGCTATCAATTTTATTTCTGATCATGTTGTTTGCGGCTATTCTTTCCCACCAGTCAGGACAGACTTGTCCATGGTACCAGTGCATTTCATTTCCTTTATTCATTCTCAAATCCCTCCTGCCAATACACTTAAGGATTCTATTAAAAAGTCACTCAAGTTTCTCTTACGTATTTCCTTCTCACATGGTCTAGTTTATTGAAAAAAAAAACTAGCTTAACATTTGAAATAGATACAAAAGAAAAAAATCTATACCAGCTAATAGAAATATCATCATCATCATCATCATCATCATCATCTCTAACAATTACATAGTATTAAAAGGTACCAGGCACTAATATAACTGCTTTACACATATGAATTCTTTCATTCCTTACAAGTTAACAGAGGAGGTAATAGTATTGTCCTTATTTTACAGATAAGGAATCTACAGCACAGAGAGAATAAATAATGTGTGCAAGGTCACAGAAACAGTAAATCATAAAGGCAGCATCAAAGCTGGATTCAGACACCCTGCTCTAAACCCCAGCAACATGCAGCTTTCCTACAATGTCAATTCTTGATGGCTTCCACAAATCACTATTTCATGTAACCAAACACTCTGTCTTTTGAGTTTGTAATTCTCTCCTGAGTGTGTATCATGGTGTATTTACCCTAAAGGGATACTCAGTGAGAAATTCAGCAGGTATGACTATCAAGCAGGCTAGTATAAAAACTGAGTTTGAATGTCCACAACAGAATAGAAACTTTGACACCTGCATACCAACATGTAAACTATATCAAAACTTTTTTTTTATTTGCAACATTTATTTTAAGTTCGGGGGTACATGTGCATGATGGGCAGGTTTGTTACATAGGTAAATGTGTGCATTGGTGATTTGCTGCACAGATCATACCATCACTCATGTATTAAGCCCAGCATCCACTAGCTATTTTCTTCCTGATTCTCTCCCTTCTCCCATCCCTCACCCTCCAATGACCCCAGTGTGTGTTTTCTCCACACCATGTGTCCATGTGTTCTCATCATTTTGCTCCCACTTGTAAGCCAGAACATGTGATATTTGGTTTTCTGCTCCTGTATTAGTTTACCGAGGGTGATGGCCTCCAGTTCCGTCCATGTCCCTGCAAAGGACATGATCTCATTCTTTTTTATGGCTGCTTAGTATTCCATGTTGTATATGTACCACATTATCTTTATCCAGTCTATCACTGATGGGCATTTAGGTTTATTCTATGTCTTTGCTGTTGTAAATAGTGCTGCAGTGAACATATGTGTGCATGTGTCTTTATAATAGAAAAATTTATATTCCTTTGGGTATATACCCAGTAATGGGATTGCTGGGTCAAATGGTATTTCTGTCCTAGGTCTTTGAGGAATCGCCACACTGTCTTCCACAATGGTTGGACTAATTTACACTGCCACCAACAGTGTAAAAATGTTCCTTTTTCTCCACAGCCTCACCAGCATCTGTTATTTTTTGACTTTTTAATAATAGCCATTCTGACTGGTGTGAGATGGTATCTCATTGTGTGGTTTTGATTTGCATTTCTCTAGTGATCAGTGATGTTTAGCTATCAACAACTTTTATGTAACAGTATGGAAAGCATTGCCCACATTTTATGGAGGAGAAAACTAAAGCTCAGGACATTCAAATATCTTGACCACCATCACATATGTAGTGGCTGAACTATTTTATTATAAATTGTATATTCTTTTCCATTTTAACACAATTTCCATTCAATAAATATGGTCTAGTAAATTGCATAAAAGTCATAACATACTCTAACAAGGTACTCTTACACTTAATCCTAGTGGAAATTTTCCACATCTCCATGGCCTTCTCCTCAAATTCAGATTACCCTCCTGAGACATTCAAATGCAGGCAGTGGCCTAAGGTGGAGGTAATAGGAACTGTTAGATGGACCAGGCAAACGTTACACTGAGACAGTCTATCATGTATGCTTCACAGCCACACCCTTAAAGTTTTCTGTAATTCCACAAACAGCTGAAAGTATTTTCTTCAATTTCTCTAGTCTGCTCATTCAGTGACAGAACATACAAACTGACTTCTCTGCTAGGGGATAGCCAATCACTTTGACCAAAAAACATTTGCAAAGGGCAAAGTTTCACTGTTCACATTTTTTAGAGTCATTATGGTGTGAAGTACAGAAAAAAAATCTTTAAAAAAGCAACAGTCAACTAATTCAAGTCCACTGATAGTAATTCACTATCAGTGTGAACATGGGAAAATATCCCCCAGCCCCAGTTTTAGTTAATTCACCTGTAAGTATATAAGAATAATATGTATTGATAAAAAATATAATTTTTAAATTTTAAAAATTAAAAAATAAAATACATAAAATAAAAAGGAAAGAGGAGGTGGAACAAAGTTTGAAAGTGCTAATGTCTATCTTTCAAATCATACAGACAATAAGTATATTCTTTAAAATTAAAAAATCTATATATGAGGTGGGAGGATTGCTTGAGCCCAGGAGTTCAAGACCAGCCTGGGCAATATAGTGAGATCTAGTCCCTACAAAAAAAAATTTAATTAGGCAGGTATGGTGGCATAAACCAATAGTTCCAGCTACCCAGGAGCCTAAGGTGGGAGGAACACTTGAGCCCAGGAGGTCCAGGTTGCAGTGAGCTGTGATAGCACCATTGCACTCTGGCCTGGACAATAGAGCAAGACCCTGTCTCAAATACATATATGTGTATATATATATATGTGTATATATATATACACACATATATATACACATATATATATATAAGTGTGTGTGTATATATATATATACACACACACATATATATATACATATATGCTTAACATTTATGCCTAACTCTAGGCTCTATTATGCACCACTCTTTGAATGAGGGCTTGAACATATATATTTTTATTATTTACATATATATAATACATATATATGCATACACATAATATTGTTATAATTTTTGGGATTAGAGAGAGGCAGTAAATGCCACTGTATCTTCCACTGTAGAGTTTAGAACCAGCTAAGAAAAAAGAGAAACGAAAAGGGCAAATCCTTATCAAAGTGCCTGATTTATTGACAAAACTGTTCAAAGACCATAACTTTAGTTCTGCAGCTAGGTTGGGTTCCTTGAATGTCTCCGGTATTGGGCATGATTTTCCTCTACTTATAGGTAGAGAAAAATAAGGTCTGGCCGCTGGCATCTAGCCCAGATGGAAATCTACTCCTGTGTCCTGAAGACATGTGAGCTCTGCCAAGCGCAGACCCAGAAAGCACAAAGCCATGCATGCTAAGCTCCTTCTACAAGATTTATCGGTAAGATAAGTCAATAACTTCCCTCAAAAGAGGAGTCAGTGAGGAGGAAGAGCTGAAAGTGTTCCTTTAATATTTTTCTTCTGTGGAGTGGAAATTCTCTCCTCATTATAAATTCACAAAGATGATGTTTTCAGCTAAGAACTCTCTTATGCATACCTAATTGCATGTTGAATATTTCAATTTGGATATAACACAAGTACCTAAAATTTAAAAGCCTGAAATTGAATTAGTAATCTTATTTCTTAATTTATTCCCCCTCTAAGGTGCCCCATCTCCATAAAAGGTACCACCCCCCTTTCAGAGACTCAGACCAAAAATCTAGGCTTTCCTAATGCTTCTCTGTCTGACTTTATTGAAGTAAACACGAGATCTTACTTAATTCTACCTTCTAAATATTTCATATAAATCTCAATTATCTCCCCATTCCCACCATCATCATTCTCTTCCAGGACATTATTCTCTCCTGTATTTTTGTCTTACGTCCTATTTTTCTTTTTCTACTCCTGCCCTCTACCTTATCATTTACTTGAACTAATTCTCCTAGCAATGCCCAAATTTACTTTCCAAATATGTAAATTGAATTCCATTTATCTGATGCCAAGCTATGATTTCTTCAGGTTTCAGCTTAAATCTTATTTTTTTTAGGAAGGACTTTATAATTTTCTGTAGAGTTAGTTTACAGAAACTTATTATTTACTTTGTCTTATGATAATACTCACCATACTTTACTTTAATTGCTTTTAATATCTGTCTTCTCCACTAGCTTCTGATTTTCATCAGAGAAGAGACCAGGGTCAAATTGTTCACAACTGTACACAGAAATTCAAGCAGCATAGCTGAAGCATAATGGGAGCATAAAAATATTTAATGAATGAGTGAGCTCTAAATTATATTAATCTTTGCTGATATTGAAAATCTCTAATATGAACTGTAAATGAATCAGTCAAAAACCTATGACCAGTCAGCCAGTCAGCTTGCAGAAATGATAGTCTAAGAACTTATCAGATTTTTCTCCTGCAGAAAATAACTATAAAATCTGGAAACAATACAAAAAGCAATTCCATAAATGTACTAGAAGTTAAAAAAAGCAGACAGATTCTGGCATGAGTACATACTCAGAGGAAGAAAGCTGGGTGATTTACAAATAAGTTCCCATCTTTATGGCTTTTAGCTTAGGAAAGTACAGTTGGTACAGTGAGATGCTGATTGAAAAAATATAGTCTCTGTTGCCTAGGTAACCAGACAACTGAAGCAAAGTGAAACATGGTTGTTGAAAACAGCAATGAAATCTCAGAAAGAAAAGAGAGAAGGGGGATTCCCCATTTGTGTCTACCCACATCTCTGACTGAGGACTGGGCTGTAAATATTTAGAACAAAGCAAAGCAGAATTTCAGCTAAAGCAGAATTTCAACTCATGTAACTCTGAGCTGAAAGCAAAGCTACCACCCAAAAATCTGGGTTTTCCCTTTGTGTCCAGATTTTTTTAAATGCCTGCTCAGAAGGGGAGGAGGAAGAGGAAGAAGAGAAACAACAATATTAGTTGGAAAAAAATAATAGAATCCTGAATATTCACAACTTTATACTCATAATGTCTAGGATATAATCCAAAATTACCTGATGTCTAAAGAACCAAGAAAATGGAAAATATTCTCAAGACAAAAGAAAATCAACCTTGCTCAATCCCTAAATGAACACAATGCTAGGACTACCAAATGATGAGTTAATGATTACATTTTAATGATAACAATACTATCACATCACATTTCAGTGCTATAGCAGTTAATCTAATTAACTGTTAGAACTTTTCTAAATAAAACAAAGTAAAATAAGTGTATGATACATTTTTAAATATATAAAAATCCAGCAAAGAAATAGAACATATAAAGAAGAACCAAATGGAAAGGTGAGAACTGAAAAAATACAATATTGAAATTTGAAAATCACTGGATGGACTTAACAGGGAAATAAATATTACAAAGGAAATAGTACATGAACTTACATGTTCATCAATAGAAATTACCTTAGGGACTTCTCATGAAAACCATGGAGGCCATTAAGAGATTGTAACACATCTTTAAAGAGTTGAAACAAACAAAATCTTGCCAACCAGAATTTTCTAACTAGTAAAAATATTTGTCAAGAATCACAGAAAATAAAAACATTTTGGATAAAACAAATTAAGAGCATGTGCTGTCAACATTACTGCACTAAAATAGATGCTAAAGGAAGTTCTTCAGGCTAAAGGCATATGATGTAACATGAAAACTTAGACTCTCAGAGCAGAAGAAAGAACATCAAAAATGTTATATATCTGGGTAAATGTCGAAGACTTTTTTTCTTTTTGATTTATTCCTCTTAAACCATACAACCACTTAGAACTAAAATTATATTATCTTATGGACTTTATAAATGTATTTAGATGAAATTAATATTATGATATGCATTAATTTTCTTTTGCTGCCATAATAAATCACCAAAACTTAATGGATTAAATGCACAAATTTATTATATTACAGTTCTCTAGGTCAGAATATCTGATTTGAATCTCACCAGGCTAAAATCAAGGAGGCAGTATGTGTTTTTCACTTAAAGCTCTAGGGAAGATTTTGCTTCCTTGCTCATTGGGTTATTGGCAGAAGTCTCTTGTATGTGTAGGACTAAGATCTCTACTTCCTTCTGGCTGTCAACTAAAGGAATTCCTAATTTCTATGGGACACTCTTATTCCTTGTCTCATGAACCTCTTTCTTTATCTTCAAACAAATAGCAGGTCAAATCCCTTTTTCAATCCTTTTTCTTTCTTCCATTTCATCTCTGTGACCTAGCTAACAAAAACTCTCCTCCTTTAAAGACATTATGATTAGATTTGGTCCACCCATATAATCAAGGATAATCTCCCCATCTCAAATATATCTGCAAAATATGTTTTGCCATAGAAGGTAACATATTTACAAGCTCTGGAAATTAGGGCCTGTGGATCTTTGGGGGCATATAGTTCTGCTTATCACATAAAAGTACACTAAAATTTGGGGAAAGAGAATATACAACTATAGCATTGAAATTTTAAAATATTTTACAGAAAGTAATACAATATTAATTGTAAGTAAAATATAAAATGTTAAAAAAAGCAACCCCAAACACAAGTATTTTTTAATATTGCAGAAAAATATAGCCAAAATTTTATAGACAATTTTTAAGAACTGTAAAACAAAATCAAATTTTTAAAAATCTGTCAAGAAAGGAGGAAGTCAGGACCAGAAACAAAGACAAAAAGAAATAGTAACAAACAGTGGAAATAAAATTCAAACATACTGATACTTACATTAAAGTATAATGACCTAAACACACACCAATTCAAAGGCAAAAATTGTCATAATAAAATTTAAAAGATAAAAACAATTATATGATATCTGTAAGAAATGCATTTTTAACATAATGAACAGACTGAAAGTAAATAAAGAGAAAAAGACATACAAACAGTAAACATAGAAAGAGTGGAGTGACTGTTTTTACCAGATAAAATATATTCAAAGACAAAAATTATTCTCAGAGGAAAAAAAAAAGCCTGACACAGAAGGCCATATAATATATGATTACATTCATATGAAGTGTCCACAAAAGGCAAATCTAAAGAGACAGAGAGTAAATGAGTGGTTTCCAAGTGCTTGACAAAGGGAACAATGGAGAATCACTGCTAATAGGTACAGAATTTATTTTGAGAGTGACAAAGTGTTTTGAAATGATACTATTGATGGATGTAAAACTCTGTGAATATACCAAAACTCTCTGAGCTCTGCACTTCAAAAGAAAAAAATGTATGATATGTGAATTATATATCAATACATCTATTATTTTAAAAGTATTCTGAGTAAACGTATAACTCATAATAATAAAAGGGTCAATTTATCATAAAAGACAGGATAATCATAAATATGTAAGTACTAATTAAAAGAGCTTTCAAATACATAAAACAAAAATATTACAGTATTTAAGGGAGAAATAGACAACCTCACAATCATCGTTAGCTATTTAAAGACCCTCCTCTCACTTGATAAAACTAGACAAAAATATAGCAATAATATAAACGATCTGAACATTACCTACCACATTAACTTAATAGACAACTGATGATAGATGATAGATTAGAGATAGATAGATTGATGATGATAGATAGATAGATAGATAGATAGATAGATAGATATAAAAGAAGGGAGGGGCCGGGCACGGTGGCTCACGCCTGTAATACCAGCACTTTGGGAGGCCGGGGTGGGCGGATCACAAGGTCAGGAGATTGAGACCATCCTGGCTAACACGGTGAAACCCCATCTCTACTAAAAATACGAAAAATTAGCCGAGCGCGGCGGCGGTCACCTGTAGTCCCAGCTACTTGGGAGGCTGAGGCAGGAGAATGGCATGAACCCGGGAGGCAGAGCTTGCCGTGAGCCAAGATCACGCCACTGCACTCTAGCCTCGGCGACAGAGCCAGACTCCATCTCAAAAAAAAAAAAAAAAAGAAGGGAGGGAGGAAAGGAGGAAGGAAGGATGGAAAAAAGGAACTATACCCAACAGCAAAATACTCATTTTTTCAGGCACCTAAGGTGCTTTTCCCAGGATATATCATATAATGTGCCATAAAAAAATTCTCAATACATTTAACAATATTGAAATCACACAAAATTTGTTTCTGAACCTCAATGAGACTAAACTGGAAATCAATAGCAATAATATAACTAGGAGAAATACAAATATTTGGTAATTCGTGAACATACTTTCAAATGATATATGGGTTAAAGAAGACACCCAAGAGAAATTATAACATCATTTAAACTAAACAACAATAAAAATATAACATATCAAAATTTACAAAATATAGGTAAAGCAGTATTTAGAGAGATATTTATACATGTAAATGTCTATGCTAGAAATAAATATTAAAAGATAATTATTTGAATTCCCATCTTAAAAACTGGACAAAGAGAAAAATGAACCTAAATGAAATGGGAAGAAGAAAATAATAAAGGAAGAAATCAATGAAATGGAAAAGAAGAAAAACAAGACTATTATCATTAAAACCAAAGCTAGTTATCTCAAATACAAGTAAAATTAAAAATCACTTGTCTATGCTAATAAAGAAAAGAGGGTCCAGGCACAGTAGCTCACGCATGTAATCCCAGCACTTTGGGAGGCTGAGGTGGGCAGATCACTTGAGGTCAGGAGTTTGAGACCAGCCCAGCTAACATGATAAAACCCAGTCTCTACTAAAAATACAAAAATCACCTGGGTGTGATGGCACACACATGTAATCTCAGCTACTTGGGAGGCTGAGGCAGGAGAATTGCTTAAACCTGGGAGATGGAGGTTGCAGTGAGCCGAGATTGCTCCACTGCACTCCAGCCTGGGTGACAGAGCAAGACTCTGTCTCAAAAAAAAAAGAAAGAAAGAAAGAAAAAAGAAAAGAGAAACACATGTCAAAATGTCAACATAGAAAGAGGGTACATCAGTACAGATCCTACATACAATGAAAGCACAATAACGGAATACGATAAACAACTTTATGCAATACATTAACATCCTAGATGAAATAAATTCCTTAAGGTCATAAAGTACCTAATTCAACCAAAGAAAACACAAAATCCTTGAATATCTTATATCAATTAAAGAATGAATTTATAATTTTAAAGCCTTCCCACAAAGAAAACTCCAGGATCAAGTAGCTCTGCTGTTGAATTCTGTCACATATTTTTAAACCAATTCTATGCAGACTCTGTCAGAAAATAGTAAAGAACACTTCCAAAAGTCCTTTATCTGGATGGTATTACCCAGATCCCTAAATCAGAAAATATTATAAGAATTATAAAACTATAAACCAACATCCATTATGAACATGACTGCAAAAATTTTGAACAAAAGTTTACAAATCAAATCTAACAGTATAAAAATAGATAAAATGCATCATGACCAAGTGAGACTTATTACAGGAATGGCTAAGTTGGTGTAACATCTGAAAATCAGTGTAATTCACCATATAAAAACATAAAGGAGAAAAATTATATAATCCTTTCTCTTTTTTTAGTGGCTTAAATCAACACACATTTATTATTTTATGGTTCTGGAGGTCAGAGTCTCACTAGGCTCAAATGCAGATGTCACCAGGTCTAATTGCTTCTGGAGACTCCAGGGGCAAAATCATTTCCTTGCCTTTTCCAGCTCCTAGAGGCCACTTGCACTCCTTGGCTCCTGCCCCCTTCCCCCCATCTTCAAAGCTGGCAGCACAGCACCTCCAAATGTCTCTTTCTGACTCTGAACCCTGCCTCCTTCTTACAAGGACCTTTGCAATTAAATGCTTGTCTCTGCATCTCGGGATCCTTAATCATTCATATTGCACATTCCTGTTGCTGTGGGAGGTGCCTATCACAGGATCTAGGGATCAGGCATGGGCATTTTAGGAGGTCATTATTATGTTTACCACCATACTTCTCTCAAAGGGCTCCAAAGAAGAAAAGGCTTGGGAATGGGGCTGGGGTGACAGGCTATGAAGAAGATGCTGCTGAGCAATTAACTCAAGCTCCATCTTAGAATATCTGGGTTTGGTGAGGTTTGACGGGCCCAGGAGGTACAACCTGATGCTTACTGTGATCAGTGGTGAATTCCTCATCACTGGACGTATTCAACTAAAGGTTATGAGATGTTTGACCCTGGTCATCTTTTTCTTCATTGTAATTTATTTTGAAATAATTTTAACTGCAAAACTAGTACAGAGAGTTCTGATATGACGTCACCCAGTTTCTCCTAGTGTTAACATTGCACATAATCACAGTACACTGACACTGACACACTTTAACTCACTACTCTGCAGACCCCAGTGGAGTTCCACCCATTTACTCCCCTAATGTCCCTTCTCTGGTTGGAGACCCCACCCAGGGTCCCACACGCATTTGGTTGCCATGCCTTCTTAGTTCCTTCCAGTCCAGTGCAGTTCCTGGTCTTTCATCACCATGACACTTTTGAGAAGGGAGCATTGACCTGTTATTTTGAGAATGCCCATGAATTTGTGATTGAAATTTTTCATGATCATTTCTATAGATGCAGAAATAGTATTTCACGAGTTGTAATAAGTGTCTGAAAACGAAGAATAGGAGGCATAGTTTAAAGACAGCTATGAAAATCTGCAGCTAATATCATACACAGCTGTGGCATGTTCAAAAACTTTTAGCCAAGATCAGGAAAAAAGCATGGATGTCTGTTCTTCCCCACTTCACTTTAATATTGTACTGGACGTACTAGCCAACTCAGTAAGGCCAGAAAAAGTAATAAAAAGAATAAAGATTGGAAAAATGGAATCATACTGTTTACAGAGGACATAATTGTGTTTATAGAAAACCCTTTAAAAATCTACAGAAATATCTACTAGAACAAATAAGTGATTTAAGTAATGTATCAGCATACAAGATCAAACAGAAAAATCAACTTAAGTTTTACATATTAGAAATAAAAAATTTAAAAATAATCTTTAAAAATGTAACTATTAGGCTGGGCGCAGTAGCTCATGCCTGTAATCCCAGCACTTTGGGAGGCCAAGGCGAGAGGATCACTTGAGGTCAGGGGTTCGAGACCAGCCTGGCCAACATGATGAAACCCCCATTTCGACTAAAAATACAAAAATTAGCAGGGTGTGGTTGCTAATGCCTGTAGTCCCAGCTACTTGGGAGGCTGAGATGGTAGAATCACCTGAACCCAGGAGGCGGAGGTTGCAGTGAGCCGAGATTGCACCACTGTACTCCAACCGGGGCAACAGAGTGAGACTCCATCTAAAAAAAAAAAACACGAAGTAACTATTGCAATAGCAGAAAAAAAAGTAAATTTAACAAAAGATTTCTAAGAACTGAGCAATGAAAACTACAAAACATTGCAAATACAAATTAACGACCTAAAAAAAATGGAGAGCCATGCTATGCTCACGGTTCAGAAGACTAATATTAGTAAGATGGCAACTCTCCACAAATTGGATATATAGGTTCAATGTAATTCTAATAAGATACTAGGAGGCTTTGTTGAATAAATTGACAAGTTATTTTATACTTTACATGAAAAGAGAAAATAACCTAGGATAGCCAAAAACAATCATGAACTCAAGAGTCAACTTGAAGTATTAGCTTGATTTGCCTTCATTACTTAAAGCAAAGCTATAGTACTTATGGCACTGTGGCATTGGTATAAGTTAAGAATCCACAAATAAACTCACACATTTATGGCCAATTTATTTTCAACAAAGGCACTGAGGTAATTCAATGAAGAAAAAGTCTATTCAATAAATTGCACTGGAACAATTGGATATCTGTAAGAACAAAGAAGAAATAATAAACCTCAACCTGGGTTACGCAAAGAAATCTTAGACAAGACACAAAAGACTACTAAAACAGTGATAAGTTAAACTTCATAAAAATTAAAACCTTTTTCTCTTTGAAAGACAGGTACAGATCATATAACTGGCAGATGGGAAATTGGAATTCCATTTTAGGTATCCTAGGCCCTAAAACCCTAGCCTTTTTCACCACTCCATGTGGTCTCTGACACTCACTCTGGGGTAAGGTAGTCTGATCAGAAATAAACAGCATATATCAGCATATATATCTAAAGAAGCCTAGGAAATATTTGATACAATGAGTCAAAGGTCAATGATAGTAGCTAACATATGTATTACATAAAACTAAACTTTCTTACACTACACAGAACGTTTCCAGAAAGTAGATACCTTTTGCCTCCTCATATTACATAGATAACCAATAAAACAGATGGCATAAAAAAGTAAGAAATGTACCCAGAATGGAAATAGCACTGACTGACCAGGGATCTGGACCATTAGTCTTAACTCCTTACTGACAAGGAGTATGACCTTAAATTTCTGCACATTAGATTCCCTTTATCTAAAATACAAAGGTTAACTTAGAAGGACAAACCCTCATGCTCCTTTCAGATTCATAATATTAGAAAAGATTCTCCAGTCCTTAATCAACAACTTTTACTGCCAAGTTCTAACTGTGCGTAGTTCCTCAGGTTGAGCGAGGAGCATTAGAACAAACAGAGTCCGAACCCCAGATCTGAAGTCAGGACCATCACGATGGCTAACGCTCCCCTTTGGCAGTTGAGCTGCATAGTCCCTGCTGGGGCACCATCTGTCACAGCCCTATGAAGCCAGAGGATAAAAGGTGGGAAATGTTCACTAGCTGTGGTGTTTTATGTGGTGGGTTATTTTTCACCAGCTGCAGATGGCTCTGCAAGAAAAAAAAAAAGAGGGCACCTCAGTGACTGGAAAATCACACCCAACAGTGTCACCAGAGATGAATGAGCTCTCTGTCTAACTGGGAGCTAGGCCTGGAGATTCACTTTGGGGAGAGTCCAGCCTCCTCTGTGTTTTCTGACAATCTCCATCCAAACTCCCCACAGGCCTGTGGTGTCTAGTACTGCACAATCTCACAGCCCCCATGTACTCAATTCACAATGATTAATGATGCGATGCAGTGCCTCAGACTCATCCACCCATTCTAGAAGTCCCTATAAAATAGCAGTTTGTACCTGGCCCACAGTAGGTACTTGACAGGATATTTATCCAAATATATTGCATTGAAAAGTCCTTCACGTCTATCATAGAAAACTACAGATGGAGCTTGTTCTTTCACCTCTATCAAATATCTTCTGAAAATAAAGCTATTTAAGCATAAGAGGCCAAGCCTGATTCAATCTGATTGTCGCTGTTGTTCCAAGCCTTCTTCCATTGTCCCAAATTCCTGCTTTAATTTTGAGCTAACTGAAATTAACCTCTTGTACATCTAACACAGCTGGGGTAATGAGAAGTTCTAAAATTAACAATAATAGAGTTAGGGCTTGGCCCAGTCATTAAATGGTGAAATTTGTTTGGGGCATCCAAAATATTTCCTTTTTGCATCAGCCAAAATACCACTGGCTGCTCTTTTTTACTTCTCTGCAAAAACTTGCTTTCAGAAATGGCTCTGACATCCGTCATCTATACCATAGCATAAGTGTGTCAATGTGATGGATTCTGAGGAAATTTACATCCTAAGGCATAATTCTAATTGTTTCATGAAAACTTTAGCCAACCAAATAAGCAATTTAGCTGGGAGAATTCAGGGAGAGGTTCTGTTTTTTGTTTTTGTTTTGTTTTGTTTTGTTTTTTGAGACAGAGTCCCACTCTGTCACCCAGGCTGAAGTGCACTGGCACAATCTTGGCTCACTGCAAACTCCGCCTCCCAGGTTCAAGTTATTCCCCAGCCTCAGCCTTCCAAGTAGCTGGGATTACAGGCATGTGCCACCACACCCTGCTAATTTTTGTATTTTTAGTAGAGACAGTGTTTCACCATGTTGGCCAGGATGTTCTCGATCTCCTGACTTCGTGATCTCCCACCTCGGCCTCCCAAAGTGCTGGGATTACAGGCGTGAGCCCCATGGCTGGTCCTGTTCGTTATATCATAGAGACTATGTTACCTAAAAGTGAAATAGGCCTTAACTTTTTTTGTGTACTCTCTTCCACTACTTCTTTTGACCTTTAGCTAGCCATACACCTGATTCACTGTGTTAATGCTTTTGATGCTAAAAGGCGAAATGGATGGCTAATTACTTTAAAAAGCTACTACCAAGGAGTGACTAACAGTCTGGAAAGACACAAGCAGACAGCATCATGAAATACACCTGTGCATTCAAAGAGTTAATGTATTTTTGAAGGTTTCCTCCTCCTTAGAAAGATATTCCTCACTTTGAAGTAGAAAAAATCTAGGTGTACCTGAAGAGGAATGCTAAAAGAAGAGAGGCTGCTTTTAGGACATATTGAACTCCAAACTTTAAATGATTTAAATGCAATCCCCATGTGCAGCTTCTAAACCAAAGCACCTCACCCCAGGGAAGAGATGAGAAATTTTGAGGGCAATTGAACACTGAGAATTCTCACCGTGGCTTAGCAAAAAGTGACTTAGCACATGTGTTTCAGTAATTATGAAGCGTCAGAGTGCTCACTGGCTCTGAAACACAGTCACCAGTATGACAACTCGGGTGCTGGTATAAGAGGCAATCGGATGAGGCAGGAATGAACACCTTTTGCCTTTGCAGTCTGCTCATGCTCTGGGCAACTTTTCTTCTGGGAATGGATGTCTGGGTTGTGCACTCACACCAAGATTATTCATTACTTTTTAAGATTAGCTGTGCAGAGCGAATCAGGGGAAGAAGAAAGGTGGAATGCTTATTAGGTAACCACCATGTATTCAGCGCCTACTAGGAACCTGGAATTTTACATATACTCCTTAAAAACAAAAAGAAAAAAAAATATTGTGAAAACTCACATACATTACAGAAAGATATAGAAACAGCAAGCTCCTCTGTCACTCTGCACAAATCATAAAATAGAGTGTTGCTAGGTGCTCAGAGGGCCTCTGCAGATTCATGCTTTAGAACCACCTACCCCTCCCATAAAGGTTAGCCTCATTTATGTCAATCTCTTTGCCATATATATTCCTTGTAAACATGCATTTATAAAGGCTTGGTTTAGTTGTGCTTGTTTCTGAATTATATATAAATAGAATTATGCAGCATGAACTCCTTTGTACCTGGCTTCTTTCATTCAGAACAAAGTTATGTTTATGATGTTCATGTTTTTGTTTATAAATGCGATTTGTTCATTTCATTGCTGTCATATTATATTACATGACTATATCACAATTTGTTTATTCAACTGTTGATGGGCTTTGGGTTAGAACTACTATAAATAATCTGCTATGAACATTCCTATACCTGTCTTTTGAGGCAGATGGGAATGCATTGTTAGATACATACCTAGTGGTAGAATTGAGGGTCATGATAGACTAAGGGCCTATACAGTCAAGTTAGTGCAGACAGGTAAGTCCATTATGTAATTCACACCTATAGACATTTATGGAAACTTACACAAGTACTTTGAAATCAGGAATCATCCAATCAATAATTATCTTGAATCTAATGCAATGTTCTATAGTAGACCTGCAAATGGGAAACTCACAAATGGTGACTAAATCAGAACCAAAAAAAAGTCATTCATTCATTTATTTGACTTTTTTCATTGAATACTAGCTGTGTACTACATACTGTGCTAGGAGCCTGCATTGTTCTCTGTAGAGTAGAACTTTCTAATAGAAAATAAGAATCACAGAATTGCAGTAGTGTATAACTGAAAAGAGATAATATAGTTGAGGCCATTTATTAAATAATGAAATTCAGAGCCACAGAGAAGTAAAGGAATTTACTCAATGTCTATAGAGAGCTGTAGGATGCAGGTCTCTTGGTTCTCAGATCTAGAGAAATCTTTTCTGAGAAGGAAGAGTGGGGTCAAGGAAAGGAAAGTTGTGTGCTCATATTAACTAAATTCACTGCTCCTGAGATTCTATTTTCCCTTTCTTCTCCCTTTTAAAGGCTAAAATAAGAAGTATACAACTGACCAAGGTGCAAAGTTTGTTTCTTCTCTCAGTCTCCAAAGACTTTGCCTCTGACATGGTCTACATCTTCCTTCTCCAGGTACTTATTCTAGCAAACCTGAGGTGCTTAAGAAACTCAATCCAACTATTCTATAACATCGATTGATTTTGTTAATACTCTAAAAAGCCTTGCCTTCTCAGCCTCACCCACCATGTTGCCACAGCAGCTGTGGCATGAAAGAACCACAGCTACGAGAGAGTAATGCACCTTTCCCAGATCAGGTACAATATTTCTGGCAAATGAGATTTACATGGTCACTTTAGCCTCATTAAACCTAGTTCAATTTGTATCTTTCCATACATTTCTCAAAAAGTTTTGAACAGTCACAATTCAGTGATCATAGAAGCTTCATTTTGACCTATTTTTCTTTAAGAAAAAAATAGGACAATGCTATTTTCTTCCAAGACATCATTAGTACTCTTGGGTTTCTTCTCACTAAAATTTGGAGAGTTCAATATTCTGTTCAATGGTAGAAAGAGCATGGGAATTGGGGGACAGAATACATGATTTATATCCAGGCTTCCAGACAAACCATCACCTCTGTCCCAAGGTTGTTTATTATGTATAATCCATTTGAAAAATTGTTTAATAGTAAGTGCTTAAAAATGTTACCCCTTTCTGTTTTTTCTTTTTCTTTCTTTATTTTGGCTTAAATTGAGTTCTGAAAAAAGTGCTAATTTAACTCCTCAGAATAAAAAGACTGCAAGGTCTTGTCAGGCTCTGTATGATTCTGCAGAAACAGTGTTGTGTCTAGTTCCAATGGCAGCTACAGTCCCCAGCCTGAATGCACCAATGTATGAAAAGGACCATAACTATCTCCGGGAAGACCAAACTAAATTCAGCTTCTCTTGATGGCAAATCTCCACTTTGACAATCTGCTTCTTAAAACAACTATGTCTTTTCCCTGTTTATTTTTCTTCTACCTCCCCAGCATTTCTGTTTTAAATCTGGGGAGTCTCAAAAAAGATATGAGGAAGTTCTTTTTAATTCCTCTGTCAGAGTGTGATGACCCACTACATAGAGTCTCATAAGTTGTACCCCATAGAGCAGGCAATCAAAGATTTTAAAATGACATGTTTAGATGAGCATTTTTAGCTCTGGGCTAAAAATCAATACTGGAAAGTGCTGGAACATGGCTCATCTTGCTGTGAAAACACTCAATCAGGGCTCAACCTACAGCAGAGTTAAATTAGTAGAATGCTTATATTTCAAAGTGTTCAATTGGGAGTACTCAAATTTTGATGCATTTTAGTTGGGTACTGATTAGCAACTAGCTGACTGCTAAATGGACTGTCACCTTCCCTTTCGACAATTCACTGAAAATTAGTCCCTCAACGTTATTTGAACACAGAGGAAATGGGTTGAGAGGGCTAGAGTTAAAGATGGGATTTCATTTGGTGTATTTATGTGAGAACTTTTAGTGTGCTGCTGATATTTAAGGACTTCTGTAAATGCAAAAGAGGGGAAAAGGTTGGGAATGACAGACAGTGAGTTCTGCTCAGCAGGCGTTGACTCTATAGTCAGAGTATGAATGGATCTAGTTCTTTTTAAATGTTAATAAGCTTTTACACTGGAAAGGATTTCATATGTAGTTGCTATAATATCAGGCACTGGCCTATCCTGTGGTGGCTGCAGTAGCTTGGGTGTTTGAATTACTGCCAATATTAGGTGAGAAGGAATTCAAAAGAGATGTTTAAATGTTAATACAAAAAAAATCTTACATTTGAAAAGTAAATATAAACTATAGGTATTTTCTTCCTTCACATCCGTTTCTTAATTGTATTATTTTGATATAGAATTGAATTTCAGTCCATCATGACATTATCTTAGTAATAGAAAATGCATGAAAGGCAAGCATAAGCATGGGCTGAGGTGAGTAGGATCTCTACTTTCCAGCGCTTAGAGAAAAGTGTTTTCCTGAGTATGTAGTCATTATATTGCAGGGTTTGGATCTCAAATCTTCACATTCTTCCCTGACTTCTTAGGCAGCAAATGTCAAAGAAACGAAGTGATGTGAGAGGAGGTGGAATGATAATAATTTGGATCTAATAAAAATTAAATATAATTGTCTTGGCTTCCAAAAAAAAAGTAAAACCCATCTTAAGCAGAGTTTAATATTGGAATTATAACAACAAAATAAATGATTCAATATGCTCTTACCAGATGTATGCAAGTATCTAGATGCCAAAGTCACCCAGGCCAGAAATGGTCCCTACCCAGTCATCTAGAAAAAAAAAATAGCCATTGGATAGAAACTGATTGCATTAGTCCAAACCCTGAGTCCAGTAAAACAGAGAAATCAGAGTTTATTGATGTTGAACAACAGCATTGATCATTTCCCATAAGACCTTCTGAACAGAGTGATCTTAACTCTCAGGCTAAGAGACCTATAATTTTAGGTATATGAAACAACTCCTGATACAGAAACTTAATTGTCAAGAGAGAGAAGGCAGATCCATCATGTGGGAAAAAGGAGGAGAGAAAGTATAAATTACAGGATTATAATAAATATATAGATTCCATGAAATACAAATGATGATGGGTTTTGGAAATAAAATTGCAGATAAAAGTTTATCTTAAAAACATGTATGATACCAAGCTTAAAATAAACCTTGAAAAAGAAGGGTAATGAGAAGGCACATGTCCTGCCTAATAATAAAACAAATATAGCTGTGACAGTAGAATGCTTATGTTTGGCACGTGAGCTAAGAATGTTTTTTGTTGTTTTGTTCGTTTGTCTGTTTGTTTTACATTTTTAAAGCTTTTTTAAGAGGTGAGGGAGGGAATGGAGGAAGAATCTATGCAACAGAGGTGTATATGGCCTACAAAGTCTGAAATATTCATTGTCTGGACCTTTTCTGAAAAAAATTTGATAACCTTCAATTTATAATGTACATATACATTATTTTACATTTTTAAAATATATTTCATAATACTTTTTAAAAATGACTGCCTAGTCTCTACTCTGCTGGAGGAAATGAAAGGAAAAGTCAGTTACCCATGTAACAGTGATCTGAGAATCTTTACTTGGGGCAAACACTGAAATAACAGGGTACCTTTTTCTTCTTTACCAGCTCCACATAGTGACTGCTAAGAAAGATGATCTACATTCCGAAGGACTGGATACCGGGTAAGAGACAATAATCATCAGAAATAAAAGCTGGCCCCAGGACAGCTGATTTCTCTCCTCTCTCCTGAAGAGGAAGTTGAAGTGAACTAAAAAGGAAAGGGAGAGAGTCAGGATTTGTAGAGAAAAAAACAAAATATTTGCTTCTCTTGATGATTCCAGCTCTCCTAGGATGTGCCTTTCAGGTCCTTCTCAAAGTTTGGTGGTTCCCTCGGGCAAAAAAGACCACCATTTTGTTTCTCATTTACTGCTCCATAGACGAGAAAGGCACTGGATGGGGTGTAGTGGGAGGAAAAAGAGCAGTGGGAAGAGGAGACTGCAGACAGTGCCAAAGGAAGACGCAGGACTCAGGAATATATTCCTCCCTGCCCTTACTCCCAGTTCAAGGCACAGATCCATGCATTTCTGTACCTATGGTGTGGGCCCAGAGCGAGCCAGCAGAGTTCAATGAGATCATGAGGAATAAGTTAGCCTCCATTGCTATCCCTATCCAAAGGTTGTCTGGCATATCAGGAAGTCTCCTACAGCAAAAACAAGAGGAGGTATGGTTGTGGGCCAAAGGACTGAGTGAAGAGAAACTGAGCCTTTTTAAAATTACCAGTATGTGCAAGAGGGTGTCCAGGCAGCCAGGACACTTAATGGGCCACCCCTTAGAGTTAACAGTGAAAAGTGATAGGGGGCAGCCAGAGGATAGCATGAAAGCTGTGTCCTCTTGAAAATTGGACACTAGTAAGTGGAAAATGACCAGAAAAAGGGAATAAACCACTTCATCAAAACCTCTGCCCATGTATTTTCTGTGTATTTAGATGTTTCTGAATTGCCAAAGCTTATCCGCTTAACAATAATAAGCAACAACTTAATAATAGCTAACTAGTAAGAACTAAACTACGCTGTTGGAAGAACTAGATAAACATTACTTCTGGGAAAGGAATCGTTATTATGGTCTCTCTCTCTCCTTCTCAACAGGTCAGCCTCCTCCCTACATATTAGTTATATTTAGAGTGACCACAGAATTTATTTGGAATCTTTTGAGAGTAAAGAGTATATTACTAATGATTTTGCCAGAATCAGGAATAAACAGATTCTGCCCAGAGCAACCAAGAATGCATGGTTACCCTAGCAATACCTGTGCCCTTTCACTTTCACAACCACAGGCTTTGTAACAATAAAAGCTGTCACAAGGAAGTGCCTACAATGTCAGGTGCTTCACCTATGTTGTGCCATTTAATCCTCAAAGCTACTCTATCAAGTAGGTGTTATTTTCACAATTTTATAGAAGAGGAATCTGAAACTCAGAAAGGTTAAGTAACTTGCCTAAGGTCACACAGCTTTCATCCAACAAGAGAAGGTTTTATCAAGCCTGTAATATATGTTAAGTCTTTTGCTAGCTGTTTCCACATTTGTTATGCCATGTTAATACTTAACCTTTGAGAAGGGGGTAAGGATATCTCTTTACAGATGAGGAGATAACATTTCAGAGGAGTTATTATGTTATTCAAATTCAACCAATCCAGGAAGTGCAGAAGTCCAAGTTGAACCCAGGGCTCTCTGAACCTGATGTATAGGGTTCTCAGCTTCCCATGCTACCCTTCAAGGGGCTGAAAGGGGATGTTCTCAGTCTTTAATTGCTGAAGCCCAGCTTGGTAAAAACAGAGTGAAGGGACAGCTGATGATGAAGTTCAGGTTTTCCATTACTTTTATCATTGGAGCTTTGTACCTGTCATAGATACATTTGTTTAAGATGCCTAGGGGGAAAAAAAGCCATGCTAAATTATCAGCACAACAAATGAGGCATAAAACTGTAGCTCTCCATACCAGAACAAATCTCACTAAGATGCTACCAAAATTAAAGAGAATTGTGTTTATGTGCAATGTTCCCAGATAGCCTTCTGCAAGGCACACAGCGAACAGAATGCACTCATCCTTACTGACTCATATCCAGGCCTTTCAAATGACTTACACGGAACCAGGGTAACTACACACTCCATCTCTTCAGCATTGGGTCATGTAGCTGCAAATCTTTTTCGACCCTCGAGTAGATGAACGGTGTGCATATAAGCTATCTAAATTTGTGAGTAGCCAGAAAGAATTGAAGGTGGTCAGGGAGTGTGCAAAAATTAGCAAAACAGTGCCTCAGCCTGTCTTCCCTGGTGACCTGAAGGGAAATTTAACAGAGTTGGTTTTTGTAACATGCCTTATTACTGTATTTGGATCATGTTAAGCATACTATCAAAGCCTGATACAAGTGAGGCAGTCCTAAAGAAAAGACTAGAAAAAGTCTAACAGTGAGTTATTTTCTAAGGGAAAACAGATATTCCCAGGACACCCTCGAAGGCTTAGGTCTCTCTCTGAAAATCAGTTCATCCTTCAGCTTATGAAGTCACCTTCCTGAACATGAGATGAGATTAGGACCATGGGCTTTGCTTTCAGGCAGAGTTGGATTAAAAAGTTAATTCTCGCACTGACTGGCTTCTTTCAGCTTGGGTTAGTTTATCATCTGTGAGACTCAGTTGCTTCCTCTATAAAACATGATCCTAATACCAACTTCCAAGGGTTGCAGTAAAAACTAACCCGAGAAATCATGTATGTGCACACCAGGCACAGAAGACAACATGGAGTCACGTAGTAGAGGCTTAGTGAAGGTTAATTTTCCTTACATTGCTCTAAATGTTTGACCTTCTGTGAGACACTCAGTTCCTCAAAGTTTGTTTCTTCATTTGCAAAATGTGAATAATAAAATTTGTGAGCATTAAATAAGAAAATGCATGTAAAGTATGAATCACAGTTCAAGGCACAAGTCTAGCCACTCAGTAAATATTACTTCATATCCCTCCAGTGCTGTTTCTCCAGGCAGACTTTCTCTTCAGCTGCACTAGTAGATACTGCATTATATTTGCCCAAAGTTTGCACAGAATCATAGGAGTTAAAATAGTGCTGCTATTCCTGAGCAATGAAAGAAGTGAATGGTGTCTGCCTGGTTTTGGCCATCACACCAGTTGAACCAATCTAGAATATGTGGCCTTTGCATTAACCCAGAGCCATCCAGCCTACTTCTACCACTCAACTGCAGCACAGTGACCCACCTCCTGCAGAGGCTCATTATCATAGAGACACTGATTTGTCATGCTGGGCCTTGCTAGCAGATTTCTAGTCACTCACTTCATGCTTCTCGTGGCAAATTATATTTGACTTTCAATTTAAAATCCAGGATACTCTAAAATAAAACCTCTGTGTAATCATGGTGATAAAGCAGAGGCACATGCACTTTTGACAGGATGAGTTTTTTTGTTGTTGTTTGTCACGAAGAATCTCCTTGTGCATATACCCATGCCCAAACCCCACCTCCAAAACCCCCACACACGTATCAGGGAATGATAGAAGGTTCACTCATCCACACTACCTTGAATTTATAGGGAGCTCACAGCACTAGAAGTTTCTTTTAGAAGCAGAGGATTACTGTCCTATTGAAAGTCATGGAGTCTTAGTTAGGCTTGGTTCAGTGAGCATGAAATGAATGAAGTTAGAAATGGAAAGAAAAGCCATATCTCAGCAATAAAGTTTTCATCTTATTTAATCAAACACATATTTGCATATTTATTTGGCAAAGACATCAGGTTCTCCAGTTGACAAGCTAAAGCAAAATCTGCCAGAGGAAATTGTTTTGGTTCTCTCTCTTGAATGAGAATATTAACTCCAATTTTTCAGTATTAAACTTTGGTGGCTATTATTGCTATTTTCAAATCCATTTGGCTGTCATTATCTTTAATGAATTTCAAAAACACAATCTCAGATTCCGAGTATTTAGAGGAGGGTTACTTAATTTCAATAGATTATCAACTGCATGAAAGTTTGCAAAGGTTGGTCAACTCTGTTTGAGTGATCAATCCAAAAGTATTTACATTTGGTCCTAAGCTACAAGCGTACTCACATTTAAATATGGATGTTGGACTTGTATCATATAAAGTACTTGATATTTTTAGCACCTTGGCCTTGGAAACCTTAAAATTAGCTACAAATTAGGGAATTATTTAAACCTAACTTTTGCAAGCATTCTTCATGATACTTCTTCACATATAATGTTGTCATACTGATTTATACATAATCTCCTCCCTTAATGTCTTCCAACTGGAAAGCAAACTGTTGAACAAGCCAAATTAAATTCTGATATTGAAAACTTTATAAGTGCCAAAAATATAAAACCCAAAGATAATTCAATTTGCCATTGGAGATACGTAAATTATATATTAAAATTTACAGCCTATCAGATATTTTCTATAAAAGCATTTCAGCTGCATAGAAAATTGGTATTTATAAATATTTGAAAAATATGCCTATGCCATAAATTTAAAGAATAGGCAAAACGCTGTTTGCCCCCATTGACATTGTAACCAAGGGAAAAGCTGTGTGACTCAGCCTCCAAAGAGCTGTGCTAGGACTCCCCTGGATGTATCTTCTTCAGTCTCCCCATTTGCCACTGATTTCAATGGTTCCTCTTTTTCTCACACCATCTGGTATAATCTGGCCACGATTATTTTTATGGCTTAAGAAGAAGAAACACTGCCTCAACACACAAGAGGTTTCCAACTTTAGTCTTTGAGAGCCAATGCCAGGAAAAGAAAGTGGGGATGAAGACAAAAATTCCAGAGACTCACCAGATGTGAGCAGCACCTGTTAATGTTCCCCCTAACTTCTCTGTGACTGGGATAGATCTGTATCATAAACTATCATCAGAAAGCAGTACTGTGCTCAGCCAAGCTTCTCATCTTATGCACTCATCCTAAGACTTCACAGTCTTATTCACAATAAATTAATATGACAGGTTATCTTTCTTGTCAAGGAAATCATTATCCTTGGAATTCCTCTTCCAATCATATATTTTTCTCAAGGCCCTTCTTTGGTCCAAGATCCATGTTAATATAATAGTCAATATCTATTGAGTATTTACCTTATATTGGCCAATTTACCAAATTCTTTATATGTTTTAACACAAAATAATGATATTATTACCATTTCCATTTTAATCATGAGGAAATGAAGGCATAGAAAGGTGGAAGCGTTTAATGTGAACTCCAGAAGACTGAGTCCCATGAAGTTAGGCTTAGCATCTTCTTACCCTTACTGTTCTCCAGAAACAGTACCTTGTTTTCTCAGCCCAGCATTATTAGTAAGGCCACATCTTTGATTCTTAATTTTTGAGCTTCTGATTCCTAATTGCCTTGATGAAAACTTATTTTGAGTTCTAATTATATAATAGGCACTAAGTCATTACTTTAAGGTATATGAAGCCAACCAAAAACCCATCTCTAACTAACATCATTGGCTTCTTCCACCAACTGATCCATAGATCCTGACTTATGCTGGCTCAGAAGGTAAGGAAGTTTTGATTCAGTAGAATCAAGAATATTGTCCCATTCCTGGAGCCAGGGGTTCTCTTATGGAAGGGAAGGGAATAGTGTTCTGAGATGAGCCCTCTAAAGATACCTAATCTGCCTCACTGGGAAAGATTCACAAAGGTAAAAAGAGAGTATATTGTAATAGGAATTATAAAGGCACTGTGATGTGGCCTGAAAGTTGGAAAGACACCAGAAGTACAAAAAATTGTAACAATAACCACAGAACCTATTTGTGAAGCATCTGATATATGCCAGCAATATACCAGTGATTGTGACGATGATGATGATGATAACAATAAAAAATGCTTATATAGTGATTCTTATGTGCAGGCATTGTTCTAAGTTCTTTATATATAGTAACAATCCTATGAGGTATATGTATATTCATGTATGAGGTATGCGGTATATTCACAATACCTCAGGTATGAGGTATATTCACAACAATCCTATGAGGTATATGTTATTAATACACTCTAGAGATACAAAAGGGACTCTTATGTTGAGTAATTTGCTGCATGTTGGCTCAAAGATGGGTTCTAGAATATCTTCTCATAATGAAGCCCCAATTTGCAACATAAGACATGGTTTGGTACTGAAAACCCACAGGACTTAAGTGACACTTCTCTGAACTTTCAGACAAAGATGGGTGGGAATGAGGAAAGAAAGCAAATAACAGTAAAACCTCTACTCAGGAATAGCTACCACAGATATTTCAAAACACAGAAATAAACTAACTTTATAGAAAACAGCCAAATTACTCATGAAATGAAAGGCTATGTCTTGGGATGTAAAAATATTGGACAATTTATAAATAATTTCAAAGTATATATTAATTTTATTATTTATTTATTTATTTATTTATTGAGATAGGGTCTCACTCTGTCACCCAAGCTGAAGAGCAGAAGCTGGAGAGCTGGTGGCACAATTATAGTTCACTGCAGCCTGAAACTCCTGGGCTCAAGTGACCCTCCCGCCTCAGCCTCCAAGATAGCAAGGATTACAGGTGCACACCACCACATCCAGCTAATTGTGTCTGTCTGTCTGTCTGTCTGTCTGTCTGTGTGTGTGTGTGCGCAGGTAGATGGGGCTTCATCATATTGCCCAGGTTGGCCTTGAATTCCTGCCCTCGAATGATCATCCCACCTTGGGGTCCCAAAGCATTGGTATTATAGGTAGGAGCCTCCATGCTCAGGCTTAAAACAGATATTTTATGAATCCGAAAGAGTTAATGACAAAAATACCATTCTTAAAAGAACACGATATTATGAAACAAAAGAGACAGATAAAATCTAATATTAATAAATATGAAAAAAGCAGTCAATTAGAAATTCAGAAAATAAAAAGGACAGCCACTGAAAAACTTTTGCAATAGATGATATGGAATAGTAACATTAATAGTATGGTATACGATTGCCATAATTGATTGAGAATCATTAAACTGAAAGGTAGTCCTAATGAACTTACCCAAAATGCAGTACAAAATTATAATGAACACAAAAATATGAAATAAAAGCTGTTGTAGTATTAAGAAACTCCAACAAACTATAAATTCAAGAATAAGCAGAGCAATATTTGAAGAAATAATGACTACAACTTTTTAGGAAAATATTAAAAACAGGAATTCTCAGATTTAAAAGACACAATGCAACCTTAGGTTAATTACAAAGTAAAAGTAAAAAACAAAAGCAAACGGTAAGGTATACATTTATTATTTGACTCAGCAGTCTTACTACTAGAAATTTATCCTAAGGATACACGTCAATAAACTAAAACAATATATGCACAAGTTTATTCTTGATGGAACTTTTATTATACCAAAATATTAGAATAAACTCAATGCCCATCCATAGAAAGCCAATTAAATAAACTTGATTTACCATAATAATGGAATATTATACAGCTGCTAAAACAGATTGAGAAAGATCACTATGAATTCATATACAATGATTTAGAGGATGTGTCGTTACATGAAAAAAGCACAGAAGAATATAAAGAATATACTGTGTTTTCTGTTAGAAAGTCTGAAAATATGTATGCACATATGTTTATTTTTGCAAAAAGAAATACAAGACAGATTGAAACACAAACAAAAATAACAACAAAAAGGTCACCTAGAAGTGGTGAGTAGGAACAAGATGAAAGGGTTAGGGAAGGGAATAAGGCTTCTCAGAATATACAGTGAAACAAAATGAATGTAGAAAGAAAGCAATGTAGTCAATAAATTAAATAAATTGGTTTGAAAATGTTGGCAAATCTATTAAGTAACATCTTTTTTAAAAGAAGCTATTATTATTATACTTTGTTAGTTTAAAAAGACTTGAAATAGAATTCTATCATAGAAAAATTTTGGAAATGCTAATTTCTTTGTCTTATTTTTGTAGTAAGAGTTTCTAAGATCCTTTAGTCATGGTTTAAAAACGGCATTAAATATGTATGATAGAAATGTAACAGTAATCTCTAAGAAAATAAAAATAATTTAAATCTTCCAAGCTAACAGGAAAAAAGCATCAAGAAAATTTTGTCAAAGAGATGAAAAAAAAAGCTAAGTGAAAGAGAACCAATATAAAATGGCTACAATACATCATAATGTTTAAAATATAAGGAGATTAAAATCAGTTTTACAAGGCTGAAGACATAAATAGCTGAAGATAAAGAATGTCTGAACATTGGGCATAGAAATATTCACACATGGCCAGGCGCGGTGGCTCACGCCTGTAATCCCATAATTTTGGGAGGCTGAGGCAGGCAGATCACAAGGTCAGAAGATCAAGATCATCCTGGACAACATGGTGAAACCCTGACTCTATTAAAAAATACAAAAAATTAGCTGGGCGTGGTGGTACGTGCCTGTGGTCCCAGCTACTCGGGAGGCTAAGGCAGGGGAATAGCTTGAACCTGAGAGGCGGAGGTTGCAGTAAGCCAAGATGGCGCCACTGCACTCCAGCCTGGGGACAAAGCAAGACCCCGTCTCAAAAAAAAAAAAAGAAAAAAAAAGAAAAAAAAATATATATATATTCACATATAAATAAAAATGTACACCAATGCCAGTTCTCCCATCCTCAGACAGTCAATTCTCTCACTTTTCGGAACCTCGTGAAAAAAGCCTTGGAGAATTTGGAGAATCTATAATTTCAGAATTTGAAGAAATAAAGTAAATATTTTGAACAAATATTATTGAAGCAAGTAAATGTTTGTTTAAATTAATTTACCAATGAAAAATGAAATATTAAAAAACTAGATGCACCTTAAGAAAATGAATTTGGGGACAACATTCTGGGCAGGGTTGACTTGACAATATCCTGAATCCTTCTGCCCAGAATAATACAGACACAAACACACAAACGCTATTTTCATGTGATCTCATGGTTTGAAATTCCACCAGTCAGAGATGCATATGGGTTAAGCATCTGAATGTACAAACACATCAGGGTTGATGGAAGTTCTCTGCTATACGTGGAGGGCTCGGAGGGGAAATGGTGAGGGGAGTAATAATTTTGGAATGTGAAAAGAAAGGAGTGAATGCACAGATAAATGAAAGCAATGGGAAATTAGGCAACTAGATGCAAAAACAAAAGGAAAGGAGAAGGTGCCAAAGGTACTTCATCTACTTAAAATATTGCTTTAAGCTCAGCTCACATGTTTAAAAGATGCAGGAAAAATAAAGTTATCTCATTCTCTCTTCTCCTGACTCCTCCTGAACTGCGTGGCTCTTGATAGCAGGTGATGGAATTTATGGCTCTGCTATCAGTCCTTCTGTTATGCCAGGATTAGAGATGCTTTTGCTGCCAAACATAGAACTAAATTAACCTACACCAATATTTCTACAAGCTATCGTGTTCCAAGAGAAGCCACAGACATGAAGCAGATATTCTCAAAGCCTATATTTGACAAAAGATCAATGTCCAGAGTGGTATGTATTCGAAACAACTAATTTACACACATAGATTTTGCACAAAACTCCTGTGTGGGTTAAGTTTTTCCTCTTTAGAATTACTTTGATATTTTTCCCCATTCACTTTTCTTTTTTTCTTTGAAAACCTAATGTGTGCTGGGTACCTCAGTGGATGAGGGCTATACCTGGGTAAGTAAAACAAGCTCCTGCCTTCAGAAAGCCCTGACGGGGTAGCAGAGGAATTCACTGCTGAGGCAAAAATTATCAAATGAAAGAGAGAGGAAAATGTAAAAGTTGGTAAAGAAGAAGAATTCAGTTGGGTGTGTTTTTTCAAATCATTCATCCAGTTTTTCTCATTGCTTTCTACTATAAGTCTGATTTCATTAAGAAAGTACTCAAGAAATTTCTAAGACAACAGACACAAAAGGAATTTTTCAACAAAATCTGCCTAATATATTTCCCCTATCTTACTCCTCCCACCCCATGGAGCAGACAGCTGGAGTCAGCTGACTTGTTCATGTTTGGGTATTTGCAGGGTTTAACCTCTTCACTGCACCAACAAGCCAGGCATGACCATTGAATTGTCACTGTTCTGCCCACAATCCATACTCTCCGCAGAGACAACACTGTTGGCAGTTTTTTAAATGGTTGATGTTGCATAATAGGCACTATGCAAAAAATGCTCAGTCCCCAATGCAGCCTGCTTGCCATACTCCAGAGGTTACACTTTGTGAAGTTCACGCCAGAATGTTCTGCTTTCACTGAGTGCTTAAATGCTCTTAGCAGGAAGAGAGGATAGGATTTGTTCCCCATTGAGACTCCAGAAATAATAAGTAGTTTGCAAACAGTGAAACCTCTCAGTCAGCGATCTGTGCTTGGGAATGAGCCTTTGACCCATAGGAATTTGTTAAGTTTACTTTCAAACTCTTCATTGTTAAAAAAGTTTTTTCCTTGTTGTTGTAGAGAGTTGTTTCATTTGATGCATCACTAGCTTTTTCCCCTGTTTTTTGTTTTTTAATCAAGGGCTGTGTGTTGTACTTTACCCTCCAAATAAAAACCATTGTGGCTGCAGCCTTTGCTGAGAAACTTACCCAGCAGGGACTGAAGCATTTGCTTCTTCTGATGAACCTGATCATGCCCATCTTCTATCAGTGTCTCGATTCTGAGTGCAGCCCCTCAATTAAAGGAAAAATCAACCTTCTGCAGCCCTGGGCCTAACCCAACTTCTTCCCTTGTGTAGTTTGATCTCCAGGCTTTCCAAACCTGGCTCTTTTCCTGGCTGCTTCCTCCCTGGCCCCTTGGAACAACAACTGACATTTATGCACCAGCATTTACAAAGGGCTTCCACACACAGAATGGGAGGCAAAATAGACTAATCACTTACTGTGAGCCAAGCACTGGGCAAGACACTTGAAAAGCGTTACTATACCTAATCCATAAAACTCTGTTCGGTTTTTCTATTCCCATTTTACACATGAAGAAAACAAAATGTGCATCTCTTCAATGAAATCTGGCTTCATGATTATTGCATAAACTACAACAAAATGCATCATTCCATCATCTCAGTATCTGTTTCCTAAAAAGACTTATGATGATCGAAGCCAACTAGATATTTATGATTCTATCTCCATCTTTTACAATCATCTCATTCATGATTAACTCAGCAACATTTTTTAAACATTTAACCACTTTGACTTTATTGAGTCTTTTCATAGCATTCAACTTAGTTTATGGAAACCACAGTCTCCTTTTGAGCTCATATTTCAATGGCTTACATAATGATAAATTAAAACATGCAAGTGCTGTAGCAAGTGCACGTGGCAAAAACAGGCTTGGGAAGAGTCCAACTGACTTTTCATGAGATAAAATTTCAACTAGTGGCTGCCAGAGTGCAGAGACATACTAGAGAGTAACTTTCTAACCTCTAGCTTCCAAATGAGCATTTCAGAAAATGGAGGTTAGCAGTTTTATTGCTAATTGATGTGTATGGCATGATCATGTTCTTTCCTCGTGTGTATGCCTGCATTATTATAAACAAAGCAACTGAAATAGGCAGAGTATCCTTTAAATGTTTACAGACTCACCTGGGTTTTGTTGCTTTTAGCTTAATTAACTGGCATACTAGGGTGTGGCCTCTGGGAAAGGATGTATTTTTAAGTGCTAGACAGAGACTGTGACCAAGAGTTAAGTCTGGACTAAAGCAGGATGCAAGGTTATATGAGATATCATCCCACATCAATCAGAATGGCTGTTATTAAAAAGTCAAATATAACAGATGCTGGTGAGGTTGCGGAGAAAAAAGAATACACTGCTGGCGGGAAGGCAAATTAGTTCAGCCATTGTGGAAAGAAGTTTGGCAATTCCTGAAAGAACTTGGAACTACCATTTGACCCAGCAATCCCATTACTAGGTATATACCCAAAGGAATACAAATCATTATACCATAAAGGCACATGTAGACAAATATTCATCGCAACATTACTCACAACAGCAAAGACATGGAATTAACCTAAATGCCCATGAATGGTAGATTAGATAAAGAAAACGTGGTACTTATACACCACGGAATACTACACAATTATAAAAAAGAATGAGATCATGTCCTTTGCAGCAACATGGAACAAGCTGGAGGCCATTATCCTAAGCAAACTAACACAGGAACACAACACCAAATACTGCATATTCTCACTTATAAGTGAGAGTTAAACATTGAGTACATACGAGCACAAAGAAGAGAACAGTAGACATTACTTGAAGGTGGAGGGTGAGAGGAGGGTGAGAACCGAGAAACTACCTATTGGGTACTGTACTATGCTTATGTTACCTGGGCGACTAAATAACATGTACACCCAACCCCTGCAACACGTAATTTGTCTATATAACAAACCCACATATATACCCCTGAAACTAAAATAAAAGTTAAAAAACAACAAAAAAATTGACGGTGCTTTGACTAAAATGCATCTGTTTATTCATCCACTTATTCAACAGTATTTACAGAGGATTTTCTATGTTTTAGGTGAGGAGGATGCAGTGATAAAAGCAGACATGGTCCCTCTTATCATAGTTTTCAGGCTTTAATGAAACCCTTACAAAAATAAAAATTATATTACAACTACAACAAGTGCTATAGAGAAGATCTTCTTGGTGCTTCAATTTTATGTAGTAAGGAAGGTCAACGGAGATATTCCTGGGGAAATGATACCTATGATAAGGAGGTGTAGGAATCAGCTCCACAACCAAGGGAAAGAAGTGCATTCAAAAAGAGGGAGAAACATGTAAAAAGATGCTGTTATGGGAACAAACAAAGCAATTTCAAGGCAATAGAGCTATCAATAAACATAATAAAGTATCTTCAGTCAGAAAGGCTATTCTCAGAAATAAGAAGGATCTTGGTAATAAGCATCTCACAAGTTGGAAGGGGGAACTTACAGAGTTCTCCTTGGTGACATGCACAGCATCTAAACCAAGCAGTAGCACTGAATGTCTTAAAGGAAGACATGTAAGAACTAAGCTCAGGGATCAAACTCCCAGGGCACTGAGATGGAAGTGGGGCTGTACAGGGAATGAGAATGACCAGATAGGTCTACAGAAAGGTCACCAGGCTGCACGTCAGGGGACCTGGGTCATAGCCCTGCCTCTGTTAAATAGCAGCTGTTTGACATTTGGGAAGACATTACTCTGTCTGGGTCCACAGATTATGAACACCTTTCTGGGTCTAAATTGTGACTCTGCCCCTTATTAGTATATAACCTTGGGCAAATTACAAGACTAATCTGAATTTCAGTTAATCTCTTTGAACAAATAGAGATTTAAAAATCCCTTCCTCCTTGAACTGTAAGGATCTAATGAAATAATATGTGTAAAGTGCTTAGTTGTAGCAGATGCTGTTGGTCCTCCACCCGTATGCCTTGTAGCTGCCAATGTTCCCTGACAGACTTCCAATTGCCAGTAACTTCATTTTGTGACTCAGGACATTTTCTCCAAAATCTTGAAAAGTCACTTTGCCGATGCAAAATTAACACCTGCCTCACTTCCACAGCAGCCATTAGGAATGGTTCAGAAACTGCACATAAATGCTTCAGTTTCTCAGCCCTTTAAATGGATTACTTCTGAGGTTTGGGTTTTACTCCTTTTCTCAGATTTTCCCATAGAATTAAGCTCCACCCACCCAAATGGAATAAACCACTTGCATTTGAATCTTCATCTCAGGGTACACTCCTGGAAGAACCCAAATTAAGACTCTGTACAATATCTTTCATATAATAAACACTTAATAAATATTTGATAAATTAATAACTTATGTTTAAAAGACAGATCCATTATACCTACTAAAGAAAATAAGTTTTCTAAAACTCTAAAGATCGTTCCAGTTTCTGGGAGAACTCTAAAAATTGTTCTAGCACAAAATAACTAAAAAAGATTCATTATTTTTTCCTGGTACAAATAGAAGGGTAGCTATATGGGCAAAGTAAAAGGTAACTAGATTCAAAGCACAAGTCATCTGGACTGTTAAGAAAGCCAAGCAAAGACCTGAAGATAGCAGCAGATGGTATCCATAAATTATTTGAAGGAGCTTAAAGAAGCTGCAAAAAGCAAAATGATGATGCTTCCTCTGGGAGGCAGCCCAGACTCCTGTTAGTACTCCAAACTTGGTAGCAACTGGCCCCTCCTTCTGTCTTCCAATATTTCAGGATAGCCAACCATATAAAAATGCAATATATTATGTAAGTTTACATTATAGAATTTAAGCGCACTCATGGCAGTGCTAGGTCTAGGGAAGGCTTTGCTAATCAATGAGGGGGAAGCTGTGGAGTTACAAGGATTTTTCAAGCTTGTAAGAAGATTACGTTCACAACCAGCTACCTTAACAGTGTCAAGCCTCTGCTTTGGGGATAGACACAAAGGGTAGTAATGGTAGCAAACTCTAGCCAATAAGAAGAGTATACAAAATAAGTGAACATTCAAGCCCTGAGCCATGTGGGCCCTCATCATGGAGCTCAAGCTAAGGATAATAATTATACTATTTTCATTATTAATTATTACTACCTTAATAAAAATTTCTGAGGAAAACTATGGTCAGCAGACTTTCAGATGGAAAACACTAATTTATCCAGTAAAATATGTTTCCCAGGTATTTTTGTGCACATTAAAGCCAAGAGAAGAAAACTAACTTTCAGACTTTAAATTGATCTTCAAAAATAATAATTTTTATCACCATATAACAGAAAATAGAGGGTGCAGAGAAACATGTTATCAATTCCACAGGTATGCAATCAGCAAATACAGACTATGGGAAACTCTACCAGACAACCAACCAAGTTTCTTTTGAAAATTGAAGAGAGGTGGAACGTGCATGTGTATAAAGGAGGGGAACTATAAATTAAAGAATACTTAAGGAGACCTATGATGACAATAATTTTCACTATTTACTATGTGATAGACAGTAGATGAAATATTTTGTGTGTATCATTTTATTTATCCTCATAACCATCCTCTGATGTTACATGTGGCTGCATAACAAACCATTTTAATACTTAGTGCCTTGACACCACAAATCATTTATTATTTCCCATGAGTACAGGACCACACTGCTCTGGATCAAAATAATTAAGAGCCTTGTCTGGGACAACTGAGTTGACCTGGCTCTGCTCCGCAGGATCTCTCATTCTCCAGGAGGCCAGGCTTGATCTTATGGTATAGGCACAGATTCTAGAGAACAGAAGCATGGGCTTGGGACTGGCACATCTTTTCTTCTACCACGATGGGCTGCCATAGCACTGACTCAGGAATTAGGGGGAAAATAGTCCACCTTTTGGTGAGAAGAACTGCAAAGTCACATTGCAAAGAGAATGGATACTGAAAACAGTAAAGAATTGTGGTAATTTTTCAATCAGTCCACAATATCTGCTAATTGTTGTGATTGTCTCACTGATACTGTAAAAAGAAACAAAACAGCAGATCTTGGAAGTCTCAAGGTTTGCAGGCATTTGCATGCAGTCAGGGCAGGGATAGGGTTTGTACCTTTTAATTTTACTAACTAGATTTTTCCTCTGTTTCTCTGGGAAACCCCCACTCAATCCCCTGAGGCTCTTATACATAACTATAACACTCTTGAATTCTTCAGCCATGGCTCTCATCACATTGTATTGTATTTCTTTGTTTAACTCCCTGACTTCCTTTAGAAGGTAGCTGTCTGACGGCAGAAACTGCCTTTTCCCTTCATCATTATATCCTATGCGTATCAACTGGCAGAGTCTGACAAAGCATCACCACACAAGAAAATACTGTATTATTTGCTGAGTGAATGAAAATTCAGAAAAATATGAATGAAAATAATAATGAAAGCCACTGTGTGACTACGAGGACACAGAAGCATGGTGGCTGTCATGATTATTCCAGTGAAGAGATAGGAATTCCCTATGATAGAGAAATCCCAGCAGTAAAATGCTGGTTAGCGCACAGCCAACTCCATTCTTGCTCTTTTCCCATGGGTAACTCTCTACTAGCGAGAGAACCATAGCATTTTAACACCATAAAAATTGCAGTCTGTTATTTGTCTGCAGGCTCTTGTGCAATTGAAAGCTAAAAGTCTATCAGAGGGTTCTAAACAAGGGTGTATTTCTTGATTGGATTTCTGTCTACCACAGAGCTTGGAAATAAATGGTCCTCAATTCTTGGTGAGGTATACAGATCTGCTGAACCATTTTCTTTTCAGCCACGTTTCCAATCACTAACTAATTATTTTCTCCAATTCCTATCTAATAAAACTTTATTTGGATCAAAATTGAATAGTCTTGGTTATGTGGAACTAGATCTGAAAAACATCGAGTAGTTGGAGAAGATATTTGAAGATATCAGGGTTGCCTTGTTGGATACAACTAGCCTACACAATTTCAACTTAAAATTCACTAAAATTTAAAATAATTTTGTTAAAATGGAACAACAAAATAAATGTAATACGATTACTTTTTTCTGCAACCATTTTTCTTATAGTATTTTAAGCTTGAGCAAAAAAAGTATTAGGTTACATGTGATTTTGCTAAAATAAGCCTCGATAAGACAGACTTCCTCATTATAAGCTTTTTGAAATAAAGTTCAATAACAGCTTTATCATGTTCTGAACTTCAGCATATTTATTAAGCAATTCAACTCTGAGAAACAAGTTAAAGACTTCATAAAAATAAAAGAATAAATATGTATAACATTTGACCCAGCAATGTTACCTATAGAAATTTATCTTATAGATGTCCTTTCATATGTTCACAAAAATGTAATTCAACAATACTTATTACCATTTTTACAGTAAAATATTTGGAACAATCTAAACATTCAGTAAAAAGCTGGTTAAATAAATCATATATATATATATATATATATATATATAATGGACTGTTATGCAGCAGTTGAAAATAAGGCAATACACACATATTTATACCAATATGGAACTTTCTCCAAGATATATTGTTAAGTCTAAAGAAAAAGAAAAAGGAAAAAGCAAGGTGATGAACAATGTGATTGCATACTGAAGTTTCTATTAACTATTTTTAATTGCCACAAATATCTGTATTCTCTTGAAGAATGTACCAGACACAAGTAAGAGTGATTGTTACCTGGTGAGACATGGGTCTGTGGAACAAGGTTGAGAGAAAGAGTTACTTTCACTTTAATTGTTTTCTATCTTTTGAATTATTGACCTTACAATTGCATTACTACTCTTGAGCAAAATAATAATGCTAAAAACAACAAGTAAAGCAAAACGTATGTCTGTAAAGCAGAATATTAATGCAAAGGCTTAATTACAGTCAATATTTCATGTAGAGACCAACCAGAAGTTGAAAATAATGAATACTACTTTAATATATGTATATAAGTTACAAAGCCAAAGGTAAGTGTATTTAAGATGTCTTGTTATGACTCAATAATTAGTTTCAGTGAAAAATTACACTGGCTTTTCAGTCAACTGTTTGGTTTACATGCTACTCCCCAAAGTGAGAATTAAAACTCTATCCATTCACTAGCATACAAACCTGTGATAAGCTTTCTTTTCCAAACTTCCATATGATCAGAACTCTGAACCATAGATTAGTGAATTGACCTTAAGTGTGCACCTCCTCCATCTCACTGAACAGGCAGCTCCAGAGGGAAAAAAATCCATTATCTTTTCTCACCTGAACAGTTTGAATGAAATATCTATTTTGAAGTTATAGAGAAGAAATAATAATCTTACACAAGGGCTAGTTTGATGGAACTTAAGCTCTTAAATTTCATGTAATAAATGCTAGTTATTAGAATAGGTTCTTTAGTGAAATTTAAACCATCCAAACTTAACTGGGTACATTACTAGTTTTAAAAGTTAACATGGGAGAAATAAAAGGATTTTCCTGAACTAATTTAGAGCAGTGGTCTTCAACTCTGACTACAAATTAGAATCACTCAAAGAGCTTTTGGAAAAACACGCATGGCTCCATCTTCCAGAAATTTAGACTTAATTGTTATGAGGTGGATTCCATATTAAAAGATGTGTCACAATATACGTAGAGAATTGCCAACCAAAGAGGCTCACTAGAGCCTTTGGGGTCCAAAATTTTTACTGGGGCTTGATTAGTTACTGTTTGCAATAGTTTCAGCCTGTCCTGTAGGTTTGGCTTAATACCTTTAGTTTCCAGCTTTTCCAGAGATCAGAATTGATCCGTTAAGTCCCATCTTAAATTATATTCATATTGTTAGAATTTTTGGTGGCCAAAATCCCCAAGCAAGCAAAGACCCTGCTCTCAGGTGGGACACTTCAGAGGCCTAGAGAGCAGCTTCAAGTAACCAAGGGTAACATCCAGACCTCTCTTTGGATAATATTAATCCTCCACTATGCAATATGATGGTCAGAATGGCAATTACCTTTAAAGGCGTGTAATAACCATAGAGGAGCAGGATCTCATTTCCAGGGTGCTGGTAATGTTCTATTTCTTGGCCTGATGGTAGTGGCACAACTCCGTTTATTTTACCACATTTATTGAGCTGTGCTTTTATGATTTGTGTGCTTTTCTGTATGTGTGTTGATACTTCAATAAAAATATATACTTAGGGAAAAAAATTTTTAACCCAGAGATACTACTCAGCCCAAGCAGCTATTTAATAGTATAAAACAGGGAGTGCTATACAATTCATGGCTTCTACCCAGTAGGGAAGCACTTTTCAGGTTGAACTCAACACAGAAGCTGCACTCTTCCTGCCAGAGAAACAGCTGCAGTGAAACCCTTCCTGCTGCTAAGGTGCTGAAAGACCATTTCAACCCAAAATGGCATAGGTCATGAATGGTGTGTGGCCCAGAAAATATCAATGAAGGATGCAGAGCAGTGTAAGAAAGAAAAAAAGAAGGGGAGGGAGAAAAGGGGGAAAAAGGAGAAATAAGATCAAGACCAAGTAGAAATATTATTTCTTTAGCTGAATATTCACTCATGTCTTAGTGTTTCTCAGAACAGTCTCTGAGGCAGGATTTGTGTACGAGTGATTTATAAGAGAGTAAGGGAGTTGGGTAATAGGACTGAGGCAGGACTTGTGTACAAGTGATTTATAAGAGAGTAAGGGAGTTGGGTAATAGGACAGTGAAAGGCAGCAATCCAAGCAAGGCTGCAACATGAGGCACAGTCCCAGCCTCAGCCTGATCCCACAGAAGAGCCCTGTAGTATAAATTATGCCTTAGGGTTCATCTCTACTCAGGGCAACAGAGCTGGATTTCCATACTCCTCTACTAGTTGGTCATTTGCTAGGGGCAACATGAAGGGGGTCATAAGCTCCCAGGCATTTGCAATTCTCTGCAACTTCAGACAAAGCAGCTCTAATATTTTGAGGACAGTCCTCCAAAGAGAATTGGCATGTGAGCTGTTACAACTAAAGTATACAGATCAAGACAGAAGCCTACAAACTATGGAAGGGACCTGAGAGGATCACAGTGGAGCAGTAACTGTTCACTACACCAAGTGACAAAGAATTGCACATTAATATACAAATATGCTATATATTTGTTACACATTTATGTACACTTTCTTGTTTGTTAAACATTTAGTACACTCCCTCTGGTTATCATTCCTGGTAGGACAGTCATCATTCTCAGTCAACCTTTCATAATGTTCCAAGTTAGACAGTCTTGTAAATTATTGTTAAAGATATTTACTCAAACTGGATGAATTACACCAATAATTTCAGTCACTATTTTAGGGATCAGAGAAGGAAGACAGGAGAAAAATGTCTCTGATCTGAATGTAATTCAGTATAGTCACTATGAAAAACAGTATGTAAAAATAGACCTGCCATATGATTCAGTAATCCCACATCTGGGTGCATATCCAAAGTAAATAAAATCAGTATGTCAAAGAGATATCTGCACTCTTATATTCACTGCAGCATTACTAACAATATCCAAACTATAGAATCAATCTAAATGTCCATTGGTAGATAAATGGATAAAGAAAATGTGGTATACACACATAATAGAATACTATTCAGCCATAAAAAAGAAGAAAATTCTGTCACTTGAGACAACATAAATAAACCTGGAGGAAATCATTTTAAGTAAATAATCCAGTCACAGAGAGATAAATAATGCATGATCTCACTTATCTGTAAAATATAAAAAATTGAAACTCAGAAGGAAAGAATAGAATAGTAGTTACCCGGGGCAGGTGGAAGGAGAAAGGGAGGAGATTGGGGAGATGTTGGTTAAAGGATACAAACTTTCAGTTATACAGGATAAATAGATTCTAGAGATCTACTGTATAGCACAGTGACTACAGTTAATGATAATGTACTTGGGCCAGGCACAGTGGCTCACGCCTGTAATCCCAGCACTTTGGGAGGCCGAGGCCATTGGATCATGAGGTCAGTAGATGGAGACCCTCCTGGCTAACATGGTGAAACCCCATCGCTACTAAAAAAAAAAAAAAAAAAAATCCAAAAAATTAGCCGGGCATGGTGGTGGGTGCCTGTAGTCCCAGCTACTCCAGAGGCTGAGGCAGGAGAATGGCATGAACCCGGGAGGCAGAACTTGCAGTGAGCCAAGATTGTGCCACTGCACTCCAACTTGGGTGACAGAGTGAGACTCCATCTCCAAAAAAAAAAAAAAAAAATAGGCCGGTGCAGTGACTCACGCCTGTAATCCCAGCACTTTGGGAGGCTGAGACAGGCGGATCACGAGGTCAGGAGATCGAGACCAACCTGGCTAACACGGTGAAACCCCATCTATACTAAAAATACAAAATAACAGAAAAGATTTGCAAACTATGCATCTTACAAGGGACTAATATCCAGAATCTACAAAGAACTCAGCCAAATCAACAATAAAACAAAAAACAGTTTACCCCATTGAAAAATGGGCAAAGGACATGAACAGAAATTTTTCAAAAGACATACAAATGGCCAAGAAGCATATGAAAAAAATGCTCAACATCACTAATCATCAGAGATATGTAAATTAAAACCACAATGAGACAACATCTTACATCACTCAAAATGGCTTTTATGAAAAGGTCAAAAAATAATACATGTTGGCAAGGGTGCAGAGAAAAGGGAACATTATATACTGTTGGCAGAAAGGTAAATTAGTACAACCTCAATGGAAAACAGTATGGAGATTCCTCAAAGAACTGAAAATGCAATTATCATTTGATCCGGCAATCCCACTACTGAGTATCTACACAAAGGACAAGAAATCCACAGTATCAAAAAGATAACCTGTGCTTGTAAGCTAATCACAGCATTGTTCACAATAGCAAAGGTTTGGAATTGATCTAAGTGTCTGTCAACTGATGATTAAAGAAAATGTTATTATATATATATATATGCAATGGAATACCACTCAGCCATAAAAAATAATGAAGCCATATATTCTACAGCAACATAGATGGAAGTGGAATCCATTATCTTAAGTGAAATAACTCAGAAACAAAAAATCAAATGCCACATGTTGTCACTTAAAAGAGGGATCTAAATAATGTGTACTCATGGATATAGAGTATGGCATAGACACTGGATATTCAACAGGGTGAGAGGGTGGGCATGGGGTGAGAAAGGAGAAATTACTTAATGAGTACAATGTACTTTATTCAGGTGATAGTTACACTAAAACCCCAGACTTCACTGTGCAATATATCCATGTAACAAAACTGCACTTGTACCCCTTAAATTTATACAAATAAGAAAAAGAAAACAAAGAAGAAAAAGGAGGAAATGTTCCCTGACCACTGTTATATCACGTTAGGTGTAAATTATAAAATTTGAAAATATCTGCTTAGAATTTACTTATAGCTTTAAAAGAATTCTACTCTGTCTATGCCTTCTTAGAAGCTGGATATTGGTGTCATTTTCTATCTCATGTGGTAAAACTCTAGGGGCAGTGGTAATGCCTATTTACATTACTTTCACTCACTACTTTTAACACTGAAATGTGAAACCAGGTCTCAAAAATAAATGTTTGTGATGACTCATTCCTCAGCCTTTCTGTTAGCAGTAAATCTTCAACAGATTGTTGAAAATTGTTAGTCAATCCAAAGGCAGTGAGAAAATTAAATAACCAAAACCCCATAAAATGGATGAGATTGCTAATTGAATATTCAAGAATAATTTATAGAGATACAAAAAAGAATAAGATAGTTTTGGTACATTTCCAGTTTCTAATTGGGTCTGATTATATGAAGGACAGAGTTAGAAGGAAACATATCTTCAAAAAAACCCATGAGAAAAATGAGAGTAAGTTAAAGGTATTAATAGTGAACTCAAAATTTAGGAAGTTGGAAAATTTGCATATATTTTGCAGATGTACAAACAAATTTAAAGGTATAAATTGCCATTTTATAAAACACACCAAGAAAGGATTTTAAAACTGAGGTGAGGCCAGGCATGGTGGCTCATGCCTGTAATCCCAACACTTTAGGAGGCCAAGGCGGGTGGATCACTTGAGGCCAGGAATTTGAGACCAGCCTGACAAACATGGCAAAACCCCATCTCTATTAAAAATACAAAAATTAGCCAGATGTAGTGGCACGCACCTGTAGTCCTAGCTACTTGGATGGCTGAGGCACGAGAATGGCTTGAACCTAGGAGGTGGAGGCTGCAGTGAGCTGAGATTTCACCACTGCACTCCAGCCTGGGTGACAGAGGGAGACTCTATTTCAAAATGAAAAAAAAAAAAATTGAGGTGAATAAATTCTTTAAGAAGGAAAAAAAGAGTAGGATGTTTATAGCAATTAATCACCAGACTAATAAAGTTTTGGCTTTGTTTAAATAATTGGAAAGTCATTCAAAAATTCCAGAATCAACTTATGTCTTAAAAAAAAGAAATACTTGTTTTCATCACAATGGTACTTATTATTTACATTTTTGAAGGACTTTATGGTTCATGGGGCATGCCAATCATATCACATCTAGTTGTACAGTTTCTCTCAAATTTTATGATTTATGTCCAAGTAGATTTGTCCATAACCTTACTGTAGTTCAGCAATGTGTCTGTCTCCATTGAGAATTGATTTGTACAAAGGTCTTTGGCTTCCTGCTGTCAGTAAAGAGAACATATAAGCTCCAGGAATGATTAAGGTAAAGGCTGAAGTAAGCTTTTCACTTTAGAAAAATGCCAAAACACTTCGAGATTGTGCTTTCTTAAATCTAGCTATATGGACTATAAAATTCAATTATCACTAACTTTTAAACCTTATAAATTTTCCAAGTTAGTTGAGGTTAAGTTGGAACTTCTGACTCTCAAGACACTATCATGGTCTTACCTCTCCATGAATATGCTTCCTGATCTTTGTTACTTTCTGTTTACTCAGATACAAAACTTTATATTAAGAAACCAAACTTCCATTAAGTTTGCCTTTATTTAATTTCATTTTGAGCCCAATAAACAGCCTTCAGCACAGAGCATATAGACTTCTGTTCTTATTGTAAAGCCCAAACAAGGGTCTTGGAAAGTAGTTTCCTGAGGATTTAATAATAAAAGCAAATCCTTGAAAGCCTCAGCCCCATTCATTAGCATAAATCAAACCCCTGCAACTAACTGTGGGGCTAGATCTAAGGTGACTCCCTTGCCAGTCAATATTTAAATAAGAAGGTTTGTACCTACAGAATTTGAATTATTACAGCAGGGAGCTGAGTTCAAGCCATAAATAAAACAAATAGCTTGCTCCTCATAAAGGTGATGCTAGGTAGGAAATCAATTTTCCTCTCCGCAGAAAATGACCAGTCTTCCATCACCCAGAAGGTTTGTTTGGAACAGTGCCAGTCACCTAATGGGTGCTCGATAAATACATCTAGGATTATTCCAGTCAAATCCTTTACAGTCTTCTTAGGACAAGTCAATGTATCAGCATGATCCTTGATGTTGTTCTCTTGGGGTCTCTCTTGCTTTTAGAGTGGGAATTGTTTTCCTTAATCACTCTGAACTTTGGCTTAGTGCTTTTTTTTTTTTTTTGACTTGGCAGTTCATTCCAAAAATTATTCAATAAAACAGGTTTTGCCCTGGAGATCTTTTATAACTGGACAGAAAAACCCATCTGACCAAAATAGTTAGGTGCTGTCTTTACTGCAGGTCAGATACCCAAAGTAAACATATTTTTATTGCTTTTCCTTATAATCTTTTAAGTCTCTGATTTCAAATCTAGACATAATGCTCTAGAAAAAGCTTTTTCTAAGTGGACCCTTCAATAGGTCTGACATAGTCACTGTGTACAGAGACTCTGGTTTATATACTAAGAAGTATCTTAATGCCACTCCAAAAAAAGAAAATAATAAAATGATCTTTTTAACGCTGTATTTTGTTCTCTCTTTGTAACTGAAATGAACTAATTCAGAAAGCTAAAATCTTTTGCAGCAATAACACAAAAGGGTTCTTTTTCTTATTTCCATAAATAGAATAATTTAATCCCTGTCTATCAGTCACAATTTTTTGTACTCGTCTTCCCACTCCTTACCTCACAAGCCCTACAGAATGGTGTCAATGTGGAATAATGTGGAAGGTAAGAGTTTTAAATACTTTGAGGCCATGGGCCAGGTTTTCTGAACAGTGCATTTTACACGTTCTTATTCTCATTCTCTCTATCTCTTTCTCTCTTGCTTTCACTTTTTTCTCTCTCTCAACTTATTGGTTTACAAACACTTCCACTAATTATACCATTTTCTCCCTAGAAGAACTCCATGATTCATTGTTATTACCTCAATTTTATTTATTTTTTATTTTTTTATTGATGGGGTCTCATTCTATTACTCAGGCTGGAGTGCAGTGCCACAGTCATTGCTTGCTGCAGCCTCAGACTCCTGGGCTCAAGTGATCCTCCTGCTTCAGCCTCTCAAGTAGGTAGGACTACAGGCATGTGTCACCACACCCAGTTAATTAAAATAAAAATTGTAGAGATAGGGTCTCTCTATATTGCCCAGGCTGGCCTCTAACTCTTGGTCTCAGTTCCTCCCACCTCAGCCTCCCAAAGTACTAGGATTACAGACATGAGCCACCACACCTGTCCAACTTCCACTTTAAAGATGAGAAAACTGAAATGTACAGGCTTTTCCAAAGTAACATGGTGATTCATTCATTCATTTAGAAACATTGAAATGAGACAAGAGTCTACTCTTTCTTCTGCCTAAAACCCCTCATAGTCTTCTAGTTGCTCGTAGAACAAAGTCCAATAACTTTGAGTTAGATGAGGAGTTCTTTACCAACTGGCCTCTGCCTCAGTCTCTCACCTCTTTTACTCTATCCTCCCTATTGCTGCTTCCCCTCCAGCCACATTGCACAGCTAGAAGTGCTTTGGAGTTCTAAGTCTTCTCTCATCTAGGCCACTCTGCATATATTATGGATCCATATACATGGATCTCTCTTCCTGGATAACTTACCTATCTCTTAATAAATGCTTCTTATCCTTTGTTTTGGGCTTAAATTTTAGTTCCTCTGAAAAGCCTTCTCTGATTCCCTCAGACTACAGAGGTCCCGCTTATATACATTCTCATAGAAACTAGCATTTCTTCTCATACATTAACCAGAATTGTTATCTAAAAATTATTTGCTTAATTACAAGCTTCCTGAAGGCAAGCACTGTTCAGAATATTTTACACATAGCTGGTAACCAATCAGTATGTCTGAATATGTATAAATGTATGAAAGAATGAAATGTATGAAAGAACAGTATCTGCCTAGCAAAGCAATAATCCTCATATAATGTTTTAATAACATAAAAAGTCATTAAAACTTAATGACTGTCATTTTCCATTTGAATTTATTAATTTTGCTCCCATTTTTTGTATGCAATAGTCATAGACAAAATTATAACAGCATATATAATTACCTGTTTTCAATCACTTTTCTCTTAACTACTTTTTCATTTGTAAACATCTTTAAAGATAATCTAAGAGCATATAATAATAAATTATTATTTATACTGTGTATTCATTGCCCATGCAAACATACACTAATAATACATACTATTATTATCCCAGTTTTACGTAAGAGCAAATGAAAGTTTAGACTTCCCCAAAGAAGTAGAAACATGGTATCTGAATGGTTTTGACACCAAAGCCTATGCTTTTAATCCCCACTTTGGATCATCTTCCCAAAGTGCTTCCCAAATATTCACTCCCCTCATATACAATCTGAGAAAAGTGTAAATATACTCTTAAAAAGCTTAATAAGTATGCTGTTGGGCTTGTTTATAGTGTTACGTATAATTTGTAATAACAGCATGATTGGCTACACTATTTTTTCAGTCGGGTGCTGAAGACTCGTGGCAATTTTCATGAATAAGTATTATGTTATACATTATTATAATTATTGATTATTATAATTAATGAACAAATGTTTTGCTCTTTAACTCAATTCATAATCTGCTTAGTAAGTACCGATAATCCCCAACTTATTATTTTTTGATTTTACAATGGTACAACAGCAATATATATTCAGTAGAAAACAGACTTCCAATTTTGAATTTTGATCTTTTTCTGGGCTAGTAATATGTGGTTTAATACTCTCTCATTATGCTGGATCAGAACATGCCACACAAAACCTATTTTATAATAAAATGATGAATATCTCATATAATTCACCAAATACTGTACTGACAGAGTACTGAGAATGTTTAAGGCAGGCTAGGCTAAGCTATAATGTTCAGTAGGTTTGGTGTATTAAATGCATTTTCAACTTTCAATATTTTTAGCTTATGATGGATTTATCTGAGCATAATCCCATCCTATACCAAGGAGCATCTCTAGTTAGTATATAGTCAGGATGTCAAAGATCTTACATATCACTGAGATTCAAACCACACATGTATAAAACAGATAACAATATAAAACAATAAATAAATACAGAAATAAGTAATACATAGTCTATTGTGGAAAGAAAAAATATTAGTAGGGCAAGAGTTTTTTTTTAATTGCCTTTTTTATTATTATACTTTCAGTTTTAGGATACATGTGCACAATGTGCAGGTTTGTTACATATGTATACATGTGCCATGTTAGTGTGCTGCACCCATTAACTCGTCATTTAGCATTAGGTATATCTCCTAATGCTATCCCTCCCCCCTCCCCCCACCTCACAACAGTCCCTGGTGCGTGATGTTCCCCTTCCTGTGTCCATGTGTTCTCATTGTTCAATTCCCACCTATGAGTGAGAGAACATGCGGTGTTTGGTTTTTTGTCCTTGTGATAGTTTGCTGAGAATGATGGTTTCCAGCTTCATCCATGTCCCTGCAAAGGACATGAAGAGTTTTTTGTTTGAATTCTTTCAAATCATAATGTGTATGTAGTTACTATCTGAATCCTTCATTTGGCCCTTATACTTCTTTACATAATTATCTTCTACATGTTTTCTGTACTTTCTGAACTAGATTTTATTTTCTTGAAGACATATCTCATAGTCTATAGGGTTTTTCATATCCCAGGTATCTTGAGAAGACATGGAAAACTTGACATTTAATTAGCATTTATTTACTCTCTAGATAGGAGCAATAGAGTCGTGTTGTTAAGGCTTTTGAAGACAGTAAAGAACCAATTCAGCTTAATCCCAATAGCAAAGTAAAATGTCTGAATGTTTTTGAGGGGAGGAAATTTTTCATGATACATATGTTTCAGTAACATTTATTAAAGATAGTGGGAGAGTAGACAAGGACAGAAAAAACTTGATCCAGGTAAATCAGTTTGGAAGCTCTGAAAAGAACTAAAGAAAAGAAAAGAAAAGAAAAGTAACAGTGGGAGTAGAAAGAATGGAGGGAAGAGATACTTGCAGGTAGAACTAGAAAAAACTTAGTAAATTATTTGTGAGATGGGGCTGAAAACACCTCATGAGTCAAAGATAACTTCAGGATTCCAAGCCTGGGGAATACAAACTATGGTTTGGTCATTTCTAGCAATAGGAAATTAGGGAAGGATATCAAATTGGGATGTCAAAAATATAATGAGTTGTACTTGAGATGAGAGAAATAGCAGTAAAACTAGGTAGGAATTGCTGAAACATTAACCTGAATCTTGAAGAAAAACTAGATTAGAGATATGGATTTTGTAGTGAACCCCGTAAAGCTGATAATCATAGCCATGAATCAGATGAGTAAATTATCATACTCAGAACAAATGCAATGCCTATTTTCTTTCTTTCTTTCTTTCTTTCTTTCTTTCTTTCTTTCTTTCTTTCTTTCTTTCTTTCTTTTTTTTTTTTTTTGAGATGGAGTCTCACTCTGTCACCCAGGCTGGAGTGCAGTAGTGGGATCTCAGCTCACTGCAACCTCTGCCTCCCAGGTTCAAGCAATTCTCCTGCCTCAACCTCCAGGTAATACAGAAAGTTAGCTGGGACTACAGGCACATGCCACCATGCCCAGCTAACTTTCTGTATTTTTTTTTAGTAGAGATGGGGTTTCATTGTGTTAGCTAGGATGGTTTCAATCTCCTGACTTCGTGATCCACCCACCTCATCCTCCCAAAGTGCTGGGATTACAGGTGTGAGCCACCGCACCTGGCCTGCAATGCCTATTTCCTTTTAGGTAACTATCTCTAATTTTTAAATAATTTGATAGTATTCTATTACATACATATTATAAAATGTTCCGATCTTATTGTATTCTCATATTTTTCTAAGCTTATGTTCTTTAAAATGAACTCAGAACCTCGAAACACCGAATTTTTTATAATTATTGTTTATTTCTTGGAAATTATTTACAGTATTTTTTAGTCCTATGCTGTATTCTAGAAACCCAAAATGCTGCAATATGCCAGTTGGAACTGTGTTTCATTCTGTCTTGTGTTTTCCCTAAACATTGCTAATATGATTAATGAACCAGACTAGAAAATTGGAGTGCTTTTTTTTTCTCCCACCTCCTATGGATGTAAATGCAGACGACACTTTAAAAAACATTCTCTATTCCCTTCCCTCCACCCGAGGGAAGAAATGTACATTTCTGTCTCTAAATTACACTTCCTCTCTGGCATCAGACTTATTCCCAAAAGATTTTCAACTCAAAACACAGTGTGTTTTCTGTGCAAATCACATAACCAATCTAAATTTTAATAGCTTCAATATTGTGCCTTTTACAATGTCTACTGCAAAATAAAAGTGCAAGGGTAACCTTTAGAGATCCCCACTTCTTCTGGAACTCAGCACTCAGTCATTGTGAAAAACAGTGATGCTTTTTTAAGTATATCCAAATGATTTTTGAGGACTCCTATCTTTCATGATAACTTCTGAAGTCTTTCACATTGTTTCTCTCTTTGCAAAAGTCATTTATCAAGCACTGGCCACTTAGCTGTTACCAAATGCAACCAAGAATTTTAATGGGGTACTATGTTAATATTAAAATAAAGAAATGTTGTTAAAAAGTAGTAATTAAAAGGGATTATACAAGAAAGGCAAATATATGAGCCAAGGGTACACACAGGCGCTGTGTTTTATTTAAAAGATAAACTTTGGCTAAGATACATAATTGTGCATTCAAGATGTACTCTGTCCTTGGGAGAAAAGTTCCATTTTCTTGTGAGAAGCTCTGATGAAAAAGACTTTTGGAAAAGCAGAAATGCAGGATGAAGCAAATTATTTATAATTTAGTAAAAGCCAAGTGATATTCTGAGATTGTCTTCAGAGGACCCAAACAATCTGCCCAGACATAATGGTGATATCTGGCAATTACTTGGCCTACAGGAGAGTAACTGTTAATGGTCTGGCTGAATATGCATAAAAGCACAGAGAAAACTCATGAGGGTGTTTCTGCACACGTTTTTTGTCCTAGATTATATACAAGAAAATGGTGCCCTGCACCTTGAAAGCATTGTAGCAAGACGGTTGGCCTAGGATGGGATTATCACTTGGGAATGAACATATTTTGTCAATTGATTCACATTACCCATTCTTTAAAGAGTATTATTGATAAATCAGGATATTAACCTAAAGAGTATTGATCAATAGAATATAAATCTAAAGTGAAACTAAAACAATTAAGTCTAAAATCCAGACACCTACAAATAGTATCAAAGAATGTGGAACGCCAACTTGGTAATCTGAAAGTATTTTGTTAAATCAAGAATCAAAACAAAATGATTTGTACAGTAATCCAGCATATATAATTTCTATTATATTTGAGGTTTTAGAGTTTTCCCTTCTAGTTATTTAAATGTTTCTATTAAATATTGTCTCCCCAACTTTTGACTAATTCAGGGGCTATTTCTGATATGGTCTCACCCTCCAGTTCTCATTATAATATATCCCATTAAGACAACTGACATTTGTTTGAATTTGTCATTAAGTCACTTTCCTTCATTTGTCATATTATAATTCAAAGTTTGTAAATAATGAGGAACTGGTAATATTTTAGGTTAACTGCTTTCTGCTTACATAGATAAAAGAATCTTTAGCCCATCAGGAAAATATTTCTAGTCTACATTTTTCAATGGATGATTCCTGATCCTCTTCTGAGAACTTGTTCATTCAACTTACTTTGCAAGGTGAGGCAGCTCTCCTTATTAGACTGTCCATATGTAATTGCTTTTTTATTTTAATTTTCTCTGATCACTTTAGGTTCTATCCACTCATTACAAGTGTTGGAATAAATTTGATTTACAAATTTGTTTCCCAGTGTATTAATAACCCAATTCAAATGTAGAAAACCACTAGAGACCACCTAAGGCTGCCAGCCAGTCAATCAGTGCATATTTGTTGATTGCCTATCAACATGCATAAAGGTGGAGAAGATATTGTCCTTGCCCTCCGAGAATTTACAAAGTAATATGTGAGAGAATTACACAAAAAGCTAATATACAAGGCACTGTTTTAGAGGAAATCTCAAAGAAGCACACAGTATCCTACAGGAGTCAGAGAATCAAGAAAGCTCTCTGAAGACATGGACTTTGAAGAATGGGAATGATTTTGACTGGCAGAATTGGGTAAAAGCACATTCCAGATATGACAACTTTTTCTTCTAGCTTCAGGCAGAAAATAATTCTGTCTTTTTTGCTTATCAAAGTCGAGTCCTCAAATGCCTTACATACATTTTTATATACTTTTATTCATTCTATGGATTCAATTGATCATAACTATTAGTGATATTTGCATATCATCATTTATTGCTTTCAAAGTATGTGGACTGTGATAATACTGTTTTTGATGACAAAAATTTCAAATTAGTTTATTCTAAATATGGTCAGTGTTTATCTGCAAATTGTTAGCTTTCTGAATATAAAACATAGTACCCAGAATGCTGCCTTAGAGCTAACTGAATTAATGTGGGTACAGACACCAAGGGTTCTATCAAAAAAGCAAAAAGCAAAACCTTTTATGTAAAGCTTGATTGTGGTGCAACTGCTTTGGATATTATAGGTGAATCCATCAATTTCTTTGTAAAGACCTTTTGTACTTTCTGAGGATGAATATGTACTTAGTTCATAAGACCACACTTTAGAAGACATACTCTAGAGCTAGACTTTCCCAATTCAAATTCCAGATCCAATACTTAGCAGATCTGTAACTCTAGGCAAGTTATTTAACCTCTCTCAGTTACTTCATGAATAAAATGGGCATAATAAGAGTAGTCACATCACCACGGTGTCAGGGGGATTACATGAGTTTATAGATGAAGAATGCTCTCAACAGCACACCGGGAACATCACAAGCCATCAGTAAATGACACTAAAACTCAAACTCAGCACACAGTAAGCATCATACAAATGTTTGCTCTTATAATTATTGTTGCCCTAAATGTTAGATACATTTTTAAAAAAAGAATGACAACTGATGGCAGCCCAAATTGACATGGTAGAAGGGTTAAGTGGATAAAAGAATGCAAAGTATTTATTACCAGCTTGTCAGGTGAAGACATTTCCAGAAGAATAAAACTTTAAATGTGGTTGATTCTGTAAGTCAGAAATTTACAAGTGGTCTATGGCTCATTAATGAAGCACTAAATTGGACAATCAGTGTTAATGGGAATTTCACAGTAAAAGCACTACACATCAAGTTGAGACACTGGACTAAATGCGTAATCACACACTTCAGCAATTCAGTTCCAAACACCCTTTGTGTCATCCTTCAGAATAGACAGATGGATAGATAGATAATCATTATTTGTAAAGGATGTTTTATTTTGTCATTTATTAATTATATCTTACCTCGTTCAAAGAAAGAATTACAATCAAAAAGGGCAGTTAAACTAGATGGAAAAATACTAAGTTGGAGCACAGAAATAGAATAAAATTTATCAAAGAAATGAATGTAGTTATTGTGATTGAATACAAAATTGAGCTGAAAACTTCCTGGTCATCAAAAATAAGAGCAAGTGTTTAATATTATTGGTAACTCTCTTAGCAAGAAATTTTTTGAAATATATTTCTCTTTTATACCTGACATGCTTTTTTCTATTAAGTATGCAGGAGACACTCTCTAAATGCCCCACATTCATTTCCTTACTGCTTTAAAGTTTTGTTTTCCCTTTATTTAATATGAGGAACTGTCCAATTGTTGCAGAAGTTTCTTTATCATGTCTCCTAGGAAACCTAGCTAATCCTCAAGCAAATAAGCCTATTTGTATGACAGCCTTAACTCCTAGAGTTCCCCAGAGAGAGATGACGAGTAGCAGTCTACACACTACCCCTCCTTGAAGAGCTAACCTTTTGCTTGTGTGATTAGGCATCTGAAATACATCTCACTTTTCTTTTATAGCTTATATTTCCTGGACAGATGATTGACATGACACCTCACAGTTTAGCATCATAGAGCAGTTAAATCCGACTCCATTACCTGTCGAATTTAGTTTCTTAATCCCAAACACAATATGCACACAACTTAGCCCTATCCAGCTTTTATTTAAAGCTCATGTCACAGTGCTTTATGTGGAGTCAAGAAGTATTAAACGTTGTGGAGTGAAGCAAATGGAAAGATTAATTTTGCAATGTGACACTAAAAGGAACACTTTAAAACAGGGATTAGGGGCTGGGTCTGTTTGGGGAGAATACTGAAACGTATCCATTATAAGCACCAATGCCTCAACCTACTGCCATGAGAAAACCCAGCGTTATAAACATAACTTCTATCTTCTTAGGAAAAAACGAATGTGGAATAGAATAAAAAGTTCAACATTTCTGGCTAGAAGTAGTCAGTACCTTTCTGACTTATCCCTTCCACCCCACTGACCACCACCTTTAATCAAAAGTTTTTAGAGGAAAATAAAAACCTAAGTTTCTATAGAAAAAAAAAGAAATATCTATGAATGTAACTTACAGAAAACTCAAGCTCATGGAGAACTGCAAATAAGTCTAATAATTAGCCTTTCAAAATTAATCATTACAACCATTTTGGAGAATATAAGTATGTCATGACTTTGCTATGAGCAAAAATACAAGAGAACTAAAAAAAAATTCAATTTTGGTTTTATTTAGTGTTTGCATGTTTCCTCTGGTGTTCTTTTGAACACAACTACAAGCAAGACATCGTTGTTAAAAAATATATACAACGATCATTTGAAGGCCCATGATTTTGTCTTAAGAAGCAGCTGAAGGAAGACATGAAACTTCCAAGTATATAAAGGGCTATCATACAGAGAATGTTTGAAGACAGTGAAGAGAGGAAATGACAGGAGGTATTCAGACAAGAACCAAGGGCAAATTTCTTGATAGTTAATGCTGATAAACCATGGGATGTGTTTCCATAGGACGCTGAGGAATCTCATTTTCAGAAATATTTAAAAACATGGTAGAGTCTCATCTCACTGAACAATAAAGCTTATTGAATTTCTGTTCTAATTAGAGCACTTACTGTAGAGTCTTGGGAGGATCAAAATAAATAGAAGGCATTCTCTAACTTTGAAGAACTTTGAGTAGGAAGATGGAAAACACAACTAGAAAATATTTTAAAATGTTAAACCAAAATTAAGTTGGTGAACTCTCTTTAGCTGGATAGTCAACACTTCTCAATTAGCTAATATTTAAATACACAGAGAATGATGACAAAGAAAGGTTTTCCTGGCAAAAGAGATCTTGTAGGAATGTAGAGAAGGTCTTGTCAACCATAAAAGTACTGAATTCTATAAAAATAATATTGGTGTATTCTGTTTCTTCCTCTGGAGAAAGAGAACATTTTCTTTCTCTTTGAAAGAATAATTTCTTCACATGATTGTAAAAGTACAAAAATAATCTGTATAACACATTGATCAAGCAAGAACTCAACAAATTGAAACCGTTCCTGTCATCATCACCACCATTATCATGAACATCTTCACACCTACTTCTACTACCTACTATCCTATCACCAGTAATAGGGTCGAACGTATCAGGTAGCAGTTTCCAGTGTTCCACTTCTACTGCAATCTGCATTAAAGCTATTTCTTCTAACCAGCTCACATTCATGCTGGTTAACATGCCTAAGGCTTTGTGATTCCTGCAGTGTTAAGCAGGACCTGATAAACTGAAAATAAAAGATTCTTTCATTTCACTCTAGGTTTAATGGGAGTCACCCTTGTCTGAACACAGGAAAGCTAATGCCTCAAACCCAAACTCTTGGGCAAATAAATCAACAAGTTGAAGCCACATTTATGTTCAAGATTAATTTTTACCTGGCATTTCCTCAAAGAAAGACCTACACTTACGTGAAGGATGTTTTTCACGTTTTCAGATTCATATTTATCATTTTCATGTGGGTGGTGAATGATTTTATTAGTAGTATTCACTCAGCCCTATAATTTGGCAACTTCCAGCAGATACACTCACTAATTTATTATTGTGAATTCTCTCTTCAATCAGAAGCAAAAAGTTCATTACTGCATTCAAAATAGTCCTTAATGAATGTGCTAATTGGGAGCACATTAGCACATTTCATTTGCTTCTGTGTTTATTTCTTTAAAAAAGTAGTAAATTTGTTTCCTGTGTGTGTTTAACATGAAGTAAATTTCTACTGTAAGAAAACCATTTTCAAGTTCTCCACCTCAGCAGCAAAGACTTGAAAGATATAAATAATTCACCACCAAGATATGTTTAAAAGTGATCTTATTCAAAGGAAAACTGTTATGACTTTCAATAGAAATGACTGAACTCTACTGGTGTCTTCTATCTTGCTACATGGAGGAGTCATTCATGATATTGACCAATAGGAGTCTACTGAACACCTGAAACTCAGCAAAATCCCACTCAGTTTCAAAATGGCTAAAAATGTATAGGTTTAGTGCACTGATATTTACTTAAATGTTCACTGAAGGATATTTCACAAGGTAGAAACATATATATGTTTTCTAGAGGAATCATTCATTTAAACGGGCCCCAATTCTGCCCAGTTTTCAACCTCAGTTTACAGTTTACAGATTTTGTTTTTTGAGTGCACATATCTGATAAAATGCTTTGTTTTAAAAAAAAATTTTATTCTTTGTTCTACAAGCATCTTTTTATTTTGGACCCTTATGGAATGAACTTAAATGGTCAATGATAAACAGGACGCTGCTCTTGAGGTGGAAATAGACATTCCATCACCATCCTCCTTCAAGACCAATTAATTTTGTATTCAATAATGATTTTGAATTTTGTTATAATTCCAGTAAATGAGGAGGAGTAAAACAAACTGAACTTTATTAGTCAGGGTTCTCTAGCGGAACAACCAATAGGAGATAGATGAGAGAGACAGAGAGAGATGAAAGGTAGATAAATAGATAAATAATAGATAGATAGATAGATAGATAGATAGATAGATAGATAGATAGATGAAAGATAAAGATACGTGATAGATAGATTATATATACATGATAGATGGAAGAGATTTTTGAAGGAGTTGGCTTACATGATTAGGAGGCTCAGGAGTCCCATGATATGCCATCTGCAATCTGGAGAACCAGGAAAGCCAGTAGTGTAGCTTAGTTCAAGTTCAAAGGCCTAAGAACCAAGGAGCCAATGGTGTAACTCTCAGTCTGAAACCAAAGGCCTGAGAAACCGAGGGTCTGCTGGTGCAAGTCCTAGACTTTGAAGGACAGAGAACCTGGAGTTCTGATGTTAAATGGCAGGAGAAGATGAGTGTCCCAGCTTCAAGACAGAGAGAGAAGAATTCACCTTTTCTCTGCCTTTTTATTCTATCCAGGACTTCAACAGATTGGGTGGTGCCTGCCCATACTGGGTGAGGGTGAATCTTTCTTACTCAGTCCACTCTTTCAAATGCCAATCTCTTCTAAAAACACCCTCAAAGACATACACAGGAGTAATGCTTTACCAGCCACTGAGTATTCCATAATCCAGTCAAGTTAACACCTGAAATTAACCATCACACAAAGAAGACAAATAAAACAATAATGGCCCTGAATTTTAAAGGGAAGCTTTGGTATCAGGTAGAGACCAAGGGGTTCAGACAACGTTGCCTATTCTTTACACTCCATTCTCTGTCTATCCAAATATCACCAGTCCCTTGAGTTCTCACTCATGTTCCACTCTCTCTTTAAAGCAACCACCAGAGAGCCAATAGTAAGTTGTATTAGGTAGCCCTTTTTATGTACGTATTTTAAGAGGCAATCAGGTCAGTTTTTACTACAAATTATTAAGCATTATCCTCATCATTTGATATCTATCTTAAAATGCAACACACCTAATACTTAAGTGCATCCAATACACATATTTATAAATACTCTGGTTTTCCTGTTTCCTTCCCAACTGGGTGTACTGCAATTCAGTTCAATTCTAGCACTAACTAGAGTAATGCAGAACTCACATGTTAAGGACTCAGTCCTCCACAAGAGTACCTTCATTTCAGTTGACAGCCACACTTTGAGGATCCCCAGCGCACCGTGTCTTCTGACTACCTAGCTATTATTCACAGGTTTCCACAATCCTATCCAGTTCAGTAATTCACTAGAACAACTTGGGAATGTGCTATGCTTATGATTCCAGTTTTATTATAAAGGATACACCTAAGTAAGATCTGAAAGGGAGGCTGGGCGTGGTGGCTTACGCCTGTAATCTCAGCACTTTGGGAGGCTGAGGCAGGTGGATCACCTGAGGTCAGGAGTTCGAGACCAGCCTGGCCAACATGGTGAAACCCTGTCTCTACTAAAAACGCCAAAAATTAGCCAGGCATGGTGGCACGTGATTGTAATCCCAGCTACTGGGGAGGCTGAGGCAGGAGAATCACTTGAACCCCAGAGGCAGAGGCTGCAGTGAGCCAAGATCACGACACTGCAGTCACTACAGCCTGGGCAACAAGAGCGAAACTCCATCTCAAAAAAAAAAAGAAAAAAAAAAAGATCTGAAAGGGAACACAGAGCTTCCATGCCCTCTCCATGTGAAATCATGTCATCCTCCCTGCATGTCAATGTGCTCACCAATCTCTAACAGAGTTTTTTGGGGGTTTCATTATGTTAGCAAGTTTTATTAAGTCCTTGGCCACATTACTGAACTCAGTCTCCACTCCTCCTGTCTTTCCCTGAAGGTTGGACTGGTCCAAAGTTCCAACTCTAATCATGTGATGGGTCTCTCTGGTCACAAGGCCCCATCCTAAAACTATCTAGAAGTCTACTATTAGTCTTTTCATTAACATAACAAAGACAGTCTATCGCTGAAAAAATTTCAAGTGTTTTTGAAGCTCTGCATGAGGAACTGGGGACATAGACCAGATATATTCCCCATTATACAACAATATGTTACACTTGTTTATTATTTATCCTCCAGTTAAAAACATAAATTCCATGATGTCAGAGATTTTTTTATCTATTTTTGTCTATTTCATTTGCCCCATACCCTGGCACACAGATGAGCTGAAGCACACTGTGGATGCTCAATATTTATTAACTGAATAAATGAATAAATATATGGGTGAATCAATTCTATATTGCAACTTTTTCATTTGAATCTTGACATATTTAGTTTCCTGTCCTATTAAACCACAATATCTATAATGATTATCACTCATAAGCCCTGAACAAATAACACCTGGATTTGCATAGACTCAAGATTGGAGAAAGTTCAGTTTAATTCAACAAGTATTTTATTGAGTACCTACTAAGTTCTAGGCACTATTTTAGGTGCTATGTGTTTAACAATTGGCCCAGGTGATTTTAACTTGAGCAAGTTTGAAATCTGCTGTGATCTTACGATCTGCTGATGTCTCCTATTAACTACCAATCTGTATTACTCCATTCTCGCATCACTATAAAGAAATATCCAAGACTGGATAATTTATAAAGAAAATAAGTTTAATTGGCCCACAGTTCCAAATGCTATATAGGAAGCATGATGCTATATGTTCAGCTTCTGTGAAGACCTCAGGAAACTTACAATCATGGCAGAAGGTGAAGAGGAAGCAGGCATATCTTACGTGGCTGGAGCAGGAGCAAGAGGCAGGGGGAGGTGCTGCATACATTTAAGCAACCAATTTTCATGAGAACTCACTATTGTTACAGCAGCACCAAGGGTGGGAAACCATGAGAAACCATCCTTATGATCCAATCACCTCCCACCAGGCCCCACCCCCAGCACTGAGGATTACATTTCAACATGAAATTTGGGTGAGGACACTATGGATCCAAATCATATCACCAGCTCATGCAGTAGTTGCCATTTAATCATTCTGAACACCACTTTTATTATATCTTTTCTAGATCAAATACTTGAAATTGTATCTACAGACTAGTGGATCAAGTCCGGGATCTATCACCTGCAGACCAACTTAATCATTCTCATTTTTATCACCCCCTAGGATGAATGCTCTATTTTTCATGGACATCAGAACTCATCTTAGTGGTTCCTACTTTCAAGCACTTCCTCCTTCATTGCATCCTCCAGGAATGCTATGCTCTGCCATCTCCATTAATCTTTATCTGATTGATCTATCTGTTGTTATACAGCCGAAGGTCCCTGTTTGGTGGCTTCCCCAAGCTTTCTATCTATGAAAACCTTAATTCCCACAGTGTTTGTATCTTAAACACTCATTTGGTACTTGCCTACTGATAATATAATTTTTGTGAATGTACTATAAAAGATTATTACTGATATATTTTGAATCTGAATCAAATGTTAACTGATATTTTCAAATTGCATTCTCTATATTTGGAAAATAACTCTGGAATATTATGGAATATTGGGCTCTTATTTTCTGTTTTCTCGATCACTTTTTTTTTTTGAGATGGGGTCTCACTGTATCATCTAGGCTGGAGTGCAGTGGCATAATCATGGCTTACTGCAGCCTCCAACTCCCGGCCTCAAGCAGTCCTCCATCTCAGCCTCCTGAGTAGCTGAGACTACAGGTGCATGCCACCACACAGAGCTAGTTTTATTTTTTTAATTTTTTGTAGAGATGGGGCCTTACTAAGTTGACCAGCCTAATCTTGAGCTCCTGGCCTCAAGCAATCCTTCCTCTTCGGCCTCTCAAAGTGCTGGGATTACAGGTGTGAGCCACTACACCCAGCCCAACTCTTATTTTAAGCATTTAGATACCTAGAATTTATTGTCTGAATCTCTTTACTATTCTCCAAAACCAAATAACAAAACACAAAATCATCTTAGACATAACCTACTTACTTATAACCATTATTATAGATTTTCTGCTAATTATTTTCTCCAGAATTTAATAAAGCAAACTCTTTTTTCCTAATCTTCAATATCTCCAATAGATATAAGAGCGTTCTTAAAATCTGTGATTTCAAGGTATATAGAGCCTATATGTAGCTTTCTTTGGGGGCCATTCCAAAATAAGTGGAGTTATGATATAATTGTGTATTTGCCACTCACAGTAGAAAATTATGTGGGCAGCTTTCATTATAGCTGGGTAAATTTAGATAAATGAAGTGTGTCAACTTGGTAATTACTAAATGTTATATGTGAAGCCATTAAAGCATGAATGCTTTTAGACATTGTTGTAGCTACAGGCTGTTTTTATGAATTGTGATTCAGAATAATAAGAGCTGGCTTTAAAGTGAGTCAAAGGAAGAACAAAGGTGAAAATAACATAGGAATCATTCTACTTTCAGGAAGGTTGTATTTTACTCTTTGGTAATAAGAGTGTAACAGTGAGATGGCTTTTTATAATGACATCCTCTCCCCTTATGCTCAAAAAATGTACAATGCATAATACTTTTAATGTTCCTAAGAATGTAACTGAGGCAAAGATATTGCACTGTTTCATAGGTTAAACTATGTTTCACTAACTGAGGTAAGACAAGAACCCAGAATTTACATATTACTTATTAAAACATATCCTCTTGACACTCCTAATATTAGGCCGTTTCTCAAAACCAGCAAAGTTTTGAGAATTCCTTTACAATGAACAAAATAATACAAAGTCTAAATTCCCTTACAATAAACAAAATATAGTATACATAAACATAGTACAAAGTCTGAATTCCGTTACAATAAACAAAATATAGCCTACGTAAACTTCATGGCAATAAGGCTATTTCAAACAATAGTAATTTACAGATGGTGTCCTAAAGCGAGCTGATCAATATTCTCTTTTCCTTGTAAATATGTTGCAATAAGATCAAGCCATGCATTCATTTTGTTAAGCTCTGTGAATTCTCATCAGTTCAGGGAACTACCAAGTTTACCTATATTGATATTTGGCTCCAACTGAAAATGAAAAATCAATATTTTAGAGAAAGAAATGCGCCTTGCTCTTTAAATATTCCCTTAATAGATAAGTCACAAATAATCCTCCCTCACTCTCTCTGCCACTCCTTCTCCCTCCCCCCAGCTTCTTGCCTGCACCCTGCCCAGCCACCATCCTATTCACAACATAGTGATAACGAATATCTGTTTGGCTACTATTTTTAAATCATTCACTGAATGCTATCAAGCTTTTAAAGATCTGTCAATTATTCTCACCATTTGATTGTTCCTTATCAATGTCATCTCTACCAGGTAATATAGCCCAAAAAAGGTTATACAGAACATGGTCACAGAGACAATAAATATTCTCCCAATCTCTGATTTTAAGCTGGGTACAAGGCTGCCCAGAATAAACAACATTTCCCAGCCTACTTTCTTTTTTTTTTTTTTTTTTTTTTTAGGACGGAGTCTCACTCTGTCGCCCAGGCTGGAGTGCAGTGGCGCGATCTCCGCTCACTGCAAGCTCCGCCTCCCGGGTTCACGCCATTCTCCTGCCTCAGCCTCCAGAGTAGCTGGGACTACAGGCGCCAGCCACCATGCCCGGCTAATTTTTTTGTATTTTTAATAGAAACGGGGTTTCACCATGTTAGCCAGAATGGTCTCTATCTCCTGACCTCGTGATCCGCCCGCCTTGGCGTCCCAAAATGTTGGGATTACAGGCGAGAGCCACCGCGCCCGACTTCCCAGCCTACGTTCTTTTAGGTGGAATGTAAGCGTAAGTCAAAGGTAAAAACTACAGGATGTTCCTAAGGGGACATGCCATTTTTCAAACCATTTCTTCTTCATACACTCTGAAATGGGAGCACATGGTAGCTGGATCTTAAGCGGCCATCTTGGATCTCAGTGTAGAAGACACACATTGCTGATAATAAAGCAAGAAGATAGAAAGAAACTGAGTCTTTCTGTCTTCCATGAGGGCACTATACCAGCCCACGGCTGATTGTTCCTACCTACAAATGTAAAAGTGCAGTGGCTATCTTTCTTTTGTCTGAATATGGACTTTCAGAAATCCGAATAATGGGTGCTCTTAAGAAAAGAACACATCTTCCATTGCATTTGTCATTTGATTAAATTTATCTTTTCTGGTCACCTCTAATACTGAACTCTAACACTTTAAAATATGTTTCTAAAATAATTGAAAGCAAATATATATATATATATGTTTGTGTGTGTGTGTGTATACATGTATATATTTAAAATTATTTTTAAGAAAATGAAATCTGTGCAATGCTGGTGAAAACGAAATCTGTGTGAACATTAAACCTATATCTTCACCCTCTTCAGGGCCACACTGAAACATCCTGGTGTTATTTCATATCCTTAATAATATCCAATTCATTAAGCCTATTCAGTCACAAAAACCTATTATAATTCCAAGTGTAATCCAAATATCTACCACTTGAATGTCTTCAAGAACTCTGGTCATCCTGTGTCACCTTTTCCTTTAATGTGTAAATAAAACAGCCCAGTTCTATGCAACCCAGAAACAGCAGTGTGTCCAAGGAGTCCTTGGAGTGCTTAACTTCCTCTTAATCTGAAACCCTCCAGTTTCTTGCCCCCTCTGACTCCCTGACACCCATTCTCTTCTTGCTTTCTGAATCTACTCTTTCCTTTCTTCTCTGCTTTACTCCACACTGGACACGAAACCTATTCTTACTTTAAAAAACCACACACAAGGCTGATATATGTGGTTCAGGTCAAATTTCTGGTCATAGACACCACAGAAATTTCTCACTGTCCACTTTTGCACTGTAGCTCCCAATTTGTACAGATTTCTTCCCCATCTTTCTTCTCTTTTCCTCAGTTTCTTGGCTCTAAGAAACCATTCTCTCCAACTCTCAAGAGAATGTCCCCTAATTCCTATTACCTTGTTTACAAATCAATGTAGTCATCTTTGATGTAATCTTTTATTGCAGTCCAGAACAGAAAATGGGGAGAGGGGTACCCATAGGATCTTTCTTTTTCCAATCCAAAGATCATGAGGCAAAGGAAAACAAACATAGTCATAAGAGGTATAGCCTGTATCTTCTGTTATGAATGGAGATCAAAAGATTAGAAGTATTAGTTCTTCTTAACTTTGGGCCAGGTTAAAGTTTAAATATTTAGGGAGGGTTTTATCCTAAATGAGAAAAGTCTCTGTTAATGAAAGGGGTAGCTGTAGAACATCTACTCCTGTCCTTCAGATCACATTCTGCAGGACTGTGACTTTTTTCTTCATCATTACGTAAGCCCATCCCCCTCTGCGTACAACAGCACCAGGGTCTTCTAGGTGACTTCTAGGGCAGAGCTCTTTCCATTAAATCCCACTGCTTTTCAAACCATTTTATTGGAGTTTCTAAATCCATTTTGATCTCCTGTACAAAAGGAACAGTTGTTAATGACCACCTTTGAATAATATGTCTCTTGAGTTAATTAATGAGAAGGCTGTCTCACTCCTTTGAGTAAGGGCATGACCAGACTGCATTTACTTTTCATAAGTGAAGAGACTCTCTCATCATAACTATGTAATCCTCATATACAGAATGAAAATTCTTTCTTAGAAAAAAAAGTCCTGAAAATGAATTCCTATAGAAGATTCAGTCCCAGAATTTTCAGAATCAGTTCAGTTTTGTTTTTCGATAGATTATGATCTATTGGATACCTTTTATCTGCTAGTAATCACACTGGTCACTAGAGCTATTTAAAGATAAGTAGGATTTAATTTTACATTCTAGAGGAGGGGAAAACTAGAAAAGAGATATGATAAAGTTATGATAAGGAGCTATGTGAGTGCAAAGAAAGGTCCTTATTCCAGTCAGAGAAGTATCACCTATGGTTTCATGAGGGATACAATATCTGAGTTAAATTTTCAAAGATGAAATAAAGTTAGCTGGAAAATGAGGGCTCAGAGGGCTCAGAGGATATTTTATTCAAAGGAAACAATATGAGCAAAGATTTAGAGGATTAAACTTCATGTGCAAGGAATTTAGAATTGTTGTAACATTAACTGCAAAGTGACAAATGGAAGAAAGTAAGCTGTGCTTTCCTTATGTATGTATATACATATTTGTGTTCCATCTGTCTTCCTATTAGCTCTTTGAGAGTGGGAGTTTCATCTATTTTTTTCTTCTGCACCTAAAACAGTGTTGGTCACATATTAGATTAAAAATATTGGTTGAATTATTGAATGACTCTAAAGGTAGCCAGGGTGGGAGACAGTACAGTATAGGGATGAAGAACATGAGCTCTGTCCAAAGAAAACCTGCATACACAAAAAATAGAAAACATGTGTAAGAATGTGCCTAGCAGCACTGTTCACAAATAAAAAAATTCTGGCCACAACCCAATGCCAATCAACTAAAAAGTAGATCAATAAAATATAGTACATTCACAAAATGGCTTATTATCTAGTAATCAGATCATGTAATCAGATAATGTAGTAATCAGATAATGTAGATCAATTTTAGCAATAATATGTCCCAAAAGATTACATGCATCACGATAGGTTTTTTGAAGTGAAAAGCATCTAACATAAAAATATATGTTTTAGGAATACATATAATAGTAATAAGACTATATAAAAAGAAAAGTAAATTCTTAATAATGGTTACTTCAGGGAAATAGGGGAAAGGAAATAAATGAAAGTACCACATTTTGGAAATTAGATTATTGTCAAGGTCTTACCTTGTGTTTGGGGTAGCACTGAGGGGTATTTATCACATTATTAAAAATAATAAATTATCCATGCATGGCAATAATAAGAATGTGTCATCAAACAAAACACTAAACCAGTTTTGTGTAATTGCAGCTCACAGAATTAAAAAAAGGAGAAAAAAATGTTTTCCTGGACACTTGCTTTCTCCTGGTAGTGGGGGAAGGGACAAAGGGTATTCTGTGCTCTGGTATCAGGCCCTCTGGGTTCAAATTCCAAACATACAGCTTCCTAGCTATGTGATCTTGAACAAATTCCTTAAAGGCTTTATGCCTCAGTTTCTTCAACCGTAAATAGGAGTTAAAACAGTACCTTCGTTTTACGGTTGGTTTGAGATTACATTAAATATATGTAAATGCAAGTGCCTGGCACATAGTGCTCAGTAAATGTGGTGAGAAATCTGAAGAATAATTAAATATTGGCTGTTAACAATACAGGGCTAGAAAATGGAAGACCTTATGTATTATGCTAAACAGTTTCTGCTTTACCTGCAAAGGCTTTGAGATTCCAGAAACAGTTTAAGTCGGGAAATAACATCATTAGATTTCTGTTTTTCAACAGGTCTCTCTAATTGCAATATTATGAAGGGGTATAATACTACCAGCAGGGAGGCCGATCAATATATTATTATAATAGTTAATGATGAGAGATTATGAAAGTCTTAACTAAGGCCATAATAGTGGAAGAGGAAGAGAAGGGGACAGATATTGTGACATAGTAAGGAAATGGAATTTTGTTGCACAGTTATGCATGAAATGAGTAGCGTGGAATGACTCCCAGGATTCAGGATCATGGGGTGAGTATTGACACTGTTCCCATGATTGGAAATATAGAAAGAGTGGAGATTTCTCAGACTTGGTGCCATTGACATGTTGCTGTGAATAAGCCCTGTAAATAAAGAAAGAGTTTATTTAAAGGGAAAGATCATGAGTTCAGTATTGGGTATGTTCAATATGTTGGCTTTGAGATGTCTGTGGGGCATACAGCTAATGCTAATAAAGATTTGGATGATAAAAGTATGCAATTCAGGAGAAAAGTCAGAATTTCCAGTATAGATTTGGACTCTTGATTCACATACTATAAGCCACAGGAGGCAATGGGTTCACCTAAGCGAGGCAGGTGGAGTAAGAATGTAAATGCATTCAGGATATATGTTTGGAGAGCACACCAATTCAGGATGAGCAGAAGATACACCAGTGTCAAAGTTAATTTTAGGCATCAACTTGACTTGATTAAGAAATGCCTAGATAACTGGTAAAGCATTACTTCTGGGATTGACTGTGAGGGTGTTTCTAGAGGAGATTGCCAGGTGAGTCAGTAGACTGAGTGGAAAAGATCCACCCAATCAGCTGGGGGGTGGATGGAATCAAAAAGGCAGAGGAAGGATGATTTTCTCTCTTTCTTGGGTCTGGGACACTCTTCTTCTCTAGACCTTGGACATCACAACTCCAGGATCTTTGGCCTTTGGATTCCAGGACTTACACCAGTGGCCTTCTCTGGTTCTCAGGCCTTTGGCCTCTGACTGAGAGTTATGCCATAAGCTTTCCTGGTTCTGAGGCTTTCAGAGTTGGACTGATCCATGCTACCAGCATTCCAGGGACACCAGCTTGCAGATGGACTTTTGTGGGACCCCTCAGACACCATAATCATGTGAGCCAGTTCCCCTAATAAATCCCCCTTTCTATATCTATCTGTCCTACTGATTCTCTCTGGAGAACCCTGTCTAATACAACCAGCAAGTAGATTTTTTTTCCTTGTGTTATTGCATTCTCTGGGACCTCCACTAGAGAGCTATATAGCAGTGATATCAAGCATTTGTGTGTTTTTCTCAAATACAATAAGAATGCTTCTAAAGTATTCATCATTTGGAATGATGTTTCTGGAAAATTTTGGTAGATACCAATGGGAAGATTGTTAAAGAGCTTATTTCTAAGGAGATTAAAAATAGATAGACCAAGCACACAGGTGAAGGAATAGGCTTGAACAAAGAAGTACACAAAAGAGAATATAACTCTTTCTCCAAGAATAGAGAAAGGAATTGAGAATGGGTTTTGGCTGTTTTCTAGTAATTACCTCCCTTTCTTTTATATAAAATATATGAAGTGCTTAACTTAGTCAGACTAACTCTTATAACATTCTGCCAATAAAATCAAAACAATATTTTGGCCTGTACGTTTGTAGGTTTAGTGGATGAAGAAAAGCTCATGTCTAATAGCCTTAAGTTTTTTGTTTTTGTTTTGTTTGCTTTTTTTTTTTAAATAGTAGGCCATCTGGATGCAGATGTTTTAAAACGGATTCAAAGTGCCCCGCAAAGGTTAGTCAAAGTTGTATTTACATGGCAGACCTGAACAAGGCTAATTCCACTTAGAGAAAGTAACCCTTAAATATGATTTTTCTCCATGTTCAAAATAAATTATATTGTTGCTACAATAAATTAAATTCTACTGTTGCTACAAACTTCAAAAACATTTAAAGTTTGAGAAAGTTCCTTCAGACTGAGATTAAATAATCCTCTCGGAGAAAAAGGAAGATGGAGAAACAGACGATACAGAATCAGGGGTTGGGGGATACAACAAACTTCAGCCCAGGAGCCAAATTCTCCTGTTTCTCTAGAGCCCATGGGCACCGCATGAACCAGCTAGCATTATGAGGTGCACAGGGCATCTGCCCTGTGTCCTGATCCACAGCAGCACCTGCCCTCCAGCTGGCAGCTGAGTCTTGGTGCTGCACAGGACCAGCACTCTTTGACACCTGAACACTGGGGACTTCACTGTCAGCATCAAGTGGTAGAATCTCAGTCCAGGAGTCATCTCACCACCAGGCCCCAGCCCCTAGAATCAGTTCCTGTTCCTCCAGAGAATATCTCCACTGAAACACAACTGCATGTAAAGTTTGCCCAACACCAAGGGACTGTCCCTTCCAGGCAAACATAGCAGGAAACAGCAGGAGTTTTCTCTCTTAAGACATAAGTATCCTCAATTTTGCCTCCTATCCCTACAAAGACTAAAACATTTACCGTCTGGAACAGAAAAAGTTTGGTGATCTCTGGTATAGATCACTTAATGGAAACAGAGTAAGAGAAGGAGCCAAAAAATTTGTTCCATAGAAAATTGCATCCATTTGCCTAGCTATGGAAAATGTATCTTTTTCTTCCTAGATAAACTAAATTACCAATTGTAAACAATATGACTTTATTATAATTAAGGTAACTCAGTATTTCTCCACAAAGCTACAATTAATATTTTAGGCTTTGGAAGGCCTGTGTATTGAAGTATATTTAGGGACATCCCTAGCCTATAATGATTGCTGCAGGTAGCAAACCCTTAACTTCACCCAGCACAATTATGAAAATCAGTGTCGCCAGATATTGCCAAATGTACCCTGGGAAGTGGAGCAAAACTCACTCTCAGTTGAGAACTACTGGATAATTAAATGGCAATGAACTCCCTTAGATTTGTCCACTTCCATTCTATCACTATTTTAACTTTATAAAAATTACTTCATCACTTCAGGGAAATTATTTTAGTCGTATTCTTTCCTCAATCAGTATGAGAACTTTAATCACTGAGACATCTGTACCAGAATGCTCCCCTAGTGATATGTATAGGCAGGCAGGAAGAATGGCAAGGAAGGAGGGGACGTAAAAGAGGTAGAGGGCAAAGTGGGGCGGTGAAGGAGGCAGAGGGTGAAAGCGGAGACAGGGAAGGTGATTCAGCCAACAATGCCACTCTCAGCCCCCACATACACTGGGACACATGGAAACCAAGGAACCAGGACCAGAAACTGAGGATCTGTTCTCTAATATCTTGAAGTAGTCCCAAGGTTTGCCAAAGAGAAACAGGCCAGAAGCAAGGATTAAAGTGGGACTGCAGAGCTAGGAAGATGACGGCAAGCACAAGACATCACACGGAAATGGGGAAACATCTGAGACAGTTGCTTTGAGAGACTTCGTTGGCTATGGCTTTTATTTGTCACCTACCATATGGCATTTTAATTGCCTAGCAATGTTGAAAGGGCCAGAGAAGACAGTGACATACTGGTCTGATCTTATTGGGACATATGTTAGCTAAGAGAAGTCAAATTCTTCATTCAGAAATCACTTCCTGAGATGGAAGACATGGTAATGCACCTGTGGTTACATGAAGACAAATTATGTTTCCTAAGGCTTCAAGTTTTCTGTGATTCATGGACAGGAAATGGGGCTTAGTTTGCCAAAACAGCCATCCAAGCTAAGATGGAACATATATAGGAACTCCCAAGAGGGGCTTGAGCAAAAAAAGCTAAGAGTGGTAATGTCTTCCTGTTGCTTTGCACCCTCACTGTTCCAGCCCACCAAACATCTCTGTTTAGTCTTTTTTCTACTAGTTGCGAGTGTGTCTTGGTATTCAAGGGCTTGCCAGACAATCCTCTGTAGGTTCTGGTTCCTTCTTTCATCATAGCAACATCCTTAACACTCAGATAGTGATGTACAGGATTACACATGTCTCTGAATATAAGGTTTTTTTGTGTGTATTTTCAGTACTTTGTGTTCTGTCCCTCTTATTTTTATTAGAGTGCCGTTTTCCCACATAATTCCCTGCTGTGACTGGGACAGTTGTCTGCATCACTGCAGGTTCTTAGTAAATGCTGCCCGCCTGCCTGACCACTCAGACAAGGACTCCCATCCCCAGCATATTAATGACAGGACTTCTTTTGAGATGACATAGCTGTTGTGTTATATCTATGCTGGAGATGCTTTGATCTCTGTTGGTCTCTGCCTCATTATCTCTTTTTCTAAAGGCTTTATCAGTCATACACACAAGAATTCCAGCCATGTATTTCCCTTAGGAATAAGAATATGGGCAAGAATAGCAAAATGAGATTCAACTTAGAAAAATGCACAGAATTTTTCCTAAGAGATTCTAAGAATAAGGGAAAAAATTCAATGAATTGGAGAGGAGTAAATTTAAAAGAAAGAGAGAGGGAGACAAATAGCAGAACAATAGCACCTCTCTTGATGGTTTGCCCTTGAAGACCCCTGATCAATTTGTACTTGTCTTAATGAGAGACCACAGTCTCCTTGTCTCCTTGAGAGCAATGTCCAGTGTGTGTGCACACACATGCGCACATGTAAGCACATGTGTGTTTTAAGTCTAGTACCTCTATATGTACATATAATAAACAGCAATTATCCTTCCCTCTATGTAATAACCCTTAATGTTCTCCCTACAATAACATTCTTGGGATACCCTGGAGGACAAGTTATTAGATCAGATAGTTTTGGAAACACCTTTTCCTGTAGGCGCATCCCACACATCCTCATTGTTTAACTTTGCATTATACTGTGTGTCCTAGCTTTCTTTGACCCCGAAACCCTTCCATCATGTCATTCCTAGTTCTATTTCATTGCCAAGCTAGGATCACTTTGCATTTCAGGGTGAGGTTAGAGAAAGAACTATAGTAGCAGCTAGAGACTGCTGTCCTAAATGCATCTCCCCTCTATTACTATAATCTTACCAGGGGGCAGGAGAGCACCAGATGGGGCAGCCTCTCTCTCCCCTCAAAGCAGAAAGCTTTCATTAGCAGACTCAGCTAGGAACAAAAAGGATGAAACACACAAACTTGCTCCCTCGTGACTTTCCAGAAATCATTCCAGAGGATTCCAGAAGGCAGCCTGAGGCCAGCAGCAGGACCATGTCCAGCACTGACCCAGGCAGGAGCCTGCTGGGATTTCGATGGGGCTTTGACAGCCAAAAGACTGTCAAGTCAAAAGAGTATCTTAAAAGGGAAGGTAGGCGAGAGTGACACTGGCCTGCTGTCCTTTCTCGTAAAAACAAAGGCTGCAATAAACTATCATGACCTCCCAGGCCAGGCAACTCACTGGGCTTCCTTTTGGCTCTTTTCATTCCATTTGGAACCCTATGAGTGACAGTTGTGGTATGAAAAAAGAAAAAGACAAGTCACGACACCTGTTCTTTTTCTTCCTTCCTTAATATAAGCTTTAAATCCTGCAGAAAGGCCAGAAGTTAGACTATGACTCTCTGTACTGTCTGCTGTTAATGAGGCCTCCAGTGACATTTCCCCACTAGACATTGAAACAGGTAACGATATTGGTTCTGAAACAGGAGAGGTGGATCATACCTGGGGCATCCATGATTATTTCCATCTGCTGACCCCTACCTTGGGGGAACCCTAGCTATGGCAGGTATACTAATCACAGCAGAGTGGCTGGAATAAAAGACCCTGGATTATTGGGGTGACGGCCATGCCAGCCTGCAGACCTTTGTGCCGATACTTCTCTCAGGGAGTCTGCAAGTAAGCTGCCTGTGTGGGGAGAGATACTGGTTCCTGAGAGCTTTTGCAGCCCTTCAGCCACTTATAGGGAAGAAGATACCTCTAAGGCTTATGCCATGCATTTGTTGATACCCAGTAGGTGGGTTATGTGGGCTTAATCTAGAATGTGGGCATTCAAACAAAAAACAACCTGTTACCAAGACTAATTTGTTTGCTTTTCCAAAGTCTGTCACCAGTTAAAAGCCTCTGAGAATAATACACTCAGAAAATGCTTCCTAAGATGGCGATGATTATGGCTGCTTCCTGAGTAGGTTGATGTCTTTGGATAGAGAGTGTGAACATTTATACTTCTCACCATCCCACCCTCTTTAGATATCATCTCTACAGACTAATGCATGCAGCTCTGCCTTGGCACAAATGTTGCCCATTTGTGTTAGCCATGAACTGGTTCTTTCATCCGCTCCATTTTACACTCTCATTTTTTCCCCCTTTAGTGTGTCATTACATTCAGAGCAATTGCCACTTCCCTGACTATGATTGATCCCCACTTATTTCATCCTGCATGCAAAGTATTTGATTTCAAGTGTGGTTCATTCTGCTCAGTGAACTCATTATAAAGTCAAGCTGAACATCTCACAGATGTGAAGCACCTTGTCTTTGAGGTTCAGCAATCTAATTTGGAATCTCATTATAGAACTTCTACTAGTGGTGGGCACAGGGGCAACTACCTGGCTGGCATTTTCCTGCCCATCTCCCATCCCATAAAGAAACTGTCATTTCAATACAGGCATGCCAGAATATTCCCCATTTTGGAAAATAGCTTTATTTATCTTTCCACAAATGCCTCTTGGCACTGATGAGAGAGTAATACTTTGTAGGCAATTTTATTAAGCATCTCAGGAGGTCAGGTGCTGAAAGAGACAGCTCACAGCTGCTTGCCTCCCATCCAGTTAGTAAGCTTCTTTATGAATCTGATGTTACATTTTCTAAGATTTGCAGTGTGGTTGTCATTTTGCTAAGAATCTATATACCAAGAATCTTTGCTTGGTACCGTAATGTAGTTTAACTCAGGGAGGACTGATTTCTGGTGTGTCTATGGTGAATGAAGGGAGAATGGGGTTGAAATGGAAAGTTCACTTTATTTCCAGAGAAATGCATTGATTCTGAAGGATTGATGCATTCATTTTTTTCGCTTATTTGGTGCTTTCAAAACCAATGAGCATCCAAGGCGCAGTTCTCACTGCTAATGAAGTTTTTCTTTTTTCACTTTCGATTTTAAAACTTTGGTAAGAATATTTGCTTTTCCAATTGCAATTGTTTCCATTCCCCTACAGAGCAGGCTGAGCCTTCAAGAGAACAGTGCCTTTGTTTCTTTGCTATGAAAATGTAAGTAGATTTATTTAACCACATAGAAAGAAAAGTGAACTAATACATATATTAATGAATAGGGATAGGTTCGTGTGGCTATGTTCAGCAACATACATAGATTTTTATCCTGCATTTCAGTCCAGCAAAAATACAGATTTTCCCAGGATTACACCCCACCTCCTGACTTCTCCATTTGATCTAGAAAAGGGGCCAACAAACCACAGCCTGTGGGCCAAACCCATCCCACTGCCTGCTTTTGTAAATAACGTTGTTTGGAACACAGGCACATATATTAATTTGGCACATATATTAATTTATGTTCATTGCTGCTTTCCAGCCGCCCAGACAGTTTAGTAGTTGAGACAGAAACCATATATCCCTCAAACCTAAAGTATTTGCTATCTGAACTTTTACAAGAAAAGTTTGGTGACCTCTAATCTGGGAAAAGAGATCTTACGGTTCTACTTAATTCACATGTAACAAAGCATGTGTTTTGAAAATAATTTTCAGTAGGATAACTGAGAGGAGAATTACAATGAGCATGGAATGAGAATCTGACCCTACTGACTGTCAAAAAAGGTTTTATGAATGTTAAACCTCTGCTTTTTCTACCCAAGAGGTCTTTGAATGGAATGATAAATTAATAACAACAATGTGATATAATTTATTCATATTTGAATGATATTTTTGACTTGGAAAGCTTCCTCTCCACTGACTTTTGATTTCCACTTATGGACTGGGGAATTAATTATTTCATTTTATTTTCATTGCATTTCATTTGGGTCAGATGCATTGCTCAGGAAAGGTGGAATTAGGAATAAGTGACACTAAAGTTTTATAGCATATTCACCCCATAAAAATGTCTCAGTGCCTTATTTCCCCCCCATTTGGTGCCCCCTTCTGATAGTTCCCCTCTGGTTGGTATGACACTTTAGGAAGTACTGGCAGCTTCAGTACCATAAGGGCTGGCTCCTATCACACATCGCTGTGCAGTTGGGAGGATGTCTACCACATGACTATTCCTCCTGGATTCAACTCACAGACTTTGAGTTACATCCAATCATTCAAACAGGTACAGTGAGGCAATGAAATCAGATGGATGAATACAGGCAGATACATGCAGATAGATGATGTAGGTAGATAGATTAGACAGATGATAGATGATAGATAGATAGATACATAGATAGATAGATAGATAGATAGATAGATAGATAGATGATAGATAGATAATAAATAATACATACATACATACATATATAGATAGATCAATAGACAAAGGGACAGAAACAGAGACAGGCATACAGAAAACATGGGACTAGGAGTTCAAAGACCTAGATTCAAGTTTTGTCTCTGCACTTACCTTAGCCAAGCCAGGAAAGTCAGGTGCTAAAAGAGACAGCTCACAGCTGCTTGCCTCCCATCTAGTTAGTAGGCTTCTCTGAAAATAATAATAATGTACTGTAAGAATTTTATAGGATATTTTTAAGAGAAAATATGATAATATAGCTGAAAGTACTTTTAAGTTATAAGTTAATCTAAGCTATTAAAATTATGACAGCACTAAAAATTACTTTTTACCTCAAAGTTCACAGCCTCTCCTATGACCCACTAAAGAGATTTCTCACATTGGCCAGGTCAACCCTCTCCTTCCTCCTTGCTTCCAGTCAGAAGGAAGTGTGTGCAGCTAGAGATGGGCTAGGTCAACAAGCCTTGTTAAGGAATGGAGTGTGTGGAGATACAGAGCATAGGAGGAAGGACACTGGGTTTGGGAATATGAAGTAAGTCTGGGAGCTGCAGAGCAAAGTCCTCCAGAGCAACCTCGAGTATGTGATGGAAACGAGAGGAGAAAAGAAAGGAGAATTTTTGTAAGTGCTACTCGGGTGATACAACTCACTACCCATCACAGGCTGAGAGATGCCAATTAAAATCTGTTACTTTGAAACTTGTTGGTTGCTGGAATTTGTTTTATTTAAACTGGAAAATACCAATAGAAACTGAACTGAATAGTTCATCCGGACTTTTAAGGGTGTATTATGCGTTTTTATCATCTATGGGTCCCTGGTTTGATTTTATACTATTACTTTTAAGCAGGCCTAAATTTATACAAATGTGTAATTTTAGGTATATATTAAAAACTGTCTCATTTAAAAAGCTTTTCTGTAAAGCCAGTGAGAAATGCTTGACATTGATATTTTCCGGACAATGTTAGGGCACAATTTCCTGTGTGTTGCAGCCAGAATATTAGTCCAGAGATTTTTCAGACTGGGGAATGTGTGAGGTGTGATGAGCGTATAGTTTGAAAGAAAATACACATACTCAACCTATTGTTTTCTGAAAACAAACTAAAGAGAATATAACACACACCCCTCATCCATTGGTGATATGGAAAATACGAACCAGAAAGCCCTTAAAGGATACAAATCTAAAACATGAAAATTTTTTAAAGAGATTGAGAAACCTGCTAGTCAGTCACTAGGACTCCAGGATTGAGTTAGCATGATGATAAACTTGCCCTAAAAGATTTGGGAAAAAAGTTAAACATTATATATATATATATATATATATATATATATGTTTTACACAGATTATTCCATTTAACCCACTCAATACCTCTTAAAGAAGATATAATGGTCATTATGGTATAGAAACAACGTTGAGATTTGCAAACATGCCTATATATAGTAAGTGATAGAGGTAAGATTTGCACTAAGGTGTTTTGGTTCCAAAGCCCTGTTTCTACTAAGCTGGGTGACTGGCAGTGTCAGGCCCACAGGCCTCAAGGTGAGTTGAATTTATGAAGGAAGCTCTGAGAATTTAAGTGACATTCCAGGGTGGCATAATTAATTAGTGATGTCCTAAACTCCTAATCTTCTGAATCACATGCATACCTATTCCTCAAATGGCAGATCAGATAAAACAGGCAAATATTACCTGGGACCAGCTCCCCAGGAGCAATGGAAAGGCTTGTTGGCTTCCACTAACAGTGCTGCTTCTTAATTTTTTTCTGTCAGTAGCTTCTGGTCAACTTGCCTTTTTTCTCATTTTCGATATCAAACAAATATGGCAAAAATTCAGATTTTCATATATTATTATTTTCACAATTTCTAGAAGAGAGTCAAACTGTATTAGTTTCCTATGTCTACCATTTAAAAAACTACCACACACTTCATCACTTAAAAATCAAAAATTTATTATCTCGCAGTTCTGGAGACCAGAAGTACAAAGTTAAAATCAAGGTATTGACATGGTTGGTTCCTTCTAGAGGCTCAGCGAGAGAATCCGTTCCATGTTTCTCTCCTGGCTTCTGGTGGCTCTCAGCAAGTCTTGGTGTTCCTTGGCTTGTAGCTGCATAACTCTAATCTTTGTCTCCATCTTTATTTGGCCTCTGTGTCTCTGTGTCCTCTCCTTTCTTATTTCTTATAAGGATACTCTGCATTGGAGTCAGGGCCCAAGCTAAGTCCAGGATAATATCATTTCAAGATCCTTAATTTAATTACATTTAAAGATGATTTCCAGATAAGGTTATATTCAAATGTACTGCATTAGGACTATGGATATGTTTGGGTAGACACAATTCAACCTAGCACACCTCAAAGGCGTTGTGACCCAGGAGGTGATTAAGCCCACAGAAGCAACAGGCTCTACGCACCATATTCCAACCATAAACAAAAGGAAACTTCTCATTCTAACCTCTCAGCATCATGAACATGCATGCTGCCAGCTGAGATTTCAAGGATTCAACAATTCAGACTTGGCTATGTTGGAATGAAATGAGGTTCTTGGAGAAAGGGACTGTGGTCTGAGCCCCAATAGCTTCACCACCCTAACCTTAGGTAAGTTGTTAAATGCTCTTAAGCTTTAGTTTCCTCGTCTATAAAATGGGACAGCAATAGTAACATCTATAACCAATTTTTGATTATTATATATAGAAGTGCTTTGTAAATTACACAATAGTTATTGTCACTATTAGCTAGTTCAAAGCCCAAGTAAAAAACTCTATTTCCTTTTTTATTTTGTATAGCTTTTCCTTCTTCTGCTTTTTAAGGAGCAGCATTATCCTTACAGCATTTTTGAAGACATTTTGTGTATCAGACCCTTGGCATGATCTAAAATGGCTTTCTATATTTTATATTTACAGTGAAATGATTATATACAGGTGTGTATGGGAAAGCAGAGGTGACATTAACAACAGTTAATTTAGGAAATCAAATACTTCATAAGTAGGAGATGCATCTAAATATTTCACTATATTCATGACTCAAAATATGGCTCATCCTAATAGCAGATACACGAGAAAAAAAGAGAGGGAAAAGTTAAATGTCTTTCACAAATACCATGTAAACTTGTCCTTCTGAAAACATTTTCATGATCATTTAAAAGGAAATGAATAATATAATTCAAAAATATAAATAGATGATCATATTGGACTGCAATGAGAGCAGATGTTTTAAGTTATGTAAAATCTTACCCCATCTGGTAAACAGTAAAAATGTCTCAACAGCAACCCACAGATGAAATGTTGCCAATAAAGCAAGTATAGCGGGGACTGACTAGAAGTCAATTTTACTGGATTACTTCATAAAATGCTTAAAGGCTATTAATATGCACATAATAATTTTACCCCTTACAGCAATTACCATCCTGAAAATTATTTTTAAAAATTTTAGAAATTTCAGCAAATTTCATGATAAATTTCACCATAAATCACATTTGTTAAATTAAACAGCTCATTTTCTCCCAGAGTACCTTGAACTTAGAAATACATCCTGGAGTAGTTATATGTTTAAGTTAATTAAGACATTTACTCCATCTCCAATCTAATCAGGATGAGTACCAATAAGACAGAATAAAATTAGAGATGGACCAGACTCCCACTGTTGCAGATCCCATTCTGTTTGCGAAGAGTAGGTGGATCTATCAGGAACATTTGGTTTATGTCAGTTTGCCTTATAGCTGGGTTTCATCGTGTGAACTATTTCCAGTCTTTTCAGCTACAAATAGGTGGCTACCAATATAAACTTGTTGCATTATTCCAAGTTGAGTTATTACCAGAAAACTCTTCTAAGAGCAATGGACTTGAATCTCTTCAAGCAGAAAGTCTATTCTTTAGATTCTTCCCCATTTGGGTCTAAAAGTTGTTATTCCCATCACATCTCTTGTCCCCTTCTTTAGACTATTCTATGGAAACCCAGTACCATTTCATTCATTCATTCTAAATAGAAGAAAGGTCAGAAAGTTACCCCCACACTACAAAGAAATCTGTAAAAATTAAATTAATTACTCCCAGGTATGTGTAAACTCCTGCTTAAAACAATAAAAGAATTTCTTAAATTTATGAGGAGTAACCCTGAATGAAGAGAGAAATAAAGTGAAGGGAGGGGGTTTTATTACAAAGACAAATTATTGTACTTTTTTTTTAATGTGTTCTGTGAATTCAGTTAAAGGGGCATCATATTCACGCAAACAGTTACCACCCCCCACTCTCCAGGGCTCTGTTTATACTAGAAGATTGTTTATTATTGTTTAGCCAAACCTTGTTCATAAATTAATAGAAATGAAACAATTAAAACTAACTGGCCAAGACAATGAACATGAAAAATTTGAATTAAGTGTTCTTTTATTTTTGATGGTTTTATTCATGGAGTCTTTGAAGGCTCTGCAAATGTTTCATATGAAGAAACAAAGACTATTAATATTCAATTAGAGTAAATAAGCCCTCTTCTTATGAAAAGATAGTTTAATTCAACAATTATCTACATTATCTTTAAAAATACATATCATTTGGCTGGCCATGGCAGCTCATGCCAGTAATCCCAGCACTTTGGGAGGCCGAGGTGAGCCAATCAGGAGGTCAGGAGTTCGAGACCAGCCTGACCAACATGGTGAAACCCCATCTCTACTAAAAATACAAAAATTAGCCGGGAGTGGTGGTGTGCACCTGTAATCCCAGCTACTCAGGAGGCTGAGGCAGGAGAATCGCTTGAACCCTGGGAGGCAGAGGTTGCAGTGAGCCAAGATTGTGCCTTTGCACTCCAGCCTGGGTGACAGAGCGAGACTCCATCTCAAAAAAAAAAAAATATATATATATATATATATACATACACATATAAATATATGTGTGTATATATATACATATAAATATATGTGTATATATATACAATATCACATTCCTGCTTAAAACCATGCAATGGCTTCCAACTACACTTAAAACACAGTTCGGGCTGGGCATGGTGATTCACACCTGTAATCCCAGCACTTTGGGAGGCTGAGGCAAGTGGATCACTTGAGGCCAGGAGTTGGAAACTAGCCTGAACAATATGGTGAAACCCTGTCTCTACTAAAAATAAAAAAATTAGCCAGGCGTGGTAGTCTGCACCTGTAATTCCAGCTACTCAGGAGACTGAGGGAGGAGAATTGTTTGAACCTGGGAAGTGAAGGTTGCAGTGAGCTGAGATTGCACCACTGCATTTCAGCCTGGGCAACAGAGCGAGACTCTGTCTCAAAAAAAAAAAAAAAAAAAAACCACACAGTCCAAACTCCTTGTCCTGAATGATCTGGCACCGGCCTAAATATCCAACTCTTCCTTCTACCTGTCTACCCCTTACCACAAAATGACGTCTGACAATTCCTTATATATGCCAAGCTTTTGCCTGCCTTAGGACATTGTTGCTACTCTCCAGAGTGTTCCACATGGCCTTCCCAGTGCCATTTCTCATCTCCCAGATCACCACTACAAAGAAGCCAGCTCCTATACCCTATCTAATGAAATATCCCCCTCCCCAAGACTCTCTTATCCCATTGCCCTGTGTGCTTGCTTTATAGCATGTATCACAGTTTGTAACTACTTTGTTTGTCTATGTTTCCCATCTATTATTATTCTCCTGCCAGTGGAATATCAACTCCATGAGAACAGAGACTACACATGCCTTCTTCTCTTTGTTTTCCTGGCACTCATTAGCGATTAGCATGTGCTCAATAAATGTTCTTTGGGAGTACTACTTTTTGAAAGAAAAATGATGAAAATGATTTATTATTCTGTGGCCGGGTGCAGTGGCTCACACCTGTAATCTCAGCACTTTGGGAGGCTGAGGCAGGTGGATCAGGAGGTCAGGAGATCAAGACCATCCTGGCCAACGTGGTGAAACCCCGTCTCTACTAAAAATACAAAATTAGCCAGGTATGGTGGCAGGCACCCATGGTCCCAGCTACTCAGGAGGCTGAGGCAGGAGAATCACTTGAACCCAGGAGGCAGAGGTTGCAGTAAGCTGAGATCATGCCATTGCACCCCAGCCTGGGTGACAGAGCAAGACTCTGTCTCAAAAAAAAAAAAAATAGATTCATTATTCTCAAGGAACTTATAGTCTGAAGGCAAGGGGATGTAGAAACACAACCAGAATGCAGAGAGGAATGTAAAAATGTTAAAACTACAGAACGAAAGCAAAACACTATAGGAACAGAAACTGGATAGTAATGATCTAAACAGGGTTATTACGAAGATTAAATGGGGGAAAAAAAGATGAAATTTGAAGGGAGGCATTTAATGTGATAAGAATATCAGAACGGCCAGGTGCAGTGGCTTATGCTTATAATCCCAGCACTTTGGGAGGCCAAGGTGGGCAGATCACTTAAGGTCAGGAGTTCAAGACCAGCCTGACCAACATGGTGAAACCTCGTCTCTACTAAAAATACAAAACTTAGCTGGGTGTGGTGGTGGGCACCTGTAATCCCAGCTACTCAGGAGGCTGAGGCAGGAGAATCGCTTGAACCTGGGAGGTGGAGGTTGCAGTGAGCCAAGATCGCGCCACTGCACTCCAGCCTGGCGACAGAGCAAGACTCTGTCTAAAATAAATAAATAAATAAATAAATAAATATTTAAAAATAAAAATAAAAATCAGGAACAAAGACATAGAAAGGGACAAGAAGTTCAAGAAAATTTGCAGAATGATGGAAAGTTTGGGATGGGTACGACATAGGGTATATGTGATGGAAGTGAGGTGGGAAAGACAAAGTGGGCTGTGGCTGAGGGCAGGGAAGCTGCAGGCTTTGCTGAGGTGTCCAGACGGAACTTTAAGGGCATGTGGGGAAGCATAACTTCACCAGAGAAAATGAGCGTGATCCCCACAGAAGCACATGCTCTAAGGGAGCCACAGCAAAGGGAAGCCAACAGAAGTTCTCGCCGCAGCATGTGCCTTGATGAAACCCTTTTCGCATCTCTTAATCTCTGCTTGCTTCAGCATCTCAGACTCTTGATTGAATAAGCCCTCCAGGGATAATGCTTCTATCAACTGTGCCTCAAAAGTGAAATCTAACATTTTACCCTCTTTAAGTGCATTTCATTACAAGTAGTTACCTTACTACCCTCCAATTCTCAAAGGCACTGGCGAATGATAAAGGAAGAGAAGTAAGGACTTAGGTATTTGAGGTTTATGTTTCTAAGTGATGTTTTTAAACCCATGTCTAGTTTTATCAAGAGAAGAAATCAGGCAATTTTTCACAGAGTGAAGATAATGGCTTATGCCTGTGGCAGTTAAAGTATCTCCCAGCGCCCCTCTCTCTTTTTCTGGCTTTAATACCGACAACAGCAGCACTAAACCTCCACCAGACAAAGGGTGACACCATCAGCAGACTGTTTTACCAAGATAAGAATAAAAGTGAAAATAAGTCTTTATGCTCTAAGCTCCTATGTTTTATTCGATGATAGCAAGAATCCCAGCTATTAGCTTTTTGGAAAGTGGGTTTCTAGTTGACGTAATGGAAGCAGATTTTTAAGTAATCAGAAATAACACCAAAAATCCCCTTGGGTAAGACCTGTGTTCTCCTAGATTCCTTTTTGAAATCTGCTAATAGTTTAACTCTGTAATGCTATATGACTCAACATTTTTAATGTGGGGAGTTTGGATTCCCATGTATCTTCTTACTACACATAATGACATCATTTCTGTGATATTATTTCATTTTCTTTCTTTTTTATTTATTTATTTATTTTTAGACAGGGTCTCGCTCTTTCTCCCAGCTGGAGTGCAGTGGTGCAATTATGGCTCACTGCAGCCTTGACCTCCTGGATTCACATAATCCTCCCACCTCAGCCTCCTGTGTAGCTGGGACCACAGGGGCATGCCACCATGACAGGCTATATTTTTAAAAAAATTTTGTAGAGATGGGGTTTCCCCATGTTGCCCAAGCTGGTCTCCAACTCCTGAGCTCAAGCAATCTTCCCATCTCGGCTTCCCAAACTCCTGGGATTACAAGTGTCTTTAACCACACACCCACCCACACACACACACACACACACAAACATACACACACACACACATAAAATACATAATAACTTCTGCATTATTTATATAGGGCCTTTGTAGCCATGCATCTATTGACTTATATATTAAAATATGTTGACTGATATAGAATCCTGGTGGTTGGGGGAGGCAGAGACAGAGCAACCTCCTCAAGGAGTTTTTTTGTTGTCCAAAAAAAAAGATCTCTTTATTATTAACGGATCTCCTCCCACCTTATAAATTCATATCTCAGTTGTCTATAAGTTGATACATTTGGTTAGGGTTCCTTTTCACTTCCTGACCGTTGCTCAAAGAAATTTTCATAACCTCTGGGTTCAAAGACTTGCTTCTCTTTGAACTCCTAGTCTCTGAACTTCAGGTTGGGGACACATGGGTCATATGTATGAAGATTTTTTATTTTTGTGTTGTGTGTTTCCCCTTAAACAGTAGATTTTTATCTTCTCCATGTGTCCAAAGATACTACATAGCAAACATTAGACACAATAAATATTAGAATGAATTGTATAAGAGGAAGAAAAATTTAAATCTGTGAACTTAGAACAGTATCGGTTTTCTGAAGAACTCCAAGTTATATCAATATGCCAAGCATATTTAGAAAGGCAAAGAAAATGGTCATGCCGTCCAAAACACTAGTCTGATCCTATCTCCCCCAACTTAGAAACTTTCAGTAGCTTAACATTGCACTTAGAATAAATCCAAATGTCTTCCCATGACTAGGAATGCCCTGCCTGCTCAGATCTTCTGTCCATTACACATCACTCTTTCCTTCTGCCCGTACACAGTCCGCACACTCGAGTACATTTTCAGTTCTTCCAATATATCCAGGTTTTCTCCACTGTCAGGTTATTGTGCCCATTGCTTGGAAGGCTCCCACCTTCCCTGAGGCCAATATTTTCATAACCAACTCCTTTTATTTTAGGTGTCAACAGAAAGGTCACCTTCTCAGAGACCTTTTCTTATTACCTAAATTAAGTAAAACACTGTGTTTGTTGTTTGATGATTTTCTTGTTGTATAATCTCAGCCTCTTACTGGGTTCCTCCATGGGCCTTAAATGCATCTTTTCAATCCATCTATTTCTGTATAGCCTTACTGTGCACAAATGCATGTGTGTTTCTGTCTCTCATAGAATGTCTGCTCCATGAAGACAGCACCCCTTTCTGTTTTGCTCACTACTCTATCCTTAGCAACTAGCACAGGGCCTGTAAAATGTCTGTTGATTTTAAAATTGAAGAGTAGGTGCCAGGCCACTGGAACTCTACTGTTTCCTTCTAAACTCCATCTCTGGGGGAACATGTCTAATAGAAACATTTTAAAACATCTTCTGACCTAGGTTTTTCAAACTATTCTTGGAGCAATGAGTCATTAACTTCTCTAGCATGAGGGTCAAGTGACTGGCTACTTGGACCAGTTGAGCCATTTAAGTATAATCCATCTGTAAGTACAATTGCAGGTCATTTGGTGAGTATAAAATTGCATACTTAAAGGGAGCACTCCCTTTTGGAAATCTGGCTCATTAGTAAGTTGAGGAGTAATGGAGTGTGATCACAGCTTCAATGCTTTCCTTGGAGTCAGTGGCACCTTGGGAATGCTCTCTAATAACTAATCCCAACTTGCTAGCAGCAGGACCCGCCCCCACTTTAGGAACTGAAAACCCCTGCCTGAGGGCAACAGCCATATGCCTTGCTCCAGGCCTGCTTTGTTTCACAGAATTACAGACCTTTCTTTCAGCCTCCAAAGCACATTGCTGCTTATTTAGATAATAAAGAACAATCTAAATACCAACCACATGGAATGTTCAGTGCCAGATGCATGCTCTCAAGCTGTCAAAAAAAAGATCTCTTTATTATTAACGGATCTCCTCCCACCTTATAAATTCATATCTCAGTTCTGTACGTTGATACATTTGGTTAGGGCTCATTTTCAGTTCTCAACAGTTGCTTTCCTTGTTTAAAATCCTCAGAAGTTCATACTATATGGAGATGAAATGCACAAAGTCCCTAGAAAATTTAACTGAAAAGGCAATGGCTATGTCTGTCAGTTTTTATCAGAAACCTCAGTTCCTATTCCTAGTGCTGTATGTCTTGCTTTGAGAAGTACACCAAAGGTCAGCTGGAATTCAAGTCTCATCAAGTTACCCCTAATCGTAAAGAAGGCACACTCTAGATTTTGAACAACCAACAAGTGTTTTGGCACTTCTCAAGTTGCTCGCAAGGAAGGTCATGTTTGTTGACAGTGTAATAACCACATAAATGTACTTTAGTTGTCCAATTGAAACTTTACTGAATTGATGCCTTTCTGAGTCGAGTCAGTACTCTTGGAAAGTTTGACATTGCTAAAAACTGAAATAAAGTGTTAGTGTAATTACAGTCTTGAAAGGGCAGCCACACAGGTTTTACAACAATATTAGCAGCACCAACAGTAAATATTTGAAGCAACTACAAAAATTGAACGCTCTAGTTTAGGCAAAAGATGTGTACATTAAAAGTTAGAAGACAATATAAGGTAAGAGCTCATAAGCAAGTGAAAGTATGTACCTTCCATTCCTTAAACTTTACAGTGGCATCCTATTACACCTAAAAAAGCAACTAAGTTCATTATCAGGGCCTATACAACCCCCACGAGATTATTCAACACCACTTCTCCAACCTCTTGTTCTCCTGCTCTCTCTTCATCCACTCCATGCCAAGCTTGTTTCTGCCCCAGGGCCTTTGCACTTGCTGTTCTCCCTGACTGAAAGTTTATTACTTCAGATGGAAGAAAAGACCTAAGCTCACACAGTGTCCTCTTTTCTCACCACCCCCCACCTCTGTTTCATTTCCTTCATAGTGTTTATCATAGTCTGAAATGATCTTATTTACTTATCTGTTATTAGTTTATTATTTGTCTCTTTGCTCCAGAATGCAAGCTCCATGAGGGCAGAGACTTTGCATGTACTATTGTCTGCTATATATGTAGAACCTATATCTGCCACACTGTGTTTGTGTGGTTTTTGTTTGTTTTTGAGACAGGGTCTCACTGTCACCCAGGCTGGAGTACAGTGGCATGATTATAGCTCAATGCAGCCTCAAACTTCTGGCTCAAGCAATCCTCCTGCCTTAGCCTTCCAAGTAGCTGGAACTACACGCACACACCACCATACCTAGCTAATTTAAAAAAATTTTTTTAGAGATGGGGTCTTGCTGTGTTGGCCAGGCTAGTCTCAAACTCCTGAGCTCAAGCAATCTTCCCACCTCAAACTCCCCAAGAGCTGGGATTACAGGCATAAGCCACTGCACCCAGCCACACTGTGTGTTTAATAGATGTCTGTCGAATGCATAAATTAATAATAAATAAAATATTGATAATAGCAGCAAATACCTTAACACTTTTATGTATTAAAGAATAGCATTAAACCGCGATGTGAGAAAAGTGTAAAATAGATGGAATAGATACAAGGACTAGAGCAGTTCAGGGGAGAAGGAAACCTTATGGGACAAACCCACCAGAAAAGCAACCTGTAAAGAAGGGGTAAATGTGGGGACAGAAGGCTTGGACAAAGGGATTTACTGGAATAAATGGGAAGGAAGAAGCAATACATACAGCATGTTGGGGGTCACATAAATCAACCAGAAGTTGTAGAAGAGGGTTCAAGTAGCAAAATAATGGGAAAAAAGATCAGAGCCTATAGCGCAGAAGGCACTGAATGTTAGGTCACAAAAAATGATAGCATTGTTGAGGGTTATGAACATAGATAATGAAATGACAGATGATGAAGAAAATGGTCCCCATAATTATCAAAAAGTGTGTTGCCTTCTTCTGATGTCACAAGGGAACTTAATCATAGCAGGCTGCACAGGAAGTTTCTAGAGCACTGGCAACCCTGTTTTTGTTGATTGGATTAGTGCTTATACACGTGTCTGTCTTACAAGTATTCTTTAAATTGTGTGTGTGTGTGTATGCTTTTTTATGTGTATGCTATCTTTCAGAAGAAGTCATATAATTTTTTTAAAGGCACTAAAACAAAATAAGAAGGACAGGCATTGGTGTCAGACTGCCTGGGCCTAAATGTCAGTTTTGCCACTTATAAGTTCTGTGTTCTATAGCTTACTACTTAATTCCTCTGAGCCGCAGTTTTCCCCTGAAAAACAGTTATCCCTGAAAATGGGGATAATATACCACTACCTCCATGGGTTTTCATGAGAATTAAATTAAATAATATAGGTAAATCATCCAGTAGAGTGCCTGGTAGGTTATTTGTTCATATTAATTTTGTGGGATTTTGTATCCTAAATTGCATTTATTGGAATCATATCTTCACTATGTTGTCTATCCATAAACCAAAGAATGTGCCATGTTACTGCTGAAAAGGCACTGATATACCTAAGGAGAGTTGGTTGACAACACTCCATCCCAGCAATCTGCCAATGTCCCAGCAATATATCACAGATGCTCCAGTGACTTAAAGTTTGAAGATTCATGAGCATGCAGAGAGGCCTCTAAGATGCAATGTATTCTAAAATGGATTATTACCAAACCATGGTGGAACTGAAACTGGCCCACTACTCTCATAGACTGTTCTTTTAGATCAACATAGAAATTGGCCCTTCCGCTGTTAAAGCTTGAAACTTGTATTTGTTTTATCTTGAGTTCCTTCTTCAGGAAAGGACCTTCAAGCCTCTCAAAAAAAGTATCAAAGAACTGAAGCTCACTAGATCAGGGCACCAGATGTCTCCTTTTCCCTCCCTAGTTCTCGATTTCTTACACTTTGTTACATTTCTTCCCTGCTATATAAACCCCTAGTTTTAGTCAGTCAGGGAGATGAATCTGAGACTGAGCTCCCATCCTCTCAACTGCAGCACCCAACTAAAGACTTCTTCCCTGGTAATACTTGCAGTTTTGGTGATTGGCTTTCTGTGCAGTGAGCAGACAGATCTAGACTGAATCCCTGGTGTTTCGGTAACATAACTTCAAACTAAATTTGAAAAACTGTGAGATTGATGTGTCAATTATACTATTGTTAATAATTTATTTTTATGTCTATACCATCTAAAATCATATCATGATATATACACACACCAATGTTGCTTCTTTCCACAGTAAGGATTTTGAAAAATTTAATGTGTAGATAGCATTTACTATGGGCCAAGCCTGTTTTAGGCATTTTATAAATATTAATTCATTTAGTCCTCATAATGGCCCTTTGAGATATTGAAGGTTTTAACATACAGGAGTGGTAAGAGTCCAGGTCAAAAATCATGTCAATGTATCAGGATCACCTGGTATACTAGTTTTCTAGGGCTATTGTATCACAGTGAGACAAACTAGATGTCTTAACACAACTTACTGTCTCACAGTTCTAGAGATTAGATATGCAAGGCCAAGTTGTTGGCAGGGCTAGTTCTTTCTGAGGGCTGTGAAGAAGAATTTCTTACATGCCTCTCCCATAGCTTCTGTTGATCTCTGGCAATTTTTGGCATTCCTTGCCTTATAGAAGCATCATCTTGATCTCTGCCTTCACATAGTATTCTCCCTATGCGCCTGTATGTGTCCAAATATCCACTTTTTATAAGAACACCAAACATATTGGACTAAGGACCTATCCTACTCTAGCATGAACTCATCTAAATCTACCTAATTACATCTATAATGACCCTATTTCCAGATGAGTTCACATTATAAGGTACTAGGGGTTAGGACGTCATCATATGAATCTGGAGAGATACAATTCATCCTATAACACCTGGTAAGCTGTTAAAAATAAAGAATCCAATGTGATACCTATTCAATCAGAAACTATGGGGTTGGGGCCTGTTTTGTAATAAACTCCTTGGGTAATTATGGTGCAGCCATCCTGTGGCAAGTCCATACAGTTATACTTGGAAACAATCAATATAGCCAAGGGGATAATATGCAGAGTTTCTTAGCAATGCAAAGGGAGGTATGACTGTGAAGAATGCATGAACCAGACTTAATGAATATTTGAGTGGATGGAAAAGTAAAGAATAGGGTCCAGTAATGTTTGAGGATTCAAGTCTTAGTGGGAGGAAAGGATTACAAAAATGTTGAATAATTCCAGAAGAGAAAATGATTTCCTCCTTCAACAACTGAAATCAGTATGTATGAAGTGCTCAGTGAGTGAAGTCATTGCCCTAGGTACCAGAAATCCAAAGACGAATGAGATGCCATGCCTTACCCCAAGGAGTTCACAACCTATTGGGGAAGGGGGCAGATAAAAAATTAAAATACAGGCCAGGTGCGGTGGCTCACGCCAATAATCCCAGCACCTTGGGAGGCCAAGGCGGGTGGATCACAAGGTCAGGAGTTCAAGACCAGCCTGGCCGAGATGGTGGAACCCCATCTCTACTAAAAATACAAAAATTAGCTGGGTATGGTGGTGGGCACCTGTAATTTCAGCTACTCAAGAGGCTGAGGCAGAGAATTGCTTGCACCTGGGAGGTTGAGGTTGCAGTGAGCCGAGATCGTGCTACTGCACTCCAGCCTGAGTGACAGAGCGAGACTCCGTCTCAAAAATAAAATAAAATAAAATACAATTTGATAAGGACTATAATCCAGATGACCAAGCTCCTATGGAGGAATCCAGGGAAAGATGGTGGGTTTCTTTAGAGTCACTCGGAGGTGACTTCAGGCTCCGGCATTCAGGAGGCTTAGACTGAAGAGAAATACAATCTATTGACATCTTGTCCTACAGAATAAAGGTGAATCAAAAGTGGGACCCACATTCAGTCTTGGTACAAACAGGACCCAGATGGAGGACTGCTGCTCTTGCTTCTGCTTATTGTACAGGAATGTGCAGAAGTAATGGAAAATATTCAGCGCACCAGGTGGCTGTCATCCCTGTGATGATTCTTCCCTTTTACACGTTAAATGCTTTTGTTTTTGTTTGTTTTCCCCAGTTTCTGTTCTCTCTGATATCTTTCCGCTAAGATATTCAACATCAAGTAGAAACTTACTGAGTTTTTGTAAAGAAACAAATATAATAGATGGCAAAGGAATTCATGGAACTTCAGGAATTATCTGCCAAGTCATTGTCATCCCTACTCCTCCAGAATGGTGTGTTTGCTATGGAAACAAGTCATATTAAAATCAGAAGTTAGTACTCCAGTAATATTCAATGGAGCCTTTTCTAGGATTTTTTTTTTTATCTTTGGAAGTCTGTCTACAAGTTGGCAAGAGGAGATTATATGTGCTTATCTCTTGTAGTTTCCCAATTTATTTAGAAAAGGGATATAGATCTGAGCAAAACTTAGGTGGCTGCAGAGAGCAGGAAAAGCATCTTTCCACATTTTTCCTCTTGTTCCTTGTTCCTCTTGAGTAAAGCTGTTGCTGGTCTATGCAGATAGACCACATAGACCTGCCGGAGTTGGGAAAGAATAATTATTGCTATTCCACAGCTTTTATATACTTAAGTTTACATTTTCCTTCTGGAAGATCTTACAGTACTTATTTATGGATTTATTATTGTACTAGCTTTCTATTGCTGCAGTAAATAAATTACCCAAACAGGGGCTTATCACAACACAAGCTTATTATCTTATATTTCTGTAGGTTAGAAATCTGACCAGCCACACTGGATAAAAGTGTATTTGTCAAGGTGCTGCCAGGGCTGTGTTCCCTTCTGGAACCTCTAGGGGAGGATTAGTTTCCTTGCTTTATCTACCTGCATTCCTTGGTTTATAGCCCCTTCCTCCATCTTCAAAACATATCACTCAAATCTCTGCTTTTATAGTCATACCTTTTCTGATTCAATTCCTCCTGTTTTCTTCTTATAAGAACCCTTGTGATTATATTGAGCTCGCTCAATAATCCAGAATAATCCTCCTATCTCAAGATCCTTAATTTAGTAACATCAGCAAAAGTCCTTTTGCCATAAAAAATAATATAATCACAAATTCTGGGGATTAGGACATGGGAATCTTTGGAGAATGAGGGGAAATTATTCATATACCACCCTAAGGAGCTGTTTACAAGTTTTTGATTCTCTTGATTTTCAACCTTACTCTACTCCAAGAAGAGCATATCTTCATCTCATGAAGAGAACCTATTAGCCATCCCTGAATAACACATTTGACTCCAGTTTGCACAGGCTTCAGAAAGCCAGACTCCAAGCAAACACCAAATGGATGTTTCAGCTAAGATACCTAGTTTCTTAAAGGAGGAAGGCAGATATGATTAATAACTTACTGAAATTAAGTATGTCTTTGCACCACTAAACTTCAGTGTAAATTTCTTGCGTCTCCAGCAGAGCTTAGCATATTGTCTTGTACATAGTAGGTACAGAGTAACTTTAATTAATATTAATTTTAAGAGTGAAATAGCTTGTTACAAAAATAAGTGCAATCTTACATGCCAATATCTTTGCATGGCAGTATTGCAATTAATTTTTTAAAAGGATTTTAGTCAGATTGCAGGGACATTAAAACACTCATTTGCAGTTATTACTGGAAAAGTGGGAGAAACTCCCACTTCAACATGGTCCTCTAAACTTCTTAAATAACAAATTGAAACAAAAAACAAATAGAAACATTCATTTACAAAAAATGCACACCTTTAGAAGTATTCTATATAGGCATATTTTTCTAAATATTTACTTAAATGCTTGATAGTGACAAGTGAAGGTAAAATATTTTAAGGTGAATTGAGCATTTTCCTGGCACAGGAAAGTGTAGCCTGTGAAACTAGAGGTGTTAACTCAATGCTACTCAAACAACGTTTTATCTTTTGCTTGCCATCCCCTCCTACTCTTTCTAAAATAAATGTGTGGTAATTGAGCCTTGTTCATTTTGTTTCATTTTCTATGAAAATCAAGTCCCATTCATATCTCTACATCCTACAAGTTAGTTGTAAATCTAGACATAGCTAAGAGCAAACTCATTTCCAATAATATACTTAAATTTTCCCCCACAAAGCAATGAAAATAATAATAATAATAAATACAGATTCAAAATTTTCCTCAACCACTCCATCTCACACCACATAGGAAAGTAGCAGCCATTCTCACCACCACCAAACATTTCTGGGTCTAGCAATCTCTTCATACAATCTTAAGGGGAAAAAAAACATTTTTCTTACATACTCTTTAAAATTAATAGTATACAATACATTTTCTTTCTGAGAGTAGGAAAATGAAATTTTTAAAAATGCTTATTTGTTCTCTCTGCTGAAAATATCTAACATTAGAAGAAGAAACTTTGGTTTCCACAGAAAATATTGGCTTCCCCATTAGCCATCTGCTAGATGGTGGGAATGTTCTGTGTGGCTTTCTCAGCTGGAACATTTGGAAAATGAATACATTGTTGCAAAAACTCACATTGTTGGCCATAATGTTTGTGATAATGTTGTTGACTTACCAGATGTCCTGGAAATTCCTGGGGTGGAAGTATCTCCAGTCCTTCCAAATCCCTCTGTCATGTTGCAGAATAGTGTTTGATATATACAATTCTAGCTATTTCTCATTGTTCACTATGGAAATTTTCATTCAGTCAATCATTCTGTAGACTAACACAAGATGGAAATAGATACCCTGGAACATGTTATCCCCACTTGTACACCTGTACATAAAAGACCTATTATTTAACATTTTTCAAAATAATTTCTTCTCCAACCCTAATTATATACATACATCTATCCATATTTAAGATTAGATAGTGAGAGGTGACAGCGTGCTGGCAGTCCTCACAGCCCTCGCTCGCTCTTGGCGCCTCCTCTGCCTGGGCTCCCACTTTGGCGGCACTTGAGGAGCCCTTCGGCCCGCCGCTGCACTGTGGGAGCCCCTTTCTGGGCTGGCCAAGGCTGGAGCCCACTCCCTCAGCTTGCAGGGAGGTGTGGAGGGAGAGGCGCGAGCGGGAACCGGGGCTGCGTGCGGCGCTTGTGGGCCAGCTGGAGTTCCGGGTGGGCATGGACTTGGTGGGCCCCGCACTTGGAGCAGCCGGCCAGCCCTGCTGGCCCCGGGCAATGAGGGACTTAGCACCCAGCTAAGAGGCTGCGGAGGGTGTACTGGGTCCCCCAGCAGTGCCAGCCCACCGGCGCTGCTCTCGATTTCTAGCGAGCCTTAGCTGCCTTCCCGCCGGGCAGGGCTCGGGACCTGCAGCCCGCCATGCCTGAGCCTCACACCCACTCCATGGGCTCCTGTGCGACCGAAGCCTCCCCAACCAGCACCACCCCCTGCTCCACGGCGCCCAGTCCCATCAACCACCCAAGGGCTGAGGAATGCGAGCGCACGGCGCAGGACTGGCAGGCAGCTCCACCTGCAGCCCTGGTGTGGGATCCACTAGGTGAAGCCAGCTGGGCTCCTGAGTCTGGTGGGGACGTGGAGAGTCTTTATATCTAGCTCAGCACCAATCAGCACCCTGTGTTTAGCTCAAGGTTTGTGAGTGCACCAATCGACACTCTGTATCTAGCTGCTCTGGTGGGGCCTTGGAGAACCTTTATGTCTAGCTCAGGGATTGTAAATACACCAATCAGCACCCTGTGTTTAGCTCAAGGTTTGTGAGTGCACCAATTGACACTCTGTATCTAGCTGCTCTGGTGGGGCCTTGGAGAACCTGTGTGTCAAAACTCTGTATCTAATCTGATGGGGACGTGGAGAACCGTTGTATCTAGCTCAGGGATTGTAAACGCACCAATCAGCGCCCTGACAAAACAGGCCACTGGGCTCTACCAGTCAGCAGGATGTGGGTGGGGCCAGATAAGAGAATAAAAGCAGGCTGCCCGAGCCAGCATTGGCAACCCGCTCGGGTCCCCTTCCACACTGTGGAAGCTTTGTTCTTTCGCTCTTTGCAATAAATCTTGCAACTGCTCACTCTTTGCGTCCACGCTGCTTTTATGAGCTGTAACACTCACCGCGAAGATCTGCAGCTTTACTCCTGAGCCCAGCAAGACCACGAGCCCACCGGGAGGAACGAACAACTCCAGACGCGCCACCTTAAGAGCTGTAACACACACCGCGAGGGTCCGCGGCTTCATTCTTGAAGTCAGTGAGACCAAGAACCCACCAATTCCAGACACAATAGCGTGACCCTCATTGTGCTTATCTCCAGCTGGTAAAGAAGCAACAAAGTCTAACCGTTGAATGCTCTGCTCACTCATGCCTGAGAAGTTTGTTCAAAATGTGAATAACCCCTGTTTTCAGTCTGGGCCTTCCCTTTTGAAATTAGATTAATGAAGTGATGAATAAAGTAAAAAAGTCTTCTACACTTTTCATGCAAATAGATTAGACTTTGCCTCTTGCAAATGGAATTATCTCTTACCAGTCTGTTTCTCTGTTTTCTTTTAAAGCAAGAGAATACTCTGAGCAGAATGAGAACGTGTTCTAAGTGGGGATTCATTTTAATACTCCATAGAATTCTGACTCCCGTATGTATGATTATTCTGACATAATCGTACATGACTATATGTACTTGCCAAACTACACTTCATGATTAATTTTAACTTTTACTTCTATCAAAAGGATATAATATGAGGGTTTATATCCCCAGAGGTTTTTAAAGGACAACAATTTATCTTTGAGGCCCCTGTTCCACCACACAACTCCATTTCATTTTCTTCTTGGATTTTGCATACTGCCACAGCAAGTAGGTGGCTCATCCAATCCTATATCACTCATTTTTACCAGCATCCTCTGACTTGTCCATCCTCTGGCCTGGTGCTCTGCCATCAGTGTGCCCAATTGCTACTGAGATAACTCTGTCCCAAAGGCGTCTTTGGGTCTGGTGGTTCTTGCTGTTGCTTACAGACAGGGGAATAGCTGATAAGCTATTTATGGCATATATTCTTAAATAGACCTTACAGCCTTCTTATTGTTACCAAAACACCAGGGGTTCTGTCTAGGTCCTGCTGCTCACCAAACAGAAAGCCAGTCACTGAGATGAGTATTGCCAGGGAAGAAGGCTTTCATTGTGTGTGCTGCAGCGAAGGAGATGGGAGATCAGTCTCAAAAGCATCTCCCTGACTGACTAAAATTAGGGTTTAAATAGCAGGGAAGATATGTAATGACATGGAGGAAAACAGGAATTAGGGAGAGGTAAGGAAGAAGAGTTGGTAAACAGGAAGAGCAGGTGGTCACTTAGGCAATCATGACAGGTGAGGGGTGTGGTGTCTCATTGTCCAGATGTGGCAATATGATAAGTTTCAGTTTCTTTATACTATCTGGATGGCCTGATGGTTGATTTCCTAAGAAAGGAACTCAGATAAGACAAATACAACTTTCTTAAGTTTTAAGACTGGGAGTATTATCTTCTATGTTTATTGAAAAGAAACCATTAAATATCAGTTGTATGGGACAATTAGGTTTGTTTCACCTCACTGGGCTTCTCCATTGTAGGAGAAGCCAAAACATATGTTTTGGCTCTGGGTCCCCACTTAAATCTTATGTTGAATTGAAATCCCCAGTGTTGGGGGAGGGACCTTGTGGGAGGTGATTGAATCATGCGAGCAGATTTCCCCTTTGCTGTTCTCATGACAGTGAGTGAGTTCTCACGAGATCTTGTTGTTGCTGGGCACAGTAGCTCACGCCTGTAATCCCAGCACTTTGGGAGGCAGAGGTGGGTGAATCACCTGAGGTCAGGAGTTGGAGACCAGCCTGGCCAACATGGTGAAACCCTGTTTCTACTAAAAATACAAAAATTAGCCAGGCGTGGTGGCAGACACCTATAATCCCAGCTACTCAGGAGACTGAGGCAGGAGAATCGCTTGATCCTGGGGGGTGGAGGTTGCAGTGAGCTGAGATCATGCCATTGTCCTCCAGCCTGGGTGACAGAGCGAGACTCCATCTCCAAAAAAACAAAACAAAAAAACAGAACATGTGTAGCACTTCCCCTTCACTCTCTCTCTCTCTTTCTCTCCTGATGCCATGTGAAGACATGCTTGATTCTCCTTCACCCTTCCGCCATGATTGTAAGTTTCCTGAGGCCTCCCCAGCCATACCTTCTGTACAGCCTGTGGAACTGTTAGTCCTTAAACCATTTTTCTTTATAAATTACCCAGTTTCAGGTAGTTCTTTATAGAAGTCTGAGAACAGACTAATACAGGGAGTCTCCATTATAGAAAATGGGCTTAATCACCCTTTTCCTTAGTTTTATATGCCCTTCTTAGGTTGTACTGCCTCCTCATCACCCCTCCTGCAAACAAAGCCCACAACATATCTCCTGGGCCCACTGAGGTCCCTTTTCTCACTTCCTCTTTATCCCTTTTCATTCCCCTTTATTACCTTTCATTCCACCTTGGAGAATTCACTAATCTGGAGGGCATTGCCTATATAAGAACAATCTCCTTAAACAGACAAGGTTTGAGAACCTAAACACTTATATGGCTTTTTTTTCCTCATCCTTCCCCTGAGGTGAAAATTACAAAGCCAACTATTTGCTTGAATGCAGGAATGGGGTTGGGAAAGAAAATACAGGAAGGAGAAATTTTAGATCATGTTCATATCTAAAAAATATTTCGCCACCACTTAACTGTAATCAGAACAGAGAAATAAAAGAAAAGGCCAAAATGGAGGAAGGAAAGTTGATAAGTTTAATCAGCAATTTTCTGCTGTTCAATGAACTTTGTTCGAACTACCTTTTATAGAGGTTGCTATCGCTATAACACACTTCCAGATTCATGGTCCCTGCCACACCATGTTCAAGTAAATCCAGGCCCCCTACTTAAAACTTTGAATTTGATAAGAATTGTCAAGAGTTATTTAACCTATGATTGACTTAATGAATAAATACAAATTGGTGGCAAGAAAAATATTAATCACCCTATATTTTTGTCCTTCAACACCATATGTTGTTCTTATGAAAAGCTTTTTTTAATTAATAAGTGTCCTCTTTTCTTTGGGAATATCTACATAAAAAGAAATATTATGGAAATGTAAGAATAAAGAATATACATATCTGTCACCTGGGGAGATTTCACAGCTATATATACCCCTCCCCAGACAAACTGGATCAGAATCTCTAAGGTAAGCATCTATACCATTGGTATGTTTTAAAGCTCCTCGGGTGATTCTAGCACACTCTTTCCTACCTACATCTCCCATTTATACAGGTAGGTTGTGATTTCTCTAAAATACATCATCATATGTAAAAGAGACAGCTTAAAGCCACTTCTCCTGACCCTTTGTTATAGAGTTCATTCATTTCACCATACCCCACCAAATCTCAACACAAAAAGGTTCTTCTGGAGTTTATTTCAATGTCGAAGAGAACACATGGAAATACTGTCAAATTTTACTCACGTGGTTTCCCACTTTAAAAGCTGTAACTTTTGTTCTTATTTCCCCAAAGAATGACTCCATAGCCCACCAACCCCACCCCATCCACATGTTTGATAAATGTTAACCAACACATTTATGAGATGGCATTCCATTCTAAAATGACATTTAAAAGCTCTGAAGCTTAATTGCTGTGGATAGCCATCAATCATCACTGGGATGCCCTGGGATGGTGGACTTTGAGGTATGCCATCCATTTCGTGGAGGTATTGTGGCTGGCTGGCTGCCTCCCTCTCTTTGTCACTGGGTGATGGGGCTGATGGAGATCGGCTGCTGCACTTTTGAAGTGCCGCCTGTTCTCTCACCTGTTCTGCATGACTACTGAACTGAGCCGTGTTGTGACAGTCTGCCTGCTCTTCCCTGTTCAGATTAATGAATACAGCTTTAGCTGTTAATTCAAAGCTAGTCAAGCTTATATCCAACAATTAGAGACCAATTTTCATATTCAGCTTGAGTGTATGTGTAGAAGGGTGTGGGAGAGGAATGCAATTTGGCATAATTTTTTATATCTAGGGCAAACCTGAAGAGGAAGGAAGAGTAAGGGACTCTGAAGATAGTACCTGAAATTCTCATTGAGCCTGGCTACAATGAAATATTTCAAGCCTCAACATCTTTGCAAGCTACAACAATGTGACCCTGGGGGTTTGAGCTTCCTGCCCTGCAGCCAGACTGTAATCCATCAAAAATAATAAGCACACACGGCAGGCCCCTGTGCACATCTACCTTCAAGAAGGGTCAGCAGCTAAGCTGGCATTTCAAGAAGCTCTAGAGTCAGAACCCATACTCTCCTACTCCTCCTTTCCGCCACAAAAAGAAATGAAATACTTACTTATACATAGAATTATGTACGTGACCTCATATGCCTCTGTTCAAGATCATCCAGGGCAATGGAGACTTAGTACTTAATTCTCAAGCCTGGATTATCCTGCCTGATAAAGCAAAGGCTACACATGCCCCCATCTTGCATGGAAAAGCTATGTATGGACCCCAGATGCTAAATCTGTCAAAATAAATTCTTACTAGAATTTGTACCTACAGAAAGGAGAAAACAAACCTGGCCAGAGTATTCCTGCCCCCTGGTTACTGGTGGGAGGGGAGGTTCAGAGGAGCATACTTCTATTCAAGGTACATAATACCTTTGTCCTGGGATTTGAAATCTCCCCTTCACCATTTTGACTGATATTCTTAAAGTGAGGGGCCTGTGATTTGAGCACAATACGCAGCAGCTGATAGTACCAATATTGGTAGCCTTGATGACTCTAGTTGCTTTCCTTATTAAATTTCTTTTTGTTCTATTTTATTTAGCAGTCATCTCTAGTGTTAGACTAGCTCAGCCATGCAATGGAATTGTTGTCCTTCTTTAGGCAGTGTACCCATGGGGACCATGTGGAAATGGTAGTGGTCATTGCAGTTTGAATATCTCCACTCGGGAGGCAAAACACAGGCAGAGTCAGGGTTAGCACATGCAATAGCTATTTTTCTGGATCTCTATTTTGCTCAAATGTTTGCTGTTTCTGTTCAGTGTTTTTAAAGGGTGTCTATTATCTTGTCTGTAACCTAGTAATTAAAAAGACCTAACTTACAGACTGGATACTAGGAATAAATGAGATAAATGTAAAGCACTTAGTACAATGTAGAGTGCATAGACAGAATTTAATAAATGATAGAGTGGAAAATATGTCAATAATTGTTCCTGTGTTTTTCAAAGGCGGTATCTAATTGGGGACATATATACAAAACAATTGAATTGGTAAATAGACGCTTGTAGACTAAGAGCTAGCTATGATCACAGTTGAAAATCAAAGTTACTTTAATAGAGAATAACTGGGAGTGAGGGGGCTGTTTTGGATAGGGCAGTCAGGGTAAGCTATGCTGAGAAGATGCCATTTAAGCTGAGACCAGAGAAGGAAGAGCCAGAAGAGCTGGGTGAGTGGCATTCCATGCACAGCAAACAGAAATTACAAAGCCTATGAGGTGGGAAACGGATGAGAGTGGCTGGGATTTGGAGAGAGATGGGTGAGAATGGGGTGAGATGAGGCCATTTTGATTGTACTCCAAGTACCTGCTACTCAAAGTGTGGTCCACACACCACCTTGGAGCTTGTTGGAAGTGCAAAAACTTGAATGCCACCCCAGACCACCAAGTCAGAATTTGCACTTTAACAAAAACCCCTGGGTGATCTCTTTGCAATTTTGAGATTAATAAGACTGGCTTAGGAAGTCACTGAAAACTTTACACAGCATAGTGGTGCGATCTGCTTTATATTTTTTAAAGAATCATTTCAGATGTTATGGCAAACATGGATTAGAGGGCAGTGTTTTTATTGCTATTTTATTACTCCTTTTGAAGTCTTCTGCCTAGTTTACTGCTCCTTCCAAGACTGGATCCTGCTGCAATCTGGCCATCTTCCACCTGAAATCTAGCCCAGTTGGCTCCAGCCCTGTGTTTCTGCTTATGCATTGCTCAGTGCCCCTGCCTACCTCCCTTGTACTTTTGAGGGTCATGTGCTCTTGTATTCACCATATCCAAGCTCTGCCCACATTAGAAACCTCCACCCTTGTACATCCTGATGAATGCCTCTGAGGCCAGAGACAGTGCCTGCCTTTGACTGTGCACACCACACCTTCAGCTGGTTCTTCCAGACCCAGTCTCTGCCTCTGAGGTGGTTTCATGCCACATCCTTCTGTTCCCACTGCATGCTTCTTCCATGCCCCAGAAATTCAGGGACCACGTAAAAGAATGAGCATTCCAAGTGACTTTAATTAGATTCCAAAGATGAGAAAGGAGTTCATACATAAATGCTAGCCATCCTTATATTAAAAAATAAAACTTTTTAATCGATTGTTGGGGGGAGCTGTTAATGAGCTATTTTTAATTTAATATTTGACAGTAATTGCAACAGAATTACATTTAACAAGACAGGAACCTCTATGGGTTTTTAGCAGGCAAATGAGGTAACAGAACAGTTTCTGTTAAGGAACTAAAATATAATCAAAGGAGACTTCATGCCTGTGGCTGAGTCTGAGTGACAAGACTACCAACAGTAACCCCCAAAGACGGATGATACTGGTTGTCTGGAATAAGAAACAAAATACAAGATTTCCCTGTGCTTGGCATAGAACAATCTAAACGCAGGGCCTGATGGAGCATGTAGGTTGTTGAGGATGGTTGGCTATCTTGTTCAGCTAAAGCTGTCAAGGAGGCTGGGAGCCAAGGGAATAAAAGGCACTGCTTAATGAGTTCTAATAGAAGTTAACAGGTAACTTTCACAGTGATGCTAGAAGTAGATGTAATCCCTCTCCATTATATGGCAATAATAAGGAATACTTTTTTCTCATTCCGTGTGTGCTCTGGAGAGGAAAAAAAAGCAGTTCATGTTGCTGCTCAGCATCCTCTCAGAGCGGCATCATAAAACTCAGTCCTTATATTAGCAAGGTTCAATCAGACCCATGAAATGAGGGCAGCATTAAAAGAGGTGTTTCGATGAGGGATAGAGGCGGGACAGTGGGAGCATTGTAAGCGTTTAATCAGGTCACAATTGCACTTCATCCTAGGGCTGCCATGGGAGATCTGAGTTAGGCAGCTGGGAGTACCGAAGAGGCATGGCTCCAAAATTGTCTTCATTATGCACTTTCTTGAAACCCTCTGAAGAAGCTCACCTTTCTCACCTCAAATGGCTATGTCATCACCTTTATTTCGGCTCTAACTCTGGCTTTAATGGATTTTCTGAGCTTCCAGCTTTGAAACCATGTAGAAAGAACGACCTCAACTGAGTACCATAGCTGTTACTCAGATCAAATGTCATCAGTCCTCAGGGACAGCTTTAACTTCAGAATGATGTTCAAATTTGTACAGTTTAAAGCCAAGCAGATAGATTCTATATATTTTCAATGGTCTCTAGAAGAGGCATCAGAAAGAAGAATCTTATTTTTTCTCAGTTTAACACTATATTTGTTATTAAAAAAACAAATAGGTCAAATGCCATTTTTATACAATTTTATGCGGGGAAAGAATGTGAGAAGAAAGAAAAATAGTTAACAAAATATTCACATTGCTATATAAGGAAAAGGAACCTTTGGATACAAAGTTCATATTTGACAGGTAATGTGACAATAAAAGAGGGAAAAACATGAATTAAAATGCAATGAAAAGTTCATACTCTCCTTGCACAGAGAAATAAGTGAATGTTCTTAAATTGATCAGTTCTCTAGCTGGAAGAAGGGCTTCAAATGATTGATGGATGTCTGATGCTGTTTTTTTTGAAGATATATGTTGAACTATAGTGAGATTAATCTAAGTCATTTTTCCAAGACTATATAAATGAATTTCTAATATACTGTGCTTTGCATACAGTAAGAAGTTAAAAGTCCTTTTAAGATTAATTCAAAACTAAGGGATAGGTTGATAATAGAGAACTATGTACTGTACATATTTAGTATGAGGAAAAAATGCTCTAAATATTGGAGTTAACTTGAGAGTTAAACCTAAAAGATGGTGTCAGACTGAGGCACATTGTGCAGAGAGCCAGTAACAGTCATCACAGTGACAAACCACTGGGTGAGTCCTCAAATTCTTATCAATGAAACCTAGCAGACCCATCACCAATTATACATGGCAAGATATAGGTTTTTATAAAATGTTGAAACAGACCCAAATTGCATGCAAAAATGTAATTCTCCAAATCAACTGCTCATGAAAATTACATGGGAAGTTTCTGAGAGAAGAGACGTTAAGATCCACTCTACAGGCTGGGCGCGGTGGCTCACGCCTGTAATCCCAGCACTTTGGGAGGCTGAGGCGGCAGATCATGAGGTCTGGAGATCAAGAACATCCTGGCTAACACGGCGAAACCCTGTCCCTACTAAAAAAAAAATACAAAAAAATTAGCCAGGTGTGGTTGTGGGCACTTGTAGTCCCAGCTACTTGGGAGGCTGAGGCAGGAGAATGGCATGAACCCAGGAGGTGGAGCTTGCAGTGAGCCAAGATCACGCCACTGCACTCTAGCCTGGGCGACAGAGCAAGACTCCATCTCAAAAAAATAAATAAATAAAAGATCCACTCTACACTGACTGAATCAGAACCATAGTTTGGACCCCGGAATATTTCCTGTAGTTCAAAGCCTCTGCTTCTTTTTCAGCCAAATCAGCATATTTTTTGATGCCAAAAAAAAAAAAAAAAAAGGAAGGGGCACCATGTTTATAGTTGTAGTGCCTGCTACAGCTACTGAATGAAAAACTTTGCAAGCATATCTGGACTGTGCTGATGATCAGTGATTGGGAATGACTGATGTAGAACATAAGCTTCATGAAGACAGAAACTATCTTCTCCACCATTGTTTTCAGATGCTTACAAGGTACCTGCCAAATAATGGGTGATCACAAAACATTCATTGAACTAACTAGGGGATTGGGGGACCTGCAACTATCTATTGCTGTTTTTTTCTCTCTTTCATGTAAAATTGAATATTTATGAATGTCACATTCAGAGGCAATACAGGCCAGGCACAGTGGCTCAGGCCTGTAATCCCAGCACTTTGGGAGGCTGAGGCGGGTGGATCACCTGAGGTCAGGAGTTCGAGACCAGCCTGGCCAACATGGTGAAGCCCCATCTCTACTAAAAATACAAAAATTAGCCAGGCATGGTGGCAGACACCTGTAATCCTAGCTACATGGGAGGCTGAGGCTGGAGAATGGCGTGAGCTGAGGAGGCAAAGGTTGCAGTGAGCCCAGATTGCTCCACTGCACTCCAGCCTGGGGGAAGAGCGAGACTCTGTCTCAACAAAACAAAATAACAAAACAAAACAAAGGCAGAGGCAATACAAAAAGGATCAGAGTGGAAAGTCTTTCATACCCACATTTTGTAAGGTGTCAGAATATCTGGACCCAGGAAACTTGCCTGCATTGAGTTTTGAGACCTACGCAAATTATTCAGCTTTGTATCTTCCCTTGTGTTTACAACAACCACAGGCTCATAGGAGGTGTACAATGAATAGCATTCATTGAACTAATCAATGTATTCACTTTCACAGTCATTAAGGTAATTTAGATTCATTAGTTACAAGGACAAATTTTGTAGTAGACCTCTTCTAATTTTTTTCAAATAAATGGACACTAAAAAGAACCTATGAACTATATTTAAGCTATACGAATCTCACATTAATTCACACAACTCATAGATCAAGAGAAAGCTATTTTAAGTTTCTTAAAAGGCTTAACATTTTAAATTTTTTATCAGTCCTTCATTAAATCAATAGAAATGAAGGCACGCAAAAGCCCAAGGAGTTTCTCCATAATATCCAATGTGATTTACCCATTTCTGTGGATTTGCCAGCCAGGCAGAGTAAGAAGTAGAATTATATATTCTATCTTAGGATTTCTGTCAGCTTTCATTATCCACGGACCTTTCTATCCACGTGACAGAGTTCTTCTGATCAATGGGATATGAGCACAAGTATTGTAGCCAATTTCTGCATCATCATCTTAAAAATAAAGCTGCCTGTCTTGACTTCTTCTCTTTTTTTGTTTCTACTGGATGGCATCTGGACTTGTCAATGATCTAGCCTCGACTAAATAGACACGAACAACATTCTGAAGGAGGATGGAGCCACATGATTGAAGGAATTTGGGACTCTGAATGACTATTTAAGAAGAGTCTTACCTACAATCCTGAACTGCTCGCCCTTGGTCTACATGTCAACAAAATAATAATCTGCCTTGATTGAGTCTCTGTATATGTGGGGTTTTTAAGTAGAGCATTACTAAATATTATACTTCCTATTCTAAGATTCCATAATTTCATATATACCTGACAGGCCAAACATCTCATGTTTCTTCTACAATGAGTACGGGTTGCCCGTTTTCCCCAAAGTATACTGTATGGCTTAAAGCAAGTATTCTACTTTGTTATCCTACACAACTGACAACCAGCAATAGAAAATGTTCTCAGGCAATTGCGCCAAATACAGTAGTGAAAAAGGTGAGACCAGGAAGCTAAAAATATTATGATACACAACATTTTTGACCTGGATATATCATCTGAAGGTGCATTTTGTTTGGCATACTGTAAAGACATCCTCAGTGACAAGACACAATATTTGTGAGCCTATTTCTGGTCATGTGCATAGAGTTAATTAGCAAACTTCCAACTTACCGTGCGTGCAAATTTCAAAGTTCACGAAGTGGCAATTTGCCCACATAAACCTTATGCAGCTTTCATTGTTTTGTCAGATCTGCTTATTTAAATGCACAAATTAAGTCCTATGTGTTGTACCTACTTAAAAATATGGTAGGATTCCTTGGAAGAAGTGAAAATTAAAATGTCAGAAAGAAAAAAGCTTTGCCATCTTACCCTCAAAGGGTGCCACGGGATAAAAGTCAGTTTTGCAAATGTGTTGGCTACTAGGCCAAATGTGGCAACAAAATCTAATGCTTCCGTTAGATTCATCCCACCCCAACTCTCTATCTCTCTCTCTCTTCCCCAGATGCCCTGCAAGAAAAGTCTATGTTTGTTGGGCATTGAGAACACATGAGCTTCAGGGATACAATTGTGTCCAGAATTGGTGGGTTCTTGGTCTCCCTGACTTCAAGAATGAAGCCGCAGACCCTCACGGTGAGTGTTACAGTTCTTAAACATGGTGTGTCCAGAGTTTGTTCCTTCAGATGTGTCCAGAGTTTCTTCCTTCTGGTGGGTTCATGGTCTTGCTGGCTTCAGGAGTGAAGCTGCAGACCTTTGCAGTGAGCGTTACAGCTCACAAAGGCAGCACGGACCCAAAGAGTGAGCAGCAGCAAGATTTATTGCGAAGGGTGAAAGAACCAAGCTCCCAGAGCATGGAAGGGGACCCAAGTGGGTTACCACTGCAGCCTCTGGCAGCCTGTTTTTATTCCCTTATCTGACCCCACCCACATCCTGCTGATTGGTCCATTTTACAGAGAGCTGATTGGCCCATTTTACAGAGAGCTGATTGGTCCGTTTTGACAGGGTGCTGCTTGGTGAGTTTACAATCCCTGAGCTAGACACAGAGTGCTGACTGGTGCATTTACAATCCTCTAGCTAGACACAAAAGTTCTCCAAGTCCCCACCAGGTTAGCTACATACAGAGTGCTGATTGGTGTATCCACAAACCCCAAGCTAGACACAGAGTGCTGATTGGAGCATTTACAATCCTCCAGCTAGACATAAAAGTTCTGCAAGTCCCCACCTGACTCAGGAGCCCAGCTGGCTTCACCTAGTGGATCCTGCACAGGAGCCATGGGCAAAGCTGCCTACCAGTCCCACACTGCGGGCCTGCACTCCTCAGCCCTTGGGTGGTCGATGGGACTGGTCGCAGCAGAGCAGGGGGCGGCACCTGTCAGGGAGGCTCAGGCCATGTGGGAGTCTGAGGTCGAGGGAGGTGTGGGGGAGGGGCAAAGGAGGGGGAGGGGTGGGGAGAAGGAGGGGTGGGGGATGGGGAGGGTGGGGATGGGAGAGGGGGATAAGGGGGGAGGGGGATGGGAGAGGGGAGGGGTGAGGCAGGTTGGGGGACTCAGGCAAGGCGGGCTGCAGGTCCCAAGCCCTGCCCCGCCAGGAGGCGGCTGAGGCCCAGCAAGAATTCAAGCACAGCCCCACACCAGCAGTGCTGGGGAACACCGCGCACCCTCTGCAACTGCTGGCCCTGGTGCTTGGGGCCGCAAGCAGAGGGAGCCAGCTCCTGCCTCAGTCAGCCCAGAGAGGGGCTCCCACAGTGCAGCCGCAGGCTGAAGGGCTCCTCAAGTGCAGCCAGAGTGGACGCAGAGGCCGAGGAGGCGCCGAGAGTGAGTGAGGGCTGCTAGCACGTTGTCACCTCTCACAATCAAAGAGCTCACCTCTCCTTTTCCAAATGTTCCATTTAACATTTCAGAACCAAAAACTGATCCAAGATTCTTTGATCAAGATTATTCCTTTTTGTTGTTTTACATAGAACAGGCCTCTTCATTATTTTTTTCCAAATTTGTTTATGCATTACTGCTGGAAGACTATTTTTCCCTTTGCCCTGGCTCCTTAATGACTGGGACTATCCCCTACTAAAAAAGATAAAGTTTTCCTCCACAGTAGCCTATGAAATTGTTTTAAACCATAGTTATTCTCTCAGTATTTTTAAATGCTTTGTGTGAGACTACTTTGAAATACATGACTTATTCCTGTATTTACTGAAATTGTTCAATGGTTTCCATCATAAATTTAAGTCACTTAGACATCCTCAAAGATTACGATGGAACTCCTCCAATTATTTTTGGCATTTCAAAAAGATACAAACATGTGCACACACACACACACTTACTCTTGATAATGCTGCCCAGGTTAGCAGACATAAATTGTTTTGCTTTAGGCTGAAATTATTTTAATTCAATATAGCTATACCAGTTATCTTGTTGCAAGCTGGTCAGAAACTCAATCAAAAGGTATATATCCATATGTGTGTGTGTGTGTGTACAATTACCCATCTATCTGAGGGTTTCTGCATCTACAGATTCAACCAACCGCTGATTGAAACCCCCAGATACCGAGGGCCAACCATACTATGTCATTTTATGTGAGGGACTTGAGCACTTGTGGATTTTGGTATCCACAGGGGTCCTGAAACCTCTCCCCCGTGGACATGGAGAACTGAATAGATATATACACATATATATCCATTAAAAATTGCATTAATCATTCTCTTTCATAATTTCATATATACATGTAATTTCTTTCTGGTAAATATATTTTTTTAAATAATGGGCCTACTGGAGAGTGAAAAATAATACATTTTTGTGGCATTTAAAATTTAGGATAAATCTATCATCTTCTCTGAGGATTTTAAAATTCTATCCCTAAGTGATTTAAACAATTTATTCTTTTGCTGTGCAGAAGCTCTTTAGTTTAATTAGATCCCATTTGTCAATTTTGTCTTTTGTTGCCATTGCTTTTGGTGTTTTGGACATGAAGTCCTTGCCCATGCCTATGTCCTGAATGGTAATGCCTAGGTTTTCTTCTAGGGTTTTTATGGTTTTAGGTCTAACGTTTAAGTCTTTAATCCATCTTGAATTGATTTTTGTATAAGGTGTAAGGAAGGGATCCAGTTTCAGCTTTCTACATATGGCTAGCCAGTTTTCCCAGCACCATCAGAGTGAACAGGCAACCTACAAAATGGGAGAAAATTTTCACAACCTACTCATCTGACAAAGGGCTAATATCCAGAATCTACAATGAACTCAAACAAATTTACAAGAAAAAAACAAACAACCCCATCAAAAAGTGGGCGAAGGACCTGAACAGACACTTCTCAAAAGAAGACATTTATGCAGCGAAAAAACACATGAAAAAATGCTCATCATCACTGGCCATCAGAGAAATGCAAATCAAAACCATAGTGAGATACCATCTCACACCAGTTAGAATGGCAATCATTAAAAAGTCAGGAAACAACAGGTGCTGGAGAGGATGTGGAGAAATAGGAACACTTTTACACTGTTGGTGGGACTGTAAACTAGTTCAACCATTGTGGAAGTCAGTGTGGCGATTCCTCAGGAATCTAGAACTAGAAATACCATTTGACCCAGCCATCCCATTACTAAGTATATACCCAAAGGACTATAAATCATGCTGCTATAAAGACACATGCACACGTATGTTTATTGCGGCATTATTCACAATAGCAAAGACTTGGAACCAACCCAAATGTCCAACAATGATAGACTGGATTAAGAAAATGTGGCACATATACACCATGGAATACTATGCAGCCATAAAAAATGATGAGTTCATGTCCTTTGTAGGGACATGGATGAAATTGGAAATCATCATTCTCAGTAAACTATCGCAAGAAGAAAAAACCAAACACCGCATATTCTCACTCATAGGTGGGAATTGAACAATGAGATCACATGGACACAGGAAGGGGAATATCACACTCTGGGGACTGTGGTGGGGTGGGGGAAGGGGGGAGGGATAGCATTGGGAGATATACCTAATGCTAGATGACGAGTTAGTGGGTGCAGCGCACCAGCATGGCACGTGTATACATATGTAACTAACCTGCACAATGTGCACATGTACCCTAAAACTTAAAGTATAATTAAAAAAAAAATTATTCATAATACTGTCAAACTATCAAATAGAATAATCATGGAAAGTTCTGCTTGTGTTCCACACATCCCTACTTAATTTTGTTATTAGAGCAGGTGGCAATGCCCTATGAACAACCAAAAGGAAAAGAAATCTCTCCTATTTCCCAATCTTTTACTATTCAGAAAAATCAGCAAAATAGAACTTATGCCAATTTTGTTCTCCTGACATTTTCCTATGGGGAAAAAATCCTCATCACTGCCCACTCTACCCTCCCTTGTTTTTTGTTTTAATTTTTAATTTCAAAGTGCATTTTTGACTGAATATTTCCCACCCTATTCGCATTTCCAGAGGCAGTTTAAAAGAACATAAAAGAAAAAGAATGTGGCATCATATTCTGTTGTCACTGTTGCTCTCTGCACCAAGTTCAGCCATCTGAAAGATATCCACATCTCTGGGTCTCATGTCGAGTGTTTACTTTTTATCTTTTCAAAGTGTTTCTCTCTGATAGCACTCCTGTCAAATTTATGAATAAGTCTAGAAATTTTCAAGATAAGCTGAAATCGGTCTTATTTGTTGGCTTTCTGACTCAAATTCCCTCTACCTCTTCAGGGAGGAAACTTCTGATTTTAGAATCCAACTGCTGTATGTTTCTTTGCCCCAACTCTCCCTGTAAATCACACTTGGTTTCACAGATTTGATAAAGCCTGCAAGCTTATAATGTCCCTGCCGGAGCTAGCCAAGAGTTACTTCCTGGGGAAATGAAGCCAGTCGGCAGCCCTTCTAGCAACATAAATATGACCCTATTAGATGGAAGTCAGTGGGCCTGTCTAACTGTGGGGATTTGCCCAAACAACTCCACAAAGTAGCATGATCAAAGTGATAAAAGAAATTTCCTAAAATGACAAGGGGGAAAAAAACAACAGAGGGTTCTGTTTTGATTTTGTCATCTACGCTTCAACTCTGCTTGGATTCCACGGCAAGAAGGATTTCCTACCAATACATGACCTGTTTCTATATAAAAATGAAAGCTTATCCACTAATACAGACCATCTCTCACACTTCAGACCCCACATCATATCACAAGCTGCTGTTTCGAGAAGTTTAAGCACAGAGACTTGTATCGAGTTTGACAGTAGTGGAAGAGGTACCAGTAGTTATAGAAATGCAGGTATCGAGTTTATGCAATTCACGTCTTTCCAATTTTAAAATATACTTAGTGCCCTTTGGTGGTGCTAGTGAAAACCAATGGTGATGGCAGAGAATTGTGCTGTCACATTGACATGTGTTTTATCCATGAATAAAAAGGGTATATATGATAGAGCTGATAATGTGTTATTATCATAAGAACTGCCTTGCTCAGTTGGTTCTTATTTGACTTTATCAAAGGCCATCAGCTAACATGGAAATATGTTGCCTGAATATTTGCTACTACATACACACAGTACATGCATTTGCTTCTATTACTGACACAAAGACTGTCCATGCATTGTTTGGGACAGGAGGGGAAGAGCTACACAAGCCATTCAAAATCTAAAAGACAAAAGGGCTCTTTGGGATTTTTCCCCCCCAACATAGATGCATATTATTACAGTTTACTCCCAAATAACGGTATTTGTATTTCACTAAATTCATGAGTTAGAGTTCATAAGTATTAACAGTAAAGTCTGAGAATAAAGAATGCCAAGCTTTAAGTACTAAATTCAGATATGATGGTTAGACAAATTAGATTGAATAAACAATAATGATGCCATTGTTTTTACATCTAACATTGTCTTTAATAAAATAATGTTTTTAAAAAAGATAATTTTAAAAATCTGACAGGACCTTAAAGATCAATTAGTCCAATATTATGATTTTATAGATGAGCAAACTGAAATCCACAGGGTTGAATTTCTTAACACTGCACAAATAATCGTGGGATATAGGAATTACTAATTGTATAAAGATGTTGAGATTGCATCCAGTATGACTTGCAGCTATCTGGAATAAGAATTCATGTTCAGACTCATGCCTGTGTTATGGGCTCCTTGTTCAGGTGCTTAGAAAAAAGTCTAATAAAATGTGATTAAGAGAGATTTTTTTCCTCAAGGCCCTGAAAGGGTTTTTCTGACAGGGGGAACTCACTTTCAAGTTTCTCTGTCAACATTGTCTTGACAAATTAATGGATGAAACGAAGATTAAAGTGTCTCAAATTAGACACTAAATTCTGTGAGTTGTTTTTACTATGTAATCAGAATTAAAATAAAAATTGGGAATCTGCCAGTTCCCGGAGCTTCTCAGGTCTTTACAAAGGAGGAACTCACTGTCCCTTCATCTTGTTATTAGGAACAAAACTCACCAAATAAGCATTGCCACCCTTGGATAGTCAGTAATGGGTTGCATTTCATCATGAGTGAGGCCCCTACAAAGAGTCCAATCATCTGACCATTTTAAGGAGACACCGTAAAAAAATAAAATAAAATAAAATAAAAAATAGTCAGTATTGGATGGAATGCCGCTCATTTCATCCTCAGTAAGCTAACGGATGGCAGCCACTGTGTCGCTTGACAACCAGCTTGTGCCAACTTGTTTGACACAGAAAAGGCCATTCTAAACCTGTCATTTAAGGCACATCTGCTCTGGCAGAACCTCATACAAGGAATCCCTTCATAAAAAGATCCCTCTGAGGATAATATAAACCTGCTGCAAATAAAAATAACCATGTCAGTCCAAAGAATTAATACAAATGGTGATATAGTGCATTCTTGCTTTCTTCCCACAACCTATGCCAAGTAAAAAACAAGAAGTTGTTCATCGAGATAATTTTAGTACAGTCTCACAAGAATCACACCAAGAGAAGTATTCTGAGGAAGCTCCTGTGCAGATTCCCTTTTTCCAGGAGTAGTGTTTGAATTAGGTCAGCATAACACACAATGCCTCATTTCATTTCCATTCTGAATCCTCTTCCAAATATTTACTCTTGTGACTTTGTTGAAGAAGACAGTGATACTTCTCTAACTGCCTTCCATTGAACAACTGTGAAAAATAGAAAAATCTGTTCAATCTCTCATTCAGCTTACAAAGTCAATTAGTAGAACCCACCAACTAGTGAGACTAGCCCTTATATCTCATGTTCGGAGATATCTGAGAACATGTAATAAAGTTCTGAAATGGTTGGTTTGAGCTGCCATTTTCAGACCTTGTGAATTTAAGTTTATGGTGTCCTACCCAAGAGATGACAGAAATATTTCTCTTGATTAATCATATTTCTACATTTTTGTAGCCCTCTCCAGTTTTCAAATAATTTTTAGACTTACCACTTCATTTAATCTTCACAACATCATGAACTATCAATTTTAAAGAAGAAGAGAATGAGGCTAAGAACATTTAAGTGGTTTCCTACAAGTCACACAGCTGGGAAATGTAAATATTTGAACCCATGTGCAATGGACTCTTGTCATGTTTTGCTCAGCAGCATTCAAAGGCACCCCTAAATGGAGAGAACGCACTATTGTGTGTTCCTTGACAATAGACTCCAATTCCCCAACTTTGTGTAGTATAGTGGAGCCAGTCGACATTCTATAGGTATATGCTCCATAAATAACAATGTCCTTTTCAGAACTTAGAATTCCAATCAGCCATTGCTTCTCATTACTGACACTTTTCTTCTGCACTATCTTTCTGGTCAAAGCATGCCCACTCTTCTTTAAGTAAACGTCTATAGTCACAAATATCAAGGAAGCAGGAAAAATTTGATCTTCCTCTCCCAAGTCTCTCATAATTAGGGTACAGAGCCACAAAATGGAATTATCTATTCAGAAGTTCATCCTCTGGTCCCTAAAACTTGAGGGAGGAATGAAAGGCACAAGGAGCAGCAAATCCTGAGAGAAGTGGTAGAGAGATGTGACACCTAGCACAGTGAATGTTTGGCAGGAATAGCTCTGAGTGCAGACATCTAACCACTCAGTTCTTTAATAAATATTTGAAATTCAATGGTTGATTGGTCCAGAAGATTCTTGACATCTATGATTGCCCAATATTATTTAATCAAAAGTTGACAGGAAATGATCAGAGAGAAAGGAGTGTAGGAAGAGGATGATAATTATAGGTTGTATATACAATTCTTATAATAGGACTTCAGTGAATATAAATACACACACACACATATATAAATTATGCTTATATATTTGAAATACTCAATAAGTTTACATTCTACATGAAGAGATCTCTTTCTTCCTGTCCCCTTGCCCCTGACTAAAAAAATCGTACTATGGAGCTCTTGGTAATTGTCAATTTTTTGCCACAGACTCAATCTTTTCTAGCCATAACTACATCTAACAAAACAAAACAAAAAGCCTTTGGTAAACACACACAGTAAAAGAGAGACTCACTTGTGGGAAATTGGTAATGGCACATGCATATTTTTAAAACATTTCTTTCAACTGCCAGTAGCCTTGTCTAATCAGGGCACCTCTATTCTGAGGGAGCAAATATCAAAGTCAAGATGAGATGTAAATGCAACATTATAATATATGGCATGTAGAATGAAGATATGGCAAAGGTTGACATTGATGATGATTAAACCGTTTGGGATTTGGTCTTAGAGACGTGAGGATGGAATCCATAATCACCAGCCTTCCTCTCATCTTTATACAGTACCTGCTAATATACACCAGCTTTGTAATTACCTACTAAAAGATAGGTGGGGAGTTCATTAACCACGCTAATTACAAGAACAATTTATGCTAAATCATCAGCAGGAATGTTAAAAACACTCCTTGAAAGCCAAAACAATGTAAAACCAACCTTAGTGGATGCAGAACATCTGTTCTCTGGGGCAGGATCAAAGAGGAAATCACCAGAAAACAGAGTAGAAGAGAGCAGAAAAATATTTTCTTTGTCATTCCCAACTGAAAGACAGGTGCAAGTCTTTTATGTGAAGAGAAGGGTATGTGTTCGAGATGCTGACCTCACGGGTAAAGGGGACCACTGGCAGCTGCTGGCTCCTGGATGCTTCACCACTTGTCACCCAGTAGCCCCGTCTGTCATCACTCGGAGAGATTCCATCGTCTGCTTTCTTCTCTATGAAGTGTGAGTCAGACAGAGAAGAGCAATATTCCATAAGTATTTTGAGATATTTTAAATGTCATGTCCATTTTTACATAACTCTACCACATGTTCAGAAGTCAAAGAACAAAAGATGATGGCTGACTAATGACTTGATGGTGCATGATAGAGAAGTTTAATTGTAAAATTAGCAGAAAAAAATACTGCCAAATATACTTTAGGACATCACTTAGTAAGTATATATATAGGCATCAGGAGCCAAATTTTACTGAAGGGTTTCTTTGAAACTTAGAGTTTTAGGACTATTATTATTTCATGATTATGAAATAATTCCTTGTGATTAGGCGGTGTCAACTAAAAATTATTTTTTACAAAAGCTATCTATACCTAAATACATATAATTACCTTTTTCCCTGCAGGAATAGAATTTTTGAAGGGGGAGCTGATTCAGGTTATGCTTTAGGTTCTCTTTAAAATGGAAATGCTTCTTTGGAAATTTTCCACATAATCGTCATCAGAAGCCTCCTTGGTTCCAGCTGCACTAATTAGAGGTATGCATATGGAGGTTGCAATGTAAGGAGAGGGGAAAGGAACATTAATGACCCAGACTGTGATATCACTTGTGAGAACTTCTTTCCACTGATCTGACACCAATTTAAGTTCAGCTTTCAATTCTGTCTTTGAAGCCTGGATCAAGCAGTGTCATGGACCCATGTCTTTTGTGTTACATAGTCATGTTTTCTCCTAAATTGTTATGGACTACCTGTGAAAGAAGGCATCCGCCCTACAACTGTCAATGAACCCTCTTTTAAACTAATTTTTCATTTGATGTAAAATCTACTGCAGAAACTTCTGTGCCTTTTTAGTAGCTTGGGACAGGACACATCATAAGGGGAAAATACTGCCTTGGAATTAATAAACAATGACTAGAAAATTCATTTCTACCAAACTCGTTCTTTCTTACTTCAACTCATGGTCTACTTGTGGAACTGACCAAGAGGGGAGTTCAAGATTTGGTAACCTCTGCTAAGCCATCTCTATGATTTCAATGACAGCAGATCACTATAAAATTTCTTTGCAGCATTAATACACTGCTGTTCTTTCCACTATAGGAAAAAGAAACTGGTCAGTCTTGGAAAAACAAAATTGTTAGTCATTGGCAAGCCCTTGCCTTCTTAGTTGGCACCACTTCTCTCCATTACAACATCCACCTAATGCCTAGACACCTCTTACTGGCTTTTCTTCCTGTCTCTACTTATTTTGGTAAAAGAACCTTTGATGTAGAGCAGATGTTTTCAACCACTCAGATGGGAGCTATTTAAAAGTACCATTGTCTGGGCATTAACCTTTATAAAAAACTGTGCCAGGCATGGTGGCCCACGCCTGTAATCCCACCAGTTTGGGATGCCAAGGTGGATGGACCACCTGAGGTCAGGAGTTTGAGACCAGCCTGGACAACATGGTGAAGCCCTGTCTCTACTGAAAATACAAAAATTAGCTGGGTGTGGTAGCGGGCGCCTATAATCCCAGCTACTTGGGACGCTGAGGCAGGAGAATCACTTGACCCTGGGAGGCAGAGGTTGCAGTGAGCCAAGAGTGCACCATTGCACTCCAGACTTGGCGACAAGAGCAAAATTCCATCTCAAAGAAAAACTGTCTCTAGAGATCTAATATCCAAAGAAAATTTAAGAACCAACATAACCTTGCTACTCAAAGTGTGACCCCCGAACCAACAATATTAACATCACTTGAAAGCTCGTTAGAAATACACAATCTCAGAAACCTCCCAGCCCTACTGAATCTGAATCTTCATTTAGCAGGAAAAACTGCTCTGGAGTAAAGGATCTTATTAAACTTAGTTGCAAGCAAGACTTCAAAGAAATCTGTTGTTGAAATATTCTATGTTTGTGTTCTTACATTTCTAGAGTAGTGTCCAGTACTTTTCATAATATTCTTTAAAGACTTTGTGACCCAAATAAGGCAAAAAGCCAGCACTAGAGTCTAGACCAGTTCTCATAAACTTAAATCCTTTTTGGAGACAGCCAAATGAAATAAATGTGTGGAGTATGTCAGGAATTGCCAAATAAGTATGTAGACATCTGTAGACACATTTGGCACAAAACAGTGCTCTTTATCACTTTTTGAAACTTATTCCTTTATGTATCTTTAATTTTATCTCTTTTAATAGGAGAATGGGTTCAATACAATAACTCTTTCCTGTAAGGAAAAAAAAATCACCTGAACAGTGCTACATGACAATTGACACAGCCTTGGTAGGCCAAATAGGACAAGATGAGAATGCAGTAGTTGTGTCTCAGCTCCAGCCAATTGCTGGTAGGGAGGAATATGGGGCCATTGTTGTCAAATCTTCTGCCTTTTTTTTTTCTTTTTGAGATGGAGTCTCAATCTATTGCCCAGGCTGGAGTGCAGTGGCTTGATCTCCACTCACTGCAAGCTCTGCCTCCTGGGTTCAGGCCATTCTCCTGCCTCAGCCTCTCAAGTAGCTGGGACTACAGGTGCCTACCACCACACCCTGCTAATTTTTTGTATTTTTAGTAGAGACAGGGTTTCATCGTGTTAGCCAGGATGTTCTCGATCTCCTGACCTCGTGATCCGCCCACCTCAGCCTCCCAAAGTGCTGGGATTACAGGCGTGAGCCACCGCGCCTGACCAGATCTTCTGAATTTTAAAGACAGTTCACAACTCCACATTGGTATGTGAAATTAAATCTTGAAATATTGCATCAATGTTTTTTGATACTAAGACTGAGTAGGCCAAACAACACTTACACATAAGCATATCTAACAGTTAACATCCACTGGTACAGAACTATCTCTTGTCTCTTACTTCCAAGGAAACATCTTCCTAGAGCACATTCTGGCCAGAATCAAAATTCTATAAAAAGGTTATGCAACCTCATCTTCTCCTTTTAAGAATGATAGAACAGAAAGTTGAGATGTCTTGGCAAAGGTCATAGTGAAATAATCTTGGTTAATATCAGTGTCACAGTGAGAGTTTTGTCAGCAAAGGCAAAAGCAAATTAAACTTTTATAGTAAGAAGAGATTAAATACAGGGACATGAGTGATAAGAAGGGTGAAAGAGTAAGTATCTGGGAAAGCTGCTTCTGCTTGTCAGGGTTGTTGCTTACCTTCCCAGTCAGGAAACTGCAGAACTGTGAGAAACTCCTAGCAAGAGAACAGCTGCCTGCAGCAATAGGGTAAGCAACTCATAGAAAATGAAGCCTATCTGCCAGCCCTCTACTACTTGAGGAGCAACTGGGGGCTCCCACTTTTTGAAATTTTGACCTCATGCTTCTTTTTGGCAAAATCTAACCTTGAATTCTAACAGCAAGAGATTCTGAAAACAAATGTAGTTCACAGACTTTGAACCCCTGCAATACAAAGCAGAGCACACAAGAGGAGCGGGGACATGCTGACTTAACTGAGAACCAGGCAGTCAGCTAACTAATCTAATATTTAATCTAAGCTGATGCCTACTTTGGTCCAATTTGTTACAAACTCATTGTCACATAGACCTGCATGAGATAGCTTTATTACCTTCATGAGAGGACTAACAAATCTATTGTCAAGAATAAACTTTATTCTACTGGGAGAAGAGCTTAGGAAGAAATGGAAAACTTTATCTATTGGAAGTTCGCTCTAGAGTAAAAAAGATATGATGGCCCAATAAGAAATAGGTGGCAAAAACAAGTTAATCTATATGAAAAATCTGAGCATGCATAACTATTTCCACCCTAACTTTAATCATGTTACTAAGCTGCACCTTATTGGCAGCATATATTTAAAATAAAATAAATAAAATAAAATAAGACATGTGTAATAATGCCAATGAGATACAAGTAAGAGTACAAGTGTTTAGATCCAGAGCAGGCACAAATCAAACTCAAAACAGTCAAAACACAGAAGCAGAATTTGAATGTATTAATAAGTTGTATTTTTCTTTGTTGTTTTTACTTTTTGAAAGCAACTTTTAATGTATTAGTACGGTAAATACCTTCCAAAGGTATAAATTGCTCAGTATTTGATAGTGAGAATCATTGTATACAAATTTTATATCATATAAATTATGAACTCAGAAAACACAAAGAGGGATACTTTTTAGTTCTATCATAGAGAGTTTCCAGAAGAACATTTCTTTTTTTCTCTGCCAAAAAATAAAGAGAGAAACTCTAAAAGAAGTCACTAGATTAGAGATTTTAAATGTGAGACTTCAAACTATCAGAGTCCTAGAAGAAAACCTACGAAATACCATTCTAGACATCAGCCTTGGGAAAGTATTTATGACTAAGTCCTCAAAAGCAATTTCAACAAGAACAAAATCTGACAAGTTGGACCTAATTAAACCAAAGAACTTCTGCAGAGCAAAAGAAACTATCAATAGAGTAAACAACCTATAGAATGAGAGGAAATATTCACAAATTCTGTATCCAACAAAGGTCTAATATCCAGAAGCTAAAAGGAACTTAAACAATTCAACAAGCAAAAAACAGATAAGCCCATTAAAAGTGGGCAAAAGACATGAACAGACACTTCTCAAAAGAAGACATACAAGTGGCCAATAAACATATGAAAAAATGTTGACATTTGTAATCAGAGAAATGCAAGTCAAAACCACGATGAGATATCATTTCACATCAGTCATAATGGCTGTTATTAAAAAGTAAAAAAACTAGGCCAGGCACAGTGGCTCACGGCTGTAATCCTAGCACTTTGGGAGGCAGAGAGGGGCGGACTGCCTGAGCTCAGGAGTTCAAGACCAGCCTGGTCAACATGGTGAAACTCTGTCTCTATTAAAGATACAAAAATTAGCCAAGTGTGGTGGTGGGTGCCTATAATCCCAGCTACTTGGGAGGCTGAGGCAGGGAACTGCTTGAAACCAGAGGCAGAGGTTGCAGTGAGCCAAGATTGCACCACTCCACTCCAGCCTGGGCAAAAGAGTGAAACTCCCTCTCAAAAAAAAAAAAAAAAAAAAAAAAAAGTCAAAAACTACCAGATGCTGAAGTGGCTGCAGAGAAAAGATAACATTTATATACTGTTGTATGCTGTTGATGGGAATGTAAATTAGCTCAGCCACTGTGAAAATAAGTTGGCAGATTTCTTAAACAACTTAATACAAAACTACTAATTGACCCAGCAATCCCATTATGGGGTATATAGCCAAAGGGAAATAAATAAGTCTACCAAAAAAAACATAGGCACTCATATGTTCATCACAGCATTATTCAAAGACATGGAATCAACCTACGTGCCCATCAACAGTGGATTGGATAAAGAGAATATACTACATATACACCATAGAATACTACATAGCTATAAAAAAAGAACTAAATCATGTCCTTTGTAGCAACATGGATGCAACTGGATGCCATTATCCTAAGCAAATTAATGTACAAACAGAAAAACAAATGCCATATGTTCTCACTTATAAGTGAGAGCTAAGCACTGAGTACTTATGAACATAATGATGGGAACAACAGACACTGGAGACTACTAGAGGGGAAAGAGAGAGGAGGGGGCAAAAGCTAAAAACCTACCTATTGGGTACTATGCTCACTACCTGGGTGATGGGATCATTCATACTCCAAACCTCAGCATCATGCAACATAGCCACGTAATAAATCTGACCACGTACCTTCTGAATCTAAAATTAAAATTGAAATTAAAAATAAAAAATAAAGACTGGGCGTAGTGGCTCAAGTCTGTAATCCCAGCACTTTGGGAGGCCGAGGCAGGTGGATCACGAGGTCAGGAGATCGAGACCATCCTAGCTAACATAGTGAAACCTCGTCTCTACTAAAAATACAAAAAATTAGCTGGGTGTGGCAGTGCATGCCTGTAGTCCCAGATACTCTGCAGGCTGAGGCAGGAGAATTGCTTGAACCCAGGAGACAGAGGTTGCAATGAGCCGAGATTCCGCCACTGCACTCCAGCCTGGGCAAGAGAGCGAAACTCCGTCTAAAAAAAATAATAAAATAAAAATAAAAAAATAAGTTACTGACCCTTATATCAAAGATCAGTTTGTGACCAGTGGGAAGTTTACCCCTCTGAGCCCCAATCTTTTCAACTGTAAAACAGCAATATGGTTTGCAAAGCTGCACTAAGATTAAAGGAGATGATGCCTGATACCTAGAAGAAATGCAATAAATATTTATTTTCTTTTCATCTCGTTTGTAAAATTATTTCAGTAGCATGCCATGAAAGAAAATGTTCATAGCAGTGTTTCCCAAAGATGAAGTACCCACAAACATTGCCTAAGCAACAGTTTCCGTAAGTATTTAAGGAAAGCTGGAAAAATTACATTTTCATTCAAATATTTCCAGTGCATGTTTAAAACAGTTAAGCACTGGTAAATTCTACTTAGATATTTAGAGTTATTGATTTGTAAGTCTTCTCTACAATAGGCCTGCTGATGAAAAGTCCAAGTTCTTTTCTCCATTCTGGCACTAATTCACTTTGTATCTCTGAACTTCAGTTCCCCACAGGTAATATAAGAACTTACAACAGCTTAGTTATAGAATTATTATAAAACGTGCCTCTCTAATAAAAAGGTAATAGGAACAGACATTCATAAGAGTGCCAGTCGGCATAAGCCCATGGTAAAACTGCTTCAGAGAGACAATGAAGCACATAAATTAGCTTCTCCGTTTTCTTATTGATTCAGCTCTTTTCTACTGAATCACGATTCAGAGAGTGAGTGGGGATGAAGGACAGTTTGATCTGATGTCAAGCAAACACAGTATAGTTGGGTCGTTGAATAATAATAGCTAACGTTTTCTGCAGTTTACCATGTTCCCGGCATTGTTCAACATGTATAAACACAGTATTAATTCATTTAAACCTTAAGACCAATTCTCTGTTCTTCGGATTACTGAGTTTGGAAGCTTGGAAAAAAACAACCTTGTGGAGAGTCTACTATGACCTCCATTTTACAGGTGAGGAAACTGGGGCTTAACCCAAAAGGTTAAGCAAACTGCCCAAGTTACACAGCAAGACAGTGACAGAACCAGGTTTTGAACCAAGTCTGTCTATCTTCTTAACCACTCAGCCATTCTGTCATTGAATATGGTTTTCAATAGAGTTGTATCAGTTTGGCCGTTATGGAACTTTCCCTAAGTTTTAGCAAATGTGTGTCTTAATTCTTAATGTTACTGTGGATTTCAATTTTTCAAATGTTTGTATAAGAATTAGGAGAAACTACTAGCCAGAAACCATTTTAAATAGGAATTTAACATTTAAACTTTATAAGTTGTATTCCAGGCCAAACCTTTGGCCTCCCCTACTTTCTTTCAGGGAGTTCAATCCACCTGTGGAGTTGTAAGTATCTTACAAAGAATGATACCTACAGACTCAATCAGACACCGTTTTAAAAATATGTAAAATATCTGTCCTAGGGATTGTATGAGGCCCCCACTCATCAGATGTAAGTGTCCCTTTGTTTTCAGAAACACATAATTAGTTTTATACAAATAATTAGTTGTCATACAAATCCTAACAGAAGAACATAATGAACCATTTGGGACCATAAGTTCCATGGTCAGTATGGAGAACAAACGAATACACAGAAAGAAATAAAAATAGGCATAGGATTGGAAACACCCTTGGAAATGTTAGGAACATCAATTCTAGGTACTCAGATCAACTTGCCCTCAAGCACTTTCAAAGTGGAAAGATAAGGACTGCTGACTATTTATTTTTTGTCTTACTAAACTAAAGTCATCCTGATTTTCAGACTGTGTTCCAAACACGAAAATGCTTTAAATCAACGTTCCACATCAGAGATATTTTACTATGATACGCTCATTCAAAATGGATTTTTTATTGTTATCTTTTATTTTTTTGTGGAGTGCAGTAGCGCGATCTTGGCTCACTGGAACCTCTGCCTCCCGGGTTCAAGCAATTCTCCTGCCTCAGCCTCCTGAGTTTCTGGGGCCACAGTTGCTTGCCACCATGCCTGGCTAATTTTTGTATTTTTAGTAGAGACAGGGTTTCGCTATGTTGGCCAGGCTGATCTCGAACTCCTTACCTCAGGTGATCCACCCGCCTCAGCCTCCCAAAGTGTTGGGATTACAGACGTGAGCCACTGTGCCCAGCCAAAATTAATTTTTAAAATAGCAAGAATATCTATATGCATGTATATACAATTAGAGTTTGCATATTTGGCATACGTTTAGTATGCATTTTAAAGGAAGTACATTTATTCACATATACTATAAGAAATTCTGAGGATGTCTACTTTCTGAAGTTTAGCAGGCTGTTGCTTTCAACCACCACTTGAAAGCATTGCACAAAGCTTTAGCTGAAATTTCCAAGAATATCAGGTCACTCACAGAAAACTACTTCTTTGGTCCTCAAAGTGGGAATCTTTTAAATCTTTTAAATCAGGGGTAAATTATAAGATAAGAGGAAGAATTTTTACCCATATGTCATGTATTTTCTAGAAAACTCTTTACAAGGCCAACAGTTATCTGCCTGACCCTTTCATCAGCACCGAATTCATATTCAGAGGAAAAAATAAAGTTATTTGTGTTTGGAAGACTCTCCAATCCTAACTATACAAGTAAAAGCCACTTCAAGCTTTTTGCTTGCCCCGACACCCATCTGCTAAAAATCATTAGAGAAGGCTAAGCGATAGCGCATGTAAAACCAACATTTCCAGTTGAAAGAACCCTACTTTTGAGGACATGTTTTTCCAAGCTTCCAAAATCAGTAATCCAAAGAACAGAGAATTGGTCTTGAGTAAAAATGATTGGATTTAAATTATAAAGCTCCAAATTTACTAAACCCTCGGATACCAGTCCTGATAATACTGAGAGCAATAGAAAAGCAGTTATATAAAAACTGTTTTGGTAATATTGTTGCTGAAGAAGTCACTGTTTTCATTTTCACTTGTTGAAGTAAAAGATTGTTTTTTATTTAGCACAAACGTGTATAGAATATCTCAAGCTTGTATAAGTGAATGAGTAACAAAATAACCCAAAAGTCATAATTTCATTAAAGAGCTTTTCGGATAAACATATTTTAAATGAAAAAATTAATAAATATTAAAGAGTCTTAAACAATAAACATTTTTTAATGTGAGCATATACTAGTATCTTGATGTCAAATGATATTCTGGAAAAAATTTTAAGTTGAGCTCAATACACATTTTCAACCCTACATAACAGTTAACTCTAGATGAACCTTTAATTAAATTATATATATATATATATAATTTACCTTAAATAGTCTGCATAAAAGAAGAGCATAGCAAACAAGGAGATGAAGATGATGAAGGAAGAGGAAAGGGGGAGGAAAAGAGAAGGGGAAGGATCTGTTTGAAGCCTTGAATCATCCCATATCTCTAACACAACACCAACGCTGTACAGAGAAAAAAGTAAAGTTTGCTAGCTACCTAATTTAATTAAACTATGTTTAAAACACAACCAAGGATTTCAATTACAAAATTAAAAAGCTCCCAAAATTTATTGTATATTATTAAATAATTTTTAAATATTAAAATATTTTTTAAAATTATTAAATTAAATTAATAGAATTTAATTAATAGAATTATTAGATTAAATATTAAATTAAAATTATTAAATAATTTTTTCAAAATTAGATTAACTATCTAGAAGTATCAAATAAAATGACTAAACAACATCATCACATTCTATTTGTGAGATTTGCAAGTGGAGAGGGATTAATTGAAAAAAAGAAAACTGAAAAACACAGTTTGATGCACAACAAATTAAAAACTCTACTTTTATGCATCCACAAGCATGAAAATGTAGGTATTATATTCTTCAGGAGAAACCAGAGCCAACTTTATATCCATGAAGTGAATCCTCAATCAGTCCACTGTCTAGGGCCATGCCAACAATGTAATTTTACCTTACATTAACAATTTTTAGGGAAGATTTTTTTATTCCATTTTTCTCCATAAGTTCTCAAGTCTCCATTCTGGTTTACCTTTGTAGACCTCAAATGTTAGGGGATAGGGAGGAATTCTTAAATAAAGGTGCATGAAACCATCTGCCGAAATGTATTATTTTTTAATGTGGCTAAATTTGTTGGCAGTAGGCTTTATTTTTCTGGAGAATTAAAAAATGTTTACTTTTCTTCATTTTTATGTGTCAACTCTGACTTAAGAGATAGAAAAAAATAGCTTATTGATCAGTTAATGAATGTTCATCACAGGCTGAACATGCCAAGAAAATGATTAAAATTCTATTCTCTTCTATTGGCTCTGATTCCTTTGTTTAGATCTACTGTTTTCTTCCTGAAAGCAGAGCCATTATTTAGAGAGAAATTTCCTGAATTTTTGTGAGAAATTTACATATTGTTCTTTTCTATTATTCACGGTGTAATGGCTCAAATGTATTAATATTACCAAAGCATCCATTTATTCCCAAACCGTAGCTACTACACACAATTCCAAGCCTGGTTGCCTCTTAACATTATTTGAATGATTTGTATTGCTCCCAACCAATACAAAATTAATTCCATTTTTAAGATTTCACAAATAATGAGGAAAAAAAAAGATCTTCTTTCCCCTTGTCTCAGCCTCAGAGTGGATGCCAATTTATAATGGTGAAAAGACTCCCAAGCTGCCCAGACAAGCTCAAAGAAACTTCCATTAAATCCTGTTATCTAGAATTACCTTTTTCTGGTTTCTGGGGAAAGAGACTTTTCATAAGCTGTATGCTCCTTTTACTCTTTCTGCCCACTAATGAGAAGGACAGACCTGATAGCTACCTCTGGGAAAAAGTGATAAGTTTGTTCAGCTTGGTTCCACCAATATTCTTCTTGGGAGCTTAAAACTGGGAGGGAGTTGACTTTCCACAGCTGTTCCAGACACTCCATCCTGTAGAAGTTGGGAGGCTCAATTGGGCCTGTGCATGGGGCCATTGAGTATCTGAGTCTGCCTAATTCCACTAGCTAATTCGTTTGACTAACTGACCTAAGGCCACATCCTTCAGCCACTACCAGTTATAAATGGCTATTTTAGCCTCTACTTGCCATTCTTGGATATACATCTGTTTGTTCAGGGGAAGATGAAGATTCTCTTTTTGAAGAGCTGTTTCGAAGCATCCTCCTCCAACATCACCTACAACCAATAGTTCTTTCTCCATCTGGGACCACCTATAGCACTTCTCCATCTCTCATGCAGGGAACTCCATGTCCTCTGCATCATCTCACAAGCACCATCACACAGTGGTTTAAGAACATGCACGTTGTGCACATGTACCGTAAAACTTAAAGCATAATTAAAAAAAAAAAAAAAGAACCCAGGCTCTGGCAAAGGTCTGCTGCCCTCACTTGTTCTTTACAAATTTGGGTATGTGTCAGTTTCCCTCCATTTGTTTCCTTCCTTGTGAAATGAGGAATCTAATTTCTTATTTAGTGCTACTATATAGGTTAAATAGATTAATCTATTTAAAACACTTAGCATCAGGCTCAACACATAGGAAGCACTAAATTGGTATTTATTATCACTGTTATGCATGAATTGTGTCCCCACACCAAATTTACATGTTAAAATCTTGACCTCCAATGTGACTGTATTTAGAGAAAGGGCCTACAAAGACATGATTAAGGTTAAATATGGTTATAAGGATGGGCCCCTAATCCAATAAGACTGGGGTCTTCATGAGAAAAGAAAGAGACCCCAGGGGTATGCTCATGCAAGGAAAGGTCATGTGAAGACACAGCAAGAATGTGGCTGTCTGCAAGCAAAGGAGAAACCAAACCTGCTAACATTTGATCTTGGACTTCCAGCCTCCAGAACTGTGAAAAATAACTTTCTTTTCTGTAATCCACCTAGTCTGTGGTATTTTGATATGGCAGCCTTAGCAGACTAATATAATCATTACTGCCATTGACATTATTATAACTCTGCATTTATTATACAAATAACTGGGCAGAATACAGGTAAACTCATTTATTTAAAGCAAATAATTCATGATCACTTTTGTAAGCAAGGTCATTATCTTAAATTTTGTGAAGATGGTCAGCCTTCAAAGAGGAACGTGACCCAGTAATTTCAGGATCCTCAAGTAGTCAATGTATTAATATTACTACTCTTATTTATTCTTACCCTTTATTTATTCCATTTATACAGCCACAATAACTCTGGTTGATGAAGACCCTACAATGCAAAGATGGTTAGGTGCCAATATCCCATTCTCCCTATCATTCATACTAATAAAACCACCTTTTCAGTTAGACACATGGCAACCTGCAGTCAAGGTTGTATTTCTCAATGTGTTTTATAGCAAGATGTGATCCTGTCATTGAATTCTAACTGATGTGATATAGGCAGAAATATTTTATTGTATTTCCAGAATATCTCCTTAAATGAGAAGGACAGGCCTTCTGTGCCCCTTCCTAAGTTCTACCACCTTGGATATAGATATCATTACCATATGATGGCAGCCATTTTAAATTTTGAAGGTGAACCCACCATAATGATAGCAAAATAGCAGGCTGGGAAGAGTTTTGGGATCTGAAGATTGTAAAGATGACAAAATTAGTCTGGACTATCTACCTCCGGATTTATCTTATGTGAAATAAGTAGCCCTCTACTCTTCAAAGGCACCATTATTTCTGAGTTTATTGTTTGTAGCAGATATTTTTGATATCCATCTTCATAGTTTCTCAGCTCACCTCTGAGTTCACCTGCAGTTTCAGGACATAGTTTTCTAGCCTAAGATCCTGTGTCTCTCCATTCCCTGCTTGAGGCTTTTCTCTAGCCCTATGGAAACTTGGTGAGCAGGGCACAGCTGCAACTTGGTACTATGCACTACGGGGCAGTTGGCATCTTTGAGGGCAACCTTCCGCTACTGAAAAATAATCCCTGTCCTTCTGGTAGACAATTCTCACTAATCCTCTTGATTTTTTAAAGGGTGCTCACTGTACTTGAGTCCCTAGTTTCCCAAAGAGGTAATTTACCCTTCAAAATACACTTAGTGGCTTTTCTCCCTTTCTTGTCTCACTTTCTTCATCACCTCACTCGTCCTCTGAGAATCGCTAAAGTCCTGGTCTCAAGGTGTACTCTTGGAAAACGTCAGCCAAGATATGATGGCTTGCAGTCTAACCAAATTCTAACTACACATCTTGGCCAAGAATAGTTCAGATATGTTTGCACAAATTCCAGACCCAACTTGGCTGGATGTTAGATTCTCAGCTAAGGAACAATTAGAAATGGATGCAAAGGGCTTGGCTATTAAGAGGCTCAACCTAAGAGCCACGGCAACTAGATCATCTGTGTGAGAGACAAACATCATCCTTGGTTAAGTCTGGTCTTAGTTCTTGGCCAGTTCTTTACAATATATAACCAAAGCAGAATGGAGCAAAGTCTAAATGACCTTCTCTCTCCTCTTCTGTAGGAACCATCACATCTTCTCAGATGAATTTAATTCATTCTCATCCAGACATTGTAGGTAAGTAAAGCATTTTTATTTGCCTCTCAAGTGGAAAGGGGACTATAACTCTCAGTATAACCTAAAGGAATATTCTATACAATGGCAGTATTCTGATAGAAATTGGAGATGTCTATCCAGGTTTTCCAAATAAATTAAACTTTAATTCAATATGGTGAAACATCGTAATGCATTTCAATAATCAAGCTCTCTTTTTCAATCATAAATTTTCTTTACTATTAAAACTCAACTTTTTTATGCCCTGGCTGATAGTTTTGACATACGCAAAAGGTTTTTGAGAAAAATGCTGTTATGAATCCAGTGATTCATTGGAACATCATTCTAAGAATTAGTTCTTTCAAAATTGGGTCTTTCAAGGAAATATATATTTTTCAAAATAATTGTCCTTGGATCACTAAACCCGGGTATGTAACATCCTCCCTGCCACAAGGCTGAAAAGATTTTAATGTTGTGGAAGAAACTGGCGACAGTGGTAAAGTTAATAGGTTTCTACTTAAGAAATAACTGGACATTTCTCTTGTTTTATGAGGCAATAATTTTACTCCCTAGTGAATAAAGACTGGAAAAAATTGGATCCCTTCCAAAGATATAACCTATACTATATCAAATAGTGCCATTACATTTCTCTTAACTACTTCCTGGAGGTCATATGGCTGCTTATAGGGAAAGCTTTTCTGATAACTTTTTCTGAAAAATCACATTAAACAAATACCAGCCTAACAATGCAAAGACCTGGTGCTCAGTCTTCCAAAGATGACTTATGTAGCTGACTTTCCAGCCTCCAAAATGTATTGCCCCCATTATTACCATAGTGTAACATTGCCTTTTATGTAAATAATCCAGGAAACATTTAAGTCATTTATACCACTGTTTAAGTCATTTGTACCAATTTTATGGGAGGCTCAAGATTCTCAGCCTGAAAAAAATCTCTATTAAAAAGGGGATTACTGTGCATTTGTTCTGTCTTGCTCAAAATGAGTAAGTATTGAAAAGAAATATTTCAAAAGGCAGTGAATCAAGTGTATTTGCACATATATTGCCTACCCAAATGTAAATCCTAAGAGAATCCTTGAAAATCAGCCATTGAATATGTTTCTGCTTATCTGACTTAAAATAGTTAACCTGACATATAAAATATATGTTCATAATACCTTAACAGGCCTTACAAAAATATGCAGTAAAATGATGTGATCTACTAAAGTCAGTAGCCAAGTCAGTTCTCTAGAAGAGCAGTCTTCCGTGTTCACTATTAACAAATTTCACCTTGGAGACCTCCTCAAGTCACTGATTTAAGTTGTCTGTTTTAAGTTGTTGACCATGGCCTAAGAAAGATCGGCACCTAGTTTCTAAAATAGCAGAAAATTCCATCTCTAAAGGAAGTCTATGTTATATGTAGGTATCCCATCATGCTGAGAATAAAGGAATCAACTCATTTGAACCAGGCTATACCCGAAATTAAAACAACTTCTAACAATTTTCAGTATGCTTTAATTTTGCCCACATGGATATTCTACAGGTAATTGTGAGTTTCTAATTATAGTGCTGTGCTTTGAATTTGCTGATTGATGTGAATTTAAAATCTTATAGTTTTAACTCATTTGCCCTATTAAATAGGTGGGGGGTTAATATTATCCACCTACAAGTCTAAATACTTAGCTCAGCTGAAAGGTTAAGCAACTTTACCACCAGCATATGATGAACTCTTGTTTCATTCAAGCTCATTTTCTTTCTGCTCCTGGAGATTGTTTCTTCAATGCCCATTCTCAACCTGGACTCAAAGACGACTCTGGTCTGTGTCTATACTGCTATACTGAAGAAGGATCTGGGAATTTCTTTGGACTTATCTAGGATGCTTGCAGAGAATCACAACAGGCCTTGCCTCACTCAGCGCATGACACCCCTGTTTTGTAGCAGGGAAGTTCCCTAATATTGTGCATTGAGGGAGCCTATCCTTTCTATGTTTTCCCTCCAACCCACAACTCTCAGTACTACTGTAAAAGTCATGGAGAATTAGCAGAAGCTGGCCAAACCAGGAAGACAGTTGCATCACCTTTGGGGTGCTCTCACCTCTCCTTCTTCTAACCTTACTTCCAAAATCAGCACAAACCTTCTTTTTCTTTCTCTTATTCAAAACTGCACTGTATCTTGTTCTCAAGACGTCTTGCTGTTTATGTTCATTAAAAGAATTCGGTGAGTTCATAAAACTGAGATCTTGAAATTGAAGTCATAAAACACCTCTGGTTTCTTGATAGATCCCTACTTCCCTTTACATGTGGGAAAGGAGGAGTTAAAATAAAGGTGTGATGGTTAATTTTATGTGTCAACTTGTTCGAGCTATGGTGCTCACTTGTTTGGTCCAGCATTAGTCTGGATGTTGCTGTGAAGGTATTTTGTTGATGTGATTAACATCCACAGTCATTTGACTTTAGGTAAAGGAGATTACATTTTATAAGATAGAGGTGCTTCATATAATCCATTGAAGGCCTTGAAGGCAAAAACCAAGGTTCCCTAGAGTAAAAGGAATTCTGCCTCAAGACTGAAACATAGAAATCCTGCCTGACTTTCCAATCTAAGCCCGCTGTATGGATTTCAGACTCAAGACTGCAACATCAACTCTTATCTGAATTTGTAGCTGGTTGGCCTACAAATTTCAAACACCTCCCTCCACATTCACTGGAGCCAATTTCAAGTCACTTAAAATAAATCTCTTATGTATTTGTGTGCACATTTAAAGTCCTGTTGGTCTTGTTCCCTGATTGATAAACAGAAAGGAAATAACATATTTGATATATATCTGCTATGTGTCAGGAATCATGCTAAGCAAGTTACACATATTAACTCATGTGTGGAGGTAAAGATTTTTATAACCACCATGCGACAGTGTCTAATGTATATTCTTCAGTTGTCATAAAAGACTCTTCCAAATATCCCTTAGCCATCTCTCATCCTTCCTCACCAAAGACTGCATAATGTGGTGACCAATCATAAACATTACTTCTACCCTAGGAGAGGAGTTCAAACACAGCAGAAGGCAAATGAATGAACACAGGCCTACAGGAGTTTGAAGCCTACTATAAAAATGAAAAAGAAAACTCCTTGATAGTCTTCTATAAAACACAATATTCAAGAATGAAACATAGAAAGTAAACACTGTGTACTGCTAAATATTTAAAAATATAAAAAACTGCTGCACAGATTCCATTTTAAGATATGCAATTTCACACTTTCTAGAGGGGAAAAAATAGGAATAATGTAAAATGCTATATAAGAAAAGGAAGCACTTTGCAATTTATGTATTCTCTGAGGTCAATTCCCATAAATTTCCAAAAAAAGAAAGAATCCGGTGCCTAGTTAGAGGGGAAACGAAAGAGGTGGAGTGGTTTGCATGCCATTATACATTTGCCTGAAGCATAAACCACATTTTACTTTATTCCAGGGAGAATAGAGCCTGGCTAAAAGATGCAGATGAAAAATTTTAAAATCAACAGCATAATTGGGATATGCTTTGGTGCATTTTTCCCAAAGAAATATAGATATATTTTACCCTCTGATCAACCTAGCATAGGCTATTAGACCCTAGCATAGGCTATTGAACCTCAGGCTGTGATCTCTTTGTAGTTTCTTGCTAAATAGCAGTAAGTACCTGGCAGCGGCACAATAATATCAACAACTACAACAAAACAAACAACAATATTAATAATAACAATACCCACCATTTATTGAGGAATGGTTTTGTGGATTCTATTTTATTTTTTAAGAAATTCTACAAATCAATAGCATATAAACTTCAATTAAAAAGTGATAAATGGCAATTAAAACAGCATAAAAATACAATTCACATCAAATTTAAGGAAAACAAGTGCAACCTTGCTAATAAATAAGGTGAATTAAAACAGGACTCCATTTCCATCATGTTTTTTGGTTTTGTTTTGTTTTGTTTTTTGTTTTTTTGAGATGGAGTTTCACTCTTGTTGCCCAGGCTGGAGTGCAATGGCACAATCTCCCAGCTCACTGCAACCTCCGCCTCCTGAGTTCAAGTGATTCTCCTGCCTCAGCCTCCTGGAGTAGCTGAGATTATAGGCACCCATCACCATGCCCAGCTAATTTTTGTATTTTTAGTAGAGATGAGGTTTCGTCACATTGGCCAGGCTGGTCTCAAACTCCTGACCTCAGGTGATTCACCTGCCTCAGCCTTCCAAAGTGCTGGGATTACAGGTGTGAGCCACCATGCCTGGCCATTTGTTTGTTTTTTAATGAAAATATTCAAAGGACAGGAAAACAGGCTCCCATCCATCACTGAGTATTAGAAATTGGTAAAACCTCTCTGGAGGACAATTTGGCAACTGGGATTAAATCCTTCATAATGTGCATACTGTTTGACCTAGAAATTTCTTTTCATTAAACTTATCTTCAGGAATGATAAATGTGTACAAAGACTTATGTATAAAGATATTTATCCCAGTATTTACAGAAGTGAAAACATGAATATAACTTAAATGCAGTAAACAGATATTTAATAAAATTATTCTGGCACAACCAAATGATGGAATATTGTCCAGGCCAAAACAACATGCTTTAGCAAAATATTTAGCAATAAAGAAAAATGTTAAAAGATTTTCAAGTGAAAAAACAAATATAAAAGGATGTTATAATTCCAGTGACAGTGGCTTTGCACAACACAGTTTTCCCTGGGCCTCTATTTCATTGTATTTGAAATAAAAAGTCCGGTCTGAATGATGGCTGAGATCTCTTGCAAATCCCCAGTGCTAAGGTTCAAAATTTTTTGGTTTTGACCGGAAAAGTTTCCCTCTACATTTAAGAGATAGCTGATGGCTTCTGGCACATTCAGCTCTAGGCCAGATCTAGTATTACTCCATCAGTAGGTGCCACTAATTCTAATTACACAAATTTTATTCCAAGTGAAAGCCAGTTTAAACAGGTAGGGGGGATAGGCAGCATCACCCTTTGAGCTATACTATGAAGGCAAATTTTGTTTTTCAAAATAGTTGGTACCATTTCACAAATGGTGCTGACACTCCCATTTAAGTTTCAGTGTTGGTCAGTCACACCACCATGCAAATAACTTCAAAGAACTTGTTTCAGTGAGGGTTATCCAGGAACACAGAACCAGTAGAATTGAGAGGGGGAGAGAGAAGGAGAGAGAGAGAGAGAGGAATTGGCTTATGTGATTGTGGGGCTGGCAAGTCTAAAATCTGTTGAGCAGGCCAACATGCTGGAAACTTGACAGCAGGAGTTGATGTTGTGGTCTGGAGGCAGAATTTCCTCCTTGTCTAGGTAATCTCAATTTTTAATCCTAAGGACTTTCAACTGATTAGATGGGGCCTGCCTGTATTATCTACAGTAATCTCCTCTACCTAATGTCAACTAATCATAAATGTTGACCACATCTATAAAATAGCTTCCCGGTAACACCTAAATTAGACTTTGATTAAATAATTAGGTGCTGTAGCCCAGCCAAGTTGACACATATGAGTATTTTTCTCCTGACACCAGGCTGCAATCATTCCCTCTAAAGCAACACGAATTTTGCTTGGACTTGCAAGTAAAAAAGAAAATGGATTGAAGAGGAGTAGAAAGGGAAGCGATTTTTTTAAATGGGTAGGTCTTGAGAGAGGTAAATTTATTCAAAAATGTGCAATGGGACATATGGAACTGAGAGTTTTGGGGGCGGGAGGGACAGGGTTGTACTCTGAATAATTTGAATCACCAGGAAGGCAATGTGCATGTACCAAGAGACTGGAGATGTCATGTGAGAAGATGGAACCTGGAGGAGGTAAAAGAAGGACTAACAGCCTACTGGCATTTTGTTTGATGGTTAGAATGGTAACATTAAGCACTGGTGATCATCTCCTGCTGCCTTGGCCTGTCTACTGTGGGTTGCCAATGCCTGCCCTAGGCTAATGAAGTACATGTTGCCTCCATTAACAGGAAAAATCAGAGTTTCTTTTAAAATAAACTTACCAGTTTAATAAGAAAGAAAATGATAGTCCATGATCACCATTCAGGTTTCAGATACACAGATAAATGTCATTTGAGTTTTGAATCCTAGGAATTGATTAGGAATATGCTCTTTTTTACAGTTTCAAAATTAACTGATTTAGCATATCCTTGGCTGCTCAGCAAAACACATTCTGTTCTTCTATATCCAACAATCTGCCAGCAGAACTCCCCTATTTATCTAGCTAACCAGCCTTTCAAAACCATTTATCAAGGGCCTACTATTTCATTAAACAGTGAAAAACTTAAAATTTTAGAATCAATCTTGACGTTTGCCTCCTGTCTATTCTACACCACATATAATAAGACTTCTTATTCACTGCCAAAGTGATTGATTATTGATTATCATGTTTTTCTCTTTTATTATAAACTCCTAAATCTCCCCTTCCAAATATTTCTCCTTTGAGTACCAGGAAACTCTTCAGAAAGCAAAGTTTGTGCATTTCACTGCCCTACTCAAAAACTTTCCACAGTTCCTCATTTTTTTTATAGAGTACATTTTATTTTCTTTATCAGGAAATTCAAAGCACTTCTTATCTAGACCTACCTCCCATTTTTTCCATTTAATGTATACTCCAGTTTGAATACATTCTGAGATTTTCTGCCTAGATGCCTTTGCTCAAGCTGTTTCCTACCAGAATGGCTATTTAACCTTAGCCCAGTAATCCGTATTCCGTATATAAGTCAGTCATTTTTTTCAATGCAAGTGGAAGAAATTGAGCCAAAACTATCCTAAACATAAAAGCAAAATTGTTGGCTTATGTGCTAGAAAACTCCAGAAGTACAAAACAGCTTCAGGCCTAAGCAGAGATCTGGATTTAGGTTCCCAATCTATCTCATTTCTTTATATGAGCTTTACTTTCAGGCAGTTTCCCTGAATGTGGTGACTGATTAGTAAAATTATTATGTAAGAAGACAGAGGAGGGAGATCAGAGTAGACATCTAAGCAGATGAATGTGGGTAAGTGGAGCCTTTCCTTTGCTTGTGTCTGTAGCCACTTTGCAGAGCCTAGAGGCTGTTTTCCACTCAGCTTCTATTACCAATTATCAGCCTTTGTGTAAAGAGCTCTGCCCTGACTGTGGCACAGCAGGCCTAGGCATTTGCTCTGGCCTTTCCTTGCTGTGTTAAATCCACATACCCTAGTGTACGAACCAATATGTTTACTTTAGAAAGTCATGATTTGAGAAGGTTATACATAGTTTAAAATGCAAGTTAGAACAAAGCAAATCGTCTGAATTATTTAAAACAAGCCTTACCAAGACAATTGCTGTCACTTATTTCTGTAGTTTTTCTAACTCAACTGATGAAAAATCATTCAGCTTTCAAAAATTTCATGCTGTCATTTGGTTACCTTGCCACTAGGTGAAAGACATTTATAAGGATTATGACCATACTGTGCAAACCATAAAACATAAGCCCTAGGTGTATTTCACTGACAACTTAACAAGAGACTCACTGCCTGAACTTTGAAGTGAGCCATTCAGTGTCTTCTCTTGTTGGGGGGAATTTATATATATACGTGTGTGTGTGTGTGTGTGTGTGTGTGTGTGTGTGTGTGTGCTTACTTTAAGTAATCACTAAATCACCACTAAAAAAATTAAAGGTAGAAGAGTCTAGATTTGATAATTTCCTCACTATTTCTTACCTGCCTTTGAACTCGTATTGGAGCCCAAGGTCCACCTCAGTAGTTTATCCTTGCTATCTCTCCTGGCTCAGCACCAGTGCCCCTCTGTTGCTTATCTCTCCACTGCTGGATTATGTTTCCCTGGGCATACATGGTCTGTGTTGCCTACTTGGTCAGTGCAAGATAATCAAAAGAGAAGGATTTATTTTTGCCTTTTCGTGAAGTCATAAAATTTTCATTTGGAGGTCTCTTAAAGTTATCCTAATCCATCTATTTACCGTTGATAAAATTAGGCCTGGAGAGGTCAGGGAATTCTTCTATCAGCATTTAGCTAGCTAGAGGCCAGACAGGAACTAGGACCAACAATTTTAGGAAACAAAGTTACACATAGCTCAAGCTGAAAGTGCTAAATAGCTGATGGGAGGAGGAAATGAAAACAGTAAAAAGGAAAGTGACATCCTACTGGTTAAAGGAAATTAACCCCAGCACCATTGTGGTTGTCATTCACCTGTTCCACCTTATCAGTCTCTCTTCTCCTTCTAGGCCAAGGGTTCCCAATGCCTGCGCCACACACCTGTACTGGTTTGTGGCCTGTTAGGAACCGGGCTGCACAGTAGGAGGTGAGCATTACTGCCTGAGCTCCGCCTCCTGTCAGGTCAGTGGCAGCATTAGATTTTCATGGGAGTGTGAACCCTACCATGAACTGCTCTTAAGAGGGATCTAGGTTATGCGCTCCTTATGAGAATATAACCAATGCCTGATGATCTGAGGTGAACAGTTTCTATGCCAAAAAGGTTGGGGACCGCTGTTCTATGCTCTTGTAAGGATCGTGCTTCTTGCTTTCCCAGTGGCTGGGTGAGGCCATGTGACTGTTTCTCTGCATTGAGCTGGGAGTGGAAGTGATACTTAGCCCATCGCCTGGGCCAATGATTGAATGTGATAGACCATAATACTTGTTCTTCCTATTGACTTCCCATTGAGTTGCAAGTGACATGCAACCCCTAAACCTGAGTCCCCAAGAAGGATGATGAGGCTATGGAGTGAAAGTCCTCAGCTGACTCATGTTGGATCTGTAGGGTAAAAAGAAATGCCACTGTTATTTTAAATATTGATATTTGGGGAATGTTTGTTAATTGCATTACAATTTAACTCTGTCCACTATAGGCATGTGCCACATAACATTTTGGCCAAGGACAGGTGGGTGGCCAGGAGGTGGGGGACTGGGGAATCACAATGTAGGCTGGGTTCCTCAGTTCCTGACCAGGCCAGAGGAGCCAGATGACAGTGTCCCCAGGAGTCCTTGGCATGCCAGTGACAGCCAGCTCAATGGACCTAGTCTGAGTCACATGGATAGCTGGGTCAATGGAGACAATAGCTCTCAGCTGCAGCCAGGGAGCCACTCCTCCTGCAGCCAATGTGGCAAGACTTACTGCCAGCCAGGTGACCTCTTGAACCACAACACTCACAAGACAGACCAACACTATTGCCTGCTCTGATCCAAGGAGTTCTTGAATCCTGTGGCCACTAAGAGCCACAACCACAACCACACAGATGCCCAGACCTTTGCCTGCCCTGACTGTGGCAAGGCCTTCGAGTCCCACTACAAACTGGCCAGCCACCTCTGCAGGCTCATGCCAGGGGCCACAGCCAGGTGCCGGCCCAGATCCAGGAGGCCAGATGTCCCAAACCCGGGACTGGGGAGGATGAGGTGGGCCTCCGTGGTCAAGGGAAACCCTGGGAGGCTCCATTAGAAACACCAGGAGGCCCAGGAGAGAGTGCGGAGAGAGCTAGAAGAGGATAAGGGGTGACGTCCACAGTAGCTGAGGACAAGGAGCAGCCCTTCCGCTGCGCCCAGTGCAGGCCCTTCTACCGCCAAGCCGGCAGCCTGCTGACACACCAGAAGATCCACACCACAGGGCTGTACCCCTGCTCCCTCTGCCCCCAACCTGCTGTCTTTTAAGAACCACAGCAGGATCCACGCGAACCGCAAGCACCACCACTGCAGCATCTGTGGCAAGGCCTTCCGGACAGCTGCCCGGCTGGACGGCCACGGGCGGGTCCACGCACCCCACCCCGGGAGGGGCCTTTCACCTGCCCCCATGGTCCCTGCCACTTCTGCCACAGAATCGGCTTCGTGCAGCACCAGCAGCAGCTCCAGGAGGAGTGGACAGTGGCAGGCTCTGGAGCCCCAGTGGCACCAGCGGCAGGCAGAGGGGACTTGTCATTGCCCCCTCCACCCACTCCCACGACCCCACTTCTGGGCCCTTAACCCCAGTGGCCTGCAGACCTCAGCTTCTCCCTCAGAACTTCAAGTTTCCAAAGATCAGAATCTGGGGGAGGGGGCGCGTGCAGGGAGGGGCTTGATCTCCACGTTTTCTCAGGAGTAGTTTGGGCTCCCCATCTCTTCTCCCCTCCCCTTGTGAAGAGGACCCAGATCTGGCTTCTTTCCCAAGAAGAGGGTGGTGTGCTCTTCGCGTCCCTGTCCTTGAAGGACCTCCTTCCCCCAGCCTTTGTCACCGTACTCTTCCCAGTGCCCGCCTCTGCCGAGATGCCAGGCCACCCTCACCAGCCAGATTGCAACACGAGGGAGCCGGGATGCAGAGTGCTATGGGTGGGAAAGTTGCCTGTGGAAGGAAGCCTTTTGCTACAATTTGTAACTTATTTTTCTAAAGTCTATTTTGTAACAATTTAAGTTTGAAAAAAAAACAAAAATTGCTGCCCTCCCAAAAAAGAAATTTTCAAAATAAAACAAAACAAAACAACAAATATATATATATCTCAAGGTAGTCCCATAAGAATATAATGGACCTAAAAATTCTTATTATCTAGTGTCATTTTAGCCCTCATTAACATTTTAGCGCAATACATTACTCATGCATTTGTGGTGATGCTGGTGTAAACAAACCTACTGTACTGCCAGTCATATAAAAGTCGAGCACATACTATTGTATACAATACAATTGTACACTTGATAATGACAATAAATAGCTACGCTAATGGTTTATATATTTACTATACTATAATTTTATCATTATTTTAGAATGAATAATTTTTATAATAATTCTAATTATTACAAAGTTCACTACAAAACAGCCTCAGGCAGGTCTTGCAGGAGGTATCCAGAAGAAGGCCTTGTCATCACAGAAGATGACAGCTCCATGCATGTTAGTGCCCCCTGAAGACCTTTCAGTGGGACAAGATGTGGAGGTGGAAGACAGCGCTGTTGATGATTCTGACCCTAAGTAGGCCTAGGCTAATGTGTGTGTCTGTGTCTTTGTTTTTAACAAAAAGTTTTGAAAGTAGAAAATAAATAATTTTAAAAATAGAAAAAATGTTTATGGAATAAAGATATAAAGAAAAATTTTTACAGCTGTACAATGTGTTCGTGTTTTAAGCTAAGTGTTATTACAAGAGTCAAAACTTTTTAAAAAAATTTACAGTAAGTTAAGGCTAACTTATTAAAGAATGAAAAATATTTGTGTAAGTTTAGTGTAGCCTATGTACAGTGTTTATAAAGTCTACAGTAGTGTACAGTAATGTCCTAGGCCTTCAGGTTCACTCACTATTCACTCACTGACTCACCCAGAGCAACTTCCAGTCCTGCAAGTGCAATTCATGGTAGGTACCCTATGCAGATGTACCATCTTTTATCTTTTATGCCATATTTTTACTGCAACTTTTCTATGTTTAGGTATCTTTAGAGACCCAAATAATTACCGTTATGTTACAATTGGCCACAGTATTCAGTACAGTAACATGCTGCACAGGTTTCTAGCCTAGAAGCCATAGGCTATGCCATACGGCCTAGGTGTATGGTAGGCTATAGCATCTAGGTTTGTGTAAACACACTCTTAAAATTAAATGTTCAAACCATGATGAAATCACCTAATGATGCATTTTTCAGGACATATCCTTGTCCTTAAGAGGTGCATGACCACACAATTATCATGCCGCTACACAATGTTTTGTTTTGTTTTGTTTTGACAGAGTCTCATTTTGTCACCCAGGCTGGAGTGCAGTGACGCAACCTTGGCTCACTGCAACCTCTGCCTCCCAAGTTCAAGTGGTTCTCCTGCCTCAGCCTCCCGAGTAGCTGAGACTAAAGGCACACACCACCACACCCAGATAATTTTTGTATTTTTAGTAGAGATGGGGTTTCGCCAAGTTAGCCAGGCTGGTCTCGAACTCCTGACCTCAAGTGATCCACCTACCTCAGCCTCCCAAAGTGCTGGGATTACAGGCATGAGCCACCACACCCAACCCATAGTTTCTGACTCTACTTCTTATCTGGCATTTGCAAAGAAAGGAAGTAGGACCAATAAGAGTAGAGAGTTTGAGTCAATGCTGCCTTTTGGATCTAAACTGCAGTTCTATCACTTACTGTGTGGCCTTAAGAAAGTTACTTAACCTCTCTGGGCCTTGGTTTCCCAGAAATTGGTGATAATAATAACATTTGAAAGGGTCTTTATGAAGATATAGCAAGCATGCCATACTATCCTGAAGCTTTTCAGTCACTCAATTAACTGCTGTTTCTTACTATTGCCATTAGAAACCAGTTCTTAAGGTTCCCAAGCCACTGCTCTCTGCATGACACCATCTTATCTCACATTCCCTATGTTACAACTCCTGCTTCTGTTCTGAATTGTAACAGACAAGAAAGAAATGGCATCATATTGCTAAGACTGTTAACCTGACACCACCACACCACCACTCCTGCCCTGCTCAAATCATTCTTCAATTAGTAAACTCAAATTTTGAATTTTCCTCTTTTCTTAGATACTCAAATTTCAGAGCTAGAACTATATGTAATTCCAGTTGCATATAAAAATTCTTTATGTCAGCAAGGATTAAATGCTATTATTAATGGCTTGAGGTAGGCCAGTAGGGTAACCAAGATTTCCTTTGGAAACCTTTCTTCAATGAGCAAATTTTCTTTTATATAGAAAAATACAATTTGGACAGGATTTTTACCAGAAATTTAATTTAATTTAAACAGAGATAAGCTCATAAAGAGATATGAAAGTGAAGCAGGATTTTCCTCTTGGCCCCTTTGCCAGACTCCCGGCAGGGGTGCCCTGTCTACTCGGCCCACTGTGCTCAGCCCCTTACAGGAGGGAGCATGTGAGCAAATGAGTGTGGGATCTGGCCAGCCACTCCAAGCACTGACACAGAAGCAAGCACTGTGCAAGGCCTGTGGCCAGAGCAGGCATGTTGCCTCGAGGGGAACACAGAAGCATCCAGGCAAGAGTTCCTGTGACCCTGAAGCCCTAGAGGTGGCATTAGTGAGCTAATTAGCTTTTTTAGTTCCACTGTCCACAGTCCAATGGACAGCAGCATGTTAGCTGCTCAGTCAGCCCCTGGCCCCGTTGTATGAGGCAGCTGCCCTCTACTGACAAGAACAAAAGGACACTGTCACAGCCTTTCTGGGTACCCACACTCTGTGGGTCCCAAGCTCTTGTCCAGCATCCAAGAAGAATGAGGATATGCTGACAATTAAAGAATGAGCAATGCAGGGAGTTGTATTGAGTGACGAAACAGCTCTTCATGAAGAGGGGACACGGGGGTGGTCCCCCTACCTGAAGGCAGCAAAGTCTCCCCGTGTGACTGAGTCCAGGGCTTTTATGGGCTCAGAATAGGGGAGGGGCAGGCCATTGGTAGTATTGGAAAAGGCAACATTTGATGGGTTAAAAGGCATTATTCAGAAAGAATCAATGGGGAAAGGGCAGGCAAACAGGAGCAGAATTTCTCACTCTGGGTCACAAGTTTCATTAGGGACCAGCAGTCTGGTCTTTCAGCCTTCAGGCTGTGTTTTGGCTTGAAGGTGGGGTTTCACCAGGAACTCCCCCCATCTGCTTAGGCATTTGTCTGCCTTCTGTCACTATCAAAATGAGGTATATTTTCTTGGCTAAAAAAGAAAGAGAAGATGTCCAGTTAATAAGTGTTGCCACCCAGAAAAGGGGAATGGATTCAAGTGATCAACTTAATGATGAAACAAAAATCATGGATTTGACCTCTTGAGATATTAAAGGTTTAAATTGCCTTGAAAGTGATTACCAACACTGTTTCAGCCCACTCACTTCTTTGGGCCACAGAATTTTCACTGACCGATTTTGCTGTTGTTGATAGGACACTGTCATATCAATATGACGTATGGCACCTTCACAGAATAGGAATAGAGCACCTTCTTACAATAAGTATTGAGTTCCTTTGATGAAAAGTCTCCTGTGTACACACTGTGTTAGGTGTTCTCATTTCATGCCTGTCTCTTGTTAAGCCCACTCTTAACAATTTAGCCACTGGACTCCAAGTTTACTTTCATGGATAGTTTAGGTTGTATCTTCACGTTAGGTATTTCTAACTGAATTGTATTAGATTGCTTTCTCCCCACCTCTATTAAATTTCTGTTCATTCAAAAGCAGAGTAATGTTTAATATTATTTAAAATGAACTGTGAGTTGTAAAGACTAGGCAACTAAGTGACCAATTAATAGGATGTCACGTGAAACATTTCCTTCAACAGAGCAGAATTTCCCTAAAATAAAACCATTTCTCCCCATGCCTTTTGGGGATACAGAGAGGAAAAATGAGTAAGTATGGATTCATGAAACATTTTTTTAATTCACATTCTGACCAAGGCTGTCAGGAGGTACAACATATCTGCAACACTTAGGGAGATCACATGTCCTCAGGGAGCGTTTAACTGATACATGCACAAATTCTTCCCCCATGACTTAACCTCTGTCACATAAACCCACCCAGATTTCTCCCTAGACCTCCCACTATTCTCTCTACCAGTGGGGATAACGGGAGACAACTATTTACTTCATTTACATAACATCCTAACATGATACCACCCAGAAGGTAGATCCATGGTAGAGATCAGCTAAGACCTTAGATTTACTTCATTGTACTTGAAATGTGTGCTATAAGTACTGTTCCTTCTGCAACTGCAAGAATACAAATATGGTATTGTCTGTTTCTTCTCCTTATTATATATGCTTCTTCACAAGTGCCAATTTAGCACAATTTCTCTAAAGTTTACTCACTTAACTCCGTTTAATTCCCTCCACTATGATTGATCATTTCTGTTTGTCCCACACAATAGCTTTCCTCATTTTATCCATATTGCCATTCAACACTTTCAAGCATAGCAATAATATGGCATTCCCCAAATAAAATATTGTTCTGGAAATGTTAACATGTGTTCTCGGGGGAGGGAGATAGTCATTGGTTTTTGAAAAGCTTGGGAAATGTTGGATTAAAGATTTTTAAAATGTCTTTATTGCAGGTCTTTTCAGAGTCTTTACACTGTTATGTGCATCGTAAAGTGCATAAAAAGGAATATAGAACATATAATCCCATATACTCTATGACCACGGTTCTCTTTTTTAACTTAGCTGTCACAGAATCATTGCATATGGAAAACAGTGCTAAGTTCAACAGCAGTTAGTTCACGATTACTAAGTAACACTCCATAAAATAGCCCCATTAATGACCTGTGTGGCAGTCTTTTTGCTACAGCTATCATATTTATTTATACTATTCCTTACACCTATTCCTTATACCAAAAAAAACTTATTATGCCTTCAAACATGATTTAAAATACCATAAAATAAAAACTAAATTAAAACAGAGACATCAGAATGGAAAAAATATGGAAATAATGCTAAAGTAAAGCCAGAGTAAAAAAAAGTAGGATATAAAAATTTATTCTAGAAAGTCCAATCCTACGCAAAAGCTAATGGGGGTCAAAATTGCCTCTGAGCTTATAGTCAAATCTGAAAGAGAAAAACAATTCATTATAACATTTATAATTGTCCTATAAGATCAAAAGGTACTAGATGCTTTGGAAAGGCATAAAATTTCCTGGTCCTATGGGCTGAAAAATGTTCTCTTTTGGCTCTTTTTAAAAGAGACAATGTGTGATTTAGCATAATGATTCCCAAATCCAGCTACATATTAAAAATCACTTGGGAAGGAGCATGAAATACATCTTCTCAGTGCCAACCACAAAGTTACTGAAGTAATATTTTTAACATGGTCCCTAGGTGATTCTCCAACCAACCTGCAAGATCAGAAGTCGGGAGCTCCTATTTTAATAAACAATGTCTTACAAATGGCTATGTTACAGTTGTTTGAGAAGTTACCTTGGCCCAAGATTTCACCTCCACAAGAAAACATAAACTTGGTCAATATTTTACTTGAAATTATTCTTTTAATGTATTTTCTGTTGTCCCATTGTTCAATAGCAGAGGAATCTTTTATAAATAAAAATTATATTTGAGCCCTACTTCTCTGAAAGCCTGTGATTCCATTACCCAATTGAAGTATTCAATAAAGTCAGTGAATATTTATTTGGAAAACACTCAGCTACAATAAAACACAACTTAAAAAACAAAAACTTTCATTTATAAGCAAACTCTCTTCTCTCTAACTCGAAACCATCAACATTAATTGGCAACAGAATTCTCCACTTCTGAAAGCTATATAAACAAACACAGATGTCAAACAAGAAACAAATTGATAGGGTACACAAAATTATCTCAGTTGCCTTACAAGGTGACACTGAATATATTAAACAAAAGTTGGAAAGAAAATTTAATTTACAAATCTCACAAGAATATTGGTTTTATATTATAACAGTTAGTTCTTATACTGTGAATTTTCCCTCAAGGGGGGAACACCAATGGAGTATAATCTCTAGAGATTTCACACTGTAGTACAAAACAATAAACAGATCAGAAATTACCTAATCAATGTTGGAACAAATGTCAAAATAAAAGCACAGATTTAAATTCCTTTCAGAGCTGCTTAAAACTGCTTAGTTTTGAAAGAGGAGAAAGTGAGGTTTTTGTTTTTAAAGAATGTGCTCAACAGACAGTTGTAAGGATGGCCTCAAAGAGTGGCAAGACATCACTTGATCAACTTAGGGTCAGAGGCCTTATCTTCACAAATTGCTGCTGTTGGTTGAAAATGCTAAGGACCGCAAGGATTTTGTTTTTTTATTCATCTCAAGTCCAAAATGAGCAAAACATTTAAAACGCAGCAATGGTGAGAGGGGCAAGGAAATAAAATGTTGCCCAATCAGTGGAAGACCCCTAGAGCAATCAGAAGCAAGACTGACTTGCCCAGCACTAGACTTAAGTCACGGAACATTGGACTGCAATGTTGTGGAGAAGTGGTTCTCAGGCTCCAGTGGGTATCCAAATCCCCGAGAAAGCCTGACAAAACAGTGTACTAGGCCAGATCTCCAGAGCTTCTGATTCAGTACGCCTGGGCAGAGGCCCTAGAATTACCGTTTCCAACACGTTTTCAGAAATGGTAACTCTGTGGGTCTTGGACCACACATTGAGAACTTCAGTTGTAGAGTATGGGTGACAAATTCACATTCCTGTAGGATCTAGAAAAGGTTACTAATTGCTGCACTGGGCATACATAGGTTAAGTATTCTGGTTTCTCAACTTAAGTCAGAATCCCAAATTTTTATGTGAAATTGCTTGGTTTTTAACCATTGACAGCTGATTTTTTTTTTAAACACTGAGTGAGCTAAACAATACACATCCGTGGGCCTGATTGCACCTCAGAAAGGTAATTCTGTTTTGAAAACATAGATTCAGTGTCCTTCTAAAACCAAAGGTCAAGTTTAAAGACCCAAGTTGTCAAAAAATAATAAAACATCAAGAAGTAAAAACTATAATAATAAATATCTTGCATCTTTTCCAGTTTACTAAATACTTTTTAGATAATACTTCAGTCTATCCTTAAACCCATAAACGAGGTAAGGATTTTACTCTTATTTCTACTTTCCAGATTGAGAACCTCAGAGAAAATCAGAGAAATTAAATTTGCAGTTTTAAGACTCTATTATGAAAAACTAACACTATTTTTCTATAGCAATAGCTTTATACTTTTAAGGGTAATTCACAGCCACGTTTAAAAAATCTCCTTATGACATTTGGGACAAAAATCCTTTTAAAAGTCTAACAAACGTAGATTTGGCTTGGGTTCCAGGCTGGCCCAGAGCAGGTCGGATGGGCAACCACCAAGAGAACTATCATCAACAAGAATTATTGAGTGGCACTAAATTCAAAACACGGTGCTTGTTAAAATAAAATCTCCTGTGGAACTTATGGAAAATGCAAATGCCCAGCCTTCACTTCTGAAGACGCTGATTCCAGAAGGCCAAGGTCAATGGAAAGAAATGGCCTTTTCCACTGGCACTTGTCATTTATACTTCAAAACTCCCAAAGAAGATGAATTTTGATGGGAAATGTTTTTATCCCACTCTGTATTGTAGTTGATCAAAAATTGTGACCATAAAAAGAAAAAACAAACTTATTATGGGAATCTTCAAGGAAAAAAGTACTAAACTGTTTCAGTGGATGAAAATCTATTTTGTTTTTTCAAAATAGCCAGAGAAAAAGATGATTCAGTTCTTTTGAGACATTCTATATCCAATAATTTTCAGTCCTAAAAGTTATTCTTTTCTGGCTTAAGCTTTTAGTTGAGCATCTGTAGTTTATGTGTTCTTAATTCATGACCCACGGCACATTGACCTCTCCTACACATTTTTCTGTAATATATCAAACACCACAGCCCAAGATCTAAGTGATTGGTGAAGTTTCTTAAGGAGATTTTTTAAAAAACAGAAAAGGAAGAATGACCGTATTTTTCCAAAAGAAACATCACGATACAAATAATAGCTTTCCAAGTGTTTGCAGTTAAAACCATCCAAAAAAAATGATGGACATCGGTTATTTGATACAATATGAGCATCTCCATGTATAAATCTATTGGTAAAGTGTACCAATCCAGCCTGCATTCTCTCCACTCTGAGACCTGAATGGATAATTGTCTTCCTGCTACCAGAGAAGAGAAACAGGAAAGGCATGGGCTTCAGAATTACACTTGCTAAGTCATGTGACTTAAAGCACATCGCTTACCTTCTCTGGGTCTCAGATTCTTCCTTTGACAGAAGAAAAAAATAAAAGAAGAAACAATTATACTTACGGGAATTTCTATGAGGATTAAATGAAAGAAAAGACATATGCGAATGTGTATATATCAGGCCTGCAGTAACTTCTTGATTTATTTTTATTTTCTTCCTGTCTTCTCTCCTCCTGTTCCTGCTTTCAGCATTTGCTACTAAATCTGGTTAGCATAAATCAGGACTTCTCAGCCTCCTCAGCACTATGGACATTAGAACCAGAAATTTTTTGTTGTTGGGGCTGTACTACGTATTATAGGATACTTAATAGCATCTCCAGGCTCTCTACCCACTAGGTGCCAGCAGTACCCTCCCACACACAGTTGTGACAACCAAAAATGTCTCCCAACATTGCCAGACATCTCATGGAGGGAGTGGGGAAGAATCAGTCCCAGATGAGAACCTCTGGAGTAAATACAGGGTCAGCTGTAAGAAACAGACTCAACTTCTGCTTGCCAATTTTGACCACTCATCTGAGAGGAAAGAAATAAGTGAGTGAGTAGCCTTAAATGTATCTATCTTTAAGTCCTGGCATTAGAGGGTATAAAGTAGAATTGTCAAAGTAATAGATGACCAACCTCTTCACTAAGGTGGTATGTATTTGAAAGATAAAGACAGAAACAAAAGAGCAAATCACATTTCTGAAATGCTTTCATCTTCAGACTTTTAGATTATAGCACCATTAAAATGGTAATTCTCTTTCTCTCCATCTTTCTCAATCTATCTCTCTCCTTCCCTGCCCCTCAACAACACCAAGTACACTTTGGTTCTCAATTAATTAGTGTAGTAAAAATAATGCTAAAATGCATACTTTATTGAGAACATTTCTGAGGTATAGTATTGTGAAGAGAGTATCTTGAATAAATAGATTGTTGTTTTAAACTGAATTCATGATACTATTAAGTTTTCAACTTCATAGTCTGGAAAGGAGCATTTCAAAGATAAACTATCTTGATATTTTCATTTCAAAGACAGGTAATAAGTGGAATACAACAATTTCCAGGGGGCTCCAGACAGGCATAATCTACTTTATGCAACCAGTCACCATTCTGAGGCTTCTCAAAGTGGTTTATTTTATAGTCAGTGTGAGCAGCTGCAGGATTTGTGGTGACGGCACTGCCTACACGGTAAAGATGGATTACTTGATTAATAAATTCAGAGGGAAGGAGATAAGGGGGGAGGACAAGGTGAAGTGCAGAACTGAAATGAAAAGATAAAATAGGTAAGGAAAAACACAGTCAGGTGAGGAGAGAAGGAAAAAGCAGTTAGGATGCTGCCTTTTTGTGTGTTGAATATTTGGATACACTATTTCTGAGAAAATGTGATTACGAAATACGAAATATTCTCTTCTACCTAGGATATATTCCTCCTCCCTCTCATATCTTACTTTATAGCTAACAAATGTACTCGAAGATATAAAACGCTGATCTATTCCGACTACTGTTTACCAGACACATGTCTTTTCAGAGCCAGTAGCAAGGAAGTGTCCCTGTACCTAGGGAGTCCAAAGTAACAAGAAGGAGAAAAGTGTTTCCATCACCCAGTATGAATAAGAAAACTGAAGATTAAACAGAGCACTGCTTGTGCTCTGGAACTTGTGGTTAATTTAATCAGACATTCTTGTGATTCGGGGTCTTAATGAGAAAAAAGCAAGTTTTCTTGATAGCTGAACTTTTTTTTTAAGTTAGAGAATTACAAGCTTGAAAAATGCAGAGGAAAATGCATCTCATAGGAGAAGATGCCATGTGAAAAGGTAGCAGCTGCACTTCAAGAAGATTTAAGAGCATCACAGAGTTTATGAGGATTATGCAGCATCTGACAATGTGAGGACATCTGCATGCAATGCTCTGGCCTGAAAGACTGCAGGACATGCCCTTGTGAAAGCCTCTCTCTAGGTGATCGGGAAGGACAAGAGTCTTTTCCTACCACTGGTCCTAGAGATAGAATAGGTATCTGTACACCCCGTCAAGCCAGAGCTGCTCAGTGTTCCAGAGAAAGAGCAGTAAATAAGCAAGTGTGTTGATTCACAGGCCCTGAGGTACATGGCTTGAATATAAAGATTAGGGAAGCAAGCCAGGAGAGCAAGCTTCCGCACAGCACTGGGGCTGCCTCTGCCCGGGAAGTGGCTTCTCTCTGCAGTGCCTTTCACGGTTTTCCTCCCCACTCTGCCTTCCCTCCAGGCTTGGGCTTCTGTCCTGTTAATCAAGCCCTCACCAACATTTGACCCATCACATCCTGTCATGTACATGAGGAACAGCATTTGAGTTAAAAAATCATTTGAGGTGCAAAGAGTAAATGACTCAGTCACAACCACGCTTCGAGACCCCGCAAAAAAATAAAAAAAAAAAAAACAGATCTCTCCTGACCATTTTTCCACTCAGGACTCTCTCTGCCCTCTACCCTCCAGTCAAGACTTATAGAGTCCCACATGGAAAAGTAGCATTAGCAACCAAGTTTGTCAGTGTGAAATCTTCACCACAACACAAAAGACAACTGATTTGATATTCAAAACAAATAAGGGCTCCTAAAGTTAAGTGTCCTGAGTCACTGTCCTTTGCTTAGCTTCTGATCTCTCTGTTTCCATCATAGGGAATGAAATGCAGATTCATACTGCCCTGAGGCTCCTCAAACAAGCCTGGATGGCAGAACTGCCTTGATATGCTGTCAGCTCCAACAGAGGCTACACACATGGATTTCTTTCAATCACCAGCTAAATGAGGGATTGTCTTTAAAACGCCCTCTGTGTCTTTAACTATGGATTATATTATGGAACTGTCCTTTTGAAAATGGTGATATAACAGCCAGACATGGTGGCTCAGGCCTGTAATCCCAGTACTTTGGGAGGCCAAGCCAGGCAGATCACTTGAGGCCAAGTGTTCAAGACCAGCCTGGCCAACATGGCGAAACCCCATCTCTATTAAAAATACCAAAACTAGCCAAGCAGGGTTGTGGGCACCTGTAATCCCAGCTACTCGAAAGGCTGAGGCACAAGAATTGCTTGAACACAGGAGGCAGAAGTTGCAGTGAGCCAAGATTGCACCACCGCAGTCCAGCCTGGGCAACAGAGCGAGACTCCATCTCAAAAACAAAAATAAAAAATAAAGAAAATGATGATTTCTCTCATGTTCTATGAAAAAATTCACCATTTAAATACACCTTAAAATGAAGGCATACAGTGTCAAGATATAGGAGAGTAAAGCAAGAAGTGCTAAAGAGAAGCACTCAAGGTTTTAACCAGTATTTTACAACCAGACATATTCCACTGGGGTCCTGCAGAGCAAAGGCCTAAGCACTACCCCCAGGGAATCATAGAACCATAGTTCTTCAGACTCAGAGGGCCCTTACCAGTAATCTGACCTAGACCAAGTCCTTTTACTTACAAAATATATAAAATAAGAGACTCGTGGCGGTTAGGTTCGTTTCCCAAGATCATCCAAGCTATGTTCTATTTTCTCATTGCCAAGAACTTTCAAAGATGTCCCATTTTACCCTACTTAAAATCTAACAAGTTAGCCTGCCACTTTATCGTGAATGCTAAGAGAAGTCTTAATGCAAGTCTCCTGGGTCAGAGACAAAGGTCTTTATTACTCACAGCAACAATAGCAGCCAGAATATCAGCACTTTCTTGTGCCAGTTCCCCAAGCCCCACTTTCCACGGGGAGCTTTAAAGAGGACAAGGTGGTACCTGCACACACAGTGGATTGAGTTATAGGACGAAAACCCTAAGGTTAGGAGATCTAATTATTCTACAATGGACACTAATCATGACTGCTCTTTGCTCCAAAAAGACATCCATGATCATTAGGAAACCAGAATCAAGACAGTCCAGAGCAAAGGCAGTCAGTGCCTCTTCTTGCATGCTGTGCAGAAATGTTGCAGGCACGTAGAGAATTTACTTCCAACAACATGCACCTTCTTTTCTACATTGTGTTCACTTTTGGTAAATTTTTCTGAGTATACCACTCAGTCACGCTGATCAATCTTACCAATTGAGGCAGGGACCAAATCTGTCAATTTGCCTTGTACAATATTTCATGAAGTCTGCTATCACAGTCGGCTGAACAAACTCCATTAACCATTGTGATCTACCTTAAGAAACAAGGTTGACTTTATTATGCTTTGATATGATTCTCCATTTCATCTAAGTTATCAATTAACCTAGGGTACAACACAATGTATTTGTGATTGCATATACTCCATCATGGCCCACAAGGAGAAAATGTAGGACAATTTTATTATCCAAAATAATTCTGGCAGTTTGTGAAAGCTGACCTGAAAATAACAGGCTAAAGACAACCTCTACTGTGAATGACTCCATAGTAAGGATAATTTCCCAGAGCATGCATAAATAACTAATCAGTTATATTTCTGGGAACAGTAGAAGTGGTTTGTGCCAATTCAACCTAGAGCTTATAAGAGCGAATGTGTCTCCTCCATGCTTTCTTTCCACTTCCTGCAGGTGCATGCAGGTCATGAATTGCCCAGGAAAAGATGGAGACACAGTTGGAAGACAAATGAGTCCCTGAGTCACTTCACCGAGGAGAACCACCTTGTATTACTCATGGTTCTCCAGAGAAACAAAACCAACAGAACAGATAGATAGAAAGATAGGTAGGCAGGTAGATAGGCAGATAGTTTAGATAGATAAATGATAGATAGATAGATGATAGATAGATAGATAGATAGATAGATAGATAGATAGATAGAATGATAGATAGATAGATGATAGATAGGCAGACAGACATATACAGAGAGATGTAGATGTATTGTAAGATATTGGCTAATGTAATTATGAAAAGGAGGCTGAGGCTATGATCTGCTGTGTGCAAGCCAGAGACCCAGGAAAGCCAGTAGTGTCATTTTAAGGCCTGAGAGCTGAAAAGCCCATGCTATAGATTCCAGTTCCAGTCTCAAGGCCTGAGAATCAGGAGTACTGAGGTCAGGAGAAGACTGATGTTCCAGCTCAAGCACTCAGTCAGAGAACCAACCAATCCTCCCTTCCTCCACCTTTTGTTCTATTCAGCTTCTCAATGGGTTGGATGAAGCTCACCCGAATGGAAGAGGGTCATCACTTTTGTTCAGTTCACTAATTTAAATGCTAACCTCTTCCATGAAGTCACACCTTACAGAAACACCCAGAAATAATGTTTAACCCGATAATCTTGGAATCATGTGATCCAGTAAAGTTGACACATACAATGAAATATCACACACCCACTGATGTGAGCACCTGTTCTGGGATATTATGAGAAAAGAAATTAACTTTTTTGTGGTATCACAGGTTTTCTGACTTTCAGGAGCCTACACTAAATCATGATGTAGCAATTCCACTTTTAATGTGCTCCTCCCAAAGAAACATACACACATGCAAAAGAAGCCTCAGTGATAGCAAACAGAGCTTAAATAAACCATGATTGACTCAGACAATAAAATACTATACAACAGTTAAAGTGAGTATACTAGATTCACATACATCAATATGGTTAAATCTCAAAAACATAATGCTGACTGCAAAATGCAAGGTGCAGTGCAGTGATATATACATTCTAATGTCATTTATATAAAATCATAAACCACATAAATAACAGTATGTTTTGTTTCTTGATATCTACATAGCAAGTAAAAATTTTAGTATTCAAGGAAATAACATAGATCAACCAACTTCAGAATAGCAACTACTTCTAGAGAGCAGGGAGTGGAAGTAATGCAAAGGAGAGGCATTAGCTGTATTGATAACTATTCTATTTCTTTAAAAGAAGAGAGAGAAAGAGATCTGAGGCATATATATATATATATATACATATATATATAATGGCAAAATATTGACATTTATTAAATCTAGGTACAGGGTGCATGGTCTTTATTACATTATTTCATATATTTGTTGGCATGTTTGAAATATTTCATAATTAAAAATAATCTTTAAAGCAATATAGGGATATTTCTCTACTCCCAGAGGTCTGTCACTGTGAACTTCTAGAGTTTATCTAGCCTACTTACACGTGAAAATCTTTGGGGAGAAAGAGGCATAATTTTACTAAAAGCAGGATGTTATAGAATTCATGCTCTCCAGGGAAATAAACAACACACAGTAGCTGCTTCAGATGCATAGTCAACAGGGAGTCATCCAATTTCACTCATCTTCAGCAAATGCAGGGAATCAAATGCAAAATTTAACCCTCTGGGGCCATGTTGTGAAGCCATGGCATTCCCTGGAGATCTTCAGGTACATGAAATAATTAATGGACTATGCTCACCCATAACTAATTTTCTCATCTCTAAAAGAACTTATGGGAAATTGTCTTCATTTAATAACTAATCAGAGTATAACTCAATATGAAGCAAAAATATTTTTTACATTTTTTAATCACCTCAGACCACTGTTCAAATAGGGGTTTAAATGGATTGAAATTGTTTATTCAGACATGGGAGTGAAGTGGTAGCTGTCAAGTCAGCACGGGACAAGCCCTACCACCTCTACCATGGGACATTCCCTAATCATCAAGTCCCTAGAAAGTTCCCCCTCTTCTAACCTCTTAAATACTATATTGAGTCTACCCTTAATTTCTACTTATGTCATTAGCCAACATCTATGAAACATTGTTAAATCAGTTAAATATGCCTTGTTTCATGCCATAGCACCCAGTACAAGTCTTACACAGATTAAATGTAAAAAAACAGAACTTGTTTTGTATAGATAGACCACTAGCCAGACTAATAAAGAAGAAAAGAGAGAACAATCAAATAGACACAATAAAAAATGATAAAGAAGAGATCACCACTGATCCCACAGAAATACAAACTACCACCAGAGGATACTATAAATACTTCTACACAAATAAACTAGAAAATCTAGAAGAAATGGATAAATTCCTGGACACATACACTCTCTCAAGACTAAACCAGGAAGAAGTTGAATCCCTGAGTAGACCAATAACAAATTCTGAAATTGAGGCAGTAATTAATAGCCTACCAACCAAAAAAAGTCCAGGACCAGACAGATTCACAGCAGAATTCTACCGGAGGTACAAAGAGGAGCTGGTATCATTCCTTCTGAAATTATTCCAAACAACAGAAAAACAGGGACTTGTCCCTAACTCATTTTATGAGGCCAGCATCATTCTGATACCAAAACATGGCAGAGACACAACAACAAAAAAATTTCAGGCCAATATCCCTGATGGACATCGACACAAAAATCCTCAATAAAATACTGGCAAAACGAATCCAGCAGCACATTAAAAAGCTTATCCACCATGATCAAGTCAGCTTCATCCCTGGGATGCAAGCCTGGTTCAACATACACAAATCAATAAACATAATCCATCACAAAAGCAGAACCAAAGACAAAAACCACATAATTATCTCAATAGATGCAGAAAAGGCCTTTGATAAAATTCAACATCCCTTAATGGTAAAAACTCTCAATATACTACGTATTAATGGAACATATCTCAAAATAATAAGAGCTGTTTAATACAAACCCATAGCCAATATCATACTGAATGGGCAAAAGCTGGAAGCATTCCCTTTGAAAACCGGCACAAGACAAGGATGCCCTCTCTCACCACTCCTAGTCAACATAGTATTGGAAGTTCTGGCCACGGCAATCAGGCAAGAGAAAGAAATAAAGGTATTCAAATACGAAGAGAGGAAGTAAAATTATCTGTTTGCAGATAACATGATTGTATATTTAGAAAACCCCATTGTCTCTGCCCAAATTCTCCTTAAGCTGATAAGCAACTTCAGCAAAGTCTCAGGATAAGAAATCAATGTGTGAAAATCACAGGCATTCCTATACACCCATAATAGACAAACAGAGAGCCAAATCATGAGTGAACTCCCATTCACAATTGCTACAAAGAGAATAAAATACCTAGGAATACAACTCATAAGGGATGTGAAATACTTCTTCAAGGAAAACTACAAACCACTGCTCAAGGAAATAAGAGAGGATACAAACAATGGAAAAACATTCCATGCTCATGGATAGGAAGAATTAATATCATGAAAATGGCCATACTGCCCGGAATCTACAAGGAGCTTAAACAAATTTACAAGAAAAAAAAAACAACCCCATCAAAACGTGGGTGAAGGATATGAACAGACACTTCTCAAAAGATGACATTTATGCAGCCAACAGACATAAAAAAAAAAAGCTCATCATCATTGGTCATTAGAGAGATGCAAATCAAAGCCACAATGAGATACCATCTCATGCCAGTTAGAATGGTGATAATTAACAAGTCAGGAAACAACAGATGCTGGAGAGGATGTGGAGAAACAGGAACGTTTTTACACTGTTGGTGGGAGTGTACATTAGTTCAAACATTGTGGAAGACGGTGTGGCGATTCCTCAAGGATCTAGAACATTTCCAGAAATGCCATTTGACCCAGCAATCCCATTACTGGGTATATACCCAAAGGATTATAAACCATTATACTATAAAGACACATGCACATGTATGTTTATTGTAGCACTATTCACAATAGCAAAGACTTGGAACCAACTCAAATGCCCATCAATGTTAGACTGGATAAAGAAAATGTGGCACACATACACCATGGAACATTATGCAGCCATAAAAAAGAATGAGTTCATGTCCTTTGCAGGAATATGGATGAAGCTGGAAACCATCATTCTCAGCAAACTAACACAGGAACAGGAAACCAAACACGACATGTTCTCACTCATAAGTGGAATTTGAACGATGAGAACATGAGCACAAGGAGGGGAACATCACACTCCGGGGCCTGTCAGGAGGTGGGGGGTAAGGGGAGGGATAACATTAGGAGAAATACCTAATGTAGATGACAGGTTGAAGGGTTCAGCAAAGCACCATAGCACATGTATACTTATGTAACAAACCTGCACGATCTGCACATGTATCCCAGAACTTAAAGTATAATAAAAAAAAAACGGAACTTGTTGATTAAGTAATATCTGCAATAAATAGTCCAAGTTTAATTTTAAGATTATGTAGCCAGGTATGTTGGTTCATGCCTGTAGTCCTAGCACTTTGGGAGGCCAAGGTGGGATGATCTCTTGAGCCCAGGAGTTTGAGACCAGCCTGGACAAAATGACAAGACTGCATCTCTACAAATAACTTAAAAAAAATTAGCTGGGTGTAGTGGTATGCATCTGTAGTCCCAGCTACTTGGGAGGCTGAGGCAGAGGATCCCTTGAGCCCAGGAGGTCGAGGCTGCAGTGAGCTGTGGTCTTCCCACTGAATTCCAGCCAGGGCAACAAAGCAAGACCCTGTCTCAACAACAAAAAAAAAGATTGAATTATGTGACCCTTAGATTGAACTTCATACTCCCACCTCACCTTACTTTCCAATCCAACATTCAGCCTTTGGCATGTGATCAATGTTTCCTGATAAATCAGTCAATCAAATAAAAGAATAAATAAATTCAAATGTCTTACACAGTTATGGGTAAGGACACTTTTTTTTCTATTTCAAATGATGAGTTTGGAGGTGGAAACTGATCATTTTGCTTTTAATCTTCTTTTTGTTTTTCCTCCATTTCTTCTACAAGGAGAATAGATCGACCATTTGCTAACTATGCTCCAGCACAATCATTCCTGAGCTGTATACTTAATGTGGCAGGAAGAGCAAATCAAAAGCTAACAGCATGAGTTCCATCCTTTACCTGGAAAAAAAAAGATGTAGTCAAAGGCCAAAACTTGGTAACAAGCTAGGCTTCACAAGAAGGGCATATATCATCTCAAAAATTATGTCACCATAATCTATGGCAGGGAAGAATTTCTCAGGCAGTTGAGACATATTAACTTTGACACATCCATTATTAGCCAATGACAAAATAACAAAATGCTTATAAAAGGAATTGAAGAACTAACACCTCTGGACTAATGAACACAGCATCTGTAGGAAACATCTAAACAAGGCCAAAGTCAAAATCTCTACTTCATCATGGTATCAAAACCACAAACCAAGTTTTCCCATGTTAATTTAGAATATGGATAATGTGGACAATGGATTTAAATATGCAAATAATTATAATTGTGAATTTTAACCCAAGATTTGCCCTTCCTTTGTTCTCCCTGCAAATCACAAGCTGAAATTACTGAATATGTTGATTTTAGATTGGCCAGAGACACTCCCCTCTAGAAGCCATCAGTGGATTTCTTTTACCTAGGAATAACGTTCATGCTCCTTAGCAAGACATTAAATGTCCTTCATGTCCAGGTGCTGATTTATATTTAGAGGCCTGTATCCTATGACATCCCTCCATTGACCTTGTAGTTTTTACTTGCCAATCTATTTACCAACCCAGGAATAGAACACTGATATTGTTTGACAGTGTCCCCACCCAAATCTCATCTTGAATTGTAACTCCTATAATTCCCATGTGTTGTGGAAGGGACCTGGTGGGAGATAATTGAATCATGTAGGCAGTTTCCCCCATACTGTTCTCATGGTAGTGAGTAAGTCTCGTGAGATCTGACGGTTTGATAAGGAGTTTCCCATTTTGCTTGTCTCTCATTCTCTCTTGTCTGTCACCGTGTAAGACGTGCCTTTTGCCTTCTGCCATGATTGTGAGGCCTTCCCAGCCACGTGGAACTGTGAGTCTACTAAATCTCTTTTTATTTATAAATTACCCAGTCTTGGGTATGTCTTTATCAGCAGCATGAAAATGGACTAATACAAACACATTCTTCTTCTACTTGGTGTCTTTCTTTGGTGTCTCTTCTTCTTGGTGTACCTTCAGCCTGGGTGGTTCTTCCATACCTTCTCCCCCATTGAAACTTCTAATCATCCTCTAAGACCCAGTTTAGTTGTTCCCTCTTCTATGAAGCTTGCCCTGATTCCTCCAGACAAATTAAATATTCTTCCATGGAACAATAGCAAACTTCTTGCACATTGATTTAGCCCCATTAACAATGACAACTTGTGTAATTGAAGACTATTTGAATGTCTTTTTCCCTTCCTATATTATATACCCCTATGGTTAGGATCTATTCCCAGAGTCACAGTGCTTAGCACACTGCTTTGCATTCAAAGGGACAATGTATATATATATTTTTGATGACTGAATGAACAAATCAAAGTGTAGAGTTGTTTATGGTACATTTTTAACTTGTGATATTATAATACATAGAGCATCCAATAAGCTATAAAACCATTACAACCAAAGGAAATAGGAAGACAGGTAACCTACAGAGTAGACTTTAAACAGAGAAGAAGAATAGGATAGGAACATGAGGTGTTTATTGCTATAAATTTCTCTCTTAAGATATGAGAGCCAAACTTCAGTGTAAAATTAATGCTGCAATGCCATATAAGGAGAAGACTCATTTGGGGACCATTACACCTGAATTCATATTCTGACTCTACTATTTAAGTCATCAGGATCTATTTCCTCTTCTACATAATGGAAGCAGAAAGCTTTATCTGTCAGTGCTATTGTAAGGACCAAGTGAGATAAAGTGTGTGGTAGAAATGGGGAGTGGAGATGAGAGAAAGGTTACTATTAGGAGATTAACCCATGTGTTTTTCCTGAATTACTATAAACTCTGGTCAGGTAGGATTCTATTGCCTCAAGGAAGGCATCAAACAGCAGAAGAAGAGTAAACAGGAGCCAGTCCTTGGGTTTGGAATTTCAGGAGCCTAACTTGAGAGGGAATGGAAAAAAAAATCATGTGTATCTATCATCAATTTGGAAGAGTATGTTATAAGTAGGAGCTAACTTTCCTTTTTCTTACCCCCACTCCAGTCTTCAACTTTTAATGACACAAAATGTTCCAGGCTGGACAATGGAGGCATCAATTTAGATGCTGCAGGGCAAGGAAAGTAGAACCTTTTATGGGTACCCAACCCCCGCTGAGCTCTGGGGAGAATGGAGAATCACTGTGTACGTTTATGGGATTTGAGAGTAAAGGAGGCCTATGCCTCATTTCTCATGAGGCAGCAAACCCCTAAGAAGAAATTATTGAAACGTATCTAGAGAAGAAAGCCTTAAAAATTCTCACTACATCCCTGTGGCTCGGTGTGGCCAAAAAGTAATAGAAACATCAAATGAACCTACTGTGACACAGAAGCGGATGAGGCCTCCCACAGCCTCCCAGAGGTCCTACAACCCCAAGTGGGAAATATATCACATTTTCTGTAAATCCCAAGGGGGCAGAAAAGGTGCAAAGACAGGCATATCCAATGGGACTTTCAGGATGGGAACAAGAAACAATATAGCAGGTCTTCATAGGTGAGTGACAATTACCTGACAACAGTGAGGCTGATGACAGGGACCTGCCCATCCAACATCTCGGTACTGTGCACTTCCCCTCACCCAGAGAAAAGATAAAATCCCAGGGAAAGAAGACAGGGAAAGACTGAATTAACTGAACTAACAGGGATTTAAGTTTCTGACATCCAAGAGGATGGTGTTTCATAATAGAAATTACATTAAGTTTTAGGAAAAAAAAGAAGGGAAGTTACATCATTTACTCCCCTGAGTTTATAGACCTGGGCTTTACTCACACAAAGTGTTCAGCCCAGAGTTGACATGGAGTTCTCAATGAATGTAGTTCCTTCCTCTCCTCCTCTTACCTCCTGGATGGACATGATCAGGATTTTGAATGGATATTTAGTATCTTATACAAGACACAAGGGTTGACACACGTTTTCTGTAAAGGCAGACCATAAATATTTCAGGTTTTGCATGCTGTAGGCTCTATTGCAATGACTGTATTCTGCCTTTGTAACATGAAAGCAGCCACAGACAATACATAAACAAATAAGTGGAATGTTCCAATAAAAATTTATTTCCAAAAGCAGGCAATGGCCTAGATTTGGCCTGCAGGCCATAGTTTAGTGACCCCTGGACTAGAGGAATGGAAAGTGGCTGAAAGAGGCTATTAAAATAATTATGAGATAATATAGACCTGAGTTAAGATAGCACCTGTAGGAATAGAAAGGCATAAATGAATTAGGGAAGAGCAGGCAAGCAGCTACAGAAAGAAGGATCAGTGAACAATTCACGTATGACTTCTACCCTCGTAGACTGAAAAAAATGATATAGTACTGAAAAAAATGGAGCAGTTTGAAAAAGTGTGGAATCCTAAGAAGAAGAGAATATAAATACCTCCCTTACCACAAAGGGTCTTAGCGCCCTTAATTCTACATATGTAGAATTCAAAAGCAGAAAGAACAAGAAAAACAACTGTTTCTGCAGGTTCAAGCTGCCACACTTCAGCAGTCATAATAGGATAATATAATATTTCACAAGTGCCGTCTGGACTCAGTGCTGAAGTCATGGTTGAAAACTCTTCAATTCCTCATGCAGGCAGTTTGCTGTGCCCAAAACCCAACCACTTTTCTTATCAGACGTCCACTCTCCAGAGCAACTAGGCACATATCCCAACCTCCCCAGGGCCAGGTACCAAACAAGCAGGGACAGCATCTATGCCCCAACTCCTGGGAATTATGGAAATTAGCTGATCCCCAGGACGCCCCTGAACCTAACTTCCTCTCATTTGCCACACATAAGTCACCTGCTACATTTTCAACTTGCTGTTACCCCATCTCCAGGTGCAATCCTCTGTGTGGCCCTTCATGGCAACCTTCTCTCCTTTGGAGCTGTAAGTAGTAAAGTGTTCTGCCTTTCATCTATCCAATTTGTCATTGTGCTGTATCGTACTATCAAAAGAATCTTTAAATCTTTAAAGCACATAGTTATCTTATAATATTGATTTGAGAGGTGATTGGAGAAGAAAACTTTTCCAAATCTGATTTTCCTCCAATTCTCATTTTAGTCAAACAGTTCCGTCAAACTGAACACTACATGTATAACATAGTACTTGCCCAAACATTTCCAAACAGTTTTCCAAAGCAGAAGCAAACATTCAGAGAGAAAATTGAGGGAAGGGACTTGCCATTTGATTATCACAGTACATCTGTTTTTAAAAGTCAGTCCCACAATGTTCCTAACAGGAGGTTATTTTGCTACCCCTAAAATGCAGTCAGCAAATGACATCAAGGAATGAACAGACTCTCCTTGATGAAAACTGGAGGAAGCTTTGCTAGTGGGTGCCTCCACCCATGACTGTCACATGTAAATCACTGATAGGGATTGTGAAGTTCCCTGGTAGTGGATTTGAGTGCTGTCCCTGCAGGATGTCCATTTCACAGGCATTTGTAATTTGCTGTCTGTAAGACTTGCTTCTTGCCATCTGTTCTGAATTTGTCACCCTTAGTTTACATTACCTAAAACTGTAAACTAGATTGACATTAAGCATGCAATTTGAGATTTTACTTCTATCAATAAATTTGCTCGTAACCACCAGTTTGGGCTTTATGTAGCTTCTCTCTGCTCTCCAACATTGGTGCACTTAAATACCACTCTAGATGCCCTTCACTTCTGTTTCATAGCCATTTCTTGAATTCCCCTTCATACCCCGTCCTGTCCTCTACCCTCAACATGCTGCTTTCCCCCCATTCCCAGCTTATCCAGCTCCTCCTTGAGTTCCTTTTCTGAGCCCTCTTTTTTCCCACCTTCTTGGCCTTTTCTTCATTTCTTATTCAGTACCTCCAAGAAACTTCTCATTGCTTGATCTCTTTATTAAAATAATTCTCCAAATACCAATAACTAGGGCCTCCTCAAGGCTTTGTTCTCTAGAAATAAAAGATTTTGTCTCAAAAAGTAACACAAAGAGTATGAACTTCAGAATTTGGACCCTATATTTTATCAGCTTAGTTTCCTGCCAAGTCACTTAAACTCTCTGCTGTGGTCTAAATGTTGGAGTCTCCCTCACATTCACATGTTGGCACTGAACCCCCAGTGTAACAGTATTAAGAGGTCAGCCTTTAGGAGGTGATTAGTACGAGGTTAGTGCCCTTACAAAAGATGTTAAAGGGATCTACCCTCCCATCTGCCATGTGAGGACGCAGTGAGAAAGTTCCATGTTTGGAACAGAGCAGGCCCTCACTGGATATTGACTCTGGTGGTGCCTTGATCTTGGACTTCCCAGCCTCCAGAACTGTGAGCAATAGATTTTTGTTGATTATAAATTACCCAGTCTAGGGTACTTTGTTATAGCACCAGGAATGGACTAAGACATTCTATAAGTCTCTGTTTATTTATCTATGTAATGGGGATAAAAAAGTTACTATCACACAGGATTAATGTGTGGTAGTAACACACATTAAGATGTAAGACATCTAACATAGTGTTAGATGCAAAGTAGTGCCCAATAAATGTTATCGATTGTTTTTAGCAAAGGTTTATATTCTAATTAATGTTCTAGTTGAGTTTAAGTTATTGGCTTATTTACTGTCTATACATTGGATTCTTAATACTGTTTTTTCAAAGTATGACTTAATTATTCCATCACATTATTTTATATTTATGGGTATACTTTGCAAATCTGTTGAAAGAATTTTAATTATGAAGGCTGAGGTAGAATAAAAATAGGATCTTCAATGTAAAGAGATAACCCACTAGTTGGACCAAGAACTAGGGTCTTTATTTTAACAACTATCAACTGAAAACTAATTTTAGAAATCCCAATAAGTTATATTGCATTTTGACACTCCTTGGGAAACTTTGATCTGAGCTCAGAAGTTTCCAGTTCTACCACAGTGAAGGTGTTAACTTATACTCAGTTTGAAGAGGACAAAACACCACCATATTTGGGGTTATTTGTACAATTGTTTGGGACTAATTTTATTTTATTCCTTTTGCCCTTTCTTTATATTCTGACCTCAAATACTGCCCCTAATGAAGAGAGCCATCACCTAGGACCCTGGATCATGGCAATAGCTAGGGTTGTCCTGACTTTCACCCAAAGCAGAGTGCATACAACCCACAAACATCTAATCTATGAATTCTCTTATTGTTACACAATAGGAAAAAAAATTATTTTAAGCCCAAGGCCTACTTACTGCCTAGATTTACTCAGGACTGAAGCTCTAATTAAGGAAGAAGAAGGAGGAGGAGGAGAAAGATGCAGGAGGGAGAATCGCAGTCATTTGTTTTTTAAAAATATATATACAAAAGAATTATGAAGGAAGGAGGAGGAGAAAGATGGAGGAGGGAGAATCACAATCATTTGTTTTTTAAAAATATACATATAAAAGAATTATCATAGAAACAAACATTCAGGTAGAAAATTCAGAAAATGCAAAAATATGCAATGCACATAAAAATGACTCAAAGTATACTACTAAATGATAACAATTAATCGTTGTTAATAATTTGATACTTTTTCACAGGGTTTAGTATACATATTCTCACACACCAGCATAGTATGAATTGAATTATTCATGCATTTTAGCATTTAACTTGTGTACAGATTTCAGGACCTATTTATTGCTTTTCCCAAGATGAATCATCATACCTCATTAAATTCCTATAATAGCAAACTGTTCTATTTAACTGAATTAATATTTAGAGGCTTAATAATAGAAAGAGGGGAATCATTCTTGAAGAAAAGCAGGAACATTTCACAATTCTTGACCCAGCCATCTTCAATGGATTTCTAGGGATCTGATAGCTAGTTTAAAGACAGAATGGTTTGAATTTCCAAAAATCTACATATAGGCCTTTCCTTTAATTCTTTCCTTTAGTCTAACCCAATGGTTTTCAAATTTCAAAATGTATAAGAATTACTCAGTAGTTTGTGTATACATAAAACTGTGTATTATTATTTATGGGTGAATTAAAATACCTCTAAGCATAATTTTCACTATAAGTGATCTCCTAATTAATAGATGACTTAATTTTATGTAATATAACTTTACTATATGCACACATACATTACTGTTACACAATGTATATTATTAAATAACCTACTGATTTAAGTTAATACAGACATTTTTCCATGTTATTAAATATTTATCTACAACATTCCTGTTAATGGCTGCATATTATTTCAATCTATGAATGTACCATACTTTAATCAATACTCTACTTTTGAAGTTCCTAAGTTGTCATTAAGCAATTACCCCTCTTAACATGCCAAAATGTGAGTTCAGCTCGATTAAAGTGAAAATACCCACAATAATTCAGAAGGAATTAGCACAGCTCTATAGCCCCCTTCTCCATCTTATAACAAAGACTCAGATGGAGACTCCAACTCCAGGAAAACATAAACAAATTAATTATGTTTGGGGTTATTTCATGTTCCTGAGAGAGATAATTTCTCTTCTCTGGAGTGTGCAAATATATACATAAGTCTAATCTTTCTTTCTTGGGGGAATCAGAAGAACAAATGACATCATTAGATGGAGGGTGAGAGCCCTAACGTAATAATTGATCTGGTAAGGACCATCAACAACTGCTAACACTGAATGAAAGGCTGTTAAGAAAAATGATATCCATACAATTTCATAATATCATCCACAGATGACTTAACATTTTCTCAACATTTTCAAAGAAGAGAGGCTCTATTGATCACTGCCTGTTTCATATGATTAAATGTGACACTACCAATAGTGGTAAACCTGATATTATGTCATGTAAAAAGACATAGACAAGGAGGAGTGACATCAGTAAGATAGCAGAATAGAAAGCCCAAGTCCTGCTTTCCCAGTGGAGAAGACACTGATTCAAAAACAATACATGGACCAATTCCCTTTGTCAGAAACCCAGAAATGAGCTAAAAGACTTCTGCACCGTGGACAAGTGTAAAATCAGCCATATCAAGCCAATAGATGAATCTGTGGCATCCAGTTACCGTAGTCCCTCCCTCTGGCTCAGTTTGATGCAAAATGAGAAAAAATGCCCAGCTCTCAGCTTATCTCTCAGCGGGGGGAAAAAAGTCTGAAACACAAGTTTCAGGCTCTTTGTGGGGCTATTGGAGGAACCAGTTTTTCTCTTGCCTGAATCTAAGTGCTGACAGGAAGAGGTGCCAGGTGTGGCGCTATTGAGAACAAAAGCAATAATTTAGACTAGCACACACTTACTGGCCCTAGTCCCTTCCCAGCTCAGCATGAAATAGGAGGAAACAAATCCGCATCTCCTGGTTTCCAGCTAGGAAGAGAAAGAGTTGGAACATGCATACAATATTCCAACTTTTCAAGAGACTGCCCAAGAGAATCAAAAAAATAGAAGGAAATTACCTCAACATACATGTAAAGCCTACAGTTAACATGCTGCTCAATGGTGAAAAACTGAAAGGTTTTCCTCTAGAATCAAGAACAAGACAAGGATGCTTGCTCTCACAATTTATATTCAACATAGTACTGGAAGTTCTAGCTGGAGCAGTTAGGCAAGGAAAAGAAATAAAAAGACATCCAAATTGGAAAGGAGGAAGTAAAATTATCTTTTTTCAAAATTGACATGGTATTGTATGTACAAAACCCTAAAGATTTTACTTTAAAAAATCTGTTAGAATCAATAAATGAATCCAGCAAACTTGCAGAATAAAAAATCAACATGCAAAGTCAGTTATATTCTTATACATTAAAAACAAATAATCGGAAAAGGAAATTTTAAAAATAATCCCATTTACATCAAAAAGAATATGATATTTAGAAATAAACTTTACCAATGAGGTGATATGCTTGTACACTGAAAACTAGAAAACAAGGGCCTAAAGAAATAAATAAGATAGAAATAAATGGAAAGACATCCTGTATTCATGAATTGTAAGACTCAATATTATTGAAATGTTCATACTTCTCAAAGCAATCTACCGATTCAATGTAATCCCCATCAAAATCGTAATGGCTTTTTTTGCAGAAATAGAAAAAAATACTAAAATTCATATGAAAATATAAAGGACCCTGAATAGTCAAAACAATCTTGAGAAAGAACAAAGCCACCTGCCTCATACTTTTTGACTTCAAATCCTATTACAAAGCTACAGTAATCAATGGTACAGTGTAGTACTGGCATAAAGACAGACACATAGACCAGTGGAACAACAGAGAGTACAGACATAAAGCCACATATACATAGTCAACTGACTGTCAATGAAAATACCAGGATACACAATGGGGAATAGATAGTCTCTTCAACAAAGAGTGTTGGGAAAACTGGATATCCACATGCAAAATGATGAAATTGGACTTTTATCTTATACCATACACAGAAATCAACACAAAATGCCTTAGAGGCTTAAATTTAAGACCTGAAATTATTAAACTCCTAAAAGAAAATATAGGGGAAAACCTTCATGATATTGGACTTGGCAATGATTTCTTTTATATAAAACCAAAAGCACAGGCAACCAAAGCAAAAATAGATAAGTGGGACCTACATGAAATTAAAGGCTTCTGTGCAACAAAGGAAATAACAGGGTGGAAAGTCAACATACGGATTGATGGAAAATATTTGCAATCCATACATCTGGTAAAGAAAATTAATGTCCCAAATATATACAGAACCCCTCCAACTCAATATCAAAAAAGAAACAAGTAACTTGGTTAAAAAATGAGCGAAAGTATTTGAATAGGCATTTCTCCAAAAAAGACACACAAGTGGCCAAAAAGTATACAAAAAGATGCTCAATATCACTAATTATCCGGGGAATGCAAATCAAAACCACAGTGAAATATCACCTTCAGCCTGTTAGGATAGTTATTATCCAAAACAACAATAATACCAACAACAGAAAATAACAAGTGTTAGAGAGTGGAGAAATTGGAATCCTTGAGCACTATTCATGGGAATGTAAAATGGTGCAACTGCTATGGAAAATAGTATGGAGGTTCCTCAAAAAATTAAAAATACAACTACCATGTGTTCCAACAATCCCACTTCTGGGTATTAATCCAAAAGAGTTAAAATCAGGATCTTGAAGAGGCATATGCACTGTCATGTTCACTGAAGCTTTATTCATGATAGCCAAGAGATAGAAACAACCTAAATATCAATCAACAGAAGAGTGGAGAAAGCAAATGCGATATATACATGCAATGGACTACTACTCAGTCTTAAAAAAGGATGAAATTATTTTATATGTTACAGTGTGGATGAACCTTGAGAGCATTATGCTAAGTGAAATAAGTCAGTTACAAAAGGAAAAATATTGCATGATTTTCTTATATAAGGTATCTGTAGCCAGATTCATAGAAGCAGAAAGTAAAATGGTGATTGCCAGGGGATGGTGGAAGGGGAACTATTCAATGGATGTAGAGTTTTACTTATGCAAGATAAGAAAGTTCTTAAGATCTGATGTACCACAATGTGCATCTAACTAAATATTTGTACTAAGTGCTTAAAAAGTCAAGAGGTTAGAGCTCCTGTGTGTTTTTTAGCACAATAAAAAAAAAGAAATAGACATGATTGCTATCTCACATCTCAGGATTGCTATTTTACTGTTAACATTTAACCATAAAATCTCAGTGGCATACAACAAATAAACATTTACTTTTTGCTTGCACATCTGTAGGTTGGCTGGGGTTCTGCTGATCTAGGAAAGGCTTGGCAGCAAGCTGAGTTTTCAATTCAGGTTGAGTCTGTAGATCACTCAATTTTCTGAGAGCCAGAAAATGTTCCTCTTATGTAATGGCAGGAGCACACAGGATAATCCTAATTGCTCTACTAAGTTCGACTGAGTTCCCATTGGCCTTAGCAAGTCAAACTTAAAGACTTGGGCAGGAAATATGCTCCACTAAGGAATGTTGGGGAAGAAAAGGGGAGAAGAGTAGTGAAACGTTTTTGGACACTAACTTCTATACCACAGTCATTTTTGCAACATTCCTGCCAAACAAAGGTCTAACTTGATTCTAATCAAGAGTAAACAATCAGACAAATCAAAAATAAACAACATTCTACAACTGGCCTAGATTTTTGAAAAAAGTCTTTGACACAGAAAATAAACAAATGAAAAAGATGAGGAGAAATTATTTAAATTTAAAAAATACTAAATGCAAAATTAAAACTTGCTTGGATCCTGGAATTATAATAAAATAGCTATAAATGGCATTTTAAAGCAACTAGTAAAATTTGAAAATGAACTGTATGTTAATTAATAGCATGTGAGTCTTTTTAAATTACTTGGGTGTAATAATGATATGGTGGTAAACAGGAAAACATCTTTCTTTATTCTTAGAAGATCAGCGCTAAGGATTTATGAGTGAAATGTCATAATATCTATAATCTATTTTCAAGTAATTAATCAAAAAATACACGTATTTATATAGAGATTGAAAAGGTATATTAAAATTTGATTAAAGTTAATAATGAATTAATCTAGGCAAAAGAAAAATAGATAGTCATTGGACTATTCTTTCCCCCTTTTTGTAGTTTCCTGATTTTTTTAATGTTAAAAGAAAAACAAAGGGTTGAATTAATTACCTGAAGAATTCAGGACAATTTGAAATCACATCGAGGAAAACCTAGGGGTTTTACATTGAATTAAACTGATTGAGGGCTATAAGAATTGTATTCTTTGGAGGATTGCTTAGTGAACCATTTCAGTTTACCCCACACTTGTTGTAAGATGCTCAACAAGCCTAAAACATTGAGGGCTTGATACAGAGCTTGGCCAATTAGAGTGCATATTTTAATTTGATGAAATAATTCATAATGATACAGATAACTAAAAATTAGGGAAATATTTGCAGGTAGAAAGTAGGGAAACGCAAACTGTGCGTACTAGGGATCTAGGTTGCACGCTCCCTATGAGAATCTAATGCCTGATAATCTGTCACTGCCTCCCATCATTCCCAGATGGGACCGTCTAGTTGCAGGTAAATAGCTCAGGGCTCCCGGGGATTCTACATTATGGTGAGTTGTATAATTATTTCATTATATATTACAATGTAGTAATAATAGAAATGTGCACAATAAATGCAATGCACTTGAAAAATCCCAAAACCATCTCTCGCCCTGATCCATGGAAAAATTGTCTTCCACAAAACCAGTCCCTAGTGCCAAAAAGGTTGGAGACCACTATTCTAGGCCAAAGAAGGCCCAGCTGCCAGAGCCAGGGTGTTTCCCCACCCCTTAGTAATTCTGGAAAATCCATTTATATGATCATGCCTCCATCCCAAACCACACTTTCCGGAAATAAAATCTGCTTTGGTTTCTATGAGTTACTTCCTCAGCAAATGCATCCTTTAGCCAACTCAGAGTTTCTCACCAAGAACCACAGCTCATGTTTCTTGAAAATAAGTTTGATAAAGCTCATTAAGAATTTGATCTTCTTCAAGCATCAAATTCTCACTTTGCTTCTGATCCCAAAAGATTTCCTCTTGTGGCCCTGCGTCCCTGTTCAGGGAAAGGCAGGTACAAAACTAGAGAGAACAAAAGTAAATTTGAACTTGGCTGTTATTATGCATATCCCTTGAGTGACTATTTTCTTATCTACATACAATAAATTCAGCAAACATTTTCTGTTCCTCAATCTCTTTGGGGAACTGCAGTCCAACCTGATGAGGAGTCTGCTTATTAATAGAAAGGGGAGTTTAAAGATTTAGTATTGTTTAATTCCCATTTTTCTACAAAACAGAAAAAGCCAGTTTTCTCAATAAGGCCAGTACCTGGTAGAGAATAAATTTTATCTCAGGGAGTCACCATATTTTGATTTATTTAAGCTCTGGTGGTAATATCATTTTAAAGTCATTATTTAGCACTCACTTAACATATTTTTCTGTTTCAAAAGAAGTTCAGTTGTATAATCAATCTCTGAGAAATATCCGTGTGGTCAAAGATAATTTTATCCATAAGGTGAAGTTGGAAGACTTTTGGATTTTTCATTTCTTTACTTTTATTCCCCTATTTATTCATTTCTTTATTACACATCTTCTCTGTCCCAGTTTTATTAGTTTCAGGTTGCCTCTGATGGTGATTCTAAAACCACAGCTTTCAAATATAAATCAGGATTTCTATCTCAAATGGGGCTAGAATCAACAAAATCCCCAGCTCCCACCCACACACACCCTCCACGGTCTTCCTTGATTGGGAAGCCAGTACTGTCTCTACGCACAGGTCTCCCGAGGCAAGTATGTTTTTTCAGACCAATGCCAAACTTGACCTCAAACTGCCGGATTTCAGGGTCTTCACCACTACTTTTGGTCCAGGGAAAGTGAACTAGGCAATTACACCTGGTGTAGGAAGCACTTAACCTGACAATGTTTAACTTCAGCTGAGAAATCTAAAGTGCCCTATAGAAGACCCAAGTGTCACTCCACATCTTAGAAAAGTGCTTTGTGTCTGTTTGCTTTTTTGGACAAAGTAAGCCTCACTTCTCAAGGCCAGGAACAGACATATCGAATCTTGGTGGATTTACAAAGAACCTGGAAATATAAATCATCTTGCTTCTACTGTGCTGTCTTCAATGGCTCTCTAGTGCATCAAGAAGGAAACTATAGCCAGAGGGACCCTGGGCAAGGCAATTATGTCTAAAATAACCTGAAGAAAAGTGTCTTTAGGCCCAATTGTTCTTAAGTTACAGAGGAGAAAGGCCAAGGGGCTTCAGTTCACAAAATTACTGGACGACAGAGTTAAGATTAGAATTTACAGCTCATATTGCTAGTCCATCATCCCATAGTCCCTACTATTCCTACCTTTTCAGACTTTATCTTCCATTTTACATATATATATGGCAAAATTCAATAAGAAATCTGGCATAAATAAATAGGCAAAAGTTTGACCTTATGCCCCCGTAAGTTTCTTTCTATTACTTACAATCATTTCTTAAAATTATGAACGCTGCCTGAAACATGTATAAATAAAAGGCATGATTTGAACTCTTCTGATTTCTATAATAAACTTCTGTTGTCATCTATCTCTGAACCAAATGTTGTCCAGCTTCTTCAGACCAACTATTGATGTTTTGCCCCTCTTTATTTAATACCGTCAACAATGTTAGCCACAAGAAAATAGTATTTTCCTTAGCTCTTCAATTTTAGGAGTGCCTGAGATTTCATACGTGATTAAAATGACTTGTTGTTTTAATAATATTACTAATTCTTCTTAATAAAGATGCTAAAAGAGAGGGAACTTTATATAAATATCAGTATATGTATGAAAGGTATATATATAGGTACTATAGATACATATATACACATATACATATATATTTAAAAAACACATTTTATTAGATCTGTGGGTAAAAATGTGCATAATAAAGGCAAAGAGGATGTTATGGCATTATTACTTTCTTGCAAATTTTAGCACACAGAATACCACAAAAAATAAATATCTGATTAAAATATTGAGCTTTTAATTGTTAATTGCTATATAGTACCACATATCTTTAAAGTACCTGGGTGTATAAGAAACTGTTCGTAATATACCAAATGTACTATAACTCATAAAACTGCAGCATAAACTCAGCTCACCAAGAAAATATTGTTTTGAGACCCTGAGTTTCCTGATTAAAAACTGTAGGTAGTTAAAGTCATAGGTGCTTTGAGACTCCTAAAAAGTAACTACATGTGTGAAAAAAAGGACAAAGAGGTGTTCCAAAACAAAAGAAGCCCTCTGAAAAATAAGTCTCTAAAAATATATGAAAAGTATTCCAGTCTTATGCAGACAATGGAATGCTGATTTGGAAAATATAAGTGTAAGAACGGACAATGACAGATTAAAACTCATTAAAAAAATCAGCTCATTGTGTATCCTTACCTGAAGGAAAATGATTCTTTTGTAAAAACATGCATGCTCCTTTTTTCTTTTTATATGCAATAATCCAGCAAGACAGTTCTCAGGTATTTTAATGTCTACTCCTACTCCTATGGTGTTGTATTCTACAAGAAAAAAAGACCAAGGCATCCAGGCATCCAGGACATATGAGAAACTTTGTTGAAGAAATTTTATTTGACCATCAGCCACTAGGCTGAAACAAAAAGCAGACAATACTGTCATCATGGTCTCTGTGGGGGTTTTATGTGGAATTCTAATTAACCAACCCTCATTTTCTTTTCAGATATCGAAAAAAAAGCAATCTGACTAAAGTTCCTAAGGAATTTGGAAGGAAAATATGAATTTATATGTGGCATACATTAGGGGGGGCTCCCTGCAGATTCTTCAGGAGACTACTTGAGCATCTGTTGAAAACATTTCTGTAAGTCTTGAAATTGAAATGCCACTCATCAGAAATTGAAACCCCTAGAAAATATCTACTTACAAAACAGAAAACTGTAGCATTCCAGTGTCTTGGGGTTGAAGAATAAAGTTTAGATGATAAATTTCTGGCACACAAATTCCCTTTGTAAGTCTCTATTTAATGGCCAGCCCATCTTGGACTATCAAGCCCCATGAAGGACATGACGGGGTGACTTGTTCATTGCTCCATCCCAAGGGTTAGGGAGCACAGTGGCTAGCACAGAGAAAGTAGCCAATAAACATTTGTTAAGATTTTTTTTCCAGTAACTTCTTTCTAGACACGGAAGAAGCAGAGAAAATGAACAAGATCAGCAAACCTCAATTGAGAACCAGGAGGCTTTTTACAAAGGAGCAGAAAGAGAATGCAGAGAAGTAAATCTTCATCTCTCTGTTACTGTTGCTGGGACTTTTCTCCCCACCTTTTGAAGAAAAGCTCGTGACAGTAACAATAGTAACAGTGGCATAAGATAAGAGCATGCACAGGTATTAATAAATCTGCCAGGTTTTCTTTGATCTTTAACAAAGCATCATGTTTGCATGATTTGGCCCAGGAGTCAATAATCTGCTGGGAAATCCGTGAACCACTGATGTATTTTCGAAAAATTCTTAATCAATCAACACAATGTTGGGCATCAGAATTCAGTATTTGTTTTTGAATTATTGATCAGTACTTGCATTTTAAAACCTATAAAATTTGCTTAAAAAATCTGAAACCAGTACAGATGTTCACTCATATGATGAGAATCATACAATGTAAAACTCAATATATCCGATATAATATTTTGGTATCAGGTAGCTGTTCATTTGGGAAACATCTGTGACATGTTTGGAAACCAACATAGGTGAAACACAGAAGACCTATAGACTCCCAGACAGGCTGGTGTCTATTGCTGCCTGTGAATTATTCTGAGCCAGTATCTTGCTGTTCATTTGCTTCCTCTGACTTTCATAATTATTCCACTAGGCTGCATAAAGCCTGTTTTCACTCGGGACACAATTACCATAGGTAATTGTGTGTGGGCAAATATCTGCCCTTCCATTGGGTAGTCACAGCATCACCCGTGTTCCAAAGCACCAAGCCCCCTTTTCAAGGATGCACTTGACATGTCATCGTTGAAGTAATTAGCATGCTTAGGGTTTTTAAAAACTGTATAAAAGCATCAAATTTTCACCAGAGACTTTTTGTTCTTGTCAAAATCTCTACCATAACAACCTGTGAATTACAATAGAAGGTAATTGGAACACAACGTTCCATAGGAACATGTTGAAATATGGAGCTATCTCTCTACAGCATTAGCTAGGGAGACAGGTGCAAATATTTCCAAGCTCTCGATGCCATTTTCATGAGTTTCTGTTCACACTGTAACTAAAGAATTTCAAGTGCATGAGCCAGAACTAGTCACAATGGAATGATGGCACAAACACATTAAAAGCAAGGAGTGTTCTGTGTAATGCAGACAAAGTAATTCAAAGCACAATACAGAATTCAGAGATTTTCGGTGCTCACTTGTCTGCACTGATAGCAGCAATAGCAATATCGATTTTATTTATTTACTTGCATCTTGATCCAAAAGCTGTAAATGTACCTTATAAAATACAAACAACACCATAGGGTTCCTTTTTTAGCAACTTCAGAACTCCAGGAAAAAAAGAAAAAAAAGAGAATAAAGTCAGAGGTGAAATTAATATAAAAAATGCATGCTATGATGTCCAAATTTGACACTGAGCTTTGTAGTAACACAAGGAGAGAAACATAACAAAATTCAAGATGTCATTTTTCAAGAGAAGCAAAACAATTCCTGGTAAGCAGACTGGTAATTCTCAAATTCTAATTCTATTTGGTTTTAAAAGGTACCTTGTGATTTACGTTCTCCACTGAATTTGCTTTCCTAAATATTATTGATTTTTAGTTATAATGAAAATAGCTGTATTTATGAACACACATCTTCTAAACTGACATTATTGAAATTTTGAATTACTCGAAGTATATTATAAAATCAAACATTTTTATTATGATCAAGAATATTTTAAGAACACAAATGTTTAAAATGTAATGCACATTGGATAATTATTGTTTCATGAAAATTTTGCTTTAATTTTATATATACAGTTAGCTCTTCATACCCACAAGTTCCACATCCATGGACTCAACCAACCACAAATAGAAAATATGTGGAAAAGAACACAATACAAAAATCACAGTATAATTAAAACTACTATAACTTTTTTAAAAATATACATAATGTGGACAAGTAAACAGTTAGAAGAAATAAGACCTAACGTTTGATAAATCAGCAGAGTCACTATAGTTGACATTAATCTATTGTACATTCCAAAATAGCTAGAAGAAAATAATTCAAGTTTTCCTAGCATAAAGAAAAGATAAATATTTAAGGAGATGGATATCCAAAGTACCCTGATTTCATCTTCACACATTATATGTATCAAATTACCACATGTACCCCCAAAATATGTACATCTCTTATGTGTCAATAAAAATAATTTGAAATACTGTACAATAACCATTTACATTGCATTTATATTATACTAGGTATTATAAGTAATCTAGAGATGATTTAAAGTACATGAGAAGATGTGCATAGGTTATATGCAAATACTATTCCATTTTATATAAGAGACTTGAGTATCTATGGACTTTGGTATCTTTGAGGCAGAGAGGTGGGAGGGAGTAAGATTGTGAAATTTAAAATATATTTTTCATTATGAGTGGTTGTTAAAAAAATTGTGAAAGCCCCTGAGCTAGTCTGAAGAAGTGTCTGCTTGCGTTCATTGGACAACCACAGGAAAGCAGACATGAAAAATCCACAGAATAGAGATGAGAGAGAGGTCTGTGCTTCTGCGCCTTGTGCAGCAAGAGTGAGTAAGGCAGCTGTAGGTAGAGGAGGCAAGTTCTCTGGAGGATTCTAAGTAAAGCTTTATAACTGCAGAAAGTCCCAAAAGACAATTATCTTCAACTACTCTCTTGCTATTACTTTTGATGATGAATTTTAATTAGTAGTATTAAGAGGACATAATAGATATTAAGGTTATCTTTAAATCACAATTCAAATGATAATACCACACCTGCTTCAGGACCTAGTTCGAGGGAATCTGGGTCTGTGTGACTCTTCTACCCTCAACACTCCTAGGCACAATCAATGGCTTCCTCATTACATGAGGATGCTACATGCCTCAGCTGGAGTCCTGACAACTTTCTCATAGGCCCTCACTGGACTCAGAACCTTAAAAGAGAGATGGTGTCTTTCCAGCAGTAATCACACTTCTCAGCACTTGGTAGACACTCAAGGCATATTTCTGGATAAAATGAATGCATGAATGAGTAACTGAATATTCACATTACTCCTGTATTTCTATGATGCAATCAAAATTTGTTCTCACAATGAACACCTGACATTCCGTGATTCTATAAGGGTTTAAGAATTAAGAGAAAAAAGGGAGGCTTTAATGTTAATTTAATACATTCTAATTTTTCGAATTAGTGTTTGACACTTATCAAAGATGGCAGATCAGTTTCAACTTATGCACTGACACTTAGGGACTGGCAGCAGTTCCCCGGAGTACCATGAGAGAAAACATTCCAAGGCTGGCTATGAGCTGAACTGGCAGAAGTGAACACCAAGATTGTTGAATGGTGCACACAAGAAGTTGACATTGGCTCACAAGCCACCTCTATGATCTCCAAATACTTAATCAGAAGACCAGAATATTCACCTGCAAGGGTATTGAAAATTGATTTTGTTGAAAGCAGCACTCCCAATTGTCCCAGCTCCTCCTGAAAAACAGCTGACTATAAGGAGTTTGGGAATGAGCAAGTAACTCATGCGTACGTTTCATTCACTTCGGTTTCATCGTTGACAATAACAGATAGTATAATCATTAGTTCCCAGGAGGGATAGACATCAGTGAAATTTATTATACAATATCTCTTCTCCTTGGGGTGGGGCAGAGAAAGAGAAAGAACAGCCACATAAACACTGCAACTCCTCAAACAGGTATTTAATAACTGCTATTAATATTTCACGGTAATTTTTTTTAAAATGAAGTGAGCAGCTGTGGTAATTATAGTCAAGTTGTCAAAACTTTTCAGTGTTTGTTATTTTTTGATAGGCGGCTATTCCCCCGTTTCCTCTAGGATCTGCGGGGTTGAAATAGGGTAAGCAGCTGTCTCAAATGCTACATGAGGCATTCATTTCAAAGAGGGTCTTCTTTTGTTTTGTTTTTTTTTCTTAGATCCATGTTTATAACCAAGATCTCTGTGAAGTAGAAAGCAATGAACTCTAGAGGAAATTGTTTGCAAACCAAAGATAGAATTCAAAATTACAGGTCAAAGCCATTTGCTTGCAGTTATAATGAAAATTCTTGGTTAGATTTCAGAGCACTACTTGATCATTAAAGCATTGTTTGTAGTACCTTACTTGGGAAATTAGATAATGAGCTCTTAATCTCACCCATACCTCCAAGTAGTTCTGAATAAAGGTAAGTCACCAACAGTTGGAAAAGTCCCATTAATGTCCTCTAGTTTGAAGAAAAGCTTCCTGATGTACAGTAGGCCCATGGAACCCATTACCTCCCACTAAAGTTAAGGAGAGCATTATTAGGGAGAGCAAAGTTAGGGAGAGCATTACTACAGAACTGATGAGCTAAGCTGGAGGAAACACGGTGAAGCCCACAAAAGGGAATGCATCCTGCTCTGGACAGAGAGGGGTTTCAAACAGAACATTTAAATAATAATAAAAAAAACTGAAAGAGCCCAGTTACGGCTGCATTTTGTGCTAGAAGAGCTCTCCATCTGTCCCACCTCCATATCCTCAGACCCCAAGGAATGTGTAGAAGGCAACTCTCAGGCACAAACCATAGCTGAGGGAAGGAAGGCTAGGTGGTTCTGAGAAAGAGAAAACAGGTAAATAAGAGACCTGGGTACAGCCACTCAGGTTAAAAAGGAGCAAGATAGAAAGGAACAACATGGAAACTTTGCAAACAGACTATAATCAAAAGGAGAGAAAGAAAGAGGGAGAGAAAAAGAAGAGACCATAGTATGCAAAGAGAAAGTAAAAACTCAGACAGCCAGTGTAGAGAAGAAAAATCATAGTACTACAAATGGAAGCAGTTAAAATATGCATTATTTAAAAATTAATAAGAATACAACATCTGTAAAACAAATGCCCAAACTAAAGTGATAAACAGCAACAACAAAATGAAATGAAAGGCAACACACTAATTACATTTGAAACAGGAACAAATGGATGCACATGATTAACAATCAATCACTTAAAACGGGGGTCTTCAGACTTTTCTGTAAAGGATCTAATAGTAAATATTTTAAACTGTGCAGGCCATGAGTTTCTGTCTGTCACGGCTATGAAACTCTGCTGATGTATCCAGGAAGCAACATGTAAACGAATTAGCATGGCTGTGTTCCAATAAAACTTTAGTTAACAAAAACATGCAGAAGGCTAGATTTGGCCCATGGGCTCTAGTTTGCCAACCCCTGCTATAGAGAGCTGAATATATATGAAATATAAAAAATATTCAGAGATAAAACTCAGGAAAATTTCATAAGACTATATAAAGAACTGAATCTCCAGGTAACAATAGGATGCTGGACACCAGGAAACATTATACAGATCACTGGTGTGATGCAGTATGACACTACTGAGAAAGGAAGTATAGTGATTATGGCCACACTGTGGAGCTGTAAGACTTGGGACTAAATCCTGGTCCTGCCACCACAATTAAGGTTCTTCACTTATATGTGCATTACTTTACTTGTCAGAGAAATATGAATAACATTACCTGCTACCTCAATAAAATGGTCTGAGGGATTAAAAATATTAATATACGTGAAATTCTTAGAATAGGACCTAGACATAGCAATTTGGCTATGATAATGATCAATAGCAAAACACATCCAAGTTAAATCATCAACCTTTAAAAATAAAGAAAAATATCATGCAGGAATCTAGACAGAAAAATTACCCATAGTAGGAAAACTCAGATTGGCCTCATGCTTTTCCACAGCAATATTTCATTCCAGAAGTCAACAGAACAATGTCTGCAACATACTAAAGGGCAGCCTGTGTAACCAAGAATAGTACACCCAGTCAAGTGTTGCAAGCATAAAGGCAATAGGCTGGCATTTTCAAATATGAAAGAACACTAAGAAGGAAGAACTTATAATCCCCTTGCTAAAAAAATAAATTAATAAAAAAATTTAAAACTACATGACAATAAAATCCAACCAACCAAGTGATAAATTAAAAAGTGAACTTAGTAATGGAAAAGTTATGGTAAAAGGACTAGCACTGAGCAGAGCTTCCATTTAAATAGAGAACTCATAATGATCAACAGAGGGAATTATGTTTGCAGAACAAAATGTAATGCTACAATGCTGACCAAAAAAAAGTAATTTGAAACAAAAATCAGGATGTAGAGGGAGGGGAGGAAAAGTGAAAAGTAGAAGAGTCCTTATCATCCTACCAGGTTGCCTATAAATATGATTTAAAGAAGAAATATGGAATTAGAAATTTTTTTGACTTCAATCTTGTAAAAAGTCTTTATGTCCTTAGTGGGATGACATGAAAATTACTATTTCTTATTGGTGAAGAAACATTGGCAATCCTTTAAATATCACTTCAGCTTCTTTTTCTTCTAAAATTTAAATAAGTTTAAATAAGCTTTAATCTAAATAAAATTAAACAGTATTTTTGTGCAGAGAATGATTGCACTATTTCAACATTATTTTTCACTTTTATATTCAATTATTTATCCATTCACTCTCTATATGTCTAGAAAAGACATATGGAATGAACAGAATGATGTTCCTCAAATAATTTTTAGATGATAGAATTTAGGGTGATTTCTTTTTTCTTTGTATTAGGTGGGTGCAAAAGTAATTGCGGTTTTTGCCACAATTACTTTCAATGGCAAATTAAATTACTTTTAATGGCAAAAACCGCAATTACTTTTGCACCCACCTAATACTTTACTCCATCATGTTTTTTGACAAGCAACATATGGAATTTCAAGCTGTCTGCCAAAGTCCTTTCTTCCTTCCTGCCTACGGTCACAGCTATATTGTTTCCCGCCCTCTCTCGTACCCATGCATGTCTATGTGACTAAGTTCTCTTCCACAGATGGTGAGGAGCAAAAGTAGTGTTCAACTTTCACCAGGCGTGATCCTTGACTTTTTCTTTCTGCTCTCTGCTTGGTGACTAGACCCAACTTAGAAAGCATGTGTTGTAAATGGCAGATGTGTCAGGCCACAAGTGTGAAAAAGTGTGTGGAAAGAGCCACTCAACAGCCACAAATGTTTACTTTCATTGTGTTGCCTGGTAGAGCAACAAAGGTTGAGTTCTTATGCCATGTTATTGCGATTCTTCTTATAGACCATCTTATTCTTTTAGTATAATTAACAGAAGCATGCATTATTTTATTAGAATATATAGTAAGCCAATAATCTAAAAATAGAATCAAAGTTGTCTAAAAAAATAAACAAAATGGATGAGAAACTCTCCGCACATAAGCCACAGATTCTGATTAGTCTGGCAGTAGTGTAAGAACACATGTGGCCACCCCATCATGACTGAGGTTGCTCTCACAGGCGGGGGGGCCTAGTGGTAATGACATAAGAGGTCTCTCAAATCTTTTGAATTTTGACTTGTTTTGTGTGTCTACTTTTTAGAGAAAGTCAAGTTTATAATGCTTCAGATTATTCAAGAGAGTATGCTCCCCCTGAGTGCAGAGGATATTAGTCTTGAATATCATTAACCTTGCTATCCAATCAGACATTTCACTTGGTTCTAAGGCTATCAGCTGGATCTAGACCAAACTGTCTTCTCTAAACACTCTTTCATACCATTTAAAAAATTAATTTTGACACAGAACCCTTTTTCATAAATCAATTTAATTCCTTTGTCCAGAACACAGTCAGTAAGGGAAATATTGCCAATATTCCATCTATTGTGTTTTTGACATGTAACAAGAGATTATGACCCTATAGCAGTGCATAAGGCTATTGAAAGCCAGTGAAATTCTTTGGATCACTTGGATACTAATCCTGGAATCTAAGTATTTATAGGAAAAAATTATCTGAAAACTAGAAGGGACCTCAAGAGACAATTTGGTCCAGGCCCTTTCTGAGTAAAGTATCAGATATTTTTCTAAACTTTTTAATTATGCTGCAAGATGACAGGTTTCCAGATTTTATTTATCACCACTGAGATAAATGGTTTTCAAATAATCACTGAGGAGAGGAACGTGGGAGGTTAAAATAAAAACTCTCATTTAGTTCCCTTCACACATCTGCCCCTGGAAAATCTTTTTTGAACTCCAATTTTTTTTAATTTTATGAAAGAACAAATTGGAATATGAAAGGCATGAGAATCCTAAATGTCTGGCTCACTTCCTCTCAAGAAATAAAAATCTTTCAACGATGTGTTTATAAGTTAGAAGCCAGACACAAACACTAATTTTTCAGTCCAGAGATATCCAATTTCCATTATAATGAATTTAAATCTCGGCAAACTAGAGTGTTTTTAGAAACCATGCCAGTCAAAGATGTCTAAAACAATGTTGCTTGATTCTTTTCCTAAGTTAGCTTTGTACCAATTAGCTATTATTTCTAGTGAGTAGTCAGCCCCCTCAAAGATAACCATTCTATTCTCTTTATTCTTGACTATCTTATTAATTTTGACATTTTTCCTTTTATACATTAAGGTAGCAATAGCAGCACTATCAAATTCATCAAGTAGAGAAAGATACTTCCAACTTGAAATCTAATTAATTTTTCATGTTCATTATCTTTTAAGAGTGTTTCTTGCAAAAGGACATTATCAGCTCCTTTTTTCATGATAATTGATGCACTGCTTCCCCCACCCTTTTATTTTTTTCTAATAGGTTAGGAAAGACCTTTAATACTTACACTTACAATTCTTGCCAGTGACTTTTTAAAGGATAAGTATTAAATATGTCATTCAAGATGCATAATGTGTTACAAAAATTAGATCCATTAGAATAAGAAACTCATTAAGGGGTAAATTTAAAGGGTTTATAGAAGTACACCATAACTTTATGAAGTACTGAGTTGTTAATACAAAACATGGTAACATTCATTACCTTTTGTTAAAGAAATCCTATAAACAAGAAAACTCTTTAAGTGAAAACATAACAAATTCTATAATGAATATTTTGAAACACTGGCTCTCAATTACATATAATAAACCACCCTAAAGGAAAGAAAAAATGAATGTTAAGAGAAAGGAGTGAGCAAGTGTGTCCATCCGCTTGTGTTTCAGGAAAGAAAAGGGAAATAGTCAAAGCTACTTCAAGTACCTAAAGTACTGGCTGTGCATTGAAAAAAAAAACAATAAACCAATATTTTATGTAAAATTCTAACAATTTTTAATGCTGGCAGTAAAAACGTAGAACTGAGTTAACTTTTTTTTTTTCATTTGCCATTGGGAAACAATTCCCTACAATATACCTACCTACTAAGTCTGCTAAAGGAATGTCTGAGACTGTGAAAAAGGTCCCAGTCTGTCTTCCTAGTTGTTCTACCCTGATGAGCCATAAAACTACTGGTCACTAATAACTACAGGAGAGTCATCAATTGTCAATTAAAAGAAAATGCATATAGACTTTTTAGTATTCAGAGAGAAGGGAGATAAGTAGGGTTAAGCCAGCTGAAATGTAAGGGAATCCTAACTAGTAGGCTAGCAGGTTCCTTAAAACTGCACCTGTGTTTAAAAAAAGTGAGGGTGGGGGGCACGCACCAGAAGCTATCTGCTTTTCAAACTTAACTTGTGACAAAGCATTTGTCTCTTCAGGATAAAGATAAATTGAGTCTCAGATAAACTATTAGTCCTGATCAATCCAGGACTGCCTAGCATGACAAAAAGAGAACAGAAGGTCCAAATCCGAGCTACCAGTAAGATTTATTAAAACATACACTAGAGTATTATTCACTGTCCACTCCTTTTTTAACTAACCATGATGTTGTAGATGCTAATTCTATCCTTGCTTCCATAGAATACCCTGAGTTGTCTTCTCAGCAATGGAAGCATACTCTCTCACTTGGAATCAACAGAACATATTAGCAAATTGAAGCCATAGCTTTTGCCTAATGAAGGGCATTTTTCTCTGTGAAAATCTGGCTAGTTCATTAGGTGGGATCGAAACCATATACTCAGTTTCATTAGGTACATGACTATGCAACTGAACTATCCAGCCCAAGAAAACATTAGAATGCATGTAGCATGGACAGAGAAATCCCGAGGATTCACATATACATATACCTTTACTTCTCTACTCAGGCATAGATTTAAGAATATTAAAGAGAATATTTAAGGGAATAACAAAACAGCTAGCAATTTATTTTTGAAAAGGAGGCATGACAGAAGAAAACTAGAGAATTGAAAAATTTTACCTGAATGATTCCATGTCTCACCATTGGAAGAGAATGTGGTTTGGCAATTTTTTGAAGAATTTACATGGCAAAGCCCCTGCTGGGTAATCCACATCCCATGCCTAAGAATTCACACCAAAAATAAAGCAGGCTCTCAGCAGGCATAACTGCTTTTTAAGTTGACTTAGAACATAATTTTAACACTTTCTGAAATTATAGGATTTTTTATGCATTTGTCCTACTTACGTCTCAATTCTTTTTTGCTATCATTAAAAAAAAAAAAGATGAGCAAAATTCAGAGAGAGAGGCTAAAAGGTGAGCTGTTTTATAGAGAATAAGAAGCTAACATTTCCCTGGTCATGACATATAATGCCATATAATTTGAGAAGAAAATAAAATGAATCTCATCTTCAACCTATGAGTCTTCAAATGTGTTCTGAATAAACCCAATCATGACACCATTATCTTCTCCATTTAGTTTTCAATTAGATATGCAGAGTTTAAATGATCACCTTTCCTTAGGAATATGCATGCTCTCTCCCTATAAGAAATACTATTTCCTGTCAATGTTTTGTTGATACCTTCTTCAGGAGAGCTCATTTCTGTGTCCTACAAAAGTGGTTCTGCTGGCATGATCATTATCATCATTAAGCATTTATGAAGCACTTTAGAGTTATTTACTAGAACTCATGATATGCCTATAAGATAGGTTGGTATAATGGTCTTCTTATAAATGAGAAAATGGAGGTTAAATAACAGCCAAGGTTACATAGATAATTTGGATAAAAGACTCAAAGTCCCTGACTTCCTGTTTAGTATATAAATGAAAACCCTTAAGTGGCATAAAAAAGTCATCTGCTTCAAAACTTTACACCTTAACAGTTAGTGGGCATAAATAACTAGAGAGATGGTGTTTTGCTCTAACCCCGTGGCTGACAGAATTGTTTCAGTAGATCTGTGATGTCAAGGCCAGTGTCTCTGCAGTTCTCTTGGTGGTCCCTTCTTGATCTCAAGATGTTAGCTCCAGCTTCAGGCAATATGCCTGCGTTCGAGTATAAAAGAAAGAAGCTGGGTTACCAACCCTGTAGATACCCATCAGGAAAGCAAAAACTTTCCAGAAAATCCCCAGTGCAATTCTACTTATAGAGCTTTGTCAAGAGAGGTTGATCATATGAACATTTAACTTTCTATTGTTCATAATAGATCAAGAAAGGCAGTTGTGCTGGTCAACCAACGGTATCCACCAAAGTCATTCACAGAATTTTCTTTTGGATATTTATTTGCTAAGCATTATTTGGTTGCATTATATGCTAGCATTTGTTAACAGATCAGTGGGAGCCAGCCCCCTAATATTTTTAAATTGGGATACAACTTCTAAATTGAGAACATTTTATTCACTGACTTAATTTAATGGGTGGAAAGAAGTGATACAAAGATAGCCATAAATTAATTTTAATGGATTAAATCCAGGGTCTAGTTTATTGTGTTCTAAGGAAATATAGTTCAAAAATTACTATTTTAGTGTAAGTAGCCACACATTTTCTAGCCTCCATGCCTTTCCTTTCCTTGTATCGGCCCCCAGCAGATATATTTTCTTCATCCTCCTCCTTTTTGTTTATCTAAATCCAATCACTTTTAAGATTTGGTTCAGCTCCCACCTTTTCTATGAATGTTCTCCATCCATTTAACCCATGATTCAATCGCTTATTCAGCATAACACACAACCTTATCTTGCTGAGACATTCAGTACCTGCTATGGGAGCATTTACCAATTATAAAGATTCATTATATAATTTTTTATTTACATTTGTCTCACATCCCCAAGGAGTGTGGTCTCTCTTCTGTTTTGCATGCATCTACACAGCGCAATATATAGAACAGCAGCTAACATTGATTGAACAGTCAGTATGTCAGTTAAATAATTTCCACATTTGATCTTAATTCTTTCAACAACCCTGTGTGACTGGTACTATCATTATCCTTGTTGAATAGATGAGGTAATCCAAATTCAGAGAGGTTAAGCAACTCACTCAAAGACACGCAGTTAAGTAATGCAGCTTTAATGTCAATTCAGGCAACCCATCTTAATCACTATGCTTCTACTCATTCTTCAATGAAAGAAGGAAGATGGAAGGAAGGAAGAGAGGGAGGAACGGAGGGAGGGTGGCAGTTAGCAAGGGAGGGAGGGATGGAGAAAGGGATGGAAGAAATAAGGAAGGAAAAAGAAAGACCTGGAGGGTAGCAAGAACAGAAAAGGCAAGCAGGCAGGTAACAGGCAGAGATGGACTTACCGTAAGACTAATGAAACTTAAGTGTCAGGGCCCTGCAATCACACAGGCTTTTCCCAGCACTTGAGAGGGGCTCTAGCAATGTGCTTTTGTAATTTTGTGAAATTATCAAGAGAGATTTTAACTGCAATTAGTTAAGACATCTTTCTCTTTTCATTCTGACTCCACCTCTGTTATACTTGCCCTCGTGTTCAGGGGCATTGGAGCAGCCATGGGTAATTTGGGATCCAATTAAAGTAAGTTGAGTTTAGGATGTATTTGGATCTGGCAGAATATATTTATGTACTTTGCAGTCACTTGCTATATAGCTGCTATTTTCAATCATCCTAGTATAGAAATGGCTTCCAGGAAAATTCCTATTGCCCTTTGTGTCAACTCAACAGCCTCGTTATATGAAGGTACCATATATCCCAAAGATAACCTCACCAAATGAATGTGGGCTATGCTGCCTGGCTCCAAAAGTAGATGGGAGTGCGTGAGAAACAAAGCTTGAAACACCTGGAGCCAGAAGCTAGTCTGTAGAAAACTCTTTCAAGTATCGGATATGTAAAATTGTAAGCAGGGAATCTGCCTAATGCCGAGTCAAAATGGAAGTTCTCGCCTCTCAGGAATATTCTAGCTAATGCAGATTATTCCATTATAAAGATTCTTATGTTTATTTTCTTTGTAATGGGAATTGTACCAAATAGAATTTATCAGTATCCCTGTGTTTGTAGGGTGCAAACCTGTAACAGTCTACAAACAGCAAATACGTCTGTGAGTGAATCCACATTTTATATATTCTTATGTGCCTTAGCATGACACTACCAATAATAAAAAGTGTAGCAAGAACACACTTCTTTGAATTGTCAATAGAAAGACAAATTCCATCAATTGTAATAGAGGAAAAAATGGATTTTATTTTTCTCTTGATATATATAGAGAGAGTTACAAAATCTTTGCCCTATAAATAGGCAATTAAAAAGCACATAACCAATAATATAGAAAAAATGTTGGTGTGTCAAGTGGTAAATTAATGAAGGGATACAATTTTTTTATAAACTGATGATTGTGGTTTTGTCAGCTTTTAAAAATTGTAAGTTGCTGTCGTATATTTTTATTTTATATGAATATTAATTTTATATTTGCAACTTTGTATTCCTTTTCTTAAAGAGGTCCCAAATATTGCGTAAGCTTCAGGATTGCTCATAGCATGGTTCTGCCTCTGAAAGAAAGAAGAAAGATAAGACTGTCTAATCAGCATGTAAATGTTTCCTTAAGAAATAACACAATGTGTACACTCTTACGAAAGACTACAGGTGTGAGCAGCGAAGATGTTCCTCAGGGTGGTGAGAAAAGCATCCTTTCCCCAAGATGATAACTATGGAAGTTCGTTTGAAGCCTCTGTTAGAACTCAGGATTATCCAGATCCTTTGAGGGGAAGCTGGGTTGCCAAAAGTGGAAACAGTATTTATCAATATAGCTTTTGAAGATATTCAATATTTGTTCTACATACAACTTTTAGTACAGAATCAAATACACCAATTTAGTATAGTAATAACTACATGCAGAATAAGCAACAAAATTTTTAAACTAGCTAAGGAAGAGTTCAGTTTCTGAAGCAGAAAGGATGGAAGCAGTTGGAGAAGGCTCTCAGCAAGACGAAGTTGCGCCAGTGACTAGAATAGAGAACCATGTATGAAGATGAGAACCAAAAGGAAAATGGCAGCAAAAAAGGGTTAGCAAGGAGAACTCAGAAAAATGATGGAGGAATGAGAGCCCAGCACTGATGCAGCACAGCTCAGTTAAGAATTGCTTCTATCCACACTTCCCCAATTTGAGGGTTTATGGAGCTAAATAAGTGAATGGCTGTGTCACAGGGCTAATAGCCCAGTTGGGGTGAGTACATTGTCAGCCCAACTCTCACTAGCTCAGGCTATTACTAGAAAAGAAATAAGAAATAAATAGAACTAAATAAGAGAGAATGGAGAAGACACTGAGAATGTAGGAGAGAGATGAAAGAAGAATGACCGAAAAGAAAGCCCCACCCATTGTGGAGAAGGGAGGGGCCCCCCACTTAGACTTAAAGATGTCCCAGATCCACAGGTTGTCCATGCTCTGACTCTATCCCATACCATAATGCCCCTTTCTCTGCTTTTACCAAATACAATTTGTTGGTGGAGAAGAGGATTCTTGAGGTAGGGCTCAACTAGAGCCTCAGGGCAACCAGTGATTTTCTAATAGAAGGCAGGGCAAAAAGAACCAAGGTATCTTGGGATGAATTGTCAGCTGCATTTTCCTAGATATGCCCAAATGGTAAGAATAAGAGTAAATGCTTGTGCTGAGTATGAGCAGACCAGACATTAGGCTACGCACTTTGAAAACATTTATTGTGCACAGCAACACATTGAAGTGGCTGTAAATATTATTTTCATTTTATAAGTTAAGAAAGTTCAGGCCTAGAAAAGTTAAGAAATATGCCCAAGTTCACATAGATACTAATTGGTGGAATTTTAGGGTAGTCTTCCTGAATACAGAGTTGAGGTTCTTTAAAACTACATCATAGTAACTACTATTCAGTTAGACTCAACTCTAACTTAGATTAGAAATAACTTCTGTTTGTGGTTTTGCTCACTTAAAGCTGCAGATAGGATGTTATTTCAATTCTTTTCATTTTTATGCCTTTTACATTCACCCACGTACATCTGTGTCTGCAGAGAAGGCATTTCACTGCCTTACTTCCTCAAGTAAAAAATATTAGAAGAGTATATTTTGAATCTCTCTTTTTTCTTTCATGTTTCTTGATAGAAAAAAACATCCAGTCTCTGGTAGCAGTCTCCTAAGGTAGCACTCCAGCCAAAAGCTAAAGTCAGATTTTTGGCCATGTTATGTATCCCACCGTCAGAGGGTAATGAGCTTGGGTTCCATCAAGAAACACCCAATGACTTTCAGCATTCCCTTAGAATAGAATCTCTGTTATCAAGTCATTCATTATAGACAGCTCTTTTGCATGAAGACTGATGATAACTGTGCCGTTCTTTAAATCTCAGTATCTTACCAGTTTAGTACATTTATACACTTACAGAAAATAGCTAAGGAACTAATGGCCCACAAAATTTCTTATCTTAGCTTGAAACTGTGTTTAAGTTAGAAGCCACTAGTTTTCCCTTTACCCTTCTATAACTTAAAGTATCCAAAGTTGAATTATACTGTTTTACAATATAATATGTAGATTATTGTATTCATAAGTAGAAAACATTAACAACTTTTAACTTTAAAAGAAATTTAGCAAATGTGGCCAAATTATAAATCTTTGAAGCAGAGAGTTCTCCAAGACTCTGGTGAATTCTAACGTAGATATTATAGTCATTTAGAATATATTCAAGATTTCACTGAATGGTAGTGTATTTTCTAACATGTGATTAACAAACAGCAACCCTGGGCTCCAGTGTTATTTCAAACATTCACACTGTATAAGCTCATTTTAAAGGTATAATGTTTAAAGGTTCTAGGTCTAGGACAAAAGTATGAAATATGTGTCCTGAGTGAAGAGCCATGGTCCCTGGCTGCTTGAATCTGTACCAAAATGTCTGCAAAATTTTGGATATTTAGATTTGGATCATATATATCAAATACTGACTTTGATATTGAGTAAGCCACAAAACTTCTGTGAATTCCAGCCCCTCCTTTGTATAATTGGGACCGTAATGCCTCTTCCATTGTTAGTTGAGTGCTAAACACAGCGTGTATAAAGCACAAAGCATGGATAAGCACAAGGCATGGATCAGCCTATAGGGCATCTCTTCTTGAATATCTTCCAGGCACTTTAAACCCAACACATCCCAAAAATGAACTTATGAATTTCTCTCCCTCCACCATCATGCCTGTCCCATTCCAATGACTCAAATCAAAAATCATAGGAGGCATCACTGACTCGCCTCTTCTCCTTGAGTTTCCATATCTAGTTGTACCTCCAAATGCTGTCAAAACTGTCCCCTTAACAAATCTGGTCTCTGTCTCCTTTTATTCTAGCTGGAGTCTTCATCCTTTCTTCATGGAATCATAGCAAGAATGACTGGCCTTCCTACTTTCTGAGCTTTTTCCCTCAGATCCAAACTCCCCATTACTGGTAAAGTGCTATTTCTAGATTGAAAATCTGATACTCTTGCTCCCCCACCTAAATCCTTCCACTGGTTCTCTCATGACTCCAGCATCACCAAGTCCAAGCTCCTAAAACAGAATAAGACACTTAGTGTCCTCATGTCCATGATCATGTTTTATTCTTCTCTGCTAACACTGCTCAACCCACATGCACTGTAACATTAGCAATACCGGGCCACTTGCAGTTGCCCAGAATTCCCCCACCCACTTCTCTTCCTCCCCTAGATCGTTGCCACTTCATCTAGACAGTCCGCAGCAGCAGCTTGTTAGAAATGCAAATGCACAGGCCCCTTCCCACACAGACAAATCAGCATGTCAGGTATGGGGCTCAGGAATCTGTATTTTAACATGTTCTCCATGTGATTCTGATACATGCTAAAGTTTGAGAAGCACTGACCTAGATGATTCCTACTTATCATCTGAAATCTAAATTAGGCATCATCTCCACAGAAAGCCCCCTCTAAGGCTCACAACATGAATGAGATGCACTAGATGCCCTCTTATGAAATCCCATAGCGTTCTACGCACAGTGCTCATCATTCAATAGCAATTGTGTGTTTGGATGCTTATTTCCTTCCATGGATTGTGAGTTTCTTCAGGGTGCAATAGATATCTTAGTTTGATTCCCCATCACCTAGCCCCTAATATTTTTAATAACAGTAGATAACACTTATATAGTGCTTACGATATGACTTGCCTTTTCCTAACTCTACATACATGAATTCACTCAATCATTGCAATAACCCTAAAATATAGATACTATTATTATTAAACCCATTTTGCAGATGAGAAAACTGAAACAAAGAGAGATTAAATGAAATGTCCAAAATAAGTCAGTGAAGAAGTACGATTTGGAGCTGTGCAAGGCTGACTCCAGAGTTCATGTCTCCAACCACTGTAGGGCACTGCCCCTACAGAACAGAAAATGAATGAATACATGAATTGTCTGGAACATGATTGCTCAGTGAATGAAACAACCACTCTGATTACTGTCACCACCAGACTCCCACAAACCATGTTCCTTGCCTAATCCTCCACAATCAGCTCTACTCACTGCTGCCTATTCATTGGCTCAAATACTCTCCCTTCAGCTCTCCTACTAAGATGTAGCAGGGGTTGATGTAGTGTCAAGTTTACCTGGGGAAAATATAACATCGGCTTCATCTCTTGGCCCCCCTTTCTTACTTTTTAAAAGATCAGGAACCTCATGTAGCAAAGGGTTTGCCCCTTCCAATTACACCCCAGTCCAAATCTTCACTAATAGAGTTATTATCTTAGAGTGTCAGTGACAGTATAAGAAAATGCTAAGACAACTTTCAATTACATTTAAAGCCATCAAAGGCAATCATCCCCAGAGTACTAACAGCATTCTTGCTCCATCCTAATGTACAGATTTAATGTGGTGGGATAACAGAAATATTGTGAAATGCTTACCAATGTATTTTTCCTTCCTGGTAATTGTTTTAGGTGGAAATGTGACCTTATTTGCAGATTAGGTCTTTATAGAGCTAATGAAGTTAAGATGAGGTCATTAGAGTGGGCCCTAATTCAATATGACAAGTGTTCTTATAATAAAAGGAAATTTAAACACAGACACATAGACAGGGAAGATGATATAAAGATACAGGGAGAAGATGGCCATCTACAAACCATGGAAAGAGGTCTGGAACAGATTCTCCCTCCCCACCCTCAGAAGGAACCAACCCTGCAATACCTTGATTTTATACTCTGGCCTTCTGGATTGTAGTACTTATTTATATCAGCCCTAAAAAAAAAAAACACAGTCATCCCTTAGTATCTGTGGCAGATCAGCTGCAAGACCTCCCTAAGGATACCAAAATCCACAGATGCTCAAGTCCTTTACATAAAATGGCATAGCATTTGCATATAAGATATGCACATCCTCTTATATACATATACTTTAAATAATCTCTAGACTACCTCTAATACCTAATACAACATAAATGATATGCAATAGCTGTTGTACTATATTGTTTAGGGAATAATGACCGAAAAAAAGTCAGTACAGATGCAATCATTCACTTTTTCCTTATATTTTCAATCTGAAGTTGGTTGAATCCACAAATGCAGAACCCACAGTTAGCAAGGGCCAACTGTGCAGCAACCCAGATTTTTTTCCTTACAGCCTTTTCATAATCCCTGCAGCCAAGGAAGGGGTGGATAAGGCCCTTCAGAGGATATAAAGAAGATAGGATATGGGAGCAGCTCTTGCCAGCTGAAAAGTAGCACAGAGCCCATCAAGAGTCAAGGGAAAGAGCCGAGTTGGGAGAGAAAGAAAGGGAGAAAATGAGAAAATAGAGAAGAAGAAAAAATACGAAAAGAGAGAAGGCTCAGAAGTGTCTTAAATTTCTGCCATCCCTAACTATAGAGTTGATGTTCTGAGAAGAGGTACAGTAGAAACACCCCTTAGAGGTATTGCTTCTCATTTATCCGGCAGTTTGCAAGCCCCTTAGAGACATTCTGAGTTGGTCAAGATGCCAGAGCATTATGGTTCCAACTTGCATGGGGGTAGAAGTACAATTGTCTGGGGGGACTGTCTAGGTGGATGGATGGAGACAGTACCCATGTTTCTCCCCAACCCAAGGATATAGAAGCCCCATGTGCTCCACTGGGGGATATGTGAGTGCTGAGGGAAGTTGTAGGCTAAGAGAAGCATGAGTAAGAACAGAGGCCACAGGATCAAGTCAGGGTCAGGATGACCAGAGGTGATGGTACCTCTGACTCTATCAGTGCAGATACTGATACCAGTACAATGCTCAGAGCACAAGGCAGGACCAGCCACACATCAGTGGACACCCGCTAGCTTGCTCAGTGACCAGATAGGGTGAGATATTGCAGAGAATGCAGGCAAAATCCCAGAGGACAGTAAGTAAACAATGGTCTTTACTCCCATGTGAACACTTAAGCATCTGCTTGCACCCAGAGGGCATCTCACATGGAACAGAGACAGGCGAGGCCCTCTATGATGGGAGAAAGAGAGAAGCTTGAACTTTGAATGGATTAAATGTTTACCGCAATATAAATCTTATTTTATACCAGAAGATACTGAGCTACAGGTACTTGGTAAATGGAACTTTTTGCAGCCATCATTAGGAAGGGGCCTCCCAGGTAAGGTAAATTTGGCTATAAGATAGTCATTATTTTTATCTTGTTTATCTGAAGTGCACTGAGTAAATTCCTAACCCCATCCCATTAGATAATGAGTCTGAATGACAGGTAGTTTAAACTAAAAAACAAAACAAAAAAAAACCTAAAATAATTGACATTTTATTGTGCCAGGAGGTGCCACACTAGGCTCTGCAAGGGATTAAAAGATGCCTAGAGAAGCAGATCCAGAAGGCTTGCCAACTCACAATTGTCACTGTTTAGTGGGCACTCAAGTCAAAAGTTTCCACTGCCTAAGGTGACATACTTCACACTCCAACTTGTCCTTCTGGTGTGCAGTGCTGAATCCTTCTTAAAGGCTTTCAAAAATAGGCTGGAAAAAGAAATATTATGGTGGGGTGAGTAGGGTGGGATAAGTCATACATGGAATAATCTCCACTTTCAGAATCAATGAAGCTTGTGGTTTACAACATTGTGGTTTAACTCTCTATGCAGCAAGCCCGCATCTCCTAATCTATATTCAGGTAATGATTTTGAGTATTATGCAGCTTGAAAACTTGAAGTGAATTTTCTGGGTGGTTAATAAGTGATCTGTACAAGTATTAACAAACAATGACCTTGCACTGGAACCAATGCTGCCTAAGTGTTTATCTCGTCATTACTTCTCTAATATCACAGTGTTTTGCCTCCTTACTTTCCTGGCTCTTTACTGTGAGCCAGTGTTTCCACCTTGCAAAATCAGGCATGCTAAGTGGGGACATTGGATGTGTATCCACATATCCTTCAGAAGTCATACCTGAAAGATGTGACCAAATCTCTGAACTGTTTTCTTTAACTTTCATTGGTGTCCAGTATGCACTCATATAGCCTGAAACACCTGTATAGGTATGAAGATTTCAAATAGATCAATCTGATTTTTTCTTGAGCAGCCAGTATGTGCTATGTACTGTCTTGAATGACAATATACTGAAAAGATGGAGACCATATAGTTTCCATCTTAAGAACTGTTTACAGAAAATTCAGAATAGTCTACATTTATAAGAGATTTACATGTAATAAAAACATTTAAAATGTGATACACCATAGTCACTCCTTATCCATGGGGGATACATCCCAAGACCTCTAGTGGATGCTTGAAGCCACAAATAGTATCAATCCCTGTATAGGCTGTGGGGTTTTCTTCTATAAAAACCTACCTATGATAAAGTTTAACTTATAAACCAGGCACAGGAAGAGATTAACAACAATAACTAATGACAAAATAGAGTAATTATAACATTTACTGTAATAAAAGCTATCAGGCACTGTGGCAGGAACTCCTGCAGTTTGAAGTGCAACAACAAAACTAGCATGAATTTCTGTTTCCTTCCTTGCAATTTCATGGACAGAAGATTCATTCTTACCATAGATCTTAGCAACCGTGGCATAGAATTTTTTATTTAAAAAGTGGAGAATTTTCACTTTGCACTTAAAGCAAGCACTTTAAGGCTCCTCTTTGGCGTATCTGAATTTCCAGCATCATTACTCTTGCACTTTGGGGCCATCATTAAGTAAAATAAGGACTACTTGAACACAAGCACTATATTCCAAGATGGCAACTCAGTGACTAACTGGCAGGCGATGTAGACAGTGTGGATATTCTGGACAGAGAGACGATTCATGTTACAGGCAGGACAAAGTGGCATGGTATGAGGTTTCTTCGTGACAGAATGGTGGCAACTTAAAACTTATGAATTGTTTATTTCTGGAATTTTCAATTTAATATTTTTAGACCATGGATGACCGCAGGCAACTGAAACCTCAGAAAGGAAAACTGAGGATAAGCGGGGGAGTACTGTGTGTGTGTGTGTGTGTGTGTGTGTGTGTGTGTACATTTCTAACAATTGCTCCCCACAGCAATTCTATTCATTAGGTAATAGTATTAACTCATTAGGTAATTTTGTAGATGAGGCAAATTGCCTAAAGTCCTGTTGCAGCTGAATTGTGGCGAATCTACTATTCAAACCCAGGGCTCTCTAACCAATATCAAAAGGAACACTCTTATCTCACATACATTTCTATTTTTGAAAATACTGCACAAGAAACTCCATAGTATAATATATAATATAGACTCTGTATCAGCTAATTATCAAAATTACCTGAGAAGCTTTTTGAAAAAGAAAATTACATATGTATATGTATATGTGTATGTATATGTATATGTATATCTGGGTTTCACTTCTAGAGATTCTAACTAGGTAGATCTGGACTGACTTACAAATCTGGATTTTTATAAAGCTACCAAGCCAACTTTAACAACCAGTCAGGTTCAGCAGTTACTGCTATAAGAGCTCTAGAAGCAGGTCTACACAGACCAATGAGAGAAAGTGCTGAAAAATATTCACATTATTTATTGTACTTTTAACAATTAATTCAGAACAAAAATGGGGGGGAAAGTAGCCAGGAATCCTAAAACATCTTGATTAGTCAAATTTTTTAGAGAAAGGAAGTAATCTTTCTTTATGTGATAATCAGAGTGTCACTGGAAACTGGCTCATGGGGTATGAAAACAGTTAACCTCTTGTCCCTTGAACAGTAAAAGCTACGGTCTTGCCAGATAGGTGTTTTTTCCCCTAAATTCGTTTCCCCTGGGATTTTTCTGCTAAGTTAGTGTATCCACAGACTGGGATTAACTTTAAGACAGTCAATAAAGGCAAGACCCTGCCTTGAGTGATAGACACACAGGTACGTGGGTTGTCTGTGCAAACCTTCAGGGAGAACAAGCATTGCCTTTTCAGGCTTTTGCTTCCCCCCTGGGGCCTCAGGTCATGCCCTATATATGGTGGGCACTGAAGAATATTTGTGGACTTAGGGTCTCATCCTTTCTTGCTTCTCTTTGAATTATTTCTCTTGAATTCATAACTTCTCCCATCAAAGAGTTAAACCTTATGAAAAAGAATAATTGATTATGCAAGATTAACATAACATGATTCTTCTTTAGTCTTAATATCTGAGTTCTCTGGTTGATTAATTATGTCCAGTCCCCACCCACAGTATTGCCCTTCAATCCCAGAATAACTTGCTATGGGTTCAAGTCATTTCAGGAGTAGGAGGCAGTCTCCGGGTGCTTAATTATGTATGTAGAAAAGAAATCAAAAGTTCCTCAGTGTTGTCTATCACGTATATGAAAGTAAGAAAATGAAATGAGTTTGTTGTCATAGATACTGCCACCAAGAACAGATTTCTCTTAGTCTGTCCCTAGAAGACAAGATAAAAACGAAAAGGTATAAAGGTATTTTAAGTTTTTAGTTGAACTTAACTTGAGCACTATTGTTTCTCCACTCAAACATCTCATTAACAAAAGCACCATAAACCTCAAATGTCAACTTTGAAAACTGTTATACCGGCACTAGTCATTGTTGTTTTTGCTTTACCTCTGCCTGTCAAACTCAGAAACTCTCTCACTTACTCACTCATATTTTCTCTCCGCTTCACTTGTAATTTCTTGGCTAAGGTAGATGAGTAACTGTGATGAACCAAACTCCCAAGTGTCAGAAGGAGACTAGAAAAAAAGCTATTGAGCACACACAAATCACTTTTATGCAGTGTGACTTGTCACAGTAAAAGGCCTCTCTTCCCTGCCCCCTCCACTTACATAGACTTTCAGTTCTGTCCCACCTCCTATTCCCAGTAAGATTGCAGAGGTCAGGGAGACAGAGAAAGCAGAGTTTATCATAGCAGAAAGTGAATGTGCTGAGACTAGGTAGCTCGGAATGTAGGTAATGGGCTGTAGAAGTAGCTGTCTGCAGGTCACCAGGTCTATTCCAGCCCAATAGAGGAGTCTACACATCCACATCTAATGTGAAGTCTGGAGATGAAGTACTTTTCTGGATAAAATAGTTGCCTCTTTGGATAAAAAAAAAAAAATTTTATATTAGAAAAATTCTCGTATTAAAGCGTAAATATCCTATTTAAGTATAAATATATTAGATTTACTATCCCATTTTTTTTCATTTTATGAAGCAAGAATTTATACGAGGGTATTGCCTTTGGGTGATTCTATGTTAATTGCTCTTGTTCAGACATGCTATGCATAGAGGTATCAACAGACTTGATCCCCTCTCCTAGCTTTATGTGATATGGGAGAAAATTGGCCACAGATGAAGCAGCTATAATTCCATTGGAAAAGAGAAGAGTTACAATTACCTCTTGCCCTGATAATATTTTAAGATTCACGCCAATGTTTATTCACTCAGCAAACATTGATTGAGTACCAAATATGGCCAAGAAATGGACTATGTCCTGGAGTTACAGTGGTGATTAAATGTAGAGGAAGTGCCTTCTTGTACTTCTGGAGCCCATGATCTAGCAGTGGAGAAAGACAGTTCTATAACTAATAGCAATCAAGTGCAATGTATGTTGCTATGGGGAAGTTTAAGGAGCTACGGGCACAAATAGCAAGAGGAGCTAACCAAGGCCTGAAGGGAGGGATGGCTCCCGGAAGAAGTGACACCTAAGAAGGACGTGAAGTTAGAGTTTTCTTGGCATAGCGAAAAGCATCTGTGAAGGCCGGGAGGTAAAATAGAGCTTGATATATCTGAGAACCCAGAGAAACCAAGGTTAGACACGGAGGGCGAGAGAATGGACTAAACAAGAGGCCCATGAGGTCGGCAGGGCCAGCAGCACTGGTGGAGCCAGCACCACCCACAGGAACGCCTGTCCTGCTTCAGGGCAGTGCTTTCAAGATCTCTGGTTGAAACTCTCCCTACTTTCCATCCCAAGGATTCCACATCATTGCCACATTCCCTCACTTTCTTCTTACTCTCAGAGGGGGGCCTCACCTCCTCCTTTAATGAGGTAATTCCCTCCTGTATGGCTCAAAATGGTTCTGTGTGTTCATTCAACTTCTCCTTGCTCCCATTTCAGAAGAGGAAGAGCCAGTCAATATGAGAAGCCAGCATGGAACATCTGTGGGGCTTAAAGCTTTGTGCTGGGAATTGAGTGGATACAGTTATGAGAGAGCATGCCAACAAATAAAGCTAAGAATAATAACCCCCACAGCCCTCTCTCCCCTGTGGTGTCAGTAGACTAGGTCAGGGGGCAGGAAGGAGGAATAAGTGAATTCACTTGGGAGGAATAAGTGAATAAGGGGATCATGACACTGAATTTGAAAAGGGCAAGGCTCTGGACACATATCTGTTTCTTCCTTTCCTATCTTTCTTCTTTCTTCTTCTGAAGCAGCATTTGACAGGGGAGTGAGGGGACAGAAAAATAACATGGAAGGAGGTGTGTGTTTTCTGCACGAAAAGCAACAAAACAAAAAAGAACAAGAGTCAGGCCTAAGACAAAGGGCATGAGGGATGACCATGCTGTGGCCTCTGAGAAAAAGGATAAAATGTGAATCTGGAGTCCCTCCTGTCCAGCACATCAAAGTAGAAGAGCAAATAGGAGTTCAGGGAATAACAAAAACAATTACCAAAGGCAAAAATAAAAGAGTCAGGCTGCTTGGTGCTTTCAGGAACTGAGAGATATTGACAGAGGAGAATTAAAGAAGTCACAGAATCACCTGAAGCTAGCAAGCAAGACATGCACATCAAATTGAAGAGATGCATTGCCTTCAAGAATGTCGTACTGATTGCGAATCTCCCATTACAACTTACTTACAAGCCAACTCAAATTTACTTAAGTGAGTCAAGAGGTGTCATCAGGAGTCAGCATCTCTCCACCATTCAGTTCTGTTCTCCTCCATGGGGCTTCATCTTCAGGGTCCACGTGGTGGCAAGATGACCCCCAGCAGCTCCAAGACTGTAGCATCTTGGCTTCGAGTTCCACTGAAAGGAGCACTTCTCTTTCCTCACCAGATGATAAAACTTTTATAGCTCTTACTCTGTGACAGACACCAGTCTAAGAGCTTTCTCAGTGTTAATTACTTTGATCTTCACAACAATCCTGTATTACACTGAGAGAGAGAGGAGTGAGATAACTTACCAAAGTCACTCATCTAGTTAGTGACAGAGGTAGCATTTGAGCCCAGCTGTCAGGATCCAGAGTCTGGACTATTCATCACCATGCTACAGCCTGATGTCAGTAGGGGGAAGTGGATCAGGTGTGTATTCCTGCGCCAATCCCCTTGAACTTGATGCTTTGACTAGCCAGATCTGAATCACATGCCACACAGATCTGGGAGCAGACTCACCGCCACCTGAACCCTGGGCTGACAGTAGTCAGGATGGTTATCCAGAGGAAATCCAGGATGCCACCAGCAAAGGAAAAGGAGTGAACAGATAAACAAGATGTCCACTACAGAGTAGAAGCAAAGTGCTGCCTACCCACACCTCTGATCCCATTCCGACCCATCTTCTTCTCTCCCGCTCTTTTCTTCCCTTCTGCCAAATACACAGAAATGTTATGTACACTATGTACCAGACACACAGATGGAACATTAACTAGAACAAAGCCCTTGCCCTCAGAGAGCTTATGTTCTAATGAAGGTAGTGACACACAAAATATAAATATGTAATATTCATCGGTGCTCTGAAGATAAAGCAGAGCAAGGGGCTAAGAATGACAGCAGAAGGAAGAAAGAGTGCCGTTCTATATAGAATGGTCAGCGGAAGCCTCTTAGATGGGGAATATTTGAGAAAAGATCTGAATAAATTGAGAGGCAGTGATCTGTGCAGATTCTGAAGAGAGATCTAAGAATGAGAAGAGCAAGCCCAAGGGCCCTGATGTGAGAACGTGCTCAATGAGTTCCTGGAATGGCAGGGAGCCAGCCTGGCTGGAGTGGAGGGAATAAGAGAAAGTAAGAGAGAATGATGTCAGTAGAGCTTCTCAGTCTGCTCCTCTAGGGTCATCTTGCCCAGGCTATAGCTCCTCTCTGTGAGCAGATAACTGGGAACCTAATCTCTTGCCAAAGGAGTAGCCTCTATTTCCAACCACCTCAACATAAAAATCCCAGTAGCATCTCAGACTTAACATGTTGAAACTAAAATCTTCTTAGACTCAGACCTGGTTCTCCTCCCAGCATCTTCATATTTGCTGGCAACTACATAATTTCCTAGTTGCCCAGAAATGAAAACTTGAACTTCTCCCTTTCACCCACCAAGACCCATTCAAATTGTTTTCATTTTTATCCTCTTCCTGAAATGCCTCTCACATCTGTTCCTGATTCCATTCTAGGAAGACTTTCATCATTTCTGATCACAGACAATTGCAATAATTTCTACCTACACTCACAATGTCCACCACACTCCTTCCCAAGATGGACATTACACAGCTGGGAGACTAATCTTCAGAACACACAACCCTAATCACTACTGGGTAAACCTCAACATATTCTAATACCTTCCTGATCAAAGTAAACTCTTAATGTGGACTTATTAGTACTCAAGGTCTTCAATAAGGACGATCCCAGAATAACATTATAGCCTTGGCTCCTACTTCCAATCAGCCAAGCTGAAATCACTTGTCATTCTGGGCTTCTCTACCTTGCTGACTTGGTTTAACATTTTCTTCTGTTATGATGTATAATTCCAACACCACTAGTGACAAAAATCTTTTCAACCCTTCAAGGTTCCGTTTAAATATCTCCTTTCATGTGAGCCTCTTTATTCCTCCAACTGGAAGTGATTTCTCCCTAATCATTTCTCAAAACCCTATTTATCCCATTTCATCTTGTTTGACAATATGGTCTTTTATTTCTCTAAACTGTATTCTTAATTTCCTTCTCCAAAGCTGTTTCTCCTCTCTCCCTTCTCAATAAATAGCATGGACATTTATTTATATTTTTTCAGGTGAAAAATCTAAATAACACTCTTGATTCTTCCCTTTCATCTCACATGCATACCATCAGTAAATACTGCTGGCTCTTGTTCTGATAGCCTCCTATTCACCCACTGGTGAGGGAGGAAACCCCCTCCCTAAATAGTATGAAGATGGCAAACACACAACACTGGGCAAATGAGAATGACAGCAGTTTATTAGTCACATATATTCACAGCCCAAGGAGGAAGACACTAAATGCTCTGTAGGGCCACATTGGGGTTGCATTCAGGAACAGAGTAAATAAGAACAGGCTGTGGGAAGCATGCTTTGTAGTAACAAGAGTCTGGGGTGAACCCTGGTTCCAGTGGAAGGATATAATTGGCTTGTTTGAATAATTTTTCAGACCAACAGAGAAGTGAAATCCATTAGGTTAAGGACTGGATAGGGTAGAGCTGGTCCAACTGATGTGAGAGCTAGCTGGGTGGGGGCATATCTGAGGAGAGCAGGGGACTTGGGCTTGGGGTTGGGGCCCTGTGAAGCACAAAGTTGTCAAGACAGCACTTCATATTGCATCTTAATTTTAACCCTTATACCACATTCAGTACCTTGATAACTTGAGGTTAATTTAAACCTTGTTGATAACTAAGATTTTTAGAGAGTGAAAGCATTCCCCTTGGAAGGGTCATCAGCATTAACCAGGAAGGATAGGGCCACATGGTGGAGTAGACATCAAGAACATGAACTTAGAGGTAGCTCCCTTTATGGCCACTGAAGATAATTGATAGACCCATGAGGCATAAGTGGAGGAAGTGCCCATCCCTAGGGGTGTGAACTGAGATTAATCAACACCTATGGCAATAGCAATACCCAGTAGGGGGTCCATTTACCACTTGATAATTTAAACAGGAGTTATTTGGGGAGCTCATTAGGCCTCACAGTGAAACCAATTGCCTGGTTTATAGTAAAAGTGGAAGTTCCATTGAATATCTTCTTCAAGAGCCCAGCATTGTATATTCTGAGAAGTGAATGAGTGTCTTGTCAACATGGGTGATGTCTGGAACTACTTCACAGGAGCTAAGGAGTGTACTGGTGAAGCCTTGTGTTGTGGCCTTAGTATATGTAGAGACATCTCTTACCTTGATTTATATTTTGGGCATCTGTGAGGCAAGATATTTCCAAAGTTCTTTATCCTGAAGGGGGCAACCCTTAGGCAGTAGTCCAAGAGTACGTAATAATGTGCAGATGGGGCCATTTATTGGGCAGAACACCCAGTTAGGTAAGATGACTGTGTAAAGTTTGGCCAATTGTGCTTATCCTTGGGTACCATCCTTTATCATGGCTGTCTTGGTTAAGAGATGGAAACCAGCAACATTCCACTGGGCTCCATCACATAGGATGATGGCAATTCCATCTGTGAAGTGTACAAAATCTCATTGCAAATAACTCCATTAATTCCAGCGAGTTTCCTGGGTAGCCAAGGGGTCTGGAAAAGTGGTGTCTTTCTCCAGTGCCAAAACATGGCAAGAAATTGAGGACAGAGAAGGCCATCCTCTCCTGCAAGTAGAATATACAGATGGCCCAGATTTGGCCCCATCCTGTAGCAAAGAGACCTTGGTAGCCATACTGAGCCTTGAGGGTGATGTAAGGCATAATGGACAGCTGGATATGGAGGGTAACAGGTTCACAGTCTGTTAAAGCCTCTTCCCAGGAGAACCCAGTAAGTGGCCAGCTATTACCGCTCTAATGATATATAGCGCAGGTCTGAGGAAAGGCAGCTTCTTGCATTAGAAGTCCGTGGACAACTAACTGTGGCCATCATAAGTAAGTCAGCAACTCCAGTGGCATAAGGAATGTTACTAAACGCTCTAAAACAAAGGACTCTCTAAGGGCACTAAGGGGAATTCCTGATTATTTCAACTGGACAGATTCTAGAATCTTTTGTTAAGAGGGGCTCATTTAAGGTGGGCTGATTTCAAGTGACAGCCTAAATATGTCAAGTAAAAATTTAAAATGTGGACTATGCTGCCTTCAGAATCCCAAAATTACTAAAAACAATGGACTTGTATTAACATTTGAAAAGGTCAATAGCTGTTTGTTTCTTGATACTGTCAGGAATGAAACATCTCTTGATTTACCAATAATTTTCAAAAATGTAGCCAAGGTGGCAGGGCTTTATACTATGTGGGGCAATTGCCTATTCCCTTTTTATAAGCTATTTTATATTTTCATGTCCTTAATTAATGTGTCAAATGACCTCAGGAGGATGTCATCAATATAGTTTCATAGCAGTGCTTCTGGGAAATGTAGATGCATTGAAGACATTCCTTGCAAAGACTGTGTGCAATGGCAAAGCTGCTGGTGTACTCCATGGGCAGCCTGGTAAAGGTGTGTTGGGTGCCTTCAGAGGGAAAGGCAAACTGCATCTCAGAGGCTGCCAAAATAGGCACTAAATAGACTGCATTAACTAAACCTATAATAGCAAAATATTTACTGATTGCTGATTAGATTTTTAAAAAGTAATTTCAATAATATTTGGTGTTGAGTATGGGGACCTTAGCAGATGCAACCACAGGATTAAGACTGTAGTGATCTACAATCTTCTATTATTCTTTCTAGGTATAAGAAAGCACAAAATTGGGCTGTCAAATGGAGAAGCAGTGGAGATAATCATCCTGTTACTAATTAGGTCTTATATAATGAGGTTTGATCCTTTAAAATCCAAATTTATATTGGGCCATATTAATGATATTAACTAGGGGGGTTATGTAGTTCCATTTTGTCAAGCCAATTTTTAGGTTCCAAAGACTTAATCTAATTTTTATTTTTATTATTTATTGATTGAGTCAGATTATCCATGCTTACTGTGAGACATTTTAGAGCAATGGGTGCTATGACCATGGGAATTTATTTCCCAAAGCAATAGCTTTGATGGTTAAGGTGAGGCATACCTATTTGTTCTTTATTTTATATTCAGTAACTCTCCCAAGATTATAGCGGTACCTTGTTTAAAGTTAGTGGCACCCCACCTCCAGATATAACAATAATTTGAGCCCCAGTGTTGAAGTACATGAAGGTCCACGAATTGTTAATTTCAACAGATGTTAAAGTGAATTCAGAACCTATATCATAGAGACACTAAAGCCAATTAACACTTCTTTATCTTTTTGCTGTTTAAATTATTTCTAGTAAATTTTGAATTTCAAATTGGGCCAAATTGTGGACCTATGATTTAATTTAATTACATATATATAAATTACATAAATTTAAACATGTATATGCACATATGTTTAAATTTTCTCTCCTCCTGTATCCAGGCTTCTTTCTCTCCCTCCTTTTTTCTGTTTGTCACTGGATATACTTCAATGGGGAGGGTCCCCTCTACTCTGCCTATATTTATAAAAAGTCTTCTTCCAGAGAGCCTCAGTATTGTCAGGCTTAGGTGCCTCCCAGGTGGCAATTGTTATGGTTTAAGGGCCCTAGGTTTAAGTCAGGTTTGCATAAACACCTTTGCTATGCCACAGGGGTACCATGAGTGTTTTGTTGTTTGGGGTATTGTTCTAACCCTGAGGATTCGCCTCTGTTGTGACAAAGCCACAGGCAGCCCAGTGATGCAGCAAAACAGTGCTGGCCCACAGCCCAGAGGCTGGGGAATAGAAACCAGCCTCTGCTACAACACTGCCTTTTCCTGCAGGGTGGGCTCCCCTCACCTACTTATTTTCTTTCTGTACAAATTTCCTCACTGTATTTTGGTTTCTGGCTGCATTAAGCCACGAATTTCAGTTTCTGTCTCCATCCAGTCACTTATAGTGCAGACATTCTGGCCCTATCCAGAACCAGCTGGTTAGCAAAGAGCAGATAACTAAAGCTACAAGTTCTTGGTGGTGGTTGGGCCATCCTGCTTTTGCCATCCATTGTTCTGATTGCCTCCTATTCACTCCATTGGTGAGGGAGGGATTCCTTGCTTCAATTAGCACAACATGGACAAATACAAGCAACCCAACACTGGAGATGAAAGTAGCAGCAGTTGATCTGTCATCCATTCTCACAGCCCAGGATAAAGTACCATGCATACCATGCAGGGTCCCACAGGTTGCATGCTGGAACAGAGTAAACAAGCAGGGGCTGCTGGGGAGAGACTCTGTAGTAACAAGAGGGTGCAGTGACCCCCGTTTCCCATAGGAGAATATGATTAACTGGTTTGAACAATTTCACAGGCTGGCAGGGAAGTCAAACCTGTTGGGTTGAGGATCTGTTAGAGTGTAGCTGGTCCAACTGCTGCAGGGACTAGTGGGTGGGGAGTGTAATAGCAGGGAAACTTGCAGTGAAGACTCTGGGGCCCTGTGAAGCTTAAAGATGTCAAGGCAGCAACTGCAACTTCATTTCAGGCCCCAAAGCTCTATCCCCTGGATCCATCCTGAATTTCATCCACTTCTCACCCCCTCCATGTCTCTATTGGGTGCCAGTTCTCACCTCCCTCACCTGTTCTACCCCAATGGCCTCCTGTGCAGTACCTATACTTCACTCTTCTCTCCACTGCCCAACACCACCATAGCCCATAGACTTTACCCACATCTATGATAAATGTCTGCATTTTCTACTCAAAATGCATCATTATACTCACATCACACTTTGAATAAAATAAAAACCCTTGGCATGGCCTATAGGATCCTATGAGATCTGGGCTCCACTTCCTTTCTTTCCCAACATCAGTTCCTGACTACTCTTCTCATTGAACACTCGGCTCCAGCTACACGGTCTTCTTTCCTTCCCTCCACTATGTCAAGCTACTTGTAATCTAAGGGCCTTCACACTTACTGTTTCTCAACATGAAGTCATCTCCCAAAAAATATTTGCAAAACTGCCCCTTTTCATGATTCAGGCATCAGGTTTAGCATCACCAGGCTGTTCTTACCATGCTTTATCTTCATCATAAAACTCATCCCTACTGGATTTTATATTACACATTCTTTTTGTTTGTGTAGCTCCTACTGCGATATACATTACAAGGCAGGAGATCTTTTCTGTCTATTTTCTACTATATTCTCAGCATCTAGAATGTACCAAATATATAATAAGCATCCAATGAATATTTGTTAAATGAAATAATAAATGAATAAAGGATATGTGTAAAAATGAACAAATGAAATTATCTGTATCATACTTGGCACAAAATAGAGAAATATTATCTACCCTCATTAGTAGGATTATTAGCATTATAGGCTGACCTTTTCCTAATTATGAGCATGCACTGGGGGTCATATTCTGATTAAGTTTACTTGTTATTATGACTTAGAAGCCTCTGAGGAATGGCACACTTCTTAATGTCAGGCATATCTCATCTTTATTCTTATTTCTCCCCAGCAGCTACACTAAGCAAACACTAGGTGCTTAATAATTAAGAAGCACACATACCATGTGTCAATTCCCAGTCTAAGGACTTTATATTTATTAACTGACTTAATTCTCATAAAAAGCTTGTGAGATGGATACAGATGGACACTCTTGATATCTTTATTTTACAGATGAAGAAATTGAGGAACAGAGAGGATAAGATATTTTCCCAAGGTCAATTCAGTTAATAGATTTGTCAGCCAGGGTTCTGCCAGAGAAACAAAACAAACTGAGAGACAGACAGACATAGAGACAGAGATAGAGAGAGAGAAAGAAACAGAGAGTTCAAAAAATTGTCTCATGTGATTGTATAGTCAGCCTGGGCAAGTCTGAAGTCTGTGGGGCAGACGAGCAGCAGGCTAGAAACTCCCAGGCAGGAACTGAGGCTGCATTCCACAGGAGGGATTTCTTTTTCCTTGGCGAAACCTGTTTTGCTCCTAAGGCCTTTCAACTGATTAGATAAGGCCCACTCAGATTATCGAAATAATCTCCTTTACTTAAAGTCAATTGACTGTAGATGTTAAGCACATCTACAAAAATGCCTTCACAACACCTAGATTCATGCTTAATTGAATAACTTGGCCTACATAACTTGACACATAAAACTAACCATCACAGTAGATTTGAATCCAACCTTCTGACTTCAGGCCTAAATTCTTAAGCATTGTGATACTCTGTGTTTCAACCAGTATTTTTTGAATGATTAAAAATGAAAGAATGACTCCATCATGACAAAATGGATGACTGTTGTACTTCCTGAAATAACTGTATTCTCCCTCTTACCTGTCCTCAGCCTTGTTGAATACTTCAATTTGTAACTTGTTTCCAGGATTCTTTGAGCAGGGCCATTTAAAATATATTTGAAAAGAGATTTGATGTGTGAAGCTTACTCGTTTTCTAGCCAGAGGTCTCTCTATATGTTAGGGATTTGTAGTGGAAAACTCACAAATGGAATTTCAACACATCTGAATTCAAATATCCTGGTTGCCTGACAATAGGATTGGCAGCCTAACAACTTCCAAGCTGACACCATCTTGCTTTCCTGGAGAGAGTGTCTAAAAGCAATTTACACATTACAGAGGGCTGAGAGTGTCTTTTCTTTATCTGCCATAGAGAGCACAGTAACCAATATCAGTATAGACAGTCAGAAAGTTACCTCTATATCCTCCTTAGACTGACTCAAAAGTTGAATTTTGAACATCAATCTCCTTCTTATCACTCCTCTACTTGCTTAGAGGCTGCCATCTTGCTTCCTAAACCACCAATCCATGCCTTTTCCTACGTATTGTCAGGAATTCATGACACCTAGGAAGTATTAATTAAGCCTTGGAGGATGCGAGAATTTTCTTTTGCTCAACTATTTTCCAGGCCTACTTCATTTCCTTTTGAACCAATCAACTGTTTGCAGCTTCTGCAGACTGAGCTTTTGAATAAGAGGTCTGAAATGAAAGCATATCTGAGAATGAACACCTGGAAATGAGTACGCTGAGTGTAGTCCCTGTTTGAGGCTGTTGTTAATTCTTTTTAATTCTCTCAGATACTATAGAATGCTACTTAAATTTGTTACTCAATTTCCTTTAATAAAAACGGGATAATTGAATTCAGTAAATATTGGCTCAGTGTTTACTTCACAAAAAGTACTCTGAGGGAAAAAAGGTTGAGTAGAACACAGTCCCTTGAAAAACTTTAACTATAAGAGGGGAGGAAAATACACAAATCTAGGGTAGGTGCATAAGAGAAGTTAAAGCTATGAACATTCATGAAGGCAGGAGCATTTCAGACTCTTTCTCTCAGGGGATCGATATCTATAGGCTGGCCTTGAGCTGAGCACTGGCAATCCAGTGAGTGCTTAACAAAAAAATTAATATCCCTCTTTATGTTTGAGAAGCCAGATAATAAACAAATGATAAGTACATGAGAATTTCAGCGAAAACTAGACAAACCAACGGATATGGAATTTCTCAGGGAAGGAATTATTTTCTACACGATAATTCAGGACATCCTCTTTGCAAAGGTAACATCTGAGCTCAGTCCTGAATTTTAAGAAGCAGACATTTGGAGCTAAGTAGATTCTACACAGATTGAGCCATACATGTAAACTCTCTGAGGGATATATATACTTCAGTTGTCCAAGGAACAGAAAGAAGGCCCACAAAGCAGGAATATATAATATAATAATCCAGGAAAGAAGAGTAGGCAGTGAAGCTGAGGAGGCACCAGAGACCCTATCACCTGGAACCATTGCAAGCCACTGTGGGGTTTTAAGCAAGGACTGAAATGATCTGATTTATACTTTTACAAAATCACATTGGTTTCTGAATGGAGAATTATTCATGTGGGTCATAAATGGAACTAGAGAGACCACTTGGAAGGCTGTCTGCTTTGGCCATCCGGGCCAGGTGCTGGCTTGGATGAGAATAGGCACTGGGGAGATGGTAAGTTCTTGGAATCTGGGTAACATTTTTTGGTAACATAATCGATACTTGTTGACAAATAGTGGAAGAAGGGAAAAGAAGAAATCAAACAGACCCCTATGTTTTTTCCCAGGCAACACGGTGCTTGAAGACGCCATTCACTGAATTGGGAAGTGCCCTGAGATAAACGGATTCAGCAACATATAGAAGCACATTTTATACAAGATGAGAAACATGGACAAAGTCCTGGAATCAAGAAAGGAAGCAAAGCTTTCAGGAAAGTCAGTGAACATTTGGCTGGAAAGCAATGTACATGTCAGGAAGCTAGGGGGCACTAGACTGAAGAGGCCAAGGTTGTATATCGAGGCTGTATAATATTGAAGGCCATGGATGCTGTGGTTAGGTTGAAGGGGGTAAGTATTAGACAAGGAAGCCACAAATAATTCAAAAAATAAGAAAAACTGGAAGATCCTTATGCACAGACTTATTGCTGCCTTAGTAAACCCAGAAACCAAAGGGACCCAAGTTGGCCACTCAAAAACCACACAGGCCAAGTACAGAAAGCACCTATAGGCCATCAAAAACTACCCAAGCTTTGTCAGGACCCTTGGAGGTGATTTTTATGGACCCACTTCCTGTGAATGCTGCTCTTCATGGCAAGCAGATGGGCACCTACTTATTGAACAGTGGCAGAGTAGACTCCCTTCCTGACAATCCCATTGTGTGGGATCCAGAATCTTAGTAGCCATCATTAACAACAAAAAGGCTATCAAGAATAAGCTATCTGAAACTCTCAATACCTCTATAAAGTACATCTAAAATATCAACTTAAAGAGAACTTGGGGTTATCTCATTCTCTTTCCAAAATGCACTGTTGAAACATTTTCCCCACCTAAACAAGGGCCACGATTTTCAAAGAAAGAAGAAACCACACCCTCTCCTCACCACCAGGCTGCATCAAGATGGCCTGGAGACCATTCAGGCCGAGCACGGTGGCTCACGCCTGTAATCCCAGCACTTTGGGAGGCCGAGGAGGGCGGATCGCGAGGTCAGGAGATTGAAACCATCCTGGCTAACATGGTGAAACCCCATCTCTACTAAAAATACAAAAAATTAGCTGGGCGTGGTGGCGGGCGCCTGTAGTCCCAACTACTCAGGAGGCTGAGGCAGGAGAATGGTGTGAACCTGGGAGGCAGAGCTTGCGGTGAGCTGAGATCGCACCACTGGACTCCAGCCTGGGTGACAGAGCAAGACTCCGTCTCAAAAAAAAAAAAAAAAAAAAAAAAGATGGCCTGGAGACCATTCAAACCACACATCTACCTCCCGGAATTGCTGAAACACCTGCCTGCCCCACCTCCTTGCTCAGGGGTATGTGGCTCCCCACCTTTAGAAGGATCCACATGGAAAAACGGAAAGCTGAGACCCTCTGAGTCAGGGTGCTACAGGCACTTGCTTTTTGTCCATTTAAGTCACTGATATGCAATTTTATATCAGGAGGCAGAGTCTAAGGAAAAGAAAAAGGATCAGACAGCTTTTTAAAACCAAATTATTGCCTCTCTGACAGATACCACTGTGCTGCTTACAAGTATTTTTCCTATTAAGTTTTAGCAAGTACAAGGGCTATAGTAAATAAGCTTTCATCTGCAGAAGCTTTTCAAGGAACAAATAAGGAGCAATGCAAAGTAATCCTGGGAGAAGTTTAAAGAGAGATAGTATCACCTGAATTTAGAGTAATAGAATAGAAGGAAAAGTAGAAACCTATATATCATTGCTTTGGGGAGAGGGGCAAATCATTCTTCTTTCTAATATATAATTTATATGCAAATTGTTGCTATTATAAAAATAATTACACCTATTTGGATTGGAAATATATATATTGGAAATATATATTATATACATAAATATATATATATAAGATTACATATATATATATATATATATATATATGAGATTACATTTGAGGCAATGAACAAAATCTGACATTAAGTAACAATACCTTGAGACATTTAGGAAGGTTTTGCCATCAAATAGTTAATAGAGAATTCAGTTTTTACTTTCTTATTTTGAGTTTTTCTTTTTTTCTCTCGGCTAGAGGAGAGAGATGATTTCTGTGGCATATGATGGTAGACTTGTTGCGAGGTAATATTTTTATTTTTTCAAGGCTCAACTAAACTTTTTATGCAGTAATAACCACATTTCCAGGCGAAGTTAGGAAACCTCATAATATTACACATGAAAAAGAAACAACAAGGCCAGGAGAAAGCTGGAGTTTGCACTGGTTTGAAACAAGCCGTGCATAGCTAATCAGTCAGAAAACCCTGGATTACAACCAAACCATAACAGAAGAATATAAATGAACACAGGGCATGTGAATGATTCTTGCTGGGGAAAAAAAAAAAAACTTGAATTATCAAGTAGTTTTCTGAAAATTGAAAAATAGCAAACACTCAATTATTGGCAGCACACGTCCTCGATTAGGCAAATCTGTGTGTCAGTCAACCAGAATATACAATAGAATAATTTAGGTTCATTCTCTCTCAATCTACAAACATAATCATTTTCACATGGAAACTTGGCAATGTCACACCTCATTTCTCAGCAGACTTAAGAACAGTGTGCAGTCTTGATGTGTTTTGGATCACCTTTACAAAATGAATCCCAGTACATTTCCACTCCCCTTACAGATTGTTATCACGTACAATTAAATCTAAACTGCGCTTGTCAAAACAAGATAACAAATCACAGTCCCTGGTGCAGTAGCCCTAGATTTCTTTTTAATCATCCTTTGTCACCTGCTCTCAAAGTTTAGCAATTGAACCATTTGCAATACAATCCCAATACTTACCAATAAGATAGCCATATTTAAAACTTTACACCTACAAATAATTAGTACCTAACAGCTTTATAGGATGTTTAATGAAGTGGCAGTAATTTTCCAGAAATAAAACTTCAGAAAAGTGACAATTCTTTTTTTTTCTTTGTCTTTCTGTTTTGGAAGCTTGTATTATGATAAAATAAAACCAAAGCCTAATTTAGAATCTAAGATCTTTAGAGGAAGAATACAGTTTTACATATGCATCAACAGGCTGAATGACTTTGTTCTTTTCCAGTTTATCAGTTAAGATGGGCTATGGCACCAAATCTCAGTGGCTTAACATGACAAAGATTATTCTTCGTGCATGCTAATACCTAATATAAAGTAGCAGTGGAGGCCTTGCCCAATGTATTCATTCAGGCAGGGACCAAAGTGAACAGAGGCACCATCTCAATACATGCTTCAAAAGTATAGAAAGGAAAGCCACACATATCACTTCTGTTCAATGTTCACAAATCTTTGGCAAAAGCAACTCACAGAGCCAAGCCTATATTCAAAAGGAGGATAGATGTATTAGTCCATTTTCGTACTGCTATAAAGAAATACCTGAGACTGGGTAATTTATAAAGAAAAAGAGGTTTAATGGACTCAGAGTTTCACGTGGCTGGGAAGGCCTCACACTCATGGCAGAAAACAAAAGAGGAGCAAAGGCATGTCTTACATGGTGGCAGGAAAGAGAGTGTGTGCAGGGGAACTGCCCTTTATAAAACCATCAGATCTTGTGAGACTTATTCACTATCAGGAGAATAGCATGGGAAAAACCACCCCTATGATTCAATTACCTTCTACGGGGTCCCTCCCCATGACATGTGGGGATTATGGGAGCTACAATTCAAGATGAGATTTGGGTGGGGACACAGCCAAACCATATCAGTAGAGATGTACAATCCTACCACATGCCTAGAAAGCTACCTATTTCCAGTATTGAGGCAATAGTTTTATAAAATGTTCAATATTCCATATAGAGAAAACCTGAAATTATCAATAACAAAGTAAATAAATGAACCACAGAAGAAAATACTCTTCTATTTTAATTAGAATCATACATATTCATTTTCCCCTTTAGGTCCCCTACTTACACATCAATCAATGAACGACTATAATCATAAGTGACAGAATGGATTCTTACCCTGCCAGTGTTGTGTGGTCGATGCTGGTATCCAGAGATCTAGTCTGGGAGCCCAGAAATGCAATAGGTTACTGACCATTGTAATACTAAAGGGAGCTTGACCATGTTGTTCATAGGAAGTTTTGCCTCTGCCCATTTGACACAGCCATTCTGATGTGATTGTTTTATCCAGGGAGACATAGACAGCTATTTTGACACATCTACTTTGACACAATCTTGTCAAAATTGCAAAGGCCAGATGTAATAATATTTTTTATTGTTGTTAAAATATGTAACAGACATTTCTAACCTTCCAAAGCCTTCCTTAACACCAATATACACTCTGGCAAATCATAGCAGAATGAAAACATTCTTTGTGTATTATGTTTATCATGTAATAGTTATAAATTCTTGTCACTGACCTTCATCCTATTATTGAATTTCTCTCCATTCTTTAATGTCAACTCCTCTCTTGTGTTTGCTAGCACTTTCAAACATTCTCTACCCTCCTCATTCCATCCCAGAGTCAGCCCCTTCCTCGCTTCTCTTCACTGATGTTGTCTAGCCTCAGCATGTACAATCACTGAAAATTATTCATAATATATTTTTGTCATCTGTAAATCCATGTTTTGCCTTGACAGGAGATTTTGTAAAATATTCATAATAATTGGTACTCATTAAGTGTTGGACCAAAGATTGACAAAATAATTTCACAATTAATCCACAGGAATTTGAGAGCTACTCTTCTCAGATACTTACAGAGAGTTTTATTTTTGTATTCCTTCTTTACATTTGAGATTTTTCTATCACTTCTAACCATCACAATGGCAACCTGTTCTTTCCTTCTTTTGTAATGTATGTGTCCTTTATCTTTTCAATGTTAGACTGTGAGTTCCATCAACAAGTTCCCAAATGAAAGTATCCCTTTTTAAATTTTGTTTGTTTGTTTGTTTGTTTCTTTCTTTTTTTTCTTTTTGAGACGGAGTCTCACTGCTCTGTTGCCCAGGATGGAGTGCAATGGCGCAATCTCAGCTCACTCTAACCTCCGCCTCCCAGGTTCAAGTGATTCTCCTTCCTCAGCCTACCACGTAGCCAAGATTACAGGCACGCACCAACACGCCCGGCTAGTTTTTATATTTTTAGTAGACACGGGGTTTCACCATATTGACCAGGCTGGTCTCGAACTCCTGATCTCATGATCCACCCGCCTTAGCCTCCCAAAGTGCTGGGATTACAGGTGTGAGCCACTGCTCCCAGCCTGTTTGTTTGTTTCTAAAGTTGATAGATGCCTTGAACTAGGGGACCATTTATTATCATTATTTATTGAGTTACTAAGAAATGACTTAAGATGGCATGAAAATAATGGAGCCTGACATTGTCCCTGATCTTGTATGTACATGTGGCTGGTGAGTATGCACATAAGCAGCTCATAGATGGATAGATATATAGATAGTAGACTCAACCAATTTTAAATTGGATGCAGTCTTTCAATTTTGTTGCCTTCTGAGACTTTAAATGTACATTTTAGTTGATAATACAGCATTTTTATTCTTTTAAAATGACCATAAAAGAGTGTTACATGTGGGGTGGTGGTCACAGGTAAGTATCAGAAATACACATCTCAAAACATTACCTAATAATGAATAATAGAGTTTTAAATAAGGGGAAAAAATAGCAGTAGGACAGAGGCCAGGAATGAAATGTATACCGTCTTTGTGTACATTACTCATAAGTATATAAATGAACTTAGCAAGTTTGTTCTTTCTTATACATTAAAATATCTTAAAGTCAAAATTTCTGCTTCAAATTGTCAAAATGTGGTTTATATTTCCCAAGATTGTATATCTGAATAACAATTCTATTTATTTCAAATGATCTGCAGACTAACCTCAATGTGCAATGCACTGTGCTTAAGTGTTTTAGAATAGATTAGAAAAAAACACAGCGCTTGACCTAAAGATCTCCTCAACTGAAAAGATAGGTATAGTAAGTACCATTGAGGGTAGAGAGTCACTAGCCCTGGACGATGGCTCTTGGACTTCAGAGAAGGGAAAGCTAATTTAACAGACTTAGGCCAATGATTTAGAAGTCCACTGTTTCAAAGAGAAATGTATATGCATTCTCACATATGGCTATCCTTTGGAGGTTGGACTTGGGTTCATTATTCAGAAAAATTTGAAAGCTGAATCCACCAGGCAAGTTTAAGTGTGAATTCCCCCAAATTTATTTTCTGAGCATGCAAAATTTGATCTTCAAAATATCAAATGTGTGCAGAAGACACTCTGTGCTGAGATGCACGCATCTGTTGAAGTGCCAACTGGTCTGGCCAAAGAAAGAACAGCTGCCTGAGTCTTGAGGCAGAGATAGGTTGGAGACATCTCAGCCTCCAAGGCTAGTTGACTTAAAACATGGTCGGTAAGAAGAAAAGCCTCACCCTTATCCTGTGCCTTCAGCATCAACATCTGTTTCCTAAGTTCTCAGTGAACAGCCTGCTCCTGTTTCTTCACAGAAAATATAAATAATCAGCATTTTTCAAATAGCAGCCTCATGGTACCTGCCAAACAGAGGCCATGTATTTAGCATGTATTTACTAAGAGAAGCTTTCTTCCCATCATGGGCCTCAACAGAGTGTTCTACTCTCCTAGGTAGACACCTGGAGTTTAATGCTTCAATTGCATTGCCAGGTATGCTACTTTTTGCTGTTATTCTCTTGTATGTCATTGTCTAATATATATATATATATATATATATATATATATATATATATATATATCATATGTTACATAAGTGAAGGGTGAGTTGTGGAGAGAAAGAGTTTCAACAGTTCCTATAATTAGGTTTTCTATCTATTAGCTTTTATTAGGTTATAAAAATGAGCTCCATAATTAAGATTCTGTGGTCCCCCCTCTTAAGGACTCAGTATAATATTTGTTGAATATGGTTGAAGTCCACCATTTGTATCATGGAAATGCCTCCTTGGAAAAGTATGTAAATAAAGTCACTCTAAACATCTTAACCCTAGGCAAAATTGTAAAGTAGGTTCATGTTTTATCTTCAATGATGTCTTTTTTCTCTAAATCCTTTCTTCATTAGATTCTAATTTTTTGAATTCCCACACCAATGGGAAAACTAGTGCCTCCTGATGCCCCATCCCTCCAGTCACAGGGGAAAAAAAAAAAAAGCTACTCTGATAAATTCTCACATTCAGCAAGTTTACTAGTCCTAAACAATGGGAACACAATGGATTGCTTCTGTCAAGTTGCCTATAGTCTAGTGAGGGCAACAGATATGTAAACAACACCTCCTCTCTACAATTACAGTCTTACAATAATAATAATCAGTCTTACAATAAAAGGAAGCTCAAGTTGCAACTGGAATACATGGGGCATCCGTCACCCAGACTCTTTAGACAGCGTTCTGGAATTGGTGACAATTATTTTGAATCGTGATGAAAAATCAGATGATATCAAAGCAAAAATGGGTTTATTCCAAGCAGAGGCAACAGCATGTGCACAATCACAGAAATGAAAAAGGGGATGACCATCAGGAGTGTAGCCCCTCCCAAGATGGGTTCACCTAAAGCCAGGTAGAGCCAGCTGGAGCCGAAATCCCAGATTCGGGCCTGTGGTTTTGGGCTCCACACACTACAGACAGGCCAGACACACAGTCCTGACCTCAGTCACTCTAACACTCCACAGTTTTTGTCCTAGAAAATCCACAAATTCTTCATGCTCCACCTCACTGATTAAATTAAAATTAAGCCCACTATTAGCAGTCATTTGAATTCTTTGTATGATCAGCATATCAAAAATAGGAAAATTGAATAATGATACAACTATAATAAACATTTCCGAGTACCACGTCAGGCACTGTTTATAGAATGTACACGTATTAAATATTTTAATCCTCACAACCCTACAAAGTAGGTGTGCTGATTATCCATTTTGTGAGGCGTGAAGAGATGGTGCTGATAAGCGGTGTAACTGGCATGCTGAGCCCAGCACCAACCTCCCACACGTCAGAGCACACATCATTTCTCTGCTTTGAGCTGAGGTTTACGGGATCATATGCTTGGATGCTGCTCCTGATCCCCAAATCCTAACTCTAGACTTCCTGATGGCAACAGAAGGAGCAAATTATAGACTTTAGAACATTTAGTTTTTATTCCTATTTTCAGGAATTAACCCACGCCAGCCTCACAATGTCCCTAGAGAGATATGTACAATTGTCCCATTTTATAAATGGAAAGCCACTGCAGGTTTCTAAGCAGAAGAGGAACAAAATCAAGTTTGCACTGTGCAAAGATCATTCCAGCTACAGTGTACAGAATGGATTAAAAAGAAGGAAGGGTGAATGTGAGGAGAGGGGTTAAGAGGCTATTGCAGTGAGAGGGGTGAGAGATGATGGTGGCTGGGCCTCAGGTGGGGGCAGTGAAAAGGAGAGAAATGAGCACATTCATGAGCCCTTTAGGAAGAGAACCCTCAGTTCACCCTCCACACAGCAGCAAGATTTGGAAGGCAAGTCAGATAAAAACTGTCCTCAATTTAAATCCTTTCAAAGGCTTCCTGGTGCCCTTGGGATGGAATCTGGAATCATTTCCAACAAGACTGTCTCCAGGCCTCTCTCTGCTGTCTACATTGCCAGCCCCTGGCTCTCCGTTTCCATGTTTTTCGCGTGCTAGTTCCTCTGCCTGAAGCCCTCTTCCGACAACTTCCACACTGAGGGCTCCTCCTTGTTTTTTAAGCCTCAGCTTAAATATCCCCTCTTCCCAGCAAACTTCCTGGACCATCCCATCAAAGTAAGTACCACACTATTACCCACCTCAATGTGTCATCCTTTCCTTTCCCAGGCCTCAGAGCAATTTTTCATCATTTGTCTGTTTCTCGTTTACTATCTTTGTTTGTCATGAAGAATGTAAGATCATGAGAGCAGGAGACCTATCTGCCTTGTTCATCTAGCACAGTGCCTGCCCTGCCATGTAGGGAGTTCTCAGTAAATAAACTTACCAAATTCACAAAGCAATACCTATGGACAGCTTGGGAAGCTCCCACTTTTTAGCAGACAGAGTTGGCTAGGTGATGGTGACCTTCTCCAAGGACCAGGTTTGGTGGAAAATAATCAGATTTTAGGTCCAGAAGCTACGTGTTTAACATCCCCAAGATTTTTCCAAGAAGGTAACAAGAGCAAATGGCCTATAAGTTTTCAGACAATATGTACGGCTTGCTAAATTGTCTTTTTACTGTATTGTCTGTTATACCCATATTTTGTTTCAATTTCTTAAAAGTTGCCAGCACAAGGAGAGGCCACCATATTTAACTAGATGATCAAAATAGTAGAAGGTCAAATTGAGCTGCATTTTGATTACCAAGGAGATTTTTCTGATTACTAAGGGAGAGACCCTAAGGGATAGGTACAGTTTTAATTAGTTATTAAATTATTTCCTTTTACATTCTGGAGAATTTTCTATTTGAAATCCCACTTCCAGTGATTAATCTTTATCATTCTCCATAGAAGGCAATGTTTAGAAAATTGTATAATCCCTATATTCTAACTCAGGAAATTGAAGTAGGACGAGATTACCCTGGCCAAGAAAGAGAGTGATTTTATGGCTGAGTTGGTTTCAAATTCAGAGTATATCCCAGGCTTTCAACACTCTACTAATGAACTGTGTACTATTTTCATTTCTGTTTGCTTACATGAGTATTCACCGAGCCACCAGCACCATATAAGATCAGTATCCAAGCTACAAAGTCTTCTCAAATTGCTAACACCAGACATAGTTCAGATTTTAAATACCAGGAAGCAACTGGGAACAGCTGCTTTTGAATCAGACATAAATCTAAGCAATGCTGCAATATAGCAAAAGGGGAAAAAAGACCTTGTCTCATTAAATAGCTAACAGGAGAGTGTATCTGATAATAAAATCTTGGCAGAACATAAAATACCTGTTTACTGCCAAAATCTAGTCACACAACATTAAGGTTACCTATTTAAGCACAGAGGACTGGCTTCTCATCATATATAATTCTATCAAGGAGTCTCCCTCATTGCCTTTAGAGCGGGTAGAAACATGACTGCCAAGATAACCAGGACCCATCCTCACAGGAATTTATAGATAAAAATTAATTTCTCAAATGGTGTCCAAAAGCAAATCAGTGACTAATGGAGACTATGGAGCAAAAGCATAACCAACCTCCTGGAGCCTGTAGCAGCCAAAGCTTTTGAATAATTTTCCAGGGCAGCTCCTTAGTAGAGCACATAGACAAAATCCCATCTGGGTGTTATCAACAGGAACTATACAGACATGGTCTGTTTATTTTTCTTCTTCTTCTTTTTCATGGCTGTCCTCCAATTATTGTATTTGGGTGTCTTCAGTTTGTTATAGGGCAACAAACTCATGACCAGAAAAAAAAGGTATGTGTATATATAGGTATGTGGGTGTGTGTGTATATACACATATATGTGTGTGTGTGTGTGTGTTTGTGTGTATATATATGTGTATATATATGTGTGTATATATATGTGTATATATATGTGTGTATATATACACGTGTATATATGTGTATATATGTGTGTATATATGTGTATATATGTGTGTGTATATATATGTGTATGTATATATGTAAAAAAGCTATATGTATGTGTGTGTGTGTGTGTGTATATATATATATATATATATATATATATATATATAGCCCTTTTTTTTACTTGTACACAGCCAAAAGATAATTTCAAGAACAATCCTGGGGAAAAATATCCCATGGGATATTTTTAATCAAGTAGCACAACATTGCTGATATAAATATTGCATAGGGACTGCCATGAAAATAACCCATTAGGTAAAATATTCCAAAATCGAATCTAATAAAGCTGGATAGAAAAATCCATTCTTCTGCTTTGGAATAGAATGTATAATACAACTAGGGAAATGTTCACATGCCATTAAACTCGACAAGCCTAGGGTAATCCAGAGCATTCACAGAAAAGCACAGTAAGAAATGGGAAAATGAAAGGGTGATAGCATTCTGCCATGGCCATGACTAATAGATCTACCTTCAAATAAAAGAAAAAGAAAATCAATTCAGTTAGAAAGATGTCAGGATGGAGCAATTATTCATGGCTAATTACCTCTTAAAAGATGATGACAATGGGTTAGTTTTCCCTGATATTGATGAAGGAAAACCTTTGGGGAAATCATTTGCAAAGGTTAGCAAGGATATGAATTATTCTCTGGTATGTTGGAAGGTAAAGCAGAGGGAAGAATAAGTAAAATACTACTACAGCCTAGTGAAGGTCATCAAGACAACTGAGCTGATACAATGAATTACCGTTTTCTAAAATCCAAACCTGTCATCAATGTGTCTCACAGTGAATTATTTCCTAGAAAAGATGATTTGTTATGAAATGTTCAGTAACTCACTAGACAAATGACTTTAAATAATTGTATTCAGTAGTACATTGTGAAAGCAAGATTAGATGTAGTTGTTCTACCTATAAATTAAGAATCCTTTTGAAACAATTACTATAGTACTATTTTAATGTGTGTTCTTGGCTTTGGCCTTAGAAAAGTTGGTGGTGTGTTTATTGACACCTGCTCACAGAATTCACCTGCAAAAAATAAAAAAAAATGGTGGTTTTTGCAGGCAGTCTTTGAATATAGGTTAATTATAGATTATAGCCTAGAGCTCTGATCAAAGACCATGCATATTTGTAAGAAATGAACAGACTGTGGCATATTTGGTCCATTCATTTTCATCATCAAAAGCACCTATAACTAACAAGAGGAGATGTATATCAAAGAAAACCTTTCCCCTTGGTATGGTGAAGCAGGGGCTGCCTACTGTACACCAAGATTTTAAATCAACCACTATTTAAACTCTCTGTCCAAAATACATACGCAGTTGGCTCTCTGTAGTCATGGGATCCACATCTGCGGCCTCAACCAACTACGTATTAAAAATATTCAGGAAAAACACAGACGGTTGTGTCTGTACTAAACATGTATGAATTTTTTCTGGTAATTATTCCCTAAACAATGAAAAAAACAACTATTTACATAGCTTTTATATTGTATTAGGTCTTACAGATAATCTAGAGATGATTTAAAGTGCATGGGAGGATGTGAGCAAGTTATATCCAAATACTACATCATTTTATATAAGAGACTTGAAGCATCTGTTGATTTTGGTATCCTCAGGGGATCCTGGAACCAATCCTCCATGGATACTGAAGGGTGACTGTATATGTATATAAATGGATTTGCATATACTAATGTTTATCTATGAGCTCATATTTAAGGTCATGTGTTACCCCCAGACAAAAAGACATGCCACTGAGAACCATTAATAATGGCTGATGTACAGCCACACTTTGAGCAGAAAACATGTGTGTATTTGCTCTTGTCTAAAGCACAGTGAACAAAATAAAGATCATTAGCTAGTACTCTTTAGTCATCCGGTCTTTGACACTAAACTCGAGTCAGTTACTGAGACAACAGGGTTAATTCCTGCTTGCACAGAAATTTATTTTTCCTGACTTGTTGAAACCACAGTTGCAAATCCTAGTTTGAAAAACAGTTAAATGATTTCGTCTTTCATCGGGCATTTTACTAGTCTCCCCTCTGTTGTTTTTTTTTTAATTTATTATTATTATACTTTAAGTTTTAGGGTACATGTGCACAATGTGCAGGTTAGTTACATATGTATACATGTGCCGTGCTGGTGCACTGCACCCACTAACTTGTTATCTAGCATTAGGTATATCTCCCAATGCTATCCCTCCCCCCTCCCCCCACCCCACAACAGTCCCCAGAGTGTGATGTTCCCCTTCCTGTGTCCATGTGTTCTCATTGTTCAATTCCCACCTATGAGTGAGAATATGCGGTGTTTGGTTTTTTGTTCTTGCGATAGTTTACTGAGAAGGATGATTTCCAGTTTCATCCATGTCCCTACAAAGGACATGAACTCATCATTTTTTATGGCTGCATAGTATTCCATGGTGTATATGTGCCACATTTTCTTAATCCAGTCTATCATTGTTGGACATTTGGGTTGGTTCCAAGTCTTTGTTATTGTGAATAATGCCGCAATAAACATACGTGTGCATGTGTCTTTATAGCAGCATGCCCTAACATCACAATTAAAAGAACTAGAAAAGCAAGAGCAGACACCCTCTGTTGTTATTTCCCACTACTCCAGGTTGACTGAGCAGTTCCCAGACCTTCCCAGCTAACCCCAGCACTTGGCAGCTTTTGCCTGAAGCAGTTTTAATTGTGTCAGTCCCTCTACCTGCAGTGCTGTCTCTCCCTGCTCTCCTTTATATATCTCTTATAGACCAATACATACCTCTACTCTTTGTTACTGTAGCTTATTTATACCTCACTTTTCTAGCACAACCCAGGAAGCCTTCTCTGACTGCAGCAGCACACAGTGAGCCCACCATTCTCTGGCAGTCCATACTGTCAGACTTCACATTCTCTTACTACCTCGTGTGATTGTTTGTCTTTAATAATTATGTCAGTTATAAACCACTTGAAAGCAGGCCAGTGCATAACACATCTCTGTGTCCTTAAAAATAATAGCATCATATCTCATTTATAGTAGGTGATCACAATACATTTTGATTCATGAACGGATTGATTTTAAATGGCTTTCAATGTTTCTCCAGATTTTATGTGGGCAAATTAGCCTATAAGCAGATGGCATGCATATAAGCAATTGGATGAATTTCTGTTAACCATAACATACACGCCAAAATTCTACATCTTGATGTTACTGGATAATAGAATTACTCTTAATTAAGTCAATAATGTGAAAAACAAAATGTAGAAAACAGTCGTTATTATCTTAGCTAAAATTTGCCCTTGTTGAGATCATTATTTTATGTTCAGAAATTCAGTGATCAAGAAAATGGTAACTCCAAGTTAATTTTCCTTTCGTTGTTCTTATTTAAGAATGTTCATTCATTGCTTTTCAGAAAAGCTATTAAGAAAGAGGAAAAGTTGAAGACAGAAGCTGAATAAAGAAATCTTTCAATGGAAGATACCTGCAATGAAACAACTCTTCCCTTCTTTTTAAAAACACTTCTAGAAATGGGAAAAAAAATGAGGAAACAGATCGAGGAGGTGTCAGACTCTAACACTCTCAAACCTGAATATGGAGTACAGTATAATGAAACAACAAAGTCCCCTTGCTAAGTCTTATCAAACATTTCTGAAAACATCCATTAGCCTCTTTTTCCTTTCAATATGTGACTGTTCTGCCAGAGTGTTGCTTTTTAGCTGGACATTGTAATTCAACAATGAGAAAGAAAATCCTCCTTTTACCACTTAACAGAATCAAGACATTAATGGGATCAAATTGTCATGGTCCAGAGGGATTCCAATAGCTGATTTTCTATCCTCAGCTGTGTAAGGGAATTCACGATGTCTATTTGTTCATGCGTATTATAAACATTTTCAACGTCTTTTGTGAAAATTTCATTATAACCAGCTAAGGGCATTGGTTTTTCAAACCTCTGGAAGTGTTAAGAAGAGTTTGGGTAGACTGTCTTCTGAATAAAAGAATGATTACTCTGATTGTTCTTCCTAAGGAATATTTTAAGATTATGAATGCATTGTATCATGTGCATTTAACTCAACTCTACTTTTTTATGAGCATCTAGTGGGCTCTTAAAAACACAATAAAATTTGAGATAAAATTCCACAAAAACTCAGATAAGAGAAAATTACCTATTTCTGAATCCTCTTTGGAGAATGTTTTAGAGAGTTTGAAAAAGGACATTGATGGATTCCTGCAGAAGAAAGTTTAAGAAGTAATAATATCTGAGCTGAGTGGAAAAAAAAACAAAAAGATGCTGAAGTGTTTCCAGTGTATTCTGCTGATGCTTTAAGTTCTACACTGTAGTAATTGGAATGGGATTTCATTACGAGAAGTTTTTACCCAATCACTCCAACTGCATCCTTGTAAGAGCGATGCAGACTAAGCGTACCTGTGATGACCATTACCATCAAGTCTCCAGGGAAACAACTCACAAAGTTATCAAAGCTATAAAAGTATAGAGGAAAAGCATAACATGCTGCCAACAAGCCCAGCACTCCAAAATGCTTGAAGCTTTGAAGCTTTAAAATAAAATAAACAAATAAGTTACAGAATTCCACCTAAACAATCATGAAGAAAAATAGATACTTTATTTTGAAGATTTTAATACTACAAACAACACATTTCCCTTGAGAAACATTACTCATATTTCTTTCTTCATCAAAGAATATACAGATTTAGTAAGATTGTCAAGTACAGTGCAGTTGAAAGTTTAGGTAAAGTTAAAGTTAGCCATCAATGCAGATAATTCTATTAAAAGTTCTTTAAATATAATAATTATCTGTGCTTCTTTCATGTTTCTATTTTTGCTTCCAGAGGGGTATGTCTAAATAATAGTTGGGCAAGACATTTAATAGAAATCTGTTATATATGATGGCAAAATTCTCAACTCTAAGCTCTATACCTGGGATGCACATTTTCCTTCTTGTCCAGGGCTGTCTTGGAAATTCATGGGCTCTTAATGCAATGTGATAAGTGGTTTAAGGGCAAAAGGTGGTGTTAGCTGGTGGATCTTTTTTCTAGTCTTCTTAGTGGTCCTCATTCCAGCTCAATCTGAGAGGCAGTCTCCTGTTTTAAAGTTCCTGCTTGGTGAGGAAAGATGGAGTGCCCTAAATCTTTACTACCATAGGCAAGAGGATGTGCACACCAGTACAGCAGCCTCAAGTCTGCCTTCTTCAGAGCTGGACTTTACCAGCTTCTGCCATGTTGCCCTCAGGGCTTAATGGCATTGGTCAAGCCTAAACCACTCTGGTTCTATCTGGAATTGACCAACAGCGGACCAAGAACATCTGGTTTGTACCTCCTAACTTGACTTACTGTGTGAGGTAAGAAAACCGAACTTAACTACTGCTAGCAGAATCCAAAGACAAAGGAGAGAACAAAGGTGAGGGGGCAATTTTAAAAACTTCAAATAGCAGGTGGTTCTGAGTATTTATTTTATAGTAAATACAGCAGACTCCTGTTGTCTGTCTAGCCCTAATCTTCAGCAGAGCTGAAGCTCTGCTCTTGAGGGTCAAGGAAGGCAGGGGCCCTCTTCTCTCCCAGAAAAGAGAGAGAACCCTCCTAGGGAAGAGGGAGGAGGACAAGGACAGATTTGTACATCCCTGGAACTCTCTGAGCCCAGAGTTCATTCCTTCTCCATTTTTAGAGTATTATTCCTCTTTAAATATACATATTCTATCCTCGATTCTTTTTTCCCACTCCAATAACTCTCCTCAAAAAAAGTCTGGACACTTAGCTCCAATGATCAGGGAGGATTCAATTTTTTTGAAGGCAGAAATTTATGCAATTTTGAAGAAAGCAAAGTTGCAAATACGAAATTAGGTATGAAAGTGAAGGTTTACTAAGAATAAGAAAAGAAAACACAACACATTAGTGGGTAGGTCATTGCTGGTCCTAAGTGCTACCCACCAGGCCCCTTCTACCGTCAGAAGATTTAGACCGGGGCTGCCACTGCTACCAAAACTACGAGGCCTACCCTCACTCCCACTCTGTCGATTTCCATTTTTCACATAATTGTGCTTTAGAAAATTTCCCCTTTTGCAAATAAGGTGCCTAGTTAGTTGAGAGATTTCACTAATGCTTATGGGTCTTTTGTGCAATATTTCATCAAGCTGTTGTATATCCTGTTTGATAACTACAAAAGGAAATGAACACAGTTATTACAATTTTAAAAAATCTTTCGGACAAATCTTTAGTTTCTTTTTTCCAAGGGTTCTATTTTCTTTTACATACATTTCTAAACCACAACCACATGTAAAAATGAATTTTATTTTAAAGGCTCACCATTGCTCTGTAAAATGCACATACATTTGCAAGATAGATAAAATATAGACTACAAATTGCTCTCAGTAGTTAAAATTCAATTGCATTGATGAAATATGGGAAAAGGTTCGTTTTCTGGTGCTGTCTTTGGGTTTTTTGAAATCCTGGTTGCTGGCTTACTCACTAATTTGATAATTTGCAATAGGCTTCCCAGTCATTAGTGCAAATTAGCAAGGTTTAGCTATAATGTGAATATTAATATCTTCATTTAGAACCATTCCACGTGCTTTCTCCTGGTTTCTAAGGACAAGTTGTTTTTTGAAACCTTGGAGAAAGGCTATACAAAATACATGAAAATGATGTTTATGAAAAGGCATTTGGTAGCCCATCCATTATTTTTCATCTCCTATGAATAAAATGTCAGTGACTTTGGTAATATTGTATTTCCAAAGCCCCAAAGACTGACAGACAGCCTCATGCACATATTGTGCTATATTAAAGGAATATTGGTCCTTGGCTAGAAAGGATTTTCTAACCCAGTCTGAGCAATAACCACTTGATCACACATCTCGCTGGAGTCTAAGCTCCTGATAGCAGAATATGTGCCTCTCATTTGCTGGCTCCAAGCCCTCACTCAGCATTCTGCACAGTCACTGGGGCTGTGTGCCTTCAGCTACATGACCTCTGGGGCATGCTGGAGAAATGTTGCCTTCTGTCCATGACCCTTTTAAGACCCTTTAATGTCTTCCAAAGTTGTCACCATGGCGCTCTCTTGCTTTCATAATTCTCCCTGACAACCACTCCTCCTCAATGCCTGCTTTCACTGTAGTGCAATAATTTAAGTGCATGCCACAGACTTCCACTGTCAGTGTATTTTTTCTTAATAGAACAACACTGGAATTTTTCTTACAAATACACCAAAACTAGTAACTCATGAATTTCTCAAGGATAACCTTCTCAGCCTAGTACCTAGTATGGCTTCGCCTGACTCAGGCCTCAGAGAATTCCAATGCTTTCTTTCCATTTCTTTCCTAAATGTGGCATTATTTAAATTTAACACTTGTAATCAATCAGCTTTCAGGCAAGAATGATCACATGAAACAGTATCCTCATGAAAAAGAAAGATAAATGTACCAGCTGAGACCTCCAAACAAGACAGTAAGATGGATGGGGGCATGAGAAATCAGAGTTCCTTATTTTTCTGAATTAAATCACCTTAAACTTATGGTTCTAATATTCCTGAAAGAATATTGAGGTTTAGATTTGAATCTCTGCTCTGACACATCTCAAAAACTCAGTTTCCCTTAGTTGTAAAATGAGGATAAATAATATGATTTCACAAGGCTATAGTAAGCCCTAGGAAGAAATATATGTAAAATACTTAGCACAGAGCCTGGTGCATAGTTGAGCCTAAATAGATAGTGATGTTATTGTCTTAATTGAATGTTTTATTTATGAGGTATGTGCCTGATTGTCCACTCTGGTCCTTGCTGGGGCCCTGGGGTTGACTACTAGTGAAATAGTCATTGACAAGGTTAGGCTCCTAATCCAAGAAGGATTCTGGGTAGCACGTGTACAAAGAGGCAGAGAGGCAAGCCAACTCAGGATTCTTTCAGAAATTCTAAGACTCATAAAACAAGAGATTGTCCATACTGAATTCAAAGGGCCAAGTGCAGGAAATGTTAAGGCCAAGATTTCAGAGTTGGGATGGAGATGAAGTCAGAACAAGAACAAATGGGGCACAGGTGGCGGCCATCCTGCACCTTAAATGCAGGTGCCTATTTCCAGCTCACTCCTCTGAGCCAGTGAACATGTGGCTCTTGGATAGGTAGGGCAGGTGTAAGGGGTCCGAAATGGGACAGAGAACATAGAATAGAAGGGATAAGAATGCTTTCAGCCCACCTGAGCTACTTTTTTTAAATGCTGCATAAATACATTTCTAATACTACCACCTTTGGAAAATACCTGTCTTCAAAGCCTATCTTCCTGAAAGACCACATTTTCTATAGACCAGCAGTTCTATTTCCTGAAAATCCCACACCTGCTACCCAAAGTCACATTCCCTGCTGTGCAGAAGCAGCCAACAGATCCAACAGCTGTGTACACTTGAACTGCATGGCAAAGTGACCCTGTTGGGGCAGAGGGCTCTGTAGAGCATCCCTCAGAATCGCCTTGGCGTGCCCTCTCCAGCTGCAGTCAATCTGTCAACAGCCTTTATTGGGCACTTGTCCTCAGGGCTGTGGACAGTTGTGTGAACCGATGTGGGGTTCTTTCCAGGAGAGAATGAGATGTGACCTCCTCTATACAAATGTTTGGGCCGCCCCTTCACATGGTTAAAGGCCCTTCTCCCCGCCCTATCTCTTGCTATTGTATGTCATAACTTTCCTACAGCCACCATCCTGGTGCATCTGTAAATGTTTAATACTTTAACACAACATGCCTCCTCTTTAGACTCCTCATGCCTGTTCTTGAAATTCACTGAACTCTTTCCCTGCAAGTTATCACATGCTTCCTGCTGGTCAATGTGCACCCACTTCAAAACTTAATTTTTCAGTGTAGTGTTTAAGGGTTTAGTCTAGGGAAGGAAAAAAGAAAAAGAGAAAAGTGAAAATGTGAGTCTCATGAAAAGGGAAAATCAGAACAGATTGCAATAAAGCTAAACTGTCTATTCATTTGAATCAAATGCTATAAATTTCTAAGCATAATGTTTGACAGTAAACTGTCATCAAAGCAACAGACTCATTATAAAAATGCTAAGGGTATATAAATCTCATTGACTGCTTATCATTAACTGCACAGGGTGCTGATAGGAAATGCCTGGTTATAATTTATATTTCACTAATAAGGTCCATTTTAGAGTATAGCTGTCAAATCTGTTACTCACCTTTCCCCAGTTTTATAGTTGTTCTGGACAGCACTGAAATTGAATGCTAAAAGTGTGGTTTCGAGCGTTATCTTTTCCTCTAATATCTCATCCTTGCATATTGAAGCATGCTTCACCTTTAATCAGAACTCAACAGCCAGATTGTTTCTCAGAAAGTAAACCAAAAGGTGGGGGTGAGAAACATTCTTTTTAAAAGGCAAGACAGAACAGAGTATTATTTGCCCACTTTCAAAATTTAAAAGGTAAAATGCAATTATAATATATCCCAATTATTTTATTCTTCAACATGCTATCCATATTAATAATTTTGGGATGAGGGTTTTGGTGGTCTGGGGGAGGTGGCTGTAGTGACAAAAAGCTGCCAATAAGTTACTACCATGTGGCAGGCACGAGACTAGGTCCTTCCACTTAGGTCATTTTATTTATCTTAAGGCTGGTTCAAGGACTTCAAGAAGTTTAATCAAGAATTATACCACATATTCATAACCTCTTAATAAGGAAAAAAGTCATTCATCCCACAAACAATGTGTAGAGCATGGTATGTGTCCAAGGAAAATATAAACACAAATACCAAAACAAAGCAACACAATGTTTAACTGCCAGCACACTTTAGAGTCCATATTCTTGGTATGCAAAACACTGAAAAAGTCTCAGTAAACGTTAAGTTTTCATATTTTTGGCATCTGATAAATGGAGTTACATGTTGAATCTCCAGTGCACCAGTTATTGTTCACTAGACACTTCCAAGGTATCAAGAAATAGAAAGAAGAAGATTCTAGAATGTATCAAGCTTATGCATTAGGCAAGGATATAAATTGAAGGCCACAGTGGGAGTTGAGTTTTGACAAAATGTCAAATCAATGAAGAATAGGTTTGAAGTAATGAAATCACAGAACTACTAGGTCAAGACCAGCTCTGAACTGAGGAGTTCAAATGTGGCAGGTCTAAGATAAAGCCCGCTGGACAAGGAGTTGTCCCCAGCCAGTTGGATTTGACTGTGAAATGCTTCCCGTTTGATGGCCATACCCTTTGTGTATTTAATGCAATAGTGCTTATGAGCTCTCCTAGACCCAAAAGATTGTAAATTTTAAGAATGAAGTCACTGAATGGCAATACCACTCCACAGTGGCACTATTCTCAGAGTCAGTGCCCTTGGAACTTCTGATGTTTCTAAAAACTAATGCCACTGTCTAGAGGACAAGTAGGAACTATGTTACACCAAATTCAGCTCCAATGGGTCTGGGTTTCCAATCCTCCAACTAGATCATTCAGGTCAAAATCAACATGATAGATTATAGAGAAATTAGTTGTTCATGTCGTTGATGCTTAATGTTAGTATCCTACTACCACTCCCTCTGAACTCTGCTATAACTCTCCAGAAACTTCCCCTTAGGCAACAGCTCTTTAACCAAAAATTGTGTAACTTCTACTAGATGCCCATCTTGCTGTTTTCCTAAATATTTTGAGAATTCTACATTTCCTCTTAAGATCTTGTTCCCTTTCCATTCTATGCAACCAACTAGCATTCAGCTTGTCCTCCCTTTGTACTGAGCCATAAATCCTTATCTACTCTGTCGCTTCTAGTCTCCCCTTCAGCCTTTTAGTGAGATGAAAAGAGCGCTAGTGTATTTAGTCAACCTGAATGAAATGCTGCCTCAAACATCACTGGATATTTAACTTGAAGAAAGTCATTTAACCTCTCTGAGCCTTTTTCCTCATTATCAAAATGAACATGTAAATCTGATCCAGTGTGCCCCTGCTCAAATGTGTTCAATAGTTCACAACTGCCACAGCAGTAATCTCAGCTCTTTTCCACTTACATTTGACATATTCTCAAGGGCACACCTAGCTTTTATAGTCACTCAGAGGAGGTTACAGATAGGGTATTGGAGATGTGTAATTGCTACTCCCCAACTGCCATTTGTCACAACTTCTATGATAAAAATCTCTTATAGAGTATAAAGGCTAAGTTCCTTTGCTTGGCAACCAAAGTGCTTCATAATCTGGCTGCCTCTGCCTGCCTCTGCCTGCCTCTGCCTGCCTGTGTGTAGTCCCATCTAGCCCAGAACATCTCCCCTCCAAGTGCCCCCAACCCAACACACACACACACACACACACACACACACACACACACACTCTTTAATACCCAGCAATACTGAACAACCGTGCTTTAAACAACCATGCTCTCTTTTGCCTCCAGACCTTGGTATATTTTCCTCCTCCTAAAGTGTTCTGTTTTCTTTTCTTTTTTTTTTTTTTTTTTTTTTGGTATAAACTTCTAATTGTCCTTGAAGTCTCAATTCAAATTCTATTCTGACCAAAAAAAATTTCCCTAACACCGCCCACCCAAGCAAACTGTGATTCTTCTACATCTATCCTCTTTCTATAATTTAAACCCTCTCTTACAGCAGTTATCACTGGTGCTTATTTGCAAGGCTAGCAGCCCCCTAGATGTTAAACTTTCCAAGGGACTGTGCCGTTTGATCTCATTTCCAGATGTGCACAGTACCCAGCACATTGTAGTTGCTCAATAAATATTAGAAGGATAAATGAATGTTACCAATCCTTCTACAAAACCTAACCAGAAACTTCAAAAAGAATAAACTATTGTTCAATTTTGCAGCTCCGTAAATATGGCATTGGTCTCATACATCCTCCTGGCACTGTGTTCATAATGAGAGCTGAATAACAATTTGCTCAGCTCATCCCAAGCCAAATGTAACTTCATCTAGGAACTTATCAAAATTGACCACATATATGAGGTCATATAACCCTTATAGAGTCATACAGGATCAAACTGTGCAACCGTCACACTCACTGGAGCCACTGACTCTACAGAGTGGGGAATGGAGGTAAAAAGACGAAGACAGCAATTTGGTGCTTCTGAGGATCCATGAACATTACACAAGGAAAAACTGTGCTGTTTCATGTTTGGTTACATACCTAATATTAGCCAGATATTTCACTAAGGTGAGAAAGCACATACCATAAATCCACCTCCATAGGTGGAAAAAAATTCAATGCATATATATCATGGATAGATAAATAATGATATGACTTCCTTAATGGAAGCAAATGTGTGTGTGTGTGCGTGTGCATGTGCATGTGTGTGTGTGCGTAAACTATGCAACTAAATTCTTCTAGCTAGTCTAATCTGGCCAATAAGACAGTCAGAATCAAACCTGCGTGTGACAAGCAGAGTAGTAGAAGAAATAAGGCTATCCTCCTCCTAATTTAAGCTCACCTTCTTATTACCATAAACCAGTGAGAGTATGCAATTCAGCTAGAAACACTGAGATAACAATAGCCTCAAAAGTGCTCCTGAAACTCCAGACATGCTAAGCAAAGGAAAGCAATTTTTATTTTTTGCTGATAAATGGTTTAATCAAACCTAACAGATGAGGCAATATACTTTAAGAACACTTTGTTGTTCAGATCATGGGGTCAGTAATTTTCTTTGGTTGAAACACATTACGGTGTAACTGAATATGTGTTGTTGGGGGGTGGTGAACTAGTGAGGGAGGATGACATAGATTTCCTGCAATAGGTAGTGTATTATATTCTATCTAGAAAATATTTTATAATTCTTATATTTCAAAAATGTTATAAGAGGAGAAAGGCATCAGAATTGATAGGTTTCCTGTGATTTTGCAGAAAGAGAATAAAATAGCAATGCAACATTATGTCTCTCAAAAAGAACACAAAAAAATAAAAACTAAGGTAATAAAAGAATAGATGTTAAATTTTAATACAGCTTTCAAAATTCAACACATCTTATATATGGTAGGAAGCCAACTTTGGCAAAAATAAATGATCACTAAAAATAATGATCAGGTCATCAGATTACTAACATGTAATTTATACAATTTAATTCCATAAAAGAGATGATCCTAGGCTGTAATGTTAGAAAGACACTGCTTTTCATGGCCAGCTATCCCTATGTCACAGCCAAGAACTTCCAGCATTCGAAGCTGTGTATCATGTGCTTATAGATTTTGCTTTATGTTTTTGCACAGGCTTTTTTTGTGCATATATATATATATTTTATATATATATGATTTCAATAGTTTTAGGGGTACAAGTGATTTTTGATTACATGGATGAATTGTATAGTGGTGAAGTCTGAGACTTTAGTACACCAGTCCTGAGTAGTGTACGTTGTACCCAATATGTAGTTTCTTATGCCTCACCCCCTTCCCACCCTCCCTCTTCTGTGTCTCCAACGTCTGTTACATCACTCTGTACGCCATTGTATGCCCACAGGTTATCTCACTTATAAATGAGAACATATGGTATTTGGTTTTCCATTTCTAAGTTATTTCACTTAGAATAATGGCCTCTAGCTCCACCCAAGTTCTGCAAAAGACATTATTTCACTATTTTCATGGCTGAGTAGTACTCCATGGTGGAAATGTACCATATTTTTTTCATCCACTCATCAGTTGATGGGCACTTAGGTTGGTTCCATATCTTTGCAATTGCACAGGCCTTTTTATTTTTTTTATTTTTTATTTTTTATTTTTTATTTTTTATTTTTTATTTTTTTTGAGACGGAGTCTCGCTCTGTCGCCCAGGCTGGAGTGCAGTGGCGCAATCTCGGCTCACTGCAAGCTCCACCTCCCAGGTTCACGCCATTCTCTTGCCTCAGCCTCCCGAGTAGCTGGAACTACAGGCGCCCGCCACCACGCCCGGCTAATTTTTGTATTTTTAGTGGAGACGGGGTTTCACTGTGTCAGCCAGGATGGTCTCGATCTCCTGACCTCATGATCCGCCCGCCTCGACCTCCCAAAGTGCTGGGATTACAGGCGTGAGCCACCGCGCCCGGCCAGGCCTTTTTATATCCCTGAGAACAGACACTTCTAGAACCACCCTGACTATAACTTTTAATGGAAAAACTCAGCGTGTGTTTGTACAACATTGCTATGGAATAATGAAAGCTCTTCCCATTTGCAGAGCACTTACGGCTTTCAAACTACTCTCACACACACTGTCCACTGTCCTTTCAAATTTCCAACAAACCTGGGATGCATACAGGAAAGCACTATTTCATTTTACAGATGAAGACACTGAGGCTAAAGTCAACTAGCTTTGGAGAATCTCTAACTAGATTTCCCAAGGTGTTCCAACTCCAGCCCAGGACTCCTGCCGCCCTCACAGCTGCCAAGAAAGGGAGCTTTGCAGATGTTCCATTGTGGATTTGAGTATCAGCTTCATCAGTTCCAACACTGGACTACTGTGAGGATATTGCCAAGTCTTCTACCTCCTGGCCTCAGCTCACACTCCCTTTAGATTCTCATTCAGCTACATCCCCTGGAGGTGCTAGAGGTTTCTGCAACTAAACAGGGCAGAAATACTAGGAAGATAACCTCTAAGACATAAGACTTCTAGGGCAAACAACTGCCCCAGTTTACCCAGTTATCCCAGGACTGAGGGATTTCCTAGTACATGAGACTTTCAGGGCTAAATCAAGAGTGAGAGCTTTCCTGGGAAGCAGGATTTAAGGAACAGTCCCAGGAAAATCAGGACAGTTGATCACCCTAATTTTCAAAATTCTAGTTTAGTGTTTTTAGAAACAAGGACTTGACTCACCAAAGGTGTTTGGAATGCTCTTCCCTTCTATTTCCAATTCACCCATCAATAAAATTTAGGAAGGACTCATATAAGATGAGCCCATTTATGAAAGGCCCAGTTTAGGGAAAAATTGAAACTGAACTCACCCTTTATTGAGCATTTATCTTACTTTCAGTCATTTGTTTAACATAATTGTTAAATGTTTCGTGCTTCATGATAAGCTAAGTATTAGAGAATATATTGTTAAACAATCAAGACTTAGAACTTGCCATCAAACAACTAGAAAGATAGATGACAAGAAATGAAGCATCTATACTTTAGTATGGAAAAGACAACGGATGCTATGAGAGGACAAAGAAATAGTCTGGGTGCAGTGGCTCACGCCTGTAATCCCAGCACTTTGGGATGCCGAGGCAGATGGATCACCTGAGGTCAGGAGTTCAAGACCAGCCTGGCCAATATGGCGAAACCCCATCTCTACTGAAAAAAAAAAAAATTAAAATAAATTTTAAAAAAATTAGCCAGGTACAGAAGCACATGCCTGTAGTCCCAGCTACTTGAGAGGCTGAGGCAGGAGAATTGCTTCAACCTGGGCAGCGGGGGTTGTAGAGTGCCGAGATGGAGCCACTATACTCCAGCTTGGGTGACAGAGTGAGACTCCGTCTCAATTAAAAAAAAAGAAATGATGCGAAGCACACTGTGTTTTGGAAGAAAGAAAAAGGGAGTGGACATTCAAGAAAGGAATTTTGAATGAAGAGATGTTTTAGCTCATGGAACTTAGTTGAGTATACAGAGGAAAGGGCGTGGGGCTTGGGCTTGGCTGGAACAGGATACTCCCAGCAAAGAACAAGAGGCACAAAACCTAGGAGGCAAGATAGAACGTGGTGCATTCAGAGTCTTAGGGCAGGGAATTCAATAGAGGAGCATCAGGAGATGGTTCTAGAGAGGCGAACAGGATGGACTTTGTACACCATGCTAAGGAGTTAAGACTTTATTTATCCTGTGCACAACTAGGAGCCACTGATGGGTCTTAAGCAAGGCACACTCTGGTTTCAATTTGAAGAATAGATTTGAGAGAAAAAGGAGTAAGACTGGAATGTAGCAAGACAGGAGCAAGTGCTAAAAACTAAATGAGGAACCGCGGTGGCTTGTACTAAGGTAGTGGCAGTAAGGATAGAGAAAAATGTACAGATTTTAAAAAATATAAAGGTAGTAGAATAAGTACAACATAATAATTGATTGAATATAGTTTGTAAGGTAAAGGAAAGACTCTAGGATGCCCAAATATGTTGATAGAGATAGAGATAGATATATCATATCTGTGTGTATATATAATGAATTTATGTTTCTCATTCTTAAAGCAATTGTGTCCCATACACACAAATTTTAAATTTTGCCTGCGTAATAAATAGAAGAGCTTGGGACTCTTTCTGTAGCCAGCTCCTGCTATTACCTCTTTAAAATATTCAGGAAATACATTGTTATATCAGTGAGGACTTCTGGAGGAGATTCTCTACAGAGGCTCTTGCAGAGTTGGTTATATATATTTCCATCTCATCCCATCTCTCTCTTCCAGTGAGTTATTTACAGAAAAAGACTGTTTCTTATTTATTACAGAGCCGTGCACAGTAGGTGCTCAATAAGATGGATGGATGGATGGAAGGATGGATGGAACGAAAGGAATAAATGGATATTAACCTGACCTCAAAGGATTGAGGAAGAATGGCCATCAATTCATGGAAATTAAAGAGTAAATAGTGCTTTATTGTGAAAAGAGATTTATGGAGAAGGTACTGGATTAAATGGTCTATTGGTTCAATTTTGTTTTGTGGAGTTTGACCCTTATCAGTTGATTCTCATTGCTTAGTATTTATTGAGCCAGATTTTCTCTGTACTTAAGCTACTCCCTGGGAGAAGGTTAGGCGCTTCTGGAAGCTGCTTTAACTCTTTCAAGCCACTAGGGTGCTATTCAATGAATTACTTTTCAGTAATTAAAGATGCTGCAACACAAAAACACAATGTGCTGGGAAATTGAGAGCTAATCTCTCTCCTGCCTTCCCCAGCTGCCTATTTCTGATTACTGAAAAGATAGGGTGCAAATATGTGGGGATTACACAATGACAGTCATTCCTGGTTTCACATAGGAACCTACAGTAGTGTCCTCCTAAAGCCCATGAATTTTTCACATTAGAGAACAAAGATTAGCAGGATCAAGTGACTAAAGCACTTAACAGCTTTAATCCTTATTCCTGCACAAATTCACTCTGTGGTTTTGTACTTATCTCCTTCAAACTCTTTACCTTCTTTGCTCCTCTCTGTGCCTCTGCAGGATGATAAGAGCAGTTGTGAACCCAGGACAACCAATATCTCTAATCTTTTTTCTTCTAATATTAAAAATATATATATACAGCTAGGTTTGAATGACTGCCTCTCTTTCCTGGTGCCCATATACATGCCTGAAATCAGTTCATTAAACAGGAATGGTTTGCCCTCCCCCCACCTCGCTTCTTTAAAGCCAGTGATATTCACCTTCCATTGTCAAACATCTTGTGCTGCTAGTTTGCATCTTTAATTACCCAGAGCACTGGTCTTGTTTTATATGACTTACAACAAGCAGTTTTGTCCTCAGTTCATTTAAGCGAAATCATCCCTGGTTTGAGCCAAGACATATTCAATACACAATTACCTGGTGGGTCAGGGCGCTGCCGTTTTGTCATTTTTACTGGCATTTTCTCCATTATTGCTAAGTACTAAGCAGTCTAAGCTGTCAGAGCTACATGGCTGGCCTGAAACTTAATTTTCCTAAATTGCACAATTCTTCAGAAACAGCTTACCCCCCAAGCACAGTCCCCTTGACAAGGGGCAAATAGGGTTAAATTTCAAACTGAGCTATACAGAGCTTGCCAAGAGCAATGGTAGAAGGAAGCAATTAAGAAGAATTTGGGTTTGCAGGGTGAATTAGACTTTTAGAGACAATGCAGAATTCTGTGTCAAAGTGGCGGCTCAAAAGCCTTTGAGTAGCAAGAGGTTTTAGATTATGTAGTGCTGGAGTAAAAGGAAGCAGGCAAGGTGAGGAAAAGAAATGCTTACTGAACACCCATTATGAAAAGACAGTGTGTTCCATTTTTATATGCATTATTTCATTAATTCTGATAATCTTTAAGATAAATATTTTTATTCCCATTTTACAGATGAGAAAACAGAGGTAGAAAGTTTAGTGGATTGACCAAGGATTGCACAGTTAGTAAGTGAGGCAGTCTTATTCAAACCTAGCTCTTCTGAATCCATGCACAATGTTCCTTGCACTGAACCACCTTGGAGATAGTTTAAAAGAAGTTTTCTTGTAACAAAGGACTAATAATCCAGCATTATAGGCTCCCTGATTAAAAGTCCTGAGATATAACCGAGGAATACAAAATGCCCAGAGTTAATCTTTCCTTACCTTCATCCCACTATCCTCAGTGCCACTCATTTGCTTTCTGCCTTGCCTCCAGGTGATCTGAGAGAAGCATGTCCTAGGAGAGAAGAATCTCCTATTCCTATTCTGGGTAACATCTTAACTCCCTGTACTTACTTCTCATGAGGAGAAGCCCTTTGAAGTCCAATAAGCTACCCAGTCCCTAGCACCTGGGGAATTTGAGAAAACACAAATCGGCTTAGCCACTTGCATTGCATTAGCCTCAAAGACAAACTGTCTGTTCCAGCTTTTAATGAAGAGCAAAACAAGATTACTATTTCCTAAACCAGAGTGTCCCTGTGAGCAAGTGCACACCTCAGAGCACATTGAAATCCAAATGCTAATTATTTAGAGATAACCTGACAATTTCCCCAAGTCTTTGCTCTCCGGCCTGCTACCTCGCTCGCTTACTCTCTCTCATTCTCTCTCTCTCTCTCTCTCTCTCTCTTACTCCAAAGGATTGAGAATTTGTTTTAAGCAACATTTATTACTCTGTCATCATCAGATATTCCTGTTTTTGTTGTGTGAAGATAGAAGCTTAGACTATGAATTCATAGCCACTAGTGGTCTACTTGAATGTAAAAACTGGGGCAAGCCTAGAGATTGGACTGTTCTGACCAAATATGTGCAATAGCTGCATTTCTACTCAGGTAGCATGTCTCACCTGGTCTCTTGGTGAAGCAGAGTTCAGCCCATGCAGTTCTGGACCATGGCAGGTGGCCACGAGTCTCCTGACAGCATTTTGTCCCACCGCTCATGCTCCCTGCCCACCTGCTTGCCACACCTTTTTGCAACCTGACAAGTTCACACATACATGAGCTTTGGGTCAACCCACATTGCCAAACAGTGTGGTGAAGAATTAACTTCACCCAGTCAGAAGTCTGGCCTTTTTCCTGGCTCCTTAGACGTAACCTCTAAACCCTTGGAATTGCCCAACTGATAGTGGCGCCTTTGTTATTCATCATGGTCCCTCAGACCATACATGACCATCTGTGCTAACAAAGTGACTCAGAGTGGGTACGTGACAGTTTATGCTAAAGAGATGATATGTGGTGGAGCCAGCCACATGGATAGGTTTAGGATGGGGTCATGCCACAAAGAGCAAACACGCGATTAAAGAATTGGAACTTTAGGCCAAGTGAAATCAACCTGACCTCTGGAGACGAAAGGGCTGGAGACTGAGCTCAGCCATGTGGGGAACAACTCAATCAGTTATGCCCATCAAATGAAACTTCAATAAAAACTCCATAAACTAAAGCTAGGATGTGTTTTCTAAGTTGGCAATGTTCTGCACATTGCCACACATTGATGCCAGGAAGGTGCTGTGTCCCTGAGAAGATGAAAGTTTGGTGTTTAGGACCTTCCCAGTCCCAGATTCTACCCTATGTTTCTCTTCCATTGGCTGGTTCTGATTTGCATTGTTTGCTATCATAAAACTGCAATTGTAAGTATAGCACTTTCCTGAGTTCTATGAGTTACTCCACCAAATTATCAAACCTGAGGGATTCCACAGGGATCTCCAAGTTTGTAGCCAACTGGTCTAAAGTGAAAATAGTCCTGGTAACCTCCACACTCAGGATGGGTGTGAGAAGTCTTTGACAGGCTTGACACTATGGAGGACATTGTCCTTAAGCTAGATTCTGGCTGATTCTGGGTGCAAACCTACTTTCCGAAAGCAGTTGTTTAAATCTAGTTCCACCTGCTTTTTCTACTGGCCCTGAGTCAAACCTAGTATCTTCCTTATTTTCTAACTCAGTCTCATTGTAACACTCCATTTAGTGTCCTGAGATGTGTCTTTCACAGGCTCACCCAAAAAGTCAAAGGTTAAAACCCTTAATTTATGATCACTACTCCCTCTGTCAAAAGAAAATTGTTTAAATGATTCCAGTAGAGATTAATGACTTCATCCAGCCAATGTACATCAGGAAACCTCTGAAGACCAGGGACCTCTCTGAGTAGAAGAGAAGCAGGATTGGAGTTTTATAGTGTGCGGAGATAAGAGAAGTATGTGTCCTTGTGGTCCAGCTCAGGTAGCAGTTTCATCTTTTTTTTAATATCTTTTTTTTAGGTTTTTTTTTTTTTTTTTTTTTTTTTGAGACAGAGTCTTGCTCTGTCGCCAGGCTGGAGTGCAGTGGCGCAATCTCGGCTCACTGCAATCTCCGCCTCCCGGGTTCACGCCATTCTCCTGCCTCAGCCTCCAGAGTGGCTAGGACTACAGGCACATGCCCCAGTACCTGGCTAATTTTTTGTATTTTTAGTAGAGACGGAGTTTCACTGTGTTAGCCAGGACAGTCTCGATCTCCTGACCTCGTGATCCACCTGCCTCGGCCTCCCAAAGTTCTGGGATTACAGGTGTGAGCCACTGCACCAGGCCCAGTTTCATCTTTAACTGCTCTGAAATTTGAATTTAGAATGTTGTTCAGGCATTCATGCAATCTCATCCCCAAAACTGTCACAACAGTGCTCTCAAGAGATGCTTTTACAAGCGTTGCCCTTTGCAGCTTAGTTAGGATTTGGGGATGGGGTGGTAGCATGAAGGGCAAAGGGAGAAAAAGAGAAAAGAAACAAGGGTCAAACGTAAGAGAATCAGGGGAGTCTCTCATGTCTGTTTCAGTCTTTTCTAACTTCCTATGCATGGATCCCCACCATCTAAGTGTTTAGAAGCTTAGCGTCCCCCGCTCCGCTCAGTATTCTTTACCACTCCTGCTTCTTCCAGGCAGGCATCTAGTCATTCCCCCTGCGTGTTGGTATTACTGTTGCAGGGCCAGAACTTCCCACTGTGAGATGGATACCACACTTCCTGTAGATCTACATGGAACATAAAGAGATGCCTAGCTTTTCTTCTAGGATCTCCGATGTGACATGCAGTATCTTGTTGGCATTTTACTTGGTGCCTTAGAAATGAGTCTTGTTGACTGCTAGGCTTTCTGAGCCTGGTGATTCTGTGTTTTTGTACTTTCTGGAAAAATAGACCTATTGCAATGCCAAAAATACTACTCACTCACTCACTTACTCACTGCAACACTGCTCCTCCTGTAATCCCCAGTCCTCTGAACACTGCTTCTTCCTGCCTCTTCCTCTCCCATGACCATCAGGGAGGGGATGTTTACTGAGCTGTCGGAAGCTTGGAGCACTGAGGACCCCTGATATCCCTAAATACTTGTGCTACTTGCTTTCCACTGTTTATTTTATGGGAAATAGTCAATTCTCTGCACAGAATGTCAGATTATCCTTCCATATAAGAAAATGGGAGAACTGGGAAATTTTTTTTAACATCTTTGTAAAACAAGAGAGAAAAATCTTAAAAGAAAGTCTCACTATTTTAAAATGCCACATGGAATCTCTGATGCCTCTACTGTCCCTTTCTAAGCCTAAGAGAAGGAAAAAGTCTCTGGAGTGGAAGTCAAAAGACCCAGAGTCCAGGTCCAGCGCTCCCCGCACTAGCTGTGTGAACTCCAGCAGGTCACATGACCTCTACAGGCCTCAGCTTCCTCATCTATGAAATGTACAGATGACCTTAGAGGTCCCTTTCAGTTTCAAGTTCCCATGGTAAAGAACACACATAAGAACACACGCTCCCCCAGGGAGGAGAAGTGAGGACAGGGAGTCAAACATGAAGAGTAGGCAATGGAAAGGAGGCCGTTTATGTGTGGCTGGAGCCAAGAAAGAATCAGATCCCCTCTTTCTTCATAAGGGACTGCCTTGCCTGTAGTAACCCTGAACACCTTGGCTCTGAGAAATACATTAAACATCTGAGAACCGCTATTATTCCAAGTGATTAAATGAGCCACTGAGACTAAAGTGGACATTAAACTGAAACCATCCTGACTGGTTAGACTGTCCTTGATTGTGTGCCGTTAAACAACCACCTCAGTGGGTGTGCTGGGCCCACAGAAAGAAGAGGATTTTTACTTAACAATGAAATAAACCATTATAAACCTAAGGAGGTCATTTTAATAGCGGGAGGGAAGGTAATTTGAGATGATTCTATTAAAATTAGTTATCCTACTTCACTTACTTTTTTTTTTTTTTGAGACACTCTTGCTCTGTTGCCCAGGCTGGAGTGCAGTGGCGCGATCTCGGCCCACTGCAAGCTCCACCTCCCGGGTTCACGCCATTCTCCTGCTTCAGCCTCCCGAGTAGCTGGGACTACAGGCGCCCACTACCATGCCCAGCTAATTTTTTTTTTTTGTATTTTTAGTAGAGACGGGGTTTCACCGTGTTAGCCAGGATGCCCTCGATATCCTGACCTCATGATCTGGCCGCCTCAGCCTCCCAAAGTGCTGGGATTACAGATGTGAGCCACCGTGCCTGGCCCTTCATTTACATTTTAAAGCACAGTTGGCAGGTATTAAATAGACATGAAACATGTCATTTGTTATGCCAGTTGCAAATATTATTGAGGCATAAAAAAAATGAGGTGATATAGTTTGGATGTTTGTCCCCTCTAAATCTCATGTTGAAATGTAATCCCCTGCATTTGAGGTAGGGCCTGGTGGGAGCTGTTTGGGTCATGGGAGCAGATCCCTCATGAATGCTGATATGGTTTTGCTGTGTCCCCACCCAAATCTCATCTTGAATTGTAGTTCTCATAATCCCCACATATTGTGAGAGGGACCTGGTGGGAGGTAATTGAATCATGGGGGCAGTTACCCCCAAACTGTTTTCGTGATAGTGAGTGAGTTCTCACTAGATCTGATGGTTTCATAGGGGGCTTCCCCCCCACCCTTCACTTATACTTCTCCTTGCTGCCACCATGTGGAGAAGGACATGTTTGTTTTCCCCTTCTGCCATGATTGTAAGTTTTCTGAGGCCTCCCCAGCCATGCTGGACTGTGAGTCAATTAAACCTCTTTCCTTTATAAATTACCCAGTCTCAGATATGTCTTTGTTAGCAGCATGAGAACAGACTAATACAAATACCTGGCTGCCATCCTCACCATAATGTGTGAGTTCTTGCTCTGAGCTCACATGAGATGGGGTTGGTTAAAAGAATATGCACCTCCCCACCACCCCCTTGCTCCCTGTCTCACCATGTAACCGCCTGTTCCCCTCTTTGCCTTCCATCATGATTGTAAGCTTTCTGCATACTCATCAGAAGCAGATGCCAGCACCATCCTTCCTGTACAGCCTGCAGAACTGTGCACCAACTAAATCTCTTTTCTTTATGCATCATCCAGCCTCAGGTATTTATTTATAGCCATGCAAAATAAAAGGACTAATGCACAAGGTTTGGAAGTTTTCTTTGTAATATCTTGGTTGTAAAGTCTATTGTAAGTTTCCTGATTAGTAAAGCCATTCCAGATTGAATCTGTATTTTTGTGCATTCTGAAAGGCAGCAAGAACATAAGATCTTTGAAATATAAAGAATAAAGCAAAATAAAAGCAATTAATACTTTATGCCAAAAATGCTGAAAAATTTAAAGCTTGAAAGGACCATTGAGATCCATCCAACTTCCAATTTGCAGATGGACATCAGCAGTGGGAAGCATTTACACTGTGGAAACATGTATCTTTTTTTTGTTGTTATGGTTTGCAGCACAGTATTGCTTTGCTTTTTTCAGAAATAAATAGGGTTTCTGAATTTCTTTCCACATGAGCATCATAGAGACTCAGTTCTAAATCTCGTTTTCACATTAGCAAATATTCTGCATTTGACATTTTTTCAGCTTTTGCCATATTTTAGTCTTCAGCCCCAATATAGGGTGGCAGTTAATTAACAAACAAAATCACCTACGACGTGCCAGGCACTATGCTAGACCCTGGGGGGGAAGCAAAGATGGTAGGGATGCCTGCCCTAATCAAGGAGGCAAATATGCAAACAGCAGAGCAACATTGAAAGGGCAACAGGTATACGCAGATGGAAAAAAGTATGCTTAAAGGAATTGGATAAGGCTTTCTCTACAGAACTCTGTACTTTCATATACACAGAACACTCCAGATATTCAATTCCTAACCACTGAAGACATATAGCTATGGAAAGTCCTGTTAAAAAAGAGTTGTTGCTTATATGTGCTGCACAAAGCCCTTGTGACCTCTCAGAATGGGTAAACTGAAAAATTAGGAAAAGTATCCATGCTGAGAAGTGATCCCAAAATAAGAGTTCACCAGGGCACATGATGCATTATAGAAGGCTGAGTATAACACATTACATACCTACCAATCTTTCTGCCAATTAATATCTCACACAAAAGCAAAACACACTAAGAATTTCCATTTTGAAAACACACTTCTCCCTACCTCCCAGTGGTACAGCTTGCCAGGCATCAAAGGTCCTGTCTGCCTCCTCTGGCTGTCCTGCCAATAACAGAAGCATAACGGACCTAAAAGGAAGAAAACAAAAGGTGAGAATAAAACATGATGTTTCTGTCAGCCAGACAGCACAGCTTTCCCTAGAATCTACACAACTGCTGAGGCATACTGGAGAACATTAAAAATCAGGTTGACACTTGCTATTTAGAATTGCAATAAGAAAGTCCATTATACTAGTTGTTAACAATCTGAATAATACTTAAAAACAGTAATCTATATATAATTTATCTCCTAATATAGCACTATTATTTCTGGAAAGCTTGCAGCAAGACTGAAATGGCCTTATTCCAACCACCAAAATCAATTCTTTTGTACAAATTTGATATAGGCAGCCTGTGTACCATTTGAAAAGGCTCACTGACCTGTGAAACCTGGCATTTACACCATAAAATTTAGATCCTATTTGATGAAGTTATTGAACACTGTACTTACCTCCTCTAAGGTTTGAAAGAAATCATACATACTTTCACTTTTTCTCTTTAGGAGGAAGTTTTGGATAAGCAGCAAATCAAATTGCTTGTGCTTTGAGTTTGGGTAAAGATACAGTCTAGACTGCACTTAATGAAAACTGTTAAGTTAATTTTGATTGTCATGCTGTAGGTTCATTGCCAAGTTGAAATGATGGAGATTATTTTTAAAAGGCTTTATAAGTGAAGAAAGAAGAGACATACTGCAATATTGGGATATGAGTCTATTTTCTTCACTAGATTGCTAATTAAAAGTTTATTTTCATATTCTCTCATCTTAAAATTCAAGGAAAATGAATGATACACAAAATCTATATGCTGTGTTAAATGGGGACAATAAAGAATAGGAATATCCAACCTTCTTAATAATCAGCTCAACAATGATCCACACACAAATGAATGGCCTGATTTTTCACTGCTAAATCACTGCCAGTTATGGACGTCAACTTTTAACAGTACAGAAAAAGCAGTCCAAAACCAGCTTGATCCACTTTATTCATAAAAAGAGCAAGCTTAGTAGCTGTGAACACTCTTGTACATATCTGGTAGAAATTTGTACTCAATTTTCTTGGATATTCCTGAGAGTGAAATTGCTGAGTCGTGAAATTATATGTTTAGCTTTAGTAGATACTGACAAAGAGTTTTCCCTAATGATTGTACCAGTTTGCACTTACCTGGGGTGTGTGAGAATTTCAGTTGATCTGTACCCTTGTCGACACTTGGTACTCTCAGTCTTTAACTATTCTAGGTATATAGTGATATTGTTGTGGTTTTGATTTGCACTTCCCTCATGAGTAGTGCAATTCCATACCTTTTGGGAATTTGAGGAATATTCGTATGTCTTCTTTGGTGAAACAACTGTTCAACATTTCTGCTCATTTTAAAAATGGAATGTTTTGTCTTTTACTTTATAATTTGTAGTTCTTTATAAATTGTAGATATGAATTCTTGTTCAATATATATATTACGAATATTTTTCCAGACTAAAACAAAAGCTAGTTTAGTTGTAACCATTCAATAGTGTTTAACAAGACCATGAAAATATCAGTATTAAACAGACTAAACCGTGGGTGAAAACTGCTATGCATAACTCTAATCTCACCACAGGTTCACATCACTGATGAGAGTTTCCAGCATCCAATTTAGACAACTTCACAGAAGATAATCTATGATCACAAACCCAGAAGGGCCCAAATATTGGCTTGATTGTGGCAAGAGTCAAACTTTCCAGGATTATTCTGATATGCCTTGTATAGTGGGCATGATTTTCTTTAAGTATAATCCATTTATTTAGAAATTTCACCAAACCAATACAGCAGACACTTGATAATTGGGATAAATCCTAAGGTTTCACCTCAATAGACAACCGTGGAAATGTAATTGCACTCAATAAGATCCACATCATTTCCGAAATTGTGACTTTGTTTTGCAAATCTTCACACTGAGTGATCAACTCTTTCAAGTGTAGGTTGTTTGCTAATAGAAGTCTCAGTCTTGTCTCTTCAACTCACAGATAAACTTTGAGTCTAGATACATACATATCTCATAGGAGGTAGGTATGTGGTAAGAACAACAGGAAGAAGATCTCTGTGAGTACAGAAATAAGGTTGCCCTCTGAGATCTACCCTCTAAAATCAGCATAAAGGGAGTAATTCTTTATTATCCTCATTTTAGCATGTAAGCATGCAGAGTCACCATAAACAGGCAGGATATCTCTCAGGGCAGCAACTCTGGCCCATAAACTACTGGAATCTGTTTGCCAGCTGCATCCATGATCCTGACAGAATGCATCATGTGGTCATAACCTAGTGCTATAAAGCATAAAGATAGAGGTAACTCCTTCCAACACCGTGATTGCCAGGCAGCTGCTGATAATTTGGCTTCCTGTGGAGCTTACCCACAAAGTGAGATAAGCTGATCAAGCCAGTTTGAAAGTATACTCCACTTGACATTGCATTTATCAGTGTAAATTATAACAGCTGACTATTATGCCGTGCCTGCTCCACACCAGTAACATTCTAAGCACTTTAAACTCATTTTCTCCTTCGGTTCTCACAACAGGACTGAGAGCTAAGTCGCTTAGCCAAGGTCATAATGGAGAAGCCAGGGTTTGAACCTAGGGAACTTGCATCTAGAACATGTATTCTTCACTGCTGTGCCCTAGATAATCTAATTTTAATTATCAGTGTTATTGGGAGCTTCAACATCACTTGCTCCAAACATATGATCATTTGTGAAGCACTAATAAGATACTGTTTTCAACGCTGAAGAGTACAGCTAAACCCAGGACCATAGAGAATTCCCCAAGGAAATGCCACCCTGTGGGTGAGGTGCCACCCATGGCTCCCAAGAAACATCTCCATACATTGCCATCCCTGTGCACCTTGATTTTTAAATTCAACACTTGAAGAAATTAACTATATTTCTGTTTTCTTTGTTGCAGTTTCAATTTGACTGAGTACAGATTATTTTGTCACTTGAATAAGAAAGTGCAGTCTTCTACACCAGCTTTTGGACTCCCAGTGATACAGAAAGCCAACGGCCTGGCCTCCAGTTTATGTAAACCAAATCTCCAGGCTCTTCTTGAGCTTTTCCAAATATCCAAATTGTACACCATTAAATACATAGTCGTGAACAGGATAGGAATATACATGATCAGTGGCTCCAACATGTCATGCATGAAAACTGGATTCAGTGTCTTCTATTTTTGACACGAATAAACAGTGAAAATCTTTGTCTTCCATCACTTTTATTTCTGACTTTTTATCTGGAGTTAAATTAGTTTATCCTCACATGGATCAACTCTTGAAGGTATGTGACTAGGTACTACAAATTTTTAATATCCTAAATAGTTAAACACACATTCCTGAATATGAAATATGGCATCATGTTTGGTGTGTGGTATTTACCCACTGACTTCATTTTTAGTAGTTTTTTAATAAGATATTCCTGTGCATTCAAAAATATAAAGTATGCCCAGACTGGAGTGCAGTGGCACAATCTAAGCTCACTGCAACCTCCACCTCCTGGGTTCAAGCAATTCTCCTGCCTCAGCCTCCTGAGTAGCTGCGACTACAGGTGCACACCACCATGCCCAGCTAACTTTTCTATTTTTAGTAGAGATGGGGTTTCGCCATTCTGGTCAGGCTGGTATGGAACTCCTGACCTCAGGTGATCCACCTGCCTTGGCCTCCCAAAGCACTGGGATTAGAGGCATGAGCCACCATGCCCAGCCCAAAGTACTTTATGAACATTGCTTATCGTAATTTAACAATTCCCAAGATGTATTCTGTAAAACATGAAATACATAGACTATTAATAGAGATAACCCACAAGAAAAAAAAAGATTTCTGAGGCCTCAGAAGTATTTGGAAACACTGAATTAAATGAGTCTCTTTACTGTGTGGCTTCTCAGAATCTTTATTATATAGCAAATACTGTGAATCTCTAAGAAAAAACAATAGTATATAGCATTGTTTCTCTGACTATCTGTGGTGAAGGGTCAGTTTTGGGTTTTTTTTTTTTCCCTAATTCATACTGGAGCATTATTTTAGTAAAATATAATAGAAGTGATTTACTAGAAAACTGAAATAAAAATAGTCCCCTACTTTTTAATTATTAGATTTAACAGATATAAAATTATTACATCAAGTTTCTATTCAGGTTTCTGCACAGTCTCATTTTTGTATGCATCACATCACAGACAGGAAACAGTCTGGGGACAGGCAGCAGTTAATGGACAACCCTTAAAGTAGCAGCAGATACAGCATTTGCCACACATACTTAATCACAAATCTTTGCTTTCCAGATAGTATGAGTCTAGTGTTCAAGATAACATGTGATGAAAAATGCTTCTCCATTTTCAAAACCTGTTTTATTGCTTTTCCAAGTTTAATTACCACAATAGGGAAATTATCTCAATTAATTTTGAAAGAATCCCAGTTACTTGGGAAGCCAAAGTGGGAGGATTGCTTGAGTCCAGGAGTTTGATGCCAGCCTGGACAATATAGCAAGGCCCTGTCTCTAAAAATAAATAAATAAATAAAATAAGGTTGAATTCTGTTTATTTTAAGTCTAAGTAATGAGCATGGCCAAAGTGAAAAGCATGTAGAATTATTAATGGTTGGGCTTAGCATATGAAGATGTAGAAGATGGGGCAGGTTGCTAAGGAATGAAATGGTATCTACCTGGTCATTGTTCCCTGCTGATATCTGCAAAGTCCAAACAAAGTAAAAGCTAGTGAGGAAAAAGAGGAGAGAAAATGTGCAGTGTTTGCTTGTATTTCGGTTTATTTAAATAAATTTCCATGGTAAGGAGACAGAGCCTCCCATCCTAGATATAATAGCTTTCTGTACAAACCCACAGGGTCATGCAAATTTCAACTAACCTAATTACAGTTTCTCCTCTAATCATTTTGGATCAATCAATCACATTTTTCATTGATTATTCTGTACCTAATAGTGTGTCAGATTCTATGTCTTTTCTGATTCTGAGCCTGTTTTGTAATATAAAAGTCAATTAGAAGGTTTCTTGAGAGCTCTTGGTGTTTGCCTAAGGTTTTTTCCTCATCAGAAATGTTAAATTATAAAATCATAAAACACAGGTTTAAGAAATATGCCCTTGTCTAGGAAAAATATATATATTAATTTTGAAATTTAACTCAAAGTTTGAGCCAGTGGAAGACTTCTAAAAAAACAAAAGTAAATAAATTCTGTTAATTCTGTACTTTTGTTACCAGAAAGGGGTACCAAGAGAGTGTTCTTGGATCTCCTGCAAGAAAGAATTTAGGGCAAGTCCATAGAGTAAACTGAAACCAAGTTTATTAAGAAAATAAAAGAATGAGAGAATGGCTACTCCATAAGCAGAGCAGCCCTGAGGGCTGCTGGTTGGCTATTTTTATGCTTATTTCTTCATCATATGCTAAACAAAGGGTGGGTATTCCTGAGTTTTCCAGAAAAGGGGTGGGCAATTCCCGGAACTGAGGGTTCCTCCCTTTCTTAGTCCATATAGGGTAACTTCCAGATGTTGCCATAGCATTTGTAAACTGTCATGGCACTGGTGGGAGTTTCCTTTAGTATGCCAATGCTTTATAATTAGCATATAATGAGCAGTGAGGACAAGCAGAGGTTACTTTCATTGCCATTTTGGATTTGGCGGGTTTTGGCCAGCTTCTTCTTCTTTTTTTTTTTTATTATACTTTAAGTTTTAGTGTACATGTGTACAACATGCAGGTTAGTTACATGTGTATACATGTGCCATGTTGGTGTGCTGCACCCATTAACTTGTCATTTAACATTAGGTATAGCTCCTAATGCTATCCCTCTCCCCTCCCCCCACCCCACAACAGGCCCTGGTGTGTGATGTTCCCCTTCCTGTGTCCATATGTTCTCATTGTTCAATTCCCACCTATGAGTGAGAACATGTGGTGTTTGGTTTTTTGTCCTTGCGATAGTTTGCTGAGAATGATGGTTTCCAGCTTCATCCATGTCCCTACAAAGGACATGAACTCATCATTTTTTATGGCTGCATAGTATTCCATGGTGTATATGTGCCACATTTTCTTAATCCAGTCTATCATTTTTGGACATTTGGGTTGGTTCCAAGTCTTTGCTATTGTGAATAGTGCCGCAATAAACATATGTGTGCATGTGTCTTTATAGCAGCATGTTTTATAATCCTTTGGGTATATACCCAGTAATGGGATGGCTGGGTCAAATGGTATTTCTAGTTCTAGATCCTTGAGGAATTGCCACACTGACTTCCACAATGGTTGAACTAGTTTACAGTCCCACCAAAAGTGTAAAAGCATTCCTATTTCTCCACATCCTCTCCAGCACCTGTTGTTTCCTGACTTTTTAATGATCGCCATTCTAACTGGTGTGAGATAGTATCTCCTTGTGGTTTTGATTTGCATTTCTCTGATGGCCAGTGATGATGAGCATTTTTTCATGGGTCTTTTGGCTGCATAAATGTCTTCTTTTGAGAAGTGTCTGTTCATATCCTTTGCCCACTTGTTGATGGGGTTGTTTGTTTTTTTCTTGTAAATTTGTTTGAGTTCATTGTAGATTCTGGATATTAGCCCTTTGTCAGATGAGTAGATTGCAAAAATTTTCTCCCATTCTGTAGGTTGCCTCTTCACTCTGATGGTAGTTTCTTTTGCTGTGCAGAAGCTCTTTAGTTTAATTAGATCCCATTTGTCAATTTTGGCTTTTGTTGCCATTGCTTTTGGTGTTTTAGACATGAAGTCCTTGCCCATGCCTATGTCCTGAATGGTATTGCCTAGGTTTTCTTCTAGGGTTTTTATGGTTTTAGGTCTAACATTTAAGTCTTTAATCCATCTTGAACTAATTTTTGTATAAGGTGTAAGGAAGGGATCCAGTTTCAGCTTTCTACATACGGCAAGCCAGTTTTCCCAGCACCATTTATTAAATAGGGAATCCTTTCCCCATTTCTTGTTTTCATCAGGTTTGTCAAAGATCAGATAGTTGTAGATATGCGGCATTACTTCTGAGGGCTCTGTTCTGTTCCATTGGTCTATATCTCTGTTTTGGTACCAGTACCATGCTGTTTTGGTTACTGTAGCCTTCTAGTATAGTTTGAAGTCAGGTAGCGTGATGCCTCCAGCTTTGTTCTTTTGGCTTAGGATTGACTTGGCAATGTGGGCTCTTTTTTGGTTCCATATCTTTACTATGTCCTGTTTTATCAGCAGGGTCTTTATGACCCATATCTTGTACCAACCTGCTATCTCACCCAGTGACTAAGAATGTGTAACCTGGCCGGACCTGGTGGCTCACGCCTGTAATCCCAGCACTTTGGGAGGGAGGCCAAGGTGTGTAGATCACCTGAGGTAAGGAGTTTCATACCAGCCTGGCCAACATGGCAAAATCCATCTCTACTAAAAATACAAAAATTAGCCAGGCGTGATGGTGGGCACCTGTAATCCCAGCTACTCAGAAGGTTGAGGCATGAGAATTGCTTGAACCCAGGAGGTGGAGGTTGCAGTGAGCCAAGATTGCGCCATTGCACTCCAGCCTGGGCAACAGAGTGAGACTCCATCTTGAAAAAAAAAAAAAAGAAGAAGAATGTGTAACCTCCTGGGAATGCAGCCCCACAGGTCTCATCCTCATTTTACCCAGCCACTATTCAAGATGGAGCTGCTCTCGTTTAAACACCTCTGATACTTTGGCACCATTGTTAAAACCGAAACCAAATTACTTGAACATAGACTCAGGTGTTAAAAATGAACCCATCTTACAGCAAAATGTTTTCACCAGAATTTAAAAGTACAGGAATGGTGTTTGTGGTGTTCTCTCACTCTTTACAATGGTTTTTAAGAAAAATGGACACTTGTGCTATACATACGTATAAAAAGCACTTGAGTGATGATCATTACAACAACTGCGATCATTACAACAACTGCAAAGGTGTCATAATAGATGAAATGGATTATTCAGTTTTAGAATCCTTTTAAAAAGATAAAACATTATTGCAAATAAAGAAATGAATCTGAGACAAGGATAGCTCTGCCAATATTTGAGGCCACAATTACCATTCGTTATCCTTTTACCAAAGGCTGCCTCCATAGGTTAGAAACTCAAAGCCAATAGTAGAGTTAGAAGAAAAAAGAGATAATATTTCTGAGACTATCTCCACTCATTTCATAAGTGAAATGTTGTTGGTTTCAGCTGACCTTTTCTCCCCTGTATTCTTCTTACTTTTGCTAATGTCCCATTTTAACACCTGAAAAAGTCATTGTTTTACTGCAGTCAGATACGTGAGAATTGATAATGATGATGGAAATTTTGCCATCCCCATAGAGTCAAACGATGCCACAGGTTGCTTGACATTATGATATAAGCAGGGTAAGCCCTGTAGAAAGATATTACAAGTGCTGTCACTTGAGAATGAGCAAAATATCCACTTCGTCCTCTAAATTTCTCTCCCACTGAATGCTGTATTACCTGAAAATCTCAGCCTTGAAATTACTATTTGAATTAAAATGCAATGTCCTCATGTCAGCATCCTTCACTAATTCCTTAATGGGAATGGTATTTTTTATATACATGAGCCTGACACATAGCAAGATACTAAGGCAAGGAATGCAGAAGGTGTGGAAATGGAAAGGAGTGAGGTGAGAAATATTGAATCTGTTGAACACTGTTGTGAGAGTGGTGAGAAAGGACAAAGAGGAAATAACCACCTGGAGTTTCCAAGAACATCACAAGAGGAGGCTGGGACCAAAGACAAGATGCATCAGCTACAGCTCTGCCAAGAGATTGAAACTATCCCCACAAGGTTGGCAAAAATTGCATGCCAGGTTCTGGACAGAAATATCATTATAATTAAGCATTAGTCAGGCTGTACTTTCGCCCTGCTTTCTTGTTGCTAAAAGTCACCACAACACTAGATACTGACCATTTGCATCCCCATTGTTCCTATAGATAGGATTTCTGATGTTAGACTCATAAGGCTTTGTTTAAGAATTGCTTAAGATGTTTTCCAGACCCAAAGTCCAGCAAAACAGCTGACACCCACTAGCTTGATGACCCCCCACAGAGAAATGGGTTCAGCATGAGAATACTGCTTCTTCAACTTCCTGTCTCATGACCTCACCCTGCACTCTTCAACCAATCAATGATCTCCACACTTCAGCCCTCTCCAAAACCCTTAAAAACCCTAACCCCAGACTCCTTGGAGAGATTAATTTGAGGTTTCCTCCCATCTCCTCATTTGGTGACCCTACAATTAAGCCTCTTTCTCTGCTGCAATTGGTGTCTCTGTGTATTGACTTGCTCTGTGCATGGAGTGACAAACATATTATAGTTACAAGATCTGCATATGAAGTAGCTAACCCATGCTGGTACATAGAAAATGTTCAATAAACAGTCCTCCCTCTCCCTTCTCTTCTATTGAGGAAGGGCCTAGTTTAAGGGATTGGTTTACATTATAATAAACCTGAACCGAAGTTTCCTGTTTCATAGTTCGAAACTGACGTTCACTTTATAAGTTTTACCCTCAAAGTCTCAAAACCGGAGGAGGAGAGGGGAGATTTTAGATACTGTAATACATTTCAGTTGTTTTCTTATTTCATCTGCTTATTTACATTTTCAAACAGGGTGTGTTTGAGCTTGTTTCATATCTTGCTTATGTAGGCATTACCTCCCTTTGTCCTCCCAACCTAGTGCAGAGTAAGAAAAGATAGGTGACACAATTCCCATCTAAGATGTAAAAAAAAAAAAAAAAAAAAAAAACCTAGGTATAGAAGGAATAAGAAATATCAGGGTCTAAGACTAGAATAAGAACCCCTGGTCTCTGTCATCTGTACCCAATATTCTACTAAATCAAAATTTCAAGACTTACACATAATGTGCAATGCTTTGAAGCCATTTATGTAGCATTGGGTCAGGATCTGAAAGTTGTGAAGCTCTATGAAAGGCAGCAACTGGGTCTTATCACTGCTGTATCACAGACCTATCAACAAAATCTCATGTGTACTAGGTAGTCAATATTTGCTTGTTAAGCCTTTGAGTGTGTGGAAGAGAAGCTATTGAGAAAGAATTGGAGAAGAACATGAAAAGCATGAAATTTAGTAAGTCATCCATTAAATTTTCAAAAAAGCTGGGTTCTTGGTGGTACTATATCATGTGAAAAATACCTCCGGTGCCCTATGTCAAATTTTCTCCTACCATATGTTAGCTGCACCTTCGGTGGAGAGTTGTGTGCAAGCGTAGATTCACACTGCACTGATTTATGCACCCCCTCAGACATGCATTGGGTGCGTTACTGTTTTCTGTCCCAGGACTTTTTCTGATTCTGACAAGTCACCTCTATTTATACACACATGCAATCCAGAAGTGCAAGGGAGTGAATGCTTCCAGCAGAGATCCTCAGCCCAAGGGGAATGGGTGCCTGGGGAAAAGTGCTCCAACCTCCCCTTCTTGACAAGAAAATTTTGGGAGGAATTCTCTCACAATCAAGAAGATGAGGCAGCATTCACCCTTATTCCCTATAGCAGTGACTTAGAAACCACACCCCTGACTTGGATTTTCTTCTTTCTCCTCTCACTCTCCCCAATCTTTAGTCTGCTTTCTGGGATCATTTCCCGAAACTCTACATGAAATGAGTTCTTGACTCAGACTCTACTTTCAGGGGAACACACCTAAGACCATCCTTAAAAGGGTATATTGATTAAGACTCAAAGTTTGGTGGAAAATATATATAAGGAAATAGACCACTAGAATTATTTAACAGCACAATAAGTGTGTTGCTAGAGGAAGCATAAAGGGTCTCAATCAAGGCTGGTCTTCCACTGGTAAAACTGCCATGGGCTCAGCAGTTAAGCCATTATAGTAGGCCTGCACCATCTGGTGTGTAGCTGTTGCTCTGAGCTCCCAGAATGCCTCTCTTCATCACCCTAGCTCCCTCAGCCTCTCTGTACCTTCAAGAGTGCCTCTCAACTCAGCAACTAAAGGAAAGATGCCAGAGGTTCCCAAGACCCCACTCTAGTGCCATGACAGTTGTAAGACCATATTGATTATGCCAATGCTAGACTCATTATTAAATACTTATAATATCATCCCTGACTATAGTAATTCATGGGAAATACACCTAATTTTAGGAGTGAGGAAAGTGATTATCAGGGAAGACATTCCCAAAGAAATGATACTAAAGTTGGGTAAATGTATACCAAGGGATTGCTTGTATGAAAGCCTGAAGATGAGATAAATTATAGCACTTTACAAGGGAAGGAAAAAAATTAGCATGTCTGGCCAGAAATATAAACAGAGGCCAGACTATAAAGGTCTCCTACATTAAGATTTAAAGAGTTTCCCAAAGTCATTGAAGGAAGAAAGGCTAATCACAGAGATTATCATAGTGGTTTCCACCACATCTAACTCAGGGATATGAAATCCTTGCTCAGAATGGAATGAGTCCCTAAATAAACTTTTCGAAATGGCATTCCCTCAATAACAGCAGAGAATGTTTATTGTCTGTCTGCTTCCAGCATGCCAGACACTATTCTAATTAATTTGTTTGTAATAAGTCATTTAATCTTCGAAACAAACATGGAAATTAGCCTCTATTATTACCCCTACTTCATAGGTGAGGAAGCTGAGTCAAAAAGAGGTTAAGTAATTTGACCAAGGTTACAATGCTAGCAAGTGGCAGAGCTGGCTCCTTAATTCCCATGTTTTACACATTAGAGAGACTAATCCAATTTCAAATTAAGGACATGCAATTCAGAAGCTACTCCATACAGTGTTTTTTCTGAGCTGGAGCTGGGTTTCAGCACAGCATTTCTATCCAGATTAATAATAAGTGAACAGAAACCCAATGGTCCATTATAGGAGTTTGAGTCTAAAAACACATCGTGTTGGGTCAGCAAATCCCAATGCCAGTGAGGAGTTCCACAATATCAGAAATATATAACGTGCAGAAAATAGAAGAAAACTCAATGGTCAGTCAATGATTGACATCATAAAGAACATATATGGGATTTGGAGAGTAAGTGTAGAAGAAAAGGGTGAAATATTTACAGCTATCAACTTCTCATTTACGAGTGAATACAAGTCTGAGTGATTCAAACATCCTTAGCAGGTATCACAATTGTGGAAGGTACAAAAACATAGGAATTATGCCTCCAAAATATGGGAGACATACTTCCCGCTCTCTAGGAGCTTACAATTTCTCAGAGAAAGACAAGATAATAAATAAATAACCACAATATGAGGCAGGATGCAATAAATAAATAAAGTCCAAGGACCCTCCCAGTGCAGGGAAGGCAAGATGCAGAATATAGAATTAGAGTTGGGTCTTAGCAGTAAAGGTGGAGAGAATGTAACTATTCCAAAAGAGCAGAAGACAAAAGGAGAGGGTAGGAAATATCATTTTGTAATTGAGAAAATAATAATTTCAATTGATTCAGCATAGAATTACAGAGAGGAGTAAAGAACATTTATTCATTCATTTATTCAGTGTATTGTTATTCAATACTCCTATGTCTCAAACATCACGTTAGGCATTATGGATAGATACATCAGTTGACATGGATGGAAGTGTCTCTGCCCTTATAGAGCTTATTTCCAGTGTGAGTGACAAACAGTAAAGACAAATAAATAAACAAAGCAAGCAAGTTGAAATAAGTGGCCTGAAGACTGGAAAGGTACACCGAGCGTTGCATATGGACAGCCTGCCATACCATGCCACACAATGGCATTAGGACTCCCTTCTAAAGGCAACAGGAAATAACTGAGGGGTTTTGGTCCTAAGCATGAGAGGGGAGTGACAGTCAAACTAGATTTTTGAGACATTTAATACCAGGATGGCATGTAGGAGGGAAGACTAGAGCAAAAACACTAGTTGGGAGGGTGCTACACTGATTCAAAAAGGAGAACTAAGGTAGCAGATGTGGAAATTTAGAAGTGTATTTGTGGGAAAATGCAAAGAGAGTCAACACAGGTCTTGGTGGACAATTAGATGTGCCAAGCAAAGAACAGGGAGGAAGCTACAGCTAACACCTACTCAACCAAGGAGGACAGGGTGCTGCGAGCAACGTGTAGAACCAGGAGAAGGTGGATTTGAGACTAAAACAAATGTTAAATTGCAATATAATGTCTATTTGAAAACGTCTACTAGTCCATCAAGATCAATATCTAAGTACCTATTATGTACTAGGTACTGCTATAGGTGCTTCCAATGAGTAACCCTGCAATTTGGGTAACAAATCTGAGCTGAAAAGAGATCTGCCAGGAATTATTAATATAGACATGATGGTTGAAGCTATAAGAAAAGATGATCACACTGAGACACATCTAACACTGTATATGTCATTAGGTTCTCTTTTTATTCCTAGATAGAATTTTTTCTTTCTAGACCAGAGACAAAAACTAAGGGTGCGGGGATGTCAGTTACCTTTGGAAACATTTTCTATCAGGACCACACTTGGCTTTTCATGGGAATCCCTGAGACACTGGTTTTAGGAGCTTTCAGCTAGCATTGAGCTTGCATACTCCTGACTCTTTCTTATTCCCTCCTCCTGCATGCAGTACTAACAGCCCAGAGGAAAAAAGGAAGAGAATCAAATAACAGTTCTACTGCCAGAGTATGAGAAGCAACTTTATATATATCTTTTTTGTTGTTGTTGTTTTGCTGTTTTTGTTTTGTTTTGTTTTGTTTTGTTTTGTTTTTTGAGACAGAGTCTCGCTCTGTTGCCCAGGCTGGAGGGCAGTAGCGCGATCTCAGCTCACTGCAGCCTCCACCTCCCAAGTTCAAGCGATTTTCCTGCCTCAGCGGTTAGTAGAAACAGGGTTTCACTGTGTTAGCCGGATGGTCTCACTCTCCTGACCTCGTGATCCACTCGCCTTAGCTCCCAAAGTGCTGGGATTACAGGTGTGGGCCACCACACCCGGCTTGTAGATACCTTTTTAAAGCCACTATATTCTACTTAACTACTTCTTGGTATTTGCAAATATTAACTGAGTCACTTACCTTTTAATAGAAAAAATACATTACAGCTGGGGGAAAAAATTTACTGTCACCTATTGCTTAATCTATCTAGGCCCTGGGGAACAGTCCAGATATCAGCAGCTGCCTGAGTTCACTCACCTGATAGCAGGCACATGACACAGAAGAGGCAAACCTAACCTCAGTAGTCTGGCTTGAGATTTTATTCCCACATTGCTAGCTTTTATTTCAATGTTTCAATGTGATGTCTAGGATTAGCTTCAAAGTAATTCAGTGAAAGGAGTAGAGTGAGGAAAGATAAAGAGGAAACAAGGTTGCTCAGAGGTATTTGTTGAAGCTGGGTAACAACCACACTGAGGTGCATCATACTCTTCTCTCTACTTTTGCATATGCTCAGATTTTTCATAACAAGAGTATATTTTTCATTTTAAATATATTCCTAGAAGTAGACCTGGGCTTTCATGCTGCTCCCCTCTGAAAGAAGCAGGAATAAACTGTAGAAAAGCCAGTGTTCCCAAAAGCTGCAGCCTGAGATGGCCATAAATCATATCTGCCTCACAGGGGGCTTCTGAGAATAAACTAAGCATGTATCTTTACCCCCACATTCTCAAGAGGAATCACAATGAAACAACATGAATGTTGCACAAAACAGAAATAAATCCAAGAACGCGTGGTGAACAGGTGGTCAGTCTTCATTAGTTAAGAGACATTGCTGAATTTCTGAAAGATAGGAATCAACAGAATCATACTGAAGTTTACCCTGAGCAAAGGAAGGCTCAGAAGAAAGCTTCAGTGGAAGTGGGAGCCACACCTCCCCATAGAGCCTTAGGAAGGCCTCGACTCTGAACCATCTGTACTGAGAAGGAGCGGAACACCACAGAGGAATCAAAAGTCTGTACAGCACACCTGTCTCCCTACAACTCTGTGCAAAGATGCTAACAGTTGTGGCATTGGCCCTTGGGGAAGCAGGCGATGAGCTCTCTGAAGAAGCTGAACAAGCTGTCTGGGGAGAGCTAAGGCTGACATGCCCGGCCACACACACTGAATTTGCAGTCACCTGTTTGTAAGAAAAAGCCCTTTTGGAAAAGCACACCCACACGATGCCAGAGGAAGCCCATGCCAGCTATCTGGAACTGAAGGCATTGATATTAACAATCAAGGGACTCCAAATGCTGTAGGAAAAGACAAAAGTCTACAAGCTGGAAAAAATTATCCTGGAGGATATAGAGATAGTTTAGGAAACAAAAGATAACTTTTAAAATACAAGTAGTAAACTCAGATTTGAAAGATAACCTAGCCATAAATTAGAAGAGGATGCTATTTAAAAAATTAAAATCAGAGAGAATCCAAATGAAAACTTTGATCATCAGAATGAAAAGAATACAGTGGAAGACAGAAGATAAAAGGGAGGCCAAAAAAAAAAAAAGTGACGCAATCTCCCAAAACACAGAGCAAAATTACGAAAAGATGAAGACCTCACTCCAGGATATTCAATATTCACCTAATGAAAGTTCCAAAAGAAGAAACTAGAAAAATACGGGAAATAGAAAATAATTTTAGAAATTAAAAATAGAAAATTCCAAACACTGAAATAAAAAGTCCACTTTGAAACAACCCATTGAATTTAAAGAAAAAAAAAAACCCTACACCTAAACACAACCTCAAGAAGTTGAAATGTTATAACTATATAACCATATAATGTAAAAGCAATAGTCTAGAGCTGATAGATGTTTGGAAAAGAAAAATGCAAATCTCATCTTACATAATAAGGAGTCAAGAGACATTGTTTACATTTGATATGTCAAGAAATAGACTATGAAGTTATGATTTGAAATCATAAAGGTAGTCAGTAGAAGGTCTAAAAATAACAAACAAGTAATCATTAGTAGGAGTAAAGGGAGAGAAAGGCATAAGTAAGCTATATTCCTCATCTTTCCTAATAATGATGATGACGGGGTGGCAATAGATACATGTCCAAAATCAGTAAATCAAAGAATTAAGGTGTGAATGCACGGTATTCAAAGTTGTACAGAGAACCACGTAAGAACTAGAAATAGCCAGAGGAATGATTAATAGAAACAGAAACCGTTAGAATCTCAGCCTTAATTCTTTCCAATGACTTATTTGGCTCCTTTACAGAGCTGAGTTCCTCCTTTTGCCTGGGTGCCTATACCACTACGGTTAGTTCTTCTGCCTCAACTTATGGGGAAACCATTGAAAGTAGTTACTTCTGAAGAATAAACTTGCAAGTGGGGAGACAGGCATAGGGTGGGAGAACACAAGATCATATTTTATAATCAGATTTGATGTGCCTGAAATATAAGACATATTTTTATTTAAATTGAAAGACTCTTACCACTGGATCAAAAAAATGTGAGCCTATGGACCTTTTCACATAAGTGAACATATCACTGACATAGGCTGTGCCAAGCATCATCAAAAGGACATGTGATAATATTGCCATGTGTGAAGAAAATGCTAAGCCCGTGAAAACAATGACTACAACCAAGGATTGTAACCACTGCGATAGCTGAGAATCTCACAATGGAGACTAGCATTGCTGATGGTTGTGGGCTAGTATCATGAGTCGTTCGGTTGGATATTTGCTAGTGCTTTTTGGCTGTTTGTTTCATGAGTAAATTTTTATATATTAAATGCATAGAAATAAGTTATGCTGAGAAAATAAAATGTGTACATTTTAACTAATAACAAACATCACCATAAAATATGTAAATATATAAAAATGCAGTGACAGCCTATTAGTAAGAAGAGAAAAATATACATATGCAAACAGAAACAGATTAATACATTAAAATACACTGACCTTCTATTATTGAGGAGAAAAAATACATGCATATGCAAATAAACAACCTCTAATGAAATTATATACCATATGCAAGAGACAACAATTAGCAGCTTATAAAATATGAATGCTGAATTACGAAGACACATCTGAAATAAGATTGCTAACCTTGAACAATAAATGCTTTAGAGGCACAATCTAAAATGTTAGTGGGAAGAGAAAAGCAATAGTAATATTAATGTCAACATATTTGATTTTCCAACACTAGAGCTATTGATTATTTCCTCTGGCACATTGGTTGGAAACAACCATTTGTCTGATATAATTTTATTTCAGTTATTATTCCCAACAGCTACTTTTTCAAATAGCAAGTGAAAAATAAACCAGATTTGAAAAGTTTTGGAAGGTTTTTTCCGGTGGATTGTAGTAGACGAAAACCTCAAAATAGAAACCCATAAGGAAAGGTCAGTTTAGTCCAATAAGGCCACTGCTTTCAGAAAATCAGACTTCACATTTGGGTTAGTATTTATTTAAGCATCTCTAAGTCCAGACTGTCTTAAATTGGCAACTGAAGACCACAAAAAACAGCTCCTGGTAACCATAAAAAGGGTTGCACAGTGAGAATTATGACAAGCCCCTAAGAAGGCACTTTATTTGTCTGGGTCTACTAAGTTCCACTGGAGTCTGAGCAATCTTTTGAAAGATGAACGCCTTATTTGAGACAGGCAAGCTGGCTGATCGAGGTTTATAGAGATGACAGGTCTAGACCAGCCATCATTTCCGGTGTTAGGACAGCATCAAAGCGTCACTAATCCCAGCAGCTTTGAACTCCCAGCTTCTGCCTCTCTCCCTCCCTCAAAGGAGTGGATGTTCTAGAAGCCAATAGCCTGCCATGTAAATTGACAAGATCGGTCTTCTCAGTGGATATCCTGCACTTTCAACGAGTTGTGGAGCACAACTTACCATTTGCATATTTTTGAGAAAGGGTTATTTTAGAGCTTCCTGAAGGTTAATATTCTTTCACCCATTAAAAAGAATGCTGGTGTCAGTAATGCAAGCCAAGCAGCCCACACTGCTATTTGCTGCCGATTTTAATAATAGAATCACGCCATAATGAAACCTTTTTAATGTATGGTAATTTAATTGCAGAAACTCTGTCTGTTTCAACAAAAACCTTCCATAAGTAGCTTTAAAGATTAAGTTATGGGAGGCGACTCTCACGCCATCTCCCAGTGGATATGTATTACACTGCATTACATTCCTGCCATTCTACAGTGGCACAAAGGCAGGCTCAGATCTCCTTAACTCAGCTCTGAAATTAAAACTTAGATTTGTAAACCTATGAATCATTCTGCACAGTTGCGGGAGTTAGCTTTCAACCAGCTTCAGAACTTCACAATCTAACTGTGTTTAGAATCAGAGAAGGTGGAGTATATTCAGACAGATATAATGATAGGTATAATAATTGGGTAATCACAATAGCCAAATGTATTCAGCTTCAAATGTGTGTCATGAACTGTGCTAAGTATTTGACTTTATCCTTCAAAACAACTCTGGAGTAGGGGGTCTTTATTGTCCCACTTTTAGAGAAGGGTTTGGCATTGGTACCTGCTTTAGTTTTCTAGGGCTGCTGTAACAAAGTGCAGCAAACTGGGTAGCTTAAGGAACAGAAATTAATGGTCTCACAGTTCTGGAAGCCAGAAGTCCAAGATCAAAGTGCTGGCAGGGTTGGTTTCTTCTCAGGGCTGTGAGGAAGAATCTGTTCCATGCCTCTCTCCTAGCTTCTGATGGTTTGCTGACAGTCATTAGTGTTCCCTGGATTGTAAAAGCATCACCCTGATCTCTGGCTTTTTTTTTTTTCATGTGGTTTTCTCCCTGTGTGCATGTGTGTGTCCAAATTTCTACTTTTTATAAGGATATCAGTCATATTGAACTAGAGCCCACCCTAATGACTTTATCTTAAATGATTACATCTGCAGTGACCCTATGTCCAAATAAGGTCAAATTCATAGGTACTGGGAGTTAGTTAGGACTTCAGCATGTTTGTTTTTAGGAGACATAATTCAATCCTTAGGCAGGCTCTATTTCAGGCAGTGGAGTGACCATTCTAAGTTCCTTTCTTTTCCTTAATGTGCTTTCCCTATGACTTGCCAGTGCTTATATTTTGAGACTTCCTCAAGAGGTACACTGCATCCTACTTATACTTTAGACCCACTAGTACCACGTGAGGGGAGTCCTTGTGGCTCTGAGTGATCCAGCCTAAGTCACCAGAAGACTGTGATTTTTTCGAAGTAGCCACAAGATAACTGTCCCCTTTGAAGCTCTGAAAGAGGTATGCAGAGCTGGTCAAAGATTCCTGGAGTCCCATTTTCAGCAAACATCAACTCCTCATCCATTCTCCCTAGCATGGGTTATGATCTGGCATTCTACGTTGTTCATGGGAGATCTGGTTATGAATAGAGTATGTCCCAGGGGGCTCCTTGTGATGACAGCATGCCCTGAGAGTTCCTTAAGATCCAACCTAAACTACAAAGTGTAACACACAAGGAAACCACAGAGACTGAGGATGAGAAAGCAAATGTGGGTCAGCAGGGGAAGTTAGAAAATAATATGTACAAAAGTAAGTAACCTATATGGAATGAGAAACATAGTGCAGTCATTGCCTTTCCCCTGTAAGGCAATCATTTAACAACTGAATTCTCCTTAAAAATAGTGAAACCTCAGCCTAGAGCTGTGGCTCACACCTGTAATCCCAGCAGTTTGGGAGGCCAAGGCAGGTGGATCACGTCAGGAGATCAAGACCATCCTGGCTAACATGGTGAAATCCCGTCTCTACTAAAGAATACAAAAAATTAGCCGGGCATGGTGGTGGGCACCTGTAGTCCCAGCTACTTGGGAGGCTGAGGCAGGAGAATGGCCTGAACCCAGGAGGCGGAGCTTACAGTGAGCCGAGATGGCGTCACTGCACTCCAGCCTGGGCGACACAGCGAGACTCTGTCTCAAAAAAAAAAAAAAAAATAGTGAAACCTCACTTTTCCCTCATCTGCAGAAATCTAAAATGGAGTTGGGCTTCTCAATGCATGAATGTTTGGATAGGTACCTTCCAGGACATGCAGCCTCTGGAGCAGACTTTGTGATCTACAATCATCATTACTGAGTCTCCACACAGAAATGTCACAATCAAACAACAATCTTCACAGCCTCCCCTCTGGACTGATGGACAGCCACTGGAAGTTTTAAGGACACAGAAAGCTATAATCTTGCTATTATCCACAATGCATCAGTGTTGAGGGCTTCACAACAAAACAATATTCCCACAGGGTTGCCTGATGGTACCTTTCCAAATCACCAGGACCTACTGGGGTAAACATTTTAAGGAGATAGCCTCATTTCCCCTTACGTATTGGTCACTGTTCTGCTAAATGTATCATGGCATGGCACAAGTCTCTCCCAACATTCTCCCAAAATTATCAGCACTTAGTAGGACTGTTTCAAAAATGATGAGATTGTTTCTTCTGGACTTAGAATCCCTAAATGATTTGCCCAATATTATCCAAACCACTGTGATCCTTGGAAAGGCTCAGAGTCATTAATTCCCAGGCCACTGCTGGAAACATTAGCCTCTGCACTCCATCACCCCTGTCAGGACTCGGCGTGCCTGACTTTTGTCCCATGATATGCTTCCCTATTGTGCTGAGTTCAGTTCCATTTGCTGTTCTTCAAGAATGAATTGTTTCAATGGTTGATACCTTATGATTATAATTCGGCAGGGCACTGTTAACTTATTAATTAGGTGAGCACTGTGTAATTTATTAGCACAGGAGCCCAGGGTGTTTTTTTTACTTGTAATTGCTCCAAGCACACCCAGGGAATCTAAAATTAAAGGGGCTGGGGAATCAGTAGCCCTGCCCGAGGGGAAAGAATGTAATAATCTCATCTTGCTTATTCAAAACAATCCTCTAGGCAGAACGGGTACCTAAAGAAGGACAGAAGCCAGCACAGCATCCAGCAGTCCCCTAGCTGACCAACACCTTTCCCTGCCTCCACCCCAACAGACTCAAGGAACTTAAGGAACCTTGCTCAGCTGTTGAAAAAGTAATTGCCTTTGCTAGCTTTAACTGACTTTTGGGTAGCCCTGAGAGTTTGAGGTAAAACAAGGTTCCTCGCAACCTTCACAACTTTTCTCACTCAGGAAAGAGGCTAAGTGGATTCACATCCTGAAAATCAAGCTAGTCTTTTATAAACTTTGGCTTTTTTATTGAAGAGGAGACTGCTAATAGCAAAAACTCTACCTGAAAGACTTGAGTAGGCGAGGTGGTGCCTACCTTCCCTCTCTGGCCAGAGGCTTGTGGTCAGGGAGGATCTAAGATGACAGGCAGGAAGTCAGGAAGGCAGGCTTGTAGGAGAGAGTAGCCAGGGGTTCTGAAGAGCTTATGGGAGGGCAAAGAGAGGTGGGCATAGAAGCATGCCCCAAGAGATCTGGTTGGCTTGCAGTTAGCTTACATAGAGATTTTTTTTAAACTTGATTAAATTCATACTTATTTCCTACACCGCCAACTCTGCCAATATCTCTGGTTTCTGGACTTGCTGACACAGGAGAATAACTGCTTTTAACTCAAGAACATGAATTCAAACCACGCCGATAGCTGTTTGACCTCAAACATTTCCCTAGCTTCCACATAAGTGGTTGTTTTCTAGAAGGCTGTTGAAAACCTACTTTTAAGGCTCTAATCATGTGGGCCAGTCTCATAAAAGATGTATATATATATTTTTAAGTCCCCTTAACATTTTCGAGTATCTACATGGGCTAAACCCTGTATTAAGTGCTTTTATTTGTAGCCACTCAAAAGACCTGTATAGGATAGAAGTTAAATGCTTGGGTTTTATAGTTGGACAGACAGGACTAAGTTCATACATCTGCATCTTACAATCTCTGTGAACTTGGGCAAATGAAATTGGGATCATAATTATTTCTACCTCCTGGAATTTTGGAAGGATTAAGTAAATTAGAAAAGCAAGCCAGGTACAGGGGCTTGTGCCCATAATCCCAACACTTTGGGAGGACAAGGCAGGAGGATTGCCTGAGCCCAGGAGTTTGGAACTAGCTTGGACAACATAGTGATACCCCATCTCTACAAAAATTACAAAAAGTAGTCAGGTATGGTGGAGAACATCTGTAGTCTCAACTACTCAGGAGGCTGGGGCAGGAGGATCACTTGAGTCCAGGAGGTCAAGACTGTAGTGAGCCATGACCATGCCACAACACTCTAGCACTCCAGCCTTGGCAATAGAGTGAAACTCTGTCAAAAGAGAAGAGAAGAGAAGAGAAGAGGGAAGGGAAGGGAAGGGAAGGGAAGGGAAGGGAAGGGAAGGGGAGAAAAAATAAAGAAGAAAAGAAAAGAGCCTAGTGCTTGACACATAGTAACAAGTTCTTAAGCAATGCCTGGGGTTCTAGGGATGGCCCCTGTGTCAGAGGCCAAAGGGTAGTGGACAAAGTCCAGGACAGACTGAAGGTGATGAAATGAGGCTTGTCTGTAAACCAAATAGCTTCTCTGTCCATCCCTCATTTCCCCAAGACAAACCCGAAAAATGTAAATGATCCCCAGGAATAAAAAAGAAGCAATAAATCTATCTTTATCGGGGGCAAGTGAAAAGGTCCAGCTCCTGTAAACCTTTTTCAGCCAGTTTCTGATAATATTCTAAGACAGGCTCCTTACCTGTGTGGTCTAAGTAGCACTGCAGTGATCTCTGCCCCTCTAGATATGACCACATGGCACCTAGGTTACAGCACCAACATTTTCTGATGTTTCTAGTGTTAGCCTTCTCCTAATTGCTGGAGAATTCTGGAGGTGAAGTGAGTCACCTCCACACCCATCCCATCACTCCTATGCCACGAAAATGCATTATCCTCTGCTGCAAAGCTCTAGAGCAGAGGGGAGCTAGGTTCTTGGTTCTTCCAAGCCCTGAAGGTAGGCTTGCTTCTGATTGCTGCCGCTCTCCTTAGGAGCCTGACATGTATCTTCAAGTTGCCGGGACTGCAGACAACTTGAGGGATGTTCCCTGGTTATACACAAAATCAACCATTCATCAACTGCAGCCCAATCTCATGTTTTTAATTCTCTCTCCACTAACGTAAATTCCTTCTTCCTCTGATACATCACTTGAGAGACTAGGTAGTGCACTTGTTCCCCCAAATGCTTGGAAATCTTGGTGCTGAGAAGCAAGATATCAGTCTTATTATGTTCTTCCTACTTGATAGCAAAAAAACCTCAGCTGGTCTATCCATCCAACTTCCAGACCTGTCTTAGTTCATTTGTTTCTTTTTGTTGCTTGATTATTGCTGCTGTCATGGACGTTTGTTTCCTGAGTTCCTATTAAAGGATTCTTTGAAATGTCTTAAAATCAAAAGAATTCACATTAGGAGGATCAACGTGGTCCCTGAGGCCAAGGTCTGAATGACAGAAGACATCCCTGCTCCATATTCTGTAGCATCAGAGTGGGGGAGGAGGAGGAGAGAACCAGGGATCAGGGAGAATTGGAATAGTGGTTGTGGATCTCTTCCCACCAGCGTTTCTCTCCTCATCTTGTCTTGATATATTTGTCAGAAATGATTTGGAAGAATTATCCAAAGGGAGTACCCCATTTCAAATCATGTACAGTCTTTTCTAGTGTTTGCCAGATACTCTGCTCTCCAAAGCCATTACAGAATTCATGCAGTTTGGACTGATTTGATCGTTCCTAAATTAATAATAGCTCACAAGATGCTGTGACATTTTAAGTCCTTTATCCATTGCTTAATTGTCTTACTGTCTCATACTTCCAGAACAGCTCTTCTCTCTGATGCATTGATGTACTCTCGGTGATAGAGTTACAGAGTACTGAGAGGGAGGAGATTAAGAAGTAAGAGGGAAACAATGAGATTTCAGATGAGATTGGAAATTAGATGGAAAGCTGGTGAGAGAAAGTTGATGAAAGGAAGCCGGGGACCAATAAAGGGAGTCCAGCAAGAAAAAAGGTTTGTAGGGAAAGACAGAAGGAATGTTTTGGCAGCCACAGGAGCAAGAAATAGAAAAAGCAAAAGTTCTTCAGCCACATCTCCTAAATTGCCTTCCAACTTTGTGATTTTCGAGCAAGTTAATATGCAAACTCTCATGTCCTTTCATTTATTCAATGCCTTTAAATTAAATACCTGCCATGTGTCAGTCAGTTCTCAGTGTTAGGAATACAGCAATGACTGAAATAGACAAAATCTTATCCTCATGGTGCTGAAATTCTAGACAGGAAGCAGACAACAATGAAGAAATATAAAAGATCAGTAATAGCAAGCACTGTGGGAAAAAAAAGCAGGATAAGAGGTTGCAATATGATAAACAGTGATCATTTAAATAAGATGGTCAAGGAAGTTCTTTTTGGGGAATGGACAACAAAGCAGAGACCCAAAAGAAGAAAGAATTTGGGAGAAGAGCCTTCCAGACAGAAACAACAGCAAGTCCAAAAGCCCTGAGGCTGAAACTCCATTGCCTGGAAGCACTGTGATGAGAATCAAGCAAGGAGAGGGTCAGAACTAGAGAGTATGTTACATCAGGCCTGTAAGCTACGGAAAAGCTTGAATTTCAGTCACCCCGCAGTGAATTGGGCAGAGCAGCTTCATCCCTATTTATAGCTGAGGAAACAAGTTCGACTTGAATTCAGGACACCTTACTACAAGCTAGGGGAGTTAGTAGACAGAACAAAAAGAAGAGATGGCGATTGAGAATGCCACCAAATGAGCTTGAACCAAAATATAAACTTTAGGAATCTACCATAATTTGAAAGGGAAAAACAGGAGCATTTGTATCTTCCCCAGTACCACCATTGTGTCTGGAATTTATTCCTTCTCGTGGGTTCTTGGTCTCGCTGACTTCAAGAACGAAGCCGCAGACCTCGTGGTGAGTGTTACAGCTCTTAAAGGTGGTGTGTCCAGAGTTGTTTGTTCCTCCCGGTAGGTTCATGGTCTTGCTGACTCCAGGAATGAAGCCGCAGACCCTCGCTGTGAGTGTTACAGCTCTTAAAAATGGCACGGACCCAAAGAGTAAGTAGCAGCAAGATTTATTATGAAGAGCAACAGCACAAAGCTTCCATAGCATGGAAGGGGACCCGAACGGGTTGCCACTGCTGGCTGGGGTGGCCAGCTTTTATTCCCTTATTTGTCCCCACCCATGTCCTGCTGATTGGTCCATTTTATAGAGTGCTGATTGGTGGGTTTATAATCTTTTAGCTAGACAGAGAGTGCTGACTGATGCGTTTTTACAGAGTGCTGATTGATGTATTTACAATCCTTTAGCTAGACACAAAAGTTCTTCAAGTCACCACTCAACACAGAAAGTCCAGCTGGCTTCACCTCTCACCATTATGCATGAAATTCCACCATTAGTAATTTATTTCTTTAAATGTTGCAAGTTTTTCCACAAACACAGATCTGACATTGGTGATATAGTTTGGATCTGTGTCCTCACCCAAATCTCATGTCAAATTGTAATCCCCAATGTTGGAGGTGGGGCCTGGTGGGAGATGATTGGATCATGGGGGTGGAGTCCTCATGAATGGGTTAGCACCATTCCCTAGGTGCTGTTCTCATGATAGTGAGTTTGACGGTTAATATTGAGTGTCAACTTGATTGGATTGAGTCAGTGGACTGGGAGAGGCAGGCCCACCCTTAATCTGTGTGGGTACCATCTAATCAGCTGCCAGCGCAGCTAGGATAAAAGCAGATAGAGGAACATGGAAGAACTACACTAGCTTAGTCTTCCAGCCTACATCATTCTCCCGTGCTGGATGCTTCCTGCCCTCAAACATCAGACTCCAGGTTCTTCAGCTTTGGGACTCCTGGACCTCCAACCACAGACTGAAGGCTGCACTGTTGGCTTTCCTACTTTTGAGGTTTGGAGACTTGGACTGGCTGGCTTCCTTGCTCCTCAGCTTGCAGATGGCCTATTATGGGACCTCACCTTGTAATCATGTGAGTCAATACTTCCTAATAAACTCCCCTTTATATACACATCTATCCTATGTGTTCTGTCCCTCTAGAGAATCCTGACTAATACAGTGAGTGAGTTATCATGAGATCTGGTTGTTTAAAAGTATGTAGCACCTCCCCCATCTCTTTCTCTTCCTCCTACTCCAGCATGTAAGACATGCGTGCCTCCCCTTCACCTTCTGCCATAATAGTAAGTTTCCTGAGGCCTCCCCAGAAGCAGATGCCAGCATTATGCTTCCTGTACAGTCTGTGGAACTGTCAGCCAATTAGATCTCTTTTTTTATAAATTACCCAGTCTCAGTTATTTCTTTGTAACAGTGTGAGAATAGACTAATACAATTGGTTATCAAAAAATTGAGAAAATCCCGGCTAAAATGGGTCACAAAATAGTACAATGTCAAAAAGAGGTAGGAAAGTGCTAAAAATAAAATGGATAAATAATAAGCATGTGCCAACAGAATATTCTGAGCCTTTGCTCTTATATGTAACAGGGTATATGCTTGTGCAATAATTACCAAGTTGGTTCTTACCCCACTTTACAAAAGAGAGATCTTTTCTATCTTCATGGTGTACCACTATTAATAATAATAGCTAATACATAGATGATGCCGACCATGTGCCAATGTTCTGAGTACTTGCATTACTAATTCATTTAATCCTCTTAAAAATTCAATGATTTATTTCCATTTTACAGATGAGAAAACTGAGGCACAGAGAGGTTACTAGCAAGGTGACTTGTCATTCAGATAGTACATGGTAAAGTCAAATTTCAAAACCAGCCAATATCTGGTTTCACAACCCACACTATTCACCACCATAATATGCTGCTTCTGAGTATTTATTGAATTACATTGATTTATAAATATATTTTCCCTTGGAAAGAAAACATTGTATTAATATAGTTTAACTAACAGGTAATATAATCCAGGGGTTGGCATGCTTTTTTAATAAAGGATCATATAATAAATATTTTAAATTTTGAGATCCATACCATCTCTCTTGCAGCTACTCAACTCTGCCACAGGAGAGGGAAAATCACCATAGACAGTGTGAAAATGAATACGCAAGGCTGAGTGCCAATAAAACTTTATTTACAAAACAGGGAGGGGCCAATTTGGCCCACAGATCTAAGTTTTATGGCTTCTTGACATAAACAATTTCAAAGGGAGATACACAACTTGCAACTATATTACAGTTATGTTTGTGTTGTCCCTAAATTACAAAGCTCAGAAATGTAGTGTCAGAAATGTCTGTGAATTGAAAGTCCCGGATTTTACCTAAACATCCTGCATCATTTCATTTGAACTTTCGTGCCAAATCCTAGAGAAATCTCATCAGATAGCTCAGCAGGAGAGCATAAGCACGCTGATCCAAATGTCTTAGAGAAAACATACATTTAAAAAAAATTCATCCCCAAGAAGATGGCAAAATTTTATAGTCTCTTAGTATCTTAAATGAGTTTTCCTACGTTTACCTACAGTCCTCTGAAAGCAGTCTCAAACTCTAAAGCCTTTACCTCAAAGCTGTTCACCACCCCATTGATGTGGCCACGCTATGCCACATTTTCTTAGCCTCATTCAGGATCTTATCCTGATATAAAGGAAAAGTTTCACTGGATACTTATTACGAAAGGCAGGGAAGACTTCACTAAGACTATTACAACAGGGGAGGAGTCAAACTATTGTAATAGGAGAGAGAGATTAAGCTCAGCTCCACTGAAACAAAAGGTGGGAAGATTTTTAAGCACAGGTTTGAGCTAATAGAAAGGTGGAACATTAGCAGGGAGGGTGGTCTATGTGATTGAGTCATCTTTATTTGCCAAATGTTAAGGAAGTCAGGTTCCTACTTTCCCACAGAGACTGGAAAAGTGAGGCCCTATCTTTCCTGATGATTACATTTCAAAGGGATGGCTTCCAGGTCTTTGAGAAAGGCACTCCTAGGTTGTAGAAGATTTACATCTCAAAGAGGCACAGAAAGAATTTACAACTGAAAGTTTTCTAAAATAAAAAGAAGTTGGGGCCCATAGTCAGGAAAAAGCTTATCTAAAATTGAGTCAAGCTAAGGGGAATGTTAAGGTTGTCTTGGTCACTTGTAGGGAAGCCTCAGAACCTTCCAGTAAGCTTTCTCCCCTAAAAACAGACACACAATCTGGAGTCCTTTCACTCTGCCCACAACACTTCCTTTAAAATCATACTTTATCATCTCTGTCTTTCACATCCTAGTTCCCCTACTTATTCTATTCTCACAGTTTTTAATAAAAGTTTTATTTTAAAATAGTTTTTGATTTACAGAAAAGTTGTAAAGATAGTACAGAAAGTTCTTAGATACACTCTCTCCCTACACACAGTGTCTTCAATTGCTAACACATTAAGTATGGTATATTTGTCCAGTAATGAGCCAATATTGACATGTTACTATTATTTCAGATTTCCTTAGTTTTTATCTAAAGTTCTTTTTTTTGTTGTTTGTTTTAGGATCCCATCTCTCTTAGTCAGTTTGGGCTGCTATAACAAAAATACTGTAGACTGAGTGGCTTCAACAAATTTGCTTTTAACAGTTATGGAGGCTGGTATATTCCAAATCAAGGGGCCAGCAGATCTGGTGTCTGGTGAGAGCCTGCTTTCTGATTTGCCCTTGCATGACAGCAGACAAAGACAGAGCATCCCTCTTGAGTCTCTTCTTGTAAGAACACTAATCCCATTCATGAGGGCTCCACCTTCATGGCATAATTTCTACCCAGAGATCCCACCTGCTAATGTCCATCACATTGAGGATGAGGATTTCAACATACGAATTTTTTGGCTCAAACTTTCAGTCCATAACACCTTCCAATATACCATATTACATTTTTTTTTACTGTGTTTCCTTTTGTTTTTCTTATGGGTTTGCAAATCTAAGAAATGTTGGGTTGTTTTTTTTTTAATAAGTCCTACCAAATAAGAAACTTCTATATATGTTCAAGAAACTTCTACTTTCTGGTTTCTATACTGGCTAGAGCCTAGGGTTGATATGGTAAATATTGAGAGAACAAAGCTAAAAAGCTTAGAGATCTAATAATGCCAAGCTCAATAGTTTGAAATTTTATTCTGTAGAAAATTGAAAAACATTGGAGATTTTTAAGCAGAAGAATGACATAAAGTGATAATTTGATAAAATTAATTCATCAGCAATGTGCAAAATGGATTTGATCAGGAAAACCCTGGAGGTAGAAAGATGACTGCAGAGGTCATGGCCCCAGTATATGTGTAGTCAATATGACCTAATTTTTGTTGCTGCCTATAGAGGTAGCAAGAACAGACACAAATATAATTTAGAGAGGCAAAATTGCTAGGAGTTGTCAAATGATCCAAAGAAAAGAGGAAAGAAGAAAAGAAGAGATATTAAATATTAATTTAATGTTTCTTATCTCAAAAGTGAGGAAGGGAAGTTGTGCTATCTTCAGAAATGCCGAAGTTAAGAGGAATAACTTAATTCTAAGATACAATAGTGGATGTGCACGTAGAACTCTTAAATTTGAGATGTGGGTAAGACTAATCTAGCATGTCAGTGACAATACCTTCTCTTTTTCCCCCATGGTGGGGCTATAAAGCATTGTATAAGCTGCAAAATTCTATATAATTTAACTTTTCTATCCTAACTTTGGATTGATTGTTCTGGTCAAAAACTTTCTAAAAATTGCCATATCAAACAATCAACTGAAGGGGCAGCCCTCTCTGTATGGGTGAAAATTGAAGAGATCTTCACCAACATGTCAGATTGCTCATGTTTTAACTCAGTAAGTGACGTTATTGAACATTGGATGTTCAGCAATGTCATCAAGAGTCCATATCAAAAACAAAAGAAAAACACCTATGTCACTTTTCTCTCTTTCACATGAAGTTGCAATACTGTTAACATTTTCTGAATTGATGCTAAAATAGTATGCAGTTCTCCATGTCAATCTATCCTTATTGTGGAAAAAAAAATCTATATAAGAGAAAATTAGCTTTTTAAAAGCTGTCTGTAAGACTTATGATGTGCAAGTAAAGATAAATATCTTTATAGTAAAGGAAACTCCAAATATAAGGAACTTTAGTACTTCTCAGGTTAATACATTTGGCCAAAGTTCAAGTGATATGACTTAGCTGGTGGTGGCCACTGTACACAGGTAATTGTAAAATGCTTCGTTCCTGGTATAGATTCAAGCATTTGCTACAATCTTTAAAACGGGATGCTGCGTCTAAAAATGCATTAGCCTAGAGCCACAGCCTGGAAAATTTTTACCAAGTGCCTTGCCTGTATTTCCTTTCCCTTCATTGCTGATTACCTAGACACATATGTGTGTAGATAGGAGCATTCTCATCTGTAATTATCTTGCTCCTTCTGCTTAATTCAGTTGGATGCATCAATTCAAGTTTTGTGACATCACAATTTCACTAAAATGAAAAGAAATGTCGCATCTCAAGCTGTGGGTTGTAACCTCACTGAATGAATCAGACAGCAGGGGAAGGCTTAATTTTAAAAAGGAGTTTTTATTTACACCAAAAAATCCTGAGTCATAGAATGGAAAAATAAAAGCCAGAAAAGGCACAAGCCATTCTGAAAAGATTTTGGATTGGCACAAAGTCCAACCATGGTTGTTTACTTGAATATTCTGGAAATTCATACAGTTTTGCCAGGAGGCATTTTCTATCTTCTTTTTGAGAATTACAAACTAATAAAATCATAGAATCAGAACAGACCTTAGAGGTCATCCAATCCAACTCTGATTTTATACATGAGGAAGTGGAAACCTAGAGAGATTAGGTAACTGTCTCAACAACTGTCAGTGAACAGAGCCAGACCTGAGCCCAGACGTCCTACTGGCTCATTCCAGTAATGCCTGCAGACTTCCACTTTACCTGGAAATGCAAGTTCCTCTGGACAGAATTCACTAACTTCTCAGTACTAGAGATTCTGCATCACCTGGTAGCTTAACCGAAGGGCTAACAAAATCCATGCTAAATAAAGGAAAACTTGTTGTTGTTGCTGTTTTTAAGGTAAAGAAGTTTACACATGTTTTCTCCACATGTTCTGAAATAAATTTCAGTAGTTATAAATTTGCATTTCTGTATCATACCCCTTCATATAAATTCTATTCTATCTGGGTGTGATTTCAGTAATTTTCTCAAAAGGATACTTTAACTAACTCAAGTCGCATTTTCTAGAATTACAACCCTGCTCCACTACCGATCTGGGTTTTGATGAGCACGTTCTAATCTCTGAGCCAATGGCTTCCAATGATTGTGATGGTGTTCTCTGCAGAATATGGAGACCTTCAAGGGCAAACGGGAGGTTCTCATAGTTGTCCTTCAATGTTTAGTATTTTCATGCAGAGAAGAAAGGGGCTAAAAAATGGATAATATGTACTATATACTCTGATAGTTTCCTTTTTCTTCTCTGTAGATGAAAGAGATTCTCTTAATAGACTTATTGTTCTCCTGGTGTATGCAAGTCTCAACATCTCTGATTCAAAGATCACAAATTGATCTCAACTCTTTTCTTTCCTTTACTTTTGAACTGGGTTAGTAGCCAAATTCTGCTTTATCCCAAAGCAAAATATCCTTCCTGTGTAGCTCTTTCTACAACCTTCTTCACTGGTCCACAGAATAGGCAATCTTCTAAATGGAATATTCAGGACCCAGAAAGGCCACTATGATCCCAAATGTCTTTTCTCCATGCAGATACCAAGATCTAAAAGTCAATCTGTACAGGTATAGAAGCTCCAAGGGACCAAAGGCATCCGTCTACAGGATAAGTGATTTGTCCAAGCCTTTGGCAATGCACAGTACTCCCAATTTGAGACATATGCCATGATCTCTCCCACTTCTTATTTCACTGCTAGTTCCCAAGTTGTCTTCTCCATGCATTGTTTTGAAAACCCCAGAGTCAAGGCTTTTCACCTAGCCTCTAAACCTTTTGCCCAAGTTAATACTCACCCCTCCTTTCCTTCTCAATTCTAGCTTGGTTTGTTCAATCTATCCTTCTCCAAATTAGCCTTTCAAGGCAATAATTCATTTTTAACCTTCAACCTGCCACTCTACCTTCTATTTGCATAATTAGCAAAACCTTGCATCTACTCTTATACCTTGTGTGTATACCCTACATATGTCACTCATGTTTCTTGGCAGTTTGGCATTATAACCTCTCAGAGCCCAATTTCTTAAATACTAGATCACAAAAGTTATCAGGAAGATAGAGAAAAAGTACGGGGAATACAATAGTTTTTCATAAAGCTAAACGTACGTAAAGATCTAACCTTCCGTATAAGATTATATGCTTCCCATGTTTTCTGAGTTTTCAAAATTGTACAATCCCTGAATTTTCTTGTATAAAATGACAGTGATGACAAGTAGTTAACAAAATAAATGATATGCAACCCTATGTGAACTACACACTCCTCAAATTAAAAAAAAAAATCTATGAAATCTAAAAGTTTGGGAACTATTGTCTTAGAAGACATAAAATACAATCTATAATTCTCTCTCAGCTATGCTCATGACAGAGCAACTATAAACATTCTGAAATAAAATTAGATAGTATAAGAAAGTGTTGATAGTCATTATTGCTGCTAAACAAATGTCTATTTTCTCCCTGGACACATGATAGGATTGTATTTTTGTTACCTTTAATATTACATGTGCCATGTGGCATTCTTTGGCTAATAAAATTTTAGTGGAAAGGATTTGTAGCCCTTCTGAGTGGAAGCTAAAAGAGCTATAACATTAATTTGCCACTCCTTCTTTCTCTCTCCTTCAGGGACTGGCCACACTTCGGAGGGTAGCCTAGAGTGAGGATGACGGAGCTCAGACACCCCAGCCAATCTTTGTAGTGTCAGCATGAAATAAACCCTGTTGGCTTAAGCCACTTAGATTCTGACAACTACAAATGCACTTTGAATGAGTTAGAAAAAGCATATCAGTGCAAGGTATTATATTCTTTTCCCTAAAACTGAAAGCTAGGAAATAGACCCCAAAAAATTAGAAGGAAGTAAAGGGTTCATCTTATGCGAGAGCCTTCATTTCACATATTTTCACAAGTGGGAGATCTAACTGACTATTGGCAGATCAATTAACACTACAACAGGGGTGGACACTGTGGAAGGACAGGACAGAGTTACACTATACATATCAGGGCTGTTTGATCTGTTCAATGAGATGTTATCAGAACCCCCCCCCTTTCTACGAGTCTAAAAAATCTCAATCTGAAGAAAAATAGCTTTGTCCGCTCAAATGGCTGAAACTTAAATGGCATACAACACAGAACTATTGACACAAAGTTTTACATTGCCCTGGCTTTCCATCTAAACAGAGAAATCCTGAATTCGTCCCTTCATCTGCTGGCTGTGGTACCAAAACGTATTCCTCTAACTTGATAGGATGAAAATATTTTCGTGCTGTTAAAAGTTCCTTTATACCCCAAGCTCAAGTTACAGCTAGAAACACTAATTTTGGATCAGAAAAGAGCAAAGAAGACAGAAGAGAAATCTCTTCAGCAGTTGTCCACTACAACTCCCACATTTCCCATAGTTGTGTGGTCCAAAATACTGCCTTCCAACTCACATTTCATGATGGCAGTTTGCTAAGTGAAGGATGCTTGTCTTTTACAGCCAGGCAGCTTCAAAGACAGCTCTAACCAGACTCCTGCCCAAGGAGTACCCCAAAAAGTTAAGTTTGCAAAGGTAGGAGGACAATGGCCAGGACCACTGCATTTGTTTCTGCTCTGACATCTCAGATGCTGGTGTTTTTAAGTATTTATGAATACATAACACTAATTTATTGAAACTTAAATGCTAATTTTATTAAAACTTTAACAACGACTTCCTCATTATAAACCGTTCAAAAATCCTCATGTACTTTTCACCAGAATGAGCTTAGCACAATTATGAGACGCGTGGATTGCCAAAGCCCAACAACACAGAGTTAATGAAATTGTCATCGGTGTGTGCAGTGAGTGGCAGCTCCATCTCCTACTCCGTGGTTAGCATGTGAAGAGCAAAAGCAAAAGCAAAAGGAGCCTGTTGTATTTTAAACGCTGAACAATGGTATGCCCAGCCTGAGCAGGCACATCAATCCAGACTCCCAGGGAGATAAATGGAAATTCAAGCAGGTATAAATCATCATAAGAAAGTGCAGCCTAGTAATGTGAGTGGCAGGGGAGGCCTGGGTTCCAGGCACAGCTCTGTTACTGAGCAGCTGTGTGACCTTGAGAAGGTCGTATACTTTTTCTGAGTTTGCTTCCTTACCAGAAAATTAAGGAGATGGAACTAGGTGATCCCTAAGGCCACTTTCCTTTCTAACACTCTGTGATTCTCTATGAAATATGTATTGAGTAGGGTTGTATGGAGAAGCATTCAAATGGCGACTGCTCTGCCTTAACTGTGAGTCTCATCCTTATGCAGTGAGCACATTCCCATAAACACAGTACTCATTCCCCAGGCCCCACAAAGAATAGGGTGGGTAGGGAGTATGCACTTAGAACCAAGAGCTAAAGTGAAAATCCAAAAGTCATTTGGCTTGGCTGGATCTCTTAGCTTCAGGCATTACTCTTGGTCAGAGAGAATTAATTACCCATAGTCCTTTCTATCGCTGTCGTGGTCAGGATCACCCATCACACATCTCCAGTTCGATGACATTACCAGCCCCTCACTTATGCCTGAATTCCTACTGGTCCCAAGATGATCTAGAGTCCTTAGCATAATCCTTGATAGTTCTTCAAGCTCCAACTTCCCTCCACTTCCTTGTCACCACAGCCAGCTCCATTTGCATCTCTTGATCATCCCAGCTCTTTTGGCCTCGAGTTATAAACTCTCCCTTGGAGGATGACTGCTTTTTGTAGGTCCCAGAGGCAACTGTTCATAGATCTTTTTGGTAGCCAACAAAATGTTGTCTCCAGTATCAGCAAGGATATGGACAAGATCTAGATCTAGAACCAGCTCAGGAGCTGGCCTGAAATATATCAAAGAAACTGTCCTCTAAGTTGTGCTATTATTTCTCCTCAATTGGCCCTGGCCCTAACTGTGCCTTACAATGGAGTTTACGGCCTTAGTTCTCTCTTTTATTAACTTTTCATCCAAGGTTCATTCTTGACCTTTCCAGAGAACCTTCTCCAAAGATTTGAGGGCAGCTTTTCTCTCCTATCTTGGTGTAAGACCCAAATCCAGATCATCTCATGTAATTATAATTTCTGGTGGCCTAAGGTGACATCTCATAATTCCTGGGTTTGGTGAGCCAGTTACACATTGCCAGAGCCTTCAGTTAAAAACACAAATAGTCCGAACGCAGTGGCTCACACCTATAATCCCAGCATTTTAGGTGGCCGAGGCAGGTGGGTTGCTTGAGTTTAGGAGTTCGAGGCCAGCCTGAGAAATATGGCAAAACCTCATCTCTACAAAAAATACAAATATTAGCCAGGCCTGGTGGTGCATGCCTGTAGTCCCAGCTACTTGAGAGCCTGAGGTGAGAGGATCACTTGAGCCTGGGAAGTGGAGGTTGCTGTGAGCCGAAATTGCACCACTGCACTCCAGCCTAAGTGAAAGAGTCAGATCCTGTCTCAAACACACACACACACAAATGGAAAACTAACAATACGATTTAAGCAATATAAACAGCCAGTTGTGTCACATAGATGATAAACTTCACTATCACTTCAGCGAATAAGAAATAACTTGAAAGCTGAAGTAGCCTGTGTTATCTTTCCAACTAGATCATTGAGAAGGAGGGTTAAAAAAACGGTTTTTGAACCTAGGCAGTACCATTCAGGACATAGGCATGGGCAAAGACTTCATGACTAAAACACCAAAAGCAATGGCAACAAAAGCCAAAATTGGCAGATGGGATCTAATTAAACTAAAGGGCTTCTGCACAGCAAAAGGAACTATCATCAGAGTGAACAGGCAACCTATAGAATGGGAGAAAATTTTTGCAATCTACCCATCTGACAAAGGGCTAATATCCAGAATCTACAAAAACTTAAACAAATTTACAAGAAAAAAAAAACAACCCCATCAAAAGGTGGGTGAAAGATATGAACAGCCACTTCTCAAAAGAAGACATTTATATGGCCAAAAAACATGAAAAAAGCTCATCAATGGTCATTAGAGAAATGCAAATCAAAACCACAGTGAGATACCGTCTCATGCCAGTTAGAATGGTGATCATTAGAAAGTCAGGAAACAACAGATGCTGGAGAGAATGTGGAGAAATAGGAATGCTTTTACACTGTTTGTGGGAGTGTAAATTAATTCAACCATTGTGGAAGACAGTGTGGTGGAAGACAGTCTGGTTCCTCAAGGATCTAGAACCAGAAATACTATTTGACTCAGCAATCTCATTACTGGGTATATACCCAAAAGATTACAAGTCATTCTAGATAGTCATTCTACTATAAAGACACATGCACACGTATGTTTATTGCATCACTATTCACAATAGCAAAGACTTGGAACCAACCCAAATACCCCTCAATGATAGACTGGATAAAGAAAATGTGGCACATATATACACCATGGAATACTATGCAGCCATAAAAAAGGATAAGTTCATGCCGTTTGCAGGGACATAGATGAAGCTGGAAACCATCATTCTCAGCAAACTAACACAGGAACAGAAAACCAAACACCACATGTTTTTGCTCATGGTTAGGAGTTGAACAATGAGAACACACGGACACGGGGAGGGGAATATCACATACCAGGGCCTGTCGCGGGGTGGGGGGCCAGGAGAAGAATAGCATTAGGAGAAATACCTAATGTAGATGATGGGTTGATGGGTGCGGCAAACCACCATGGCGTGTGTATACCTATGTAACGAACCTGCACATTCTGCACATGTATTCCAGAACTTAAAGTACAATAAAAAATAAAATAAAATGAAAAATTTTTAAAAAATAGATATTGTAAAATATCAGGTAATTTTGGATACAGTTATAGGTTAAAATGACAATATTTTAAATATATTGGATTAAAATATACTATTAAAATTTAAAAAGAATAAAAATAATCATTAAAAAATTGGTTTTTGTGTTTCTAGAATATTCCAGGAACGGTGCTAGTTTGTATCTCATTTAATTCTTACAGTCACCTTATGAGAAAGGCACAAATGTCATAGTTTTATAGACGAGTAAAGGTTGCAGAATGTGAGTATCTTGCTCCAAATCATTCAGCTAGTAAGCAGCAGAGGGGGTCTTTAAACAGCAGGTCTTTCTCACTAATGAAAATGTTAGGTCTATCTTACTACTGTCTTTTAAAGTCTGAGTCATGAATTACCTGAACCAGATCCACCTGGTTTACCTCTTAAACTGTAGATTCAAGAGTTTCCTCCCAGGGCTACAGAATCAGAATCTCCAGGCACAGTTCCTGTTTGACAATCTCTGCTGGAGGCTCGTATACGCTAAAATTTATTTACCAGCTTTCTATAGCATGCTGGCACCCTCTAAAGTCAAAGCCTGTGTCTCATAAATCTTCCATATCCCTGGCAGCATCAAGCACAGAATTGGGCACCTGGTAGGTGCCTAATTAAACTCATGTAGAAACAAATTTGTTCAGATGCAACCTTTTTCTTCAACTGAGCAACAGTGTCTGTGCAGAGGTTAAGGTGACAAGAAGACAAACACGGTGCTACAAAATCAAATACAAATTGAAATGCCTGAAAGAAAAAGATTCAAGGAAAGTCCTGGGGACTTCTCACTTTGATTCCTTCCACCCCACCTATCCTGGTGTCGGGGGACGGGGGTTGCTTCCTGAGCCCCAGTTTGGTCTAAAGTAGCTCTCCTTAGCTCCTGTGCACTCCTGCAGCTCACTCAAAATTTCAGAAATAACTTCACCAAATAATACTCAGAAGTACAAAGGAAATATTTACAGAAAATACAAATAACAATAAAAACAGTTCCATATCTAGGACACATATCTATGACATTATTGACCTTCAGATGTGACAAACACAGTGACAGTGAAGAGCTTCCTGAGCCCCAATGCCCTCTGAAAAGTAACTACATCTCTACCCAAAAGGACTAATTGGCATAACACCAAAGGACTCTGCCTTCCTCTCTGTTGTTTGCTTCTATATGAAGTTAAGTTTAAGTATTTTTTTCCAAAATAAATACTCCTTTTTGCAGAAAAGAGAAACATAGGAAGATGGTTTAACACTGCCTTCCTATTCAGGAAAGAGAACAGAAAATGTGGGAAGGAATTGCAAAAGCCAATCTTTGTGCCATCTCCTGGAATGGAAGTACCCACAGAGGGAAAGCACTGATTTCTCTAGTGAGTCGTTTTTTAAATTTACATGTCAGCACGGCCTTAGGAATATATTCAATTAAAATTCAGCCTGATTATTTATTGATTTTACATTTTCCTGCCCTGCTACTGTCCAGGCAATTTGCTAACCATTCTCAAAATACCTCTCAGGCTTCCTGGGAAAAGACCGATACAAACCAAGAATTCCCAAACAAGAGCTGAAGTATAAAGCTAATTATTTCAGTCATGCCTCTGCCACTATAGCAGGTCTTCATGGGTTCAAGACAAGTCTTAGGTCTGCCACAGAGGCCAGATTTCAATTTGGGTAATTAGACTTTGCCCTACCCTTGAGAGTTCCCCTGACATAGTTTTCTTGCTTTTCTTCCTGAGTCTCTACACACATCTGTTTTTTTAAATATTCTTAGTTCCTCTACACTTTACTGGCCTTCTTCAAGCAGATGGCTCTGAGTGCACATTCCTGAGTTTCTCCAGCAGGATCAGAAGCAACTGCCTCAAATCTTCAGGACCAGTGCTGATGTTGGCTGTCCCCCAAATCCTTCCCAACTCATCCCCAGTAGAATTAATCATGGCTTTTTTTCTCTATCCTTTTACATCTCTCCCTTATTAACACAGTTATTTCATTTAGTCTCATATTACAGTTAGTTGTGTGCATGTCTTTCATCCCCAATTGGAATGCAAACCCTTTCAGATCCCAAACACATCTTACTTCTCTCAACAGCCCCCATGGCCCCTAAGTAGACAAAGGAGAAAAGGCTAACATTTATTAAAGCTTTTTATGTACTAGGAAATGCAAATAACATAATCTCACTAAATCCTGAAAACAACAATTGATCCTAATTTTACAGATGAAAGAAATGGATAAAAAACAAGATGCATTATCCTACTCAAGGCTGCAGTGTTGATAAGTGCTAGAGAAAAGCTGGTTTTCCAGAACTTTGGAACTGGGGTGATTTCACAGCCCAGCACCACTTCCTTCACTTTACCCAGAGCCTGATCTACAAGGGAAACACAAGATTATTGATCAATAAGTGAACAAGAGCTTCCATTATATAATCCCTTTCTGCACCTATCTCTCTGTTGATGATCTAGTCCACTAACCATCTGTGGGGCTGGAAGTCTCTCCCTGTAGGGTCCTCCTCATGGCTATTAAGGCTTTGATAGAATCCTACCTCCACCCATGGCCATTTGAAGGATCCTTAAGCAATGCTGTAATCCCCCTTTTTACTTTCTCCCTACCGCTACGTGATTGGTTCTGATCCAATCACGTAGTAGTAGGGAGGAAGTAAAGAGGAAAATATGATTCCAGTATTGTATGGGAAAGCTCTCCCACGGTGGCCAGAAAAACAGACTGATAATTCTAACTCATCTTTAGGAGGAAAAAAAATTGTGATTAAAAAAATGACATAATGACAAAATTATTCAGTACCATGAAGTACTCATGTCAGAGATTACAGTAGTCATCCTGGAACTGGGTTGTCATACGGCTCTCTCCAGATGTTACTTGGGTTGAAAAATAAATTGTTTTTGCCACCCAGGTTTCAGGCTTTCTGTTTCTGGAAACAGAGCCAATAAAAAGGGCTGGATTTGTATGAATTTGGAGGTATTTAAACAACCCAAACCCAGTGGTTCTGAAATTTCTTTCCATGATTCCCTTTTTATTGTTTCTATGAGGTGTGAGATTTTGAAGTTTTTTATTGGGGATCATCAGCATCGGAAGAGAAATATATTAGAGTAGTGAACTGGAGGGAGGTGTTATACAACAATCCCCTATTGATTGAGACAAGCAGGCAGAAGATGGAGGACGCAAGAAGAAACAAGATTTCAGGTCAGAAAGCAGGAGGGTGGGTCCCAAGACAGGGAGCCAATACACTTTCCACCTGGATAGTCTGTTCTCTTCTGTCTTTGTTGTCAGTGGCTGGACAGACTTTCCTGGACAAAGGGGCTTCGTAACTCCCCGGGAGAAACAGTGTCTTTTATTCCATGGTAAACATCCAGAAAGGGGAAAGAGCTTCATGTGATCAATGATAGCTACATCTAAAAAGGCAAACTGAACAGACTTATACCCTGCCCTTATAAAGAATGATTGACATTGGTGATTCGTATATTAATAATGGCATAAATACTCAGTTACTAATATATGGCTGTGACCATTATCTGAACAAAGTGAGGACTATGGTTCAACTTAATTGTTCTATAAATTGCATGTTTGTGTGTTCATTTTATAACAACTCTCAGATGAGTTGACTAATTTTGACAAAATTTGGTGCATTTATAAAGGGAATAAATTTACATCACATGAAACTTATGAGTCAATGCATCAAATGACAGCCAATAAAAGCTTTCAAATAGCTCAATTTTCTACAATTTGTAATGACTTTCAGAGCCTTTATACTCTTACCCTCTTTAACCACACTGCAGAACACCACAAGATAAATCTCCCAATTTCAGCTTAGTTCATCATTTTCTATACGCCACTCTCCTGCTTAAAAACCTAGCCTCTTAAAATCTAAATTCCTCCACCTGACTTTTGATTGACTGATTGGTAGGCAATTAAACAGGGTAAGACCTACAATTCACAGAATCACAAATATCCAGGCATTTTTCACCAGGTGATGGGCAGGAAAGGTCATGAAATATATATTTGGGGGAGGGTCACAGAAAGGGCCACCTGTCTCTAGTTAGCCAAGGAAACTTTCTAGAGGCTTTCAGGATTCTGAGAAGTGTTTGAAAGGTGAGGCGTTAAAGGTGTCTCAGGCATATGGTTCTTTTTGGGACGAAGTTCTGGTGCAGTTGGGATAGGTATTTAGAAAGCCATCATGAAAAGGAGAAATGTGATCTGCTCTGTGTGCTCTAGAGAGTAATCCTCAACTATAACATGCTCATGGATCACTCTGGATCTCACTGAAATGCAGGCCTGATTCAGTAGGCCTGGAGTGGGGCCAAGTGTTGACTTTACAAACCACAGGTGATGCCTATGATGCTGGTCCCAGGAACTATGTTTTGAGTAGCCAGCTCTGGACAATAAGGAATAGTTTGGGGTGTGTTTGTTGGTTGATTTGTTTTAACAATTAGAACTGTCAAAAGATGGGGAGGAGAATCTGTCAAAAGAGACAGAAGTGGTTTCTCAGAAAGTGCCAAATATGGCATGTAGACGGAATAAGATCTTTATCCTAACTCTACCACTTAGTAACTAAATGTCTTGATTTAACTAACCTCTTTAGACTCAATTTCCTTATCATTAAAATGGGGATAATAAAGTCCAACTTGTAAGAATGGTGATAAAAATCAAATGCACTAAGGGGCCTAAAGTGTCTCTCACAGATTATGTGCAAGTCAACTACTCAATATAGGTAAGATTCCCTCCCTGACCTCAACCACCCCTTCCATCACTGGAGATGTTCAAGCAGTGTTTCTAACACCAGGCATGGGTCAATGAAACCTGAAGCCAGTCATTTCCAGGATATCAGCCCCAGATAGATACATCAGTATCATTCAAATCTGTTATTATTGTGAACACATCTATTTTGCCCTTATGATAGATCAACGGCCTGGAATTAGAAGCTAATGACAACTAATAACTGAATAAACAGTTCAATAATGAAGTCCGTGTGTGCATAAAGATGTTTCCATCAACATTCTTTAGAAAGGGCCTTTATACTAATACCTTCCATTTTATACAGTCTTTTAAGTTTTTTGAGAGCTTTCAGTTCTATTATCTCATTTGAGCCTAACGGTACTCTAGGAGTGAAGATTATAATCCCCATTTTCAAACAAAGAAGCTATTTTGTGATTTGCCCAAGGTCCCCACACCACTGAGGCCCAGGACCAATCCCAGAACCCCGAGCTGACTTATCTCTTCCGAGCCCTGCTGCCTCTTTGAACAAGTTGTCAACTCAATTGAATCCAACAAATATTAATACCTTCATGAACAAGCTCTGCAAAAGAAAGAAAAAGGCACAAATAGAGATTTTAGGGCATACAAGAATATTTGCTTTCATCTATTCCAACTCCTTTATTTTATAAGTCAGCTCACTAAAATTCAGAAAAATGCAGTCACTTGCCTAAGGTCATGGGTCAGTTCCTGCCTACTAAAAGAAAGTCCATTGTAAACATTTTGTGAATCCTGAGTAGCCGTTTTTAATATTCCACACTCCAGGACACCCGGGTTCATCATTTTTTTGTTCCAGATCCTTTCTGACCCGGGTTTATCGTGTTTTTGTTCCAGATCCTTTCTGACTTGCCATCATTACCATTTAATCTGGGGCTATAGCATATTTATTTTAACAAACATGTAAAAACCTTGAGATTATGGTCGGGGGAAAAACAATCCTTCAGTTTTCTTTGCCCTCTTTAAGTCAAATGTTCTTGTGAGATTGTGTGTTCATATTTAAAGGTAAGATATATGGCTAAGCTGCTAAAACTAACAAGGGCTGGTGTTGAAAAGTTTCAAATCTGAACTGGTGTGAAGGGTCACACTCTCATCTTCCCAATGACTAATTAGCCAAGTCCTGGCTATTCTCCTTCCCATTGCTGCCACTCCTTTAATCAAAGCTGAACAAAATGAATTGCAAATAAAAAGGGAAAAAAGAAAACATTAAATATGAAAGTTCAACTTGCTAGCCTATATTTTTAGTTCAAGTGACAGTTTTAAAATTACAAAGGTAAAAACCTTTTGCTAAATCAGGTTTTAAATGTGCCACTTGTCAAACTAGTACATTTTTACAACTTTTAAAACTACGGTTTTATCACGAAAGGTAAAAATACAAAGTGGTGGTATTATTCTTCATTTCTACCACCACCCCACACCACCCCTCTTTGCATTGGAGCGGCAGGGAGGCGGCAGGGGGTGGGTGTTTTTCTCTGCGGGAAACTGGGCTTTTCTCAGCAAAACTCTTGGAAAGACACATTTTCATTCATGTCGCAGCACTCTTAGATCACTTTCCAACCCCAGAGCTGTTATCATTGCACAGGAAGGAGGAAAATAAGCCTTGCAGCAATCACAAAATTTCATAGCTGAGAGGAACCCCAGACGTCATCAGGAACAGATGAGAAGAGAGGAGAGAAAGGTAAACCCACCTGCCCATGTTGCTGGGCCCCTCGGGGCAGAACCTGGCTGAGATTCCATTTCTCTTCACACCTGATGAGTGGTTTTGCATCATGTCCCAATGCCCTTCCTAACACCGCCCTCCTCACATGGCCAGTGCCTCCTGGTTTTGCACCTCAGATCTCTCTCCCTCTACCAGCCAAAGTTAATAGCTTTGCTTACAGAATGACCCTCATCTGAAGACTTGTAGAATCTTTGTAGAGTTAGCCAAGAGAAAAACACCTTTCCTGCAAGGTCAAGAAAAGGCCCAAATCACTGTTTTATTAGAAATGAGATGTGGTGCCTGGGAATGAGAGGAAGTAATGTTACCAAAAAGAGAGAAGAGGAAGCTACATAGGGAGCACAGTGGAACCTCTCCTGCAAAGACAACTCTGTTGTCCCCAGCCAACTCTGCCTTTTCTTCATGATTATATTCAAAAACAACTTTGCAAATTTTCCCTAAAAAAAGGGGGAGAAGAAACTGATTTCAGAGGCACTCGAAGGCACTTTCCTTACAGCTGTGGAATCTGTGCCTCTGAATATAAATAGCTCTGGCTCATAGGAAGTGGGCTGAAACCGTCATCAAGCAGGGAAAATAGCATCCCAAAGGATTCTCAGACCAGGTTCTGCCTCCCATCTTCTGTGGACTACTCATCAACCCCCCTCGCTTTCTGCCATTCTCCATGCTTACTACTAAAATGGAAGCCCCAGTAACGCATTTGTAAAGAATTTTGCTTAATCCCATCCACAGAACCCAATATAGTTGTCCATTTCCACCTTGTCCTCTGACGACAGCCATTCTGAGAATAAGACAAGCCTCAGTCTGGGCATGAGGAGACACCAGCAGATGAACACCAAGCACTGGCTGAATACAAAATGCATCATAATGGAATTGCAGCCCTAAGTCTAAACTTGAAATTTGTATTTTGCTAAAAATGGGATATTACCATGTGATTTGTTATTAATTAAAGAAAAAGCATGTATTCACATTTGCTAATTATTTTACTCACTTATGGCAAAAAGAAAAGAGCTTTCAACCCTATAATCTGGTCACCAATTAGTCTTTGATTTACCCTCATGTACTTGGAGGATTTTTTTAATATTAAAAAAGGCTTGCAGCTGAAAATTTACATTTAAAAAGTAATTAATGCCAATTCAGTGAAGAAATCCTCAGTTTCCTATAGAATTGTATTGAACTTCAAGTCCTTTATAAGGCCAGCAAAAAATGATCACCAATAAGAGGTGTTTCATTGGTGCTCTGCTGGACATAATGCACACAGTGCCTTACTCAAGGTAGACTGATATCAGACCCCTTCACTCTTCATACCTATGGGCATTGTTACTCAGAAGACAGAATTTGACTAACAGTTACGTGTCAACTTCTATTTCTTTTTGTTCCAACTGAGTGCCTCTTAGGCATAGACCAGTTCTGCTGCAGAGAAACCCAGGACCAAGATAGCGGATTCAGGCAGAACCACTCATCTCCTAGGCCAGCTGAATTCCTCCATCCCCCATCTCCTTTCTCCCCTCCCAGGTTTCCTGAGACCTCATATACCTATTTATTTTCTTAGTGTGAAAAACTTACCATCTCATTCATCATTTTCTTCCTGCACCCTCCAAAACGAGAGGCCCTCTTCAGCGTAGGAGGGTGTGGTGACCAGAAGCAGCTGCTATCCATAGAGGAGTAGCCTAGCTTGCAATTATCATTCTGCTGTTATAAGAGCCACAAGTGTTAGAAATTAACCTCTGCAAGGTTTTCTGAGCCAGATGAAAGAGGATATTTGGCAGTCTTTTTACTATTGGACCAAGGAGATGTTTCATTTTTTCTTTTGAATAGACTTCTTCTGGCTTTTGTGTTGGCATAAACTTGAGCAAAATGCAATTTACTGAATGTTTCCCTTAAAAGAAAAGTAAGTGGGGCTATAGTATGTCCTGGTGTTTCCAGAGAGTGCAAGCCATATCAGTGATTCTCAACCTTTCATTCTATCACTGCCATTCAGATGTAAACACTCTGTCCTTTATAGTTCTCCTTAAACCAGTGATCCCAACTGGGGGTGAGGGGACAAGTTGAGGGATGGGAATCACTAGTGCCTGCAATATGTAATATATTCAAAAAATAAATGACATCTACAACAGAGAGGGTCCATGTGATTTTTGTCAGTATCAAAAGACCAATATTAATAAAATTATTTTATTTGACCATTTCTTTTTAAAATTTTTTTAGAGATAGGGTCTCGCTGTGTTGCCCAAACTGGAATGCAGTGCCTATTCACAGGTGCAACCTCACTACTGATCAGCACACTTTTGACCTGCTCCATTTCCCACCTGGGCCAGTTCACCCCTCCTTGGGGAACCTGGTGGTCCCCAGCTCATGGGAGATCAACATATTATTGCCAAACTTAGTGCAGACACCCAATCAGCATAGCACACCACAATCCAGAACTCCTGGACTCAAGCGACCCTCCTGCCTCAGCCTCCCAAGTAGCTGGGACTACAAGCACACACCACCATGCCTAGTGACCACTGTTTCTGATATCCCCAATTTACTACAGGTTTAGTGCCGTGCTCCATGACAAGGCTTTGGGCCATGCATGTATGCGTGTATATGCCATTTCCATTTATTAAACAGTAACTCTGTGCCAGGCATTTTGCATACATTATCTCCTATATGCCTGAAAAGGACAATCTTATGACCATTGTATTGATAAGAAATCTCACATTCAAAGAAACTCTTTGGACCAATGTCATTAGCTAATGAGTGACAGAGCTCAAATTCAAACCAATTCTATCAAACTCCAGATACTACATTACATAGAGACTTGCAAGTAGGATGTATTCAGAGTTACAAAGTTTACATCTGGAATTGGAGCATGTGGCCAGTAGCCTCTGTATAAATTCTTTATATTTAAGAAATGTGAATGCCTAAGCTATCACACATCATCCAAAGACATCAGAAATATAAAGGATTCAGATGTTCCTTCTGGCATCTTCATCTGGCAGCTGTTTGCTTGCTACCTTGGTGGATAGCCAAGCCCTGGGGAGTGGAAGGGGCAGGCTTTATGGGACATGAAAGGACTATTACTAGCAACTGGACAACAGTTCCCCTCTGTGCCCATCTTTGTCTCCCCAGCTCACAGAAGCTTGAGTTTTAGGAAAGGTCCACCCCTGGTCTGGCTCCCCATGCTGCTGTGCCTGCACTGGCCAGGCTGAGAGGCATTATAGTGGCCTCCACTCCATCAGCTCTTAGTGGCTTCCAATCAAAGCATAGCTTCCAGACCTGAGATCTGAAGAGTCTTTATCATTGTTAGGTTCCCATATTGCCCTCCCAACAAGTGTCTTTGAAATCCAACAGTCTCAGGATGTGCAGAGTCTATGATGAGCCCTGGGCATCCAGATATTTCCATTTTATAGTCCTGTAAGCCCCTCCCACATCGACCCTGTTGATAAGACAGATCTTCCTCAGTAATTTCCTCTGTCAAGTCTAGTCCACACCAGCTTCCCAGGCTAGGTCTGGAGACACCTGCTCAATATCCTGGTATGATAGGGGTCCCAGTGGCCCACCTTGCTCCACCAGCCTTCTTTGCCAGAAGCTGGAGCTTTTTTCTGGTGCTCAGGGTAGCTGGAACCTTGCCATGTGTGAACAGACCCTCCAGCCCCCATCTCCCACTTGGCTAATATGTGTCCAGCCTTTGCACCTCAGGGCTCTGCCTCTAGCATTGAGCTAACCCAGACCCACTACTTGTTGCATAACAACAGACACTGTCCTTGGATAAGCCAGCAGCTCTTTTTAGGTGGCCCTGCTAATCCCCCATTCCCAGCCTAAATGAAAGGTTCCCTCCTAGGGCCAGCTCACTCCCAACCCTCAGGCTGTGAGTTGCTACCCAAACTGCCCCAAACACTTGGCTTCAGAGCTTGTCCAATTTACAACAGTTTCCATCTGGGGACAGGATTTGGTGCCCCTACCCTACTTGAGCTGCCTTTTCCCCTCACTGCCACCAAAACAAATAAAGGAAATGGCTATTTTCCTTTCTTTAGGAAGCCTGTTGTACATCAAATAGCCCATTACTAATTAGAGCTATTCAAAGTAACCCTGGAACCAGGTCAGCTTCACCGAGTCACTCTAGTTGAATATTGGATAGGCTTCTAATCTAAATATTTGGGAAATATTTTGAAGTATCCAAGTAATGGCCAATTTCTTAATGATTTCATTTCAGTGATTGTCACCATGTAAACCCAGCAAGAAGCTCAGCCAAGAGGACTCAGGTGTGAAGGTCCTACAAGGGTCTCTCTTCAAGCCTCAGGACCCTGTGCCCAGGCTGGTAATGTAGAAAGAACAGGAGGGCATCTATCCAGCCTAATCCAGGACACACAGATAGGAGCAGCACCAGCAGCAGCACAGCTTTTGCCTCTAAGAGAAACATGCACTATGGAAATAACATTATTTCTCTAGCCATTCCATCCTCTGCTAGAATAAAAACCAGTGCAGCACGACGCACCACCAAAAGTAGATTTTTCAACCTCTGTAAGCCTCACAGACAGGAACCTGATTGCTCGGGCTGGCTTCCAGATATATGCGGTGGCACCTAATTCTAATAGCCTCCTTCCCAAGGCGGAGGCTGCCTCCCACACAGCCAAGCTAATAAGTGATACTAGCAGTAGTGTTAACTATGTCACTTTGTTAATTGCTCAATCTAAATTAGTCAGATATTCTGAAATTTCTCTTGTTTTTCCAAAGGCTCCTGTTAGAGCAGACTTAAAAGAATCAAGGTCTCTCTTAATGAGGGCAATAACAATACTCCGTTTTAATGTGTGGCCCTACCACCTACTAACTCAAAAGTTTACTGTGTCCACACAGGCAAAAGGAGTACAGGGCCAAGCAATTGCCCGTAAATATAATCACTATAGATATTTAACCTAGTTCAACCAGGCCTAAGGAATATTTTTCTGCAAATAGCAATTTAAAATCTGAATTATATTCATAATGACCTTGGCTCTCAATGCTTTCCTTGTTTCATTATATCTCAGCACCCCAGAATGAAAATGCCAGAGAATGATAATGCTTGTTTTTAAAAGTCCCTTTGCTGCTTGTGTGCCAGCCAAAATCATATCTCCTGGAAAATTTCTTTTCCCAAAAGTGTGGCAAAAGAAAAAGATAGGCCATCTTTCTTTAAATCTGGAAGGCTACCCCTGACTTTTTCTTTTGCCTGAGATGGGGTTTAAGAGTAAGCAAAACAGGGGACCCTTCATTCAATGTGATGTGAAGGAGGCCAAGCAAGAGCTCCCAACCAAAACATCACTTCCCTTCATTTAATTTGATCCTGAAATTATATAATTACTGCTTTTATGTTGTGAAGGTGTTTCAATTTCCTAGGGATAGAACATAAGAGGAAAAAGCCTAGGGTGGGAATCAAAAGACCTTGATTGAAGTCTCATCTCTGTCATTTACCAGCTGTGTGACAGTGGCAGGTTGCTTCACTACACTGAGCCCTAATTTCTCACATGCAAATTGCAATAGTACTAACCGCATGTTAATGCTGTTGCAAGTGGTAGATGAAATCGCATTTATAAAATTCCTAACTAAGTTCATGGAATTTGCTAAGCAACCTATGAATGTTAACTCTTTTGTTTTTGATTATGATGTCAATATTATTATTATGAATATTACATATTAACATTACAAATAAGGGTAAGAAAGTAATCTTTGTTAACTCAAAGAGGAGATTAAGAATAAGGGATAGGGTTAAACAGATGTATACTTATCCCCAAATTCATCGAGTTGTATACATTATATATGTACAGCTTTTTACTTGCCCATCATCCTTCAATGAAGTGGTTTAAAAAAAAAAAAAAAAAAGGATACGGTCTTACAGGTCCAGGACCATGGACAGCTACCTTGCACCTTGGTTGGCAGACGGGACAGGTCCGGAGAAGGAAGAGTACTATCTGCAGATATTTCCCACCTCTAAAGCTTTGCTCAAGGCCTAAACTTTCTGGATCATTTCTGGGGCAGGGTTGAGTTTTTTCTGCCCTAGGTCCTCTTTTTATCCACTTTCATCTTCCTGTGGCCTCCTTCAGTAACAACAACACAATCAACAGAGGGGAGGCCCTGGTGAACAGAGAATCAGAGATCCGGAGGCAGTGGAAGAAGCAGTAACCTAGCGAGTGGTGCACCAGGGAAAGCAGAAGAAAGCACAACAGCTTTTGAGGAGCTTGTGGGGCCCCATAGCAGAGAGCTGCAGGTGGAAAGTCAAAGGTGTGCCTCAGTCCCCCTCAGGCTGTAAATCAACAATGTATATCTTGGGTGCTGACCTTCTCCCACCAATACTCTCTCATTATGGTCAATTTAGAGAAAAGAAACCCAGTGGCAAACAGGGAACAACGTAGGTTTAAAAATTCCAGATTCCATTCACTTCACTAAGTACCCACTTCTAATGCTCATGTTTTATTTTAAATATAGTGTTTATTATTAGCTATACACTAGGGTCAAATGGTAAAGATACAGGAAAACGTCATACATAAAGACACACCAGAAAAAGCAATTACAATGCAGTGTTTAAATACTATGATAAAAGTGGCAAAAGCTGCTTGGGAGCGTAAAGAAGAGACAATCCAAAACGTCCAGGAAGATGCCCCAGTAAAAGTGATGTTTCAGCCAGCATCTAAATGATAGGTAAAAGACAGCAGGAAAAGAGGGAGGTTGAGAATGTTGTGGCAGGCAGATAGACCATATATGCCAAGGACCAATAAAGGTTCTTCTTGTCAGAACTAAGAGAATTTTCTTATTCAAAGGCAGAGAAATAGGTCTGAAGAAATCATGAAGACTGTGTGATATAGGGCCTATAAAACAGAAGTATGGCATTGCCTTGAGAGTCTACAGAAAATAAATCAGAAGGCAATTCCTGTGTATCAATCAGAAGAGTCTAGGTTTTGCAGTAATAGCAAATAATCCCAAAATCTCAACAGCTTGGCACAACAAAAGTTCACTTCTTACTTCTACTAAATGCCCAACATGAAGTTACATATACAATATGAGTTGGAAAGGTGGCTTTGCCCATTAAGATCACTTCAGGGACTCAGGCTGACAATAGCTCCATCTCTAAAAATCTTCCAGAGTGACCTAGGTGGGGAGAACAGAATACAACCATTCAGACCAGATTCTTAGAGCTTCTGCCTGAAAGTGACACATAATTCCTTTCACTCACATTCTCTGGCCAAAGCAAATCATCTAATGTCAAGAGAGCAGCAAAAGGGGGCAGGAAGGAAAAAGAACCAGAAATATGCAGTGAATTGCACTAATGATATCAATGCCCCCTTCCTCCTTCCTCATGGTTAATTATAAACTTAAGTTTATAAGTAAGTAAACATGTTTAAATGTTTAAATGTAAGTAATTAGTGCTCCCTTACATTGGGCATACCAAATAGTTCTTGTCAACTTATTCTCACAGATTTACTTGAACCACAAGCTGCCTCTGTTGAGACAGCAAGTATTACTGTGCCCCTTTGATTAACAAGGAAAATGAAGAGAAAAGAGATGGAAGAATCCTTGCCAGTATCATTCAGAAGTGGAATAGAAGGAAACTCCTTGGCCTCTACCTGTTGATTTACCCATTTCAATCCTATCTCACCACTACCTAGAAGAAGTAAACAGAACCAAATAAAGCAAATTCCTGCAGAAACCAGAGATGCCTGTTTTTCCTGGGTCCCAGCAATGATGAAGGTAACTAGAGCAAGCCATCCTGTTCTCTTCCTTTGTGCTAGGCAAATATTAAATCCCTGGGTCTGAACCATGCTAATGAGATGAAGTTCTACAGTGCCACTGGGAAAGTTCTGAGTCCTCCAGGAATGAATGCGGTTAGAAAAGTTGATTCTTTGTAGGTTCACAACTCTGAAAGTAATTCACTGGAGTTTTCCTGTCTGCTTATAACTGCAAAGTCTGAAATGGAAGCATTTGCAAGGATAACTAAACCACACCAATATGATTCCCTAAAGGTAGCACTTTGCTAGTGAATGTTATAGGCTAACTAAGCTAGCTGATTGGAGGACTGAAATATCTTCCAGACAATTCAAGAAAACTCAAAGAACATCAATTTCAATGGCTTGGTTGTATGATGGGGCTTATAGGCCCAGTGCAGATAATGGACTTCATGCTTCACAAGTTAGTGACTACCAAAGCATTTTCTGAGCCTTTTTTTCACTTCTTTGATCACAGATCCTCTTTGTGGGAAAGCAAGTCCAAATACCATAAAGGAAGGATATGCAGTAACATAATATAAAATATCTTATATTGTAGAATGGGCCACTTTCTTTCAAGCACCAGGGTTTGTTCTCATCATCCTAACAATTATTACTCCAAACTATTAAAATCCTGCTGCAGTAATGATTAGCTTTAAATAACAACAAAAAAAAGTACAAGGAACCCAAAAGTCTATGTGGTTTGGTAGGCACATAGACTTTCAAATATGTGAGTGGGCATGTGAAATGTTAGAAAAGGAAATAGATACATGGTTTTCCCAGGAACAAATGAAGCTGTGGAAAATGCCACAATCTCCTCTCCTTTTTGCTTTTTGCATAGATTTCAGATTCTAAATCCAAATAAAATCTAGCAATGTTTCCTAAATAAAACAGAAATCAGAAGCTTAGCCTAGACTTAAACACCGACTGAGGTTTCCATATACTGACTGACCCTGAACTCAGTGTGTGACTCAAATTTTTAAAAAAGAAAAAGAAGGAAAAATGTAGTCAGCCAGTGGCCTGCACTCTGAAATCTCATGGGTGACTTGGAGCAGTCTTCATTTCCTGCTTTCTTCTGAGGGTGATTTAGCCTTAGCTATTTCTGAAGGCTTGGGAACAGAGATAAAGATTATCTCTCTTCCTGCCCATTTCTCCATCAGTTCTGAGCTATATATCTGGGGTCCAAGACATATATGTCCTCGTCCTGGATATTGAATTCTGTGCTCACCTTGTATATCACTCACTTGCTGCATTTCCTTACCATCATTTCTTTCTTTCTTCCTTCCTTTCCTTCTCCCCCACCCCACTCCTTTTGAGAGAGGCTGCCAGGCCATTTTAGAGCATAAAGATGAAAATGAATCTAACTTCAGTATGTAGGCCACTCTCTTTGGAATATTTAAATGAGATAAATGATCCCGGTCTGAGCACCAGTTCCCTGAAATATTGCAGTGCCAAGAGCCATGTAGAGCTGTCACTCTGAAGAATGACTTCCAAGCCACCATCCTGCTGTCCTGCAGTCCTTCCACCCCCAGCACCCTCACACCAATGTGTATTTCCTGCAAGAGGTGGGAAGGCAAGCCCATTCATACTGCTTGGGGCCAAAATCAACTAAGAAACAGGTATTCCCTTAGAACAAGCTAGCACACACTTACCCACACAAACCCAAGGTTTGAAGTGAGGAACTGAAACTGCAGTAGTGTCTTCCACAAAATGGATGTGGATTTGTATTCGTTGCAAATGTCTCCAATAGCCAGCAAAGCTGTGAGGATGCATGATCCCTCTAAATTGGACTATTGTATTCAAGCTGTCATTTTTCATTTTTAAAATCCAGGTCCCTTTAGGTAATCGGTAACCTTGTAAAAAAACTCAACACTGAAGCACAGGTCTGCTGAAAGTCCTCTGAGAAACTAGAAAACTTGGTGAAAATATATAAACATCAGTGCCCACACTGCACCCCTCCGCCTCCTCCAGTGTTCCTCGTCCTTTCCTTCTGTCTTCACTTTGAATGTTTCACAAAGTTGAGACAGGTTTAGGTTATCACTCAAATGCTGTGACTCGAACTCGGGGAAATTGTTCCTGTAATGGAGTTCTCAATTTATTGGTCAATTTCACCTTGATTTTGTGTCACTGTTAGCTTTGCTAGCCCTTCAGTTTGTATTACATGCTCGAAAAATGTGAAACATTTTCAAATATTTTAAATATCACAGATAATTTTATTCAGCTCATAATCTCCTTCTGGAAAGATAAATAAAAATAATTAAAAAAAAAAACAGGAGATTCTTCGCCTCTGTACTTGACTTTTCATAAATAGCTAAAATCTGCCACCTTCTGGATTTTCCAGGATAGCTACCACATAAAGTAGCCTGCTATTCTTTATCACTTGCCCAGACAGTCTTTAACTATGCAGTGACACTGCCATCTAGTGGGCATTTTCTAGACTATTAATTCAGCAGAAATGTATAAAAGAACGTGGTTTTTTTGAGGAAGCAAATATTCATTTAGATCAATGTACTCGAATTACAATGACCAAAAGAAAACAAACTTTATAAAGTCTATTGAGAGTTGAATCTAAAAGTCAGAATTTATAAAATACATTTTCAGCATGGAAATAAGAAGATATTTATGGTCAAATTAATACAGCCTCATGAAAAATGCATTTTTACTTCAAATGACAATAAACAATACCCTCATTAAAACCACGGTAACTTCATTCTCCACCTAAAAAAGATGGAGAAATTGAGCTATTTTTCAGTGTTTTTACTTTGTCAGAGTAATAGATTAAATCATATGAGTGGTTTAAACTCAGTTCTTATGTTGCAATGAAAATAAGATCAATACTTTTTTTTAAAACAATTTCTAGGCACTGCACTTTAGAGCCATTCTTGAATTTCTTCCGTGCCTTTAGGAGAAACCATTTCAAAGAGCATCAGAGGCCAGCAATGTCTGACTTACTGGTCATTACCCAGTTTCATCCCCAGGAATCAGGTCACAGTGAGAGCAGAATGTAGGATCAGATGGGGCCCCTATTTGTGATGTTTCAAGGATGTAATTTCATTGCTTTCTCCTCTCATATGTTTTGAAATCCCCTGGGAGTCCTCCTTTGGTAAGATGAAAAGGTTTCAGGGGATCTTTGCCCCCCATGTCAGAAACTGTGACTGCAGCTGTGCACTCTGGTTTGGTGAGTTGTCAGGAATTTAACAAACTATCTCGGCTGCTGTAAATCTACTTTGCGCTTGAAACACAGTAAAGCATTTACTGTATATTCACAATCCGGCACCAAATTTAGTTTCAGAAAATCAAAATCAATTTAAAGTTTTTACTGACAGAGAGAAATAAGCACACCATCCTCATCCTTCTTCGTGTCTTCTTTCCCATGTATGGGAGGGCATCTGCCTGGCCTCGTCTTTTCACATGCTGCAGCCCTAAACAATTCCCTGGAGCCTTTGTTCTTCATGGTGGTCACATGATGCCAGCCTGGGAGCACTGACTGGCTCAACTCTGTGGAAGTATAGGTAGCCTCAGGTCACTTGTCAACCCCATCAACATGGTCACAGAGAAACCTTCACCCTGGTGCCATCTCATCTCTCCTTCTTTAGCTGTTAGTTTGTTTGCTGTTTGTGGAGAAGGGATTAGGGTTAAACACATAAAATAAGTTGAGTTGACCACCCAGGAAAAGAAACACTGCATTGAAGCCAGCGCCAAACCTCACAGTATTTTAAAATTTGGAAACACAAGCAGCAGAAGCTTGATCTGGCTGAACTCCCAAGCCATTTGGGAATCAGAGGTAAGGATTTCAGTAATGCTTCTGCTCAGGGTATTATTAGCAACACCATCTCTAGGCAGATATTGATCACAGAGGAACTACTACATGTTTTAATTCCTCTCTCCTTTCTCTCCCCCAACTGCAGGTGACCTGCCCGCATAGCCCATTTTCAGGTCTGCTTTGACGGGGGATGAAAACACACGCAGATTGGGGTGAGGGGCTGAGAAGGGGACGCTGTGGCTAGACAAGCAGCTCCAGGGCTTTGGTGACATTTTGACTGCACATAGATGAGACTTAGATTTTGAGTTTCTGCCTGCTAGTGCCCTCCATGAGATGGCCCTAGCTTTCTGATCTCTGGGGCCATAAGCATTGTCCTCACAAAACTCCGTATCTCATCACCAGCCCCCTTCAAAGGGAAAAATAAAGTAGAGGTCAGGAAGATTATTTGCACTGGCTAACCGTGGGTGCTACTCTAGCTCTCAGCTGTTGGGTAACTTAGGTATTGTAACATGTTAGGGACCCAAGATGGAGGCATGAGTAGGTTCTTTGGACAAGGTATCACAACAGCAGCTACCCACAGTGGGCTAGGCTGGTGGCAAGAAGAGTTGGGGGGTCAGAAGATGCTTTTCCTGGAGATTAGGCCTCAGAGTGAGGGTTGTCGATTTCTAATTTATTACAAAACTATATCCCGATAATTCTTCTATGCCAAACAGTGCTAAACACCAAGGATTCAAAATGTCTCCTGGATTCAAAGGGCTCTCAGGCTAGAAGGAGAATCAACACTTTTATAACTAACTGTACAACAACTTGGCAAGTGGAAAGAACAAAGAAGTATGGGAGTGAAAAGGATGGAGTAACTAATTTTTCTGGAAACAGTCAGAGAAAATCTCACAGAGAAGGTGTCGTCAATAAGGCCTTGAATTTTAAAAAGGGAGGGATGGAGGTGCTAACAACTCAGGAAAAGCACGTGTGCAAAGGCAGAGAGCCCAGGGCACTCATGCAGGTCTGGAGAGCTGAGGCAGAAGAAGCCTGAGTTGACGTGATGGATGAGGCCTGCAGAAACCAGTGGTCCCTCTCAGCTAGAAACTAAATATCTTACAAAAAAGTGTGGCAATAGGGAGCTGGCAGAATTCTTCAAGCAGGAAAGTATATTTGAGATTAACTTTGGCAGTAGTAATGAGAAAGGCTTGGAGTGTATATTAGTCCATTTTCACGCTGCTGATGAAGACATGCCAGAGACTGGGCAATTTACAAAAGAAAGAAGTTTAATGGACTTACAGTTCCGCATGGCTGAGGGAGCCTCATAATCATGGTGGAAGGCAAGGAGGAACATGTCACATCTTACATGGATGGCAGCAGGCAAAGAGAGAGAGTTTATGCAGGGAAACTCCAATTTTTAAAACCATCAGATCTCATGAGACTTATTCACTATCATGAGAACAGCAAAGGAAAGATCCACCACCATGATTCAATTATCTCCCACTAGTCCCACCCACAATGCACAGTAATTATGGGAGCTACAAGATGAGATTTGGGTGGGGACAGAGAGCCAAACCATATCAGAGTGACAAGCTGGGGGCCGGTAGACCAGTAAGAGGCTATTCCAATGGTCCAGGTGAGAAATGATAAGATCTTTAACCTTAGACAAAGAATTAGAAATAGTGAATAAAAGAGAGTTTTGGGAGCAAAGTTCAAAGCAAAATCGAAAAAATCTTATTGGAGATGAAAGTTAAGGGCAAGATGGTTAACTTACATAAAACTAGGGGGCGATGGTGCCATACCTTCAGAGAGAGAGAACAGTTTTGGGTTCACGTAATAATGAATTTGGGTTCAGAGGTGCTGCACTGATGGAGCTTTGGGGATGTCTGGCAGGCAACTGCAATCACAACTCTGAAGATCCTGTAAGAGGCTTATAGCACAGATTTGATCCCATAAAAGCCTGAGCTCCATAACTGTTTTGTTCACCAGCACATCCCAAGCCTAGAACAGTGCTGAGCACCTATTAGAGGCTCAATGAGTATTTGTTGAACAAATGAGTGAATCTGATGATCATAAGCCTGTGGGAGACAGTAGAACGTACTGGAGGTGGGTAGGATTTCTCAGAGAGTGGAGAGCCAGGGTTTGGTGAACCCGTGATTGCCCAAGGCATCAACTTGACTGGATTGAGGCATGGCTGGATGGCTGGTAAAGTATTGTTTCTGGATATGTCTATGAAGGTGTTGCCAGAGGAGACTGACATTTGCGTCAGTGGACTGGGAGAGGAAGACCCACCCTCAGTGAGAGTGTACCATCCCACAGGCTGCCAGCATACCAGAACAAAGCAGGCAGAAGAAAGGGGATAAGCGACTTACTGAGTCTGCTTGCACTCTCTCTCCCTGTGTCAGACTCTTGCTTCCTCTCCTCCTGCCCTTGGACATCAGACTCCAGGTTCTTTGGCCTTGAGACTCTGGGACTTACACCAGTGCCCTCCAGGGAGCTCTCAGGCCTTCGACCTCAGACTGAAGGCTGCACGATTGGCTTCCCTGGCTTCAAGGCTTTTAGACTTGGACTGAGTCACACTACCAGCTTCTCTCCTTCCCCAGCTTGCAGATGGCCTATTGTGGGACTTCACCTTGTAATCCTGTGAGCCAATTCTTCCTAATCAACTCTCTTTTATATGTCCTATTTGTTCTGTCCCTCTGGAGAACCCTGACTAATACAGTGGAATTGAGGACATCATAAAAGTCTAGAGGACACTTTTAAGAAGTTTGCTGTGAAGAAGAGGAGAGAGAAAGGATGGTAGCTCATAGTTTCTTTAAGATGGGCACAATTGCAGAGTGTCCTAGCTGACAACAGAATTTCATTCAGATATTTCATATGAAGAGACTTGATGATGAGGTGGTTTTTAGTGATCTGGACACAGTTAATAGGACCATAACAAGTGGCATGGCACTGATGCCATAACAACATCAGAGACCGATGGCAGTAGGAAGCCCTTATTATCCCCTGGTCCGAAGGGGCAATGGCAGGAAATAGTGTTACCAGTGCCCAATGAGAGATGATAACTTGAAGCAAAACCTTCAGGCAGAAGCTATGGTTGCAGAGGGTAAAGCCATTGCCAGACCATGATGTCAAAACAGGGAGTCAGTAGGAAAGAAAACTCCTGACCTATCTCTTCTAACTTCTGATCTCTTGCCCATGCCTCCCATTAACAGAACCCATCTGGAAACCAAAGGGCAAGGGAGTGAGGCAATGCATTGTTGGGAACCCCATCTCCTGGAGCACAGAGCAGGGTGGAGAAGGGACAAAAAGTGATCTGGTGGGGTGGGGCAAATGGAGAATTGCCAACACATTGACCCAAGTAAAACAGCATAAAAATAGTGGAAAGCTTGCAGATGCAAACATGAGTGGAGCTAATTGCTGGAGTTAGGGGACCTGACTATGAGATGGCAGAATATAGGCTTAAAAGAACTAGTATTTCAAGACAAGTAGATTTTGATGACACCAAGCCATTCGATGACCCTGAGTGCCCCCTCTCTAGGTGCCAGAAATAAGTGCTACATTAAGATCTCCCTTCCTGTCTTCCAGGATGACACTGATGCTGTGAGTTTCAGGGATTTGGTTCAGCTGGCTCATTCCAGAGCCACCTCTGGGCATATCCTAAGGATCTCTCTTTCCTCCTGATACCACCACCACCTGCTATCTCTCCAGAGGCCGCAGATACTGAAGCTTTCTAGTGAGACATGAAGCAGAGCCCTCCAGAAGCGTCATACCACTGCAGCTCTTAAAGCTGAGTTTTTACCAACACATCTAGCCCAAACAGCTGTCCATGAAACGCAGCCTGCCAGATACAAAAATAGCTTTAGTTGCTTTAGACACCCTCCCAAGAACACTGGAAAGTCACTGTAGTTTAAGGATGAAAAACTGGCACTTAGGATTCTTAAGAAACTTGTTCAAGGGTATGCTTTACTATCTGACTCCAGAGCCCATGCTTGGGACACTTTTTTCAGATAACACATATTCACTGACCATCTAGTATGCACCAGGGATAGTTCTAGATGCTGGGAACTGAGAAATAAACAAGGCAGAATCCTCACCCTCCTGGAGCTCACATTCTAGGCGGAGTGGCTGGACAGCGAGTACAAATCCATATGATCATCTTGGATAGCAAGAAAGCCCTCTCCCAGCACCCTGTTGTGCAGCTTTTGGATATTCTCCAAAGCTCAGCTCCAAAAATCCATGATCATAACACAAAACCTTGATTGTTAAGAAGGCAACACACCCACACAGCAGGTCTGTCTGCTGTTTGTGCTGCATCTTCCCACCAAGCACTTGAAATGTGTTAAATAATCATTGCCATCCTACTGCAAGTGCATTTCTCTTTTATTTTAATCCTATTATAGAATTTTTTGATGGCAACCTGCTGTTAGAGTACATCTAACTATGTTAAAGCTCCCCAGGCCCTGAGCATGAAAGAACCTCTTCAGAACACACGCTAGGACAGGTCTACCTTGTTAGTATGGAAATGAAAATAAAAAGCACTGCTTTGGGGCAAGGAGGAGGAAAACGAGTGTTCTAACACCAGCGCTTAGGAGGTGATCTCTCCTTGTTCTCTCCTTCATGCTTCAGGTGGTAGTGGCTTGATGGTGGGAAGGATTCTTTTCTGCATTCTACCCCGTGCCTGGTGCTTGGTGTTTAAGCAGAGATGACAAGTAATATAACTTGCAACTCTTTAGCTAAAGGTCATCTCTGATGCTCTTTTGCTCCAGTTGCTTTTTGGTGCAAGGGAATCAGTAGTCAGCATAACCTACAGGCTCACTGCTGAACTTTGGTGATATTTCACTAACAAAGTGGAAATATATATCATTTCGATATGCAGGCAAACTTCCTCCACCTGCAAATATGCAAATAGAGAACAGCCCTGGCGTGGCACAAATAACAGCTTCCTAGAGACGACTGAGTTCATATTCCTTAAACAAAGCTATGTTTATGGGTTGCCACAAGAAGTAGTACTCTAATGAATTATTTCACTTTAAAAAATAACAACACAGAGGTAAAACTTGACTGGCAGTAAAAATTAGAAGATATGTAACACACTCAGACTTCTGAGTGGCAACCTGTATGTCCAGGAGAATATTTAATGGATGCCATGAATAGTTAATAATCAAAGCTTATTTGGAGAAGACATGCTGGCTCTTGTTTGTGGTGGTAGAGGAGAAGGTGACAATCATTAACCACTCTTCATGTTCTGAAAGGCCAATTCCTGAGAAAACTGTTTATAACAAGTAAGTTCCCCTGTAAGGATAATGACTTACTCTGATCTTTTTAGCCCACAATACATTATTCTGTCTCAATATATATTCGAGAGTCAATATGAAGAGTTGAAATTACTAATAATGCCTTCTGAATGTTGCTCATGAATTCTTTTCTCACTAACAGCCACAGTTGTACCAAGGAGATAGGAGCAGATTATTTTAAAGAGAATTTGGCCAAATTATTTACATGTAAGAGTGTGCTTGTGTGTGTGTCTGTGTGTGTATGACAACTAGATTCCTTGCTGATATGGAAGTGTGACATACAAGTCATCTCCTTAAAAACAGTCTAGGAAATCATATTGAGCGAATCCCTCAACTTGGGGGTGACAGCCAACCAGGCATGAAGCAATCAGAGCAGACCTTGGTTCTACCAATGCGTCGCCACAAACACGAGTCCTCTCTCAACCCATGTGAAGCTCTCATTAAATGAATAGAAAGGAGCATCTATTCATTTAATAACAAGCACTTTCTAAGTTCATTCTGTGGGGATCAGGGATCCTGGGCTAAATGATAGTGATTCATAAAATAAAAAGATATAGCTCCTGCCTGCAAGGAGCTCAGAGTCTATTAAAAAATATAGGCCAGGTGCGGTGGCTCACGCCTGTAATCCCAGCACTTTGGGAGGCCGAGGCGGGCAGATCACGAGGTCAGGAGATCGAGACCATCCTGGCTAACACGGTGAAACACCGTCTCTACTAAAAATACAAATAATTAGCCGGGCGTGGTGGCGGGCACCTGTAGTCCCAGCTACTCAGGAGGCTGAGGCAGGAGAATGGCGTGAACTCGGGAGGCAGAGCTTTCAGTGAGCCGAGATCGCACCACTGCACTCCAGCCGGGGCGACAGAGCAAGACTCTGTCTCAAAAAAAAAAAAATAGAATGTATATAAAACTCATAATACTTAATATACATAATACTAGGAAGAAGGCATAACTGTCCTAAGAAGGATATGCATGAGGAGCTAAGGGATTTGAGAGAAGGAAAAACTTGCCATAGCCGGAGGAAACAGGTAGCTCTTCACGGAGGAGGTAGTATATCAATGGTGCTTGAAGGGTAGATAGGATTCAGACATGAACAGTCAAGGAAAAGAGCATACCAGGGGAAGGAAAAACCTAAGTGTCAACTGAAAGGTAAGAGACTGTGGGGGCAGATTCAGAGAATGTTTCAGCTTGTCTGTATCACAGGACTCATGAACCCTGGTAAAAAGAGACACAGCTAGGAAGGGAGACTGGGGTCAGATCATAATAAGCCATGAACACCAGAATAAGGAATTTGGACCTGATTCTATAGGACTTGGAGCACACTCAAAAATTATTTCAGCGAGAGAGTAGCATGATCAGAGCTTCATCATCAATCAGCTCAACAATATTTTAACCTTAACAGGTAATAGTGGCAGCAAGCTGGCTCCAGAATGCCAAGCTCAGCTGCATAAGGTCAGGCACTGGGTTACATGTGTCTCTCGCACCTGAGCCTGGAGAAATAACTGCTTATTCGGGCTGTCAGTCACCAACTCGCTGGAAGCACCCTCTGTGCAGGGACAAAGATGAACGCTTCTCCCACTTAGTACTTAGCAGCAGGATTTTGCTCTGCTCCACAGCTGTCACCTGAGACCAGGACAAAGGAGAGGCTTAAGAGGATCTGAGAGGGAAGTCTGTGGGCACGCCCATTTTTACTGTATATTTCTGTGAGCTTGGCTGACAATGCTGGTCAATGTTGATTTTTCTGCATGAAATAGAAAAGCAGAACTCTGTTGATTTTATGTTTTATGGCTGATCGATGGGGGGTCAGGATGAGGCATTTGAGAGGTGCTGAGTGGGAGGAACTGTGATGTTTTTGATGGCCTCATTTGTGTTGTTTCTTCTTCTGGGAAAGAGGAAGGTCAAGGTGAATCCCTCTTTCAGACACACATGGCTCAGGCAATGTCACCCCTGGGCTGAAAGGCAATGGTGGGGGCGTTTCTAGCCAGACTGAGCAAGGAGAAGTGACATTTAAGGGCTTTTGAAGAAATACTGCACTTTTGGCAAAGAGACCCCAAGCTGCACCTGCGTTTCTGCAGGCTCTTCACTTGCTTTTTATATCCCCACAGTCTGTATCTGGAATTGCTGAAAGGTGGAAAATCTGCACACCCCTTAAGCATTAAGACAGACAGCAAGGGCAGGGCAGAATGTGATGAAAATTCAGGAGACCTGACTCTCCAGTAACCAGGTATGTATAACTCCAGCCCTTACCATGGTGCCTTCAGCCAAGGCTCATAATCTTTATTTCTGCAATACTACCACTAATAATAACTACCAATTATTGAACACCTTCTGTACTGAATGCTTTACATGTATATTATTGCATCTAATCCTCACAATAACCTCAAAGGAAGTTATTATTGTCCTTATTTTAGAGAAGAAATTAAAGTTCTAGCAGGTTAAGTAGCTGGCCCAAGATCACATAAAAATAAGCAACAAAACAGAATTGATCCCAAAATTTCCTGTTCTTAATAATTTGTCATGCTGTCTCCTCTACATTACTTTGCTTACCTATGTAATGGGGATAACCAACATAACAATCACAACCAAACTAATTACACAATATGGACAGACAGGCCTTACACACCATGAAAGTCTGGGCAAATATAAGACTTCACTGCTGTAAAGTCCACTCTGCCTCTCTTTTGTTAGGAATTTGTGAGATATAGATGTGAATGTGCCTTCAAAAGCCAAAAAGATAATGCAAATTGAAGTGTTACTATTGTAAAAAAAATTTTTTTTGCTATATTATACAGCACATATTAGGAAAGGAGAGAAACAGGAGGGGCTACCTGGGATCCTTGGGAAGCATTTGACTAGGGAAAGAGGTTAAATGGCCTCTTGAGCCAAAGCGAGAGGAAACAGACAGTGCAGAGACACATCTGCTCTATTCGACAGAGCAGGAGACGTGGTCCCTGACACACCATTGCTCTTCTCTCTTCTGCCGATTTAGGTTTTTTTTTCCCATTGTTCTGCTCCCACTTGGTTTGCATGTAAAAGCAGCACAGTATGGACATCATTAAAACTATCGTGACTAGAGGCTGAAATGAGACACTGATTGTCCTATTAAGCAACAGATTTCATAAACAAATGCAGTTCATTCTGCCCACAGCCTGACATCGCTGTCTGAGGAGCACTACTGAAAATAATTTATCTGCTAGTGTTCTGTTTAAAGTTTCAGATTCCAAAGGGCCCCACTAAGTCAAGAAGAAATAGGTCGGCAAATGGTTTGCTGCAGCCGCACAGTGCTTAGTGAGACCCCTCCCAAATCGCCCCCGCTCCTGCCCCCAGAAAGCCTCCCAGTGTCCCTGTTGCTGTTAAACTGCCATGGCTACAAAGCCACCAGTGCAGCCAACCGAAGCTATGGCCTCCCGAGAACTGACAGATTTGAAAGAAGAAATACTGTGCACTTGCTGGAGGCAAGTTATTTTAATATAATGCCAAGATGACAGCTCTCCACATCTAATCATCAGACTCCTGATTTTTTGCTACGACGTTAGAATTTCTCACAATTTGAGAAAAATGTTTCTTTTCCATCCAGGCCTGACAGTTGCATGTTTGCAAGAAACGTCTGTAAACTCCAATTATTTTTAGTAAAATGTAAATGATTGTCTACATAAGCCCACTCGTTTCCAACAGCCCTCACCTCCAGCAAAGGGTAGCAGTTGGCCTTGCTTTGGGGAGAGGCCTCTGAAGCTTTGTCACTTTCCTAGTGGTACTAAGTTGCCACTCAGAAGGCTTGCCTCTCTCTTTGTCACCTGTATTATGACTATTTCTTTCTTTAATAGTGTCTGTGATCAGCAGCTGTCAGAGAAGCTGTGCATTTGATTATCTATGCTTAAGTGGGTTGAAGCAGCCTGGCTGGTTCCCAGTCATAGGCTCAGCTACATCTTCAGGTTTGGCAGCCATTAAAATGGACGTCTGCATAATTCTCTAGTTTGCTAATTCATACAAGGTCCCTTAAGGTAGATCTGTACTATTCTCATACCTGTTTCTTTTTTAACAGATGAGAAGCTGGAATGGAGACAGGTTATAGCTTCATTAAAGATACACAGCACAATAGGACCGCTGCCAGGACCCACACCCGGCGCGCAAGCGACTCCATTCATTTCTTTTGGGAAACTTTCGGTAAATGTCTACTCTCTCGAGGCCCTGAGGATGTAAAAATAAATAAGACATGGGTTCTTCTCTAGAGGAGTTAACAAGGTAATGGAATAGATAGAGAAGAAAATAAATAATTGTCGCACGTTGTGAAAGGCAGGGCAAGCCAGGTAAGCTCAAAGTGTCACGGGGATGTTTCCACGACTGAGCCTGCCTGTGGGTTGGGGAAAGACTAACAGAGATGGTTAGGTAGGGAAGGGAGGGGGACCTCCGCCTGCAGACAGATAGAGCCAGATCTGCACAAGCAAAGGCAGGAGACATGAGGAAGCACAGAGTGTTTGAAGACCACGGCACCCATGGCAAGAAGAGTACAGGTCACTGAATGGAGGAAGCATCGGAAAGTAAGCTGCAAAGGGAGACTGGGGCCACATAGATGACATTGGTGGCCTTTTAATTCCTGAGGGTCTAACGCCCATCCCAAAGCAGTCAGGAATAAGTTTTTGCCCATCAGCAACACTTCTATCCCTGCCCTCAAGAAAGGGCAGCCCAAAACCTATGGCCCCTCGAGGGAACACCAACCCACTGAGTGAAGTTCCCTCTATCCGCTGTGATAAACCAACCAGGGTGCCTTCCAAAAGACAAAGCAGGTCCTGAAACTAAAGAAATCATTTCTGGCACCTGAGTAAATAGGAGAGAACTTTGCTTTCCTACAGTAACCTAGAGAAACTCAGCCTATTCTTGAACTCCTGTTAAATAATTCCTCACCTGCCCATTCGTGCTCAGCCCACTTCATTTACAGCCTTCTCCACTGGCTTTGGCCTAGCTATACCTTATTAACTGGAATGTGGGTCTCCCAGAGAGAATGAGGCCATCATTAATACCCTTTCCCTGTCACCTGAAAGAGAAGTGTTGATATGCATTCCCCTGGAAGCATGACGAATTGCAGCCTCCACCTTTCTTTGATCTCATTGTCACCTATTTCTGAAGTGCAAAGCTGGGACTTGAGAAGTGGTGCTCCTGCTAATAACAGGAGGCATCTTGCAGATCTGGGTTAACTTCCGGATTGTATCCTGGGTAAATAATGAGTGCTTCTCTGTAGCGGTCTGTGCTCTAAATCGCTACTCTCCAGAAACAACAAGTGAGGGACTTTCGAGTCCTACTGAGGATGCCCCTGGAGATAAGTCACATTCCCTGCTCCATTACCTGCTGTGTTTGCCACTGGGCACCTCGCCCAGCACCACCGACAGCGCTAATGGGATAACTCGTGTAAGCAGCCTTCTCAGAATGCCTGGACAGGCTGCTGCTTTGTAAATGCAAAGTGTTGTTCCCAGCGAGGCAGACGCCTGATTCTTAGCAATGTACAAGATCCGGTTCTGCAGCCACTAGCACTTGTGCTATCTTTGCAACCTCTCTTCCTCCTCTTTCAATGTGCTAAATTGAGATACAAATGATGCTGAAAAGGAACCCAAATTCTTTTACAAACTATACACTCCAAAGGGGAGGAAAAACATCTCTGGAGGTGACTGTATTTATTCTAGCACAGCTCAGTATAACCGCCACCAGACCACCTCACCACAGGTTCCAAATGAAAAATTTTGAGGGCTGTTGAACACACTGCAAGTTTTCAGAGCAGATCCGTGGAAGGTTACTTAGCACAGTTGTCTCCGTAATTGTGACACATTAGGAAGTGTGTGGTGTTCCTTGGCCCTCGTCCTCACGCTTGCCCGGGTGGTAGGACAGCCTGAGGTTAGGATTCTGCACCACAGCCCGTTAACACCAGCAGGGAAACTGCTGCCTGACAACCGCATCACAAGCTGGGCTTTGCAGCTTAATCCTGTTTGGTTTAATGGATTTGTTTCCTGAATCAGAGGGTCATGAATAGAAAGAGGATAAAACTGGTGCCACGGTGATGCCTTTGAACTGGCCTGGTGTGCCTATCAACTGGGCTCTTTTTCTCTGATATCCACATATCCAGAGTGCTAAACTACAGAGTGGAGATATCCTCCAGGGTCCTCGTTAGCCTAGAAGCAACTAGATGGTGTCTTCTCCTCCACTTCCACTGCCTCCCACCCCCATGCCCAGCCCCTGCCCCCGATATCATAATTCAATCCAATGCAATTCCTAGGCAGAAAAGAGATTTAAGACATTTTAACACATGAATTTTTTTCTTTAGATCTTCTTTCAGCTATATGTGATTTTGTGCTTTCTAATTTTACTCAGTGAGGGACAGGGCATGGCATAAATAATCATACAAAGTTAACAGAAATCCCAGGCTAACTATGTGCCAGAAAGACACTGAGGACATAACTTATCATTGCTTTTTTACTCTTCATAAAAAGCCTGTGAAATAGCTGTGATTATTATGTCCATTTTGCAGATAAGCCAAAAGAGGCAGGAAGAGGAAATTTTTAAGCAGACATTATTGACTGCAGGATTCTATGTATTATTACAACAATGCCATAATAATGATGTCAGTGGTCGCCAGTCGAAGGACTGAAAATTTCCTTCTGAAGTGGAAGAAAGAAGAAAGAACTCGGATTTCAGAATCTAATCTGGGTAAAATCCCAACTCCACTACTTGCTAGCTGTTAAGTTTTACACTATTTTCTTAATGCATCTGGACTTCAAGATAATTGCACCTAAGGTTGATTTTTGTAAGAGTCGAATATGGAAAAAATATATGATGGGTTTAGCAAAAAGCAGGCCCTCGATATATGCATCTGCCCCTTCTTTTCTCTGCCTACCCACCTCAGTTCTGCATCTCATGAACCACAATATTATCTGTTTAATTGCCTGTGGTAACTCACTGTCACCTTTTAGGTGTTTTATATATCATTAAGATGTATAAATGAAAGTGGTGGGGTAATATATCCACCCTCATCCCTACCCAGAAAGGGCATAAAATAAGGGTGTGAATTACTAAAATGCCTTAGAATGATTATCTGTGCATAAAAAAAATTACAGAGGAAAGCCTTAATTAACCAGACCCCAACAATGAAATCAGTTAGTTAGAATTTCTAGCTATGAGACAGAATTATGAAATAATAACAACAAAACAGTCTTCAAATACAGTGAGCTGCATCATTAAGTAATGAGCTCCCTGTCACTGGATATTTTCAAGCAAAGGTTGGACAACTAGCTATGAGAGAGGTTGTGTTAGTCCATTCTTGTGTTGCTATAAATAAATGCCCGGGGGTAATTTATAAAGAAAAGAGGTTTAATTGGCTCGCAGTTCTGCAGGCTGTACAGGAAGGATGGTGCCGGTATCTGCTTGCCTTTACTCATGGCGGAAGGTAAAGCAGGAGTAGGCATGTCACAGAGCAAAAGAGGGAGCAAGAGAGAGAATGGGGAGGCCCCAGACTCTTAAACAACCAGATCTTACATGAACTGACTGAGTGAGAACTCACTGATCACCAAGGGGATGGCACTAAGCCATTCATGATGGATCTGCCCCCATGATTCAATACCTCCCACTAGGCCCACCTCCAACATTGGGGATCACATTTCAACAGGAGGGGACACACATCTAAACCCTATCAGAGATTATAAAGGGAATTAATACATGGGCTAAGGATGCAATGAGATCAGTGATTTTTCAAACTGCTTTTAGCAGCAGAATAAAAATGAGGCAATGGTAGAGCCACTTGGGCCGAAGTCAGGTGAGAAGCTCTGATCCCCCCAAGAAGGCTCTAAGGCATTCTTATGATGTGTTGGGACTCTATGAAACTCTTTATAAAACAACAGACCAAGATGATTTCTGAGATTCTATAATTCTGTAACTCTAATTCCATCAGGAATTAAGCCAAGAAGAAAAACCAACATTTGCATAGTATCTTCCAGTTTTGCAGTCTTCCCATTCATGGACATTATCTTGCAGAGTGTGTTATAATGTGAGTTCAGACTAATATACACTGTGATTTACAGGGCCATACACATGATAGCCCAAATAAGATAAGCACAAAATTGTAACCACAGTGCTATTATGGAGACAAGAAAGAAGGATGCTGGGGGGTTGGGGGAAGGGGTTGGCAATGAGACACAAGAAATACTAGCATCCTTCAACTTCTAACCAGAAAGAGGGGCATATTTTCAGGCACTACTCTTTGAGACAAAGGAAATATAGCCTTTAAATTACCTACCAGTTCTGAGGCCTAAATTAGGGAAACAGCCTAGGGGAAAAAAAGATGGAAAGTAGAAGGCTTTTTTTTTGCCGTGAACATCTGCAACTAGAATTTTGCATTGTGCACCCCTTAGGAAAGTGATGACCTAAGGTCTAGTATTATTACTCACAAATCTGTGCAATAATCAATCTGAGTAGCAAAGTGGCAAGAGTTATAGCAATGTGGTTCATGGAAACTTATCATTGAGATGGAGATTTTGTGCAATCACCAACAGATAGACTGAAGTTTTTCTGTGATTTAATAACTTAGCTCTTACTTTTAAAGAGAGCATCTCATTCCTCACAAAACAGGCCTAAGATTATGAGCTGCTTGATCAAAGTTCTTAATTGAAACTTTGTAATCTAGTAAGTTTAAAGAAAAATAAATTCAATACTGTGGAATATTATATACAGGAGGTGTGTGTGTGTGTATGAGTGTGTGTGTGTATTTGTGTGTGTGTGTGTGTGTGTGTGCATGTGTAGCAGAATCATTAAAGGGCTGAAGAAACAGGTAAACAGATGATTCTAGAATGAGGTTTTAAGAATTCTTCTCAAGAATCACAGCCCAGAACTGACCACCAAGGAAGCTCCTGCCAGAGCAACTCACTCCTAAATCATGTAGGCTCGGCCATGATCTGTGACAGCAAATAGATGTGTTCCAAATGAAAGTGTCCCATGCATGCATCTGATTAGTGGAACCTCATCATGTACACAGTCCCAGCTGCAAGTGAGCCTAGGAAATGTGTTTGGTTTCCATTATCTTAAGGACAAAGAGACAGTTCTAGGAGGTGGATGGAACAATGCATAGTGTTCTCAACTGAACCACTGCAAAAATACAAAAGATGGGTAATTGGAATTAACAGAAAGTCATACCATGGATTGTATCTCATTTGCTGTATTATGTATGTTTGCTCAAATTTTGATCATAAATTAAATATTTTACTCTAGAATGTAGGTTTATTAGTTCCCATCTTGTCCTTTTGCTGCCCTTATAAGATCCTGAATTGAGAGTCCTTCCAGATGGAGACAGCATGGTGAGTTTGAAAAAATAATGGCTTTCGAATCAGAGAGCCCAAATCCTGAATCCTAGCTTCAGTACTTACATAACCAAACAACAGTTTGTTATTAAATCTTTTGAAATTTCTATTTCTCTTTCTGTAAAAGCAAACATGCTGCTACCCACCTTTCAAAGTCAGTGTGATCACTAGGCCGGGCACAGTGTCTCACACCTGTAATCCCAGCACTTTGGGAGGCTGAGATGGGTGGATCACTTGAGGTCAGAAGTTCGAGACCAGCCTGGCCAATGTGGTGAAACCCCGTCTCTACTAAAAATACAAAAATTAGCCGGGCATGGTGGCATGCACTATAGTCCCAGCTACTCAGGAGGTTGAGGCTCGAGAGTTGCTTGAACCCAGGAGGCGGAGGTTGCAGTGAACAGAGATCGCTCCACTGTACTCCAGCCTGGGAGACACAGCCAGAGTCCGTCTCCAAAAAAAAAAAAAAGTCAGTGTGATTACTGAGTGAGATCTTATCAATAGTTTTTAAAACAGCCTGGCACAGAGCAGGTTCTCAATGACTGTTTGCTTGTTTTCTTCCACCCTTGTTTTTATCAGTTAAACAAAGGACTCCTAACTAATAGTCATACAAAAGTTCTGTGGCCACAAATAAGCCAATCTGGTGAGCAACATCCCTTATGCAGTCCTAATAAAGTCTCCACCAAGCCATCTAACAAAGTCTTAGCCCACAGAAACTCCAGATTAAGGATTTCCTTTTAGAGGGACATTTCTTGTGAGTGGTGATCTGTCTTAGGCAGAACTAAACCTGGTATTCCCCCTTGGTTGGAGCCTGCCCCAGAAGAGTTGGCCTCATTTTTCCAAGCTGACGTTAACCTTGATGGCAGTAACAATGGAAGCTGTCAGCTAACTGCAGCCCCTGCAGCTGAAGGGCAAGTTCTTTCTTGAAGGGTAATCCAAGTGTCCCATCTCCATGACTGCCACAACTTAAGAGTAATTGAAAACAAATTATTCACACATATTATAGACAAACACTATCATACTCAAACACTAACATATAAGAACTGAAGGTTTACTATAATTAAAAGTTGTTAATTTTGTCATCCAATAAATATTATAATGAGTATTCACTCTCTGCCAGGCTCTAGCCTAGTGTCAGGGTTATGACAAAGATTAAGAATAATAAGGTCCCTATTCTTGTGACCTTAACACAGGTTTTTGTGAGGAAGAAGCAGAAAAACAAATAGTGCTATGTTGTAACAAAATTATAGTGGAGTGTTGTGATAAACAGTCACAATGTGAATACTTTCAATTAGATGATTTTAAATTTGGTGGTGGGGGAAGTTCTTCCAAAAGCGGTGATATTTGAATAAGAAAAAGATGCCAACCTTGCAAAATTCTTGGGGAATCTTACTGTAAGCAGAGTTAACAGCTGGCACAAACTGTTAAGGTGAGAATAAGCTTAGAAGAATTTAAAGACTCCCAGATCCAAGCAGGCAAAGGGATTGAAATTAAAACCAAAAATAGCATCTAGACTTTTGGGTTGAGTAATTGGGAAGACGGTGGTTCCATTATTGAGAGAAGAAGAAATGACAGGTTCAACAGATGAGAATCAAAAATTCTATAAAGATATTAGGTAAGATACCTATTAGATACTCAAAAGCATAAATGATACAAGACATGAAAAGAGTATGGAAGGAGGGTGGGCAAGAGATGGAAAGTTCCTTTGACCTAGTTTTTTTTAACCTGTCCCTTCTGCCTTTTTTCCCTCCTTCCTCATTTTTAATCATGCTTATAGGAAAGGGTTTTGGGTGGGGAATGAAACTCTGGAACCATACACCAAGTAACTCTAGAATACACTCTGATACTGCAAGCCAGAATTATTCCTATAGATACAGGCATCACCAGGAGAGGGGGTAGGTGCTTCGTTGAAGACTTCAAGTCTACTGAGTCTTCCTAAAACTATTCCAGTTCTTCAGAAATTCCATTTCAGGGGGGAAAATGTCAGTTACAGAGTTGCTAAACCTTTGGCAGTCACTCATCCTATGAATCCATGAGGCGAAGTTGGTTGGCAGGCTCAAATGTCAGCTTTGGCTTTGTTCTTTGCAGAAAAGTGTAGCAAACCCAGCTCAGAAGACACATCAGCCATATCCCTCCCCACTGTTCCCTGAAGCAGTGTGCTACAAGATTGTCTGCCTAACCCTTGAGATCATGATGCAGAGATGTGCACGTGTCCCATTAATAGATCACCCTGAACTCATCACTTAGAACATGAAAATCTGCATGCGAATTGACCAAAGGATATGTTTTTGTGAATAAGAAAAAGATACATGTTATTTTAGGTATTTGGAGAGAGATAGATATTTGGAGTGTGCAGCATTCCCCGCCTCCCTCTTCTCTTTATGCTCATTTTCATAATGTGAGACTGTATGAATGAAGAGCCCATAATGAAAGCCACTGATGAATGAAGATTGGTGCTTCTAAGGTGCATCATATCCAAGAAGCTCTGAATTAAATAAACAGGTAGAGCCTTTAAGGAGTAGAAATAAAACATGGATATGTATGGTTTTAAATGATTCATGGGGGAGAAAAATACTGTATTTATTCCACTCTTAAGAGAAAGATTTGACCGGTTTGTTGAAATACATAAGCCCCACTAACATAAAAGAAATCTATTTTTGTGGTTATTTGTAGTCAATTTGAAGTTATTCATAAGACAGATCAATCCAACTGATGACCAGACTTCTCTTTTCAACAGCAATATTCCAGGTTTCTTCTCCAAGATGTGAATTCCTTAAACTCCTGTGTGTTCGGGTTACCCGTGACAGAGCATTATTAATTCTGATCCCTTTACAATTTGGAACTTCAATGAAGTCTTCCCATTTGTCACCTCTTTAACCCAGCACAGATTTGACACCTCTCAGATTAATTTTGGTGATGAATCCGATTTCAAAGAACATTCATCCAAAGTTGAACCTATGCACCTGTTAATGTATTTCACTTCTTTTACTAATAGCTTTAGAAGGCTTTTTAATTTATATTTCACTGTATATTAAGATATCCTCCTTCAGTTCGCCTGCCTCTCTGTGAGAACATTTTTCATATTTCAGATAAGGACACCAAACACTAGAACTAAATGGATGAGATCATTTTAAATATTATGCAGATACCCACGCAGGTCAGGTATTTTAATATTTTCTCATCTCTAATTTATTTCTGTACTTATTGAATGTAGCTTCTCATATGTCCTTTTAAGTACCTTCTTAATTTTAATGACATTTTAGAAAATTATTTGAGTATGTTCTCTGTGTAGAAGTTTTAATATAATGGGAAAAGGCCATGGGGGTAATGAAGTAGAAACTATTCTTGTTTGGAGTTTCTAGCACAATATGAACACATAATGCAGCTATCAGTATGTTCACTGACCTTGGACAAATCACTTAACCTCTATGTAAAATGGGTCAGTTGATGCCCATCTCATCAACAGCCACCCAGCTCTCTCAAGACAAACTTCACAGTCACCATCTATCCTGTGCTCTCCTGAACCAAATCTGTCTCCAACTTCTCCTGCCCCTATAGTTTATTCAGTTCTGTCCCCATCACTGCATCCCTACCAATCACTTTCCTAGCTTAAGCATCTATCATGCCTCATCCTGATGGCCGCAAAGCCTCCTACTTGGTCTTCCTGCCATACCTCTCTTTTAAAATCCACAGGTTCCTCTAAGATCTGATTACACAATTCACCTGACATCAAACAAATGAGGCTACCCTTAGCAGCCTCCTTTCCTACAGAAGAGTCAGTTATGTTCAATAATTGTTTCTTGAATGTTGGAACTTCACAGCTAGGCAATGAGAGACCTTGCAAAGCTACTGGCTGGGCCAAAATTGAGAACCAGAAGGATAGGACACGAGGCAGACATTCCCTGACCAAGTATCTGTTTTCATTTCTTCATATGCATTCAGGGATTTTTTGGTCATTGTTGACAAAAACAAGAGGAAGATAATGGTGCATTAATAATGATGCCTGTGTATCAGTGGGAGAGATAAAGTCAGAGAAGACAGTGGAATGGTAAATGTCTTCCCTTTGGGCCTGGAGGATGACTTTAAGTCCTAATGAGGAAAGAGAAGTGTATTCAGGAGAGAATATAAGATTCCAATTTAGAGAAATACAACCTCACAGGACTCTCCCTCTCTCTCTCTCTCTCTCTGACACACACACACACACACACACACACACACACACACACGTGAAGGAATAGAGGAGACAGCTTGATCTATCCCCACGACCCCATTTGCAGTCACAGATCTGGTGCCTTAAGAGTTGAAGGAGGCCACCAGAGAAAGTACCCTGGGCTAGGCAGAAAACATTCTGGTGGAGGCCACAGTCAGCAGTGGTGAACTCAAGGAAACTCAATGAGGCCACCAGGGCAGAAGACTGAGACTAGTTGATCCTGAGTCTAGGCAAAACAGATGCCTCTTGGGGAAAGGGAAAGTTCCCAGAAATATCTGGGAAAGACTTTGGGCATGGGATACCCTGAAGGATTAGAACTTCTTTGTGAACAACCATCAGAATCAGGACATTAAATGTTAACATAACACCATTACACTCATCAGCAGGTAAGTCCTGGGATTTTCCCATGAGAGGCTCACCTCCCTCTGCACTCTATCACCAGTGTCTCGTGAACAACCTGTATCCCAGGTATCTGGAGCCCTGCGCCCGCATGCTTCTTGGGTGTTTGCCTAGATTAACTGTCCCTTCCTTCTCTGGGTAGAGAATCTCCTCATCTTGCAAGACTTACCTCCTTTGTCAGTTCCTTGCTTAAGCCCTCTCTCCAGCCATATCATCACCCCTCCCAAATGCACTTCAGGCAGAGTCAATCACTCCCTCTGCTGTGCCCCTGGCATTTGATAATGCACACTGCACTTTCAAATTCAGTTCTCAGTTGCTGTTTGTGGGGTAATTATCTCACTAGGTTGAAAGGCAAATGCCAGGCTTACTCAGTTTTATGCAGACAGTAACCTGGGGCCTGAACACATGCTCACTCCAGTTCCCTACACCCTTCCTGAACCCACAAGTGTAGGTTAGGCACCTCTCCTCTTGTCAGTCATGCTCTCTGTGGATTCATCACCACTGGAACACTTAGCATACTTGCCTGTCACCTCCACATGACTGTTAGGTCCCCATTGCTCAACAATGGTTGTCATATGATAGGCACTCAATGGTTATTGAATGAAGGAATTCATTGAATGATTAATTGACAGAACAAATTAACAAGATATTTTTTTTTAAAAAGAGTATTTGCCATGTTTCTGCTAGGCATGAGTGTCTGTGAGCATTCATAAATGACTTGCAAAGTTCCAATGCAAGAAAGATGATTGTTGAAAATAGACCCCTCTCCTTATTTTTTAGATATAATTCAAATGCCAACTTTGTGGTTTTGTCTGTTTTGTCTGTGTGATCATAAGAAAGTCACATTTCTTTCTGAGGCTCAGCTTCTTTATCTGTAAAGTGAGAAGATACTACTATTAGCTAGAATTTATTGACTACTCACTCTGTAATAGGATGTTGTTAGCCACTTTAGTTGCATTGTCTCATTTAATCCTCAGTAACTCCATGAAGGAGATGCTACATTTTGTATTCCAGAATTTAAATAATCAGCTCCTGGTCACACAGCTAATGAAGCTCTGAACACCCGAGCCTAGGTGTACCTGATGCCAAAATCCAAATGCCCAATTCTACCCTTACCTCCTTTAAAGTGCCTTTCGCTTCCAAAATTCATAAATGTTAAGAAATGTCTGTGGCTTTGAACATCATGCGCCAGACCAGTTGTAAGTCCCTTTTCTCACCACACAGCTGCATCTCACCCCACAGCTGTATAAGTTTGTGAAGACAAAGCATCATATTGCATTAAATTCGTAAAAATAGCGTGCAGTTTACTCCTTTGTAACACTAGGATCACATAGGCAACACTAATGATTCTACTGTTTTATTGTGAACACTTTGAAACTGTCCGTGCACATCCAAAATGGCTAAACAGGGAATAGTAGGAAGCAACCCAAGTGTCCATCAATGGATGAATGAATACACAAAATGTGGTATATTCATGCAATGGAAAGTTATTCAGCCTTTAAAAGGAAATTCCACCACATGCTACAATGTGGGTAAATCTTAAGAACATTATGCTAAGTGAAATAAATGAGTCACAAAGAGACAAATACTGTGTGATTCTTCATATAGGAGGCATCTAAAGTACTCAAATTCATAGAAAAGGAAAGTAGGGGAAGGAGAATGCAGAATTGTTTAATGGATACAGAGTTTCAGTTTTGCAAGTGAAGAGTTCTGGAGATTGGTTGCACAACAGTGTGAATGTACTTAACACTATTGAATGGTACACTTAAAAATAGTTAAGATGGTAGATGTTCATTGCCATAAGCAATTACCCCCAAAAAAACGTTGAGAGAAATAAAAACCACTTCTGAAATTTCAATCATTGACAAATATGTCACAGATACGTTAGGTCTCAGTTGACAATTGTGAAGGCTGGATACAGGGCGGGGGAGGTTTAATGGGCAGAGAGACATGCTATTCAGACTCCATGCAGTATGAGTCTGGGTAGGGGCAGGAGCAGCAGGAAGACCTCAGGGAATAGGGACACAATTTTCCCAAGTGCTGTTTGGGTTTTTTTTTTTTTAAGAGTTGGGGTCTCGCCATGTTGCCCAGGCTACAGTGCAGTGGCTGCTCACAAGGCAATCATGACAGTACACTGCAGCCTTGAACTCCTCCCACCTCAGCCTCCCAAGTGGTGGGGACTACAGGGGCACCACCCACTTAAGTGTTGTTGCTGTTGTTTTTAAATCGAGAATAATCAGTCATTTTGATACTATGCACACACAATCTAAAACAATTAATTGATTCAAGAACTAGGTTTTCCTTCTACTTTTCTAGTTTTCTCAGTAAATAATTAGATATGTGATCCTGAGCAAGCCATTTAACCTCTCTAGATGTTTATTTCTTCTAGTAAAATGAGAGGTAGCAGGATTTGATGGCATCTAATTTTCCTCACAACCATAAAATCCTGATTCCATGCCATATTACAGTTTTCACTCCCCTTCACCAACTAACCAGCCCCACCACAACACATAATATAATTTAACTTATCTTTCCTCCATTCAGTATCTAATATTTTCCTCATGCAAATTATCTCATTAAATTGAAAATATTTTTCTCCATTGCAAAGGGTATTTTTTTAAGAGACACATTCTCTTCATTAATACAACCACACACTTTGTTTCCATTTAAATGATAAAGAAAAAACAACAAATTATCTTCTTGCTCCTATTCCTCTTCCTCAAAACTCACCAGCTGTTTCATTACCCTGAATACTTCCTTCAAGAAAAACAAAGAGTGTGATAAGGTAAAATGTTTTCTTTCTAAATTCTTTTTTAACTTGAAAAGAAATAAATTGTATTAAGACAGATGTTCATTTATGGCAGCTTCTGCTTTAAACATCTTGGAACAGAAAAATAAAATAAACATAAAAAGCCATCTATTTCATAACGACATGATCTAGAAGGCAACAGACTATGGGAATAGGAGAATTGGGTTTTAACTTCTTACTTCCCTACTTTTCCTCTGTTAAGAAAAATAACCATAATGAGAGCTGGTATTTGGCTACTATGCACAGGTACGGCCATATCTGTTTTTCATGGTTGGCTTCTTTTCTGATTGATTAAGCAGCCTTTCTGATTGGTTCATGTATTAGCCCATTCTCTCATTGCTATAAAGAAATACCTAAGACTGGGTAATTTATAAAGAAGAGAGGTTTAATCGGCTCACAGTTCTGCAGGCTATATACGAAGCATAGAAGCTTCTGCTTTGGGGGAGTCCTCAGGAAGCTTTCTATCATGGCAGAAGGCAAAGGAAAAGTGGGTCTCTTACATGGTGGGTGTAGGTGTAGAAGAGAGAGGAAGGAGGTTCTACACACTTTTAAGTGATTGGATCTCATGAGAACTCACTCACTATTGTGAGGACAGTACCAACAGGGATGGTACTAAACCATTCATGAGAAACTGCCCCCATGATCCAATCACCTCCCACCAGGTCCCACTTCCAACATTGGGGATTGCAATTCACCATGAGATTTGGTGGGGACACAGATCCAAACCATGTCGGTTAGGCACCGTTCTGATGGATGAGGCAGCTGTTCTGATTGATTGGCACCCATGCCAAACAGTTGTCAAATATTTTATCATTGCCCAATGCCCATAATTCAACAATAGAAATACTGTGCTTTCTGACCTGTTTATTTGGCCCAAGCATCAGAGTGATACCCCATGAGCAATGGAAATGAAGAGAAGAAGAAAAAATGAAGGGAAGGCTCAAAGGAATTGCTACCGGCATAGTAGCTTATCGCATACAGATTACTTATCACATACAGATTACATGAATTAAATTTTGAAATTATCATGCTTTGTAAGCTACTATGCATAGAACTCTATTCCTTAGACATGCTTTGCATTAGATTTCAAAATTAACATGCTTTGTTAGATAATCATAGGACTCTATTCCTTAGACAAATAAACTAAATTAAACAATACCTTGTTATCATTCTGTTTATACTGCAATTTACTATATTTGAATTAGTACAGGCTGGTTGTCAAAACACCTAAACAGCAGAGTGCTAGGGATAGCATGAATCTCCTCCTGTCAGTGAATTAAGCGTTTAGCCCTTATATTTAAGCATAATTTTCCAAGTCATCAGTGATATTTTTAGAGTCTTGGAGGAGATTATTTATTACCTGAAAATCCAGGTTTATTCACCTTCCATGGATGAATAGTTTGTATTTAGGGAGTAGTATAGATCATTTATCAAAGGATCTGACCAATGTTACCCTCATTTTGTTTGAAAGATTTCTCATGATTGTTAAAACATCAGCTTTTTTTTTTGTTTTGTCATTGTTATTGTTCTGTTTTGTTTTTTCAAGACAGGGGTCTCTGTCACCCAGGCTGGAATGCAATGGCACTGCAGCCAAAACCTCTCAGGCTGGAGCAATCCTCCCACCTCAGTCTCCCATGGACCTGGGACAACAGGTGTGTGCCACCAAGCCCAGCTAATTTTAGAAACGAGATTCTCCCTATGTTGCCCAGATTGGTCTTGATCTCCAGGGCTCAAGGAATGCTCCTGCCACAGCCTTCCAAAGAGCTGGAATTATAGGTGTGAAGCCACCATACCTGCCTATAAACATCATCTTTGACACATTGGTTAACCTGTAAAAAAAAGTCCTCTGTAATACTAGCTAAACTTCTATTAACTTCCCACCTTCCAAATCTGAACATTTATCATTGTTTCTTAATTTATATTTGTATTAGTCTGTTCTCACGCTGCTAATAAAGACATATTCAAGACTGGGTAATTTATAAAGGAAAGAAGTTTAATGGACTCACAGTTCCACATGGCTGGGGAGGCCTCACAATCACGGTCGAAGGCAAAGGAGAAGCAAAGGCACGTCTTACATGGCAGCAGGCAAGAGAGCATGTCCAGGGGACCCCCTGTTTATAAAACCATCAGATCTCATGAGACTTTTTCACTATTACAAGAACAGCATGGGAAAGACCCGCCCCTGTTATTCAATTACCTCCCACCAGGTCCTTCCCATGCCACATGGGAATTATGGGAGCTACAAAGATGAGATTTGGCCAAACCATATCAATATTCTATCTTATTCAAAAGCAGACTTCTAAAATACTCTAAAAGTATAGTATAGTGAATAAATACATGAGAAAGGCCATATATGAAGTTAATATTCCCCCAGGAAAAAAAAATATATATCTAATAAAATCCCATATGTTTGTTACAAATAAAACAGAAATGCAAAGTGGATAACATAACAATTACACTGTTAATTTTATCTTTTTTTTTTTTGAGACGGAGTCTCACTCTGTTGCCCAGGCTGGAGTGCAGTGGCGTGATCTCAGCTCACCGCAAGCTCCACCTCCTGGGTTCACGCCATTCTCCTGCCTCAGCCTCCCAAGTAGCTGGGACTACAGGCGCCTGCCACCACGCCCGGGTAATTTGTTGTATTTTTAGTAGAGACAGGGTTTCACCGTGTTAGCCAGGATGGTCTCGATCTCCTGACCTCGTGATCCACCTGCCTCGGCCTCCCAAAGTGCTGGGATTACAGGCATAAGCCACCGCGCCCAGCCTATTTTATCTTTTTAATAAAAATACACTGGCTAATTAGAAGCAGCACTCTTCTTGGTACTGAGACTAGAGAGAAATTCTTTTTTGGATCCTTCAAAAAATAGCATTGCATATGAGGGCAATGTTCTCAAAATAAAAACTTGGATTGCTTAACTATGGAGGACAATTGCTTGAACTATGTAGCTTGCATTAGACCAAGCTTCCTACTAAGAACAATTACAAAATGAGTACAATGCAAAAAATTAGATCAGCCACAAAAAGATTCTGGACAAAAAAGAATTGTAGGGAAGTGAGTCAACATTTTGTATTATGTTCCCCCTAAAATCTTTGCTGATTTCTGAATTCCCCATAATGAGAAGCCAGGCATTTACATCAGGCCTGAATATTGATAAAGTTTGTGAAGTGCAATTTCCCAGATGCAGCTTATACTCCTCTTGAGTACAGTTCCTCTCCTTGTGAAGACCTGTGAACCAAAGACACAAGTTATCTGCCCCCACACACTCAACATAACAATGGTAGTACCAGGATGTTATAACTGCAATGGACAATGCCATTCAAAAGCTGGGGATGGGAGTGGAGGAGATAAGAGGGCAAGAGTCACATGGCAGTCACTGGTCCAAAGCATTTCTGAAATCTAATTGGGCATATGTTGCCAGTTCCTTGGTTAGGGTTTGGTTCTGAGAGTAGTTTTCCATGGCTTTTATTTCTATCCTCAGGAATACTGTTGTCTCCCTCTTGTTTATTAATCCCAATCTTCCTTTGCCACAGAAATGGCTCATGTTTGCAGCTAAGTAACTGTCTCAGCCTGATCCTTGCTGATATAAGATTAGGAACCCAAAGGCATCTTTTCATTTCAAACTGACTCTGACCATTTTAGTCCAAGCTTATGATGTTTCTGTATACATAATTCCCTTAAAGATTGTATAGGTTTCTTATGAATAGTAGTGGGGTTCACTTCAGTAAACAACAACTTCACTCAGAAATCTCTCTGATACAGGCCCCAGTTTGCCTCGTGCTGAAGGTGAGAGTGTTGAGACATAACACTCTTAAGATTCTTAGAAAACTTTTTGTCTAATTCCAATGCTCTGTAAGGCACACTCTTAAATCTTCCTGAAATCTTAACAATGTGTCTTACAGTTGCACTGTCACCCAGGCTGGAATGCAGTGGCACTGCATTAATAATCATCTGAAATAATTTTTATCCTGAGATCAGGTGTTATGTTGACATCCTTTGCAATACAGACTGGCTAAGACTAATATACAGTTTCACTTTTACACTTAGTAAGCCCTGAGTTCTTTATATCTTCTCTAATTTCTGCTTTATATTAGAAAATGTCTTCCTTAGCACTTCTGTCTCTTCCTCTTTACATTATACATGGCTAAAAAATAACCAATTTTCCTTTTGACATATCCATACATAGTTTCACTATTTCATTAGGTATATTTTCTATTGTCCATCCTATATCAGAGACAACAGTTCTCCTAAATTTTCTGACACTACATAGCGTGTGTTTTCTTTCCTCCAGTCTCTAATTACAGACTCTTCACTGTCTTTCAAGTTTCCATGAACAATCCCTGAGCATCTTCCATCCTTCTCCTGCTACTGGTCCCAAAGCGGACGCCACATTTTGTAAGATGTAGTTACAACCACACCCAGAAAATAATATAGATATTATTTTTGTTGCATTTATCTATTTCAGTGTAACTAACCACACTATAACTTACGGCCTTAAAACAATTATTATAACAGCTCTCATAGTTCTGTGAATTAATCAACTTCAGCTACACAGATCTTGCTTGGGTCTCTCATGCAGCTGCAGTCAGTAGTGCCAGGGCTATCATTGTCTGAAAGCTGGACTGGGCTAGATTTCCAAAATGGCTCAATCTTGTATCTTTTATCTCAGATTTTTGTTATCTCCCTCATTCTCTCTCTCTCCCTATCTTCCCCTCTCTCGCTCCCCAGTAGAAACTTATGTTCTAGTATCTTTCAGAGCTTCTCTATGTGGCTTGACTCTCTTGCAGCACAGTGGTCTCAGAGGAGTTGCACTTCTCAACAGTTTCCCACAGGAGCATCCTAATAGTGAGTGTTCCAAAAAGCCAAGCAAGCAGCAAGGCTTCTTATGTCTGGGCTTTGGAAGCAATGTAGTGCGAAAGCTGGTGTACTTTACTAGTCAGAAGTGTCACAGCTATCCTAGATTAAAGGAGAGGCACGTCGTAAGGACATAAGTACTACGAGGCATAATTCATTAGAGGAACATCGTTGGAAACTAACTAACATAGTAAAACCATTGAAAAACAAAGATGAAGAGGAAACTCTGAAAAGCAGTCAAAGAAAATATGACACACTACCTTCAAAGTTGCAATAATAGGACTGACAGTAACTTTTCAAAAATAAAATAATAGCATCCAGAAGATAATGGAGTATCATTTTTAAGTGCTGAAAGAAAACAACTGCCAACCTAGAAATCCATATCTTACAAAAATATCTTACAAAACGTGTAATAAGATATTTCACAACAGCATCAAAGAACATCAAATTCTTAGAATTAAGTCTAAAGAGGTATAGAGGTCTTCAATATGCTCAAGACCTCTACACTGATGAGAGACATTTTTTCAAACCTATAGATTCAATGCAATCACAATAAAATTTTAGCCAATACTTTGACAAAATTTACTGATTATTCTTATAAAAATAGAGTCAAAAATAAACAGAATAATTTAGAAGAACAACAAAGCTGGAGTCTTATTCTATCATATACTAAAACCTATTGTAGGGTCAGCAAGGTAATGATGCAGTAATAGACAAACCTACCAATGGAAGAGAACACAGACCTAAGAAACAGAGCCTCACATACATGGCCACCTGGTTAACAATAATGGCAAAACCACAGTTCAGTGCATAAAAGTTTATCTTCATACTAAATGGTGCTGGGTCTGTTGGATATCTATATGGGGAAAAAATGTAACTTGAGCTCTGTTAAGGACTAAATTGTGTCCTCCCAAAATTCATATGTTGAAGTGTCAACCTTCAGTGTAACCACATTTGGAAACAGGGTCCTTAAGGAGGTAATTAAGGTTAAATGAGATTATAAGGAAGAGGCCCTAATCCAATAGGACTAATTTCCTTATGAGAAAAGAAATTGACACTAGGAGTACATGTGCCCAGGGAAGAGATTATATGAGGACACAGAGAGAAGGTAGCCACCTGCATGCCAAGGAGAGAGGCCTCAGGAGAAAGCAACACTACTGGCACCTTGATTTTGGACTCCGCCTCCAGAATGATGAGAAAATAAATTTCCATTGTTTAAGCCCAGGCTGTAGTATTTCATTATGGCAGCCTTAGCAGACTAAAACAGATTTTGGTACTGTGCTGTACTGTGCTGCTAAAGCAATTATCTAAAAGTATTGAAGTGGCTTCAGAACTGGGTAATGGGCACAGGCCAAAAGAGTTTTTGAGACAGGTTGGTGGGAATATGGACATTAAAGGCGATTCTAGTGAGAACTTGGAGTAAGTAAAGAATATGTTATTGTACAACAGAGAAAAGGTAATCTTTGTTATAAAGTGGCAAAGAACTGGGCTGAATTGTTTTCTAGCGTTTCATAGATGGTAAAATTTTGCCAGCAATAGAATTGGATATTTAGCTGAAGAGATTTTTACGCAAAGTGTTGAAGGTAAGGCCTGGTTTCTCTTTACTACTTAAATGTGAAAGGAGAAAGATCAATTGAAGAAGTTGTTAAGCAAAAAGGAATATGAACTTAAAGATTTGGAAAATTCTCAGCCTGTTCATTTTGCAGGATAAAAAAGTATAATGCAAGTTATGAAGAAAACACAAAGGGTATGACTGGACAATCACCCCAAAAAGAGATTGTCCGTGGATCCAAGCAGCCATGTCAGCAGAAACCAGAAGTAGAGGTGAGTCTGTACCAGTAGAAACACTGCCAGCATGGACAAAATGCAGGAAGACTGTTGGATTTCTGGGATTTCACAGGATGGAACAGTGAAGCTATTTGGCTAGAAACGTGCATCATCCTTCAAGAAAAAGAATAAATGACGCTGAAGGCTATTCAGAGATTAGCAGGGGTGCCACTCCCACCACAGGCCCAGAATACACAGGCCGGCCCCAGAGGCAAGTGTGCTCCTCCTTGGTGTCAATGGCCAGGCTGCCACCACCCAGTGCCTCAAGCTCAAGGCTGCCAACCAGAGCCTTGGGGGCAGGGCTGCTGCCTGAGACCACAGGGGAGAAACATTCACTCCAGTGGGCCCAGAAAGCAGAGCATCAAGCCAAAGAGGATTGTTCTCTAGCCTTAAGGCCTAATGGAATTTTCCTCCTGGGTTTTGAACTTAGCTGGGACCCATCACCCCTTTCTTCTTTCCGATTTCTCCTTTTTAGAATAAGAATGTCGATTCTATGCCAGTCCTGCCATAGTATTTTCGAAGCACATAATTTATCTGATTTCAGAGGTTCACAGCTGGAGAGGAATTTTAACTCAGGATGAATCATACATCAAGTCTTATCCATACTTGATTTAGATGATATTTAGATGAGACTTTGGACTTGGAGTTGATGCTAGAATGAGTTAACACTTTGAGGGCTGTTGGGATGGGGCAAATGTATTTTGCGTGTGAGAAGAACATGAATTTTGTACTAAAATTTCATAGCAGCACTATATGTAATCAACCAAAATTGGCAACTACCCAAATCCATATCAATAGTGAACGGATAGATAAATATCTGTATATCCACACAATGGAATACTACACAGATAAGCACCAACTTTATAAAACTACATGCAACAATATCAGTGAATGTCACAAATTCACATATAAAACTGATAAAAGAAGTCGGTCATAAAAGAGCATATAACATATTATTCCACGTATGCAAAATTCAAACATAGGCAAATATAATCTATGATGTTAGGGGTCAGAAGAATGGACACCCTTTGGAAGCAATAGTGACTGTAAGGAGCATGAGGAGCTCCTAGAATGCTAGTCATGTTCTCTTTCTTGAGCTTTTACACAGTGCTGATTTTCAGTTTTTGAAGATTCATTGAGCTGTATGTTTACGAGGTGTGCAATTTTCTGCATGTATGTTGTAGTTTGATGATGTTTTGTTTTAAAATAGAAAAGAAAGAACAATGTTTTCAGACAAATTAAATACAGGGAATTCTCATCCAGCAGGTTCAGAGGAAAAGAATTATTAAAATGAGTTCCTCAAGCAGAAGAAAATGACCCCAGATGGTACCATAGAAATGTATTAAGAATAACAGAAAATAAATAGGTGGGCCAAACTAAACAGATATTGACCATATAAAACAATATAAATATTAGCTTATGAAGTATCATGTATATGTGAAATTAAAATACATGACAAAAACACAAAAGATAAGAGAGGGGTCAATGCAAACTGTTCTTCATTCTGACATTTTTCAGGAAGTGACAAAAAGTTATAATTCATAATAGATTATCTTAAATCTAGTGTGTATGCTATAATCTCTAGGCTAACCACTAGAAGAAAAATAAAAGAACCTATACAGATTATAATATGTAATCTATAAAGAAAACAAACAGCAAAACAATAGATGTAAGTACATGAAATAGTAATTACATAAATATAAATAAGCTGTTCTCAGACTAAAATTTTCAGGATAGTTTTATTTTAAAAAACTATGCTGCTTCTAAGAGACATACCTTTAATGTATGGACACACAAATACTGAAAGTAAAAAAGATGAAAACAGATATGCCATGAAGACAATAAACAAAAGAAAACTGATAAACCAATATGCTATACTATCATTTAAAGTAGATTTTAAGAAATAAGAATTACTAGAGCACAACAGTGTTAATATACTTAAAACTACTCAGTTATACACTTTAAAATGGTTAAGATGTCATATCTTACATGTTTTTTGCAATTAAATTTTTCTAACTTTGTAAGGAAAGAAAGAAGCATCACTAGAGATAAATAGGGATTTTATAATAACGAAAGGGTCAATCTAGCAGAAAGATACAACAATCTACCAGAAAAATAAAACAATTCTAAATTTGTGTTTATATAGCATAGCCTCAAAATACAGAAAGCAAAAACTGAAAGAACTAACGGGGGAAATAGACAAAAACATCCTTACAATAAATACAATTGTGAGTTTCATAACTCTTCCTCTTACACTGTTGCCCCCAAGTTGGCCCTCTGGCTCACACCCAAAGCCAAGTGTAGCAAAAACAAGTCTTTTGGAGGGCAGAGTGATTCATTCCAGGTATATAGATCAAAAAACGCTTGCCTTGATCTATAGGTACATTTTAGGGTATCTAGAAGAATGCATGGGCTGCATATCCATCAGATAATCCCCTGAAAGGAGAAATGTACATATTAAAATGAAGCACATGCAGCTTGCCAGGGAGATTATTGATATATAAGATTTTGTTTGTTTTTTGACACCTAACCACTAAAAACACAACTGGCTGTGGTTCAAGATAAGAACCTTAGTCACTGGGGGCATATTGTGTTTAATAATATATGTGTGAAAAACTGTGCTTAGTGGCTCACAGTCTCCATTTAACTGTGTTTAGTGACATGTGTGAAACACTTTGTTTAATGGTGCATGATACATTTGCCACTGTGTTTATTGATATATGTCTGAAACATGAGCAGAACCAAACAATGTGACTGCCAGGTTTACCAAAAAAGGCAGCAAAATATAGTAAAACAATATTTGAACTCTCAAATCAGACATACATAATTAAAATTTCAGTTTGACAATTTTATAACTTGTGCCCTTAGGTAAGTCACTTAACTTCTCTGAGTCTGGTTTCCTCATCTTAAAATGGGGGTGATAATATCTACCTTTCAGAAGTCTGCAAAGGTTAGAGGTATGCAACAGAAAGCCTCAGTCCTATGCCTGGTACACATACTGACATTCATAGCCTGAAGTCACTTCTCCTTGTGGAAGGGCTCTGGGCTACCAAGCCACATTCATGCAACCCAATTTCAAGCACATCTAATAATTTCCCAACACAAACTCTATAGGTCTTCAGAACAAGATCTTCTGCAAGGAGATGAATTTATGCCTAAGTTTTTGCAACACAAACAATAGACTTAAAATATGCTGATACTCAGAGTGGCTGAACTATATATAATGCCATGTAGATTTTCATTCATCCTTTATTAAAGAAGTGGTAAAGCTTGACTCTATTTCATCCAGGGCTAAAAAAGAAAGAAACATGCCTTCAGCATGTTCATATGGAGTTTAAAATAAAATACGGACATAAAAGTATGCTAATTCTATTTAAATGAAATTTTCATTTACCTAACACTTTTCTCGGCTTAGTCATCTCATTATTTAACAAGTATTTCCTGAAAGTCTACTGATGTCAAACAAGATAATTACTAAGGCCTTTATCTTAGCCAGTTCAGGCTTGCTATAACAGAATACCATTAACTGGATGGCTTATAAGCAACAGATATTTATTTCTCCCAATTCTGGGGGCTGGAAGTTCAAGATCAGGATGCCAGCATCAGTGGGTCCTGCTTAGGGCCCTCTTCCATATTGAAAACTATACTGACTGTGTGGGATGCCAGAAAAAGATCTCTAGGGCCTCTTTTATTTGGGCACTAATCCCATTCATGAGGACTCCACTCTCATGACCCAATGGAGAGGGAAAAATGAATGAAATAAGATTGTAGTATATATTTTCCATTTCCCAAAACATCCCAGCCCAGGTTTCTACAAAACTGAAGATGGGAGGTTATCTGTATCATCAAGGACAACCATCTCAACCATCAGGGACAGCAGTAAATCCATCATCTTTCCAAGCTTCTGTGAACTTGGGTGTTTGATGGGGAGCTCACTAAGCAAGGAGCAGATGGCTATAGAAAAGAACCCTCCTTCCAGACAGCGGGGCCCCAGTCTGTTCCCAAGCTCAGCTGTCTCCTTCCCTTCTAGACAGAGCAGGTGCTTAGCAAGAAGGAAAATTCTATAAAAGAGGCTCACAAGTCCAGCTGAATATGGACAACCTCTAAAGCTGATAGGACATGCATGTATCACCTTTTTCTCCTAAGGTCATCTAAGTAACTAAAATTACTAACCTTCAGTCCATGAACAATGTTTTTTCATGGAATCTCTTCTTTGGTTTGCTTTAGAAAGCATGGATTTCAGCTATGGCAACTGTTTAAAAAATTATCATTGCATAAAACCGGATTCTTTCACTTTTCTGTGTATTTATGGCTAAGTGAAGTCTATAAATGTGACTCTTGTAGTCAATAATCTTGAAGCTTTTTTAAAACAAGAACTTGGATATCTAACTCAATTATTCTCCAAGTTTTAGCTTAGTCTTTCTGAGGAAATGTGGGCAATGAATTGCATGGAATTATAAGTATGACTGTGTGGGATGCCAGAAAAAGAAAAGTACCCTTATGGGATGAAGTTGATAACAGTTGCAGAAAGCTAGTATTCGTATCCACTCCCTACTCCAATTTATTCCATGTATCTAGAAAAATATTAGTAGAAACTGAAGCTCTAAACTTTGTACTGGTTGCTTGATTTATTTGACCACTTTTCTAAAACACTTGATGGGCCAAATCACAAAAAAGTCAAATATATATGTTTGACTTTCCTCACTCTTCTACTTTAGCTCTAACACTAGAAAAACACTAATGAGTAGGAAAAAAATAAACAGTATCCAGGAGGTAAAAAACTAAAGCCATAGAGGAGACAGAAGGAAAATATTCAGGTTATTGACAAAGCTGACATAGTCTCAGAATTAATGAAAATTATATATACATGGAGCTAGGTAAAGACTGGGGCACTGATTTATATCTACATAAACAAGGGCACAGTATCATTGGAGGCATTATAGAGCTGTTCAGGTGTATAATGTGCTGTCTTAACATTAGTTATTGTGCACTGAGCACTTTCAAAATGGATTTTCATAGTTTCTCAGCTTAGGGTTTTCTTCCCCTTTAGGGAGCAATATAAAAATAAGTCAGATGACATTACCATAACCAGATAGACGAGGGCAAAAGAAAGTTAAATACTTCAGAAAAAGTATTTATTATTTTAAAAAGTAGTTTTCTTTTATTTTAAAGAGTAGTTTTAAAAAGTAGTTTTATTTTAGAAAGTTAGTGGTTTGTGAATTACAGAACAACAACAACAAAATAGGTTGCAAACAGGTTAAAATCACCTAAAAGAATCATTGAATTACAAGTATAAACCCCGGACCAGGCCACTAACTGTTTTCTAGTGTTTTATGTAAAACTCAAAATTAAATTTGCCAACAGACATGGAAAATTAAATTCCCTTGAGAAAGTTCCAAGAGCCTACATTTTGCTACAGGAGAAATAGAACATTAATGGAAGTTGCACAATATCTGTCTTTTTTAATCAAAATCTCAACAGGGCCCTGAACAGTAGCATGCCTCAAAGGAAGTACCACCGAGAGAGGGAAAAAAGCTCCTCTTTGTGCAAGACCTGTCATGTCTATCAGGAGCATGCATGATGGATGAGCGGCACTCAACCAGGGACCCGATCACAGCTTCAAGTGGTTGAATGTGCATTTAGACTGTTCATTTGCTCCTGGTGATTTAAGCAAAGAAACTATCAAAATGGGGTTTTCGATACTTTGATTTCCAAGCCTATACACATAATAAAATGAAGAACTAATAAGCTAGAGGAAAGGCAGGAAGGCAGTGTGGAATATGCGCTGAACCCAGAAGACATGCCCAGGCATTGAAACTTCACCACACACTGGTTCTGTGACTTTGTTAAGTGATTTAACCTCAATTTTCTTATATGGAGGAGAAAGATAATCATAGTACCTGCTTCACAGGATTGTACTAGCACTGTACACAGGAGGAGCTCTACTGATATTAGTTATTACTGCATCATCATGACTGATAGACATAATTAATTAAGAAAGGATATTCCACACTCTGCCTTGTCCAAGGTTGGGATCAGGGTAGAATACTGCCTAAAGAAGGACCTGTGGGCTGTCCCCTAGGAAGCCTTAGGGACTTGCATTTATTGTCTTTGTCAATTGGACATAATACAGGATCCAGCTTTCAGATATGCAGACTCAGAACCCTGGTTATTCAGCAATATGAATGAGATCCTTCTCTGAATAGCAGAATCACATCAACTCAACCTCATGGAACTAATGTATAAAACCAAAACACAATTTAATATACAATGAAAATTCTAATTTGCACAAGAACACAATGCATGCTCTTACATGTCCAGCCCATTCTCTCCCTAAAGACATACCTACACAGAACACTAAGTCATAGGCAGAAGGAGGAAGGTTGCTCAGGGACATGGACTCAAATGAACCAGTTATCCATGCATTTCAGGTACCTATTTCTCTAAAGACTCTTGAGTGGATTCTGGTCTCAGGGCTGAGAAGTGGGCCTGGCTCCTGGGATCAGAGCTTGACTTATTGTCTCTGTGGCTGCCCTTTCTACGGTGACACTTAGACAGGAAGTGCAAGCAAGAAGGTGACCAGAGATGAAGCTGAAAACCAGCAAGGACCAGTATGCCTTTTATAAACATGTCTGCAAAAATGTCTATAAATGTCTGTGAATGTCTTCTGGGTTATGTAGGAGATGTTCTATAGGTTTTCCTGGTTTTAGATGGAAGAAAAATACCTTTCAGATTGAGTCCTTCCTGGAAGACTCTCTTATTATGTAGCAATGCCTCACTATCAATAATCTCCCCAGTTACAGTGGCCTGAGCTAGAAGCTGATCATTTACCCTTTTATTACTTAATGCCTCTTGCAGGGTATTACAACTACACCCTGATGGGAGTATTTGGGATACAGAGCCGGTAGCCTTAGAGGTTCAATTAAACGGCACATTAACACGTGTCAAAGCAAGTAAAAGGGGGATACCTACTTTTGTGAGATTATTGTATGATCTTTAAACTAAAGTATCAGTATATTTATTATTACTGAACTCTGATCTTTCCATTTAAATACGCTCATACATCTGTCAAGATTGCCACTGGCTTGAAATATAGCTGTAGACAAAATGACCAACTGATCTAACTTTATAAGAACTATTGTAAAAAAAAAAGTTTCTACCAAGGAATATTTTTAAAATCAGTCTCATACTGCTGTCAAAAATATTATGGTCCCCAGGGATTAAAATCATTTTTGGTCACCTATTTGAAAAGTTAGTTTAAAAAATAATAATGGTAACCAACCAAAAAAGATGGAAAGTATTAATTGCACCAAGCAGAAAGAAATAGAGAAAAAATGTAGGAATATTTAGAATATGATGCCAATTTAAACAAAGGAAGAGAAAAACGAATAATATTAATAACATTAAAAACATTTTTGGCCAGCCATGGTGGCTCACGCCTGTAATCCCAGCACTTCAGGAGGCCGAGGCAGGCGGATCACCTGAGGTCAGGAGTTCGAGACCAACCTGGGCAACATGGTGAAACGTCGTCTCTACTAAAAATACAAAAATTAGCTGGGCATAGTGGTGAGCACCTGTAATTCCAGCTACTTGGGAGGCTGAGGCAGGAGAATCGCTTGAACCCAGGAGCCACAGGTTGCAATGAGCTGAGATTGCATCACTGCACTGCATCCTGGGCAACAGAGCGAGACTCCATTAAAAAAATCTGACATTAATAATAATAAATACTTATTAAGTTATTACTAGGTGAAAGGCATTGCTATATGCATTTTATACATACTGTCTCATTTAGCTAGCATAAAATAGCAACGAAGTAGGTACTATTCCTCCATTTTACAGGTGAGGAAACCAAAAACGAAGAGATAAAGAGGTTGTGATACTTCTTTTAAGAAAGAAGACATTATTTCACTGTTATTTCAGACAATTTTTTACATAAGCGGTAGTGTTCAGATATAGTTAAACATTACATCTTCTGTGTTGCACCAGGGAAAAAGGCATTGCAACTTGTCAAAGACTATACAAATCCTGTATGACAATGGCAACATGAATTACTCTCTAAGAAAACCTGGCACACTGTGGAAACCTATTCTATAACACACAGGTCAAGTCATTCCCCTAGAATGTAATGCTGCATTGTCAAGAGTTCAAGAAAGCTTGAGAGAGTTCAGTTAGCCTGTAAAGTCCATTTTAGCTTTGTCTTCCAACACTACATTACAAAAGGGCTACTCTGTACAACATCTAACAATAAGAATCAATGGGCATTAAATTAAGATGAGTACCAGTCTGAAAGAGGGTGATAGAGCAGGCATCTGGCTGAGGTTTTTCCTTCCACTACAGCTAAATATTTCATCTTCCTCAAACAGTGAAATGACTAGACCACACCTAATTAAACGGCATAGCGATCGTGCTGTGCTACCTTTAAAGAATGACAGACAGATTGCCTCACCAGTAGTAAGTTACAGAAATCAATAGCTGACATTCAGTCAATGAAATACAAATTGAGATTAGCCAGCTTCGTTTTTTATTCAGCAAATTCAAGTCTGCAATCAATTCCTGTGCATGTGTAGCCTATGGAAATTGGTTTTAAATTGATTTGTTTCTTCCTTGGCTAATTACAGTATACAAGTAAATGAATGATCAATTGCTAACTCTACTCTTACTGTATACATTTCAATGAATAAAGCAAGTCTGTCAAGATGGATATTATGCTGTTTTCAAAGAGAAGCTACTAAGTGTTCCACATACATTGTAATACATCAGCTATTTAATAATAATGTAAAAGACTCTCTTATTTGTTGAACAAATAGAAGACTTCCCCCTGCTGTTATTAGTTAAGCTTATAGAAAGTTCTCTACTGAATCAATACCCTACTTAGAAAATGAAAGTTTAAAGACCTCATAGAGAGCTCTCAGTCTTTATTAGCCACTATTGATGTAATGAGTGTTACACAATGGATAATAGTGGAGTCAGAAAACTCAAGGTTCAAGCTGGGTGCAGGGGTGCACACCTGTAATCCCAGCTACTAGGGAGGATGAGACAGGAGGACTGCTGGAGCCTAGGAGTTCAAAATCAGCCTGGGCAACAGAGTGAAACCTAGTCTCAAAAAAAAAAAAAATTCAAGGTTCAAACCCTAGATACATCACTCTTTGACACAACAATTCTACTCCTGGGTATATGGCCAACAGAAATAAGTGTTTATGTCTACCAAAAAATGTGTAAATTAATTCATTATTCACAAAAGTCAAAAACTGAAAATTGCCCTAATCTCCACCAACTATACAATGGATAAATTGTGGTAAATGCATACAATGGACTACTATACAGCAGTGAGAATGCACAGACTATGATATACACAGCATGGATGAAGTTCATAGACATAATTTTGAACCAGGCCCCAAAAGTATAAATTGTATAATTTATGTGAAGTTTAAATACAGCAAAAAGTAATAGATAGTGAAAAAGATTTGAATAATAATTACCTCTTTTAAATTTCTTAACTGAAATTTTATATATTTAAGCTGCACATCATGATGTTCTCATATACATATACATAGTGAATTGATTACTATATTCAAGCTAAAAATCAGATAGTTGTTTTTTCCACATGTGGTGAGAACATTTAAGATACATTCTCTTAGCAAATCTCAAGAATCAAATACAGCAATATTAACTATAGTCACTATGCTGAACGTTAAGTCTCTAGAATTTATGTATCCTCACTGAAACTTTGTACCCTTTGACCAACATCTCTGTTTCCCCTCCCCCTCACCTAGCACACCACCATTCCACTCTTCTATGAATCTGACTTTTTTAGATTGTACACATAAGTGAGATTGTGCAGTATTTTTCTGTGACTGGTTTATTTTACTTAGCGTGGTGTCTTCCACTTTCATCCATATTGTCGCAAATGGTTAACATTTTCTTCTTTAAGGCTGAATAACACTCCACTATACATACATATGTATGTATGTGTGTGTGTGTATATATATACTGCATATATAGATATAGATATATAGATATAGATACTGCCATTTTTATCTACTTATCCATCTATAGACACTTAGGTTGATTCTGTATCTTGGCTATTATACATAATGTTGCAATGAACATGGGGGTGTAGATACCTTTTCAAAATAGTGGTTTTGGTTTTGTTTCATTTGGGTTTACACCTAGAAGTGGGGTTGCTGGATCATATGGTAGTTCTATTTTTAATTTTTTAAGGAACGTCCATACTGTTTTCCGTAAAGGCTATAATAATTCTTACATTCTAAATAGTAGTTACTTCTGGAAGAGGTATTGCCCAGGAAGGTATATGTGGGAGCCGTCTAGGGATCTGGAAATATTCCAAACCTTGATCTAGGTGGTGCTTACAAGAGTGAATATATATAAAACTTCATCTAGCTGTAAACTCGAAATTCATGCACTTTAGCGTTATACCGTAATTTTTTTTTTTCTGAGACAGGGTCTCCCTCTGTTACCCAGGCTGGAGTACAGTAGTGTGATCACAGTTCACTGCAGCTTCAACCTCCCCAGGCTCAAGTGATTCTCCCACCTCAGCCTCCTGAGAAGCTGGGACTACAGGCACATACTGCCATGCATGGCTAATTTTTATATTTTTTGTAGAGATGGGGTTTCACCATGCTGCCCAGGCTGGTCTTGAACTCCTGGGCTCAAGAGACCCACCTGCTCGGCCTCCCAAAATGATAGGATTACAGGTGTGAACCACTGCACCCAGCCTATACCATAATTTTTTAAACTCTAAGCTCATTTGCTTACTGTGTAACCTCAAGCATATTACCCTCTTTAAACTCATTTCCTCATCTATAAAATCGAGGTAGTAATATAATTACCTCCTAGGATTGTTACAAGGTGTAAAAACAATAATTCATGTAAAGCATTTAGCACAGAACCTTGCATATAGTGTTTGATAAAGATTGCCTATTATTATTCTTAGGAATGCAATCATAAACAGACAAGATTCAGGAATTATAAATTGCTTTAGGAATCATAATTAAGGTAGAAGCTAATATCACAAACACATGAGAGCCTCATTTTAAGAAAAGTAAAAATATCTAATTCTACGTTTGTAAATTTGAGGAAAAGTTTTAGATTCTCAGCTTTTAAGAAATGTTTCCCACAGAATGCACTTACACAAAAAATTACTCTAAAATTTTCAAATATTATTAGATGTAACCCAAAAGACAGGTGTCCATTTTACTTTTAAGATATGTATCAGATAAAGCAAGGAACATTCACATTTGCCACAGTCTCTCTGGGGCCTAGACCACCCGATCTGGAAAGCTCACACTTCAGAGGACACACTGACTCTCTGAAGATAACATGGAACTCAGAAACTAATTTCCAACAGCAGTAATTTTCTATGGCAGACCAGTGGCCAAAGGATTGAAGTTCTTCCTAGCTTCTTGCCTGAGCGTGGCTAAGGAATAAATTACTGGTTTTAAAAGCTGCTGAATTATTTTGGGGAGAGTTTAGGAGTAAGAGCAGTAGGTTTTATCATGACTATTGCTACAAAATCTCTGAAGTTATTGGACTGAATATGAGGACTATAAATTTAAGGCGCTATAGCAGAGGAGCCTTTAGAAATTCTCCAGCCTACAGAAAACCTTCTACCATTGAGAATTCTTGCCTTTAGACATTTTTTCAAAGATTATATAATGAATAATGTGTCAATTCATTTTAAAATACATGAAACATTAAAAGGCTGTCATGAGCTAGTTAGTTCTCCACATTTGGAAGGGTGGAAAACAGACAAAAACACACATTTCCCCATATATGTGCTGAGCAAGGACAGTGGGTCATTGGCTACCTTCAATTCCCAGCCTGTGAAGGTAGACCTCCGGCTCATCCCTTCTTCCAGACCAATGCCGTCCATCAGAACGTTCTGTGATGATGGAAACATTTTATAGTGACTCTGTCTGAGACTGAAGCATTTCTCATTGTATTCAGTTGTAATTCATTTAAACTTAAACAGCCACATGTGGCTAGTGGTTATAGTATTGGGCAGCACAGTTCCTGCCCATCAAACCTTAATGACCCCCAGGCTCTTCTAGTTGGAGACACAAAACATCCTGCAGTTTGCTGACTCAATTCTTCCCACAGTCCAAGCCAATCTTGCAGAAAACAAGACACAATCAGATGCTTCCATCTCATCACCCAGCCTTGCTGCCCCTGGATCTGGTTGGACCCAGATGAAGCCCAGCTGCTCAAGTAGCTTTTAAGTCACTACATTTGGGGCCCAACTCTTCCTTTAATCCTTGCTTTTATGCCTCAGTTTTCTCCTAGCATCCTGTTCATAGCTAGGAAGGAGTTCTGCTAGGAACTCTAGCCCAGATGGCTGAGGCCATAAGACACTCACTCTCTCTTGCTCTCTCTCTCTCTTGCTCTCTCTCTCGCTCTCTCTCACCATGCTCCTCCCTGTAGCCGCAGCCTCTGATTGAGCTGATGCTGTGAATGGGATAAGTGCCCAGAAACACATCACCAGCCACTGCCATTTGATTTTCACCCACTGCCATAATCTGCCACTGTTATACCCATGAAACACTCAGCAACTCTCTCAGAAGCCAGGCTAGAGAGACAATTTGAGTAACCCCCACTCAAATACTGCCTGCCCACAGCTTCCTCTTCCTCCTCACTGGGCCTCATGATTAAGGTCCGGGTCCAGGTTCTTAATTCAGCTTAAAGTTATTCTGAAGTTGAATTGCATTCGCAGTAGAATCACATACACATTCAAATGTAAATGAGTAGCTAGACTGAATGTTTATATTCATAAAAGGTACTAGAATATAAAATTCATGACCATTTATTATATTCATGGCAATAAAGACCACTTTTAAGACTTTTTGGTAAAATATCCTAGATTCTATAAAATCATCCTGTGCTATGTCATGGATTGTCAACTTAATTTAAGAAAATGTATATCAAAACTAGAAGGCTCGTGCATGTAACCTGGCTTGTAAACACTTGACAGAAATGACCATCTATGTGAATTGCAGTTTTTTTAGAATGAGGTGGCATTTTCTGAAGTAAGTGAAGGTGATCCATCCACTGAAGGATGATTTAATTCATAATTCTGTCCAAGAATGGGGAAGTGGCATTGCTGGTCTGCAGTTCTGAACTCTGTCATAGACACTTGGCAGCCCTTCACTTGGGAGGCACAGACTTGAAAAGAACATCAATTGAGTTCTGAGTGTTCTGGTTGGAAATTTGTATTTTTCATCTGGGAAATGTGAGGGTAAAGGGTACTTGAAGAAAGTTCAACCCTATAGCTATTTTCATGATGTGATGAACAATTTTTGCTGGTTTGAGATTCCTGGTTTAATTTTTCAGGATCCTTGAATGTTTTTCATCCTGAATAATCTGAAAAAAAAACTTGGAAAAAAAAATAGTTTAAAATTGAATGCTACATAGAAATATACTTTAAAATGTAAACAATATTCAGTTGTTCCAGGGCTGGTTTTCAAGCTGTTTGCTTTTTTCTTCCTCTGGATTTTCTGCCAATGACTTGCACCTCCACCTGCTGGTGTACTGAGGAAATGAAGTGGAAATAAAATTCAAGAAAGTCAATTAAACTATTTGCTGGAATCTTTAATACAGGTTTGGTGGGAGGAATGGGTGAAATTACAATCCAAAATGAAGTTTCTGAGGGCTGGTAGTATATTTATTTATTCATTCATTCATGCTCTGTGTTAACTATTAAAAGATGCAAAAAACTAAAATATTTTCATTAAACTTTTTATCTCCTCGCTATCAACATGTAATTCAATTATCTTGCCATTACCTATGTGTCATCCTTTCAATAATCCCACTAAAAGTTTTATAAGAAACTGCAGCAGAGAGTTGGAGGATAAACCAAACCATAAATCAGAGCATCTCATTCAAACTCAAAGACAGAAACATCCTCAGGAATGTAAACTGGCCCTAAATCTTTAAAAGACTCATAAAATAAGTGTTTAGAACCTGCAGAAAAATATGCTACAGCAGAACATTAAAAGCATGAACTCTAGAACCAGACTTCCCAGGTTGGAGACCAAGTTCTGCCCCTCACAGCTGAGCGGCCTCAACCAAATTACTCGAACAGCTCTGTGCCTGAGTTTCCCATGTGTGAAATGGGGTCAAATGATAGTACCTGCCTAATAGCATTGTTGCATGACTCAAGTGAGTTTAATATTTATAAGGTACCTAGAACAGTTTCTGGTACATAAGAAGTCCTCTGTAAATGTTATTAAACAAATAAAAGGTTTTTGTTGAATACAGGTAAGAAGCAACGTTGTGACTATTATTACTAAGAAAAAATATTCTCTCAGGTTGAATGCATTGCCTTGATCACATTATTGTTTGCCATAGCAGCACTTTGAGTTATCATGCTTATTATTAGGAAGAAGAAACTAAGTTAAGACAAGAATAAGCTGGTAATTTCCTAAATAGAAAATATAAACAGTAGGAGTTCTGGTCCTTTGATTCTTTTGAAAAGGCTAATTTAATGCTAAATGACCCGGAAACATAAATTCACTATAGAATCTTCAAGTTTTAAGATGACCCTAAAATTTTTCAGAAAGTTAGGGAGTACAATAGAACTTCCAAAAAATACCAATACAATTTTACCCTAATCTAAAGTGCAATATGATCATAAGAACTAGTCATACAAGTTTCAATGTATGTGCTGGTTAGACCACACCTTTCATTTATCCACCCAGTAAATTTGCTGATTTTTGTTTTGTTCTGTGTTTTTGTTTCGGTATATATCTGATGGTGGCCATTCAACATGGAACAAGAGACAAATAATAAACAAATAAATATACAAATAATGCCAGGGAGTGATAAATGCCAGGAAAGAAAATAAAGCAGAGTAAAGAAGATGGAGAGTGACAGGGAGGAGTGGCAATCTGAGGTTTGGAAGACCTCTTTTGATTAGATGGACATATGAACAAAGGCCTAAATGAAGGTGGGAAGCAATATGGGTATCTAGAGAAAGTTTACCAGGTGAGGGAACAGCAAGACCCTGAGGTCTGAGATGGAGAGATGCTTTGTGTATTCAAAAAACACAAGAAGGCCAATAAGATGATCTAAAACATCCTGGAGAAGAGGGGTAAGAAATCAGGTAGAAGAAAGAGCCAAGGGCAAGATAATGCAGGACTTTATGAGTCATGTGTGGCTGATTTACAAACATGAACCTCAAAACTCTTTGAAAATTTTCTAGGGTAGGCACAGGGTCTTTGTCCCCGCCACTTGAATCTGGGTGGGCTTAAGACAGCTTGGACTATAGAATATGATGGAAATGATCATGTAATTTCAGAAGCTGGGTCATAAAAGAAGATGTGACTTCTGTCCTGTTGGATGAATCATTCATGTTTGCAGCCCGAGCTGCCATGTGACTTTGCAGAGGCTGCCATGCTGTGAGAAGTCAAGCCACGTGTAAAGAGAACATGAAGCCTCCCTTTTTCCCACCCCACCAAGTCAGCTCTCCTAAACTTTGGCTCATCCCAGCCCACAAACCTGGCATGTAACTAAAGAAGTTTTCAGACGGTTCCAGCCTCCAGCCATCATATCATCCCAGCTAAGGCCCCAGATACTTTGAAGCAAAGATAAGCCATCCCTGCTATACCTTGTCTAAATTGACCACAGAATCCACGAGCATAAAAAAATGGTTGTTTTATGCCACTACATTTTAGCCTGGCCTGTTACACAGCAATAGTAATTAAGACATCATGATAAGGATTTGGGATTTTATTTAAGTGACAAGTATTTGGAGAGTTGAGTAATGTGACCTGATTTATGAAGTAAGAGACCAGTCCAGTTCTCATATGCAGAATGGTCTGCAAGAGGGCAAGAGTAGAAGCAGAGGAGCCAAGTTTGAGGCTAGTGCCATTGCCGGGCAAGTGATGACAGTGCCTGGGGTAGAGTGGTAGCAATGAATGTGGTGAGAAGTGAATTGATTGAGAATATATTTTGAAAGAAAATTCCACAGAATTTGCTGATGGATTGAAAGTTGTGTGTAGGAAGAAATAAATCAAGAATAACACCAAGGATTTAAGCCAGAGCAAGCAACTAAGTGAATAGATGTGTCATTTTTACTGAGATATCGACACTAGAGGAAAAACAGGTTTGGAGAATAGAAACCAAGAGTTTAGTTTTGAACGTATAGCGTGTCCATTCAGAATCCAAACGGAGATGTTGAGTAGGCAGTTGTGTAAACGAATTTGGACCTCAGAAGAGAGGCTGGTACCGAATCACTGTATACAACTTCATGTTCCTCATTTTAGGAAATATGTTGAACACTAGAGAATATTCAGAGGAAGGTAACCAGGAGGTGGATGCTTCTGGAAGCCCCTCATTTAAAAAAAAAAAAAAAAGTCAAAGGAACTGAACATAGATTGTGCAAAAACACCTGTTATGGTGAAGAGGCATTTGAGTCAGTAGGACATACCATTAGGACTCCTCTTTAAGTAAGATATTTTCTTTTAGAGATTAAAGATCTAGTGCCCATTTTCATGGAGACTAACACAAAATACCTCATAATTGATAATGTCTTCACCACAGGAGCTACCACTCCATTACCAGACACCATTACAGAGAATTGGGCCTAAAGCACACCCCCAAATGACACAGCAGATGGACTGGATAGAATGAGGTTGCGTTGGTGCAGCATTCTGTAAACAAAGCAAAGCCAAACAAAATCACATACTCATATGTTTCCAGCAAATGGAATCTTAGCCTATATAAAATTCATTATCTATTATGAGAAACAGATGTTTGTTGTTTAAACCACCCAGTCTATGGTATCTTATTAAAGCAGCCTGAAATGACCGAGACACTCCCTCTATGAATATATAGTTGGGGCCACTTATTTGGTAGTGTAATTAAGTCAGGAATGAGTCTTATGATGCTTTGAGAGGAAGAGCTTCAAAGCCACAGGTTTGAACTTACCCCCTTGTTTTGCAATCATTTGAAAGGATGCTTTCTTGAAACCCTCCCTGCTGATATCCAAATGGCTGTCGTTCAATTCACTGTCTCCTTTTCCACTGTCCTTCATACTGAATTCATCTAGATTTGAATGTATACTGAAAGTGAAAAGGAAAGAATTACTTTGGTATCCATAAAAATGTATAAAATGTCAAACACATTGCTTAGAGATAACAACAAATATTCTGAAATTACCTTAAACTTGCCGCAGATTTATTTTCTCCATAAGGGGATGAGGAATGAAAAGGAACTGAGATTGAACCCTATTTTTAAAAAGGGGTGAGAGCAGCAATTAATAATATTTCACCGTCTAATATCAAACCTGACAGAGCAGGCGCCGCATTCCTCATCCGGAGTGCTTCAGAAACACAGCATTAACCTGAGGGTCGACTGTATCCAAATTGTACCCAAAGGAAGTTATCATAGGCAAAAACAGCAGAAACAGACATGGGCCTACATGAATGAACATGTGATTATCAAGTCTCCCCCTAACCTTGCCTGTGGATAATTTTTCCTTTCCAAAAAAAAAAAAAAAAAAAAAAAAAAAAAACAAGCCCAGAAATATCAGCCATTTGAAGTCCCAAATCAAGCACTGAATTTTCATAAGGCTCCTAGCATGAAAAACTACTCCAAGAGAATGAGGACACTAAGAACGGCAGGGGTGCCCTACCTGGGCCCATGCAGTCCTGCTCCTCTCCCGACAAAAGCAGCTCCAAGACACCTCACTGACCTCAGACTAGGAATCCTCCACAGACTCGAACGCCTGGGCCCCTGTGGAAATGGAAACTGGCCGTGTGTCTATAAAGAACCTGGAGCGGAAGCCCCCAGAGTCAGCCCCTATGGCTCTGACACGTGGACCAGCATGGTCACTCGTTGCCTGAAATCTGCTTGGGGAGTGCTCATGGATCTTCTTCACCAGCGTCCTAGCCTTGCCTTGGCAAGAACAAGTCACAGTGATGATGGCCACTAGCAGAAGGATGCAGCCGCTGGCCAAAACACCCACCAGAACAGGGAGGGTTCAAGCTGCCCTCCCATTCGCTGCCTGATGCGTGGCTCTCCTCTCTCGTGCGGCGGCGGCATCAGCACCACTTCTGCGCCAGGTGGCGCCCGGCCCGCGGGCACGAGAAGCAGTGTGGCTGTGCACTCAGAGTGGGCCGGCCTCAGTCCCGCACCGCGATGACCGCCGTCAGCGGGCCGGCGGGCTGCGGGGACAGGCGGCGCTGCAGAGACAGCTCACCCGAAGCCGGGTGCAGCGCCAGCACCCCGGGGCCGCCGTCGCTGCCGAGGACTAAGTAAGTCGGCTCGACGTTGGCGCCCTAGTCCTCGTCTTTTGCCTGCAGACGGGTCAGCAGGTAGCCCAGTGGCGCATCCCAGGGCAGAGGCAGCTGTGCTGAGCCATGGAGGAGCAGTGGGGCCACCAGGCGGGGCGCGTGGTAGTTCTGGTCCTCCACCTGCAGCCACACTATGGCCAGGCCCCATAGCGGCTGAGAGCAGCAGTCTAGCGCCTCCAACCGCAGCTGCATCTCCGCCAGCTCCTCGCAGTCAAAGTGCCGTCGAGCGCGCAGCTCCTGGTGGTTGGGTCCACCGAGACCTAAGTGCACACAGCGCCCCCGGCGCGGCCCACCTCGGCCTCCAGCAGCCGGTAGGTGACCTGGCCGTTGCGGCCCAGGTCCGGGTCCCGGGCGGCCACCGTGGACAGGTAGGCGCTGGGCCGGGTGTTCTCACTCACAGACACCTCATAGACCGGCCGCGTGAAGAGCGGCGCATTGTCTTTCTCGTAGCCCACGCGCACCGCGTAGGGCCTCCTGGTGCACAGCGGGGGCGCGCCGCGGTCCGCGGTCACCAGCGTCAGGTTGTACTCGGCGATGGGCTCGCGGTCCAACGACGCCGCGGTCACCACCAGGCAGCTGCCCGCGTAGGCCCGCTGCAGCCGGAAGTGCACCTGCCAGTAGAGGGCGCAGCGCATCTGCCGGTTGGCGCCCGAGTCCCTGTCCGAGGTGCTGACCAGAGCCACCAGGCTCTCGCGCGCCGCCCACTCCGGCACCAGGGTGGCGGCGCCAGCCTCGGGCGTCCCGGCTCCCGCCGACTAGCTAGCGTCCGCTCCCCCGAGGGCAGCAGCGGCGGCGGCAGCGGCGGCGGCGGCAGCGGCGAAGGGCGAGGCAGCCGGCGCGCCTGGGGCGGCCAGCGGGGTGATGGCGATGTCGGGCGCGTTGTCATTGACGTCGCGGATGCGCAGGATGACCTTGCAGGCGGCAGCGCGGTCCTGCGCCCGCACGTGCAGCTCGTAGGTGTCCTGACTCTGGTAATCCACGGGCCTGGCCAGAGTGAGGCGGCCCGACCTCGGGTCGAGCTGAAAGAGGCGGCGCGCCTCCGTCTGGGTGCGGGCGCCAAAAGTGCACACCACGTCGCCGTTAGGGCCCTCGTCGGGGTCGGCTGCGTCCAGGTCAAGAAGCAGGGAGCCCACAGGCGCGCCTCCGCCAGCTCCACTTCGGCCACCGTGCCCTGCGGGAAGGCCGGGCTGTGGTCATTGGCGTCCAGGACAACACGCTGAAGACAGCCGTGGCGGAGCGCAGCGGGCGGCCACCGTCCAGGGCCACCAGCTCCAGGGTGTCGGCGGCCTGGCTCTCGCGGTCCAGCTCCTGCAGCAGCACCAGGTCCGCACACTGAGCGCCGTCCGCGCGCTTCTGCAGCTCCACGCGAAAAGGGGCTGTGCGGTTGGGCCAGGCGCACGCTCTGCAGCCCATTGGCGCCCACGTCCTAGTCCACCGGCATCTCCAGGGTGCGTGCACACGGCCGCACCCTCGAACATCTCCACCGGGATCTGGGCCCGGGGGAAGCGCGGCGCGTGGTCGTTGACGTTCCTCACCTCCACCTCCACGTGCACCAGCAGGAACTGTTCCTCCGAGAAGCTGACCACGTCGAAGACCAGCACGCACTGCGGGGCCTGGCTGCACAGCGCCTCGCAGTCCAGGCCGGTGTCCCCGACGGTCAGCTGCCCGTAGCCCTCGCGCACCCGGAGCAGAGAGCTGTTGAATTGTTTCATCAGCTGAAACTGACTTGGCACCTCGCGCTGAGAATTAAACTGGACGTGATCAGACAAAACACCGATGCTGGTGCCAGGGGTGTCTTCCTCACAGGTGAGGAAATTGACAGTATCGGTACAAAATCCTGACACTAGCAGCAGCCACAGAATCAGCAAGGACTCCAGTCCAACCCTGCATGAAGTGTCAGCAGGAAATCTGAGCCTCCAGCGAGACATTTATTCCTCAAAGAGAAAAGCCAATCGCAAGCTCTGCACTAAGACTTTCAGGCTTCTCAAGCCCTCCCGAGTGCCGAGTGCTCAGTCAGAAGACACTTTTCCCCTTAGAACATCCCATCACTAAGTCCTCTCTGCTATATACTTGCTTTTCTCTGCCCCAAGCCTAAGCATGCCTCTTCAGAACCCTACCGGGGGGAGCTACATACAGAAGAATATGCAAATAATCCTCCATTTGGGCCAGTCCACAGTCTCTGGGCCTCTGGGCCATGCTGTTTCACTAAAGGACCCACAGAAGGGCCTGAAGAGCTGACCAGTGGCCAGGGTGGTGCAGGTGGTTATTAAGATCTCTGCACTATAAAAACACATCCTGCTTGCTTTTCCATTGTACTGGCCTCGCTTCGACAATAAGAGCAGGAATCCACAGCCACTTTATTCCTTCCTAAGCAGACTCACATATTCCCCACACAGAGGCACATTTGACCCTCCTTACCATTTTAAGATGAACGTATACATGCTTAGTGCAATGCATCCTCTGCCACCTACAGTTACCCATCTATGTTGGGTTGTCATTTCCTATATTGAAAGATTTTTGGGAAACATCTTCTAGAGTGTCAGGCAATGTCTAATTAGGGAAGAACTGTTTTCCAAAATAATCATTTCTAAATAGTTTTTTTCTATAGCAAAGAAACCATTAATGATGAAATTTCAGCCCCTTCATCTCCTTTTATGTCAGTAATTACTTATATGTGAGGAACCAGTATCAGACAGAGAAGTCTGTCAACCACAAACCACTGTAAGGGATAGTTAAGGGTAAGAAAAAGATTTAGAGAAATATATTGCAGTCAGTCTTGTTAGAAAATTGCTGTAGACCAATTATTTTTTAAAAGCCCTTGGCTGAAGGAAACCACGGGTGGTCTGATAGGCTGAAGGCTAAAAAAAATTAAACCATCTGTCTAAAGCCCAATAAATAGTCCTGTGTTAAGTTCTCCTTATGTGTGAAGTGTTCAAAATGCTAAACAGTCTCACATGTTAATGATGACATTGTTCCTCGTGCCATGGAGTCCTCATCAGTGCAGAATGTTATTTAACTAGTCATCTCAAATCAGTGAGTAGGCGGAGTTATTAATATGCCCAGGCTATTCTAGTCTCCTCTATGATCTGTAATGTTATTGATTCCTGCAGGGACATGTCAGTAAATGACTTTTTTTCCTTTCATTCTGAGGAGGCAGTTGGCATTTATTTCAATGCCAGGACATATGAATCCTGTTCTGAAAGTGAGCCATCTTTGATGAGATAATTAATTTTCAGGGGTTTTCATTTAGTGAAGCATTTGGCAATGACTCTAATTATAAGTACCGGTGACCGGTATTGGGGAAGTATACTGGGAAGCATGAGTTCATTTGAGCGGGGTACTCTGAGATCCTAAAAAGAAAAAGTACTCTATTTTCCTAGATTTTTAATTTTGCCTAATGAGGCATCTGTCTGAGGAAGAGAAGAGCTCTACTTCAGCCTGGTAAGAACAGACTTCTTTTAAGCCAGTATCCTCAATGGCATGTTGGACAGCTTTCTTTCTTTCTGAGAACCGAGTATCTCTGGAAGTTCCTGGTTATTCAGCCTCTGGGTCTCAGGGAAGACAAGAGAATCTGGTTCTTCCACCGAACATCATAATTGCTATATGTCCCTTAACTGAAAACTGACTCTGCTTTAGCTGATGTCTTTAAAAGGTGCCTGCTTCCATATGTATTAGCCAGGAGAGGGACCCATTTAACCACAGTCCAAGTCTCATGTCTTCCTCTTCTCCTTTAGCTCACACAGTTCCTGCCAGGCCTACTCTCAGCTAGTCTTCAGCATTACTGTTTTTCTGATTATCCATGATCAGAAAAATCATTCAGCATACTGAAAATGAAGAACAGTCCATGACTCCACCTACAGAACATCAAAAGATCCAGATAAAATATTTTAAAAAGCAAGCAATCAAACATATTACCTCCACAAAACTAAGCATCTGGACACTTATGTTTGGAAACATCCAGCTATGATATTTAAATGCTTGATTGCATTTTCCCCCACGTTTCCTCCAGCTGTTTGGCATAAAGTAGACCATCCACGATAAGAAGTGTGCCATATTGTTAGTGATTCATTATTAGTGCTATCATTGTTTCATACTAAACAACCACCTTATTAAAACACCGCTTTATGAATGAGAGACAGCTGGAGTTTCAGAAAAGAAACATTTTTCTGAAGCAAAAATCAGTTCTGTGCCAGTAGAATAACAAGCTGAATAATATAGAAACTGTATGATCTGTCCCCCTAGGGATATGTCATCAGGAAGCTGTGTTTACAGCTCTGGGCTGCTGGTACACTCATGTTACATTCTGTTGGCTCTGTTAGATAAAAATCTGTCTCAATATTAAAAGCATTGTGGAAAAAAATTTGCTTTATGTTATGTGTTTTCCCATTTGCCAGCATATTGCCAAACTATAATTTTTAAAAAAAAAATGTGTTTTGATCTCTGTTGGAGTCAAAGATAAAGCAAAACAAACAATAGACTGAAGGGGGATACCATACCACAGGAAGACCAAAATGTGAATGAAGCAACAATTTGTTCCTCTTAGTTTGGTTTTAAAGGGTGAGGATTTTGGTGAACTCCCTACAGAGTTTACTTTTGTTCCTAAAACAAAAGCAACAGATATGCTAGTGTTCCCCACAAATGTCAGGAAATCAGATCTGAAAAACAGGATTTATATTCCAATCATTTAAATAAAAGATTTTGTGTTATTGAACACATAACACCAATGTATCCACACACTAGAGCACACTGTATGTAAAGAAATGCAACTTTCATCAAAAACATGGGAAAATATTAGCACCCTAATGCAGAATACTGTCTGTGTCTTTGCATATTTCCCCTTTCCTATTACAGAAAACCAACAACATATGTTTGGGGAAAAAATTAAGCCATAAGAAAGTTTCTAATTTGCAAATTTGGCTGGATTATTGCATCCATGTGTCAGAGTAAGCCTCAAGTTACACAGGACCCTGAACTAATACTTCCCTAGGCCAGAAACAGTTTAGTGCCATTTAGAACAAATCACTGTATGTACTATACTGAGACCCATTTTCATTTCTCAACTGAACAAACATTCTGGAGACGAATGAGCAAAATATTATCAAGTGCAATGTTACTGTCTTCAAGAAGTAAGTTCCAGAAATTGAAGCTATTAAGACTGTTTGAAAGAAAACAAATCAACCTAACAGCTTTTTTAAATTTTTCTTTTTTTAAATCATTGCTTGAAAAAACTGAAGTCAATCTTCAGCAGTATGAGTCTCCAAAGCAGAGAGAAATTGTTTTCAGTTATTTCATAACAAGTATCATTATCTCACATTCTTGTTACCCCATTGTATAATCAATTTGTTATTAGGTCTTGACTATGCAGTTATTTATAACAAAAGTTATCAGCAAATTGCTGGTCTTTTTCCTGTAAAATCATTTCAGAGAAAATAATTCAGCCCTGAAGTCAGCCAAAACACCCTCTACAAGAGTAGCATAGAAACAAATGATATTTTATTCACTGCTTAAGTGCTTTAACCCAGAGAAAATCACAGAAAACCTCTATAAAATATCAACACCAATCACAAGTTCCCCTCAACATAAAATAAGGATTTAAATGATGTGGTCTTCATTTAGAAAAAAAGTTTCCCGTAAAGATCATTATGTTAATAAAAATATTATCAAAACTGTGAATCTTAAATCCTACATAAAATTACTTCTTAAACTACTGGTATTATTAAAATCTCTGCATGAAGGAAATTAAATCAATGAATAATAAAAAAAAACATTTTACTGGCTGGGCACGGTGGCTCATGCCTGTAATCCCAGCACTTTGGGAGGCTGGGGCAGGCGGATCACGAGGTCAGGAGTTCGAGACCAGCTTGACCAACATGGTGAAACCCCGTCTCTACTAAAAATACAAAAATTAGCTGGACATGGTGGCACACACCTGTAATCCCAGCTACTCAGGAGGCTGAGGCAGGAGAATCGCTTGAACCCAGGAGGCAGAAGTTGCAGTGAGCCAAGATCACGCCACTGCACTCCAGCCTGGGCAACAGAGTGAGACTCTGTCTCAAAAAAAAAAAAAAAAAAAATTACCATTTTGGCTCATTAATCCAAAGTGAGTTAGTGAAATTGACTTTGGTACTTGACTTTCAGTTACTGGTTCATGCTTTGTGTCCTTCCCACCCTGCAAGCAAGAGGCTTTCTCCTTCACCAGAGAATGTATCAAAGCAAGATGAAGGATAAAAATTAAAGACTGAGGGGCCAGGTGCAGTGGCTTATGTCTGTAATCCCAGCACTTTCGGAGGCCAAGGCAGGAGGATTACTTAAAGCCAGGAGTTTAAAACCAGCCTGGGCAACATAGCAAGACCCCCTCTCTACAAAAACTCAAAAAATAAAAATAAAAATAAAAAAGCCAGGTGTGGTGGTGTGCACTTGTAGTCCTAGCTACTCAAGAAGCTGAGGGGGAGAATCTCTTGAGCCCAGGAGTTCAAGGCTGCAGAGAGCTATGATCATGCCACTGCACTCCAGCCTGAGCAACAGAGTGAGACTCTGTCTCTAAAAAAGAATAAAAATTAAAAATTAAGACTGAGAAGCAATTTTTCTTCTGTGCCTTATTTTGTCCTCATCTCTTTTCCTCTTAGCTGAGTCCCTCTATTCCTACTCTGCACAAAAGCTCATGTCCACCAGCAATTAGAACACTTTCAAGCCCTTTATCAAAAGATGTTTAATCACATATTGGTAATGCAATGAAGCAAACAGCCTTGTTAGAAGAAAATACTTACACATTAAAAAAATTAACTTACCATAGTTTAGAGAAGGTCACAAGCGCCAGTGACACAGACCAAGTTATAGGAAGTACAAATGAGAAGCCATGTCAGAGTTTACAGATAAGTTTACCATCAGGCCGCACATGGTGGCTCACACCTGTAATCCCAGCATTTTGGGAGGTAGGCAGATCACTTGAGGCCAGGAATTCGAGACAAGCCTGGGCAACATGGTGAAACCCCGTCTCCACTAAAAATACAAAAATTAGCTGGGCGTGGTGGTGCCCACCTGTAGTCCCAGCTACTCAGGAGGCTGAGGCAGGAGAATCACTTGAACCCAGGAGGTGGAGGTTGCGGTAAGCTGAGATCGTGCCACTGCACTCCAGCCTGGGTGACAGAGGGAGACTCATCTTCAAAAAAAAGTGAAAAAGATCACAATCAGCCAAAATTTCCAGTAATGGAGAGAACCTAGGAATGATGTGAACAAGATGTGGAGAAGGGCAGGCACAGACCCTACAGGGACTGAGTAGGCCAGTTGGTTGCAGTGCATGGGTCAAGAACAATATGCAGAACAGGTATGAATGGATGGCATAGCTGAGGAAGACCTTGATGCTAAGCTAAAAATTTTCAACACTTTTAAGACAGCAGTCAGAAACCATTGAGGTTTGTGGAGCAAAGGATTGTTGATGTGTGTTTTATTAGGAAAATATGGATGATTGCCTTTCTAAACATTGATGAAATCCTTTAAAATGATTGTGCTTTATGTGAAGCTTTAAAGCAGCATCCAGCACAATGACTACCTTGTAATAAATATTTATTAAATAAATGATCAAGGCAGTATTGTATGGTGTACAACTTTTGCCAACCTCAAAAACCCACTTAGTAGCAGAATGAATTAAAGACAGACCGAAAGTAAAAAGAAGGTCATTTAAAGTGCCCCTGCCATCTAGGTACAGGATGTTGAAAGCCTGACCCACGAGTAGCAAGAAGTATAGGGTGAGACCTGAGAAACATTACTTAGGAAGAATTGGTAGGACTTCATGACAGATAAGCTCTGCAAGATGGAGATGAAAAAAATAAATGGTCCCAAAACTTGTGGATGGCTAAAAGAATGGTCATGCTTTTGTAGTATTCCCAAATACTGAGAAATAAAGTACTTCCAAATAGAATTCCCAAAACTTCTTTCTACTCACTAGCTGGTTGACCAAAAAGACTTCATCTCTTCAAACCTCAATGTCTTCAGGGAATAATGCCTACCTTGAGGAGTTGCTTTGAAATTTAAGGAAGAAAATGTGAGAGGAGAAAAAAGCCCAGTGCCTAGCAATTTGTGGGACTTTAGAAGACAACTGTGTCCTTTGTCATAGGCATTTCACAATACACTGTGATTTATTTATTTAAAGTATATGTCTTACCCCCATTCTGAGTCCTTCTAGGGTATGAACCATGTCTTCATCAAATTTGTATCCCAGTCCCTAGTTCAGTGCCTATAGCATAAAAGGGGATCATTAGTATTTGTGGAACACTGGTGAAGTTCCCACCATTTCATACGATATCTGTGAAATACTTACCACATAACATCATCTGAATTTGAAACCAGAAGACTGACTAAAGGATCATAGGCTTAGTATGTGGAACTAGTATATTATATGAGGCTTCAGCAATAAGTGGAATTTGCTGAACAATATTTCAGAGTTGCTCCGGCCACATGTGATAAAATTGGTTTTTTAGAATCTTTATATTTTTTCTATATTTAATTTTTTGACCTGCAGAGTTTCTTTGGGTATAAAAACTGGTTTCTTGGATCAACTTCAAAACTGACCTATCAGGACATGAAAGACATTTGTTGTTTTTACCTGCTCAGCATCTAGTTTTCTTTTAAGAATCCATCCCTTCACCAAATTAATCATGCAAGTAGGGTATGATAGACCCCCACCCTTGCTGTTAGGATGGCCACATGACCCAGGCTTAGCCAAACTAGAGCATTCCATCCAACTAGCTGCAGTGACTTATCCAGACAGGTACATGTGTCCCAACCCAGGTCCTTCTTAGCCATTGGGGATCACCTCCAGGATTATTGCTGCAACGACTATGAAAGAGATATTATTCTCCCCTGGAGTTGCTGAGTTTAGAAGATAAAGGCTGGGATGTGAAACTACCAGGTTGGGAATGCTTTCCTGAGAATAAAATCAGTGTTTTGCAAAGAAGAGCTGAGATGGCTTTTATATCCAACCATACCTGATCTCCAAATGAATTTTTCATTTAAGTGAAATAAGTTCCCCCAATATGTTTAAGCCAATTAGTGGTTGGATTTCTGTCACTGACTCCCTAAACAATCAAAACAAATTCCAAATTGGGAAAGAAATTGTAAGTAAAAGACCCTAACAACAGTGATTAGCTGAGAGGATCTAGGAGGAGGTTCATGGAGACCTACCAATACTAAGTTGAGAAGCTGATCTGCATTCTTCTTAGGTGATTGCACAGCTGCTGGTAAACCGCTGCTCATATTTTGAGACACGGATTGTGTGTCTGTTAAAGCCAGAGACCAAAGAGTCAGGAATTGGAAGGGATCATATATATTTATAAGAAAAATTTAGTCTTCTACTGAACATAGTCCCTCAGAAAGCAGAAAGAGAAGAAAATATAATATCACTAAAATAGACCCTTTCTGACTGAGGCCAACAAACCAGGAGAGCTGAAAGTCAGCAACCTGGCAACTTTTAAGGACAGAATATGCAAACTTTTCTCCATCAAAGTAAAGTTAGTGCAAGAAAATGAAAGGAAAACATAATCAAGGAGATAAGAGTGAAGCCTCACAGAGTCTTCAGCCCCACGTCTCTTCCAAACTCTCCTTAAGTCTGGCATATCTAATTGAAGAAAAATGGCAGTCAACCTTCAGCAAAAACCATCCCCTGAGATGCAACCTGGGGGCAAAAGGGGAATATTAGCTGTGACCTCCACCCCAGGAAATTCTGAATGGCCCTGAAGAGGCTCAGGGAGAAGTCATTTAAGCTGAGGGCTAAGGGCATGAACAAATCATCAAGATCCATACTCGAAGATGAAAATCGCTAGGCTCTGAGTAAATTTGAATTATCTCCAGCTTTGATTGTGGAGTTAATCAAATGCAAATAAACACAAAACTTTTACCTGGCAAACAAGGGACTGTGACAGCTGAACCCCCAATTATAAATGGCCTGTTATGTTGGCAAAGCCCCTGAAATATCATCCTTAATGACCAGCTTAGTTGTGGTCACAAAGGACAAAAGCTAAGAAAGACCACTTTTGCGACCAGAATCTGGGGAGGCCACACTAGGAACACACACCTCCGGCAGGGTAAGGAGTTCCTGCATCTTCTGGCCAACAGGATATTCTCATGGGCTAGGGATAATGGCATAACCCACCCCACCATGTGTGAGTTTCCCTTTTCCGGATGAGATTAATTGCATTTATCTGTCATTATATTTGTTGGGGAAGGTTAACTATATCATACATATAGTCAGATTTTGAGCAGCTATGCCCAGTCCTGATTGAGGGCAATGCAAATCTTCCCAACATCTGACTTGTAGGACCCAGCAATTATATCAGTCTCTGAGCTTCCTTAAGGGAACGGGTTAAGTCACCAACTGGTGGGAACAAAGAATGTCCTAGTTAGCAAGGCCCAAGGTACAGGAACAGAGATTTTGATTTTTACCTTTCCCCTTTTCCCTCTAACTCACCCTCCCTGAGAAATGCAACTGCTCCTGATATGAGGCATCCTGTGTCTAGCTGCACTTATCCCTTCCTTGTCTTTGTTCCTCAACCAATCAGTGGGTGTCTTTGTTGACTCATTTTATGTCTGTAACGTGTCTGTCAGCCTGCAGATGAAGATTCCATTCAGTTGACTCACCCACCCTCCAAAATCCTCTTTCCTTCTCCTTTTAATCCAAGGCAGACAAGGCTCCCCCTCATGCCTGAGAATGTACCTCTTATCTGTTTCTCTTATTCCTGGCTGCCTTATTCAGGACAGCTGACAGCTTTACAAAATAGCTTCTGTCTCTTACAGATTCCTCATCAAAGGAGCCTGGGGGGATTTGGGAGCCCTTCTCAGAACGAGAGAGCAAAGGAGAGCCTGACCCATGCAAAATACAGAGGGACAATATACATTGTCTGCTTGTTCTATCTACTCATGAAGGACAAGATTGTGTGGGTTTTTAAATCCCGTAGGTCAGTTTAACCATCAAATCCCTAACAGTAAATGCATGATAGGTGTAGAATTCGGAAGTGTTCTTTTTGCCATCAGGATTCACTTCATTCTCTTTTAATAACCTCCATAAAATTAATACCTATTAATAATAGATTTGTTTGGTGATATGAAGGCTAAAGGAAATATGTGGAGTCATGTCCTACCCAAAGGTTATGTTCTGAGTATATCACAAAGCTTAAGTATTTTATAAATTTTAAAAGTCTAGTCAACAAAAAAATTACATCACCTTCTGACCAAAAACTTTGGTATTCCCATTACCTCCAGAACAAGATGTAGTTCTTAAGCCCTCCATAAATTCCGCCCTACTTATCTTCCCACTACTCACCATCTTTCATTCCAGTTTGTGCCACAGCTCAACCAGATATGATATTCCCCCCAAATGGCTTTATTCATTCCCACCACTGTGCCTTTGCTCTTGCTATTCCCTGTACCTACGGCGCTGTTCCCTCTGTATATGCTCCTGAAATGCTATCTGCTCTTTAAAGCAGTGCTTTTCAAACATCAATGTGCCTGCAAATCTCAAGAGGATCTTGTTAAAATGCAAATTCTGATTCAGTACATCTAGGGTAGGGTCTAAGATGCTGCATTTCAAACAAGGCATGCCATTGCTGCCCCTCCATAGCTGCTCTCTGAGGAGCTAGGCTTTAGAGCTTATTCCAAGGTCAGCTCTTTAGGGAAGCATCCTCTCACTGCCTCATCTGTGCAGCATCTCCCCTACCATGATTATTAGGCTTATCTCATTTAGCCATTCTGCCTTACTTTAGAGCTAGGCTTCAAAATAAAATTATGATGTGGCACAATTATTCTTGTAAGCTTCGTTTTATACTTTAATGTCATAACAAGGGTGCATCACACTCTGAGAAATCACAACAGTGTCATGCTCAAAGTGGTTGTTGTTTAATGAGTGTAGATGATTAAGGCTAGACTGGATGAACCAGCATTGCTACAGAGTATTTCCCTTAAAGGTGCATGTTTATAATAGATCCAGACCGGGTTTCATGGCAACCACCTGGACACTGGATAGAGCAGTGCTTATGAGTGTGGACGGATGACTTGGGTTTGAATCCTGGCACAATCGTGTCCTAATGATAGGGCTTAGAACAACTCACCTAAATTCTCTAAGTCTCAGTTTTGTTCTCTCTTATAAAATAACAATACTACTACTTTTTAGAACTACTGTAAGATGTAAATGAGATGGTGTTAATAAAGCGTTTAGCACTATGCCTGTTGAATAGTAAGTGCTCTGTAATAAACATGAACTTTCACTGTTAGCTGCAGTGACAGTTCTTTAAGGTTGCCATGAAAATTCTAACACAGGTTTTAGATCCTTTAATCATTGTAGGGCTGCTCTTGAACACTTCCACTGTGACTCCACTGCTCTCTATAGGCTGAACAGTTATCACAAATACAGCCTGTAAGGGTTAATAACTGCAAGTTATTGCCTTGTTCTTGTATGTTAAAGCTAAGAATATGCCAATTTCAACTCTAGAAACTGACATAAAAGATTTCTAACATGTAGTCTATAAGGTTACCACAGCAACCGCTAGATGTCATCTTTAGAATGTCCCTCTGCTTTTTGAGCAGTAGGAGCTGTAAAGTATATACATTCGCCCATCTACTAAATAACTGGCTCACATACAGTCTTAAGAGTAATTATAACCACTTATGCATCAACATAACAACTACAGCATATATTTTTAAATGCAAACAGGGACAAGAACTTTCTCAATATTTAATTTCTATATTTTAAAATTTATCTGTTAGTATGGCCTTTTTCTTTAAAATTAGTGAATTGCAATTAAATTTGCTTATATATACATACATATATGTACGTATATATTTTAAAAATAAAAATATTTGCAAATATTGTTTATCCTTCTTTTGAATGTCACTTATTTTTTTCCTCTTAGCAAATTTTTTCATGTCATTTGAGCAGTTGCTTGGGATTCTACCCTGTGCCTATATCACAATTTTACTCTCCCTTTGCTGTTGAACACTGCATTTGTTGGGATTCGATTTGGCTATTTGTGACAGGAAATTTAAAATACAGTTGCTTAAACTAGAATGAGGTTTAAATTTCTTCATGTAAAATAAGACTCCAGGCTTGTATGGTTGATTCCCACAGTGTCAGGACCCAGAGTCCCTGTGTCTTGCTGTTCCATCATCCTTAGAGTGTTGCCCCATGTTCCAACATGTGTGCTTCAAGTCCAGCCATCACATTCACAATCCAGTAGGCTGGAAGAAAAAAGGTCAAAGAAAACCTCCCTGTAAGGCAAGTTCTTAGAAGTCACACAAAATATTTTGAATGACCACAAATGAGCTGTAAAGGAGGGCCAAGGTATGAAATGCATTACTGGGCAACAATGTACCCAACTACAACCCAGGATTCTTATTGCTAAGGAAGAAGAGATGAGAATGGAAGGAAAACAACAGTCTCTGACACAGACATTGAACTTGTTTTCAATTTTTTGCTATTGTGAATAATGCTACATCCTTGTGCACACATCCATACACACGTCTCTAATAATTGCCTTGGGATAAATTCCCAGAAGGAGAATTGCTCAGCCCAAGAATATGCCAAGAGTTTTGATACATATTGCCAACTGGCTCTCCAGAAATATTGTACTAATTTCTGCTCTCATTAGAAATGCAGGCTGGGGGGAGAAAATGCTGTTATAAGATTTAATTTAATTTGACTGTTCAAAGATTCCAAACTTTCTGCAAGGAAGACAAAGATCCCCACATCTTCGGGAAGCTAGTGATTGAGAAGATTTCAGAACAAAACTCAGTGCCAACTGAAAAAGCCTTTTTCTATCTAATAGCATCAAAGGAAATGCAATTTAAGGCCTAGCAACAGAAAGGACATTGTTAGTTTTGGTTATTGAAAATATTTTCAAAGGGGTAAATAGGAAGAGAAACAGCATAGTATAGTGGAAATGTTATTGGATTTAGTGCCAAAATATCTGAGTTTTGAATCCCAGTTTCCACCTTACTATGACTCTAGACAAGATATTTAAAACCTCTCTGAGGTTCTTTTTCTTTAATATGAAGATGGGGTAGTTAATGCCTTTCTCTCCTGCCTTTGTGAAGCTTAAATTTGTTAATGTGTAAAGGTTTAATTATAGTTGTATTTGAGCTAAAAGTCACGTTCTCCTCAAATTTTATGATATTTTTATTCAATATTTCATATTCCTCATAACTGATTGGAGATGAAAAATAATTCCTTTTTTCTTCAGTAAGAGGACCATTCAATGAGGCATTCCTGAAGGCTTTATTTTTCTTACTGTTGTTTTGTTATTTTTATTGATAAAGGGTGTTTATTTTTTAACCAACTTTTACATACAATAAAATGCATATATTTTAGGTGTACAGCTCTGTGAGTTTTGGCAAGAGTATACACCTGTATCTATTGCCACCACGGTTAAGATGTAGATAGAACACTTCCATCATCCCAGAAAGTTCCTTTAGTGCCACTTAGTAGTCAGTCCCACTCCAAGCAACTCCTGATCTGAATCCTATCACTGTGTTACTTCTACCAGTTTTTAAATTTCATATAAATGGAATCATACAATATGTTCTTTTTTGTGTCTTTCTTCTTTCACTCTGTATAGTATTTCTGAAATGCATCCATGTTGTTCCATGTATTCCATTTTTGTTTGCTTGTTGTTTGTTTTGTTGTTGAGTAGCATTCTATTGTATGAATATACTACTTATGTTTATTATTCACCTGTGTAGACATTTAAATTGTTTACAGTTTTTAGCTCTTAGGAATAAAGCAGTTATGAACATTTGTGTACAAGTGTTTTTGTGGACATGTTCTTTATCTTGAAGACGGGGGGTAAATACCTACAACTGCAATTGCTGGAGTATATACTAATTGTATGCTTAATTGTATAACTGTGAAACTATTTTCCATCATGGTGTGCAATTTTACATTCCACCAACAGTGTGTGAGGCTTCCAGTTGCTCCACATCCTCACTGGCATTTTCTATTTACAGTCTTTTAAATTTATTACATTCAGGTCTGTGTAAAGTGATATCCCACCATGGTTTTAATTTTCATTTCCCTGATGGATAATGATGTTGAACATCTTTTCATGTCCTTATGAACCATTTCTATATTTTCTTGGTGCAGTGTTTGTTCAAATATTTTTCCTGTTGTAATGAATTATCTTCTTCTTAACCTCTTATTAAAATGCAAAAGTTCTTTGTGTCTGTTGTGAAGTGCTAAGTCTTTTGCCATTTTTAATGAGTTGTTTGATTCTTATTGTTGAGTTGTAAGGGTTTTTTGTATATTCTGATCACAAGTTATTGGTCAGAAATATTCATTGAATTTTTTTCAGTCTATGATTGCCTTTAATGATGTACTTTGAAGATTTTTATTTTGATAAAGTTCAAATTATCCTCTTTTAAATTGATTATTAGTCCTTTTTGTGTCCTATCTAGAAAATCTTTTTCTATTCGAACTTGACACAGATTTTCTTTTACTCTATTTTCTAGAAGTTTGATAGTTTTAGCTTTGACATTTAGATCTATGATCCATTTTAATTTAATTTTTCTGTGTGACATAGAGTATGGGTAAACATTTATTTTTTCAAAAGGTTATCAAGTTTTTACACTATCATTTGTTGAAAAAAGTGTCCCTTTTCTATTGAATCATCTTGTTGCCTTTGTCAAAATGGATTGATCATATATGTATGGCTCTATTTCTGAATTCTGTTTTATTCCATTGATTATATGTCTGCCCTTCTGACAATTTCATACTTAATTCCAATAGGATTGATTACTGTTGCACTTATAGTAAGTTATAAAACCAGATAGTATAAGTCCTTCACCTTATTTCTCTTGTTTAAAATTACTTTGATTATTCCAGGTCTTTTGCATTTGTGTGCAAACGTTAGCATCAGCTTCTCAATTTCTACAAAAAAAAAAAGTGGTTGGGATAAAAAAAAATGGTTGGGGTTGCATTGAATCTATATTTTAATTTAGAAAAAAATGAATGTCTTAACAATATTGAGATTGTCAGTCCATAAACATGATATATCTCTTTATTTAGAATTTTCTAAATTTATCTCAGAGTTGTTTGTTGTTTTCAATATGAAAGACTTAAGTCTTTTGTTATATTTATTTAAAAGCACTTTATGTTTTTGATGCTATACTAAATACTATTTTTTAAATAATTGTTGTTGCTAATATACGGGAATATAGGGTTTTTTTAATTGGATGCATCCTGGGGCATTACTAAATTTATTCATTAATTCTAGTTTTGTTTTTTTTGTTTTTTTTTTTTTTTGTATTTTGTAGCCTTCTTGACTTTTCAAAATAGATAATCATGGCATTTGTGAACTGAGACAGGCTCACTTCTTCCTTCTCATCTTTATTTCTTTTATTCCTTTGTCTTGCTTTATTCCACTGGCTAGCACTTCCAGTATAACATCAAATAAAAGCAGTGAGAGCAGACGTCCTTGCCATGTTCCCAGTTTAAGAGAAGAGCATTCAGTGTTTCACTATTAACTATGATATTTGCTATAGATATATTGAATAACATCTGTATTGGTTTTAGAACATTCCTTTTTATTCTTTATTTGCTAACAGATTTTATCATATGTGGGTGTTAAATTTTGTCAATTTTTTTCAGTATTTATTGAGAGATTATCATATGATTATATTCTCCTATATTTTTTTAGGGTAGTTAATTACATAAATTAGTTTTCAAATGTTAAACTAGTCTTGTATTCCTAAGACCAGCTTGATTTGTGCATGATATCCTACCTTTTTTTTAGATACCACTGGTTTTGATTCGCTTAAATGTTTAATTTTTGCATCTATGTTAATGAAAGATATTTGTTTATTAATTTTTCTTCTTGTGATGCCCTTCACAGACAATTTAATTACTGGATAGTAAATTTGAACCTATTAGCCTGTGAAAAGCCCTATTGTTTCTCATTACCCCAACTTAGTGTACTCAACCTCCAAATTCTATCTCTTGTCAAATCTTGTCAAAGCTTGGTTTTCTAGGCTTTATCAAGGTAGGTTCAGAGTAGGACCTACCGCGAGACATGATCCTTTATTCTAAAGTGTGACATTTCTGTTGCCTCAGATGAATGCCTGGGGTGTTGATATGGTCTGGCTCTGTGTCCCCACCCAAATCTCATCTTGAATTTGTAATTCAAATTGTAATCTGAATTGTAATCCCCACGTGTTGGAAGAGGGACCTTGTGGGAAGTAATTAGATTATGGCAGCAGTCTCCCCATGCTGTTCTAATGATAGTGAGTTCTCATGATATCTGATAAATTTATAAGGTGCTATTTGTTCAGCACTTCTCCTTCTGGCTGCCATGTGAAGAAGAACCTGTTTGCTTCCCCTTCCACCATGATTGTAAGTTTCCTGAAGCCTCCCCAACCATGCAGAACTGTCAGTCAATTAAACCTCTTTCCTTTACAAATTACCCAGTCTCAGATATGTCTTTATCAGCAGTGTGAGAATGAACTAATACAGGTATTCATGAGAACTCTCTCCTCAGGCTGGGTCAGAGCTCCAGCATCTTCCAGTGATGTTCTATCTGGTATTTCTGTTCTAACTCTCAGCCCCACAGTAGCATGACCTGTATGATCTTGCCCCACACCTATGCATCTCAGTCCTCAGTCAAGGACTCATGGGAACTCCTATAAAGATTTCTTTCTCGGGTAATTTTTTGTATTTTTAGTAGAGACGGGGTAGTCCCAGCTACTCGGGAGGCTGAGGCAGGAGAATGGCGTGAACCCGGGAGGCGGAGCTTGCAGTGAGTCAAGATCGCGCCACTGAACTCCAGCCTGGGCGACAGAGCGAGACTCCATCTCAAAAAAAAAAAAAAAGATTTCTTTCTCCATCTCTCATGACCCAGCATAGTTCTTTCGTCCTTACTGCCCTACATGCAGCTACGCTCCACTTGAGTAGGCCTGATCTCTTATCCTGCCTCTTCAGCTCAGCTGGACCTTTGTGTTTTGCATGAACTCCAGCTTCCTGTGCCACAGCTGGAAAATTAGGCAGAGAGTGAAGTGAACATGGAGAGGGTGTCTCTCCCTTCTCTTGGGAATCGTGCTGCTTGTTTGATACCTGAAAACAGTTGCCTCATATATTTGTCCAGTTTTAGAATGATTTATGACAAAAAGTGGAAGTCCTCAGGACTTTGTTTTATATGAACTCTTTGACCTGTGGCTGCCAGAGGGAAGGCTTCAGAAGCTTTAGTACAATTATACAATTGATTTTTTATTGTATCAAACTAGTGTTGAAAGCAGGAAGGTTGCAGGTCTTATATGGACATTTGGGAAAAAATCTTCCATGTTTTTCAGTCATTTTTAGATCGTATCTTCTTACCTTTTCCCAAGAACTCTATTTATTCTCATAGTATTCCATGAATTTTTTTGCTGGTAGCCACCTGCTGAATCAACAAGAAAAGGCCAGAACAGTTGTCCCCTGTCACATTCTGAAAGGGAAATGGAAGCAGGAAATCCACCCGTGTTTCTTCACTGAGAGTGATTAGGACTCAACTAGTTAGCTGAGTTTTTCCTGGAACTAAGTGTGCTTGACCAGAAAGATGAGTATGAAGGAGCTCCTTGGTAAATCTGGGAAGCAAGAGACCTGTTCATAGGAACTGGACACAAATCCTTGGTTCCAACTTCAATTAGGAAAATGGTGGAGGATATCACCACTGTCTTTCCTCCCATCAACTTCCCCTTCAGAATGTTCCTCCCCAACTTATAGATCTTTTTCTTGCTGTGCAAGTATCTGTTGCAGTGAATCAAACCAACATTTCATGGCTTAAGTAACCAACATTTCATTTGCTCTGATTCTGTGGGTCAGCAGTTTGGGCTGAGCTCAGTTGGGTGGTATCTTTTCTGGTCTCACTTGGGGTCACTCACGTTGCCACAGTCATCTGTCAGCTCAAATGGTGTTTGTTAGTCTAAGCCTCACTCGCAAGTCTGGTGGGTGGTGCTGGCTGTCAGTTGGGCCATATGTCACCAGCAGGCCAGAAGTCTCCTAATAGTGGCTATGATCCAAAAGTAACAAAAGATAGGGTAAACGCTAATGAGCAAGCATTTGTTGAGCCTCTGCTTGTGTCACATTTGCTAATGTCCCATTACCATCAAAACAAGTCACATGGCTGAGCCCAGAGTTACTGTGGGAAAGGATTAATAGAGGGTGTAGATACAAGGAGGTGTGATTCATTAATGCCATTATTATAATAATCTATCACATTTATTGAGATATCTATTCATGTACCTAAGCCTTCATGCATTTGTGTCATCCTTCTGCTGCAATTTTTCAGTATCACAATGTTCTTCTTTAACAGAGGTTGCAACAGTGTGTAAAATCAGGAAGATGGACTGGTGAGTCCTAAGGTCTTTCTGCTTAAACAGTTTGAGTCCAGGGCTCCATTCCCAAAAGTGTAGTTGATATTTACCTAGCATGCACAGGTGCAGAGCTACTGGCTGTTTATAGCAAGCCTCCATTTTGATTGTTGAGTACTTATAAGGTTGGTAAATATTTAGAATATCAACCCTGCCTATATAGGTTGGTTTCTTGTAACACCTAATCCAAGTCTGATAAATACCTTAGGCGTAATTCACAGACTCATGGGCTCTCTAACATGCTTCCAAACCCTTCAGATTACACATGAAGAAGCAGGCCCAGAAAGATCAAGTGATTTTCTTTAGTGACATCATAGGACAAGAAGACAGGAGAAGCAAGCTTGGAATTCAGACCTTTCTACTGTTAGGCCAATATGCTCTTTTTTGTTTGTTTGTTTATTTGTTTGTTTGTTTGAGACAGAGTCTTACTCTGTCGCCAGGCTGGAGTGTAGTGGTGTGATCTTGGCTCACTGCAACCTCCACCTCCTGGGTTCAAGCAATTCTCGTGCCTCAGCCTCCTGAGTAGTTGGGATTACAGGCACGTACCACCACACCCAGCTAATTTTTTTGTATTTTTAGTAGAGACGGGGTTTCACCACGTTGGCCAGGACGATATGCTCTTAGTAAAGCATCCCAATTGATTTTCATGAGATTCAGTCCTGCCTTTATGCACTTGAGTCTCTCACACTGCTGTTTTACTTTATATATTTAAGATCTGCATTATAGTCACAGATTTTAAATGTGAACTTTCCAAATTGATAAATAGGAGGCAGAAGATATTTGAGATTTCGTTCCTCTAGTCTTTAAAGAGTTTGATAGGAAAGGATTTTGTCCCAGTAATCCTACCCCATGGCTTAGGAATGTGTGGGAATGAGGAGGGAGTGTTATTCTAACGATGGATGGAAAAACTTATTTCTGAATTCTCTCACTCATTATTTCATCCAGAGCATCCCTGAGCCCTGATTCCACCAAGTGACCCTGATACCAAGGAATTTCAGCACCTCCATCATTGCTTTAACATGGCGGTCATCTTCAGAAATGTTTTCATTCTGATTTAGTTACCTACTAATATGTGCCTCAGAACCACTTCAGTGTCAGCATTTTACAATCTGGGATGTTTTCCCCCAAAAGCAATCACTTTAAAGTAAGTTTGATCTGTCCTCCGAAAGAGCATTCAAATTGGGTTCTATAGTAGGTTAAAAGGCAGGACACTGAAAATAGAACTGTCTTTTGCATCATATAAAATCCAAGTGAGTCTTTCAGAACAAACCAAAGTATACCAGAAAAATAAAACTTGCTCTGGTGTCAAAATCCTAGGGACATTTGGGGCTGCTCAGACCAGGACCTTATGATTTAATGTGTTCTAGCCTAACCACAAATTTTACAGTTATATAGTCATGAGAACTCTATACAACTACAAATCACTAATAAGTCTATGCAGGAAGACATTAGAAATCCAAATTCATCTTTAGCAAGTGAAGAAGAGTGTGCTAACAGGAGGAAATATAAACAGAGCATGGAGAGAAATACATAAGAAAGGTACTAATACACCAATTCAAACTCTTGTCAGATATCTCTTTAGAGCTCCTGTCAGCAGGAAGCCAATTACTTGAGAAAGAATGAAGTTTGTTTTATGAGCACAATATTACAAATGCAGCCCCTTCATCCTAACATCAAGGAAACATTTTGCATTTCTAACAGAAGCCAGCAGTGTTTTGCAGCTGATGAGGTGGTAGTTTGCCTTGGAGGTTAAAGCTATGGTAGGGATATGGGAGGAATAAATGAGCTCCTTAACTCCCTAAATTTAGCTCTTGTGATTAATCTATGACATTTAATTTGTGTTAACCTGCTATGTTAGACTATGGTCCTCAGAGCACAGCAACTAATGCCATCACATAAGTCTTGACCTCATGGGCTTCTTAAGGTCTCTAGTATGACAAACCTTTAATGTTTTTGGCATTGGAAACTTATGATCTTCATCAGAGGGATGGAAAGAGAAGCAAAGAGCATCACCCTCCATTTCATTACTTACTGGCATGATTACTATTATTTAATAATGTAATATTTTCTACAAAGGAACAACCTTTTGCAAGTTTGCCCACTTAAAAAAAAGTTTTCATTAAAAGACCATCTTTGTCCTTATTCTGCACACAAAAACATCTAGTATCTAGTTTGTCTCATTTTGTTCTATCCCTTTCCTTCACATTCAAGGAAACAGATAGCAGGATTCTTAATTATTACGCACAGTGTGCTTCGTTAAATACTGGTGTGAAGTGCTTCACTGTGCTCCTAAAACTCGGCCAAATTGTATCCACAGAAAAGTAACATTTTACATCAATTAGAAGAGGAAAAGGCCAGGGATCCCAGTCCTTAGGGAGGCCATGGGGGTAGGGGGGGTCGCCTGAGGTCAAGAGTTCAAGACCAGCCTGGCCAATGTGGTGAAACCCCGTCTCTACTAAAAATACAAAAATTAACCAGGCACGAAGGTGGGTGTCTATAATCCCAGCCACTAGGGAAGCTGAGGCAGGAGAATCGCTTGAACCTGGGAGGCGGAAGTTGCAGTGAGCCAAGATCACGCCATTGCACTCCAGCCTGGGCGACAGAGGGAGACTCTGTCTCAAAACAAAAGAAGATGAAAGGACTCAGGCCATTTTACAGATCTTTGGGGTGATAGAAATAATCACTTTTACACCTGAGCATAACAGTCAATGTTTTTAATATTATTATTATTATTTGTCCCAGAAAGCTACTCTAAATTGGCCATTTGATCTATAATACACTCAACCACAAAACAAACACTTCAAAAGCCCTACCATGACATTTCTGCACCACAGATACACAATTCCCTGAAATTTTAACAGAAAGAGAATGAAAAAGAAAGAATCTACTTCATTTCGTTGGGCTAGCTACTTGACTCCTACAGTATTCATTTTAGCACAATATTCGTCATCTTCTAAAACCTAAATAAGTTCTCATTTCTATTGTGATTTCTTCTTTGACCCATGGTTTATTTAGAAGTATATTGCTTAATTTCCAAACACCTAGGGATTTTCTAGTTACCTTTTTTATTATTAATTTTCAGCTTAATTTTACTGTGATCAAAGAACATGCCCTGTATAAATTTAATGTGTGGAAATTCACTGGGACTTGTCTTAGGTTCCACTGCAGTTGTTGGATGTAGTGTTTTATGTATGTCAATTGAGTTAGTATGTTGGATATGTTGTTAAATTATTCTATATCCTTAATAATTTTTTCTCTGCTTATTCAGTCAGTCATTGAAAGAGGTATATTAGAATTATCTAAAACTATCGTGAATTTATCTTATTCTCTTTTTTTGTAATGTCAGTTTTACTTAATAAATTTTGAGGCTTGTTATTATATCCACATAATATTGTCATGTCAGTATTACTCCCTGCCAAATTAACCACTTTATTATTCTGAAATATTCGCCTACTAATTTTTCTCACTTTAATATCTATTAATATCTCAATATTTATTAATATCTTAATGTCTATTGCCTTAATATTTATTTGGTCTGCTATGAATTTAGCAAAAAAGCTTTGTTTTGATTAATGTGAGCAAGAAATATCTTTGTCATCCTTTTACTGTCAACCTTTTTGCCTTTTCACTTTTGAAGTTGTTTAATATAAGCAAAATAAAGTTTTCTAATCTAGTTTATACTTGTCTTTCAACTGGAATATTTAGTCTTTTCATTTAATCCATTTACTGATGTATATGGGTCTAAATCTACCATCATGCTGTACATTGTCTATTTTCCCCCAACATGTTCCGTGTTTCCTTTGCTCTCATTGTTGCCTTATTTTGTTTCATTAAATATTTTGCATTATTCCATTTCCCCTTTTATTATCTTGTTTGTTATACTCTTACTATTCTTTTAGGGTTTACCCTAGAATAAAACATGCATTATTGACCTTTCCCATGACATAATGAAAAGACCTGAGGATAATTCCATTCCATTCCATTGATCTGTTCTCCAGCCTTTTCTGTTTTTCTCATGTGTCTATCCCATAGATATGTAAACCCCACAAAACATTATCATTATCATCATCATTATCGTATACTTTCACTATTTATCTAGACTTACCCATATATTTATTTTTTGCATTGCTTTTCATTTTCTCCCTGTTTCTGGCTGGATCTGTCTCAAGAACTTGCTCTAGTATTTACTATCATACAAGTCAGCTGGATAATAAAATTATCTCAGTTTTTGTTGGCCTAAAGTTATTTAGTTTGCCTTATTTTTTAAATGATTTTTTACCGGGTTGGAATTCTAGGTTAACAGTTTATTTTCTTCAAAAGTTTAAATAAATAATTTGAAGCAATTTTTTAACTTTGAATAATTTGTTAGCTTCCATTTTTCTTTAGAGTAGTCACATTACAGTTCTATTTTGGCTTCTGTCTGCTTTTAAGATTCTTTTTTCTTTGGTTTGTGGCAGTTGTACTATGATATGGCTAGGTATGGTATGTTTTATATGTATCCTAGTAGAGATTTGTAGTGCTTCTGGACTCTGGGTATCTTTCGTTATTTTTGGAGAATTCTTAGCCATTATCCCTTCAATCATGGCTTCTCTAGCAGAAATTTTATTGACAGGTTCTAAATGTACATACTGTTTGGCCTATCCACCACATTCCGTATTTGTCTTATGCTGAGATTTTCTTCTGGTTTATTTTTCAGAGTGCCAATTCTCTCTTTAGCAGGTTTTTGTTGTTGTTGTTGTTGTTGTTGTTGTTTTGGGTTTTTTTGTTGTTGTTTTATTTTTGGTCTGCTATTAAACCTATCTAGGGAGTTATTAATGTCAGTTGTTATTTTTCATTTCTAGAATTTCTTTTTGAGTTTTTAAAAAGTTATTCTCTTAAATTCTCCATCTTGCTTTTTATTTTCATCATGTTTATTAAGTTTATGTCAGATAATTTCAATACCTGCATCTCCTCTAAGTCTATTTTTACTGTTTTTTTTTTTTCTCCTGGTTTCCAGAAACATTAAGCTTTCCTCTAATTTCTTCAAACAGACTTTTAGAAAGTACATTTTGTATAGATGGTTTTAGTTCACCATTCTACTAGTGCCCTGGTAACTTTTTATTAAATGCCACACATAAACTTTCGTTTGAGAAGTCGTTTGGAATTCTGGATAACGTCAGCTTCTTCAAGACAGCATTTACTTTTGCTTCTGACAGGGTAAGGAAAGATCATCTTACTCTGACTTGAGAATGAACTAATTTAAATCTGTGCTCAGCTTTGTGTGGCTGGTCTATTACTAGTCCACCCTCACTCCTATGGAGTAGCCGATCCAAAGTCCTAATTAAAACCCTGGAGGGTTTGCCAAGATCTCTGTCCTCGAGCGGGCTCTGAATTCCAATTTTTGTCCACTAGCCCATGAGACCACCAGGAGCTCTTTTGCCTTCTTGACCTTTCAGCCATCAATTTCTGCTCAATTTCTCAGCCTCTCTGCTGCTGCTCTGGAATTGGCAAATGCCTTAAAGGGAAAAAGCAGCCCTGAAAATCATTTCCTCTGTGTACTTCTCTTGTCTCCAACACCTTGGCCACTAAAGTTCTAGTTGATTTGGTAGACTTTTTAGAAAATAATATTTTGTTTAGCTGTTTTTAGTTCATGATTGCCAGAAATATACAGCCCCCCAAAATACTTCTAACATTTTTAACATCCTATACCAGCAGCAGCAGAAATTCGACAATTCCTGTAAAATACTAGATGTCTTAGGTTTACTAAGGTGGCATTCATAGCTTCCTGGGTGAGATGGCTCCTATTTGGCCAAGCACAATTCTCAGCAGCACAGGAAAGCTGTGAGCTATTAGCAGAAACCACTTATAGCAGCTGCCAGATTGCTGTATTAGGTGAAAAGGAGGTCTAGAAGGGCCTCAATGGCGTTGAGTACAACAGACAACCTGATCATTTCAGTAACACAGCTGCTATGGGGTATATGTGTCCTCCAAAATTCATATGTTGATATTTAATCCCAATGTGATAGTATTAAGAGGTAAGGCCTTCAGGAGGTGATGGGTGCTCTTAGAAAAAGTGGTATGGGGGAACTATTCCTCCTTTTTTGTCCTTCTGTCATGTGACGACACAGCATTCAAAGCATCATCCTGGAAACAGAGACAGAGCCCTCACTAGATACTGAATCTCCCAGTCCCTTGATCTCGGGCCTCCCTGCATCTGGAAATATGATAAATAAATTTCTCTTATTTATAAGTTACCCAGTCTGAAGTATTTTGTTATAGTAGCACAAACAGACAAAGATATCAGCTTTTTAGCTAGGTCTTCCTTATTCCTTTTCCTGTCCCATGGCTACCTTCTTTTTCTTTCTTTTTTTTTTTCTTTGAGATGGAGTCTTGCTCTTTCACCCAGGCTGGAGTGCAGGGGCATGATCTTGGCTCACTGCAACCTCTGCCTCCCTGGTTCAAGCAATTCTCCCGCTTCAGCCCCTTGAGTAGCTAGGATTACAGGTGCACGCCACCACGCCCAGCTAATTTTTTGTATTTTTAGTAGAGATGGGGTTTCACCATGTTGGCCAGGCTGATCTCAAACTCCTGACCTCAAGTGATCCACCCACCTCGGCCTCCCAAAGTACAGGGATTACAGGAATGAGCCACCACGCCCGGCCCACTAACTTCTTTTTCTAGCTTCTCAACAAGTAAGATTGAGTAAGTCTGAGAATGGGACCGTGTCCAGAATTTATTCCTTCCAGTGGGTTCTTGGTCTCACTGACTTCAAGAATGAAGCCACGGACCTCGCAGTGAGTATTACAGCTCTTAAAGGTGGCACGTCCAGAGTTGTTTGTTCCTCTCAGTGGGTTCGTGGTCTCACTGACTTCAAGAATTATGCCGCAGAGCTTCCTGTGAGTGTTACAGCTCATACAGGTAGTGCGGACCCAGTGAGCAGCAGCAAGATTTATTATGAAGAGTGAAAGAACAAAGCTTCCACAGCGTGGAAGGGGACCACAGCTGGTTGCCACTGTTGGCTGGGGGGTGGCCAGCTTTTATTCTCTTATTTGTCCCCACCCACATCCTGCTGATTGGTCCATTTTACAGAGCACTGATTGGTCCATTTTACAGAGCACTGATTGGTGCTTTTACAATCCTTTAGCTAGACACAGAGTGCTGATTGGTGCATTTTTACAGAGTGCTGATTGGTGCATTTACAACCCTTTAGCTAGACACAGAGTGCTGATTGGTACGTTTACAATCCTCTAGCTAGACAGAAAAGTTCTCCGAGTCCCCACTCAACCCGGGAAGTCCAGCTGGCTTCACCTCTCAATCTTCATTCTTGAAGTCAGCAAGACCAAGTACCCAACAGAAGGAATAAATTCTGGATACAGGACTATGGGGAAAGACCCCAACCCAAAACATACACAAACACATGCGTGTGTGCACACACACACACACACACACGCACAGCATCTCCAACACCATTCCCAGACTATGCACCTCACTTCCCTACCCCAGTAGAATATGCCATTCAGCCTGACTATTGAAACCATCTTGTACTGACCATCAGATCTCTTAGGCAGTGGACTATCAAGATACCTCTAAACTTGTCACCATGTCCAGTTAGCCCATGAGAAAACTTGCACCTCTGCCTCTTCAAAATCTGGATGTACACGACGCTCCCACTGTGGCCTTCTATCATTGGTCTACCTTTGGGGCTTCTCCACAAGCCTCTTGCTTTTAAGATTTTCCAAGCTACAGCCAGAGCTTGATCTCTAGGTCCAGACTCTAGAGGATGTAGTTTGACTTCTCCCTAGTCTCTCTGCCCTTGGCTCTGCTCCCATGGTGTTGCAAGAACAGATGGGATTCTATAGCTCAGCTAACAGTCAGCCAGGGTGAGATGTCAGGCTTCCTTTCCGACAAACACTGTACTTTCTCTCAAGTCCTTCTTACATGGCATAGAGTAGGAGGAAGCACTCCCTTGATCTTAACCCAGGAGGAGGGGAGGGGATACAAAATTCTGATTCATTTGACTGTGAAGAATGAAAAAACCTCACTACAATGGCTTGAAAAGAGGTTTGGTAGGTGAAGGACAGAGAGACATATTCTAACTCCTTTTGAATTAGTCCCTATTTTAAAAGTATTTCTATCTTAAACAATAATGGGCAAAGTATTACTATTCTTGTCCTTTATGCTTCCACCAGAACTCAGGAATTTTATACTTCTATCTAACACAAATTGCCATAAGATGCCATTAATTATTAATTACTTGATTCTGAAACATTATTTTTTTTAAAGCTAAATGTTTAACTTAATAGAATTTTTTCTCCAGAGAGGAAGATTTTCAAGTTTAGAAAGGACATGTAGAATATAGGCTATTACCACACAGTTGGCATTCCCCTCCTACTGAGTGACATAGAATCAGCATTAAGGTCTGACTTTTAAGATAATTTCATGTTAGCAGACCACACTGGACCAAGCTTTCTTCCTTCTGCTCTTTCATGGGCCATGAAATCAGAATATTTTAAGTCACTATCACTACATCTGAACTTCAGGAAGCCATGTACAATGTACGTCCTCTTAATTAATTCATTTCTAAGCATTTACTGAGTGTTTGACTCTGGGCTCAGTGCTGACTTACAAAGCCAAATAAGAGATGGGTCACTTCTCTCAAGGAGCTTACAGACTAATAAGGGAAACAGAAAAATAGATTATTAATATATGGCTGAACAATGATGGAGATACGTACAGAGTGCTATGGGAACCCAAAAGAGAGCAACCACCCTGTCTTGGGTGGTCAAAAGGTGCTTCCTTACACAAGTGATATTTGAGTTGTCTTAAAAGACACTCAAGAATCAGCAAAATGATCCTCAGTTTCCTATCTTGGGTAATTGAGTAGATGTTGGTGGCACCAATGAAGACAGAAAATGTGTGAGCAAGATTTAGAAGGAAAGATCATGAATTTAATCTTGAAATTCATGGGCTTGTGCTATTGGCCCAAAAAAGCAAAGATGGCTGGTAAACATTTGGATATATAAGAATAAAACTCAGGAGGTTTAGGCTAGAAATACAGGTTTAAAGTCATCAACATTTAGTAAGTATTGAAATAATGAGAGTGAATAAAATTACGAAGCGAGAAAATATGGTAGTTTTACATCATATGGTTCATAAGTGTTTTTGAGAATCTGATGAAGAGAATGTGCTCTCCAGAGGAGAGATCCGGACATGGTGGCTCACGCCTGTAATTCCAGCACTTTGGGAGGCCAAGGTAGTAGAATCACTTGAGGTCAGGAGTTTGAGACCAGCCTTGCCAACATGGTGAAACCCTATCACTACTAAAAATACAAAAATTAGCCGGGTGTGGTGGCAGGCGCCTGTAATCCCAGCTACTCAAGAGGCTGAGGCATGAGAATCGCTTGAACCTGGGAGGCAGAGTTTGCAGTGAGCAGAGGTTGCGCCACTGCACTCCAGCCTGGGCAACAGAGGGAGACTCAGTCTCAAAAATAATAATAATAAAATAATAATAGCTGACCGGGCGCGGTGGCTCACACCTGTAATCCCAGCACTTTGGGAGGCCAAGGCGGGCAGACGACTCGAGGTCAGGAGTTCAAGACCAACCTGGCCAACATGGTGAAACCCTGTCTCTACTAAAAATACAAAAAAAAAAAAAAAATTAACAGGGCATGGTGGCAGGTCCCTGTAATCCCAGCTACTCAAGATGCTGAGGCAGAAGAATCACTTGAACCCAGGAGATGGAGGTTGCAGTGAGCCAAGATCAGGTCACTGTACTCCAGTCTGGGCAACAGAGCAAAACTCTATGTCAAAAGAAAAAAAAGTACACAGAGAGATTTTTTTGCATATACTTACAATGAGTACATAGGTTCCCTAAAGCTCATCCATGTATTCCAGGTTAAGAAAATACAATATTTAAAAAGAAGGGAAATTAATGGATGAGCAAAACTTCTGAGCCACAATTGAAAGTATTGATGTCTGAGACAATATACAAGATAAAGTCATCCAAACAAAGGAGACTTGAAAAGGTTGGTTTTTCTAAACTACTTTGCTTTCTCATAACTATTTAACTACATACTACCTGCCTTTGGAACCAGCACAGTCTATAAAATGCTTCACCACAAATATCCAAAACCAGAGGCAATTTTGAAATATACATGTGAAATGAAGCTGGATCTATTCATATTACAGCCCCAGAGAATATATATCAAGCTAGAAGTAATGAGTTCCAGTTTGTAAGGATTTTTACAGCTCAAAAGAAATTGGCTTTTCCAAAGCTTTCCTTTTCTCTAGGTTGCCAGAGCACTGTGCTTATGCTTCTACTATAAAAGTATTTTCATTCCTTCTTGTTTATAAGTCAGCATTTCCCCTTCAAAATATTAGGATTCTTGTAGACAAGGACAGATTCTTGTTTATCTTTGCCCATAATGCTATTGCCTCCACTTCCCCAGCCCCTACACACCTAATACAGAGTCTTACACATACATTTGATAAATATTTGTAGAACTAACTTGAATTGTCTACCCAATCACATAATTTTGTACATTAGCAAATAAGAAATCAAAAGCGTGGAAGACAATGGAAGCCAGTGACTCCAGATGCCTCTTTTCAGATAGGGTCTGATGTATCTCATTTCTGCAGCAATTGACAAGAAGAAGTATCACAGTAAATAGTATTAATCAGTCCAGAGTTTGCACACCACACTTCCTGTGCTTATATTACACTATGGAATTAAAGAAAACAGGGGAAAAAACATGAAAGTTCTCAAGAACCAAAAGGATAGAAAACTCTATTCTCACACCATATAGAAAAATTACCTCCTAGACAAAAAGGAGATTATCATTTATGCAACACAAAGGACAAAACAGGTGTTAGTACAAGAATAGATCATTTCAGGGGTCATAAGCTGAATCCTTGCTCTACATAAATCAACACAAATCAAGAACACACATGCTGGAATTAAACCACAATTTGGCCTTGTTTGCTGTGTAACATTGTAACTAAAACTGGTACTATATGACATCTGTAAGCGTTTCATGTGAGCCTGAAAGGAGCTGCTTTCTGACCTTTGCAGATTTACAGTCCCACCTAGTATGAAACAGAACAGAATATGGTTGCTATTTTCAGAAAAATATTTGCTCTAGCCCCTTGTTGATGCCTTCATTACCGAACTCCAATAAATCTTCACTTGCTGTTTACTAACGAAGCACATTTTACTCCACAAAAGGCTAAATGTGTTGCAAATCAGACAAGGCACTTTTGGGGGGTTTGTGTTCTTTTGTTTTTTTGTTTTGGTCTGGTTTTATGGCTTGTCCATTTTAAGAAATCTAAAGGGCACTTAAACCCCAATGACTCACAATTCAAAGCATGAAATAAAAAGCAAATGGAGACCAATTTCAAACTAGCCTTGACTGAAAGTGAGCCTCTTGAAGTTACACAACCCAGGATAAGCTCTGGCCAGAACTGCGGGCTGCCCAAATTATTTGTCTTTCCTATGGGAGTAGAGGGTTTGTCCTTTTTCTGGGCTGTTACACAGAGGCTGGAGTAGCTTTGGGGAATATAAAGCATCATTTTGGCCACCAATCTTCCCCCTCACCCTACTGCCAAAAAAGTTCTAAACCAAGAAATCAGTTTGTCCTAGACAAAGAAGGCAGCATAATAAACTCAAGGAAGGAGAGAGTTGCTCTTTGTTAGGCTAGGTGTCTTATATTTTTATAGTGAGTCAAGTGCTTGATTCAGAAGATTTTGGAAGAGAATCAGGCAAAGGAGAGGAGAGAAAATGGCAAGACTAGAATAGTGACTGAGAAAGGAGGAAAAATAATAAATAGGTCTTGAATTGTGACTACTTAGCTCTGAAAATGGAAATTCGACAGTTGGGTTTCTTTCTATACATCCAGGACTTAACCTGGAATGTTTTCTCACTACCCCCCTACAATATCTGTCACATGACAAACTCATATCCATCCTTCAGGCCTCAGCTCATGTATCATTTCTTCTGTAAAGCTTCCATTATGCCATGGAAAGAACTCCCTTGTGTTGTCATCTCACTTAATTAGGCTCTTTCTTAGAGAATGCCTCTCCCACCACTCCGAGAGCACCTTGAGGGCTCTAGATTATACTCATCATTTTCTCCCCAGAACCTGTCATTATAGATGACCCAAAATTTTCTTAATAAATGCCTGTTGAATAAGTCTAAGTAGCTAAGAAGAAAAAAAAATTAAGTCTCCAGATACTTAAATTAAAAAGACATCTAATGGAGTTGCACTCACTGTATGTCATGAAGACCCAGTCTGAAATTAGGGAAGCACACCAGAACACAGCCATTATGAAATCAGCCTTTGATATCACAGCCCCTAAAAGGAGCGGGGACAATTCAGAGCATAATTTTGTAAGAAAAATGAAAAATAACAATCTATCCTTTTGGTTCATTTTCCAAAAGGATTTTAGCAATAAACACATTTTTTTCTTGAGAAAAAAATGAAAATATTTATTCTAAAATATCCCTATGTAATGTATAATGATATTCTGGGCAGAAATGTTCTACACCCACGTCAGTGTTACAAATCACATGGGTAAAGAACTGAGGAATCTTCTCCCACTCAGAAATTGCTCAGTTCTGTTTATGAGCAACCATTTAATGCTATTCTTAAAAAGACCAATTTAAAATGAATGCAGCATGGACTGCTGCACAGATTACCATGGACACTGTCCAAATGTTGCCTCATAGTATGATAGAACCTAAAGCTTATTGAAAAGGGTCTATTTCTTTTCAATAAACCCCTTTTCAAAACTACATTTAGGAATGTGCTGGGTTACTAAAATTACTCAACTGCTCTATAATTTGAATAACTTTCTCCAGAAGAGTCTCTCAATTCTCTGCAGGGCATCAAGAGGCCTATGATGATCTATATTATAAGCATTCTGAAGACAGACATTCACACACACAGACACACCCACATACACTCACATATATGCATGTCCACACCCATTATGCACAAACTCACACATGTTCACATACATGTTTGCCCATACATATTCTCTCTCTCTCTTCTCTCTCTCTCTCTCTCTCTCTCACACACACACACACACACACACACACACACACACAATTAACAAGCTGGGAGGGAGCTCAGTGAAGAGAGATCCTTTTCAGAATAGCTATTACCTGGTACTCACATGATGAAATGGGGGTACCTAGTAAGCTTCAGCTCAGTCACCAGTTGGATGCTGTGATCACTATCTAGTAGCAATCCAAGTCCTATAAATCGAAGTCTCGTTTGATACTAGCACATACTACCACACACATCCAAATGTCTGCTAAATACTAAGGATAACCGGCAGGCATTATCAAAAACAACCTTGATATTTTTAAATCTCAAAAAAGTATACTATCCTCACAACATTGGGACTGCTAAAAGCAGCACTTCGCAGGCCTTGAAGTTTCTCGGTATGGCTTCTCTAACTCCAGGGAGTAAATAAAAACTGTTTTTCCCATGGATTTCACCTCAGCTACAATTGAAACTCCACTGCATCCCCATGGCAAATGAATGAATGACTGGATGAATATGGCAAAACTCTCCAGTTCACATGAACTTTATCCAGGATGAGTCAATATGTGGATGTTTTCCATGACATGTGGTCTGCTCCTTTAGAGAAACCAAGGGGAAATTAGAAGCATGCCCAAGGAAATTTGGCCTTTCCCAGGTGTGTCCATGCTGAGAGATGCATTTATCTGCATCCTTCTCCTCCAGGTTCTTGACTTCATTGTGGAAGCTTCGTTCATTTAGAGGACACTGAAATCATGCATATTACTTTCCATACAAATTATCTTTGTTTCTTCCAACAGTGACATGGGAGAGAAATGACTCAACTTGTACCTATGAACAAAGAGAGCTGAGCAATTGTCCAATGACACTAATCAGAGCAATAGAAAATATGTATTGTTCATAGCCTAACTTTTTCCTTAGTTGAAATGTTTTGACCAGAAAATCAGATAATTATTTCAGATTTATACCTCATTTGTCTTATGTAAGCATCATTTCACTTATACTAAAGATAAGAGAGTTAATTCAAAGTTTTTGTCTAATCATTTGTACTAAATGAATGAAGTCCTAGACTAGATTTCCAACAAAGTTTGAATGAATAGATGCACAATTGTATTACCTAGAGGTTCTCCATAAGTTCACATGACACTCTTTAGCCAAGTTGAGACTGAGAGAGACTGAATGAATAGAGAAATACTTACAGTATTCAAACTAAGAATAAGATCAGATTTGGAAAAGTGACAATATACATTCTGCATCTATTATGTGTGTGTGTTACATGTACATATTACATATATACATGTATGTATAAAGATTAAAAGACACATACAAATCTATCTATACAGAGTATCACACCCCAATCATGCCTGCTATATTTTTAGTAGTTGTGGCATCTGCAAAGCTACAACAAAAATTCAAAAATTAAAAGAAACAAAAAGACAACAAATAGGTCTTTGAAATCCATGCCAAAGAAGAGCCCTTTTAGCTTGAACTAAGCCACTGTGTTCAATTTGTCTCTGCCCCAGACGAAACAGTTTCCATTTGGAATGCTACATGAAGATGTTTTGCTTTTGTGGAGATAATTGGCTCTTAGCAGTCATAGTAATTAACAGCATCAGGTAGCTCAGGCAGCATTTGGTTGCCCATTGCCTATTTATTTGTGAGCAAATGGGAGGGGGTACGGGTGATGGGAACAGATGGGGAAGAGACACAAGTGCTTCATTGGCACCTTGCACGGATGCCTCATGCTGACTTTCTCCCTCTGGCACCATCATTAGTGCCTCTGGCTTCAGAGCCAGGTCTGAAGAGCCTGTGGGCAAGTGCAGATGCCACCAGCTGTGCTGGCTGCTTTTCTCTATATCCTGCTCTTTGCCCTCCACTCATCTGGCATAAAGAGAGAATTTCTGTGCTGATAACTTCAATCTCTGCACACTAGCTGAGGAATTTTTTAAATAACAACCCAGTAGGGCTGTAGTTAGAGGTTAATTGGGCATAAAGACAAAATGTGAAAAGACCCAGCTGTTCCTCTCAGAGAGGATTCCAAAGAGTTATTATAACTGATTGTTATCTTTCAGTGACTTTCTAGTCTGGTGGCAGTACCAGGAACCAAGGTGGGATCAAAGTCATGGGGAAGGAATGTCAAGATGAGATGCCTGTGAAAAGGAGGGTGAAAGTGCAGGGGAGAAATCATAAAAAGTGACAAGTACAGAAAAGGAAATAAATACAAAGAGCCATAATAAAATTCTTTGGCTAAACGTAGGGTAAGTGACGTTTATTGAGCAATTACTATCTACCAGACACTATTGTAAGCAATTTGCAGGACACAACACTGTGAGCTTGGTATCAGAATTATCCTCATTTTACATATGAGAAAACATGGGCTTTAAAAATGGTTGGATGCCATTTAGCTGTTAAGTACCATACTGTGATTCAAACCCAAGAAGTCCCTTCTGAAGGCTCTCCTGGGAGTCCGGCAGCCTGGCATTCTGCTCTGGACCAGCTTTTGTGTAGTGGAATAATTTCCAGTGGGTCACTGAATTTCAGCATCTATCTCTATAGGTAAGAGCAGCCATTCCAAGTATGGTTGACCACCTCCTGCATTGGAATCACTGACAAACTTAGTAAAAGCATAGATTTCTGGGTCATTTCTAAGTCTAATAAATCAGAATCTTTATGGCAAGGTGCTCAAAACTGCATTTGTAATTCCTCTGAGAATTTTTAAGTTTGATAAAGTTTAAGGATTGTTCAACCAGATGACCTCAAAGTATCTTTTGAATCAAACATTGTAAGGCACTGGTGGTTGCTATGGCACCCAAGGAAACCATTGCATTCAAATTTTGCTTATTTAAAAGAACACTCAAAATAGTAGCTCTCATTCAGCAGTTTTATACAGTATAAAGTGTTTTTACATACAAGAGGTGATTTTGATGACTTTCCTTTATTTCCAAAATTCAAACCCATCTTCGAAGGTTTCTAAATATTGAGGAAATGAAACAACTCAGGTTTAGGACTATTCTAAAAATGTCCACAGCCATGGCAGTATATTTGGAATTAGACCACCTGGTACAGTTTTAAAGGAGGCAATACTCCTTTGGATGTATGAGCGCTTTTTAAAAAATAAATAAATAAAACTTGATTACCCTGATCACACCTCCCAAACAGTAAATTGTGTTCCATTGAGATATCTGAAATTACTTTTTACTTGCAAAAACAGTGATTTCCTGTAGCTCAACCAAAAATGTGTGCATATGTTTGTGAATGTGTATCTGTAGGGGCTGGATATAAGTCCTGTGACAACAGTATTTAAATATCAACTTGCTTGGTCCTTGTAATGCAATGCTGCCCTCTTAGTGCATTCTCAACAGATGTTAAGTGATGATATCAATGATGAAATTTCCCACTCAACTTCCCAGACTGTGTCCTAAATCCTTAGATCTTAATAAAAAGGTAAATCTTCACAACCGCAGTGGACCAATAAACAATCAAACGAAGAATCTACTAACTTATTTCTTCCCATCCTTTCCCAAACATAATCTAATACATGTGCCTCCAGCCCATAAGAGCCATGGCATTTTCCCCAATTACTCTGCATATGTGAATTTACTGTGTCTTTTGAAAGGCAGCTTATCATCCAATGGATTTTGTCGGCAGCCTATTTCTTCACACTATTCAGGCCATTTTCTTCCAACTAAATATTCAGTTGTTGTCACTAAAAATATATCAATAGGATAAAGAAATCTAAAAGTCAGAAATTAAGCAAAGTGACATAGATTTGCATGGATTGAATGCTTCAAGAAAAAATAAAAGCAACTGAGCTCACTCTGCTACATAAAATATTTGTGCCTTTTTCCCCCTTTGCATCTTCCTCCTTGGTGCCCAACTCTGGGTGCCAGTGGGACTATTTGACAGCAGTGAGCTCTAACTAAAGCCTCTAGTAGCTCTCATTCAACAGTAAAATTGTTGTCTTCCTCTGATCCTCAGATTATGGAGATGAGGAGATGAATGTACAGCACTAAGATTCCTTACCGAGATAGCTTTTCACTCTTTTCAGTAAGAAAAAGATCAAAAGGAAACTGGCTAATTAGCATACCAAAGGAGACAAAAACCCCTAGAGCTTTATCATTGTTGCAATCCAATAATAAACACCCGAGTACAAAAAAGATTATTTGATAATGACACACAGAATTGAAAGCCTTTGAAACAGCAGCTTCTAGAAAAAAAAATATTTTTGGAAGGGAAAATATCCGTAATTATACAGAATAATGGCTACACATTGGGGAGCGGCTCTTTAGTCCTGTGAGAGCTGCTTGCAGAACTACTTTGCCTAAGAACAGCAGTGTGGATTGCCTTTATCTGCAAAACTCAAAATGACTACAAAAGGTTTCAAATCCCTTCCCCAGTAAACATTCTACTCTTTCATATTCCCAAAAATTAAACACAGAATTTGTGTCTTAAAAATAAGCATCCTCTGTTCCCAGACCAGCACCCAGCCAAAGGCTTGTGCTCAAAACCACAGAAATTTGCAACTCTTTGAGACTAATTATCCTCTCTACAGCCTTTTCTGGTTTAGAAACTCTGGTACTCTCTGCAAATATGGACTTTTTTCAAGGGAGGAGAACAAAGCAACTGTTTAATTATAAACATGTTACTCTAGGACATGTGCATAGGAATCCCCCAGGCCTATAGAGAAACAGCCTTAAAAGAAATGCAGACCCAATGATATGGTTTGGCTGTGTCCCCACCCAAATATCAACTTGAATTGTATCTCCCAGAATTCCCACATGTTGTAGGAAGAACCCAAGGGGAGGTAACTGAATCATGAGGGTTGGTCTTTCCCGTGCTATTCTCGTGATAGTGAATAAGTCTCACAAGATCTGATGGGTTTATCAGGAGTTTCTGCTTTTGCTTCTTCCTCATTTTTCTCTTGCCACTGCCATTTAAGAAGTGCCTTTTTTCTCTCGCCATGATTCTGAGGCCTCCCCAGCCACATGGAAATGGCTTTTTGTTCCCAGTTTCAGGTATGTCTTTATCAACAGTGTGAAAACAATCTAATACAGTAAATTGGTACCAGAATTGGGATGTTGCTGAAAAGATACCCGAAAATGTGGAAATGACTTTGGAACTGGGTAATAGGCAGAGGTTGAAACAGTTTGAAAGGCTCAGAAGAAGACATGAAAATGTGGGAAAGTTTGGAACATCCTAGAGATTTGTCGAATGGTTTTGACAAACATGCTGATAGTGATATGAACAATAAGGTCCAGGCTGAGGTGGTCTCAGATGGAGATGAGGAACTTTTTGGGAACTGGAATAAAGGTGACTCTTTTTATGTTTTAGCAAAGGGAATGGTGGCATTTTCCCCCTGCCCTAGAGATCTGTGGGACTTTGAACTTCAGAAAGATGATTTAGGGTCTCTGGCAGAAGAAATTTCCAAGTAGCAAAGCATTCAAGAGATGACTTGGGTGCTGTTAAAGGCATTTGGTTTTATAAGGGAAGCAGAGCATAAAAAATTTGGAAAATTTGCAGCTGACAATGCAATAGAAAAGAAAAACCCATTTTCTGGGGAGAAATTAAAGCTGGCTACAGAAATTTGTATAAGGAACCTAATGTTAATCCCCAAGACCATGGGAAAAACGTCTCCAGGCCATGTGGGAGACCTTCACGGCAGCCCCTCCCATCACAGGCCCAGGGGCCTAGAATGAAAAAGTGGTTTCCTGGGCCAGGCCCAGGGTCCCCATGCTGTGTGCAGCCTAGGGACCTTGGTGTCCTGTGTCCCCCCGACTCCAGCCATGGCTGAAAGGGGCCAATGTAGAGCTTGGGCTGTGGCTTCAGAGGGTGGAATCCCCAAGCCTTGGCGGCTTCCACGTGGTATTGAGCCTACAGGTGCACGGAAGTCAAGAATTGAGGTTTGGGAGCCCCCACACAGAGTCCCCACTGGGGTGCTGCCTAGTGGAGCTGTGAGAAGAGGGCCACTGTCCTCCAGACCCCAGAATGGTAGATCCACTGATAACTTGCATCATGCACCTGGAAAAGCCTCAGACACTCAATGCCAGCCAGTGAAGGCAGCCAGGAGGGAGGCTGTACCCTGCAAACCACTGGGGCAGAGCTGCCCAAGACCATGGGAACCTACCTCTTGCATCAGCATGACCTGGTTGTGAGACCTGGAGTCAAAGGAGATCATTTTGGAGCTTTAAAATTTGACTGCCCCGCTGGATTTTGGACTTGCATGTGGCCTGTAGCCCCTTTGTTTTGGCTAGTTTCTCTCATTTGAAAGGGCTGTATTCACCCAATACCTGTACCTCTATTGTATCTAGGAACTAACTAGCTTGCTTTTGATTTTACAGGCTCATAGGTGGAAGGGACTTCCCTTGTCTCAGATGAGACTTTGGACTATGGACTTTTGGGTTAATGCTGAAATGAATTAAGACTTTGGGGAACTGTGGGGAAGGCATGATTAGTTTTGAAATGTGAGAACATGAGATTTGGAGGGGCCAGGGATGGAATGATATGGTTTGACTGTGCCCCACCCAAATCTCAACTTGAATTGTATCTCCCAAAATTCCCACATGTTGTGGGAGGGGCCCAGGAGGAGGTAATTGAATCATGGGGGCCAGTCTTTCCCATGCTACTCTTGTGATAGTGATTAAGTCTCGTGAGATCTGTTGGGTTTATCAGGGGTTTCTGCCTTTGCTTCTTCATCATTTTTCTCTTTCTACCACTGTGTAAGAAGTGCGTTTCACCTTTCGCCATGACTCTGAGGCCTCCCCAACAATGTAGAACTGTAAGTCCAATTAACCTTCTTTTTGTTCCCAGTTTTGGGTATTGTTTATCAGTAGCATGAAAATGAACTAATACACCCTTACTTTTTGGGTTAATATTAATATTGTGGTGTTCATCTTCAAACATTGAGGGGACAATAATGACCAACCATCAGAATGGATTTTCCAGTAGTCACAGTGAGTTTGACTAAGTTGTGAACCCTCCTGTCTCTTCCTCTGAGACATATGTAGACGACAATGGTCAACATGGGGCCATAGGTAACACTGGGCAGGTGATCAAGCCTTGCTTCCCCCTATAAAGCTGACCCTCATCTAAATCAACTCCAGGATCTCACTAGGACAGGAGATGATGAAACTCTGAATTGACAGGTAGGGGGTGTTGCTAACAGAGAATTTCTACATGGAAGAACAGGGATTGCCCCTCAGCCAAGTTCCAGTTTAAAATGCCTACTGGGGCCGGGCGTGGTGGCTCATGCCTGTAATCACAGCACTTTCGGAGGCTGAGGTGGGCGGATTACTTGAGGTCAGAGGTTCATGACCAGCCTGTCCAACATGGTGAAACCCCATCTCTACTAAAAATACAAAAAGTAGCCAGGCATGGTGGCAGGCACCTGTAATCCCAGCTACTCAGAGGCAGGAGAATCACTTGAACCCAGGAGGCAGATGTTGCAGTGAGCTGAGATTGCACCACTGCACTCCAGCCTGGGTGACAGAGTGAGACTCTGCCTCAAAACAATTAATTAATTAAAAATAAACAAATAAATAAAATGCTTACTGGCCACAGGAAAGGTATCATTTTGCATGGAGATCAGCCAGGTGATTATAATGGACTTGCCAGAGGACCCAGGCTCTAAGTCCTTTGCATTAAAAAGCTCAGAGGTCCAAGTTATTAGTAATATAATATTCTATCCTAATCAAACAAATCATTGTTAAAGGGTCAAATGGTAATGTATGTCTTTACAAATCTGAATTTAAATGAATAATTCCTCTCCTATTTCATAGATTTTTTTTTAACAATAAGTGGATGAGAAGTATGTCTTTGACTAGACAGCAAGTGGACTACCTTTCTCTCTAGGACTTAGTTCCTTTTAGATTAGATAAGATCATTTAGGATCTTATTTTGTTAGTTTCATACAGAATTTTGTCATTGTTGTTCCTCTTCATAAATCGTCCATTTGCAATGAAACAAGCCCCAAATCAGAAATTTACTTAGAAAATGTGCCTACAGGAGTAAAATAAATGTCATTTACCTACCATTCCAAAGTATTAATTAGACTTAGCTATTTTCCAGCTAAGTACTAGAGGAGCCCATGGTGATTAGCTGCACTAATTGGAATTTCAAGTGGTGCTGATAACCACACAAAGATAATAGGATTATACCTTTCCTCCCTGAAAAAAAGAAGTAGCTTTGTCATAACTATTTAAATGATGGTTTTAAGTTGTTTCACACCTAACTACACCCAAAAAAAGGGAACATTTTTAGATTCTATTTTTATTTCTATAAGAAAGAAAAAGAAAATTCTTCCACGTAGCAGTAAATGTACAAAGGAGTGTCCCTCCCTGTCTGGGTTTCAACTTGCTCTCAAAGAAGCACAGAAAAGCAATTTTACTTGCCCACCAATGGGAACTCAAGCTGAGTCAGAAAGTCAGAGAGACCTGCTCTTCCCTACAGGAACATATTTTTGTTTTGGTTTGCAGAAACTTTCTCAGAAATTATGAACATCTTCTTCCCCAGGATGGTCAGAACTGTAAATATAATTCATCTTTGGGAAGGCTGGGCAGATGTTACTATCTGCATTTTATATTTTAAGATAAACTATCATTGAAGACTGCGGGCGGTGGTTCACTCCTGTAATTCACGCGCTTTGGGAGGCCAAAACAGGATCTGGATCGCTTGAGCCCAGGAGTTTGAGACCAGTCTGGGCAACATAGTGAAACTTCGGTTTTACAAAAAATAAAATTTTTTTAAAAATTAGCCAGGTGTGGTGGCACATGCCTGTAGTCCTAGCTACTCAAAGACTGAGGTAGGAAGATTGCTTTAGCACAGGACGTCGAGGTGGTAGTGAACCGTGATTGTGCCACTGCACCCCAGCCTGGGTAAGAGAGCAAGACCCTGTCTGTCTCAAAACAACAACAAAAAACAAATAAACTATCATTGAAGAGATTAAGTGAGCTTTTCCCATTCTTCTCTTCAGTTGAGAACATTCCGCATTTATAGAAATGTATTTGTTTCCAAACCCAATAGGTCCCACAAGCAGCAAGAGGCAGAGTCTGGCTGCAGCACCTTCAGGCCACCTCCTCCCTGGGAGCAGGCTCCGGGGCATCCCCCTCAGCCCAGCTGTCTTCCTTGTGTCCTGACACCTCACTTAATCCTCACAGATAAAAATCCCAGGCCGGGCGTGGTGGCTCACGCCTGTAATCCCAGCTCTTTAGGAGACCGAGGTGGGCAGATCACGAGGTCAAGAGATCAAGACCATCCTGGTCAACATGGTGAAACCTAGTCTCTACTAAAAATACAAAAAATTAGCTGGGCATGGTGGTGCACACCTGTAGTCCCAGCTGCTGGGGAGGCTGACACAGGAGAATCACTTGAACCCAGGAGGCGGAAGTTGCAGTGAGCTGAGATCCTGCCTCTGCACTCCCACCTGGGCGGCAGAGCGAGACTCTGTCTCAAAAAAAAAAAAATAAAAAATAAAAAATAAAATACCCAATGCAGGTAAAGAGCTGAAAACCCTGCCAGAGGGTCATACTCCCTGTCTTGTGAACAAGAGGTGGGGTCAGAAATCTTTTTCTTCAGATCTTAAATACACAGAAGAGATAACATAGATTTATTTCAAGTAAATATGAAAAGCAAATGCTGGTCACAAAGTTATTTACACTTGCTGTCAAAGTTCTGGTGGCCACAAAGTACAGATTTTACTATGTGGCTAATTAGGTTCCTTCGGATCCTTGAGGAGCCATAAGATGTTTTCTTAAGTAAGGGTGTAAGGCCAGACCTACATTGCAAACCTCTTTGGCCTGAAAATAAATTGGAGAAATTTAATTGCACAGCCACTGGTTCTATCCACACTTGAAAGCATGCCTACTCCAGCACAAGGGCCTGGTCACATGGAGAATCCCAGGAGGAGAGACAGAAGCCACATGGAGTTGCCATGGCAACTTAAGGAGGCCTGAAAGGCCAGTTTACCCCTACATATCTTCCTCACATGCCCAGTCATAGTTTTAGACATTCTTTAGGTTCGCATGTTTCATCTCCAGAAGGAAAAATATCTGTCTAAATGTTACCATTTTATCAGAGAAAGCAATGATGACCCAATATCACATTACTGGAAAAAAAAAAAAAAAAGCTTGGGAAAATTTAGTCAAGACCAAGGCCCTGGGGAAATCAAAGAAGAAGGTAGAGATATATATGAATTTGTGTAAAGAAAAGCAGGAAAACTATGGATAGATTCTGAGGCCCGTTCTGGAAGAAATCAAGCAAAGGACAAAGGCTTCCTAAGAAAAACATAAAAACAGTAGACCTCAGTGACTAGATTTCCAAAAGTGGAGAAATTTTTGCCAACAGGTGAAGTGAGGTAAGCCAAAGACAAGTTTTGTTTACTTTGAAATTTTCCCTTGGGTTATCCAATAACCAAAATGGGTCTTCTGGTTAATATATTTTTTAGGATAAATGACAAGTAAGTTTCTCACTAGACAGTAAGTATCATGCAAGAAAAAAATGTATTTACTTCTGCACCCTAAAGCCAAATACTATGTACCTGGATAAAAGGAAGGAAAGAAGGAAGGAAGGAAGGAAGGAAGGAAGGAAAGAAGGAAGGAAAGAAGGTGGGAGGGAGGGAGGGGGAAAGACAGAAGAGAGAGAGGGAGGGACAGAGGGAGGGAGGGAGGAAAATGAAGGAAGGGAGGGAGGGAGGGAGGAAGGAAGGAAGGAAGAAGGGAAGGAGAAAGAAAGAAGAGGAAGGAAGGGCAGGGAGGAAGGAAGGGAAAGAAAGACAGGCAATTGTTGATTGCAGTCTTTCTAAGAAAACTGAATCTTAGGCAATTGAGAAATTTTAATAACTGCAATTATGACTTTACAGTGCTGAAAATGATGATCCAGAAGATATAGGGGACCAAATTAAATGTGTACTTATTCCCCTAAGGATATAACTTAAAAGAGATTTTTGTTTGAGTTTTTGTATTAGTGAAAAATGGAAGGGCAGTGATAAAATAGCTATCAGACACTGGAGAAAAGAAAACTTGAATCATGTACTGGCAGAACAATTGGTAAAACAGTCCCTGAAGTAAACTGGAAGTTAGAAATTGATACCCAAAGTGGAGTACTCCTACAACAAAAAGCTAAAACATGTGGGATTTGGAATTGTGCAATAGGTGGAGACCTGATAAATCTCAAGAAGACACTTAATGTTAGTTAAAAGAGTGGAGAGGAAATTGCTTTCTGGAAGCTGGAGAAAAGAAAACCCAAGTTATGGATGGGTAGATTCATTAGCAAAACTGTCACCAACAGTAATGTGCAAAATAGAAGATACCTAATTAACTTGTGGATCCAGCTATGAAGATATCCACATGGGATGTTTAAAGTAGCACCTTGCATCTTTTAGTTGCCTAAGTTAAGTTATGGGAAGTGTAAGATGAACTAAAGAATTAGCTATTCTGTTTTCAAGCAGAATTTGAAGAAAATGCAGAGGCTTTGGGGTTCAAAAATAAATTCTCATCCCCAGTGTTCCTTGGAAAAATATTCTCAAAGTAAAATCTGCCTCATATCAAATCCAGAACAATACCAATAAAATAGGGACTCAAAGTAAAGATGAAATCAAGGATACTGTTTGTGAGATCTCAGAAAGATTTAGGGCTCTGACCCATAAATTCCCTTGGATAGAAAAAGGGGCTTCTAGGAATCCTCACAAATTGCCTCAAACTCTCTCACCAAAAAAAAAGAAAAAGAAAAAGAAAAAAAAGAAAGAAAGAAAAGAGAAGAAATAAAGACCTTCTAAAAATAGTAAAGGTATTATCCCATAGCACCCTGACTTGCAGGCAAAATTAGGAAGGGATCAGTTTTAAAGAGCTTTGTGGGTATAACTTTTGTCTAATGAAGTTAACCCCAATAAGATACATAAGAAACCCACAAAGTTTTAAAGAGAAATGTACTAGCACAAACATTGCCAGATTGAACTAAAAGAGACAGAAGCATTTCAAAATAAAAAGAAGCCTTTGTGCTCTCAACCTTCTATGAGCAAGATGAAGACTGAAAGCCACTCAGCTGTAAGCATGAGCCATGGAGAATCACTTCCAGATATCAGAACTAGGCCCTAAGATCTGAAAATATGTACCTAGCTAGATTGCAGGTTGCTTAAGATTGGTGACTGCTATATTTTTCACATTTCCCCCTTTTTGAATGGAACTTTTATTGCCATTTTTCAGTCCTTGCTTCACCATTATATGTTGATGGTTATGGGCATGAGGCAGAATATAACTTATCTCTTCATCTCTTCAGTTCACAGGTATTCAAATCAAAAGTGATTATACCTAAGAAGCCTCATCTTTCACCTGGGCCTGATTTAGATGATGAGATTATAGACTTCAAGTCTAAATCTCATGCTGTAACAGAATGAGATTACGGGGTCTCAGCAAAAGCAGAGGGTATTGCAGGAGGAATGAGAATTATTAGAGGCCAGATTGTTGACAGTGATAAACAGATATTTTGGTAGCTCTCAATGAACAATTTCTCTTATCATGCCCTTTTGTAGTTCTCTGCCAGGTTGACTCTAGGGTTGACCATGTGACTACCCTTAGTCTATGGGACATTAGTAAGTGTGATGCAAGCAAAGGATTGATAGGCACCTGAGCGTATTTTCCTGGAATGCTCCATCTTGAAACCCAGCTGCAATACTGTGAGGAACCCCAAGCTAGCCATTTGGAGTAGACACATGGAGATAGAGATGCTCAGATAGTCCCCATAATTTAGACATTCAACTGAGTCAATAGTCATGTGAATAAAAAAGACATTCTGGACATTCCAGCCCAACAGATATGGAGCACAGATGAGGTTTTCCCACCAAGCTTTACCCAAATCACAGAATTCTGAGCAAATATACAATTACTGTTGTTTTAAACCACTAAGTTTTGGGGTGGTTTATTCTACAGCAATAGATAACTGAAATAGAGTGTGTGTTTCCATTTTTAAGATTTTTTCTTTTCTTAAATATTTTGTGTGAATTTATTTTCCCATGACTAATTTTCTAATAGAAGACTAAGATTTTTAGAACATACTGGCACTGAAATCACAAGAAAGTTATTTTGTGCCATATTATCCTGTTCTACTTTCTTTATGGCATTTATAATTGTATGCAAATATCTCATTTATTTGGCCACTCCTTTTTTCAATCCTTGTTCGACACAGGAATGTAGCCTCTAGTGTGTCTTTTTCACTGTTGGATCCCAGCATCTACAATACTGCCTGGTACATAGTAAGGGCTCAGTAAATACTGTACACAACACTAATATAGGATACTTTTTTTTAGGGAAAAAGAAAAGGTCCCTGAGATTGACATTTCACATTTCTGGCTTGCTTAATGCTAAGATGAAATTGTCCAGGGTACTTTGCTTCCACATGGAGGACTAACAGTTTAAGGAACTGCCTGGACTTGTACAAGATTTTTGCCTCAGCAAAAAATAAACTTTGTTGTATTAAATCACTGAGAATTTGGAGTAATTTGATCCTGCAGTACAACCTAACTTATCCTGACCAATATAGTGCTTAACAGTGAGTTTATATACTTTTTGAACTCTGGCCTATAAAGTCTGGACAGCCATTTATGGATTCAATGATAATTTATTGAATACTGATCATGTTCAAGGTACTGTGCTAGGTCAAGAAATAGAAACAAAGATGGATTAGATACTGCTTTCAAGAAGTTTATAGTTTGATAAGAGAAATAAATTATGCACATAATAAACTGCAGTACAAGGTAGAAAATTATGAGTGTCATAGATAGGTACAAGTAAAATGCTATAGGAATTTATCTGAGATGGATATGAAAAGGTGCCTTAGCTCAGACCCTTATAGGTATGACAATTTATGAAAGTGAGAAGAACGACTTCCTGTTTATATATGCCATAGTGCAAAAAGTCTAGCTGTTAGGCTTTCTTTTTCCCCACATTTTCATTTCTCCGTGCACCCTCACTCTAGGCTGTTATGGGTCAAATTATGTTCCCCACAAATTTACATGTTGAAGTCCTAACCCCAAGTACTTCAGAATGTGACCTTATTTAGAGAAAGAGACTTACAAAGGTAATTAAGTTGAAATGAGATTATTAGAGTTTGCCTTAATCTGACATGACTGGTGTCCTGATAAAAGGGGAAATCCAGAGGCAGACATACACACAGAAAAAACAGCAAGTGAACATCAACGCAGAGATCAAGGTGATATGTCTACAAGCCAAGAAACAGCAAAGATTACCAGCAAACCACCAGAAGTTAGGGGAGAGTCATGGAACAGATTCTTCCTCACGTCTTAAGAAAAAAACAACCCTGCCAACACCCTGATCTTGGACTGCTGGCCTCCAGAACTGTGAGACAATAAATTTCTGTTGTTGAAGCCACCTAGTTTGTGGTACTTTGTTACAGAAACATTAGCAAACCAACACAAGCCTTAAAAAGATGTATAAGACAGGGAAAGGAATAAGAGCCTGTGACTAGCCAGCTCTATCTTCCAGCTGCCCATTATCTAGTTCTCTTTCCTCTTCCAGACAACAAACGGGTTCATTAGAAAATGGTGGAAAGTAACCAAAAATTTCTGACTATTGTCACCTGAGGTGGAAGAAAGAAAGAAAGAAACAACCTGGGAGAGGGGGTGGTCATTAGTTGGTTTTTCAGAACATTTGATTAGACTCCTGGAAAGAGGGCAGAGAGGAATTGTGTGTGTGTGTTGGGGGTGGGGGGTCGTGGAGGTTATTCTCCCTGTTTGCCTTCTTTCCTTCTTTGGTGAATGTCTTTTAAACATGATTTTGATTTTTTTTTCCCACGAGATCCAGTATAACCGAAATTTGAAATTTTAAAATGCTTTAAAACCTTTCAATGTTTGTGTTTGAAATTTTCTTGAGTTTATGTGGGTGGGTATAGAATGATTTGCTTCATATTAGTGCAATGAGTTTCTAACTCATTGACTTTCTGAGCCTTGCACACACCAACATAGAGCATTCCCTTTGGATATATTTTTCACTTTTGGTCTCTCATGTTCTTTTCTGTGTATCAGATGTGAAATGAAGTAATGGCACTAGCTTTTAATATGGTTTTCACAAGTGGTTCTGAAAGCAATTCCAGATGACAAGAACCAAAATATTTGGAGTGATGACAGATCTCTGACAGTGTAGACTCTATAGTCTCCCCGGTAACCACTTTAAAATGCAAATATTTTTAGTTTATCTAAGTTCTGTTATTTTTAAATCTCACTAGTTTGTAGTCCTAGCTAAGATTCTTTGGGGTTTTTTCTGTTGTTGTTGGATTTTTTTTGTTTGTTTTGAGACAGGGTCTCGCTTCATCACCCAGGTTGGAGTGCAGTGATGAGATCACAGCTCACCGCAGCCTCGATTTCCCAGGGGCTCAGGTGATCCTCCCACTACAGCCTCCCCAGTACCTGGGACTACAGGTGCGTGCCACCATGCCTGGCCCCAGATAAGATTCTAAATATACATTTTGCTTCTTCTTAAGGCAAGCCAGCCATTGCCAACATAGAGTAACAAAATGCACATTGCTTTGCTAGGGACCTTACAGAGTAGATAAATGACACAATGTCTTCCCTCTAGGGAGGATAAAAAGAAGAATGAAAGATGTGTTTTTTCCATAAATGCATATATTAACATTTGACTTCACAAAAAGTGCTCATGTAAAGAACAATACTTTCCCTTGAAGTTAAGCAATTTTATGATGGATCTAACAGTACAGGGAAAAAGGAAAAAGGTCTTGGGGCTAATAATAATAATTAGCACTTATGTTGGTACTTTCTGTGTTCAAAGCATTTTGTGGAAGATTAACTCGTTATTCTTCCCAGCGTTCTTGTCAAGTTTATAAAGCTTTAGACTGTTCTGATGTTCTCTCCAGTACAATTCCATATAATATGGGAACATTCATTTGATTTTTACATATAAATACTACTGGAGTTCTGATTATCCCACACTGTGTCTGATACCCAGTAAACTCACAAACTTTGGTGGAAAGAATGGATGGTACTTCCTGGATCCTTATTTCAAAGATCCATTCAAAATTCAAGAGTCTGACCAAAGAATGGATTATCACTTTAAGCATCCAACTATATTTTATCAAAATGGTCTCATTTACATTTTTCTTCATTTAAATCATGAGTTCCTCAAGGACAGGAACTGTGTGTTTTTCATGCTTGTTCCAAGGATCACCTAGGCGTGTGTTGGCTCAGAATGATGCTTAGTAAGCCTGTGTTGAACAATAAAAATGAATTCTTTATTGATAAGTTCTTATTAAATTGTGAAGAATAAATAGCATGTGGTATCTGTCCTGCCCTCTAGGAATAAGTATGAAAGAGGAAGCAGGACTTATATACAGAAAGCAACTGGACACAAAATAGAAAAATACAAAATACAACCAAGTGCTACAATGTGTGGTTCGAGAAATGAGTGCTAAGGAAAAATTACACTTGTTTTATTTGGTTTTTGACTTCTCAGCCCATTAGCTCCACCTCCTTCCTTTGGGTATATGTGTATACATACAGAAAGAGTGAGACAGCTTTTGGCCTGCAATAAAATGTAACAGCCTGTAAAAGTATTATATTTTCTACTCTGTTTAATATAGAAAGTTCATTCAGTTGGAAATTATATACAGATTTTTAAGTTTCTTTCTGTACAAAACAACAACAAAACTCCACACACAGAAACACACGCACAAATACACTGAACTTTAATGGTGATCTTTATTCAAATTACAGTTTCTGTGCACACCTGTAATCCCAGCTACTCCAGAAGTTGATGGGAGTATCCCTTGAGCCCAGGAGTTCAAGTCCAGCCTGGGCAACATAGTGAAATCCCACCTCTCAATCTTTTAAAAAGTTAAATTACAACTTCCCATATTATAAAAAAGTACTGCAGCTCCAAGCTTGAATGGAAATTCATTAGATTTTTATGAATTTGAAGAAAGTTTATTTCTGAAAATAAATTTTGTTGAATTTCTTCTTAAGGTGGAAATTTGTTTTTCATTCCTTTTCTTTGCATGTGAGTTTTGTATCAGTTGTGGAACTCTATAGCTCCACTACATATTTGGGTATTTGAATATTTGAATCTGTTGTGCTTTTTCCAGGAAATTCTGAATTTTAGGATAGTCTACAGGTACCATAAATTGAGAAGTCCAAACAATTCATTATCTTCCTTGAAGCCCAAACCTGCCATTTTTCTCAGATAGGAAAGCCACCAAACACAAGGAGCATGCCTGCCACTTCCCTCTGGCCCGTCTCTGGCTCATCCGCCACAGAGACCTATTTATTACATCCCCTGAGGATTCCTCTAATTCCCCCTCCTTTCCATCCCCACTCTTTCAGCCACGCTTCAGGACCATGGTCTGTGCATCGCTTAGTCTCACCCTAATTTATCCGCAGCTCCACCCACTCCAACCTCCTCTCCCCTCTCTAAGACAACCTTTACTTCCCCGCCTATGCCTGTTCCAATTTACTGTCTCTGAACCCCACATATGCCCTTTTCTGCCCTACATTATGATAACTGGAGCTGGACCTAATTTCTTTCGTTAGCAGCCACGATGTTAGACCTTGTCAGTAGAGGGCGCTAGAGGGACACTGCACAAGGAAGGGGCTTTTCTGGTTCCAGCTCTGTTCTTAGAAAACACTGAGCTGCTTCCTTGCCAACCAGCAGCTCCCTTGGTAGGGGCATGCAGAAGACCTGATGACACAAACCCTCCAAAGAGTTTCACCCTCACCATAACAGGTGGCTTCCTGCTCGGCAGCCCATCCTGCATCACTTCAGTGGACTTCTCTGACATCTACTAGACCACATTAAATGAATCACAGCCTTGAAACTGAACTGGAAGGACTTCCTTCAAGGTTATACCTTCTTTGAATACTGTCTTTCAGCCCTATGCCTAGTGACTGCTCCCTGCGTCTTACCCCAGTTTTCTTGAGAATTCCCTTTATACTTCTTAGTAGATAATACCCTTTAATTAGTCCTTATTTTTATGTGGTATTAAGTTTTCCCTGTCCAAACTATTAGTCATGTCTCACTTAATGATGGGGATATGTTCTGAGAAATGTGTTGTTAGGCAATTTCATCATTGTGTGAACATCATGGCATGTACTTACACAAACCTAGATGATAGTATAGCCTATTACAACCCTAGGCCATATGGCATAGTCTATTGCTTCTAGGCTACAAACCTGTACAGAATGCTACTGTACTGAACGTGGTAGGTAATTGTAACACAATGGTATTTGTATATCCAAACATATCTAAACCTAGAAAAGGTACAGTAAAAACAGTGTTGTAATCTATGGGACCACCATCATATAGACAGTCTGTGTTGGACAGAAATGTCATTATGTGGCTCATGACTATACTATTGTGATTTCTGTCTCCTGACCAAACCCTGACTGCTTTACCACTTTTGTTCTTTCTTTCTTTTCTTTCTTTTTTTTTTTTCTTTTTTACAGAGTCTCACTCTGTTGCCCAGGCTGGAGTGCAGTGGTGTGATCTCGGCTCACTGCAACCTCCGCCTCCTGGGTTCAAGTGATTCTCCTGCCTCAGCCTCCTGAGTAACTGGGATTACAGGAGCCCACCACCATGCCCAGCTAATTTTTGTATTTTTAGTAGAGACAGGGTTTCACCATGTTAGGCAGGCTGGCCTCGAACTCTTGACCTCAGGTGATCTGCCCATCTCAAAAGTCTAGTTGGGAATGGTAATCACACAGTTTGGCTATCTCCTCAGGTCAGATTACTCAAATAAGGATTAAACTGCTGCTTATTTTTATGCTTGGCAGCATGGTACCTAGCCACGTGGTACCAAGAGTGACTCAGACATGCCTTACCCTCTCTCTGTTACACAGCTCACCTCCAGCTAGAGCTGTTGAACTGTAACACAGAAGCACCCATTTCTCTGCTCACAAAGTGTCATGGTACCCAGGGGCAAAACTAACTCAGACACAATAGTACTCAAGTGTTCTCCATCATTCCAGCTCAATCCAAAGACCCTCAACACAGTCCCTGAAATGAGAGATGAAGTGCACTGAGAGAATTCAAGGCATGTTTGAGACAAACTTTTCTCCTTGCTTAAGTCTTCTCGGCAATGGTTGGCTCTACCATTTTAAAAGGCCTGCAATTGTGTGCAATGAAAGTAGTTCCAGGCTGCTGTACCTTGCTCCCTTTCCCACAGACATCACCAGAAGCCCATTTCATCACATTCTTAACAGCACTCTTCAGATTTATCTGTCAGGGCAAAGGATCCAGATTAAAAATGAAACCACCATTTCACTTGCTTGACAAGGGGAGACCCAGTCTGCCAAATTTCCGTCCCTATCACTGGAGAACAGGACTTTAGGAAATAAATAATAAATGCTTTCTGACCTAGGGCCACCTAGCCTGGAATACTTAGGGGCGTCTTATCTTAGTGCAACAATTATTCCAGTTAATAGGTTAAGGGATATATATAAGATTACCCGTAATCCTTTCACACTGTTGTTCAGGGCTTATTTGAGATGCAGGGCACACATATTTAAGGATTAGCTCCTTCTCTCCCTACTCATACCCTTAGAGTGATATTACTTCCTGCTATCTTCTCTTGTGGAATAGAAATGAAGAATAGTTACACTAGGGGAGTTATTACAATCAGGCTCTTTTATATCTTTAAGGCAATTACAGGCAAAGACAAGAGTGCCTAATGCACAGCATTTCCAGAATTTGTAATTTTGGCATCTCATCTTGCCAAGCCTTGATAACATCCAGATGTTGCCCTATTGAAAGGTGTTAAATAGAATAAACCTCAAGCCAAGAGTACTTCCATGTTATATTTTGGAGACTTCCAAAATGTAAAACATTTTCTCTTTGAAATATCAGAACTTCGGTAGTGTAAGCAATAATGTTCTAGTCTGCATAATGTTTTAGTGTCTAATAATAACAATAACAGCAGTAACACTTTGTTTCTCCATTTAAAAAGACTTATATAGTGTTGACTATGTGCTTTTCAAATATTAACTTATTTAATTCTCTGTGTGCTCTCTCCTGGTACAACAATCTGCTCCACAAATTTCTCCAGATTTTTATCTAATTCCTGTTGGACAGTGTAAAATGCCACTTCTTCCAGGGTTGTCTGCATATCATCAAAAGGGAAATAGTACTCATCGAAGATGTGCCTTTGCTAGGAACTAGGACAAGGGTGGTCTTTATAAATTCATGAAGAGAAGGTATTGTGTTCATTCACAGACTTTGTGTAGGAATTAGGGAGAAAAATGTAAACCCTAAAGTTAATACTCCATGGGCACATTCTGGGCACAAGTTACCTTGGAGACATTTTGAGGTGGCAGGGCTTTTCCTAGAGTGGACCACCTGTGCTATAAAGGATCTGCCTAATATACTCATTCAGCAAGTCCCCAGTGAATGCCCGTAATGTCTCTGTGACATTACATATCTGAAGGCACATGCAGGAAAAGCAGCAGCCCCTGCATTCAGTACTGTTACAGTCTCACAAACATGGGCCTTGGATGGGCTGGGGGCTGGCAGAATTGTAGGCACAGTGTGTTAAGGGGGCACACAGAACCCAGCATTTGGGCATCTAGAAGCCTTCCCAAGGGCTAAGGAGACACCTGAAAAATGAGAAAGAGTTACAGAGCCAGGCCCTTAAGTTGGCCCTGCCAACCACTCTCCAAAACCCTTAGATTTTTGCTGCCTTTGCCCTTGACACTGTCCTTTCCCTGGAGCTGAATGTCTGGGGGTAGAGGAATGACTTTAAAAGTCCAGGATCAGGCCTGGCATGGTGGCTCATGCCTGTAATCCCAGCACTTTGGGAGGTCAAGGCGGGTGGATCACCTGAGGTCAGGAGTTCGAGACCAGGCTGACCAACATGGTGAGACCCCGTCTCTACTGAAAATACAAAAATTAGCTGGGCGTGGTGGAAGGCACCTGTAATCCAAGCTACTCTGGAGGCTGAGGCAGGAGAATCGCTTGAACCCGGGAGGCAGGGGTTGTAGTGAGCCAAGATCACGCCACCACACTCCAGCCTGGGTGACAGGGCCAGACTCCGAGTGTTCCAAAACAAGAAAAAAAAAAAGTCTAGGATCAGATGTATCTCCTTAGATCTGTCCTGTTCTAGAATCTTTTTAATAATGAGGCAAGCATTCTCAATAGTTTCTAATCCCAAAAAAGTTCTTTATGGCATTTCCCAACTTTTCCCTTCTAGGAGCCAGCATATGAACTTGCTGCCTATCTTTAGCAAGGAGATGCAAATGACATCCACACACCTCTTCTGCTGTATACCTGGATGAAAGCAAGGCTAGCTGTGTGTCCTGTGAGTAAGAAGGAAAGATGCTTACCTTAGATCCACCCATAATCTTCCCCTACTCCTACACCTCCAGTTGAGAAAGCTGTACTCATTCTGAACATCAGCTCATCCTAGGGGAATCACAGCTTTCTCCACAGATACAGGACAAGGTGAAGAGCCCTAGGCTGTTCTATTCCCTGGACCAAAGATGAGACTGGGGTGAGGTACCTCTGGGTCACTGTTAAGAAGTAAAATGTAGAGGCTCTTCATTGCAGTAGTATCTTAAGAATTCCAAAATCAGGCTACCACCTCTAAACCAGGCAAGAGGACAATGAGACAAAGTGATAAGCCTGAAGGGTTAGGAACCATGAGGAGCTTATGTCAGGGAGATTCTGAGAGAAGGAAGGGAGGAGAGACCCAAGGAAACTTCATGGAGCTAATGAACAAGCACCTACAGAGGATTTATATACGATATCTGCAACCAAGAGAGGGTTATGCTAATTTAGAGGAAACCAGAAGGTAGCCAACACCTTCATTTCACAGCTGGCAGAAGGAAGAAAAAAATGCTTACTTAATTGTTGCTAAGAATTGGTCTCTGCAGAAACGCTTCAGAGCAGAACACCCAGAAACACACTGCCATGCTTGTTCATAATGTATGATAGCTGCCACCACTCACCCCCAAAACCACGCTTTCCAAGCTACGCAGATCCACTGAGATCCACACTTCATATGTCCTCACAACAATCCCACACCCAGTATGTTCGGGATGAGGGCCAGGAGAAAAGCATCCCATTTTTCACCCAAAAAGGAGGCACGAAATTAAATGTAACTCCAAGAGTTTTTGTGAGCACATATTATTTGGGGACACAAACATGAGAAAGACATGGCCTTCTCTTCCTGAAAGAGTTCATAGAGTCCAAAGTAAAAGACAAATTGATTTTAAAAAGTAATTGCAAAACAATTCAGGCCCTCATGCATGCATGCATTTAACAAACATGCCCTGGTCACAGTTTGGAAGTAAAAGTATATGCAAAGTGGTATATGAGTACAGAGATGCTACCACTTTACCAAGAACACAAAACAAATAGGAAGAAACCCAACCATTTAAGATAAGAAAGGATTCTAATGAGTGTTTGCCCACTGTCCTTAGAAAGTCCTTACATCGAGGTAAAAAGAAGAGAAGTGACATTTACTCAGCACTTTCCTCATACAATCTCTGGAAGGTCCATGAAGACTGTGAGCTCTTTGAGGGCAAGAACCATGTCCTACTTACCCCAGGATCCCTGCCCTTCATCAGTACCTGGTACATAATAGTTAATAAATATGTTTTAAACTGAACTGACCTGAGGATTTTCTAAGTCTTGTTTTTCTAACTTTATAGATGGCACCAAGGACTGAAAGATTGTAAGAAGTAAGAGTAAGTAAATTTTTAGCTGCTATATTCCCTAATAGCTAGACTTTAAAAGTATTTTTAACTCTTTTCCTCTATTCTTGCTAGGTGAACAAGGCTAAAACCTGGGTTTAGTTTTCATTTTATAAATTATTCTTTAAAAATAAATTATTTCAACTGTCTTGAAGAGTCTGTAAAACAAGGTCTGTGAAGTCACAGAGGGAAAAAGAATCAGAAATCAGTAGACAGCAGTTAGACCACGGGTGTTTGTTATACATTCGTTCTAGACATTCATCAAAAGCTCAGAAAGGGAAAGTCAAGCGTGCCAAATCAATAAAGTTTCTATCGTATTTCATCTCTTTGGATTTGCAGAACGCTTTGGTAATTCTGTTTCTCAAGCCTGCACATCACGAGCAAACAAGTATGCTTATGGGTGTCTTAGCCCAGTGGGCTGTTTATCAGAAAGCTACCAGTCCCCTGTGAGAAGCTGGCTTTCCTCCAAAATGTAGAAGGTGTTTAAGGGGACATATTTCTTTGGTACACCCTAAAGCAAGCTTGTCCAATGTGCAGCCTGCAGGCCGCATGTGGCTCAGGACAGCTTTGAATGTAGCCCAACATAAATTCGTAAACTTTCTTAAAACATTGTGATGTTTTTGTGTGTTTTTCTTTGTTTGTTGCTAATCATCTATTGTTAGTGTTAGTGTATTTTATGTGTGGCCCAAGACAATTCTTCTTCTTCCAGTGTGGCCCAGGGAAGCCAAAAGATTGGACACCCCTACCCTAATGGCTAAGGAAAGTTTAAATCCTGTCCCCACCTACCTCAGGTCCATGTTGCTCTCTAGCTGAGTCAGCTCATAGAGCTCACTGTGGGCTATGCCCTGGTGGTGACAGTGTCAACAATGGACAACACCAAGACAGGTAACTTTAAGTATCACACAGATCCTGCTGTAGCCTTGGGAGCAACACTCCATCAGAAGAGAAATCAGCACTTAAGGCCCAAACTAAGCTTCTCAATGACGACCAAAAGTATTTGAATGTGCTGCCCCAGTAACACTGGCTGACCCTGGGGAGCTAGCTGCCTTGATTCATTAATAGCAGTTCCTGAGTCTTGCCAGTTAATTCAAGACACTCTCCAGAGACATGCTCCATCACTCTTTATTTGGCTTCAAGGATTTTTTTTTCTTTTTTTTTTTTTTGAGATGGGAGTTTCACTTTGTTGCCCTGGCTGGAGTGCAATGGCGCGATCTTGGCTCACTGCAACCTCCGCCTTCTGAGTTCAATTGATTCTTCTGCCTCAGCCTCCCAAGTAGCTGGGACTACAGGCACATGTCACCATGCCTGGCTAATTTTTGTATTTTTAGTAGGGATGGGGTTTCACCATGTTGGCCAGGGTGGTCTTGAACTCCTGACCTCAGCTGATCCACCTGCCTGGGCCTCCCAAAGTGCTGGGATTACAGGCGTGAGATACCATGCCTGGTTGGCTTCAAGGATCTTGATTGCAACCCAGAGACTTAGAATTTAAGAGGAGGGGAGAAGGGAGGAGGGAGAGAGAGAAAGCAAAGAAGGATGCCGGGATGAGGTGGTGCTCAGGGAGAGGAAACGGATGGACCTACTAAGGAGGATGGACAGACACAGAAAAACACAGGCACAAAGAAAGGCATAAGGAGAGAGGAAAACAAGGCAAAGACAAAATAGAGAGACGGAGAGAAGGAGAGGCTGAGTGAAAATGACATTTTTCAAAGCAGGGCTCATTATTCTCCTTTCAGACACGTTAGTTACAGTTCTCTAATATCACTGATGTAGCTTGCCTCATATTCTAAGGGCTGACAATGGTTATTTCCTGAAGGCCCTGCTGAGTGGAGTGGAGGCGTGGGTTAGGTCAGGAGAGGAACTGAAAGGGGAGAGGAGCTGCTTTTCAGTTTGGTGACTGATTTCCAGGAAGGGAGGCTGTTATGCAGGGAGAAAGATGGACGGCCCCTCCTCATGGAGGCAGCACACATTTAGAGCTGACTGTGAAGAAGAATTGTCTGATCAAATGTTTGAGAGAAATAATTTGAGGGTAATGGAGAGAAAATAAAGGCTTATATCCATATTATCATGCCGGCGCTCACTAATTAAGTCCTTTTTTTCAATTTCCCTCATTCTTGTTTGTGCCTCTATTTTTGGCATAGGAAAAAAAATAAAGGCTCACCATGTTTTCAGCAAAAAGAGAAAAATAAAGATGAGTAATTTCCATACTATATTATTACATCAGGAAAATTTAAATTTGGTGTTATAAATTTTTTTATTTACCGAATACGCTGTCAATTTGAAGAACAACTGTTTGGTTCTCTCTACTTCATCAAGTGTGAGTTTAATTAATCACAATGGAATCCTATTCAAACTATTTTCCAACCCAAGAGGCAATTGTTTCCTAGAGCAGGCTGTTTCCTTCTAACTAAGGACAGCACTAAACCGGAGAAAACATTAAAACCCTGACGCGCATCATAATGAACTCCATGCAAAGTAGTTATATTAATGTAATGGAGTCGAGATCTTAATTGCACTCGTGTTTATATTTGCAACCTCCTTTTTTAAAGCCTTTTTATTTTACTAAATGATTTGAACAACGAGGTAGGAGAGGTTACATGGCCTGCTAAATAGAGATGGGTTTCATCACACTAAAGGAGGAAAAATGAATCTGGGAGGGAAGACCAGCTAATTTAATTTTGTAAAGTAGGTTTTATTCTCAGTTGATAATGGCTAAAATTGCTCTGTGAAAGCAATCTTTCCAGAGCCAGAAAATGTTCCCTGGATGCTTAAAAAGAAGCATGTCCAAGAGCCATTTTTGTTCCTCCCTATGACAACCATTAGCTGCCACTGAAAAACCTCCAGCCTGAGTGCTGAATCCTTACAAAGCAATTTAGGCGATGCATCCTCTGGCCTCTGATTTGAAAGAGCTGATATGTGGTAAGATAATTTCCAGCCGAATTTTAAGATAGGAGAGATTGCACAATAGGGGTATAAGGGAAATTTCCTATAAAGTGGTCATTTAATTAAGAGTTATTGTTTGATGAATGAATGAGTGAGTGAATGAATGAATCTGTCAGGGCTTTTAGTCCAAAAATGGTGACTCTCTCCTCTCTACTCTTTTTTTCTGTCCCTGCCCATCAGACACAGACTAGAACAAAATATATTTATTTCCTCATTAAAACTCACTAATGTAGAGACTGGACAAATATTATACGATTTTTCCATAGCTCAGCCAGGAAATCAGAGGGAGAAGATGGCAGTGTTCACTAAATCACATATGCCCTCATGAGAAACTTCTCTCAGGTCTCAGGATTTAGAATGGTTGCTGTTTCCCAGAGCAATGAGTTATTTTGTTACATAGATACTAATAATTATATAAACTGATCTTGTACCCTCTGTTTGTGCTGCTGGGAAGCTCAAAAAAAGTTCTGCAGCCATCTCTAGTGCTGGGCTACTCAAGACAGGCAGGAGATACACTAACCCCATCCCTCACTTGATCCCACTACCTTTTTTTTTTTTAATTTGATTTGCAAATCTTATTTTTTATGTGATTGTATTCGTGGGGTAAAAGTGCAATTTTGCTACATTGATACATTGAATTATGGTGAAGTCAGAGCCTTCAGTGTCTGCAACACTACAGCAATGCACACTGTACCCACCAAACAACTTCCCATCATCCAGCCCCTTCCCACCTCACCCCCACCCCTCCAAGCCTCCACTCTCCATCATTCCACACTCTGCGTCCATAGGTACACATTATTTAGATCCCACGGGTAAGTGAGAACACATGGTATTTGTTTTTCTGTGTCTGAGTGGTTTCACTTAAGATAATGGCCTCCAATTCTGTCCATGTTGCTGCAAAAGACAGGATTTCATTCTTTTTTATGGCTGAGCAGTATCCACTGCCACCACCTTTTTTAAAACCTCAGCTAGTTTGTTTTTTGATAGTTTGTACAATGTAGATTTTGAAACACTATCTCAGATTTTTCTCTAAGGGGAGAAAAAAAGAAGTGAAGGAAGGTAAAGAGATAAAAAGACATAGAGTTGAGTTACATTCATGGCTTTCCTGCTGAACACCAGGCACTGTGTACTAGCTGTTGGTGAGTGAATAGTCTAATGAAGGAGGCAAAGGAAATTATAAAGTACAGAGTAGTACCATGCAACTGTGAATAAAGTACCATGGGATGCACTACAGAGGAACATCAACTCTAGCAAGGGGGATTCTATTACTACTATTACGAAGAATTTAACATTGCACTAGGTCTCAAAGGCGAGAAGGAATTTGTCTGGTAATGAAGGGAGGAAAGGGCATCTCAAGCAAAGGAAACAGTATATGCAAAAGTGCAAAGGCATGAACGGTATGTTGTTTCCAAGACACAATGAGAGGCTTGGTTTGGCAAAGTTTCGTATGCTTGGGGGTGGAGAGAGAGAGTAGAGGGCCAGAGCCTGAAGAATGAGAAGGTCAGAGTCAGATTTGAGAAGCCCAGAATGACAACATATGGAGTTCAGAGATTGATCCCAGGCAATGGGAAACCAACAGAGTTTCAAAGAAAAAACAGTTACATGGTCAACTTTACTTTTTCAAAAGAAGTATACTTGAATTGGGATGAAGAGGGACTGGAGAGGAAGACTGGTAGAGATGCTGGAGTTCAGTGAGAAATGTTGAGGAAGAGGATGAGAAGAAAACAGAAATACAACAGAAATAGTCCTCCTCTGCTGGAATGGTAGTGTTCACTAACTGATTAGAGACATGACCAGGGATAATGCTGTATAACTTGGGAGATGGGGGATGTGACTGAGGCTGGTAACCAAAATCTAGACTACAAGAGGAAGAAGGCAGCAGGAACGGAGGAATGCTAAGTGTAAAGTGCCTTCAGGACACCCAGGGAGATGACAGAGAGCTAAAAATATCGATCTGGAGCTTGGGCAAGGTATTAAGCCAAGGGAATTAGATTTGACATTTTCCAGCACACATATAGTACCTAAAAAGTGATAAAGAAGATCAGATCACTCAGAACATAAGTATGTACAATACAGCAGAAGAAAATATGGGGCCCTGAAATTGGGGATTATTTTTAATCAAGGGAGTTGAACTGATTCTCCTTTTCTGGAGGTTTTAAATATAAGCTAGGTTTTCACCTACCTCAGGTACTTTAGGATAGTTATTCTTTCAGGCAGAAGTATCAGCCAGGTAATCTTTCAAACGAGTTCAAGTAACTCTCCCAGGAAGGGCACTAAGCTTGTTAAAAGAGCAGCCAACTAGACTCCTTAAGTTTTGTTGAAAAAGCACCATGCCATAACATTAGCAAGAGGGCACCTCTCAGCGCTTGGGAAAGAACAGGCAATATCCCCCAAGGGACCCATGTTGTGTTTGGAAGAGGCAGCAGAGGTAGGAAACTGGGCTGTGTTCCAGTATAAAGTGGTGTCTTAAGGCTATTTAAAATACACTGGAAGCTATGTGTGTTGCTTTGAAAAAAACAGACGAGTGTCAAGAAAAAGTGGTAAAGAATTGTGCTGATGTATAAACAAAGAAGATGGAAATTACCAGGCAGTTTTCAATATAGGTGAATGATATCAGGGACCAGGATGCTGCAGTGTTGAAAGAATTAATAACAAAGAGAGTGAGATGGAAGGGAGAAGGGCAAGGAAAAGAAATGTCCTTGCAAGGAAACAAAAGAGAAGAACAGAGGAGAAAGCACCCAGCAGGAGCCAAAACTGCTGGTCAGAGAGTGGCGGCAGGGGCCAGAGTCACAGAAATCCCAAAGATAAAGACAGAGGGACCAGAGAATGTTGATGGAGGGGATATCAAGGACACACAGGATTTCTTAGGGTTAAGGTAGAGATGTTAACAGTTGAAGAGAAAATGAAGGTCGTTGCTGAATCAATACAAGTTTGCCCTGATGAACAGACTTGAAGTAAGAAGTCCTGAGCTCAGATATAACCAATATCTCACAATATGACCTTATTTGGAAATAAGGGCCCTGTAGATGTAACCAATTTAACTCTAGGATGAAACCAAATCCAATATAACTACTATCCTCATAAAAAGGGGAAATTTGGACACAAATACACACAGCCATAACATAATGTGAAAACACAAGAATAACACCATGGAAAGACAGAGACACAAGGAACACTAAAGATCGAAGGCCACCACTAGAAGCTGGAAGAGGCAAGAAGTTATTCTCCTTTAAAGACTTCAGAAGGAGCATAGCCCAGTCAACATTGTGATTTTGGACTTTGTCTCCACAACCATGAAATAATAAATTTCTGTTATTTTCAGCCACCCAGGTTTTGGTACTTTGTTATCACAGCCCTGGGAAACAAACATAACAGGAAGAGAACTAGAGGGAGGTGGGAATCCACAGAGCATGCTGAAACCTGCTGTCAACAGTTTCCACCACGGGAACTCTAGACCTTAAAATCCTACACACTGGCATTACTCAGGATTCTTTTGATTGCAGTTAGTAATGTGCCGACAGTCTGGGGTCTGCGGGATGAGAGTGTGCGAGGTGGAAAGAACAAGAAGGCAAAATGACAAGGCAAGTCCACGGTAGGACAGAGGTTAGGTCTGCAAAGGGCAATTCTCTTTTTTTTGAGATGGAGTCTCACTCTGTCCCCCAGGCTGGAGTGCAATGGCACCATCTCGGCTCACTGCAACATCCGCCTCCTGGGTTCAAGTGATTCTCCTGCCTCAGCCTCCAGAGTAGCTGGGATTACAGGCGCCTGCCACCACACCCAGCTAATTTTTGTATTTTTAGTAGAGATGGGGTTTCACCAGGTTGGCCAGGCTGGTCTCGAACTCCTGACCTCAGGTGATCCACCTGCCTAGACCTCCCAAAGTGCTGGGATTACAGGCATGAGCCACCGCGCACAGCCGAGCCACCTCACCCAGCCTTCAAAGGGCAATTCTCAATGAAACAGAAATCCATTCTCTTTGTCCAGCTGACAGAGAAGCAGCAACATAGGTCAAGGACGAACAAGACAAATATGGAATATGGTGCCATAAGCATTCTTTAAAAAATAAACAAACAAAACCGTGGCATTCACATTATTCTGGCAGAAAAACTCAAAATAGAAACATTTATGTCATGTGTACTTACCAAGTTGCTAATAAGTCAGAGAATCAGGAAACTGAGCAACATAAAGAAATAAACATACACAACAGAGAGATATTTGAAAACTCAATAAGGAAAAGTTTAAATTTTTACATTCTTTGAGAATGAGTTTATCCATCAGAAGGGAAGGAGGATAGGGATCTAATTTACGGAGTGCCACTTGGTGCCAGGCCCTTGCTAAGCATGGAACACAGGTACCACTTGGTCCCCTCACTAACTCTGTATTACGAGGGAGGAAACTGAGACTCAGGAAAGCGAAGGATTTAAACTCTAAAATGCCTGAGTTCAAATTCATGCTGTGTTCCCCTCACCATGCGGGTTTAGGAGGATACAAATTAGAATTAAACTTCTCAGGAACCTAAAAAGTCAGCAAGAGAAATGGACTGAGATATGTTAAAAAGAGACCACGAGGGGATCATCCCAGCAGTCCCAGCAGCCTGTCCCACTTGGAGCCTGGAGCCCAGCTTAAGCACTTGCTCAGCTCTAGCTCTCTTGCTGTCTCTCCCCTCTCTCTCTCTGTCTCTCAGGAGCTGCCAGCTCTCCACTGTGCCAGTGCACAGCTGGGGGACTTCCAGGGGGAATCTGGACTCCACTGGAGACAATTTTATCTCTGCATTGTCCCACTGCAGAGGTAAAAGCCCGAAGACCCGGCTCCACTCCCTGAAGACCTCCAGCCCCGCCCCCCAGCCAGGTGTATGCTCCCCCACATCCTGAAGTAGCTCATTGCAATCAGGGCTTGAATAGTAAAACAGAAATTAAATTGACACTTTGAAGCATTAATCTAAGCACAAATTAATATTCATCAACATCTGCTATTTGTTCAGGTGAATATTCAGCTTAAACAAAAAATAGCCTTTCCACCCAGAGACAGCGTGTACCAAAGAAAATGGCGTCCGCGTGCAGGCCCTCTGCGCGCAGCAGTGGGAAGAGGCGGGCTCCCTGAGGAGACAACATCCCTGACAGACCTCCCAACAAAGCCCTGCATATTTTTCAATAAATCGTGTCTATTTGGTCACTGTTTTCTTTCTGACTCTCAAGACATCACCGTTCCTTCTCAAGAGGGAGGGAAAAGGAAGCTGGGTGATGTTTATTCCATCTCAGTGCGTGGCAACTGGCCTGCCCCTGTTGTCTGCCATGTGATCATCATTATCTGGGCAGGAGAAATTTCTTTGCTGGAAAATTACCAGCTAAATTTCAAAATGTGCGTGGAGAGAAGTTTGCAGGGGGACTAGATGGGATAGTGGAACCGTACGGGTAGCTCCACATGGATGGAAAATGAAGCAATTACACAGTAAAACTCTGTACTGTTAACAGCCAAGGGGGGTGTTTGATGGTGTAACACAGAGAGTATCATTGAGTCAATAACATCTTTAGAGCAAGGGAGTATTTTTTAGGTCATAACCAAGCTAGCAGTTGTTCTCTTCCTGCCAAAAAGCCAGAAAAACTTCTGAAAGCCCTCTTGCGATTCCAGGCCGGGGCAGATCTGAGAGATATTTAGAAACATAATCTGTTCCCTGGGTAAAACGATGGCTTCAAAGAGCACTTTGGAGAATGTATCTCTTTACGTTTCAACATTTCTCCTCTCCCTGTCCCAGATAGTTGAAACACAGGCACTAAAATGGTAGAAATATAGTTAAGACAATAAACAAATTTAAAAACTACAGGTTCTGCATACTTTGCAGGGGAAATGCCTTCCAGTGACTAGTGGGAATTGCATGAATTTGGCAACCTGCCTATTCCTGTGTTGAGTAATGATGGAGGGATGTTGCAGAATTGTACATGTCATGAATGGGAGGAAAGTGTACTCATTAAGAGCAAGAACTGCAAAGTTAGATCCTGAGGTCATATTCCAGCCATCCTACTTACTACCTATGTGATCTTGGGCAACTTACTTACCCTCTCTGTGCCTGGCTTTCTTTATCTGTAGAATGTGGATGTTGTGATGATTAAATGAGCATTTGAAACAGTATTTGCCACCTTATAAGTATCATATAACTGTCAGCTATTGTTATAAACTTAGTAATGAAAATTTTGTAATAGTAGTACAGAAAATTGTATAGAAATGAAAATTGTGTAGTAATGAAAATTGCCAGAAAGTCCCTGGCAATTCTATTAATAGAGACTGATATTACTAAAGGTGTAGAGTGAATGACCCAAAGTTGGAACTGGTCAACCCATTAAATTCATTCTACTTGTGGGAGAGAAGGGAGGAAAGAGACTGATGGTAAGTAAATTAATGAATATAGGAATAAGAACAATATAAATAGGAATAAGAGCAATGCAGAGAATGAAAGAGGTTAATGTGACAGAGGCTAGAGATCCACCTTAAGCTGAGCAGCCAGGGATGTCTCTCTGAGGAAGTGACATTGAAGTGGAGACCTGTATGAGAAAACCCAGCTATCTCTATATAAACAGGGGAAAGTGATCCAAAAAGGTGGAACACCTAATGTACAGCCCCAAGGAAGAAGCATACTTGGAGAATTCAAGGAACAGAAAGAAAAACAGGAAGGCTGGAGTGAAACTGCTGAAATAAAGCATCGTAACATTAGAGGTGAGAAATGCAGGCTAGACATGTGGGGCTCTGCAAAACAACGAGATATTGGATTTCATTCTAAAATGTAGCAAAAGCTATTGGAAGTTTTAAGGAGGGGTGTGATATGATTTAAGGAGGGGTGATTTATGATTTTAAAAGATCACGCTGGGGCCATGTGGTAGGCAGCTTCTGACATGGCCCTCAGTGATTCCCACCTTCTGGTATGCACACTCTTGTATGAACCCCTCCCCTTGAGAGTGGGCCAGACTGAGGGACTTGCTTCTAACAGAAGATGGCAGTAGTGATGGGATGTCACTTCCATGATTAGGTTACAAAACGCTATGACTTGCCAGTCCTCCTTCTCTTTCCCTCTCCCTCACCTTAATGAAGCCAACTGCCATGTTGTAAGCTGCCTGAGGGAGAGTCCCACCTGACAAGGGAACCACAGGAGGATTCCAGCCAACAGTCCATGAGGAAGCTGGGCTCTTGGTAAAACTGAATCCTGCCAACAATCACATGAGTGAGCTAAGAGGCAGCTCCCTCCCAGTCAAGCTTTGAGATCATTGCCAGAGAACCCAGATAAGCTGTACCCAGACTTCTTACCCACAGTAACTGTGAGATAATCAATATTACTGTTTCAAGTTACTGCATTTGGGGGTAATTTGCTACACAGTAATAAATAACTAATATAGGCTACTGTGTAGAAAATGGAATTTTAGAGAGCCAGAGTGAAAGAAGGAAAACTGGTTCAGTGGATATGACAGTAGATGAGAAGAGAGATTATGATAACTTGGATTAGGACAGAAGCAGATGAGATGGAAAGAACGGGACAGATTCTAGGTATACTTTGATGATTTTAGGGGTAAAAGGCAGAAATAAGACTAACAGTTTTGACTTGAAAAACTAGATGTATACAGAAATGGGGGAGAGAGAAGAAACAAGCTCAAGGGACAAAGGTTAATGTTGAGCTTTCTGTTTTAGTCATATTGCATTTCAGATAATGCTTACTAAATACCCATATGGAGAGATCAAGTAAACATGTGGATAATTGGATTTAAGAGTCTGGAGTTCAGGGAAGAGATCAGGGCTGGAAAGCGGGTTTGGAACTCATAAGCTTTTATAGGCGGTACTTAAAGTCATGCTACAGCATGAGCCCCCTTAGGGAATGTATCAGTTCTGTTGCTGCATAACAAGCCACCCCAAAATTTAGTGACCTAAAGCAACCATTTTACTATGCTCATGGTGAGTCAAAACTTTGGCAGAACACAACAGGGAAGGTTTGTCTCTGCTCCGTGATGCCTGAGTCCTCAGCTGGAGCACTATGGCCCCCTGAAAGGCTTGGGCTTCCTGTCACTGTGACCACCTCAGTGCCAGAAGCTCAGGATTCCTAAGACTAATGTCCCAAGGAACCCGGTGGACACTTCATGGTCTTTTATGACCTAGCCCTTGGTGTTACAAATTATCTCTCCTGCTGCATTCTAATGATTACAAATGAATTACTATTCATTTGTAAATTCATTTAAAATTCAAGGGGAGAAGACACAGATCTCACCTCTGGATGAGAGGAATGTCAAGAAGTTTGCATGCATGTTTTAAAGCCACCACATAGAGTCAACACAAACAGAGAAGAAAAGAGAATTCTAAGGGGAGCCCTGGGGCATGTCAACATTTAGATGTTGAGGAGAAGATGAATAATTAGCAAACAAGACTGATACGAATGTCAGTGAGGTAGGAAGGAAACCACTGGGTGAATATGAGGTCATGGCAGCCAGCAGGAGAATCTATTTCCAGAAGGTAGGAGTTGCCATTGTGCTAAATGCTTCTGAAAAAGTTAAATATGTTAGAGACAGAGAAGATTGGGGTCTGGTGACTGAGAGTTGCTGGTCGCCTTGACAGAAGCAATCTCCATGAGGTTGCTGGAATGGAAGCCAGCTTAGATTGGGTTGAAGAGACTGTTAGGAAAGGAAAGAGGCATCAACCACAGCTGGCAGCTATACATGGACTTGTTTAAATAAGTCACTTGCAAGACTCTAGTAAATCAGAAGATCACAGAATCTGTGATGTAGGTCATCTGGTGCATACATTTGAGCATTTCTGATGTTAGGGAGCTCACTACCTTTACAGTAGCCCATTTTGTCATTGTTAGAAAAGTTATTCCTTCCATAGAACTCATTTCTAGCATGCATTTATCTTTGCCTGAAACAGCACACAACCAGCCTACTCTGGGTGTCAATGTGCCTCTTCAGGCTCTTTACTGTAGATGAAGCATCTGCAGTGCCTCCGGTATCTGGGCACTTCCTGTCTAGTTTTCATTGCCCTCCTCTGAATGTGCTCAAATGTGTTCCTGTCACTTCCACAGTGTGGCATTCAAAACCAAACTTAACACCCTGGATGTAGTTGGAAGATGCCACACTCTGGTCCAACCATTATCCCTAAGGCTGTTTCAGGATTTTGTCAGATTGCTGTCACACGTAGTAGAAACCAAGAGCCCCCAGCTGTCATTCACATTGAGCCTTAATCATCACTATTGTGACTGATGAATGTTCAGTATTATTTGATGCAATAGTCTCAGCGAATTGTTCTTCCATAGCAAAGCTAGATGTTGACAAGTCCAGGTACACTGAAGAAGAAGCTGGAAAGGTGTCTTCAGCCTTAGCTCCCATACATTGTTGCTGTGGCCTTTTTCTTTGCACTAAATAAGGTGAAACACAAAGGAATAGGAAATGGCTCCTGAGGCCGCTGGTGACCCAGGTCTGCCTCTACCCGAACAGGAGCCTCCGAAGAAGTGGAATGGGGGTTGTGCATAAGTGGAACCAGGGAAATCCTAGACCTGTGCCACAGTTTACTAGCTAGCATACCCTCTAGGGCTTTTTCCTCTCTCCTTCCTAGATACATAAACCTTGTAAAAAATCAAATCAAAATTCTCTTTCTAAAAGAGAAATTTGAGCTAGCTTCTTAAATTCTTTCTCACAGTTTTTCTATGAAACTGTTTAAAAGTATTTCTAAATCACTTAAGTGAATATTTGTATCTCCAGATTTTATATATATATATATATATATATATATATATAACTTAAGAAAAGGTTAGGAAAGCTTACCTGGAACTAGAGAGAAAAAAATCCTGGAGATTAACATAAGAAAACTTTGAGCTTATTCTAACAGCTGTGTCAGTGTGGCACTAGTATATGCACACACACACAAACACACACACACACACACACCTGCAGGGAGGTGAGAAGAAAACCCACTGTGCCAGACTACTCCAAAAACCATTGCTTTGTTCTCTACTGGTCTCTGCCGGCATGGTGATTCTGGGCAAAGCAGGTGGCTAAAGTATTCTGAATAATTTGGAGCAGGAGAGTCTCATTACCCTCATCATGACTTGCCCACCTTTTCTCCCTTCCCTTAAGAGCTTAAAAGACTCTCTTTGGATAAGAAGAAATAAAATATAAAAATTTACTAGTAAAATATTCTTTTTCAGAGTCTTTGTTCCAGCTGTTCTGGTCGGGAGCTAATAGATCAGTTGAGGATTAAAGGATATGCTTTAGAGCCTTCTCCACCCCTATCAAATTCTCTCCAAAATTCAGAAGGCCAGAAGGATAGAGATTGGACCCTGAATAAATTGCGCATTTTTATCTCTTTAGTATCTTGGCACATGTGATATAAGCATAATAATTATTATGAGCTCTCTGTGATGCCAGTCCTTCCTCATGATACAGAGGAAGTGGTCAAACCATGGTTTTTGAAGTCAGACAGTCAGGAAAGCTATTCCAGGCATTTTCACATACTAGATTTGAGACTTTGGGCAAGACTCATAAACTTTTTGAACCTTAGGTTTTTTTCTTTAAAATAGAAATAAAAATGCCTCCTATAGGTACATTCCTGAGGATTTCAGTGAGATAACTTCATAGAGCATTTTTTAAAATATCATTTATAATGCCATTTTATTTTTTGACATCAGAAAATATTTATTACTGGTTTAAAAAGACAGATAACTTTTAGAATGCAATAAGTGCAGTGCATAGCAAATGGATTATGTATTAAAACTGAATATTTAATTACAGCACAAGTTCAAGAAATTTCCCCATAACTTAGAGTGTAAGAGATAAAGGTGATAAAGTATTAAATAAATGAGAAACACAGGGGGAATGATCCAGAAGATCTAGTACTTATGTGTAACAAGAATTCCAGAAAGAGAGATCAAAGTATTCAAAAGATCAATAATCAAAGAAATAAAGTCATTCCTGGACTAAAAAAGACAAGAGTCTTCAGTTTGAAAGGGTTCACCAAGTATCATACAATGAATACATTGATACACACATCAAGACATATCTTGTTTGCATTCCTTAAAATTCAGGTATTAGGGGAGAAAATCCCATAAGCATCCAGGTTTTTTTTTTTTTAACATCACAGTGCTTTGTATATAACAAGTAGTCCATAAATTTTAGTTTCTTTGCATTTCTCTTCTTTTAATTCATCCTGCTTGAGTAGAATATCTAATCCACCAAAACCTTTCTTTGATCATGTCATTCCCCTCATTGCATCCTGAGGTCACTTCTCACTGTACGAAGGATAAAACTCAAATCTTAGCATTGCCCATCTCACCCTAACTTACCTTTCTAAGCCATATCTTTCCCAACTGCCAAAAATGAAGCCTCAGTTCCCGCTAGCAGCACGACTTGCAGTGCCCAGGTTCTCTCCTTTCTTGTTCATTTCTGTGCTCTGGTTTGCTTACAGCCTTGTCTCCTCTGGGCTGTTCAATTTCCACCCACCTGCCAATTAAAAGCTTGCAAAGCCGTTAAGAACCAGCTCAAATACTTTGCCCTGAAGGCCCCAAGATGGGATCACTCTTTTCTTCCTAAAACATACTTTAGGACTAATTGTATTTTTCATAAACTCCTTGACAGATGCTATCTCTTATTGTTTATATACGTATCAGAGGCACATGTCAAAAAATACGATTTCTATCTGTTGGCTGTTTATTTCCCAAACTAGATGGAACTCCTTAGCAGCAGTGACTACATCTTGTTATCTTATATCTCTAGCATCTGACACAGTGCCAGATACCTAACAGGTGCTCCATAAATAATCACTCAAAAGGTTTATCCAATAAGCTATCACCCTATACCTAAAAAGTTCAATTTCAAGATGTTTTGCTTAAAAAGTGGTTACACATTCAAATCTTACAACTGCCAGGCATTTAACGTAAGTGGCTGACACAGGCTATGTCAAAGAGAAGCAGGGAATGTGGGGACTGTGGCATTTCGGAACAGGGCATCCTACCTCTAGATGGCTGTAGGAATGTGGTCCCAGTATCATCAAGTCATTGATATTTCAAGAGAAGCCAGAAATTCATATTTTTGTGTGCAATATCTCCTGATTCTTAACCATTAGAAAATAAGGCAATCATCTGTTTGTTGAAATATTGTGCAGGTCCATCATAGAGGCCAAGCCAAATACAGCTATGTTTGCAAGCATAAGATGGATAGATGTGGTAAACCACAAGAAGCAAATGGCCCTTTAGAGGTGTGGATTGACCTTGCAGAGTTACAAGTGGAGCCAGGAGAAATCATGTTGAGAGGGACTTCTCATCCTACCTAAGAGAGACTAACAGATGGAAAGCTGGGTACAGAAGGGAGAGAAGGCAGTAACAGTCAGATTTCAATACGTTGAGACTGTGACATGTGGGACTTTTGAGTGAGTAACAGCTGCTCCTAGAACTGAGTTGAGTGGGGATCCTCCCACACCACCCAGGCAAGAGAACTAACAATTGATGACTGCTCCAAATCGGTCGCCAGTCTACCTAATACTTCTACCTGGTAGGTAGCCTGATATCCACTAACATCAGGTAGGTTCTATATGATTAATATTTCATAAGATAAATATTAATCATTAACAATTTTCAAAGCTGAGGTACAGCTACTTCAAAAATGAAGAAGGAATGCAGATGAAGAGCACATATCACTAGAGAAATTAGTGATACAGAGTCAAGCAAAGTCTCCAGAGTTCTGAGGGGAAGAAGCAAACAAAGAATCACAGCCATTCTTTGAGGGAGCATCCTACTCATTAAAGAAATGCAATCATGATTATGCTGATCAAATGAAAATCTCAAAAATAGAGAGGCCATGGGAAAAGGGCTGGTTATGAGCACTGAATTCATTTACATATAAAACAAGGCAAAATAATTGTCGTAATACTTTGTAATGGTTATAAACACCAAATAAATGTTATATAGAGGTGAATCGCATAAAAATAGTAATACAGCAGTTTTCCCAGTTTCTCTTAATATTTAATAAATACTGCCTACACTTGGTGCATGAAGTTAAAAAGTATAATGACACCAATCTTTTAATATTCTTTTATACCTTATTTTTTAAACTTTAGAAAATATTTTGGGAATTAATATTTCTTGCACTTAAAATGAATAATTTGCTTTATTTCACTTTTTAGGATTTTTTTAATTAAGTACAGTTAATTTTTGTATTTTAAATTGTGTTACAGAATATTCCAAATTCAGTTTTTCTGTATTTTTTTTCCTGTCTTTATTTCTATACAGAGAGATACATAGGATGATATTGCCCTTTGTTAATGATAGTTATTTTTGTGTAGTGGGATACGGAGTGACTTTTTTGCTTTCTTCTTTGTACCTTTCTTTGCTGCTTGACTTCTTTATAATGAGCTATATTGTTTTCATAAGTTCAGTAGAGTTATTCTTTATGAAAATATATATAGTAATTGAAAGAAGCTTAATATTTGGCATCTCTAATTTTTAAAAAGTAGTAAACACATATTATGCACCTCTTATGTCTTCTTTTTCCTTAAACCTTTCTACCTACTGACTTTCTTTCTTTTTTTAAAGACAGAGTCTCACTCTGTCACCCAGGCTGGAGTGCTAGAGTGCAGTGGCATGATCATAGCTCCCTGAAGCCTTGAGCTCCTGGTCCCAAGAGATCCTCTTGCCTCAGGTGGATCCTCTTGCCTCCCAAGTAGCTGAGACTACAAGTGCGTGCCACCATACCTGGCTAATTTTTTTTTAAGAGATGGGTCTCGCTATGTTGCCCAGGCTGGTCTTGAACTCCTGGCCTCAGGCAATCTTCCTGCCTCAGCTTCCCAAAGTGCTGGGATTACAGGCATAAGCCACCAAACCTGGCACTACCTACTGAATTCCAAGCTCTGTGATCCTAGAGGGTAAACATTAAGCTATGTTAAAACTGTAAGGGGCCCTCAGAAAAGCCACCTACCTTCTCACATTCCTTACCCCTCAGGGGATACTTCACATAATCAATTCTCAGGAAGGCTGCATAAGCCCCAGACAATTCTTTAGCTTTTACCTTCTAGAAAAAGGCTTTTTACATAATGTTAAAAGGTCGTTAATACTGTCCCCACACTAAACAACATCATTCATAATGCAAACAATTGTAGTAAATGGGAAGTTATCCTGTTATGCATATATAGCTTCTTTGGATGTTTGAAAAGTCTTGAGACCCCCAAAACCCCCTAAAAACAAAGATGCCAAGAAGGAAGATGGCAATTATTTTCTGTTTAATTTTTACCTACGCCAAAGTTCTCTGAACCAATCTGACCCTCTACATCAATCCCAAAACGACTACATGACTGTGACCCACACTCATTATTAGTACACTGAACCTATGTGCCCTGACAACTAATGCCATGTATAGACCATTGAAACGCAAGGTGTGGAGAACCCAGACAAGCTAGAAGTGTTCAGCAGGTAATTCCTGAATAAATATGTCTAAAAATAGACAGCAAAAAGCCCAAATCTGTGAAATCAAAACTAGATGAACACCTGCCCAGAAAGATTCCAGAAGCTAGAACCAATGAAAAGACAAGTCAGAATAGATGAACTAGTCAATCCAAGAGACCAAAGCAAGAAACTAAATCTAGCAGAGCTGAGACAGGATGAGCACAGAAACAGGTCTCCAGCATCCAGAAATGAGTTAAAGTCAGAGGAACCACGGTGGAAATAAGTAAGTCAAGGATGGGAGGGTGCACAAGCCCAGAGAGAGTTCTCCAGATGACTAACTACTGCTTTAGGAGTCTTCAACTGGCCCAGTCCAATCACACCTCCTTGATAAATGTTCCACAATTTATACAACTGACTTAGGAGCCCCTATAGCATAACTACAGTACACTGGGGGTAACTTTATCAAAGCACCTGCCACAGCTTCACCTACCACAGTGAAATTGATTTACTTACCTGTCTCCGCTAAGAAACTGCAACTCCCCTAAGAAGAGATATCCTATCTTATTTGACAGTGAATCTTCAGCATCTAAGATGGTGCTTAATATAAAGTTCAAAAAAAGTCTAGGTGAATGAATGAATGAGTTTCTGCATCTAAAATTTAAATGCAAGAAACATGGCTACTAACAAATAAGAATGAATGTCCTATAACAAAACTCATGCAACATTACTCCTTTTCTCCTGTCACCTAAAGTCTCAACTTTGCAACACATCATGCCATCTAATTAAGTGTTTTCAACCTTCTTTAACAGAAATCTCTATTCAAAATGATGAAACAATGAGGAAACGTTTTATTTCACATAACAAACTGTCCTAAAGGAAAGTGACTCCAAGGCCCCAGCAGCTTTTCATCTTTCTGCTCTATCACTCTCAGCAAGTCAGCTTGTCTTCAAGCCAGCCATCCTCATGGTCACAAGATGGCTGCCTCAGATGCAAACATGACAACTTCTAGCAGGAGAGTAGAGCATCTTTTCCTACAAGACTCTCAACAGACACACATCTCTTTGCATCTCTTTTGCCTCTGCACAAATCTTAAAACAAGCCACTGACAAGAGAAATTAGATCACTGTGATTGGCTTAAAGAAGTCTACAACTGTGTGGGGGTGGATCATGTGAACAGAATTAACAAAGTGGGAAAAAGTGTTGGGTAGGTGGCCAACGGCTATTTCTACAATTTCATACAATGCCATTCACGACCTCTCTCTCATGCCCCTTGCCTCCATCCTCCTCTCCTACCATTCCTTCTAACTCAAACTCTGTATTCAGACCATACCTGTTGTTCCCTAAATATACCAGAAAGTTTCTGCTTGACCAGATCATTTTTTGTCTCTGTGCTTTTGTTCTGTGTTCTTAGCTTTGCCAGAAGTGCTCTTCCCCTCTGTCCAGTGGGCAAGCGCCAACTCATTTTCAAACTCTCCACTGAAGCATCAATTTTCTGTAATGCCTTTCTTGACCTCAGGTAATTAACTTCCTTATTAATGTTCATTCCCCACACCTTGTCTACCACTTCTATTACAGCATCCCTTATACTGAAAAGTGCTCCTTTGTTTACATTTTCATCTTTCCCATTAGACTCAGAGCCCCTAGTGAGCAGGACTATGCTTTGTCCATCTTCGTATCCCCAGCCTCTAATTCAGTGCCATGTGCTTATAGAAATGTCATGTAGGCTTGATACATTGAGTAAAACTGAATGAGCTGAACTGAATCTGGCTGTGTGTAATATTTCCAACAGTTTCTCAAATGTAACTCTGTCTGCTGTGGGGGAATCTTTCTTTGAAAGAACAATCACTGGACAATTCAACAGGGACTGTGCTCTGAATTGTCCTCTACAGATGAGGCTGGGGGAGGAACTCTGAACTGTCTAGAGTCCAGAAGTCATGGAGCTCAGAGTCCTCTCCTGGAGAGCTGTCCATGTCCCTACTAAGGGAAGCAACCATTCTGGCTTTAGCACTGAAAATCCTGCAGCCCAGGAAACTCCTGAGTCATGGGCAAAGCAGGACAAATATCACGGAACCCCAAGTGGTTCTGCCATGACTTATCTTATCTCTGCCATCTCAACAGAATCTCACATAAGAAGAAGAGGATCAGTCCCCACCAAGTGCTTAATCTCTAGGGTGATAAGAATGGTTGTTTGTTACAGTCCTCATTGGGGAAAGAGATTAAGAATTCTTACCTGGGGTTAAAGGTTTAGAAACTGTGGGTAGAAATGAGCAAATTATAGAGACCCTAAATGGTTGTCCAGGGAAGAGAGTTACACAACATTAGTTGTTTCTAAGGCAACAACTTCCCAGATTTATGCCAGAGCTTTGGAACCATTTCCCCCTAGAGCAGATGATGCTCATTTATCTCCAGAGAAGCTCTTAAAACCTCTTCTTTCTCAGAAAACCCATTTGGCTAAAACACACAGTGTTTAAGATGGAGGATTACTCTGAACATTCCCAAATCCCCAGAGGAATGTTTGTGGAGATTGCTATGCCGTCCTAGCATTTGGCTCCAATTCCACATGGCTCCAGTTCAGCACTGTTTCATCACTGCAGCATGATCAGTTACTTTGGAAGGAAATTCTAAGGAAATATCCAAATGGTTATTTATACATTGGGGTCTCCTCAGAGCAGTTCTTAACAGGCAGTGCAGTGAGTCTATACCACAAAATTGCACTGTGCACTTACATTCACTGATGATGATGAAGCAGAACAAAGGGAAAATTCCTAAGGGAAGGACCAGCCTCCTTATGCAGTGGTGCTCCCAGTCCCATCTGATGGACAATGCCCTCTGCATAAGGATTCACAATTTAATGGGGAGCTCAGGCCAGCCCTTCTTAACAACTGCCCCTCTTTCTGAGGCATGCTAAGACAACCACTTCTCAACACTTGTCTCAGCTGTGGCCTTGTCCAATAGTCTGTTAACCCAAAGCTTACACTGCACTCCATTGGTGGTAATACCCAGGTCTTTGAAATGTGTCTGGGGTTCTGAGACTGAAAAAGAACCATACTTCCCTTTTGGTTAGAACCCTCAGACTATAAGCAGTTGAAGGCTAAAGGACTATGTCTTATTTCTCTTGGAGCAAGACTGCTTTGGTTCAAATCTCAGCTGTGTTACTTACAGCTTGTGTAACCTGCGTAACTTGTTTAACCTCTCAATGCCTCTATTTTTGGGGGAAAAACATAGAGATAATAATAGCATCAACTTCATAGCATTGTTCTGAGGATTAAGTGAATAATAATAGCTGTAAAGTGCTTAGAACATGGTGTGATGTGCCATAATCACTGTTAACATTACAGTTATTATTATTCTTTGTATTCTCAGTATCTCACAACGTCTTTAGCTCATAGCAAACATTAAAAATAAAAAAGTTGGCCGAGTGTGGTGGCTCACATCTGTAATTTCAGCACTTTGAGAGGCTGAGGGGAGCAGACCACCTGAGGTCAGGAGTTCAAGACCAGCCTGGCCAACATGGTGAAGCCATGTCTCTACTAAAACACAAATACAAAAATGAGCCAGGCATGGTGGTGTGTGCCTGTAATCCCAGCTACTCTGGAGGCTGAGGCAGGAGAATCACTTGAACCCGGGAGGCAGAAGTTGGACTGAGCCGAGATCACACCACTGCACTCCAGCCTGAGCAACAAGAGTGAAACTGTCTCAAAAAAAAAAAAAAGTTAAACAAGTGTACTGAACTGAACTCAAATTTCCACTCACAAACAAGGCATAGGTAAGAAAAATTCACCAAGTACTTATCATTACATACTGTTATTCCAGGTTGGTTTTGCTTCTTTATTGGCTAGTTGGTGACATGTCCCTTTTTCATGGGTTGGATACCCAGCCACAAGCTTGAGAGGGGCTTAGAGGAAAGAGGACAAGTGACAGGGGGCTCTGCACAAGTTCTAGTCCCAGTGGGTCCATTGAATGTCAGCACTTTGAAAGTTCAGAGGAGAGAAAAGCACACCTGGTTGGGGAGCTCAGGACAGGCCTCATGAAGGAGTTGTCTGCTTAACAGAACCTTGAGGAGATTTCAAAGAGACAAAGAAGGAGCACATTTCTAAAAGAGAAAGCAGCATGTGATGGTGGAAAATCATGAAGTAGGTTCAGGAGATATTGCACAGTCCACGTGGTCATGGGCTGTGTGGGAAGCCAGAGCACTGCTTTATGCCGCATTTCTAACCCCTTTCCTAACTATTTAGGCCCAACAATGGCACAATGCTGGGAGTAACCCAGAGGTCAGGTTAAGAAAGAATTCATTTCTGTTTTTCGGTTCCTACCAGGATCGTGTGGCTTCAAAGCCCAAAGAATCAGCTAAGTAGCTTTTAAAAACCATAGAGACTTAGTCTGTTTGAATTTGGAATAGAAAGCAGAGACTTTTCAAACAGCATCACCACACACCTGTTCTTCCACAGAGCACATAGTAGGTATGTGAATAACCACTCCCAAAGTGCTCACTAGAAATGCCAAGAGAGTCTTACATGGGAAAGCCGGTGCATTACCAACAAAAACCAGCCACAGCTGCTGGGGGATAGTAGAGTCAGTACACACAAAATGGTGTGAAGACCAGGCTCACAAACCATACCACCAGTAGGCCAGGGAGGGGTTCTTAAAAGAACAGAAGTGTGATCAATGAGATCATTCACAAGGCAGCTGTCTTGCCAGACTGTCATTTTCAGTTTCTCTGCATAAGAAGTTCCCTTTAAGCAGTGAGTCGCAACTCCATATCTCATGCCTGAAGCTGTTCTCCTACATCCCATCAATCACTCAATCATCTGATCTCACCATGATGGATGACATTAACATGTTCACAGACACACTTCTATTACATTGTTCCACATGACCTCCAAGCTAGCCAAAAATCTTATGGCCTGAAAAAAATAGCTCATCTGAAGTCATCCCTGATTCCAAAGAAGAAATAATCCAGTTTCTTCAAAAACTAAATGGTGTTAAAATAGGGGGAGGGGAAGGAAGAACTGTTGTAATTAAAACATTTTATAAGAACTAACAATCAAGTGCAATGTATAGGCTTTGATTGGATTATGATTTGAAGAAACTCACAGGGTTTGAGGTAATCAGGCAAATCTGAACTTGAAATAGATACTAGGCTACATTAAGGATTACTACTAGTTTTGTTAGGTATGAATGGGATTGTGATTATGGGTTTTTTTTTAATGCCCTTATCTTTTAGAGATACCTGCAGAAGCACTTAGAGAATTTCTTCTCTGATCTTTGCTTTAGAATACTGTGGTAACAAGTGAGGCAAGGAAAGAAAGTGATATGGCAAAAGATGAAACAAAATTGGCAACATGTTGAAATCTTCTGACATTGTGTGGTGGGTTCATGGGTTCATTTGTACTATTCTCTCTAATCTTGTGTATACCTGAAAATTCAGTAATAAAAATTCTCTATTTTTTATTGTTATTTTAGAGATAGGATCTTGCTTTGTCACCCAGGCTGGAGTGCAGTGGCATGATCACGGCTCATGGCAGCCTCAACCCCGTGGGCTCAAGCGATCCTCCCACCTCAGCCTCCAGAGTAGCTGAGACTGCCGGCAACATGCACCACCATGCCCAGCTAATTTTTTTTTAACTTTTTGTGGAGACAGGATCTCACTATGTTGCCCAAGCTGGTCTCAAACTCCTGTTCTCAAGCAACCTTCCCACCTGGGTCTCTCAAAGTGCAGAGATTACAGGCATGAGCCACTGTGCCTAGCCAAAATACCTTTTTTCAGGCTTCCCAGGCCCACTCATGTTGACCAACTAAACAGTGCATTCCATTACACCAGGCACTTTGACAAAGAAATTGCTCCACTTACTCGGTGCAGCAAGCAAAGAAGTAAGGGCCACTGTGCATGCTTCACCTGTTGCCCCACTGCTGCACCCAAGGAAGTGCAGTCTCTCAGACTCAGCATTCCCCAAAAGTAAATATGATGGACAGTAGATACGCCACTATACATGATCGCTCTTAGTCCATGACTTAACAGTTACTGGGCAGACCCCTCCATTTGCTTGTCCCGGGGAAAGTCAGAAGAGTCCATTCTGAACAAGGCAAATGTGTCCCAGAGCAGCTCTCATCCTTGACTGGGGGCTTAACTTTTTCATGCCACTGCCCTGCATCAAAATAGGGCCTGGTCCCCACACTTCTCTCTCCTCAAACATTGTTAAAACAGAAGTAGAAGTAAGGACATCAGTCCTTAAATCCCTCTGTCAGAGAAGTGAGATCCTGATTATTATTGGCTCAATTCTTTATCTTACTTAAAGAGACAGATATAGTGAAGCCTGATAATCAAGACATTGGAATGCCACGTCATCCTGACCTGTGCAAAACATCCTCAAACTTTATACATTCTAAGGCAAAATATAAGCAGCACCCAAACCTAAACATGTTCAGTATATGCGTTGCCTTAAAGCAGATGATCATACCCAGATGAAAAATCTTACTCTTTTCTTCGTCTGTCAAGGTATCTTAATCCTAAAATAGATGATAGATATAGATGATAGATAGATAGATAGATAGATAGATAGATAGATGATAGATAGATAGATATAGATAGATGTGTGTGTGTGTGTGTGTGTGTGTGTGTGTATGGCATATGCAATTTTAGTAATATTAAAGATAGCAAAAAACAAAGTAGGGCACCAATGTGGTAGAGATAGAAAAAGGAAGACAGAAAGAAAAATCGTAATAGCTGCCATTTATTGAAAATTTACTAAGTGCCAAGCACTTCACAGACATTATCTCTGTCCTTACAAACACCTTTCAATCCAAGTAACATTATCTTCGTTTTGCAGAAGAGGAAATGGAGACTTATGCCACCTAGATAGTAAGTAGCAGGGGCAGAATTCTGCCTTCTATTGGATCTGATTCCAGAGTATAGACATTTAACTATTACCCGTCAGAACGCACAGGGGAGTAGACCCAAGAAGATTATAAAACTGCACATGCCATATGAAGAAAACTTTTTGTAAAATATATTCCCATTGGATTAAACAAGAGAAGAATTGACACACTCTACTTCTAATTAGTGACTGTTTCTCACTAGTTGGATTATTCTATAGATTCTTCTTTTTGCTTCTTTATATTTTTTAAGTTTTCCATGAACATGTATTGTTTTTACAATGAGAAAGAAAAGAAGTTATATTTAATATTTTTAAGTACAGAGGAGGTTTAGAATTCTGAACGCTGTGCTTATGTCTCCAATAATTATGTCTTCTATGAAAATGTAAAGCCCTCCACTGACTTGGCAATATAGTATTTACTGCAAGACAGCAAGGCCCAAAGGACTGGAGACTACGTCCAGAAGAGCTGTCAGCCCAAGACTTAGGGCAAAAGAGCAACATCCCCATAAGCAGGAAAACGATCAGCCTCAGATCTGCTTGGCTGTTATCTCTCTCCTGCGATTTCTCTTCCTGTGAATTATTCCACTGCTTGTGTATTTATTTTTTAAACACATAACAGTGGAGTTATTCTCCAAGTCTCTATCAGCTGAAGTATTAACAACTTCCAGCTGAGAAAATATCTTTTCACTTTGCGTAAGCCTAATCATTATTTTCTACCTCCTACAGGAGTTTCAGTATCATACAAAGGATCACAATACAAAAGGCCATGTGGATGCTATTTTATAAAGTTGCTTGTAGACTTACAATGTATAATTTGGGTGTAAATCTATTTAAAGTTGTCAGTTGTTTGGATTTTCTTTCTAAAAAGAAAAACCTTGTCCCCTTGTTCCTTGAAAGCCTAAATATAAAGTACCTAAACTAAGAAACGGAAAAGAATAAAAAGACTTCTTTTAGAACTTTCATTTTATGTCTTAAAGTCTCTCTTTTGAAATTGAAATTATAGACATAGAGAACTTTGTACTGAAAACTTCTAATTATCTAAAATGTAAAACTGTGTCTTACCACCTGTAGAGAAAAGTGCACCCTCTCAGATGTAAAAGGCCTTCTAAATAGAAATACTCAGAGTACCGAGCTCTTTCCCTGGCCCAGGAGTCCTATAAGAAATGGATTCTGCTCTGATACTGTGTTTTCTTATGTCAGTTTCAAGTACCATTTACAACTTACTGGGCTACAACTTCTTGTTAATGAAACAAGTCAGGAATTCATTCCCTTTAGAAACCAGTTTTCTTTACTCTGAGGCACAAAAACCATCTATGCCAGGCAGCCCAGACAACTATCTTACAAATGCCTACCATTTGCCTTTAGGAGATTAAAGGATGGGAATGGTTTCTAGGCACTCTCTCAATACAACCAGTTAGCTTGTAGTAATCCCTGGCCCCTTATTCTATGTCTTTTTCTACCTTTGGGGCATTCCTTTTGGTGCTCCTTAGGCACCCAGCAATCTTTTGCTCTCCTCTTTTTCATTTTACCTTTTTTTTTTTTTTAACTAAAAATAGTTATCAGAAAGTAACATGAAATTTAGCCTTATTTCAGTGTAATTGACTGATATCCCACAGGGTTTTCCACTGCCCAGACCACTCTCCCACCCACTCTCCCCAAGTACACTAAATACTATGGAATACTCAGAAAAGCCACACTCTACAGAGGAATGCTATCTTGAACTGCAGAATTTTACGAATCAGTCAGGCTGAAAGAAGCCTCTGTGGGTCCAGGAAGGATCTTATACTCCTGACCACGGCAAATAAGTGACTATCTAAAGTCAGCACCAGCATCTTCCCCATAGGAAGAGCAGGAAACTCCTTATGTTTGGGGTATAAATTCATTTCCTCCCCTGTAAAATGGTAATAATAATAATAATACAGGCCTCATAAGGTTGCCATGAGAATTAAATGAGATAATGAATGGGCAGCCCCTGGCACATAGTAAATAATCAATAAGTGTTAGCTTGTTAGCACCCTTCTTTGTCTTCCCTTCATTTATTCACCCATTCAATTAATATTCAATGAGCCAGCTTCTTCCCAGATTTGAATCACTTCCCAGTGGTGATATGAGTTAGAGCTCTGGGACATGCTTGGGTCTCCTCCAAGCCAGTAGGATACAATTTAGTACCCCTTAGCATAATGCACTAATTGGTCCCTAAGTGGCCTGAAAGAGTTAATGCATTATTGTCGGATTTAATCTATCACTTCCTGACAAAATGAGTTTTACCATTTTTATACATAAATTCCCTAGAATTATAGAACACAAATTCTCTTTCTCTCTTTCTCTCTCTCACACACACACAGACACACACACACACAGACACATACATATACACACACACAGTGCAACTCCCCAGAGCAGTGAGACAGGTGAAATAATAGAATTAAAAACTTTCATTTAGAGTTTACAGAGTACTTTTTTCTCATTATGAAAGCAACACATTGCAGGAAATGCATAAATCTAAATGAGACACACGTTTTCCATAATCTTACAATCCTCCAAAAAATGGTTCTCAGAAAACACTATAAGCATTTTGTTCTATTTTCACCCAAACTTTTTACTCTTATATAATACTTATTCCATAGTTTATATTATCACATATCACATATACTTTATGTTTTGTGTTGCTCTTACAATTAAAATTGTGTCATGAACATTATTCAATTAAACTCATTAAAATATTTTAACAGCACTTTATATTCCATCATATGGACATTCCATGATTTGTTTAGCTGTGGGTCTATTGGGGGACATTTAGGTAATTTTCTTTTTGTTTCTACTATAAATGATATGAAGACACACCTTTTTATACATATATTTTAAGCACATTTCTGTTATTTCCTTAGACTAGACTCCTATAAAGGAAATTATCAGATAAAAAAGTACAAACATGTTGAAGGCTCTTGGTGAAGACTGTCAAATTTCTTTAACTAGCAGTGTTAAATAATCCTCTTTCACCACAACCTGGCCAGCCCTGAGATTTTTGTGTGTGGTTTGTTGTTTTTTTTTTTTTTTTTGAGACAGAGTCTCGCTCTATTGCCTAGGCTGGAGTACAGTGGTGTGATCTCAGCTCACTGCAAGCTCCGCCTCCCGGATTCATGCCATTCTCCTGCCTCAGCCTCCTGAGTAGCTAGGACTACAGGCGCCTGCCACCATGCCCAGCTACTTTTTTGTATTTTTAGTAGATACGAGGTTTCACCGCGTTAGCCAGGATGATCTCAATCTCCTGACCTCGTGATCCTCCTGCCTTGGCCTCCCAAAGTGTTGGGATTACAGGTGTGAGCCACTGCGCCCGGCCCAGCCCTGAGTATTTTTATTAAACAAGCTGTGTTACTCTGATAGATAAAATATTAAGTTTTGTTTCTGTTTTCACTTGTGTCGGTATGATTACTAATGAGGTTGACCATCCATTCCTGTTTATTAGCCATTTGTTCTATCTCTTGTATGAATTATAGGTTTATGTTTTTGCTTATTTTATTAAGAAAATAGATGCCTTATTATCAGTTATATTCACTTATTACATATTAACATTGATATGGTTTGGCTCTGTGTCCCCACCCAAATCTTATCTTATAGCTCCCATAATTCCATGTGTTATGAGAGGAACCCGATGGGAGATGATTGAATCATTGGGGCAGGTTTTTCCCATGTTATTCTCATGGCAGTGAATAGGTCTCATGAGATCTGATGGTTTTAAAAACAGGAATTTCTGTGCACAAGCTCTCTCTTTGCCTGCTGTCATCCACGTAAGATGTGACTTGCTCCTCCTTGCCTTCCACCATGATTGTGAGTCCTCCCCAGCCACGTGGAACTGTAAATCCAATAAACTTCTAAACTGCCCAGTCTCAGGTATGTCTTTATCAGCAGCATGAACTGGATTAATACAGTAAATTGGTACCAGTAGAGTGGGGTGCTGCTGAAAAGACACCCAAAAATGTGGAAGTGACTTTGGAACTAGGTAACAGGCAGAGGCTGGAACAGTTTGGAGGGCTCAAAAGAAGACAGGAAAATGTGGGAGAGTATGGAGTGCCCTAGAGACTTGTTGAATGGCTTTGACCAAAATGCTCATAATGATAGAGACAATGAAATCCAGGCTAAGGTGGTCCCAGACAGAGATAAGAAAATAGAAGTCTTATTATCAGTTATCTTATTATAAGATAAGAACTGGAGCAAAGGTGATTCTTATTATGTTTTAGCAAAGGAACTGGTGGCATTTTGCCCCTGCCCTAGAGATTTGTGGAACTTTGAACTTGAGAGAGATGATTTAGGGTATCTGGCAGAAGAAATTTCTAAGCAGCAAAGCATTCAAGAGGTGACTTGGGTGCTGTTGAAGGCATTCAGTTTTATAAGGGAAGCAGAGCATGAAAGTTTAGAAAATTTGCAGCCTGACAATGCAATAGAAAAGAAAAATCCATTTTCTGAGGAGAAATTCAAGCCAGCTGCAAAAATTTGCATAAGTAACAAGGAGGAGCTGAATGTTAATCTCCAAAACAATGGGGAAAATGTCTCCAGGGCATGTCAGAGGTCCTCATAGCAGCCCCTTCCATTAGAGGCCTAGGAGAAAAAAGTGGTTTCATGGGCAGGGCCCAGGGTCCCCATGCTGTGTGTAGCCTAGGGACTTGAGGCCCTGTGTCCCAGCTACTCCAGCCATGGCTGAAAGGGGCCAATGTGAAGCTCAGTTCGTGGCTTCAGAGGGTGCAAGCCTTAAGCCTTGGCAGCTTCCACATGGTGTTGAGCCTTCAAGTGCACAGAAGTCAAGAATTGAGGTTTGAGAACTTCTGCCAAGATTTCAGAAGATGTATGGAATTGCCTGGAAGCCCAGGCACAAGTTTGCTATAGGTGTGAGTTCTCATGCAAAACCTCTGCTGGGGCAGTGTGGAAGGGAAATGTGGGGTCAGAGCCCCCACACAGAGTCCCTACTGGGGCACTGCCTAGTGGAGCTGTGAGAAGAGGGCCACTGTCCTTCAGACCCCAGAATGGTAGATCCGCTGACAGTTTGCATCATGCACCTGACTTTTCCTCAGACATTCAACACCAGCCTGGGAAGGCAGCCAGGAGGGAGTCTGCACCCTGCAAAGCCACAGAGGTGGAGCTGCTCAAGACTATGGGAACCTACCTCTTACATCAGCGTGACCTGGATGTGAGACATGGAGTCAAAGGAGATCATTTTGGAACTTTAAGATTTGACTGCCCCATTGGATTTTGGATTTGTATGGCCTGTAGCCCCTTTGTTTTGTCCAATTTCTCCCATTTAGAAGAGATGTATTTACCCAATGACTGTACCCCCATTGTATCTAGGAAGTAACTAACTTGCTTTTGGTTTTATAGGACCATAGGCGGAAGGGACTTGCCTTGTCTCAGATAAGACTTTGGACTGTGTACTTTTGAGTTAATGCTTAAATGAGTTGAGACTTTGGAAGGCATGATTGGTTTTGAAATGTGAAGATATGAGATTTGGGAGGGGCCAGGGGCTGAATGATATGGTTTGGCTCTGTGTCCCCACCCAAATCTTAACTTGTAGCTCCCATAATTCCCATGTGTTGTGGGAGAGACCTGGTGGGAGATGACTGAGTCATGGGGGCAGGTCTTTCCTGTGCTGTTCTCATAATAGTGAATGGGTCTCACCAGATCTGATGGTTTTAAAAATGAGAGTTTCTCTGTACAAGCTCTCTCTTTGCCTGCCGCCACAAACATAAGATGTGACTTGCTCCTCCTTACCTTCCGCCATAATTTGAGGCCTCCCCAGCCATGTGGAACTTAAGTCCAATAAACCTCTTTCTTTTGTAAATTGCCCAGTCTTTGGTATGTCTTTATCAGCAGTGTGAAAATGGACTAATACAAACATATTCCTACTGTTTTACTTTTAATTTCTACAATATTTACTCCATAGAAAAGACCCATAGACCTCAAGCAAAGGGAAGGCATTTTTCTTGCTAATAAATATATCCCGTTCAAATATCAATAATGCATAATATTTTCATTTCCTTTTAAGGTTTTATGATGTTTTGACACAGAGTTTTTAATTTTAAATACGAAAATCAATCTTTTCTTTTGCTATCTGGTCCATTGTATGTATGCTTAGATAGTCCTTCCCCATTTTGGATCAGGTAAATATTTACCACAAGTTTCTTCTGATTTCTTTAAGTGGTTCCCTTTTTCATGCTTCACTTTTTAATTGATCTAGAATTTACTCTGTTGTATAGCAAGAAAGTAAATGGATCTTTTAATAGATTTTTTCAATACCATTTCTTTAAAAATTTATCCCTTTCAATCTTAATTTCCTATGAATTAGGATCTATGTGTGTACTATATATTATTTCCCATTCATTCACCTATGTATTAGTTCACCTTGCATTTTGAAGTCTAATAGGTCTGGTCGTTTCCCTGTTGTCCCTCAAAAAGCCTTTTTAACAATTTTTGTATCTATCTAACCTTTTTCAGATAAACTCTAGAATTATTTGGTCAAGTTCTCAAGAACTCCATACAAATACCTGAGATAGTTGCCTTTGCAATATTCTTTCATTTTGCTAGTAGGCCCCTGTTTTGTTCAAGGGAAGAATGGGCATAGCCTCCAATGATAATTTACTTCCTAGGTACTACTGTAATTAGACTGAAGAAGTGAATCCATTTTGGTCAATAGGGCAGTAGTGGTTTCAAAATATGTCCACAAATTATTTGGTTCTTCTCCCTTCTATCAAAAGACAGAAGTAACTGTCTTAGTCTGTTTTGTGCTGCTGTAACAAAATCACCTGAGACTGGGTAATTCATAAAGAACAGAACTTTATTTCTCACAGTTTTGGAAGCTGGAAGTCTGAGATCAAGACACCAGCATTTAGTGTCTGGTGAGGGCCTTCTTGCTATGTCCTCACATGGCAGAAAGCAGAAGAGCAAGTGAGTGTGCTAGCTGAACACTGCGTGAAGCCTCTTTTAAAAAGGCCTTAATCCTGTTCATGAGGAAGAAGCCTCCTTGGCCTAATCACCTCTTAAAGGATCCACCTCTTAATAATATCACATTGGCAACACCTGAATTTTGGAGAAGCTACACTCAAAACATAGTATTAGTCTTGTAAGGCTAGTTCATAAAATAATGTGATTTCTGCCTCGCTGCCTCTCAGGTCACTTGCTTTGAGGGGAGCTAGCTGCCATTTTGTGAGAACACATCAGGAAGCCTGTGGTAAGGCTCATCTTGGCAGTGAACCATTTTAGAAGTGGATTCCTGGACCCCAGTCATGTCCTCAGATGATTGCAGCTCCTGCCAACATCCTCACTGCAACTCCATGAAAGATCCTGAACCAAACTCACCTAGCTAAGCCTCAGTGAAATTCCTGATCCATGGAAATTATAATAATTATTTGGTTTTTCTTTCCATCTGTCTTATTCCCTGCAGTATTGTTGTTGTTTTACCACTGATTTTGAGGGTTATTTGTTCTACAGAATAGATAATTCATACAGAGATATAAGCAGAAGTCTTCTGGAGGCTCTTTTCTTGAAAAATAGGAAATATACAGCTGCAATCACCCCCTCTTTTCTTCTTTTACTTCTTCAATGCAGATGTGATGCCAGAAGTAGAGCAGCCATCTTGCAACCACAAAGCAACAGCATGAGTATGAAAGTTAGTGCATTAAGGATGCTGGAATAGAATGATTGAAAGCCAGATGCCTAATGACATTGCTGAATAGCTGAAACAATACCAGCAACTAGCTGGTAAATATGTCTTAAAACCAGCAAATATGTCTCTCTCATTATGTGAGAAAGATAAGCATGTTGCTTGAGCTACTCTTAGCCAATTAATTTGTTATTTCCACCAAATGAATTTCTGACATTTGGTATCAGATCTTGCTGCATGGTCAGCACAGGGGAAGGCACTTTGTGAATAAGTTCAATGTGATTTTTAAGTAATGGATGGCAAATTTTAACAGCTCTAATACCATAATACATGTGGACTTCCTTCCAAAACTTAAAGTTTGTAGAAATCATAGAAGGCGAATTAATAAATGACAGCAGAATTTAGATTACCTCAGGGAAAAACGCTTCAGAGTATTTAGCATATGAACAGACTCCCTATTGCAGCACTTTTTTTGTGTGCTGATGTAGCTTAACCAGTGATCAAATATCCTGCAATCAGGTATTGATCACAATTCTTCAAAATGCCCATGAAACATGAAACAGAGTGAAAAATGTTTTATTGTTATTAAAATTCTAAAATCCCACATTTTAAAGCAATTCTGTACATCTTTCATAGAATAATTTAGACCAGCTATCCTCAAAACATTGTTCGTACAGAAATTCTCTGTCACTAGTATTCCCCTGTGAGGTCATCCATGGATTTGTCTCTCTCAGGACATTATTTAATCTTTAAAACACAAATATTTATAGCTTTTTAAAAAAGTTTTTAACTGTTGTGTTTGACAATATATGTTCTCAAAAATTGAGCCATTTGTACAGCTACCAGAAGGGCTAAAATGTAGAAGGCACAACATCAAGTAATGGTAAGACTATAGAGCCAAACTCTTGAACCAGAACATTAATTGCCACCATCACTTTGGAAAACTATTTAGTATTTACCAATGCTGAACATATGTGCACTCTTTGGCCCATCAATTCCACTCCTAAGTATATAGCCAACACTAATGGTACATATGTTCAGCAAAAGATATGTGCATTGTAACATTATTCATAATAGGCAAAAACTGTCAACATTCCACATGTTCATCTACAGTAGAAAGGATAAGTGAACTGCGGCAAGTTTACCAGATGAAATACTAGAGCAATGAGAATGAATGAATTTTGCTGCAGCAACAACATTGACTCCCACAACCATAATGTTGAAAGAATCTAGACACAAAAGAAGACAAACTGTACAATTTAATTTAGTCAAAGTAATTTTTTTATTTATTTACATTTATTTATTTATTTATTTATTTATTTATTTTTATTCTGAGACAAGGTCTTGCTCTGTTGCCTGGCCTGAAGTGCAGTGGCATGATCATGGCTCACTGCAGCCTCAACCTCCCAGGCACAAGTGATCCTCCCACCTCAACTTCCAGAATATAGAAGCTGGAACTACAGGTACGTGCCACCGTACCTGGTTAATTTTGTTTATTTTTGTAGAGACCGGATTTCACTGTGTTGCCCAGGCTGGTCGTGAACTTCTGGGTTCAAGTGATCCTCCTTCCTTGGCTTCCCAAAGTGCTAGGATTACAGGCATGAGCCACCTCCCCCAGCCTAAAGTAGATTTTTAAAAAGTGATATGTAGTAGAAGTCAAAACAGTGGTTATCTTTCTCAGAAAGAAATTAGAAGGAGGCACAAGAGGTGGATTTGGGGGTTCTGGTAATTTTCTATTTCTTTACCTGGGTGGGGCTTACATGGGAATATTCAGTTTGTTGTTTGTGAAATTTCATCAGGGCACATTTTTTAATGTATGTTATGTTATACTTTACTTAAAAATGGTGCCATGTCTTCCCATTTGTTCCTGCAGTATAATTTTTAATATAATTTTTAATATATTTATTATTATAAAATATTATTTTTAATATGTTTAATTTAATTTTGTAATATAGCTAAATGGCTATGTAAAGCAGGCAAAGCTTGTGACTCATAGCAACTTTTGCTTCAACAAACCAAAGGCAGAAAAAAAATTGATAACCACTGTTTTAAGCCAAATCAAACAAAACAAAAAACAACACTTGTGTCAATTGATCCAAAAAGGATGAAAGGCTGAAGCAGTATGTTTCTGGGTGGAGGTCAAAATAAGTAATATCAGCAGTCTCACTTTTCTTACCCATCTTGGGCTAAATTGGGCCTCAAAGGAAGGTCAGTAGCAGAAGAAAAAGAAGAATTCACCACTTGCCCCAGCTTCCTACTCCTGAGTTAATGTAAGTTGAGAAAGAGGTAGCATAGCAGTCTGGCAAGTAGCCAAATCTGGGTTTTCTCTCTACCTTAATTTGAATACAGTTGGCTTGGGTGGCTCTGCTTCCCAATATTAGCACTCATGAGTTGCTCACTAGAAGTGTGGGTAACCGTAAGAGCATAAAGGCCAACAGTTGCTTTTTGACACCTATCAAAATTCATCTCCACACGCAAATTCTGACTCTCAGGTAGAAAAATTTAAGCCTCTGTTCAGTTCTGCTCTGCCTCTCACATTAGCCGTGGGCATATTTTCTCTGAGAGAGTATGAAGAATGCATGTTAAAGATGACTTCTCTGGTCCTTAGGGCTTTTCTTTTTTTTCTTTTTGGAGGATTTATCTGGAGGTCAGATGTCCAAGATGGCGAGGTTCTATCTTTAAGGATTATCCTGAAACCAAAGTGCCTCTCCAGAGTCCAGGGGTCCTGTCTCATGCTTGATCATTTTTTTCCTATAAAAATGTGCCTAGAATTTGGTCAGAAAAAAAAAGATATATGATGAAACAAATATTTTTACAATTAAAAAAACGTAAGCCCATAGACATTCACACAGACTATATGGTGGAAAACTATTATATGTTTATAACAGTTTTCACTATTTATGAATGGCAAAGCTGTTTATCCACAAGAGGGAAAATGACATGCACCTCTACTTCTTCAGGTGCCCTGAATTTGGAAGTTTAAAATAGTTCTTTGTAGCACCTGCCTGGGATTTTGACAGATGCTTCAGGCTATTGGTAAACTTAAAGAGATTTAACAAGAAACTGCATTGCACCATTTTCTTCTAATCTGTGTACATCCAGAAGCTGGAAGCATTTTAAATCCTATTTGTTCCTTGAGTGGACTATTCATTAATGAGCTTATTTGCTTGGTTGCTTCTGAAGTTAAATCTTATTTCTACATCTACTTTTTCTAATGACTTATACTTTTTGCTTTGATTTGTTGGGCACAATTTGATTTGTTGGCTTCTTAACTGTACACTGCCCAGACTTTGCAGTTTGTTTTTTAAAACATGTTTCAAATGTCCAAGGCTCAAGACACCTTTAACTTGCCTCTTTTATGAGGTAGATGCTCTAAGCTTAGAGTTATTTTTCCTTCAATATACCATTAAGGGCTAATCACATGCACCAAGCCTTACCCCTAGTTCTCCCTATCACTGTATGCCCCTCTCCATATCCACAAAAATGTGCCTGTTCTTTTTAATGTGATAAAAAAAAACTCTAAAAGTCTTTGAGAGCCCATTCATTAGACCATTCCTCACCAAGAATTCTTCTACTATGCCTTTCCTGGAAAGTACCCACTCTAGACAGACCCATAAGCATCTGTGAATTTGCAGACCCCACTCTCAGCTCACAGTTCCAGGTCTGCCTCAAGGCCATCTTCACACATCTCCAGGGAGGTCACTTCTCAACTCGAGAGCCCAAGTCATCTCTGCCCTCTACCTGGGCTCTCTTTATCAGTTCTGCTTTCTGATCACTCTCCTGAGCAACTTCCCAGAACTAATCCCTCCTGCCTTTACATCCAGGGATGAGGAGATCAAGCTCAGTGCATGAATCCAACAGTCAAATTCTATCTTAGTCGAGTGCATTTATGTAACAAGAATGATAGACACACAGTAATGGTGAATTGGGAGTGGAGGAATGGGAGAAAATGTTTGAAGGTGATTGAAGAAGCCCACCCACAAAGAGCAATGTAATTAATACTATGAGGTGACAATGATGTGGGGAGAGAGCTAATTAGACTATCAAAAATCCTTCTGTCCTTGCAATGACCTACATCCAAAGTGAAAAGTTATTCAGCCTCTGAAGAGAAGCATTTTGTTTGGGGATCTTCAAGTATGCTTGTCAGGTACATGCCCATCACTGGTAACATCTTCAGAATATACTTGTCGTCTCCCTGACATCAGTAAATCCATTCATTCCCAGCTGTAATTTATCTCTTGATAAATCATGCTATCAAGTTGAAGTGTGAAAGCAATACCCTTAGGACATAAAATACCACTGAATCTGCTGTTTGGTTAATTTATTACTATTATTAGGGAACTGACAGGATTACTTTAAAAATCGAGTGTCCAGCGGCCCCAGATTTTTATCAGGTCTCGATACTGGAACAGTGTTCAATCACGCCTGGCTAACCCAGCCACTTCCCCCAGCCTCCTGCCGCCAGTCCCTTTGGAGAATTCTTGTCGGAAGGGAGGAGCAGCTGAAGACAGGCACAAGCTCCTCTGCAACATTCAGACAGATAGGTAGGTCTGAAGATCAAGAGAATACAGCCTTGGGGTTTTTTCTCAAGGAAGCTGTTTGCTTTCTTAAGAGGACTGTCTCTCTATTCAGTCCATGACAGCCTGGCATTATGGATGTTGTGGCACAGCACTCAAGACTGACAGGGTGCAGTGACAGAAGCCCCAAACAAACCAGGAGGCAGCAGAAGTGACTTGAAATCCTAGCTTTGGCATTCCCTAGCTGCGTGACCTTGGACAAGTCTTGTGATGCTTCTAAGCCTCGGTTTCTATAGCTGCAAAACGGTGTTAATAACAAGATTGTTAAGAGAATTCATTCAGACATGTAGAAATGCTCACCTCATAATAGCTGGCTGACAGTGTCTGTCGCTTCCTCTTAATATTACCGTTTTAAAGGCAGAATTTATATTAATAGAAATGTATCAATAGTCTTCATTTGTCAACCACTTGTGAGTATCCATTTCTCTGTCATACTGACATTCGTTTTAATTTGAGATTCCACTCACCACTGGGCATTAAGATAGATGGTAAATAAAGACACTATTATAAGACTTTTCACACCGTAGAAAGCCAATAAGACGTAGATTAAATCTTATTACAACAAATATCATGATCGACACCAATCTTATTAAAAAAAAAAAAAAGGAGAGAAGGCATAAGAAAGAGAATCAAAGCTACAGTCAAATGAACAGTATTTCAAATAGTATTTAGCATTTTCAACAGTCTAGCACGAACTTTGTTGTAGGAGGAAGTGCCCAGTATAAATTACCAGGGGGCTTGTCTAGGCATATGTGGGTGGCAAATCAGGAACCTACTCCAGCCTCTGCTGTTGCCTTTCCTACTTTTCCAGCTGCTCCAGGCTTCTTCTTGACAAGCCACTTAAATGACCACCTCAGGACCTTTGCACTTGCCAGTCTCTCAGCCAAGGGAACTTGTCCCTGATCTCAACTAACATCCCTTGGTCACTTCATGCAGATCTGAGATCAATTGTCATCTCCCTAGAGTAGCCTTTTCTAAACACCTCTCTAAAGTAGTTTCCACATCCCCTGCACATCTACCACATACTCCCTTACCCTGCTTTTTCTTCATAGCGCTTAGCCCTACCTGATATATTACTTTTTGTCTCCCACTAGAATGTAGCCTCATGAACACAACAGATATTTGCCTGTTTTACTCACCACTGCTATGAATGCCTAAAATTATTGCTAGCATATAGAAGGGAGTAGAAGGAAGGAAAGCTGGTGCATTCCCCCATCACATAGGGATAAAATGCCCTTCTGCAGCCCGCAGGTGTTCAGTTCCTAAAATCTTGAGTCCCACAACAGAAAAAGAGCAGAGTCAACTGGACACCACCTACCCAGCCTCATTCAGACTTTCCTAAGCCTACTGGCCTTCTGGAGTAATCTCCTAATTGGTATCTCTTTCACAGGTCTATGCTCTATTTTTTTATCCACCCACATACCTCTTTTCTTGTTTGTTTTGGTTTTGTTTGCTTTTAATTAATTGAGATATAACTGACACACAATAGACTGCCTGTACTTAAAGTGTACAATTTGATGAGTGTGACATATGCATACACCTATGAAAACATCATCTCAATCAAGATGGGGAACATTTATATCACCCCCAAAGTTTCCTCATGTCCCTTTGTAATATCTCCCTCCCACCTCTGCCCCACCTGTCCCCAATCTTCATCCCCAGATTAATTCATATCTTGTAAAATTTTATATCAATAGAATCACATAGTATGTATCATATTCTTGTTTTGGGGGCTTCGGTTCATTCACTCAATATAATTATTTTGAGATTTATCCATGTTAGGGTTATTAATGGTTCCTTCCTTTTTATTGCTAAGCAGTATTGTATTGAATGGACATACCAAAATTTGTTTACCTATTCACCTGTTGATGGATGTTTGGATTGTTTCCAGTTTCTGGTAATTATGAATAAAGCTGCTATTAACATTCATGTGCAAACCATTGTATAGACATGCTTTCATTTCTCTTGAAATAAATACTTAGGAGAGGAATACATGATCATATCGTAGGTGTATGGTTAACTTTTGAAGAAACTGCCATATTATTTTTCAATACAATTGTTCCATTTTATAATCCTAGCAGCTGCTCATGATTGTTCCGGGTGCTCCAAATCCTCATCCACATTTGGTGTTCTGACAGCAACATCTAAATGAAAGACAAATCTGACCATGCCACTCCTTCACTTAAACTTATCCATGATTTCTCAGCCAACCTTCCTTAGGGCTGTTTGCAAGCTCCTGCCTCCCAGTACAAATGCATCTCCCGTCAGGATTCCCTTTCCACATTCCCAGCCCATAGACCTTTTCCACCTATATCACAATGCTTCCTCGGGCTTCCATAATCACACGGTACCTTTGCCTGACTCTGGGTCTTTATACAAGCATTTCTGCATTCCCTTACCGTTCTGGGCTACACTGTGTCCCCTGCAAAATTTGTAAGTTGAAGTCCTAACCCGCAGTATCTCAGAATGTGACTGTATTTAGAGAGAGGGTCTTAGAGGAAAGTTAAAATGAGGTCATTAGTGTAAGCCCTAATCTGATTTGACTGATGTCCTTATAAGAAGAAGAAATTTGAAGACAGCCACATACAGGGGGAAGACAATGTAAAGACACAGGATGAAGGTGGCCATCTACAAGCCATGGAGAGATGCCTGGAACAGATTCTTCCTTCAGGACCCTCAAAAGGAACCAATCCTGCTGACACCTTGATCTCAAACTCCCAGCCTCCAGAGCTGTGAGAAAATAAATTTTCATTGTTTTAGCCACTCAGTCTGCAGTACTTTGTTATAGCAACCCACACAAATAATACACTTACCTCTTTAATGACGGACCAATTCAATGGTTGCTTTCTCTGTTAAATTATTTTCCCAACTCTCTTGCCCAGGTTTAATTGCCTTCTTTTATCTTTCTCATGGTATTTTGTTTATATTTCTATTGGGAATTTGATCTCAGTGTAGTAATTATGTGTTTAAGAGTCAGTCTATCTACCCTACCAGGCTAGAGTTTTTTGAAGATTTATTTTATCTTTGCATCTCAAGCTGTCTAGATTAGTCTCCTGACACAATATAGGTCTCTATGCATTTTTGTTGCATAAATTCTCTGGAACCAGGCTGCTAACTCAGCTTTCTCTTCCTCATGGCTTCCTATCGTCCTTTTTAAAAGAAAAAAGTTTAGTTGTTTTCCCCTATGGGAATTTATCCAAAGGAGATCTTTAAAGAAGTACATAAAAATGGATGTAAAAGAAAGCTCTTCAGAGCATTGATTGTAATATCAAAAAATTGTAATCAGCATAATTGTTGTTCAATAGAGATTAGTTAAACAAATTGTGGTATGTCTCACAGAGGAATATTGTGCAGTCAATAAAAATGATGGTGTGGATCTATATTTACTGACACTTGAAAAAAAACCCACCACCTATTATTAAATGAAAAAAATAAGATACAGCACTGTTTGTATAGTGTACTATTTATACGCAGTTATATATGGGTATAGCTGCAGATACCTACGCATATAGAAACATATGAAAGGGTGTTTACCAAAATGTTACAACAGTCAAGTAGGAGTGGTAAGATTTCAGATAATTTTTCCTTTTTCTCTATACATTCAAGAATTGTTTTAATTTTTAAGAGTAGGCATGCACTAATTTATAACCAGAATAAAATAGTAAAAGTATTTTATTTTGAAGAAAATATAATTAAAAAGTGGAGAATAACTGGGCTGCACAATTCTGCTTGATCAGCCCCTTCCCGCGAGCATGGGAAGAAGGCAATTCTCCTTTTGTTAATTAGGCCTCCTGAAAGCAGGTCAGCCCTGGGCCCAGGCCACACGGATGGGTATCTGCAAGGCACCATCAGGTGCTGTCGAGCAGCTTCACCTACCTTGCTTGGTCTTATTCCCAAATGAATCCTTCAGTCAGCTTTTAAAACCGAAGTTTCTCCCTATTAGTTATTCCCTTTAGGTACTTCAATTAGGCAGCTGTTAAAATGCATGGGCAAAAGCAAAAACACAAACTATTTTTGTTAGGGACATGGTAACTCCAATTAATTCCCCAGCAAAAGGCTAGATTGTTTAATTCTGATATGGGAAAGGAAAGAAGGAAAAATGAGCAGGACCTGGTGACAGGGTTGGGGGAAATTCAGCATAAACAAACTCGGTCACTGGGGAAAGTAGAGAAAGGGCAATATATTAGTCAGGGTTCTCCAGAGAAACAAAATCAATAGGCTATATAGAGACATATGAGGAGGAGATTCATTATAGAAATTATCTCACATGGTTGTGGAGGCCAGGAAGTTCCACCGTCTGCCATCTGAAAGCTGGAGAACCAGAAAAGTCAGTCGTGAAATTCAATCTGAGTCCAAAGGCCTGAGAACCAAGAGTGCTGCTGATATCTGACAGCAGGAGAAGATGGATGTCCCAGCTCAGGAAGAGAGAGAGAATGTGCCCTTCCTCTTCCTTTCTGTTCTATCCAGGCCCTCCCTGGGTTGGATGATACCTGCACACATTGGTAAGGTCCTGCCCACACTGGGATGATGCCTGACCTCAATGGACTGTATGATCTTCTCTACTCAGTCTACCCATTCAAATGCTAATCTCTTCCAGATACACCCTCAGAGGCACACCCAGAAATAATGTTTTACCAGCTACATGGGCATCCCTTAGCCCAGTCAAGTTAACACATAAAATTAGTCATCACAGGCAACAAACAAAAGGAGTGGCTAGGGAGAAAAAGCCTAGCTATTTTGTAAATGTGCTAGGGCAGACCGGTTAAGGTAGGTAACTAGTCAGATATGAACAGAGCAGGAGAGGGCTCCCCTGCCACACACACACATGCCAGGAATCTCAAGCAACCATCAGGTGATGGTCAGGTGGCTAACTGTCTCTCTAAAATAATAACTGGTCACAGCCTGCACCAGGGAAACGCAGTCTCCCAATAGATAGAAAAGAACTGAAATGTGATCTGCAGCTTCCAGATAAGATTTCAGGAGTTGGGAGAGTGGGCTCAAGCATGCACATTAAGAGGCAAAATGGCGGAGGTTAACTGGTATATGACCTCCTAGGGGCATTCAACTGGTAAGGGAAGAACACCTCAAGCAAGCATGTGTACAACTCCAGTAAACACACTGTGCATGCTCCCCTCCCAAGTGCTAGCAGGCCACTGTGCATGCGGACAGCCCACCCCAAGGGAAGAATCAGGGGAGAAGTAATACAAGACCCCAGAAGCAGGCCACCATATAAAACCCCAAGTCAAAGGTCAAACGGGGCATTTGATATCTCAAGTCACCGGCTAGGCCCTCTTCCAAGTGTACTTTACTTCCTCACATTCCTGCTCTAAACTTTTTAATAAACTTTCACTGCTGCTCTAAAACTTGCCTTGGTCTCTCCTTCTGCCTTATGCCCCTCAGCTGAATTCTTTCTTCTGAGGAGGCAAGAATTGAAGTTGCTGCAGACCCATGCAGATACAGGTCCACTGCAGACCTGCAGTTCTTTTGTGGGACACAAATAACTGAAAAGTGTCTTTTACCCCCAAGAAGAGAGATTAAAGACACAAGGAGAAAGAGAAAGGGAGAGCTTGATTCTCCATCAATGTACATTTTACTTCTTCGGGGCCACATCTGCACACATGGATGATGACTATCAGTTGCAGTCACTTATGTGACAAAATAATATTATGAGATATATATTTCTTGCCAAATCCCTTTGGCAGATTATATTTTCCAAAGATGTTCACACCAATATACACTATTTCATATGCTCACAAAGTGACATGACCAAAACTCCCCATCCAGACACAGGGTTAATATTCCCTCCCCTTGAACACACCAGTGGATCTTTGCAATTGCCTTAACTGACAAAAGAATGTTGGGTGATTGATGGGGTCTCTCATAAAGGGCAATATGGCTTCCATCTGGTTCTCTCTCTCTGTCTCTTTTCTCTCTTTCTTCCTCCTCTCTCTTCTCTCTCTCTCCTCTCTCTGTTAATTTTTCTCTTGGAACTCAGCCATCATGTTGTGGAGAAGCCCACAGCACATAGATGGAGTGGCCATGTGAGAATCTTTCAGCTGACCGCCTGGCTAGGCCCCCAGCCAACAGCAACCTCCAGAAACCACATTTCCAAGCTTTAAGATGATTCCAGCCCATCATCTTTGATGATTTCCAGCTGAGGCCCCAGATATGGTGGAGCAGAGATAACTTGTCTTCACTGTGCCTCATCTGAATGCCTGACCCACGGAAACAATGAGGCATAATAAATGAGTATTACCGCTTTGAGCAATCACTAACACAGAACCCTACCCCTTACCACTGCCCTCAGGTTAGGTTGTTGAAAGAAAAATGTGTCAACTATTTTTTGAGTTTCAAAGCAGTTCGATACTTATCTCTATGACAATGGCTTAAGGGAATTAGAGTTGCAGTCTAAAAATCCTAGCATTTGACTATCAAAAGACAAAGCCTTGAATAACTTAAAGGCATAATACTTATACCTAAACAACAAATTTGGAAGAAGGCAAGTGAATTTTCCATTCTAAGATGAAATTTAAAATAAAAAAAAAATTTTTTGAAAAAAACCTTTTTCTTTCTGTAAAGAAGAGAGAGAGTGTCTGAGGAGTGGACCTGAGAAGCCTGGAATCCCAAACCAGGGGCTTTGTGGCAGGAACCCAGGTAACATAGACCAGAGGGGGTCCATGGGTATCAGCAAATGCCAACGGGCATCAATGACAAGTGTCAGGGATAAGGGAAATCAGACATCTCAGCAGATATTGCCAGCACTGGCAGATGATGACCTAGAACCAGACGGGTCTCCTCAACAATCCATAAGTTCCAGGGGGAACTGAAAACCAACCCTGATGAAGAAGGAAAGAGTGAAAAAATGGTATGAACATGATTCACCTGGAATTGATCACGTTAAATGGTCTGCCATCAGCAAGAGGATGTTTGCAATACTGTTTAAATTTACTTATTAAAAAATTAAGTGACATCATTTATAGATCTGAGTTATGGCTTAAGGAATTTGTATGTTCTTCACCATTTTGATGCTTAGTTTCCCTGCGGAAGTGTAACCCCCAAGAGAGAAGGAGGTGAAAGGCCCAGAGTAGGCACTCAATAGGTGTGTGTTGAATGAGTAAATAAATGAATGAGCAATGAATTCTCAAGAGCTCTGTTTTGGAAATCAGAGGACCTGAATCATCTCAGCTCTGTCTCCAACAAGTCAAGTCACCTTTAACATGTCCCTAGCTCTCTCTGGGCCCAAGAGTCTTAAGCTATAATATTAAATGATCTCTAACTACACCTCCAACTTTAATATCCCACTGGACAATAAGCTACTAAAGAACAGGGATCAGGACCCAATCATTTTTACAGCCGCAGAATCTAGCATAGTGCCTAGTAAATAGCAGGCCCTCAATAAATATTTGTTGAAGGAAAGAAATGAACCTTATACTATGTTTCCAAACCCTAACCAGGACAATGTGTAATTTGGGTTGCCTTTTCAAGTACATAAATGTTAAATGAAAACTATAGATAAATAACTAACCAAGAATATTATAATGTCATCTACACAGTACAGCAACATTTGCCAACTGCCCAGCATTTAAGGAGTAATGGCTCTCTCGTCCGCGAGTCTGACATGATGATTTGCTCCCACTTGCCTCCCTGTTATTCTGACTGACACCCTCTCTGAGCCGTCTTTTGGTGGGCAGCTATTGCCCCTGGTACACTTTTTATCAAAAGTCCATACGCTGTCATCTTTTATAATCCTCAGAACTTGAAGATTGTCCTTTACTTAAGTTTTGTGAGATGAAATTAGGTTTGAATAATAATCAGGATTGTGGATCTTCTTAAGCAAAGGCACTTTATGAGAAAATGCTATCTTATGATTCTTCCAGGCATAGAGTTTCAGAGTTGAAAGATTTCTCCATCCTAGGATTTTATCTTATTAATATTCTCCTTTGCAATTCAAGCACCGAGAACTGGAAAAAATCTCTGATTGTCCTGCAGCAATGGCATTAAAGGCTCCTCATAACATACAGAACCAGAATTGTGCCATAATTTACTGAAATTGAACATTGCTCTGTGACTGCTAATTTTCCATCGAGATGATTCTGTCTCTAACCAAGAAAAGAAAAGGTAAAATCTTGATAGAAAAAAAAATTCTGATTATTGTGAAGACTCTCGGATGATTCAGGTTAAATATACCATTTTACCATTGTCCTAATTTTTACCACAAAGTTCTGCTGAAAATCTTTGTGACTAGAATGTTGCAATTGGCAGTTTCTCTTTTAATCTTCTACTTGGTAAACCCAGCTATAATTGTATAGTGATGATGCTTTCTGTTCTAAGAGAATGCTGTATCAGCGTATTCATTTTTAACCTTTATTTTCAATTATTTGCAGTTTGGGATTTAGTCTCCAAAGTTAATTTGGGAGAGTTCTTCTCTTATAATAAAGGAAGCTAATTTGCCCATTCTGCAGTTGCCAGACAAACTCATTTAAAAATATGAACACATGCATGTTATCCCTGAGTTTTGAAATATACTTTTTAAACTTCCCTAATATGTTAATCATTAATGCAAAGTATCTATTATATTTCCATATTCTGCTAATTGTAGTGTGCCTTTATGATGAGAACTAGACAATGAGACTACAGATCTTGTGGATAACGTGAGGTTTTTTGTTTGTCTTTTCCTAGCCATGTAGAATAGTTGCATATTTTTTCTCAAGAAAGCACCCACTAGCTCCATCAAATAAAATGTATAGTTGTTTACATCCCAATATTGGTAATTCACGTAATTTTTAACAAGTGTTACAGTATACAGTCATGTCTACTGTGCAAGTCTGACCCATAAGATTGTCATATTGGTATGAATTAGATAAGCATCAATGGGCTATGATTTGAGCGTCCCTCCTCCCTGTGAATTCCACACTGCACAATATGAAATTCATGTACTACTCATTCCTTTGGCTTAATGAAATCTCCTTTAAAATGAAAACATATTAACTGACAGTTATAATATATAGTCATGTCATGGCATGTGAACACTTAAGGATTAATTTAAGAATTTAGTTAATGAGCTAAATATCAAAGGCTTGGGTTTTAAACAATGAAACATAAGCCAAGCATCAAAATAGAAGTAAAGAACTACACTTTTTAGCAACCATCCCCAGTAGTATTTTATACATGCCACTGTTAGCATTTATTTAGCATTCGTTTACTTTTAGGTAATTATCTTTGCCTGGGTTCCCTAGAGACCAGAGCCTGAGGCAAAGATTAGAGTCCAAGGCTTTAGAGGAGGCACAATCCCACCGTTGCAACAATGAAGGGAGAAGGAAAGTGAGGTGTAGGGAAGGAGGCAGACATAAACAAAGTGGTAATTTACTCAACTGGCTACATCTTCCTAGAAAACCCAGTTGTTCAATCACTTGACCCCCACTTCCAGACAGCTCTATGGTACCACTGCACCTCAGAATAGTCTGTGGTAGACAGGAAGGCATGATTTATTTATCTGCCAGCCTCCTCCACTCCTGTTTATCATTGATCAAAGGTCACCAAGTGTCAACTCCCAGAACCACTTCTGAGTTATGATAGTCAGGCCTTCCTGGAAGCTGCTGGAGAAACCACATCCACAGCCAACAATGTGATGCTTCCTCTGAGAATCAGAAGTAGTGGGGAATTCACAGCTTCCCTGCCCACACCTGGAGCTCAGTCAAGTCAGATCTGAACCAAGAAGCCCTGAGCTCCCCCACTTCGGCAGACAATACAGAGCCCATGCTGAAGCCCAGATAGTGGTGATAGGAGTCGGACTGTGGCTTCAGAGGGCAGGGCCTCCAGAGATCAACCATCCCAGGCCTGGCAGGCAGGTAGAGCTGAGCAAACCTGGAAAGGCACATTCTAGGGTCTGGGCCTGGGGCCAGGCAGGGTGGCATGTACCTGTAATCCCAGCACTTTGGGAGGCTGAGGTTGGAAGATCACTTGGGGCCAGGAGTTCAAGACCATCCTAGATAACATAGTGAGACCCCTATCTCTAAAGAATAAAAATTAAAAAATTAAAAAGGTCTGGTACCAAAAGTATTTATATGTCTGTTTTTCCAAACAGACTATGTGCTCCTTGTGGGCAAAAATCCTATCCTGTCACTTCTCTTTGTACCTCAGAAGTTAAGGGTAAATCATAGCATACATAGACTGAACTAAGCCTACTTAAGATAAATTTGCAAAAATGCTCACTTGATCTGACCATTCAGTGCGCTAGAATGTTGACTGTAATTGTCAAATGGGTTCATCCATCTCAAGTGCTTACCTAAAGCACTTCTGGAATGGGATTATTTTATTTGAGTCATTATTTGGAAAAAAAAAAAAAAAAAAAAAACCAGCAAGACTCCCAGTATTCTGTAGTAGTTAAGGGAAGACAAGTTCTGGACTCAAATAGACCTAGTGAAGTATTGTGTATCTTCAAACAAGTTACCTTGCTAGATTTTGGGTTTCTTTTCTGAAAAATGGGGAAGTAATATCTGTTTTATTGCACTATTGGGACATGTATTGGATTGTGGTATGTCAACTTCATTAGGCTGAGATCTATGTTTTTCAGACACCTATTTCCTATATGATTCAATATAGGATTGGCCAAAAAAAGAATCTGCATAAAATTTGGGAGGCAGAAATGAAGCAGTTGAGAGGGGAAGGGCAGTCAGATAATGGTGATGGAGTGACAGAGTCTGGAGGATCCCAGCTGACACTGACTTTCCTCTGCTCCATTTCTAGTTTGTCTTCCTGACTGCTGACACTGCTGACCAAGCCCACCACCAGATGCTTGGCTGCACACCCAGAGGGCAGCAGCTTCCCGTGGTCCTCTCGAAGAACTTCCCTTTTGCAATGCATGTTTAGCAAGTGGATGAGTTTGTCTTTTCTGATTTCTCTGCAAGCTCTGCATTGCCCACCTGAACCAGTGCTTCAGAAGAACTAATGGGATCTCTGACCCTCCAACATCCTCTTCCAGACTTTCACTTTCCTGGCTCCTTGCAGGGACATGTAATAAATGTGCTCTCCAGAGAAAGCCTGATTTGTAGCCTTTACTGATTTTGTGGTATAAATACTCCCTGCTTTCAAGCTCACCAACATTGAATCCCTGAACACAGAGTTAGGAAAAAAAGGCCCATGAGTGTTAGTAACCCATGCAAGCCAGCTCCAGTGTACCACTTAATAAACCCCTCCACCCAAACCAGTCACAATGGCTGTTTCCCCAGCTGAACTCTGACTCATGGAGGGGGATTAGGAAATGGCAGGTATCATGCACAATAGTTGCTGGCACACAGTAAGTGCACAACAAATTAAAGTTATCATGTCACAGAAACCAATCCTCATGTTGTGTTTAGATTTGAATCTGCTAAAGATGTGTTTATTTGCAACCTGCAAAGAAAAAAGAAGTCCAGAAATAGCAGGATTTTCCAACTAATGTGAGAACTATTTTTATATAGCAGGGTTGTTACCTTCTTTACAAATTAAGTAAACAAATTCCATGTTCTACAAAACAAACATGCTTTAAGTAAATAATGGAATGTTTTGTACATGTGGCAGTAGAAGGTTACAGTCTATGAATATTAAACAGCAATATTGTAGTTAACATTAAATGAATATCTCCACACAAAAAAAATTATAGCTACTGAGTCTGTCCAGAAGCTTCCAGCTCTTTTCCAATAAACTTAATAACAGACAAAGCCTGTGTAAATTTAAATTTAGATACTGCCATTCCCCCTCCTGTCTGTTCTCTTAACTGTGCACTTTCAGGCTCTGTTGCTGTGGCCACAGAATGTAAATATCCTTATCTCATCAACAAAGCACTTTTAAAATTCAAAGCACTTGACATACAGAATTCCTTTTCTTCCTGGGCTTGTCAAACACCATTATGCCATTATGACTTAGAATTGCTTTTAATTTTAGACAAGGGTTTTAGGTTTATAATTTTTGTTTCCCCTGCTGAGAGTGACTAAATTCATTCTTATTTTGGAATTGACTGCATATAGACTATTAAACAGTTCACTTAGGCATGAAAACATACAGTAAAATACTCATTCTTCCTCACCTCTGAATTGGTGAAACTTTTACCCAGGTGTTACTAAAAGAAATGTTCCTTTACAGATACCGTGCAAATTCTTTTTCTTTCTTTGTCCTGAATCTACTTTATTTGCTGATCTTCTTCTTTGCTTTACAAAATTCTACCTCTGATGCCACTGTGCTCTGCAAAGGATGCTTTCTTATATCAGGGCTTTCATTCAAATGATAGGGAATTTTTAGTTTCTCAGTCAACAACTGTTCAAAATTTATCTTTAAGTCATCAAACTTATTTCTGAGGAGATTTGGTTTCCTCTAAAGTGCACTCTCTCTACAAATAGTGGCTGCCTCTAATAGTCATTCAGAAGTGACTTTTCTTTCTTTGTTCTAATCTGTCTCTTTGAACTGCATTGTGACAATGGGAAGCATTTTATAAATGCTGGCTTGGATAGTAGGGGGCAGAGGAGGAAAACAACACCTAGGCTAACTATAACCTGAAAAAAATGTTAGCATTGTTCAGAATTCACTACATTTATGTTATTTCTTGTATAAACCTATCAAAAATGAAGAACGGGAAATCATCCCAGGCAAAAGAAATAGCATGTGTGAATGCCTGGAAATGAAAGAAAAAATACACAAGTTCAGCGCCAGGAAATTAGCCAAAGAGACATCTGTGGTAGTAGACTTCACAATTCAACAAAACACTGTGTTGTTTTCTGCCCCTGACCTTTGATTGGTGGAGTCTCATTGTAATCCCTAGCCTGAAAAAGGTTGAGTAGAAGGAATGGAGGAAGGCTCAGCAATGGAGTGAAGCTGAGGAATGAGGAAAGGGTGACACTGTTTTCTTTATACTTTGCAAAACAATGATACCAAAATGGCTGGCTCAAAATGGCTGCCTGACACTATACTGTTTAAATAGCTTTGTATATCAAGCTAAGGCTTTGGACTTTGTCTGGCAGGAAATAGGAATTTACTGGATGATTTTTAGCATGGAGGTGATATGAGTAAATTTGATTTTGAGAGCAAAACAGGAGTCAAGTTTCCTTGCGGGCTACCGCCAAAACTCATGCCCAAAGAGGCATGGAAAAAAAGGGCAGGGCTTAATAAGAAATTGTATCATCCTTGTAAGTCTTGGTGGCTGCTTATGAGGACTCAAAGGTGGTCCCTTGGTGTCTGAATTGGAATATGGGTGGATTTCCACTTCAAAGGGAGATCAGAAGGTAACGTGGGGAAGAGTAAGATCATCCACCTAAATCATCCCTTCCTGTCTACCACAGACTATTCTTAAACTCAATATGTTGAACTCAGCCTTCAACATATTGAGTTTGAGACGCCTATGGGTTAATCTCATAGACTCTCCACAAAGGCATTAGGATGATCAGGCCAACACCATTTTTCCTGGGTCTCTCTGGTCCTCTCTACCTGTGCCTCTTGAGGATCTCTGAAGGTCCCCTGTATTTCTGCCCATCCCTTAAAGAGTGTCACCTCCATATCCTCAGCCCTGTTCTTTACTCCCACTTCCTACTCTTCTCAAGGGATTCACCTCCACCCATGCAGAAATGACTCCCAGTTCTATAGCTTCAGTTCTGATTTCTCTCCTGAGGTCCAGACCCTTACATCTAGCTGCTTGCAAAGCATCTTCCATCATCTATTTCTCAGGCGCCTCATCTCCACACAACCAAAATTTAATGCATCATCTCTCAACCCACACAGTCGCATCTGTTTCTCTTTCCATATTCCCTCCTTTAATCATGATCCAACCTTCTAAGCCAGAAACTTGGGTTGTAACCCTTTTCACTCCCTCCTCTCATGTCCAACATTAATTGGATGCCAAATCTTATTAATTCTGATTCCATTCCTCTCTCTACTTCACTTCTCTTCCCTCCCATGCCCCAGCCTTAGTGTAGTCACTCCTGTACTTTTCCACTAGCCTCCCACTGGGATGCTCTGGTTCTTTCCTGGCCCCTTCCCAAATTGTCTTCCTCTAGGTGTCCAGAAGGCTTTCTAAACTGAAAATCCGATCATGCCGCCATCATGCTTGAAACACTTTTATTAACCCTTATTCCCCAGAGGATAAATCACAAACTCCTAGGCAAGGCTCTGAGGTCTTTAACATTCAGATTTTGCCCTCTCTTCACCTTCATTTTGTAACCCTCCCCACTTTGCTTCTCCTCCCTATATGCCTTGGTTTCTGTGCTCCACTCTGACGTTGTCCACTCAGGATTTATTCTACATGATCCATCAAGGACACCTTCTCTGATGTCTCCAGGCAGGACTTGGTGCTTCCTTATTCAACCCCCTGCAGTACCTCATGTATTTATCTATTGTTGCACTCCTCTCATTGGAAGACATGTCTATTTATTTTGTCCCCTCTCAGGCTATAATCCCATCCAGGGGAAGGACCATGCTCTTTTATCCAACACTTGGGATAGTGCTTGGAGCACAGCTATCCTTTAATAAATGTTCATTAAATCAATAAATGAACAGATAAACATAAAGAAGGCAAAGAAAGATTGACTGGTATACTCCTCTTGGAACCTGCCTGTGATTTCTCATTCTCTCTTCTTATGATACAACATTTACTTTCATTCGGAGCTTCCTGACGGCGAATGCAGAAAGAGAAACAATAAAGGGTATGGTGTCCCTGCTCTGAACAAAGCAAAATTTTCACTTCTTTGACGAAGACAAACTTTATCCTGAATAAATTTTTAAAGGAATTCATCGCATGAGTTCTTGCACAAGGAACATTGAACAACATAATGGGCAGTATCTTTAAGCAGTTTTTACAGAAGCTACAAAAATATTCTTCACTGTTTCTACTATTAATGGACTTTTTTAAAAAAAGATAAAGACAATACTAAAACATGATTCATGAAGAAGTTTTTACTGGGAAAGGCTAAGCTAATGAGCACTATGTTTAGATGTTTCTGGTGATCTGAATACAGCTTAGCACACATAGATGAGAAACTGCACACCTGTAAACTGCATTTTTCAAATATCAGTTGTCTTAGCCAGGCTTCGACAGGAGCTAAATGACAAGCCAAAATTGGATTCTCTGACGAGAGCCTAGAAAACTCCCACTCATTCAAGGGTAGCTATTTATAGCACGTAAACTCTTGCCAGACTGAAAGGAGAATTTGGCCCAGTGAATAAAAATATAGAAAATAAACGCTCAGAAATTGAAGGAGGAGGAGAAGTTCGGGATTGATTGTCCAACCACACCATTTGGCTTTATTGCACTGCATAGAGGCATTCAAAACAAAAAGTTAGCAGTCTAGGGGTTTATCACTGACCCGAATGCATACTAAGACAAGAAAATTTCTCTTTCAGTGGCTTTGTGTCAAAAAGTACTATTCACTTTTCCCCCCAGCCTCCATCTACAATGGCAAATATGAATTAATCAGGAATTAAGCCTCTAGAAATGGGACTTGGGGTGGGGGGGATAAATTGTCAAAGGAAGGGTAAGATATCTAAATAACTAGCAATCCTTCAGAATGTTAAACACAATAGAAGATTTCATTTTAGCCATTGCCCTGCTTGCAAGTAGGAAGCAGAACAGCAGATAACAGTTCAAATCAGACAGGCATCAGGCCGAGCAGTGCAGCTGCAGACTTCATCAGCTCTAGTTCCATCAATGTACTAATAAAAAAATCTGAGCATGGCAATGTTGAAATTCAGTTGCAAGGATAATCATTGAAGGAATTATCAGAACCCAAGAAAGACTTTCGCAATGATGAAAAAAAGAAGCAAAGTGTGTGTATACACACACACACACACACACACTATATATATATATATATATATATATATTTGCAATAATTATTTTCACATCTAAATCGGCCAACTATTGAGACCCCTGATACAAAGAAATAAAATACAAAGAAAATAAAAGAAACCCAACTTCTAAAATAAAGCTACTGGAAAAATATCAGCAAAGCAGTTTTCCAGAGCAAAGTAAGTGGATGTTGCTTCAGTATATTGATTGATATATAATCCAAACATATTGACTTATGTGTAATTAACAAAAGAGTTTAATTAATCTGCTGATTGAAAATGTCATCTATCTTATTCAAGTGAATTTTAATTCAAAGATAATATCATTACGAGTATTATGCACAAGTAATTTTATTTAATTAATCATAAAACTTGTTCTCACATATGCCTTTAGCTTCAATAAATCATAAAATGAATGACAAATTTTCTTTCTAGGAGAAAATTAAAGACAGCAATTTGAAGCACTTTATTTTATATTATTGCTTGGTGTGTTCTGAAATAAAAATTAAATGTTTCAAAAAATATCGTCTTTCCTTTTCTCTCTGCTTACATAGTCACATAGGATGACAGTTCTTCTGTGAGCATTCCTGTATCTGTGAATAAAACTCTCTCAATTATTTTAAAAGAAAGTTGTGCTTTTTCAGAAGTGAGGAATATCTGAGTTTGTTTTTCTGAAAACTTGGCAGAAAAATGAGAACCAGCTACTGAATAATCATTCAAATGACAAGTCTTCATTAGATTGGATTACTGAGATGAAACTATTTTAGTAATTGTCATTCTTCTCTCATCCCATATAGCAAACTAAAATGAGCAAAATACACTTTGAGTGTAGAAAGCAGATCCCCCGAAACCAATTAATGTTCCCAAGCTAGTAGGATGCTAATTAGCAATTATTTCTGCCCAGTGATGCCCAGGCATCCTGGATTGCTAAATTTTCCCCTTGTCTAGGTGAGTATTTTATTTCCTAAACCACCAGAGTACACTCATTGAATAGCGATAGCTTTTTTCTGAGGTATTTTATAGAATATGTGTCTCTACTACACCAAGTGTCCTCTTTCCTCAGCCCTGAGAAAGATAAATTGTGTGCAGATAAGGAAAACCCAAAACAGATATAGGCTTAAGACAGAGACTTTCAATAAATGGCACTACGTTATAATCGAACAGTCTGAGAAGGGCGAAAAGCAGTATGAAAAGCTGGGTGGAAAGGAGAGGCAGTGTTTAGGCAGAGATGAAGGTAGAGATGCGAGGAAGAAAAGGGCAGAGAAAATGGAACAGAATTACTGTTTTCCTGCCTCCCTCTTCCTACCAGTGTGAATCAATTTGCAGTTTATACAGTGAGACATAATTAAATCAAAACTCACTTTCCAGGAGCCCCAAAGTCACTCCTTGATCCTGTTGTCTTTAGTAATCAGAAAGCAAAGAGACCGTCGGTGGTTGGAGGAAAGGCAAATCCAATTTTAAGGAAATTCTAGTACATTTTCAGGAGTATGGATTGTGACCTTAATTCCCATTTACTCTTAGCACAATTTTTCCTAAAATAAGTACATAATCCAATGACGCTTTTTCTCCTCCAAAGTTTAAAATATATGACAGTGTAAAATATCTTTTTTATTCATAGGCAGCAAAGTCAAATAAATTGATACATGAAAGTTCTAGCAGGTTCACTGGTAAACAATGGTCTCATGGCCAGCACATTTTTCTAGTGAAGATTACATAATTTTTACTTGAATTGAATTACAATTAACAAGTACTTACTGAGCACCATTTATATCCAAGGTAGCATGCTTTGAGTTATGGGGAAGTCAGATATAAAATAGTCTCAGCCTTCAAAAATTTTAGAATAACGAGAATGGAGAGTACAGAAAGACAAGTAGACACATTAACAAATGACTCCAGTGAAGGCAAAATAAGGGAGGGCCCATAAAAAGATACAAACAAAATGAGATAAGGTGTTAAGGAGGGAGAGATGATACCTGGTTTCTTTGGAAGGATTCATTCATTCATTCATTAAAAAATCACCTCATAGTCTCTGCTCATGGGCTATATCTGGTGCCAGAGCCAGTACACAGGGGTGAACAAAACAAGAAAAAGGAAAAAATAATAAAGTAGCAGTTTGAATGAACAGTATTTTTTTGTTTCAATGGCTTATTACATATCTTTTTCCACATGCACACTAATAGTGGACATTGTTGCACTTTATTTTTTAACAAACAGAAAGGAAAATGTTGTTCCCTGTTTTAGCTGGCATTTTCTGGATGACTAGTGAAATAAATAATTTTTTTGCATTTCTTATATTTATTGTTCATTCATATTTCTGCTAGGATTTGTCTTCTATATCTTTTGAAATTTTTTCTCTTTTCTATTTGTCTTTTTTTAACCATTTGTAGGGATTTATTTTATTCTAGATACTGATTCTTTATCATCTAAGCAGAAAATATCTTCTAGTTCATAGCTTGTTTTTAATCCTTGTTTATGGAATATCTTTTCTTAATGGAATCAAATTTATCTATCATTTACTTAATTAATTGTGCTTTTTCATCATTTTGAAGAATTCCTTATCTCAAGTTCACATTTTTCCTATTTTTTAAACATATTTTCCCTAGTAGTTTTAAAGTTTCATTTTTCACATTTTTGTCTGAAACTTGTGTATGGTGTGAAGTAAAAATCTACTTTCCATTTGTTTTACTTGCAGAAAGTACTTTGTTTCAACAGCATATATTTTAGAGGATATCTTTCCCCCCACTGATTTTGATGTCATTTCAGTAACAAGCCAAGTTCCATGCCTAAGTCAGTTTCTGGGGTCTCTATGCTATTCTACTGATTTACCTATAAATTTCTCTACCAACCACATGTTGTTTGCAATGTAATAACTTTGTAGCAACTGCCTGGCAAAGTGGATACCCCCTTATTGTTCTTCTTTTTCTAAATTGTCTTGGCTTATCTTGCATCCTTTTTTATCCATGTGAATTTTAAGAACACTTTGCAAGATACACAAAATATTCTACTGAGATTTTGATGGGGATTGGGAATGAGTTGCATTTATAAACAAACTTTGGGGAAATTTTTCATCTTTAATGTCCAGTCTTCCCATCCATGAATATTATATATCTCTAATTTATTCACATTTTCTTTTAAGTCCATCAGTAATATTTGACAATTTTCTCCATTAAGACCTTAACATTTTTATTATGGTTTTTTTCTTAGGTATGTTTTAGTTTTTAATGCTGTAAATGGCATTTTGTTCTATATTATTTTCATTTTATTACAGTTTGTCAATTTCTCCATGCAATTTTCAGTTTTGCTTTAATTTGGGGCAATATACTTAGGTTCATGTTCTTTGTGGATTGTTCCTTGTATTTGTATAAAATTTTTCTCTGTGTATTCCCTAAGTTTATTCATCTTAAGTTCTATTTGGTCTGACATTTATATTGCTATGCTAGCTTTCTTTTTGGTTCATAATTGCCTGGTATATCTTTTTCCTCCACTTAATTTTAATCTTTCCATATTCTTTTATTTCAGAGACATTTCTTCTAAACCATACATTCACACATTGGTAAATTGCTGCTTGGGATTTTTGTTGTTGTTTGGTTGGTTATTTGTTTGTTTTTTAACTCCTAAGATTCTGCCTTTTAATAAGTGAGCTTAGTCTCTGTTTTTGTTTTGATTACTAAAATACCTGATGCAACAATTAGAATGTTTCAGCTTCGGGCAATAAACAATCTCAACTGATACCACTTTAACAATAAGGAAATGCATTATCTTCATAACCAGAAGTCCTGGGATAGGACGGGTTCCAGGTGCAACATGATCAATGACTCAGTGATGCCCTCAAGAACCTAGGAGTTTCCACTTCTCTATTTTGCCTCTCTCAGCTTCACCCAAGGCTAGGTACCCTCATGGCTGCAAGGAGGCTGGTAGAGCCAAAGGAGCTACATGCATCTAGCAGGAGGAAGAAAAAAACCTCTCCCTTAATCAGGCAGGATAAATTGTTCCCTTCAGTCGAATTAGACCAATTTAGGACACATTTATCTCCCTCCTTCTCCTCCTCCCCACACAGCAGAATCTCCAGGACTATGTCATTGTCTGCTTGGCCTGGATTCATCATACACAATAGAACCAATGTCAATATGTAGAGTCGGCCTCATTGTTCACACTGTTAGAACTCATTTCTGCCATCATAGCTGGTGTTTTCTATTTGCTATGCTTCATTTATTCTCTTCTCCTGGTTTCTGTTAATCAATCACATTTTCTTCATATTCTTTATTTTCCTTCACCCATTTAAAGTTAAAGGGTCTGTATTTGTTTCTTCAACAATAATACCTAATTTTTCATATATATGTATATATGTGTATACACACACATACACACAAACAGACACACATATATACATATATATACATATATGTGTGTGTGTATATATATATATATATAGAGAGAGAGAGAGAGAGGGAGAAATTTGAGTATTTTCTCTCAGAGGGACAGTTAGTACATATATAACTGTCTTTCTTCCAAACTATATTAGGACTTCTGCATAAACTCTCCTCAGAAATCCCTCACCTAACTCTTCTGTTATTGTGCTATGGTGGGTTTTTTGTTTGTTTGTTTGTTTTGATATTTTGATTTCTTCCTGTTTGAAGCATATTATGAGCAATATTGCTATTATTCTCATTGATTTTAATGTCGATTTAGATTTACCACCATTTATTCCCTTTGCTTCTTGCATCTCACTTCTTCCTTCAGAATACTTTTTTATTCAAACTAAAGTTTATCATTTAGTAATTGTTTTGATGACAGCAATCCATTAATATTACTATGAGCAGTAAATTTTCTACGTTCTAGTAAGCCTAAAATATTTTTATCTTACCTTCATTCTTCTATTTAATGTTTCAAATCAGTAAAACAAGCACATGATACATTTCCAAGAAGTGCAAAATATCCTCAGTCTTAAATGTTAGGTTGATTCAGCTGGGTGTGGTGGCTCACACCTGTATCCCAGCACTTTGGGAGGCTGAGGCGAGTGGATCACTTGAGGTCAGGGGTTTGAGACCAGCCTGGCCAACATGGTGAAACCCCCTCTCCACTAAAAATACAAAAATTAGCCAGGCATGGTGGCAGGTGCCTGTAATTTTAGCTACTCAGGAGGCTGAAGCAGGAGAATCACTTGAACCTGGGAGGTGGAGGTTGCAGTGAGCTGAGATCATGCCACTGCACTTCAGGCTGGGCGACCATCTCAAAAAAAAAAAAAAGAAAAAATGAATGAATGAATGAATGAATACATACAAATATACATACATACATAAGTGTTAGGTTGACTCATTATAAATTTCTAGCAATCCAAATATTTGCCCTGGTAACTTTGAAAATACACCCACTACCTTAGGACAACCATTGCTGCTGAGGAGAAGTATGCTGCCACTCTTACTGTGAGATTACAGTTACCCTCTTTATTTTTCTCTTTGTTGGCTTTTAGGATTTCTCATTATAACTGCTATTCTGCACTTGCACTATTAAGTGTCTAGATGTGGAATTCATGTATGTATCTATCTAGCTCTAATTTTTCTACTTCTTAGTCTTCCAATTGGCCAATTTTACAGTTGCTCTGCCAAAGCACTATGAGCTTAACCAGCCCCAGACCAGTTTTTAAGTTAGTTCATGGCCTCAGAGTTCTTGTGTCACACAGGCAGTACACATTTGGGCCCCAAACCTGTGCAAGGCAGTCCTGGAACTGAGGCGCAGTCCTGGAACTGAGGCACATTCCTGGAACTGAGACCCAGCCATGGTAAGATTATTTCCAACCCTTGTCTGAGGCAGAAGCTTGCTTCAGGCTATAACCTCTGTCTAGTGGACAGTGGTTTTTTTTTTTTTCCTCCCTGTAAAAAAAGGCGGGAGAGGGGAAACACATTTCTAGCCCAAAGCCTCATACAAGGAATCCAATTTCTGAGTCTACCCTGACCCAGATCTTATAAATTTAACTTTGTCCCCACAGTAATGTTGAAAACATAGCTGCTAATGCCTGTGTTGACTTCAGGCCTCCCTTGAGCAAGTTGAATTTGTCTTCTACTCATTACTTTGCGTTCCCCTTTCGTTTTTAGCATTGGAGAACTCCCTTCTTGCTTTGAGGTGTGACTTTTTAAATTTTTTTAACTGTCTTGCCTAGCATTTCTATGAATTTAGGTTGGGAAGCATATTTCAGTGTGTTCAATCTACTCTCTTTTCCAGGAAATTCCTTATTACTTATTACCAATGTTGGAAACCTCAGAATGACACAAGATTCCTCCTTGTCTCTCGATCAGTTACAAACCCTTATTTATTCTATTCCTCAAGCTCTTTCAATTTTATAGCCTCTTTTCTAAGTCACCTTTACAGCTGCCAAAGCCAGTTCCTTAGTTTAGGCTGTTAGCTTTCTGACCTGAAAGCTTTCTTTTTAGTAACAAATCCTGGAGCGTGCTTTAACAAGGAAGGTAGCATTCCTGTCCATCTCCCAACTGTTTTCCTCGATCCCTTCCAGTCCAGTTTGTACGGTGACACTAAATTGAGATATCTCTTTGAAATATATTTTTCTCGTTATAAGAGTTTATTATTCAATAAATAGTGTTGGGACATTATTTAGGCTTTTGGGAAAAAAACTTAGTTTCCGATATCACACTATGTGCAAAAACAAACTCTTTTATGTTCTAGAAACTATAAAAGCAATAAAAAATATATAATTTTGAAATTATTCTAGTCTAGGAAATTCTTTCTTAAGCAGGAGGCAATACCTAGAAATCATCAAAGAAACTGTCAGGTTTACTTTATATAAATTTTAAATTTCCTAATAGTAAAAGTCAAAATAAAGTCAGAAGAAAAGGGTCATATTGAAAGAAATTATTATTAATTATTAAAATGACAGAGTATTTACCATTCAAATTATATAACAAACTTCCACAAGTTAATGAGATAAATATGAAAGTCTCAATTTTAAAAATAGAGAAGTGATAAGAACTGGCAATTTACAATAATAAATAAAAATAGGCAACATTCACAGGAAAGATTCTCAACCTCATTTAAAATAAGGAAAAAGAATATTTTTAAAATTTAAGCCCAACAAATTCAAAGAAATTTAAAATATTGATAATTTCATTCTTTGAAAAACAAGTACAAGAGTAAATAACTGAGTCTATTTTAGAAGTCATTTTTGACTACATTTTCAAGATTTTAAATGCTATACTCTTTGATCAAAAAATATACTTCTAGAAATCTTAAAGAAATATTTGTGTATGGGCACAAAAATGTATAGACAAAATATCTTTGAAGTAACTCTTATAAAAACACTTTTATTTAAAGAGAGAGTGGCTAAAATAAACTGTTTCATCCATTCTATGGAATGCTATGAAACCTTTATAAAGAATAAGATACCCGTATGTGAAAGGCTTCCAGAACATTGTTATCGTGAAAAATGTCACCAAAGACAGACACAGCATGATTGTATTTGTGTTTTTTTAATTAACAAATTTGGATCACAATGTGTGTATACAAATGTGTGTATATGTGTGTGTATATGCAAGCATGTATGTGTGTGTGTCCGTGTATACATACCCACAGATGCATAGAAAGATCAATGAGGGACTGAACAATAAAGCATACTTATTGGGAGGGGATGTAAGTTGATGGGGAGAGTAATAAGAAAAGCTCAAAATTTCTCCATATACTTCTAAATTTTTTAATCTTTTTAATAAAAATATAATTACACAACATTTATATAACATTTTCAAAAACGAAAGTTGAATGACAATTTTGAACCCACCAAAAATGACAAGGAGAATTAATATCATTTACAATCCCATCGTGACCTTTCATAAATGAAAATCTCATCTCTGTGCAGTGATCAATGACTCCCCATTCCCTCCCAGATAAATGGCAAGTACTTTAGCCTGCAGTGCTTATATCCCTGTCTCTTTCCTAGCTTCATATCCTATTCTCCCCAAACTTGCAACCTCACATCTGACCAGGACTTGAAATATCCTGAATACACGTGCTATTTCTTCTGCCTGAAATACAATCTTCTACCTTTGTCTGGCTGGCATACTCTTGTTCGCCCTTTATTCCCCTTTCTGTTTCAACATGAAGGTATTTTTATTAATGCTTTTCTCTCACACTATTAGGTTATCTCCTCTGCAACGCCATCAACAGTTGAGAGAAGGGATGCCTCGGTGCCTGTTCCTCCTCACCTACCTTCCCAATCACTAGCAAGAGAACTGGCTCACAGTAGGCCACACGCCAAATGATGAATAGAGAAACACAAAAATATAAGGACTCAGCAGCAGCTGCAGCAGTGGAGACTCAGCTCAAAAAGCACTGCATTGGACTACCATGGAACTTGACTGGGTTTCATGACTTTCTCAAGCAACACCTGACACCTGGACAGCAGAAGTGGGGAAAGGGAGAAAATGCACCAGGGAAGGTTGTCGACAAAGTGAGCAAAGGACAAGGATCACCATTCACTCTGCAATGGTGCTGAGCATATGGTTAAGTGGCGTTGCAGCTGGCCAGAGAGCCAGAGCTGAAGCAGAAGCCTGGGGGGCTGAGGTGGAGGTAGGCTTAAAGGCAAAATGTTTCAGAGTATTTTTTCCCAAAGTAAGCAAATCGGTATTTATTCAGGGGAGGAAAGTCTTCCATGATCAAATGTTTGGGAAACACTGAATAAAGATGGAGATAATTCTTATTAGTATGATATCTCAGAGACTTGAATTTGGTAAAGTGTTTCATTAAGAATCTTCAAAAGCAGGGTGCTGTACCAGTTTTTACCAAATGTACTTGACATCATGTATTAGTTTGCTAGGACCACTGTAACAAAGCACCACAAACAGGGTGGTTTAAACAATAGAAATTTATTGTCTCCCAGCTTTGGAGGCTGGAAGACCAAGATCAAGGTGTCAGGAGGGTTGGTTCCTTCTGACTGTAAGGGAAAATCTGTTTTCCTGCCTTCCCCAGCTTCTGGGGGTTTGCTGGCAATCTTTGGCCTTCTTTGGCTTGTAGATTCCCCCGATCTCTGCCTCATGTCCATATGGTGTTCTCCCTGTGTGGGTGTCTATCTCCACATTTCCTTTATAATAAGGACACCACTTATACTGGATTAGGGGCCTTCTCTACTCCAGTATGACCTCATCTTAACTGGACTAATTGCACCTGCAACAACCCTATTTCCAAAGAAAATCACATTCTGACGTACTAGGCATTAGGATTTAACATATGAATTTGGAAGGGACACATTTCAACCCAAAACACACAGTAACCATTTGGCATAAAACATGTAGCAGAACTGGTATCCACTGAGCTCAGTTTTGGTAAGATCTGCCAAAATAGATTGTGTCACAAGGTTCAGCCAATTGAGAGCTAAAGATAGGGGCTCATTCACTGAGTCCCTAGAATGTACCAGGCAACCCAAGAAAGGTAATATTGTATGGAAATTTTACAAATGAGAAAACAGATTCTGATCATTCAACACACTAGCTAAAAGTGACCAGGCTGCGATTCAACTCAAGGTCTGTCTCACTACCAAATCACCTCTGTCTCTCCACTCCAACTCACTGCTTCCCAAAAGAATATAAGCATCATTAAAACAAGATCCTTGTTGTGGAAATAATGGGGTTATTTTTCCACCCCTCACTAACGCCTAATCCATACTGAAAAGCGGATGAGATTTGAAACAAAGCAAAGCCAGTGAGGCTTTCTTCTCATCATGGAAATAAATCTGTTTAATACATACGAAGCACTCCTGGTTAAATGTTTACCTTTTGAACCCTACACTGAAGGAAATGGTTTCTTGAAGCTCTGGCTAATCTTTTAGCAAACTGTCAAACTAAAAACTTGGGTGCTTCTTGATGGGGATTTTAACAGCACTATTGATTATAGTGCAGCTAGAAACCATTTTCAGGCTTATCTTCATATGATTTAATTGACACTGAGAGGTGTTTTAATTGAAACGTTAGACTTCCTCAGTAGAACTACCCTTTGTTTCTAGCAAGGCAATCTAGCTTTTATGTTTTTAATCGCCATCTGTTGTTCAATAAATGTCAAATCGTTCCTAATGGTCTCTCTAAGCATAGGGTTGTTTTTTTTTAATTTGCTTTTGTACTCAGTGTTCGTTATGGGCAAATGAGTCCTTGCCGTAAAAGACCGACATTTCTCATGGTGCTCCAGTCCCGTTAGAAGGAAAAAGTGATTAGAAATAAAGAGACAAGAGAAATGCTGCTGCTTTTTTTTTTTTTAATTCTTCTCAGCAGTGGAGAGATTTAGAAAGTCTATAAAAATGTTTCCTCTCAGCAGTGCTAGTGATTTTAATCCTATTCAAAGCATTTTTAAAAAAATACAGAGACCTCCAAAAATCTTTGAGTCATTTGAATTGTCTCAAATGATAGAGACTAATATATAGCAGAGGGTTAGTAGAGAGAAATCCACTAGACACAGCCAAGTTCAAGATGTACCAAGGAGCTCTTGACTTTATAAGGCAACAGAGAGATAGCTTTATAAGTCTGTGACTATTTTGTAGGAACAAAGCAAAACTGATGCAAGAACCCCATAACTCAAGTTCCCCCATGGACTCTGATCTGATCCACCTCACTCTCCAGAGGTGGAGGAAGAAGATGGACACTAACTTCAGACAATGCTTAGTAAAGGGAAGGAAGGAGAGGGCTTCCCCAGGGAGATACAGAAAATGATAGCAAGAGACACAAGGGTGTTTTGCTCTTCCTCATTAGTTTTCTGACACAAAACATTCTCCATGAAATGTCCTCTTCCAACATTAAGTAACCAAATGATACCAGCTCTCTGGAGCCCTGGAGAGCCCTATAGATGATTATGTGGCTCTTGGGAAAAGGGAGGGGGTGTTTGTGGAGATTTGTGTGTATATTAGGTCACAATCAGCTTTCTAACCAAGAAGTATGCTTGATTGCATGGTTCAGGGTTTACAATATTCTTCAAGGGCTGGGAGAAGTATATTCTAAAAGGTAATTAGAATTGGTTGAAATACAGAGCTATAAATGGGTGACTGGCAAGATTTTACAAGAAACAGATCATAACTCAACATTCTAATGACTTTTTCTTTGGAGAAGGTCAGCAAAGCTATTAACAAGGGAAGTGGGCATGCAGAGTTCTCCATCCCAGACTGTGACTGAACTTTGAACAAATCCTTCATCAGAATTCTGACTCTAATTATCTGGACTGGCTGCCTTTCCTCAAAAGCAAACACGAAGAAGGACTAAATGGGCAGCTGGGCTTCTGATGGCCCTTCTGCACTTTTCTAGTTCTCTTTCCCCAAAGGAACAAGAATAAAGATGTGGATGAGTTCATTTTTTCAGGTACTATGGCCAAAAATCAGTGCCATGATGTAAAGCTTTGGGAAACCTAATGACTAGGAGTACATAGGGATAGCCTCTCCGAAGTGAAAGACAAGTTTTGCAAAACAGTAAGTTGTTACAAACATTAAAGTCCCCCAGACCTGGGTAGAATTTCCCACACTAAGTAGGGAAGATAAGGCTTCATAAGTTTCTCTATCAACCTGTCCCCAGCCTGAGACATGGGTGAACACACCAACATGGACCATAGGCCACAGTGGAATTTAGAAGGAGGACTCAACCCCAGTGCTCCAAGTTGAGAACATGAGGCTGGATAATTTCCAAATAAGCCAGACTTCCCCATTACCACCTTGTGTTCTTTGTGTTTACATCAACTATACTGGTCATTAAGTTTAAACTATGGTCAGAGAATATGTTGATTTATTTCCCTACTCCTCATCCTTCAAACTCAAAATAGTGCCTGCAACCTCAACAAATATTTGTTAAATTTAAAAAATTGCAAACTAGGTGATTTCAGAGGAGCCTCAGAGCAGCTTTGAGCTCCTTTCAAATTATCCTGCTCTCCCCCCGAAATTTTGGGGGTTGGAGACAGAAGTCCTTTTGGACTTCTTTCTGCTTTTTCTAGACAGCCAGCATCTCTCTATCCTTTTGTTCCTCTGGAATCTACTACTGACTCATGTGATTGATTTAGTTTGGATATGTGTCCTTGCCCAAATCTCATGTTGAAATGTAATCTCCAATGTTACAGGTGGGGCCTGGTGGCAGGTAAGTGGATTTCTCATAAATGGTTGAGCACCATCCTCTTGGTGCTGTCTTTGCAATAGTGAGTTCTCCTGAGATCTGACCATTTAAAAGTGTGTGGCACCTCCCCCTCTCTTGCTCCCACTTTTGCTGTATGAGTGCCGTAGCCACTCCCCCTTTGCCTTCCACCATGATTGTAAGCTTCCTGAGGCCTTTCCAGAAGCTGAGCAGATGCCAGCATCATGCTTCCTGTACAGCCTGCAGAACCGTGAGCCAATTAAATCTCTTTTCTTATAAATTACCCAGTCTCAGGTATTTCTTTCCAGCAATGCAAAAACGGACTAATATAGTGATCTTGACCCTAGGCTTCTCCCTCTGCAAACCAAAAGTCAAGATAACCACCAGAGTCAGTATGAACAAAATCATCCTTCCAGCTGCAGCACTTCTTCCCCATGCCACCAGGCACCCTCACCAAACTAAACGATTTAGACCCAGACTCTAGAATCAAAGCGTTGTCAAAAGTCAAAATTCTGAGGGACAAGAGAGAAATATGTCTCGGACCATCATATCTTCCTTACAGTATTATCACTCCCTTAATAATGCTTATTTCTATGATCTCCTGTCCTATATATGTCTTATAATTGCCCTATGTGTGATTTCTTATATCCTATGATTATATAAGTCCATCATTTCCTTTGTTTCCAACACTAGATCCTGTTAACATTCATGTTGGACTTAGCTTTTGTTGCTCTCAGCTTCCAAAGAAACTGGAGAATTAATAGGGGCCCCTAACTATGCTCCCTTATATCAGTAGTAGGCCCAGCCTTAGCCTTCAGATTCCCGGGCCCACTCATGTCCTGCCTCAGCTCGCCTGAGGTCGGGTTAGTTCCTGACACCCCTGGCTCTGGACATCATGCAGTCACGCTCTGGGGATGGTTCTGTGTAACCAAGGTAACAATACGTTGCCTTAATTACTATTCGAAGATGTTTGTTGTGACAGGACACCAGGACAGCTTTTCCAGCCCCCCGCTGTTAAGAATTCTAAAGGTTAAGGCCTCCAGTAAACTGTGATTAGGAAAAAAATCAACGGAATAACTGCATAATCATCCACTATATTTAGTAGGCAAGTGATTTCCAGAGTAACCTGGCATCTCTGCCCCGCAGCCTTCTTCAACCCCTCAGGAAGTCTTCTGGCCAGAACACATGATGCGTTTCCAGCCTAGCACCTGGAGCAGGGCCACAGGCCCCGAACATCTCAGCATCTCACCTAATAAAAAGGAGTCCAACTCCAAAAGAAAAAGAAAGAAAACAACTTACAGTAAAATGGTTGGGTAAGGTAGTGCTGGTTCATAAAGCAAAACTGTTATACAAAATTCCAGCCAGTTTTTCTTCCCTTAGGTTCATGCAAGATACAGCCCCATTTCTTAGATTGCTGAAGATCTGGTGGTGAGTGGTCAGTCATGTCTTCCACATACTATGGGCTCTTTTTTCTGTGGCTTTTCTGCCTTTCAAGAAATTCCTTTCTCTTCCTTCCAATGCTGGTTTGCTCTTCTTCCTCTCAAAAAAAAAAAAAAATAGCTGCTTTTCAGAAAGTCTGTCATGTACACCTCAGTGTGTCATGAAATTCACTTATGGGAGGAGAGAAAAGATGATTTATTGAGTACTTACCATGTGCCAGGAACTGTTCTAGGTGTGCCACATAGATTAATCGATTGAAGTCTCACAACCACCGAATGAGATACTTTGCTATTATCTAATTCCCATTTTACAGATGAGAAACTGAGGCACAGAAAAACTAAAAATCTTGCCCAGAGTCACACAACTAATAAGTGGCTGAGCTGACTGCAAAATTCATACTCTCAACCTCTAAACTATTCTACCTTTCAAACACTTTTCACCACCAGCAGCCCTCATTTATTAGGAAAGATTGGAGTAGAATGTTAAATCTGGCCCCTTAGAAGCACCTTTCAATCCTGCCTGTGCTCTAGCTATGCCTGTTTGTAACCAGTGGATTACAGGCACCCAGAAGAGAAGAATGGAGGTAGAATAGGACCAAGCTCGTTTTCTGAATTATAAAGGGAAACTGTGACAGCTGCCTACTGGGACTTTCAACCCACTTTTCTCTGCCCCCAGGATTTCATTACCATAGAGGGGGCAGGGCTCCAAGACTCCCTGTTTTCCACCAGACCCTCACACACTGGGTGTCTGGGTGAGATTTTGATTTAACATAGAGATTCCAGCTCAAAAAGGTCTGGAAACCACTGGGGATGGAGCAATCACCCAGGTGTCAGCTTCCTTAATCGCTAAGCCCTTCTCATGGCTGATTTACACAGTTCTGTACTCCCTAGAGAGGCAAGGCAGGCGGGTGTGGACCCAGGACACATTCTGGAGTCTGTCTACCCATTATCACCTCTGTGACTGTCAGCTGCCCTCGCCAGAAGCAGAGAGAGAGCTCCTAAGTGAAGGGGACACAGTAGGGAGGACCGTGACTTTAACTTCAGCCCAGATAGGCAAGCCTAAAAAATGTCTAAGGGTAAATGAAAATCAGATGACTCTGTGTGATCCCTTCCAGCAAGTGCAACGCATTTGGATATTCATTTCTTCACCTGTCTTCAAAATTCCTTAATTTAGTTACACAGTTTTCCCCTGTGGTCTTCCTGCTATTTCTCACCTGCCTGTCTAAGCCCCATGAAATGTTTAAGACTACCCATAAACAGGTGTGTGTGCATGCAGGAGAGATTTCACCCAGGCTAGTTGGTTTGTCTTCCCTGAGTACCTCTCTCAGCAGGGCTTCTGTGGATCAGAGAACCGATGCCCTGTTCCCAACATGCATCCAAAAATCGTATTCAGGGCACTCTCAGCTTTACGGGCTCTGGGGAGGCAACAGGGCAGAGGCCCAGGGGAAATCCTGGAGCCAGAATGAGGGGCTGAGTTCACGTCCCAGTTTTGTCACTTACAAAGCTGTGGGACTTCGGGAGCCTTCCTAATGGAAACTCTTTGTCCCAGGTTAATCATCTGTAAAATGGGGATAATAATCGTGCCTAGTGGTGGGGTTGTTGTTCCATGCATTAAATGCTGGCACATGGCAAGAGTTCCATAAGCATCAGCTATATATAGCTGCGGCAGCACTTCCCAGCCCCCTTGGGCCCTACCATGTTGGCCCTTCCCGCTCCAGTAAGAGCGTCCTGGCTGCTGTCGCTGCAGAGTACAGATGCCCACAGCTAAACAGGAAGATTAGCGCCGTCCTTGTTGGAGACAATCAGAAGTTACAAGGTTCCTGGGGGAGGCTGGCACTTGATTAGGCTTTCTTCCTGGTGTAACTTAAAATTGAAAAGGCTGCCTGAAGCATCTTGTGATTGGAACAAATATTCTTCATTCATTCACCCCATATTTATTGAGCACATCTTAAAAATAATAGCCAACACTGCATAAACACTCCTGTGTAAACGCTGTGCTAAATGATTTCCATCTACTCACAACAGCTAATGTTCTTTTCATTTTGCATTTGAGGCTCAGAGAGATAAGGGAACATGCCTCAGGCCACACAGTACATGGCAGAGCTAACATTCCACAGGGTGGTCTGTGCTTTCTCTCTCCTCTTCCCTGTCCCCTCTCTATCTGCGAAATGGGAGGCTGCAAATCCTACCTCCTTTCTTGCTAGCTCATGGAAAAGTCCTCAGGTGTCTGTCTACACACTAATACCAGACGGGAACAATGCTGGAGTAAGCATTGCTATTTAGCCACACAAAATCCAGGCTTCAGTTTAAACTTTACACACAAAACACCTCTAATATCTCTGCCACCACACTCAGACAGAAGGTGTAAAGACAGGCTTCCTTGTTTTCAAGCTATACAGATGTAATTGTGATAAAAAATTGTCTTGGGTGTGCCTGTCATAGGCATTTTTTTTGTTTAATTCCAAGTAGGTAATTTGGTCTGCTTCAAACAGAGATCTTTTTTTCTCTCCCAGAGAAACAAAATCCTTTGTTTATTGTAATTAGCAGTGAGTATTTTGTCAACTGAACAGTAACACTAGGCCCAAAGTATAGATAGTACAATTACAGAGTATTCAAAAAGTCTCTAAAAATATTCACAATGACATTAAGTTAAATCTGTACCCCGTCAGTACCCCCAACCAGCACCACTACACACACATGCACAGAAAGAATGCAAGGATGCCTTGCTTGGTGATTGAGCTACATAATTCCCACACAAACTCAGTGAAAGTTACATAGCTAACACCCATGCAGTGCTCTGAAAGTTTTATTAATAAAAATCGATAGAGCGAATCCTGTGGTTGAAAGCACTTTTAGCACAGAGGACCAGACTGGAGGCCCAGGGGGGTCTCTTGAACACAATGTCAGTCAGATTTTTAGTCTCCAGCACGCTCCGCAGTCTGGCAGGTGCTGTGGGCACCTCGATTCACAGCTATCCCACTCAGCAGGGAAGCTGTTCACTTCCCTGGCTCAAAAAACACAAGGGCTTCCCAGCCCTCTTCTGTTTCCCTAGTGGCCCAGTGAAGCTCTCTGGCCCTGAACTAAGCTGCAATCCCAGCCTGGGTTCAACCATCTCAGAACCCACCCCAAACTGGAGGCTCCATCAGGACCACAAACCCCACCTACTCTAGGGGCAGCATGGCAGGACCAAGAAGCATGCACACTAGGGGCTGGCACACTTGAGTAGGGGATGTGACTCTGTCTTTTGCTAGATTTGAGACCTCAGGCCTGTTTCTGGTTCTCTCCAAACATATTTCATCAAATACTAGATGGTGACAGTAGTAATTACCCCATAGAGCAGCTGTGAGGTAAAATACACAAAATTACTTGGTAAATATTCAATTTAATTATTCTTGGTATACATCCCCTTTGATATGTTTTCCCTTCTTTTCCTAATAAAATTAAGAATTAAAATAGGGCCAGGTGCAGTGGCTCACGCCTGTAATCCTAGCACTTTGAGAGGCCAAGGCAGGAGGATCACTTGGGCCCAGGAATTCGAGGTTGCAGGTGAGCTATAATTGCCACTGCACTCCAGCCTGGGTGACAGATTCTCAAAAAGGTAAAGCTAAGAAAATAATGAAATGCTACCTACACATTAGAATTAAAATTCAGCTTGCCTACAGCTAGCAACGGATGTGGGAAGGGGACAGGTGGACTCCAAGGTTCACCTTCTTGGAGTCTTAGGGCAATGTCCACCACCAGCACCACTCTTCTCAGGGACTTGTACTTCCCCTTTATACTCTCGCCCAGATATGTTCTCTCTGCCAGTTCCATGTGACAAAGCAGAGACCCAGCCATAAAATTTTTAGAAAGTTAAACTAATGGCTAAGGGATCAAAAAAGATAAATAAACAGAAAATAACAAGCAACGAGATCATCTGGTTTACACAATGTAGTTTATCCATTTTTATTTAGTAAGGGGCTAAATGTGCATGGAGATACAAGGGCACATTTAGTCCAGCCATCCTGGAGGGCCTTCCTCAATCTCCACACCAGGGATAACAAATCCATAGCCTACATGCTGTAGTCTTCCCTAGGCTGCTCATGGCAGACATCATTAATCAACCACACCACTCTTCCTCATTGAATGAAGACTTAGCCTTAGTACTCCAGCATCAACTACCAATCAATCAAAGGTAAATCAGTTTTATGATCCCTGCTTCAGACTCCTCAAAGTTGTTTTCAAAAAGGCCAAAGCTCAGAGAAGGCCAGGGAATGCTTTTGCATCCCTGCCTAAGGCCTACAAGTCTTGGTTTCCTGTCTAAACAACCCCTAGCCTCCAAGGGAATGACCCGCCAGGAACAACTTATGCCATGGCAGCCAATATCTGCCCACAGAGATATCCTTCTCTATTCACCACTCAAAACCACACATTTATGGGAAAGTCAATAAGAGAAGGATCCTTTCAGGTGTCTCCTCTTGTAGCTTCCACATTACCCCCAAGTCCAGAATCAACACCAGAGGCTGCTGTAGTACTGGCTGGAGATGGATATCTTCATCATGTTGCCATAAATCTACCCTGCTGTTATCATCGTCACTGGGACAAAGAAAAGGGCATGACACTAACTGGTTATGAGAATTCCTTTGTGCTCCATACCATACCTCCTTAAACTGCCACCACCAAGGAAGGAAAAATTTTTTTCCCTAAAACTGTGTGAGTACCCATCTGGGAATGTGAAAATTCTGATTCTTGGGGCACAGTTATGTCAAGACCAAGCTGGTACCAGGGAATGCAAGGACTGCTCCTGCCTTTCCTCGAGTTTTCTTCTTGACCCCTTACCCCTCCTTGGGCTTTACTTATGTCATTCATTTTCACACCAACTCTGTGAGGTATGTATTCATGATGCCCATTTTACAAATAAGATAACTAAGGTTCAGAGAGGTTAAAAATGTCTTCCCAAAATGACATTGCTAGTAAATAGTTGAGCAAGGACCTGAAAATGAGACTATACAGCTTCAAGTCCCAGGCTCTAATACCATACTGGCCCTAGTGTCAGATCCTTCAAGGCCATACTCAGATCCAGACTGGCCCAAGACCAGGGCCCTATTGCCAGTATCCTTGGCCTTTGGGAGTACAAGAAAAAGTCTGAATCTCAAAGAAGGGCTTCAATAATATTGTTCACAAAATAAAGTGTTGTGGGGTTGTTCGTGGAAATAGCTGGTGATGACCGAATGCTGGACTTCCTCAATGACTCAAGAGTTCCAACTCAATGCCTCTGCAGCCATCAGCATGATGCTGAGAGGCAGGCAGATGACAGCCGTGGCTTAAGACTATTCCAGACCAAGGATGCTAACCACAACCAGTCCATCAACAAACACTGGCAGGTTACCCGTAAAACAAATCAGTTCACCTTCCTTCACTTCCACTACCACCATCATCGTATCTCTCCAGAAACTACAGTAACTCTTAAACTCATGTCCCCCTCATCTACTGTATGCCATACTCATGTCCACACAGCCATCAAATTCCCTCCTTTAAAGCCACCAATGACTTCTGGTTATTCTTTAGAATAAAATCCAGGAAACTTATGATGGCTTTCAAGTTTCTACCTGATCTGGCCCCTGCCTGCTCTCCTCATATTTATTTACTTCTTTATTGGTTTTGTGTCTGTTTATCCAAGTAGAAAATTTACTGTAGGAAAGGATATTTTTTGGCTTGCATACTTCTATAATTGCAATGTCTAGCACAGTGCCTGGTTTATACTAAACCCACAAAAATATTGGTTGGGTATATAAATTACTGTTATCTGTGACATGTAGAGGAATATAAACTCCTCCCTAAAGCAGCTTCCTAGAGTTGTTGGTTTGAGGATCTAAAGAAGTATAATGGCCTATAAAGCAGAAGACTTGGGTTTCAGTCATTGCATCAGTACTTTAATTGACAGCATGAGTCTAGGAAAATCCTCAGCCTCAATTTCTCTATTTGTTAATGTTCTTTCCCACGATGGATGTGATAATTCTACTCATTTAGCAAACTTTATTGAATGACTACCATCTTCATGGCACTACACTGGGTGCCAACAAGGCCAAGATGAATAAGACACAGCACTTGTCTAGGAGAAATGCACAGGCTATTTAGGGGTGAGGTGAGAATAGGTAAACAATGAGTAAGTATAATAATCTTATTGTGTGCTCCAACAGAAAACCAGTGAAAATACAATGCACCACAAAGAAGCAAGTACTCATTACCATCTGATGTTCAGAGTGGAGACCACCCTTGAGCTGGATTTCAATGACAGGTAGGATTTCCCCTGACAGGAGGGTCAGATTACTGCATGGACTACATGCAAAAGGAGGCGGCATTACAGGAAGTAGTTCCAAAACGCTGGTTATAGAGAGTATACAGAGGTATAGGTGACAGGTGAGATTGCACAGGTAGAGCCTGGAGCTTTTATGTCAGGCTAAGGAGTTTCCATCTTATCCTATAGGAGAAGGATTTTAAGCAGAGGCATAACTTAACTAAGTTTGCCTTTTAGAGAGATTAGTCTGATAGCAGCCCGGAGGGTAGATTAGGAGGAACATACAATAAAAACAGAGACTAAAGAGGGCAAGCCGTGGTAGTAATCCAGGATAGCAGGGTACCCCAGAGTATCAGAGAGACAGAAAAGGCAGAAGAAGCATGATCATTGAAACATCAATTAAGTCTCCACCGCTAAAGAGAGTGGAAATATCCAAGCTTGGGTGATTGGTTGATATCATTTTTCTAAACACAGGGTACAAGAGGAGGAGCCCATTTAGGAAGAAATATACAAAGTTCCTTCTTGAACCTGAGTCCACTTCTAGGAAAATACACAAGGGCAGGATATAGCTAGTGCTCTTGTTGTTTTAAGAGGGCCATAGTAGCTGGGACTCCTTAACCAAGTGGCGGCCCATTCCTTCATCTTCTCTCAGCCAGGGTGAAAGCAAGTTATGATTGCTTCTTTCCTCATGGGGGTGTAGTGAGGCTTTGTTTCTCTGTTTAAAGAGCTGTACCACATTGAGATGAAAGGAGCTCTGTTAGGAGCATAAGGAGACCATGCACAAAGGAACATTTAAAGGCTGCCCGAAGGGCAAGAGACAGGCTTGCAGGGGGCTCGTTCTGGCTTCATAATTAGATTTAAAGATCCAGAGATGAAAAACAAAAGATACAGACAGCAGAAGATATGGATTAGTTCTCTCTCCAGATGGATTAACATTTGGGTTGTTTTTCCCAGATGTGACTGGCCAGGATTAAAAACATTCCATGGTTCCCGCAAGAGGACATGCTCACGGAGGCAGTAAAGACCCGGGGGGCCTCTAAAGAGACAGCTGTCAGCTCGTCAGCTCACCATGGGGACCACACTCTGCAGAAGTGCAGAGGCTGGGACCTCAGGCATGAGATGCAGCCTTTTACAGCCCAGGAAGCCAGCACCAGTCCCTCCACCCTCACAAAGCCCAGGGGGACTGTGCATCAGCCACCAGCGCCCAGAAGCCTGGGAAAACAGAAAGAAGCTTGCTTGGTACTAAGCACCAGATGGCTCCCTTTCAGAAAAGACTTTCTAAGTGTCCACAACAGCCTTTCTTCTCAGCTAACCTTTGAGGCAGCTTCTCCGACTGCACCTGGCTTGCACTAGTTGCTCCTCCCCAGGGGCTCTGTGAAAATGGGTCAGACTTTGTGAGCTCTGGAAAAACAACTCTTCTTCCAGGTTACAAATCTCTGAAAGAAACAGCCCCTTCTGCTTACATGATGTGGCTTCTTAATACTCACTCTTTCCCTCCACTCCCCTCTGCCATTTCTAGCACTTGAGCACTTGAGTCTTATCTATCTTTAAATCCCTGACAAATCACACACTTCCCCCCAAAGCCTTCCCAGATTTCCCAGTAGGATTTTCTCTCGTGCACACTCTTTCTCCTGTTGCATTTTGTTTGTTATAACCCTGAGTTTTCTACCTGCATTACAGTTTCAGTGGTTCTAAGTTTCTCTCCCACTGTTGATTTTCAACCCTTTGAGAGCAGAGCTACGTTGAACTCACCCTGGTAGCCTCCAGGGCGTGCTACATTGAAGCTGTTCAGTCAATGTTTGTTGAATTCATTAGAGTAGGTGAGTAAAAGCAGCAAGTTGTGCTGCTGCAGTGAGAAGAGGCAGTTATCCTCAAAGCGATCTGTTTCTACTAGCTGCCTAGATTTCATAACCCAATGTTATTGCAGGGGGACTTAGGGATGTCTGGCAGGAGCCATGGTTATGGGTCTGAGAGCATCCACTGGCCAGACCTGCCACCAGTTCACAGGGGCACAGTTGTGCCCCTAGAAAGAGTTCTGGCTCAGACATGGCTTGGTTGAATCCTGGCTCCCTCCACCAATTTTGAACTCTGGAAATAATAGGCAAATCTCTCACTCTATGATTCTTCATTTCTTCATTTGTCAAATCATGATTCCTACCCTTGCAGATAATTGTAGGAGTAGTGTGAAATCTGTAGTGAGTAGGCACTTTGCACAGTGCCTGACACCAAATAGGTGTGCAACCAATTCTTTGAATAATTCATTCACTGATGGGAAATATTAACTAAGAGAAGGCACTGCCTGGAGGTGGGGATGTCCGACCTATAAACAAGGCTGGTTTTTGTGGTGCAGGTTAGTGAAAATGGTTAGGTGTCAATGCATCTGTAATCTGAGACATGAGACCTGAATTCTGACCTAGCTCTCCTGGCACCCCAAGAATATACTGAATAACATTTCTGAGTCTTGATTATACCAAGTCAAAGCCATGGTTCTCACCACCTCCACAGGGTTCTTGTGAGTAATAAACCAACACAAGGCTGTTGACTCTCTCATGAAATGCAGACGTATTGCACAGCCCCATGCTCAGCCTCTAGTAAGCAAGCCATGAATAAGAGTTAGTTTTGACTGTTGTCTTTTTTTCCCTCTAGACTCTAAACTCCTTGGAGCCAAGAACCATTTCAGTTTTGCTTCTAATTCTGTCCCCACATCCTTAACTCAATACCTGACAGATAGGGGCTCTCAATGAATGAAAAAAGAAATTAATGACCTGTCTGGTGTCTTTAAACTCTGAAGCATGGAGGCTGTGGTAATTAGTAATGTTTATTTCATTCTACTGGCATTCAATGATTGCTAGTCAGACGCAGTGACCAGTTCAAGTCAGAAAGTATTTCAGCTATTGAGTCTGTGATTGCATTGTAGCATGAATGAAAATAAATCAACATTTTTCTTTTCTTTCTCAATCTGGTTATTATCTCTGTGCAATAATTGGGGATTAGAAGAAATTCTATGTTTCTTCTTTTTTAATGTTGACCAACAAACTTGTGATCTTGAATGCATGTTAATAATTAGTATTTATTAACTTTATTTATAAGCTTGGGCACATAGCTTTATACTGGAAATTCTGCAAATTTTCTTGACCACGGGTGCCAATAGACAGAGGACAACCTGAATCCATGACCACCATGAGTTTTTTCTTAACCAAAGAACCACACTTCTGACCTTTTCCAAATTCATGACTCCAGAAGTAAAAAAGAAGAGGGAAGTGACCATTTTTAATGTGTCCAGCCTTGTGCAAGGACTTTGCATTTGGCTAGCAGTAATTTGTGCCGCCTACCAAATAAATATTCTGGCTCTTCTGGGCACACTTCACCTCCCTCTTGAGGTTAGGTTTGGCTACATAACTTGCTTTGGACAATGAAATGTGAGCAGAAGTGATGCATGTCACTTCTGGGATGAAGTTGGGGTGAAGTTTGTAGAGTCAGCATGCAATTCTGCCACTCACTTTCCCTCTGCCGTGGCAATGTGCCACATCACGGCACCTCCTTCAGCTTGGGACCTGGAGTGAGGCTGATCTGAAACAGAGTCCCCAGCCAATTCCCCATGAATATGTGGCATTAGCAAGAAATCTTTCATGGTTTAAGGCACTGTGACAGTCATGTGTTGCTGCACAATTGCCCAGCCTATTCTAACTGATAAAATAAGTTAGTTCTTTAATTCTCATAAAACAAAATCCATGAGGTAGATTTTGGGAGATAATCCTTCACTGGTCTCATGCATTCTGTATGTCTTGCAAGCATGGCAGTATCAGCCTTTGTTCCAATATATCTTCTCAAGGACTAGTGGAGAGCCAACAGCCTGAAAAAGAGAAGATAGCATCTTCTGCCAGAGAAAAGGGCAAGCATGCTTACTGCCCATTTTAAATTGAGGACACCTAAGCTTGGGGTCCCTCTTCTTTAACACAGCTCACTCTGTGTACAAGCATACATCAGAGCCATTTGCAAAGGAAATAGATACAAATATGGTGATGTCCATGTTTTGCTATCCCATGAGTATAAAGTCCATGTATCTGACCCAAAATACCCACGTCTTCTGCAAGCATCTTTGCAAATGTGTCAGGCCACGTTAGCTTGAAAGAAGGTAAAATCTCAGATTTCTCATAGTTCTTGACAGTGGGTATTAACATTACCATTTTACACGTGACAAATTGAACCTCAGGGAGAATAAGTTACCCAAGGTCAGCACACTAATGTTTGGCAGATCCCATTTTTCCCATTATTCCACATCGCTTGCCATTTAAAAAAACCCATAAAATACCACTAATTCATTCCTATATTCATTAATTCATTCATTTATTTTATTAATGCCTATTAAATAACTACTTTACATCAATCACCAACCAAAGGTACTGTTTTTTAGAGTTCCTTAAAAAGCAGCATTGAATTATCCCACCATAACTAGTTTAGAGAGTGTCTTAATCTTGGCATATACTGTACCCATTTTCAACTGCCTTTGCCCAGCAAATAGATGACCTGGATAGTATAGCAGTGAGTCAAGTTTCCCACAATTTAACATCAAGGGTATATTTTGCCTATTGGTGCAGTGATATGTCTGGGATCAGAGGCTTAACTCAATCTCCTTGGCCTTTCCTAAGGCCTGCAACAGATGAAGAGGAGCCAGTGCTCAGCAAAACCAAGCTGCCATAGAGGTTTACATGTCCCTCTACTGCAAAAGCCTCATGGTCGTAGGTCCCAGGAAAAGTCAGCCAAGTCCGATATCCACCCCACCCTTAAGTCATCCTTTTCTAGCAGGACATAGTAAGAAGACTTGGGCTGACAGCCCTGGGTTCAGTTCTTGACTCCAACTCTAACCTACTACTTCAATGATTTGGGTGCATGTTTTTTAATCTCTCCAGGCTTCCCTTTTCTCATCCATAAAATAGGGAAATAGTACCTAATTTATAAAATGTTTGTGAAGATTAATAAACGAGATCTCATATGTAAAGCACAGTGTCTAGCACACAGTAGGTTTTCAAGAAATAACAACTCACGTTATTACCATCATCATTTTGCTTTGGCTGGGAAGACAGAACAACCCTTTAAACAAAAAGAAAATTAGAGATTAGATGCAGAGCCACTGGCTGAAAGCCAAAAGGGGAAGATAAAGTGTTATAATCACCTCTCTTGGGAAAAACAATAAATCCAGGCAGCTGTGCTGCTCCCGCTCTTAGGCAACACAAGAGGAGGGCTGCGTCCGAGGACTTCTGTCTCAGAACATGTGAGTATCCACGTACAAAGCACTTCTCAGGTGACGCGGGGGCTACAGAGAGGAAGCAGACACAGTCCTGCCCTCCAGGAGTTTATTATCTGCCAAGATTGGGACAAAGGGAGAATTCTCCAGCCAAAGAAATCATTCTAACACAGAGCAAACTGAGAAGAGGGAGGAATATGCAATAGGTATTCATGAAGAGCAAGCTTTCATTCTAGTGAAGAGGGTTAAGACAGGCTTCACATAGGAGCATTTGGGATAGCCACTGATCATTGATGAAATTTCAACACAGAGACATGGGTAAAGGGATGGCAATTAAGCAAGGGGAAAGTAAGAAGTCTGAAAAGGATTGGGTCCACTGTAGAACAGCAAGTAATGCCTTTTGGGTGGAAAATGCAATGGGGTAACCAGGAAACAGGGTCTACACAATGGATATCCTTGACAGTATGCTTAGTCTGGTCATCAGTGAAGAGTGACGCCTCAGGACCATGTTTAAAGAAGATTAATTTGCCAGCTATGTTCAGTACAGGTTAGAGGAAGCAGAGGTTGGCAGCAGAGAAACCAATTAGTTAAGTATGCAACATTTGGCTGGGCATGGTGGCTCACGCCTGTCATCCCACCACTTTGGGAGGCTGAGGCAGGTGGATCATTTGAGGTCAAGAGTTCAAGACCAACCTGGCCAACATGGTGAAACCTTACCTATACTGTAAATACAAAAATTAGCTGGGTGTGGTGATGCATGCCTGCAATCCCAGCTACTTAGGAGGCTGAGGCAGGAGAATCACTTGAGCCCGAGAAGTGGAAGTTGCAGTGAGCCAAGTTCACGCCATTGCACTCCAGCCTGGGGGATACAGTGAGACTCCATCTCAAAAAAAAAAAAAAAAAAAAAAAGATGCAACATTTGAGGCATAAATTAATGCAGAGGATCAGCCATGAGAATAGAAAGGATTCCAGGAAAGGTAAATTCTAGATCCAAGGAAGAGAAGATGGAGAAGAAGCTTAACAATACCCAAGCCAAGTAACAAACATTCCCTGTACCGGACACAGAGAGGGCATCAGCAAAGCTTCCCTGTGATGGGGTTGTTGCCCACACACTGAGAAGGGAAGCCAAGTGCCTGGAGAGGACCCTCGCCAGGACCAAATTCATTAATGATTTGAGGGTAAACTTCAGCAGTAACTTTCTAGCAAGAAGTGATATTATCCATCCAACAGCAGACTGAGCAAAGAACCCACGGGCTTGACTGTTCTGAAAGTTTTTAAATACAAGCATGATGGAGGATGCCATCCCACTGATCAGAAGACTTAGGATTAGATTAGCTGAGCTTTAGAGGTCAAGTTCAGGTTTAGGTAGCCTCCAAATCAGTATACACAGGATTTTCTTAGGAGGAGGTCCCAAAGGATCCCCAAACCAGAGACATTTCCAACTGTCCTAGACGCAGCCCAGGAGAGGAAGGAAGAGGAAACTGACTCCTGATTGACCAAGGATATTAGTTAGGAATTTGACTACCCCTTTCACAAAAACAGCCCGGTAGGAAACCTTGGCCTGTGCAGCTTTGGGGAATGAGCTTTACAAAGCGAAGCGCTGCTCCTTTTTGCAAAGCAACTTGGCAGTATGGATTAAGATTCTGACAAGTGTTTGTATTTTGACCCAATAATGTACTTAATCTATCCTAAGAACATGATCAAAAGTGCAGACAAAGATTTATATTCTCAGAAGTTTATAAAGTCAAAAAATAAAATAGGGAAAACAAAGTAACTTGCAATAATAGGGAAATGATTAAATAAATTATGATATGTCTATGGAATAATTTGTAGACATTAAAAATCACTTTTACTCAATGAGATAAAACCTAAAGATTTGAGGGCTGTGTACTCATTAGCTACTGCCACAATAAAGTTGCACAATTACCTCCTCCCCTCAAAAATCATGATTTTTAAAAATAAGGGAAGTTGTCCACGAAAGAATGTTAAATGAAAAAAGCAGCCTACTAAATTATACATACATTAGGAACTCATAGCTGACTAAAATATACATACATTAGGATAGGAGCATGTGTCTGTAATTATATCTTCTGTCAGTCTGTACATAATGGGAAGAGAAGCAGTCTCTAAGACTAAGGCAGACTTTATTTCCTTCTTCATATCTGTGTGAGCTCCCCAATTTTTCTGTGATACATGTGTATTAACAAATATTTACTGAAGACTTGGTATTTACCAGGTGAGGTACTAAGAACTTTACATATATATCACCTCCACTTAATCCTCATTGCGACTACAAAATAAGCACAATCATCACACCCATTTTACAACTGAGGAAATAGAGGCTTACATTATTTGCTCAAAGTCACCTATCTGGTGACTTTGAAGCCAAACTTGAAGTCAGACCCAAGGAGCCCCAATTCCTCTATACTTAGTTATGACATTAACTCTCCCTGATGATCAGTATGTACGTATGTGTGTACTGCTTTCAATTCAAAATTGCCCTTTCTTTACAAAGGAGTACAGAGTGTTTAATAGAGAAAAGCATGAGCTTCAGGAGCTAGACTATGGTTTTCTGCCAAGTAATTCACCATTTATGCTAATGCCACTCAATACCAAAGACACCAACTTCTTTATGGTGGGAGGAATGTGGATATAAAGGTCAAAGAAAACTACTTTCCAATGCTAGTAATTAGCTAATTAAGTAAAATACGTTAAGTAGTTAACACTAGAACTAGTAATTAGAGTTTGCAAGTAGAATAAGAACAAATAAGAATGTGTTTTTTACTTTGAAATAAAATGAAATGAGAAAAATCCACCCATTTTCCCCTTGGGAAGCCTAAGCCTGTTTCTTTGATAGGCAGAGCAAGGAAGGGGAAGCACACTGATGCCCACCCAGGCTCCTGATCCAGCCCAGCCTGGCCACCTGTCAGCTGCGTGAAAACCTTGGGTAGGTCACTTAGCCTCTCTGGGTCTCAATTTCCTTATCTATGGAGCAAAGGGGTGAGTCTAGATGATGTTTTGGTTCATTTCTAGCTCTGATTATCTCTGCTTTTATGCTTCTGTGACAAAATCAATATACTGGATAAACCCATATCTGAAAAGGCTAGTCGACTATCAGGCACAGGAATCTAGCATTTTGCACGGTCCTTCTCCTGTAAAAAGCAGGGTCCCTGCCCTTCTCCCCAGCCTGGAAGCCCCAACTGAGATCCCATGTCTTAGCCGAAGCTTTCTGCAATAGAGCAACCAAAATAGGGGTGCAACTAAGGAGAAAAAAGTGGAGTCAGGGAGGGTAGAGAATAGGGTACCCTAGGGATTGCCAGAGTAATTCCCACCAGGCTTCTTTTTTGGAACTGCAAAGAGCATTGCATTCTGGTTCCTTTTTCCCCACTCTTCACAAGCACGATCTGTGAGCCTAAGGGTTCATCATTCTAGAAATTGCCAAGCTAATTTATAAAGTGAGAAAAAGAAGTTATTTTCTGTGATGTAGCATGATTTCTCCCCGATAATGCAGGCTCTGGGCTGGCAGTGCCTGGCTTGCTTCTCCTCTACACCAATTGATATTCTGCTCACAGCGTTGCACACAGGAGAGTCAAGGCCAAACCCAGAGGATGCACAATAGTAACAGGCCAAGAGCAGGCTGTTTTCTGGGAGACAGATCCTGTTACCCTCTTGTTGTTTGGGGATAGCAAGAAGTAGAAAGAGGAGCAGGCCTTCAGCAGTGTCTGAAAGACAACACCCGTGCTAAATCACTACAGGATCTACCTGCAGGAACTTCAAGGAATCAAAACATAACTCTGAGCTGCATGGTTTCCGGTGAACAAAACACTCCCTGTTCTTTACCCAACTGTATTCCTCTGTTCAGCAGCCATACAATTGCCATTTCGTAAGCCGGGAGCCAGGCCATGCTAGGCCCTACGGAATATATGAAGTTGGATGAGTGGGGCTAGACCTGGATGCTGCCTGTAATAGGTATAAAAACTGAAACTAAATAAAAGGTTGATTGTGGGCATACTCCCTTGGCGAGAAGACAGCACATTTTTCTCTTGTGTAAGCCTCCCCCTGCTGTGCTTAAAGGTTCTTAAGTACTAGAACTGGAAGACAGGATGAGGATAAATTGGAAACTAACGTTTATTGACCATCCTATGAGGCAGACACGGTGCTAAAAACTGGAATATATTATATCAGTTAACCCTCACAACTACCACATTTCATAGTAAAGGAAACTGAGACTCAGAGTGTTTAAGAAATTTGACCAAGGTAACACAGCTCATAAATTGTGGAGCTGGGAGGATTTGAACTCAGGTTTGATTGCCTCCAAAATCAGATCTATTTACACTATGTCATACTATCAGCTCACCCATATGTTGAGTGCCTGCTTTGTGTGTGTGTGTGTATGTGTGCATGCGTATGCATGCATGTGTGTGTACACATATCTCCAAAGTCCCTCTTCTACAGAGAGGCCAGGACGAGTGATCACCCTTCACTTTGCTGGTGCTGGAAGCAGATATGACTGTGTCCTCCCCCTACTTTGAGTACCTCCATCACACAATACCCCTACTGTCTAGACAGTGGGCAAGAACCCACTGGGCATCTACACTACCACACAGCCACATCTTCAGCATATTGTACCCCAAAAAAGTTCCATTCAGCCCACGGGCCACAAGTAGACTAGCCTGCCATGCCATTTTCCAAAGCCTTGTCCCTGCTGCCAGGCCTGCGGCTTTAGTGCTAAGCAGTGATCACAGCCAGCATCGGGGGCCTGAGGAGGAATCAGGGACCCACAGACAACGTGTTCCATTTCAATCTGCATTTTTGGTGCAGTTTGATGTATTTTAGGCTTGCCTTGGTTTTTTTTTTTTTTCCACTTGATTCATGTTTCTATTTGTCACTGAATTGCTATGTGAAGGTAGAAGCATGTGTCTCCTTGCAGCTTCCCCAAAACCAGACCAAAAGCAAGGAAGAGAGAAACAAGTGACAAAACAAATATCCTTTTTCTATGAGGTGTCTATAAATAGCGTGATTATAGGATTTATTGTTCAAATTGGAAGCCTTCTGGGAGTAAAAGGTGCTCACTATTAATAATTATACCAGGACAACAAGCATGAACAGAGTGAGGCAAGGTCTCACTGTTGCCCAGGCTAGAGTGCAGTGGTGTGATCTTGGCTCACTGCAGCCTTGACCTCCTGGGCTCAAGCAATCCTATCACTTCAGCCTCATGAGTAGCTGGGACTACAGGCATACACCACCAGGCCAGGCTAATTGTTGTTGTTGTTGTTGTTGTTGTTGTTGTTGTATTCTTTATAGAGATTTGGTTTTGCCATGTTGCCCAATCTGGTCTTCAACTCCTGGACTCAAGTGATCCTCCTGCCTCTGCCTCCCAAAGTGCTGGGATTACAGACATGAACCACTGCACCCGACCTGCTGTTGTTAATACTCATGAAAAACAAGGGGAAATAAAAGAGTTTTTTCTTGAGAAGGGGTGGAGAAAGGAGGCCCAGCAAAGGTAGGAAAAGGTGTCTCTCCAACCTTTCTGTCTCATTTTCCTTTCCCTTAAACTGTCCAGATGTTCCTCATCAATACCAAGCTCCACTTTCCTCAAAGTCTTTATGCTCCTCATTATTCAAACTTTTCAGGCAAGTTTTAAAAAGCATTCTGAATAAATTCTCTTTGCCAAAGATATTTGCATTTTAACTGTGAACAAATCTCTGAGGCAAAGGAATGGCTCTCAGCAGCCACGGAATCGGAATTGTACACCAGGTGGGCAGAGGCTGCCTCCGTTCTCTTGTGAGGCCCCTTCATAATGAAAAAGCACCTCCCCCTTCTTCACTTTGCCAGAGGGCTTAAAAGGAATAACCTGGCACTCATGCGAATTGAATCCCTGGGATTAACTGGCTCACAGCTTTATCGATACAAGGTTAATGAGAGACAGACGCCGGAGGTGCATGATTGCCAAGCTGGCACTCTCACCTGTGCAGGAGAGGGCCACAGGATGCACACCTCTGCGATGCCTCACGGATGTTGGGGGCCCACTCCAGAATCCCCTATTTCAGTTCGACAAAAATGAAGTTTCTCCCCGTCGGCAATGATGGCAGCCATGCAGACCAGAGCTCTGCTGCTGGTCCAATCTGCAGCCAAATGACAGCAGAGTGGCACTGAGAGAGAGCTTCCAGGGTACTTCTTGATTGGGTGCACAGAGTCAGAGTCTACTAATGGCCATTTAAATACCAGTCCCATTATCTGCTTCGCTATAGAACTACCCACCAGATGTGTAACAACCATAGTTACTGGTCTGTTTGCAGCTGGTTATACCTTCTCTGGGCTCATGCCCTATTCATTTAAATGGCTGTTTCTCCATCTGCTTAAATGAGAGAACCATGATACAGCCCCAGGACATGTTCTCTCACACACACCCACAAGATGCCCAGTGCAGGAGCAGGAGGGAGAACAGTGTCATGGTCAGATGACTGCAACCATCTGAGTTTTATGAAAAACAACATTTAAAAAGAACAACTATCCTATTGCCTCCAGAGTATTTTATTTTTCTGCTGGGAGAAGAAAAGCTCTCTGAATGTTTTATTCAGCAGGAACTAGAACACTGTTATTACAAACTTTCTTTCCCAAACTAATTCCCTGAGCTTATGCTGCCAGAATTCCTCCTCTCCAGGGCAGTACTGCCTTCACTCATTGACTTCTCAGATCCTGCTAGAAAATCTGCCACCCAGGCTCCAGCAAGCAACAGATCATCTCAGTGGGGCTGTAAAACTCAGTGTAGTGCAGCCCCACCAAGAATCGTTCTGAGAAAACTGATGAACTGCGTGGTATCATTTGAAAGAATAAGAAAACTACCATAACTTGTCAGGATGCTCTTCAGGTGGAGATGAGGGCCTGTGGAAGACCCCAGGGTCCCCCTCTGCACTGTCACCTCCCAAGAGCAGTAACCTGTTGGCCAAATAACCCCATAATTCTTCCTGGGAAAAGTTTCAGCCAGTATTTCAGGGATGATGAACAGGAGAAAATAGGGGGTATGGGATATTCCAAATTCTGGAAGCTTCTGGGTGGTTCTGATACAGGAGATAGAAATTATTTAGGCAGATAGGATAAAAGAGCCTTTGGCAGAATTTTCCTTTTAACAAAAAAAGCAACCCCAAAATCATTTCTTTTCTAACAAAGAGTAGCCTGAAAAATCGAGCTGTAGACATAGATAAGCAAGCTGGAAGCCTGCACAGGGGAATGCCGGCAGCTGTGCCAATAGAAAAGGACTACCTGAGGGCCAGGTATGTTCAACATGGAGGCTCCATCTTCCTTTTCTTTGTCACCATGTGCACAGTAAAGAAACAGGCAACATGGTGCTGGCCAGGTAGAGAACCCATCTGCATAATAAAAGATTAGGCCAGCTTTCCACACCCTATGCAAATGGCACACGTGGTCCAACCAATCTTTCATGCTCTATGTAAATCAGACACTGCCTCCTCAAGCTCATCTATAAAATCCACTGCTTTTCACTGCAGAAGTAGAAAACCTGCTTGGGACCCCTCTCTCTGCAGGAGAGAGCTTTTCTCTTTCTTTCACCTATTACATCTCCACCCTTAACCTCACTTCTTGTGTGTCCACATCCTTGATTTCCTCGGTGTGAGACAGCGAACCTTGGGTATTGCCCCAGACAACAAAACCACTTCAGTTCTACCCAGAAACAGAAGAGATTCTTACCCAGAGACAAAAAAGAATTGAGGGGCCTGAAGCTCTCCTAGGACACTGATGGATCACCGGAGAGAAATTCGCCACGTGGTGCCACGTGACTCTGATGAAGTCTGGGGGAGGGGCTATAAATTGTAAAGCCCAGCTCCTCTTCAAAAGTTCATTTGGGGCCAGGCGCAGTGGCTCATACCCATAATCCCAGCATGAGCCACTGAGCCCAGGAGGCTGAGGTGGGAGGATTGCCTGAGGTCAGGAGTTCAAGACCAGCCTGGCCAACATGACAAAACCCTGCCTCGCCTAAAAATACAAAAAAAAAATAATTAGCCAAGTATGGAGGCACATGCCTGCAATCCCAGCTACTCAGGAGGCTGAGGCAGGAGAATTGTTTGAACCTTGGAGGCGGAAGTTGCTGTGAGCCGAGATCGCACCACTGCACTTCAGTCTGGGTGACAGAGCAAGAATCCATCTGGAAAAAAAAAAAAAAGTTTGTTTGAAAGGTTTACTGTTGGAGGAGAAACTCTCCCCCATTATGGTAGTATCAGGCTAAGCTACCACTGGAGTGTGAGCATTATAAAATAAAATAGTGACAAATGACCAGGGGATACATTAGGTGCTAAAAGAAGCAATCACCAAGCAGCAGCAATGATGAAAACAGGGGTTACTGAATGAAGTTGTTGTGCCTGGTATTGTCTATTGGCACTGGCATCAATTTTCAACCTTTCCTCTCATTTTCACTGTGTCACAGGGGAAGAAAGATTAAAACTACATTTCCCAGGCTCCTCTGTAGACACAGTTCAGGGTGATTTTAGATTCAGTCCATGAGATCCACTTACATTAGATTTGAAAGGTGGAAGGCTTACTGTGGAAGGGAGTGGGGTGGATAGGTGAGCACAAGCAGAGATGAGTGCTTGTGGCAAATAAAGTCCATAGTCCATCATCTGGTCCAGTTTGGGGGATGTGGGGATGACACCCCAATGGTAGCAGCAGATGCAGTTTCTTGATTTCTAGGTTGTAGGTAGTAGAGTGACCTCAAAGCCAGCTGTTAAATTGCAGCACCTAGTTGCCCTGCACCTTCAGCCTTTCCAGTGATTTTGTAAGCACCTGATTCTCTGTATTAAATCCTTTTCTTCTTGCAATACCTACAGTGGTAAGGCAGACTGGCTGGCTGCTCACCAACCTATTTTGTTTTCTCCTGTGCACCCATCAACTATATGTTTCCCAGCCTTCCTTGCAGCTAGGCATGACCCTATGCTAATGGATTGTGTGCAGAAATGAACCTTTCAGATCAAACCTAAACCAACCTCTCACATAGGCTTCTTCACAGTCTTTTCCTTTCTAGCTGCTTGATGCAGATGAGCACAGTAATCTTGGAAGCTATAGGTGGAGATGGTGATAACACAAGATGGAAATAGCCTGGCTCCCTGACTCACTGCTTGGAAGAGAGTCACCTTGGAAGAGAAGCTCTCTCCCATCGTGGCAGCACCAGACAAAACCACAACTGGGGAATGAGGGGGGGAAAGGGTGTTGGGATGAGAGAGATGCTAAAAGAAGCAATGACCAAGGACAAAATGATGAGAGCAGGGGTCACTGAAGTGAGGGAGAAAAAAAAAACCCACTTATGCCAAGTCACTGAGACAGTGAGATTTATCTAATAGAGCAGTCAGCAGCTCCAGTTAAAAGATGTTGTTTCTGTTCTTACACCGAACCCTGACAACAGCCATCAAGGTGAAAGAGAAAATCATGGGTAACATTGATATAAAAATATTGTTGGTCACAACCAAAAAGAACACATGAGTTGGCAAAATCTAAAAAAAGAAGAGATTTGGTTAACTATGTGAGGCAATTGATGTGTTAATTCACTTAGTGATGGCAATTATTTCACAGTGAATACATATATCAAAGTATCATGTTATATACCTTGAATATATACAATTTTTGTTTGTCAATTTTACCTCAGTAAAGCTGGGGAAAAAAGAGAAGACTTGAGAAAGTTGAAGTTACTATAAATTTGATGGATGGAGGTACAGAAATCAAATTCCTTTGATGGTATATAAATCCTGGGCCCTATTCATTCTTTCATACCCATCCTCTGCCACCCTCCACATACACTGAGCTCTAGAAAAACCCCTTGGAAGTCCTCATACACACCATAGGCCTTTCCTTAACAGTCCTCGGAGCAACCAAGGTCTGAGAAGCCATTCTACTAGCAGAACTTTTGGTTCCAAGAGGTTCAGGGTGCCACCCAAGAAATTTCCCCTTTGGACAAACTGAAGGCCATCTTTCCCTACTCGACCTTGATTCCAAGGGCTATTCCCCCTGAATAAGTTCCAGGAACAGATGCAGATCTCAGAGACAAGTGGGCGCATCCCGAGCTACAGATGTGGAGCCTGGCAACTGAACTGACAGCTCAAATAGCATCTCTTACCCACGAGCCAGGCCAGCTGGTCTGTTCCACTGACTAAGAGCATGCCTTAGAAATGTGCCTGCCTTTTATTTTCTGATGTGTCACAATTTACTCTTTTGTTGTTCCGGAACATTCTGGAGCACAGGATGCTAATCACCCTCCCATGGCATGACATCTGTTTGAGATGACTGAAGGCTCAGGCACAGAACCTCCCAACATCATCCTGAAGGCAGCCCACACAGTCACAGGACAGAGGGTGAAGCTCTCCCTTTCAATGGTTCATGAACAAGAAGGGGAGAAAAGTAGACTCTTTAGATTGGTGATATAAACAAACCTTAAGAGGTAAATATATTTTACTAAAAGCAGAGTACAAAGTAAGTACCCATGCATGTTCTGAAAAGGCCAATACCTGTATTGACTACAGCAAAGAGAGTAGAAAAACATATGCATTTATTTGAGTCTTATCCATAGGGCTTCATGACAGCCAGCCTTCGTTTAGGTTGTCAGTGGCCCAAAAGAAATGGGAAACAGGCTTTGTTTCTGCTGCTCACATTGGTCAATCTTTTGGAGTCAAAGCATAGAAAATATCAGCTCTGAGGATCAACCTTGGAGTCGAGGACCAAGAGAGGATGTTCTAGCCTTTGGAACTCTTTCATGCCAAAATGGCACCTACTTCAAAAAGTCACTAGTTGCAACAGCCATTATAAGGGGAAATGTAAACTTGAATCCCAGTTAGCTTTATATCTTGTCAACCCAATGCCTATTCTGAACCTAAAATTCAAAATGAGAAACTGGGATTAAAAACTCATCGTAAAGGGCAGAGCATGGGCCAAGGACTTTCCTAGACACTTTATATACTTAATATCATTTCATTTACCCAAGAGGACTGTAAGGTAGGTGGTTTTATTCCACCTTACAGAAAAAGACACTGAGTCTCAGAAAAGTTCAGGCACCTTCCCAAAACCATACCATATGCAAGTAGTAGGACCAAGAGTCAAATCCATTTTTGCATGACTCTGAATCCTGTGCCCATGACCACTCTATGCAATGTTAATTAATATACAGTCTCACCTGGGTAGGGATGCTTGTGGTACAGGAGTAAAGATTGGAGAACAAACCTTCGACAAGCCTGGTAACAAGAAACCCTCATGCTTTGGGAGCGCTGCCTGGTAGGTTTGATTGGTGCACAGATTTAGACCCCTCCCATGGCCCTAGAGGCCACTTAGGAACACTTATAAGGGCAGTAGGTCACCACAGCTCTCCATAATCCCCTATCCAACCCCAGGAAAGATAGTAAACAATGCAGGGAACCCCAAGAGCATTAGTAATGCCCAGTTCTCCTCTGGGGTAATTTGAACCGACTAATTCCCTTGTTGAAGAAGGCAGATTCAAAAGCCTATTCACTATATAATTCCACGTCCATGACTTTGGGGAAAAAGCAAAGCCGTAGGTATAGGAAACATCAGTGGTGGCCAGAGACTGGAGGGTGGGGGTAGGAGTTGTCTATAAAAAAAGCACAAGAGAACATTTCAGGGAGGATGGAAGTGTTTTATGTCCTAATTGTGGTAGCCTTTACATGACTATACACTTGTCAAAACTCATTGAATTGTGCACTTAAAACTGGCAAGTTTTACCACATGTGAATTATACCTTATGTAATTTATGTTTATAATATATATATGTAAATTTCAAAACAGGCAGTAGCTGATGAATCTGGAGCTAAATTTCCCATTGTGTAACTGCACTGCGGTAAACCCAGGAGCCTGAATCCCTGAGTCCTTCAACCTTCCCTGCAGGGAGATTTCCTGCAGGCAGTCACTGCAGGCTGATACACCACGTCCAGTGAGAAAGAGGCTGGGAAGTGAATTTTTTCAGGCAAATGCTTCTGTAGCAGTTCAAATAAGAAGCTGATTGCTAGGGTTACCTTGGCTTCCTGCCTCCTTTCCTGAATCTTCAGAGGTCATACTGTGTACTTGGTACAAAACATTGATCTGGAAAACTGCCTAGAGCCAGATTAAATATAACATCCTGGTTTTTAACTTGTATCTCACATGACATACATGTCTTTATCTTCATATCTTGTTGCATTTTGAAGGGCATACCTGTCTCTACACTCAGCCCTGAAGAGATAGGGAAAAATCTTACTAAAATACTAAATATTATAGCTGCCATCTGTCTCAAAAAGTTTGGCAAGGATCCAAAATGAGCATTTCAGTAAGACTAACTACATCAGTCCACTGTGTCCTTCCAGCTCTAGGTCACCTGTCTTCTTACATATTCTCTTTGGTAAAGGTATTTCTCTTCCTGGTATAGCCAGTTAGTCCTTTTGCTTTCTGCCCAAGTCCTCCTGTCTGGGGAAGATCCAGAGGCTTCTGATCCATGTTCATAGCTCAATTGGAAAAGGAACATAAGCTACATAAATGTAGTCTAGCATTGGAAATAATCAGATCAGTCATGCAAATTAATAAGTACATAAGGTCATATCCCAAAAGATAATAGGGCAGTCATGTACAATAAAAGCTGCCAGAAAGAGTGGATTTTAGAGGGAAAGAAAAATGAAAGAGCCAGCCTAACTTTGGACTCTTATAAAAGTTATTGATGTGATCTGTTGTTAGGTGTGCAATCTCCTGGCACTAGTGTTTGGGAGGTAGCCATTCTCCCAACCTCATAGCAAGATATGGACTACCCTGTTAAGAGCTTTAAAAAAAAAAATTAAAATTAAATAAAACAAAAGATGACTTTTTTCAAAGCACATTTTAATCATTTATTTTAAAAGGGGGAGTAAAGCATTTAAACTGCCAATCCTATAGACTAGGACTTGAACATCAAAGGAAAAACAGACAAAGACTAGATGATAAAGTCATTCAAACGCACAGAAGCACATCACATACACCAGCAAGGTTTCCAACTACTGCACTGATTAACTAGATACTCTCAATAGCTTTTCTATAGCTCGTCCTAGAAAAGAAAATTAAATTTTCATTTTCTTACAAGTTCCAGGCTTAAACAAAGGCAAAAATTACATGCAACAACTGATACACTCATAAGTTGCACATATGCTCCAAGGTCTTCATTAGATAACAATAAATGCTAGCACTTTGTCACCGCCATCAGATTTTCTTATAGTCTTAGAGCCATGTAAATAAAAGTTCATAATGAAATTAAAGAAAATTAATTTTTCTAATCTTAGATCAGTTCCATAGAAAACTAATAATTTTTTTAAAGTAGGCAGTAGAGGGGGGTTGGTGGGGGGTGGAATTGGTTAGTAAGTCTGGTTCTAATCTTCTGAGCTGCCTTTGGAAGGAAGTTATGAGGTAGAAGGTTCTACTGACTTTTAGTAAGGTGGACAATGAGAGAAAAGAAAAAGCAGGTGCCTCATCTATAGATCCTTCTGGGATTTATTTGCCATGTACAATTTAATGCATAAAAAGGCCTCTCTCCATAAAACTCAGCACTTTACAGATGTAGAATATATAAGCATGCCAAATTTACTTATCTGCCACATACAAAGCATCATTCCAGGTGCTAGTGAGGGGAAAAAAAAGTTGGAGATTTGGTCCCTCGAGGAGCTCCAGATATTAATCTACCTAACTAAGTCCCCAGGTTTCTTCCAGGCATGGAAGAATTAGTGGTGCTACATGGATGAGGACTAGTCATTGGGCAATATTTCCTGTACAAAGAATCCCTAGACGCTATACTGAGTTTTAAGTTCCTTAATTCCTAATTTAAGGCTTCTAGTGAAGCCTCCTCACAGTAGGCTTCACTAGGCCCACAGTGCCCCTAGACCTCTGACAATCCCACCCTAGACAGACTTTATTGCAAAATGCGCCTGAAGGGGCAGATGATTCCCAAGAGAACTCACCAAATCAAGACAAATGTCCTAGATCTCTAGTGTGGTAGAACTATGCACCTAAACATTGCTGCAAAACGAACACACTTTTAGACACCCCTGCAGATATCTAAGTAAGTGGAGAAGACTATTTTTTCAACAAACATTTTCTCTTTCACCCTAACTCCTAAACAGCTTACTGGGGCTTCTGCAAGACAGAAAGATCATAATTCAGAAGGTAACCATCGTTATAGACATAAAGTTTCTGGTCAAAAGGGTTATAGTTAATGCTCTGCACTTTTTCCTGCATCTTATGCATTACAATGTCTAGTTTGCCCTCTTTCCCTGTGTTTGTGTCATAATAGTAAAAAATCTCTTCTGTTCTGGTGTTCATAGTACGGGTGGCATACAGAACCCCACAAACCATGAAGGCGTTAGAAGCAGATGGTTTATACTGCTTGGTATACCAAGTGTTTAGCACCTGAAGTGTGGTATCATTGAGTTTACTAATCACCATGTTACCAGTGCTGGCTTCAGTTGAATAAATAACCCACAATCCATTCTCATCCACAGCAAAGTCAATATCTTGCCAAGCAACATTAGCATATGAAAAGCGGTTATTATAGGCAGCATTAGGGAGAGTTTGAGTCACAGCAATCGTGTTGGTGGTCAGGTTAACTCTGGCAATATTCCCGGTGTTGTACATGTTGACGTACATGTTGTTGTTGTAAACTGCGGTACCACTACCTTGGCCATAGGTGATCCGCAACTCTCGAGCATTTATATACAATAGCAAATCATCCAGTGTGTTGTACAGTCTATAATACTCCAACAGTCTCCCATCTGTATTCAATGGCGCCACCCAATACAGTCCTTTGTTTGGATGCTGGGGAGAGTAATCCCTACCCCAAGCACCATATAGATAAGAAAACCCTCTCCAGTTGAGCTGAACCACAGATGGTTTGCTGATGTTCACCACACCACCATGACCACAGCTCCCTATACAAACAAGAAAATAAAAAGGCATTTTTAGAGAAAAGGAATGACAGGATACAAATAGTTTAATATCCTAAGCACCAAAGGAATCTATAAATATTTTTCCTGTCAAGGTTCAATAACAACAGTGGTTCTGATGGAGAAGAGCCAAACCTCCTCTTAGTTCAGTGCATTCAGTCTCAATGCAAACCCGATGTCAGCTCTACAGAGAACTACATTCTGTTTCCATGGGTGGGCTTTCAATCTGGAAAATAGGAATAATGAAACCAGCAAGAACTATATTTAAAAAGTTTGGAGGCCCAGAGAGAGGAAAGGGAGACTTGGTGAATTTAATATATTTCCTTCTATCAGAAAGCATTTTGCAAATATTATCTTATTTTGTTTTTCTTATAGCAAAATCAAGGAAGCAAGATTATTCCACAATCCTACCCTATTTCTATAAATCCACAAGATTTATAGAAATCTATCCCAGAAAGAATAGTGATGAGGGAGAAGATTTTCCCAGGCAAGGCTTCATGCCCTTCCTCACTCTCCCCTTCCTTGGGACCCCCAACTGCACATCCACGCCAGGTACCAATCCTGCTTTAAGCTATTCTCAGAAGAGGATGTTTTAAATATAGCATTTTATAGATCCAGAAAGATGGTCCTGTAATGGTGGGATTTCACCCTTGAGAAGCCATAAAGTTATTTTGGGGCAACATTGCCTGCTCCGTACCCAATGCACAGCCCATCAATAAATCACTTGCTGACCGTCCTGCTGCAGAGTTACAAGGTGAGTCCTGCTGTTCATAACCCATATGCTATTGTGCCATAGAATGACATGCAAGTATTTCATCTTTCCATCCAGACACTGTCATTGTCACAATGTGTACAATCAAGTGGGACAAGATTCACTGGTCCACTGAATCTACATTCCCTGTAACACTTGGGTAAATAACAGTCTGGGCGATCAACCCTTCACATTGTACTCCCGCTGAAATGCCTGCCATCCCAGGAGTTTATGAGCTATAAAAATAAAATACAGTTCCTCCAGTATTTTTATAATAACTATCCAAAGAGTTGAACACACATTTTCTGGGATCTTAAGACTCAAAAAAACTCATGAGATGGTTTATTGGATAACAAAGAAAACCCAACTTCAAGTATATTTGAGGTCATTTTCCCTCGTCCTGCTGCTCAGAGCAGAGCAGGTGAGACAGGAAAGGAGCAGAACCTGAATTGTTGGATTTGGCTTGAAATACTTGCAGGGACTCAGAGAGCCATTGAGGAACATGAGGTGAGCTGGAGCCAAAAGCAGAGCTCCAAAGAATTGCCTGAGATTAGCATGGAGGTGGGGAAGGGGGAGCAAAGCCTTTGTCTCTGGGTCTCTGCTGTGTCCAATATGGAAAGACCCATTCCTTTCCTTGCTAAATGCTTTCCCTCTCCATCCTTCTCACCCAAGGACTGCTCAAAGGTGAAACCATTACTAGAAATTCTGTTTTTATTTTTCCAATCGGCTGGGGCTTTTTGGTCCCAGAATTAAATATATGCTCCTTAAATGCTCTCATAAATCCGCAGTTGGTGAGAAAGCCAGCCAACCATACAACAGGTAGAGAAATGAAACCACTCTGTATCCAACCTCAAATAATTTTGCATATCATTAAGCAGAACACAGTCACAGGTTTATTTTAATAATGCATGTGCCATTTCATAAATAAAAAAGCAACGTGTTTTCAGCCAAGAGACTATTCTCCACTGAAGAAATAATAAATAAAATTATAAATTATTATTTCTTCTATTAAAAGTGACCTCTCAGATGAATACTTGTTTGCTTTTGTTTATGAAACAATGCATGAATTATTAAAATAAAGTTAGCGGTGTGTTCAGTTTAATGATAACAAAAACTGTTCAAGTTTCCATATGCTACAAACTGGATTTTCTAGCTAAAGTATCTTCCTGAGAACTTATTTATTTAACTACATTTCACTCTGAGGAAAGTCACTTTTTTTTCTTTCAGGTTGGAAGACAAGAATTGCTTGCTTCATTGAGTCTTGCCTTCCTGAAAAGAAAATATCCCAAACCGACAGCAACAAAATATTTAAGGAAAATTTATGATGCATATAACTTATTCAAGCACTACCAAGAGGTTAAAGATAAACTATTCTGTCCCCAGATGTGGAAATTTTTAGACATGAAGGAACCAAAATAAACTTCTCAAAAAATTACTATTACTACTGCTATTATCATTGAACTAATTGCATTATTATTAGTATAATAGTATTAGTGCTATTACTATTGTTACTACTACTAATAGTAATAGTGGCTCATCATTTCATAAGTTGACCAGAAAATTCAAATTGCCCAGTGTAAATATTAAAATGTATGAAACTTTGTTTTTCTCACCTCCCAAACATTCCTAAACACTTTCCTGTTCATTTGTTATCCTCCTTTTATCCTCTATGGGTAAGGATAAAGGGCTATTTTTAGGGCCCCGGCTGTGGTAGAAAGGAAGTGGAAATGGGGATGAGAACTCAACATTGCTGCCAATGCTACAAATGTGGCCACAACAATGTCAGACCAGGAAAAATGCTATGGCGGGCTTCCTCGACTCCTGGCAGCAAACCATCTTGGACACGATACTGAAACTGACAGCCAGTCCAGTGCCCACTGTTCCTCAGAGTCCTCATCCCCCCATCCCATCTTCACTGAGCTTCTCACTACCCTCCCTTATCTCATGCTCCTTGCCAGCCCCTTCCTTCATGTCAAGGTCTTAGACATACTTCATTCCATACTTCATACCCAGTTTCCATCCCAATTTCACCCTGACACTTGGGCAACAGCCCATTGCCCAATCATGATCCAAGAATTCTGAAAGACCATTGAATCATTTTGCATTTTCTGGTGGAAGAGAACACACAGCACAGAACTGTCAGGAGCAAAAGTACCCTTTTACCTACTCCACTAGCAAGGAAGCAAAAATAATTTGGTGTTAAGCAGATAGGTGAGTTGTTGGAATTTTCTTTTCACTCCAGAAATCACAGGTGCACCTCTCTGTTAGAGCAGCTATGGAAGGCAGCCTAGTATGGAAAATACTACTAGACAGATTCTAATTCAAAGCCTGATTCCAACAGTAGTTGTGTATCCTTGAGCAAGTTATTTAACCTTCTGAGCCTCAGTTTCCTCATGTCAGAAGAAAAATAATACCAACTCTGCAAAATAGTTACGAAAAATACAGAGAAGACATGTAAATGTTACTCAGTAAATGGTAAATATCTCAATATAATCACATCATGTTACAACTGGAGGTTTAGATGTCTCGTTTCCTAGATAGTGGCTTCTGGAGGTTTCTTTACTCATGCTGGTAACCCCAGTACCCAGAACAGGGCCAGCCACACAGTGGCACCAAATTATGTTTGTGGAATAAAGGAATGAAAGATTAATCAAATCACCTAAACTCAGCTTACCCTTATTTATAAAACACTAGCCTTCCACCCTGCTACATATCTGGTTTTTCAAAAAGCCTGGCATTTACTCCATGGAACATAATTTGAGGAACCCTCTATACAAGTTTAGCCTTGGTTGGCACTCTCTTCATCATGCAATTCATTAGATGGCACCATGGTACTCTGAAAATACCTGAGGAAGCCATAATCATGAGAATTTAAAATATTCTGACTTGGCTTTTTAAAAGTATCATGGTTAGTAGCATTTTTTTGAAGCCAATAATTATATGCCTGCAGAGGAAAATTAGTCTTGGATCTATTAATGCACTCTCTCAACTGGGCAACTGAACTTTGTTTGAGCCAGGAGGAGAATATGATTGACTTATAAGAATTAGGCAATTAAAACAATCATAGTCATAAAATGATTAAGACTAAATTGACTCTGAAGTGTTGGATATATGCTGTTCAACATGTGGCTCTTCCCTAAGCTTGAGATTTTAGCAGGTCACCCCATTTCTTTCAGATCCCATTTAATCATCAACTACTTACTGAGCATCACTATGGACCAGCATAGAACCTTGCATCCCCAAGCAAACTGGAGATCAACCCCTGAGCACCCGATCACATTTGGCCTATATACAGTCATTTAGATTCACAGGCAAAACAGAGACAGACTGAAGTTTTAAGGGAAAAAAGTTAATGAGTAGAAGGCCAATTATTTTAGATTAGAAAGTTCTATGAAATGAGGCAGAAAAAGGACGTTGTTTGTAGCAAAAACCAAATAGGAAGCATATTTTATTGAACCTGGGATACATTCACTTGTTCTAAGTTCAAGCTGACCACTGGGTTAGCAAACTGTAGCTATAAGGGAGGGGGCCCAGAGACCGCAGAGTTACTTTACAGCTGAGACTTGCATATAGTCTTTTTTATTCTGTGCAACTCTGCAGTGAAAAAAGCAGACAGGCCAGATTTTAAAGTCCCATAATAGAGAATAACTTTAATTAAAGTCTCCACAGGCTCACAAGTTTGTGGTGCTTGGGGATTTTCCAATTCTGCATTATCAACCAATCCAAACAGAAAGAGAGCAAGTGAAAGAAATTGATTTAAAAACGTGACCAAAAGTCAGTTTAATATAAACATCATAAATATAATATGAACAAAGCTGGAAGAGAGCCAAGTGGCTTGGCAGGGATTCAGGTACAGCCAAGGTTGTGGGAAAGTGAGTAAAAATCTGGGTCCAATTTGCTTAAACAACACAGCTGGGCTAGGATGGATCACAGAAGTCTAAGTGTAAGGGCCTAGGGGAAAGTTCTGGGAAAAAAAAAAAATCCAACAAAAACAACCCAACAGGCTCACTTGTTTTCTTCCCTGGGTACTAAGCAATGCATTTTCTCCCCACCATTGTCCTTGGGTTACTGCTGCCTGACACCTTCGGTCCTGAACTGACCAGGGAGCAAAGACCCTTGCCTTGCAGCTTCTGCTCTGTCATTAACTACTTGTGTGGCCTCAGGAAAAGCAGCGTCCTTACCATCCAAGTCTTCTCCTCTGAGACAAGACGAGGCTAAGTTAGATGGCCCTGAATATTCCTTCATCTAAAATGTCCTCATTATAAGGGATGCGTAGAAAATTGTGCCAGAAAAATCTATTCCATGAGGAGGATTTGCAAGGGGTGTTGGGGAGCTCGTTCAGGTATTATCAGGAGTTGTCACTGCTTCAGCCTCTGCCTCAGTGGGTCCTCTGTGGTCCAGCAGAAACAGCTCTCATTTGCTATATTTTTGCACCACTAATCCCAGACTAAATTTAGCCTTAGTTTATTACAGAGGACAGACCATGTTGTCTGCCCTAAACCTCCTATGCAGGATGAGAAATTTGAACAGTTGTTCAAATTTATGTCACCTCCTTTCTGGAGAAGTTGAAAGGCCATTTCGTTCTGGGGCAGGATTCTGACCATTAGATGACACCTGTCATAGTAGGACAGACTCCTATTTGCAGAGGGAGGAAAAAAATCCGCCTGAAGAAGACCAAGAGGCTTATATCTACGGCTATACCTATTTAATAATTGAAGCCTTAAAAAATCAGTTACAATGACAATAATCCAGAAACACAGTCTAAAAGAAAGCAGGTGTGAGGATTGGAATTCATAAAAATAAAAGGATTGCATGATTTGATGAAAAGATACAGTCCCCACTCAGACTAAGATGCTCAGGACCTGCAGAGAGAAGGTCCCTGTGTCATTGATATCTCTGAAGAATGGGGCTGAACACTGTGGCTGAGAGGCTTTAGTTTACCTGAAGGAATGCATTGCAGGGCACAGTGATCTGGCACTGCTTTTGTTTTGCTGCAAGGCTTTCGCTTCAATTATCAACATTATTAACAATATCCATTGCCAGCGTGTGAGTGCCGATCATAAGGTTCCGAGCTTCCCAAGCATTGACTCATTAATCCCCACAGCCACCCTGCAAGGCAGGCACTATTATTCTCCCATTTTACAAATGAGGATATTAAGGATCCTTTTTGCTGCAGCCACCTAGCTGAGAAGCTCAGGTCTTTGGAATTCTAAAGCTATGTTCTTGTACCCTACACTCCACTGCCTCTGTTCATGGGTATATTTGCAGAACACCCACCTCTGTGCTGTACTTAACCCCAATGAGAATTCATTAAAGACTAACATGCCACCCCTACTCCAAGAACTCACAATCCATGAGGAATGGCAAGACACACCCACAAGCACATGATATGTGGGGTCATTCCTTTAATCCTCACTGAATCTCAGGACACACAATATAGCAGGTGCTCAGCATGCATTTATAGGAAGAAAAAAGAAAAAATTAAAGAGAAACAGAAGGAGAGAGAGAAGATGGCAGCATCAAAGGCATAAACCCAGCTCATCAGATAAGTGAGCCAATCAGCCCTTAACACCACAGGAAAGTGGATGCCACACACAGATTCCAGAGGCTTTCCCCTGAGGCCCCTGATAGGGCCTCCATCACCATAGAGATTTTTGTTCCCTGTTAGAAAATGCAAAGAGAATACGTGTAACTTGTGGATTTTGCTTTAAATCAACTCATTGTTTGTGCTCTTCCTCTGTGAAACCCAGAATACGATAGCATGTAGAATACTTGGGAGGAAGGGAATTTTAAAACATGGAAGAGAAAACTGAGAACTGAAAAAAAAAAAAAAAAAACCTACCTTCTTCTTTCACCATTGCAATCCCCAATCCCTTCCCCACCCCACTCACAGCTCCTTATGGGGTCTGGCACAAGTGGTTAAAAAAACTGGCATGCCTACCTGGAGTGGGAGGAGGGTGGACGACAGGGGTGTTTTGATCTTTAGAGGCCTCACACTCTTTCAGCTTGGTCTTCAGAGCCACGATTTCTCGGCGAATGGCAAGGACATTGTTTTTGTCTAGCGTCTCAAGCTTCTCTACCAGGAGAGTCATATTCCTTATCTAAGGAAATAAAAATTCAGAGTGACTTTATATTATGGTGCAATTTCTTTCATAAACATTCCAGGGCTGAATTTGTCATTAGTGAAACATTGCCAGAGAATACACCAGAGATTCTTCTGAATGGTTTCATTTGGAAGAATACATTTTATGGTTTAGCATGAATGCCTGTCAGATCTCAGGCAGATGTGTGTGACAAGAAGAAAATGGCAAAGATTTTAACAGCTTTAATAATAGAGCCCAAGCTCATCCTCAGCATCCACAAATGTCCATTAAAGTTCATTTCTAATAACCTTCCCCTATAAACTTGTGTTTACTCATGTTGTATTATAATTAAGATTCTAATGAATGGTGAGGGCCAGAGAAAGCTTAAATTCTAAAATATGTAACTAGAATTCTCAATTATAGCCCATGTCATGACTGTGCTAGTAAATTTTTGTTGATATAAATTACCCAACCATAACGTTAATGTGATGGTCTTTATCCACAGATCTTAAAAGGCTTTACAGAAATATACAAGAAATTTCTTAAAGCGGGTTTCCAGTTTGCAGAGAAGGATTCCAGGTTATTCAAAAGGAGAAACAAACCTAGCAAGTTTACCACAATCAGGTATATTGTGGATTTCTAGTTCCATGAGGATAAATCTAGAGCAGAGAAGACACCTCATATAGCTTGGCCATGAACAGTTGTTCAACTTTATGCCAGCTCCTTTTCAGAGAAGTTGAAAGGGCATTTTATTCTGGGGCAGGATTCTGACCATTAGACGACATCTGCTCCTAAGTCAGCACATTCCCAATGTGCTTAACTTACTATTCAAACACAGGCCCTTATCCAAAACAGAACATAGTGATATGCCATGTGGCCATGAGACAGTAGAGAATTAGAAGTTGGAAGAGAGAGTTTCACTTCCTGGTACTAGTACTTGCTTACAGTCACTGAAGGGAGTTTATTATTAATTTACCAAGAAGTGAGTTCACTCCTTACCTCCACCTCCAGCTGGTCAACAATTTCTGAGCTTCCACCAAAACTCTCCTTCAGCTGTATGACCAGTTTTTCCATCTCCTTCACTTCTACCTTGATCAGCTCGAAGTCCAGTTCAGTGTAAGAAATGGTATCCTTCTCCATGATGTCAATTCGGACAGTTAGGTTTAACAGTTTCTTTTCATACACACTAATTAATTGGACATATTCCCTCACCTGAAAGAAAATCAAAAGGTTCAAGCCAATTCCCTGAGTAGTATCACACCATCTTCTTCCACTACCGAGCGCTTGAGTTGAGAACTATTTGATTCTTGCCAATCATTGTGTTTTGTAAATAAATAGATCAAAAATACATTTAACTAGATTTTTAAAATCTATCCATATACAAAGAACTTATTACTCCAATTGAAGGGAGGTAGATTTTATACTTTGCTAGACTAAAAATAATTTTGCTTCAGCATCATCATTTGCAGGTATATTTTAATCTCCATTTTTCAAAAAGTTTTTAGGTTCAGGGGTATATACCCAGGTTTGTTATATAGGTAAACTCATGTCATGGGGGTTTGTTGTACAGGTTATTTTGTCTCGCAGGTACTAAGCCTAGCTCCCAATAGATTTTTTTGTTGTTGTTCCTCTCCCTCCTTTCACCCTCCACCCTCAAGTACACTTCTGTTGTTCTCCTCTTTGTGTCCATGTGTTCTCATCATTTAGCTCTCATTTATATGTGAGAACATGTGGTATTTGCTTTTCTTTTCTTGTGTTAATTTGCTTCGGAGAATGGCTTCCAGCTCCATCCATGTTCCTACAAAGAACATGATCTCATTCTTTCTTATGGTTGCAAAGTATTCCATGGTGTATATGGCCCATATTTTCTTTATCCAGTGTACCATTGATGAGCATTTAGGTTGATTTCATGTCTTTGCTATTGTGAATAGTACTGCAATGTACACACACGCCCATGTATCTTTATGGTAGAACAATTTATATTCCTTTGGGCATATACCCAGTAAAGGGATTGCTAGGTTGATTAATAGTTCTTTTTAGTTCTTCGAGTCACCACACTGCTTTCCACAATGGCTGAACTAATTTACACTCCCACCAACAGTGTATAAATGTTCCCTTTCCTCTGCCACCTCACCAGCATCTGTTATTTTTTTACTTTTTAATGATAGCCATTCTGGACTGGTATGAGATGATATCTTACTGTGGCTTTGATTTGCATTAGATAGATCAACATCTAATGATCAAGTGATATTGAGCCCTTTTTTCTTAATCTCTATTTTAATGTTTGAAGACATTAACTCCCCAAACTAAACTGGTTTGTATCATAGTCTCTTGCCATCTCTCCTCCCTTCAGCACACTTACTCTAATTGTTTCTCAACCTCAGCACTGTTAGCATTTGGGACTGGATTGTCATTTCTTGTGGGGGTTGTGCTGTGAATTACACAATATTAAGCAGCATCCCTGGCTTCTTCATGCCAGTTGCATCCAACCACTCTCCAGTTATGATAACCAAAAATGTCTCTGGGCATTGCTAAATGTTCCCTGGGGACAAAATCATTGCCACGGCCAACACCACCCTCCTTCCATTTAGAAACATGGCTCTAAATCTAAGTATTTTCTGGAAAAGGGAGAAATGCGCTATGCCGAATTCCTTCTTTGATCACCATATACAATTAGTTTTGATCCCCTCTGCCTTTTACAAAGTGGCATAAAGATCCAACCTACTACACAATATGTGAGTGTGTGTGCCCTGTAGAGTACACATTTCATTAAGTGCACCCACATTTATTCCAAGAACTGATTATTGCAATCAGACCTTTAAATTACAGATTTGTTGCATATATTTGAATGTCTGATCATTAAGTTAAAATACTTCCAAAAATTCCCTTGGCAGTTTAGTGTATAATTGGAATCTCCAAATGGATATTTTAATAAACACAGTTGGTGGTTCTTTCTGTGTCTGATCTCTAAAGAAAATGCCATGGCTTTTTTAAGGACCTGCTCATTAAATAAGTTGCTGGCTTTATATGCTTTTTAAAAATTTGAACTGAAGTGATACTTTTCCCAAAACTACACTAATATCAAGTAGCTGATCCACAGTGCCTGGGTGAATTTAGAGCCAGATGTTGGCCTTTAATCCTTCTCATACCAAAAGCAATCCTAACTTCTGTCATTTCAGCCCTTCCACTTAACCCCATTGTGCAAATTAAAGTAGACTCATAGACCACAGACCTAAAGGGCTAGGGCTTCAGGCAAAAAGGATTTTAATGAAAGTTGAAAAAACAGTCCTTGGCACTGCTAGTGTATCTCCTCGGGCAACTGATGCTCACTGCCATTGGATGTACCATAACTCGAAGGATGACAAAGCTGGTGATATTTTGGTGGATAGGGAGGTTAAAACATATATACGGCCACCTCTTAGTATCCATGGTGGATTGGTTTCAGAACCTCCCAAGAATAACAAAATTCAAGGATGCTTAAGACTCTGACAGAAAATGGTACAGTATTTGCCTACAATCTACACACATCCTCCCAAATACTTTAAATCAAGTCTAGATTACTTATAATACCTAAAACAATGTAAATGCTATATAAATCATTGTTGTATTGTTTTTTATTTGTATAGTTCCTGTTGTTACATGGTTATTTTTATTAGTTTTTTTCCGTGAAATTTTTCAATCTGAGTTTGGTTATATATGCAGATGCAGAACCAAGGCTATGGAAGGCTCACTGTATATAAAACCTAACAAGTCCCCCTCACAAGTGCACTGCAGATATAGGGCTGCCAGGTTCCAGTGTCTACAAAACTCAGGCATAAAACCTTGACTATGATAAAAAATAAATAAATAAAGTGCCAATCCATTACAGAAATGGAAGTTTGAGAAATAAATATGCTTGTTGGCATTTGGCCTTGCCAGCTCTTGGAACAAATGAAACACCCTCAGCTTCTCTGGAACATTTTGGTGGCACATCGCAGCTGTTGTTCTACAAAAATGAGTGATTCAACTGTCATCTCTGCTAAATAAAATGTGGTTCTCCTAGATTCTCACAAAAAAAAGCAAGGCATATTCTGGAGTTTGTTACCTATAAAAATGTGTGGTGTGCCTGCCCTGGTGCAGACAAAATGAAGGGTCTGTAAAGATCCATTTGAGGAAAAAACTCAAGGTTCTTCAGCTGACACTTAAAGGACGCTCAGTGGTGTTCAGGAAAATAGCAATCATCCGTGGAGTTAGAGAAGACACAAAAGAGCTTGGGGATGGGCCAGAAAGACTTCAGAGTGTGAACTTTACTAATTTAAGTAAATCATTCATATGAACTTTTCACATATATGAATCTGTAGCTTTGGGAATGCGTGGACAATGCTGACCACATGCCAGCTCCTCCTGGGAGGTGCAGTCTTGGGAGAGGCAGCCCAGCCTGCTTGGGAGCCTCCAGTCCCACATCCCTGGCACTTGGGGCACTTTCTGCATTTTTTTCTTCTTCTGGAAAATACAGTCATTTGCTGCATAATATTTTTGTCTGTGACAGACCGCATATATGACAGTGGTCCCATGAGATTATAAATATCATATTTTTACTGTACCTTTTCTATGTTTAGATATATATGCACACACAAAAACTTACCATTGTATTATAATTGCCTACATTATTCAGTACAGTCACAGGCTGTACAGGTTTGTAGCCTGGCAATAGGCTATATCATATAGCCTGAGTGTGTAGTTGGCTACACCCTCTAGGTTTGTGTAAGTATACAATGACGTTCACCAATGTTAAAATCACCTAACGATGCATTTATCAGAACATGTCCCTGTCTTTAGCTGACCTATGGCTGTATTTTGATCTAGAAAAGTGGTTCTAAATGAAGGGAGGGCGGTAGTGGTGGTGATTTTGTCCTGGTTCTCATAACTGGGGGGTGGGCGAGTGCTATTGGCATCTAAAGACCAGGGACGCTGCTAAACATTCTATCAAGAATATGGGTCTAGCCTTGAGGAGACACGTCCTGTGTCAACATCTTTATCTCGAAGCTCCTCATCATGACAAGTCTGAGCACTAGACGGCTCATCTATGTTTTAGTTGAGCCTTTAAGCCACCAGCCTAACATTCACAGCTTCCATTTTATTTTGCTTGTTATGCACATACTATATCATTGATGAGGAATAAAATTTGTGTGAGCGTTGATTTGAGGGTGCTTGTTATTGTTCCTTATAATTAATGCGGTCTTGTAATAAATAAGGGTGTAGTGCTAGTAAGCTAAAGAATTAATCTGGTTCATGTTTCTGCCAGTCTCTCAAAACCTGTGATTATAACTATGGCCAGACTATTTGAAATAAGTACGTTTACTTTGCAACATACTACTATTTTCAATATATGTTTCAAAGTAAATGTAACAGGGTTCATTGAGCCTGGAGTGATTGTAAAGACATATAAAGTACTTTGGAGCTAGACCCAACTAGACTGAAATCTAACTTCAGTACTTAGTGGGCAAATCACTTAATTTCTTTAACCCTTAGTTTCCTGTAAACTGGGGGTAATGATACTGAGCTTACAAGATTATCATAAAGACTAGAGATAATGTACGTTAAGTGCCTAGTTAATGGAGGCCCTATGAATTATAGAAATTAATAGAGAAACAGTAATTTCAGCGTTTTCCAATCTGACCTTTTAATTTATTATATTTCACTATACAAAATACGGCTCAATCAATGTTATTTCTTTATGGGTTGCCTTTATGTCTCCTAGGCTGCCTCAACCTTCCCGTGCATGAGGATCTACTAGCAAATGTGTCATATTAAATAACTCATGCCAAAGACCATAAGCCTCCAGAGAAAGAGAAAATCCTGAGCTGCCTTTTGTGCCATCCCTTTCCTAAGTATAGTCACAAAAGGACATACCGTAAACAACAGAAAAGTATAAAATGCTTTCAGCATCTTATGCAGAGGCAGCTCCCTGTCTTCTCTGTGTACTGACAGATAATGAATCAATGTAAGGCAGTCAAAAACCTTTTCTACTGGCCTGTCCTAAACGGGCATTCTCCCAGGCCCCCGGATAAATGACGATTTTCAAGGCAACCTAGGGACAGCTGTAATAACTCACTTGGAAATTCGAAAGCCCTCAGCTAAAGGGATAACTTTGGATTTGAAGGCATTACTACTGCATCTCTTCCTGGGCCTACCTTGGAGGATGCTAACAGCATGGCCAAGAGGAAAGAGAGTTGAGATGATTTTGAAGACTCGAATTCTGACCTGGCTTAACCAGCCAAGAGAGGAATGACCTTGGGCAAGTCTCCTTACCTTTATGAACTGCAGTTTTACTGTCTCTAAAATGGGAGAGACAACACCTGGCCTATCTGCCTTAAAGGGTTACTTGAGAGGAGAATAGAACTGGAAGCATTTGAAAAAGCACAAACTGCTACTATTATTGTTGTTATTATCACCTGTCACACTAAATCGATTATATAAATCCTAGCTAGCAGATAAACTTTTTTCTTAGGCCACAATCACAGTTTTTTTGGGATCAGAGCAGCCACCGACACATTCAGAACTAAAACTTTCCCACCTATTCTGCACTTCTTCCCTATCTGTCATTAGCAAAGCAGATGTTACCAGCCCCCCGTACAGTATTGGAATTAAATGTCCCATATTCACAAACCTGGCAAGCCACATACTCTCCCTGGAGCGCATAAGGTTTCAAACTGCCCTTCACACTGCTGCCAGCAAAGACAACATGTAAATCAGTAGTTTCCACTATTTCAAAGCAAATGACTCTAACTGAAAAGATCTTTACCTAGGATTTTCCTCTACTTGTTATGTTTTTATGCATAACTTCTTATCTGTACTTGATTATGCTGGAATAAGGCTATGAATATTAATGGTTAGAATTTATAATTTAATGCTGTGCCTTTTCCGCTGATTAATTCAAGGACATTATATTTCTTAAGCAGCTAGGTTTCTAGAGTAGTCAAACACATTTTCCTGGACACTCATTTAAACTTAGAATATTTATCTACCAATTCAGGCTGAAAGTAGGGTCTCAGCCTCATCATAATTTTTGTTTTAAAGGATAACTATGTTGGATGTTGAGGTGGCAAAGCTTAAATTTCTTAGGAAAACTTATTCTGAATCTTGCAGTAAAGCCAGAGCTCCTTGTAAATTAATGGAGTTGTATTAAATAATGCATAATGTGATTATAGCCTAGCTTGGACTTCACCTGTGCAGAAAATAGGAACTTTTCTAACTGATTTTTAACTTGGGCTGAAAAGGTGGAAGGGGTCAAAACTAGAACACCAAGTCACATTGCTCCAGCCAGCCCAGAGAAAGGCAAACCCTTTAAGATAACTTCCTCTGGCTAAAGAAAAAAACAGTAATCAGAGTTCAAGTCAGTGTTTTTACCAAGGCTGAGAAACCTATTAGTCTTGATTCAAATTCCCAGGGAAGCCTTCAATTTTTGTCTAATATTGGACACATCAAATGTAATGTTCCTGCTGAGACAATAGAAGATAACCATGAAGAAAGAGATGGAGGGTGAGGATGGAAGTGGGGATAGTTAAAGGGTAAAAAATAAAAGTAGTTAGAAAGAATAAATAAGACCTAGTATTCAACAGCACAACCGGGTGACTATAGTCCATAATAATTTCATTGTACATTTTAAAATAAGTAAAAGAGTCTAATTGGATGGTTTGTAACACAAAAGATAAATGCTTGAGGGGATGGACACTCCATTTTCCATGATGTGATTATTACGCATTGCATGCCTGTCTCAGGGTATCTCATGTACCCCATTAATACATACACCTACTATACACCAAAAAAAAATAAGATTAAAAATAAAGAGACTACAACCTTGGGTTTCACTTGGAGAAAATAGAAAAAAATAAAAGAGACTACAACTTATTGTCACAAAAAAAGAGAGTGAGGGGGAGAGAGAAGGAAGTGAGCAATTTGTAAAGATAAAAAAGGATTAAAGGAAAGAGAGAGGGAGGGAGGAGGATGAGAGGGAGAGGATTTGAAGGAGTGGAAGTGGAGGAAGGGAAAAGAAGGAGGGAAAAAAAGATCATCTAAAAGTAAGAAAATACCCAAAAATGTCCCCCCCAAAAAAGAATTAACCAGGAAAGGAAAAGAGAGATTAGAAGGGATGAATAAGGGCAAGGATTGAGGCAAGAGAAATAAGAAACTAAAGGATGCAGGAATGGAATAGAAATCGAAGAAAAGGAAAAAGAGAAGGGAGATAGAATAGAACTAAAGGGGATAGAGGAGAAGAAAGAAAAGAAAGCAAAGCTTGAGGAAAGATCTAGAAGACCAAAAGGAAGAAGCAGCGTCAAAACAAAATAAAAATTGCAGGTTGGGGTTTGCAAGGAGAGCTCAAGGCTTCTTTCCAACTGCATAAGTACCACAATACTATAGTGAGTTTATCCACGGAGTGAACAATCTGAATCCCACTCTCTTCCTGTGCTCTCATTTTCCCTGCCTTAATAAGAACTCCATTGGTGTCCTATAAAATAAATACTAAAATCACCATAGAATAAAAACGTGATGTCTTTGATACAGTGAAGAATGATTGCTTATAAAATCCTAAATTAAAACACATTTTGTTTTGTTTCTCTTTATCAAGATATTGCTTGAAAAGAAAATGCTTACTTTAGAAAGTTCTTTCTCAAACTTCTGAGAAAGAACATGAGCTGTGAATTCCAAGCGTTCCACTCTGTCCACGGGAAAGGTGGTGTCTGGCAGGGAAACAGAGCACTGGCAGGTCCCACTGTCATCCACGGAGCCGGTGAAATTGGAAAACAACTGTAAATAATAACAAGTTGAACATCAATAACAAGCTGGAATCTGAGCTTTTGGCAACTGGAGTGACAGAAATTGGCTTGTCGAGAGTACTTACAGGCAAGTAAGTGGAGTCCAAAACATAAATGAATAAAATCATAGAAACAAGCTAAAACAGCTTTGTTTTCACAGGTGGGGACCACCCAGCGTTTAGCCACATCGCCACTGGTTGTACGAAAACCACTACGCCAGCAGACTTTACCTAAAGGAAGATTCTCCATTCTCGAGGCTTTTTTTTTTTTTTTTTTTGAGACGGAGTCTCACTCTGTCGCCCAGGCTGGAGTGCAGTGGCGCGATCTCGGCTCACTGCAAGCTCCGGCTCCCGGGTTCACTCTGTGCTCCTGCCTCAGCCTCCCAAGTAGCTGGGACTACAGCCCGCCACCACGCCTGGCTAATTTTTTGTATTTTCAGTAGAGACGGGGTTTCACCGTGTTAGCCAGGGTGGTCTCGATCTCCTGACCTCGTGATCCACCCACCTCGGCCTCCCAAAGTGCTGGGATTACAGGCGTGAGCCACCGCGCCCGGCCATTCTGGAGTCTTAAAGGAGATTATTCCTACCTCTATGCAAGGAAAGGGAAATAAAGAAGCTATGAGAGTGCTAAGTTTGAATTTCAATTCTAGCACTTGCTAGATGTGAAATCTCCTTAATTCTTAGTTCCTTCATCTGTAAAATAGAGATAACCTACTTCACAGGGTCGTCCTCAGTATTAACGGAGTAATGTGAGCCAAGTCCCTGGCACAGAGTAGGTGATCTGAAAATGTCACATTCTCTTTCCTTCTACTGCTCATTTTCTCTTCCTCACCTTCACCCCAACCCAATCTAATTCCTTTTCATCAGAATGAGGGAATCACCAAAGATGTGGGCTACAGTGAAAATATATGATGCAAATTCATATCCTCTCATCGCCTGGGAAATTGCAAATTAACATCCTTCAAAATGGGAACCAGCCATTTGTTAGAAAGTGAATAGCGTATGAGCTTGAAGGTTTTGTGCAATTTTTTTTAATAAAAGTTTTTTTCCAGCTTACCATTTGCAGAAAAATTCATTTTAAAATATTTTATGTTTCTTTAAGATATTCAGACTCACACTTCAGTGCCACTGCATATTTTTAAATGACACATTTGAAAGATCCTGTTTTTCTTTTGTCCCCTTTGAACTTCCCCAAGAGGATCCCAGCACAATTAACATTTTTTTATTACTACTATTGCCTTACAGAGTAACCCTTGGCAGCCAATTTGCTGTGCCTTTTAATGATCTCATCTGAAAGCCAACCCAAAGCTCACCTGTGGAACATCAGCCTGAAGGGACTTTTTATGACCTCTAAGGAGACAGCAATGGTCTTCAGAGCCAGAAGAGACTCTGGCCATGTCTCTCAAAGTTCAGGTCAGCCAGCTGCAGGTGGTGTCATGGGTCCTGTGCATTTAATGGCCACCAACCTCCATAATGCCTGATCAAGCTGGGTCTAGATGCTTCTATAATGAAGACTTATTTTATCACTGGCCTCGGGGCCAATCAAGCCTTTTGCATCTAAGTTGTTTTTAATTTAAGTTTCAAGATGAGCAGAAAAAAAAATGTGTGTGTGTATCCAATCATATTTTTTATGTGTTTGGTCAAAATTTATTACCTTGGTCTCAATTTTCTTTTCCAATCACATCCCTACATGGGAAACAGTTCAGGAGTAGGGAGGAGAAACAAGCAGATTTATGTCGAACATAGGGGTGGACAGCAGGGTTTGAATAGGGGAAGGGTCTTTGCCAGAGATGAATAAAGACTCGGTAAGATACACCAGGAACCTATCAGAGAGGCCGGCTTCCCTTGAAACCAGCTTTACTCATTTCTCCAAAGATAGAAAGACTCCAACTCAAGCATGCCAAGGCTTTTACAGAAAAGACCGACATATCAAGGACTTTTGAAGAAATAGCTTATTATAATAACAGTCTAGCAAAAAAAAAATCTTGCATTGCATTTTAACAAGGGGAGTTTAATTAGCTGCACAAACAGGGTTGGGCCATTCTCAGAGTTCTCCGAAAAATTCTGCCAACTCAGAAAACAGTGGATATCATCAAGCAATCTCTAGACAGTCAATTAGGAACCACTAGCTAACAACTTTTAGTCCTGAAGTTCACTTGAAAGACAGACAAATAATTATGAGCCCTGCTGTCAGCCATTCCATCGGTTTCTATTGAACATCTCTGTCCCAATGCTGTGGACTCCCCCAGCTTCCATCCTGCTTATCATCAGCCCAGCATGCTCAGCTGACATCAAAATGGTCCATAAGTTTGATCAGTGTCTCCCATTAGAGATATTTCTGCTCCTCGCATTCAAAGACAATGAAGCTAATGGTGATGAGTCTCTCTCTGCGGTGAATGCCCAAACTCTACATGAATGAAGCATGGGGGATGGGAGACAAAGACAAGCCCTTGTCCCCTTGGCCTTTGGAAGAATATGCGATTCCCCTTCTGTAGGGCAAATAGGACCCTGAGTACCTCACAAGACACCTTATATTGGTAGGTTTTCCCTAAGCACGTGTTCAATTAACATTTACTGATGTCTACACTATGCCAGGTTCTGGCTTTAGGGAGACGATTAAGACTCAATTTCTGCCCAGGAATCAGGCCCACTGTCACTCTGAAAGCCCTACTCGTTTTTTCAAACCAGCCTTGTAGCCTGATGACAACAAAACACGTGACTCGTTGCAGTTCCAACTATACCAGTTACTCTGTGGAGCGAGCATTGAGCCTTTTCCTAGTCTTGTGAATTGAGGACCCTGCAGAGGCCCCTCCTCAGGAGGGAGACGTCTGAGGCAGAGAGTACTCTGAGTGCTTACAGCAGAAGGTGCAACTCACATTTAAGGTGATTTAAGGTTGCAACTGGCTCTAATTAGTAGCCAAGGCTAAGTGTCAGCAAAGATTCAAGGTATAAAATAATGGTACTCAACATTTTCAAAGTACAGAAAATGATATGTTTGGAACTTACTCAATGACAGTTATAAAAGTGTTTTCTACCACCTTCCAAAGAGCTCATCAAGCTGACAGCCAGCCCCAGAAAATTAGGTTGATAGTGAAATTGACTCCTAGTCCAGTATAAAAAAAAGTTGGAGTTGTGATACTGACTCACCAGGGAGAGATAAGTAAAAAGGAAAATTAAAACCTCTAAGTCCAATTTAACTACCATGTCTCATCTACTTTTAAATATTTGTCTTTTTACCAGACAATAGGCATTCTGGATTTCTCTGTTTCTTGATCTATATTTTATTTTCTATTATTATAGCTGATAATCTTACCCAAATGCTGGTTTCTGACTGGTGATGGAGCTTCATAATAAATTATTATTGTTAACCTCAGTCCAAAAAAGAGTGCTAGACAATTCTCATCATCCCCAGAAATCATTGAGTATCACAGAATAAACTTATGTAACTGATTTCTGACTGCAAAGAATCCTTGTGCCTACTTATGATTCCCAAGCCTCCCTCCTCTAACTAAAAAATAAGCAATTTTCATCTATACTCCTTGGAAATATAGAAACCTATATGTACAGACATGGTGAAGAGAATGGACAGACTAATTTTGAGCTATATAACTTGCTAGCTTACTGACTTAAAACTAATGACTTCACCTTGATAAGCCTTAGTTTTCACATCTCTAAAATGGGACCATTAATTGTACCTACCTCTTAGGGTTAAATAAGATAATACAGGCCAGGTGCGGTGGCTCATGCCTGTAATCCCAGCACTTTGGGAGGCTGAGGCAGGCAGATCATGAGGTCAGGAGTTCGAGACCAGCCTGACCAACATGGTGAAACTCCATCTCTACTAAAAATACAAAAATTAGCCGGGCGTGGTGGTGGGTGCCTGTAATCCCAGCTACTCAGGAGGCTGAGGTGGGACAATCGCTTGAACCTGGTAGGTGGAGGTTGCAGTGAGCCGAGATCGTGCCACTGCGCTCCAGCCTGGGTGACAGAATGAGACTCTGTCTCAAAAAACAAACAAACAACAACAACAACAAAAAGATATATATTATGTACTTAACGTAGTCCTGGCATTTATTAGACACACAGTAAATGTTATTGCTGCTGTTTCTATCTAGGCCCTATCCAAATCACTTGTTAATTATCACATTTTTATTATCTGTAATTTCTGATGGTCAAAATAAAACAAATAAAAGTCTTTTCCTCCCCCTTCTCCCATTTGCCCTTCCATTCAAGCATGATAATGTAAGCAGCTACCTGACCTGTGAGGAAAGATCCTAGAGGCTTAGAGAGAGAAGCTTTGGCCCAGATAAGACTCCCCCACCCCAAGTTATACCTTAGCAAAAATAGCCTAGGAGGTTTGCAGAGTGGGGTTCCCGCAGAAAGGCCCAGAGTGAAATGAATAACTGCTTCTTACCTCCTAACCTCTCATGCCCTCCAGCCCATTCTCCTTTCTTTAAAGGAGATCCAAAGAGGACTCATCCCCCACGGAACTGGGCTTACTATGCCTTCAATGCACTTAGCCTAGCTGTACCAGCCTCGTTGTAATGCATGAGTTTTGGTTTTGTTTGTTTGTTGCTACTGTTGTTTGGAGCTGGAAACGGTCCTGAAGATTCCCTGTAAAGAAGACTGCAAAGAGTGAACACTCCCCTAGGCAAATGTCCACTGGTAATAAATAACACTTTGCTAAAGACCAGTAACTCCCCCCTTATTTCTGACACCCACCTCCTTTATAAACCAGGCCAAGAGAAATGGTCAGGGCTTCAACTAGGGCACTGCGGCTCTCACTCCCTCGAGGGCTACTGTTCACCATTCCGGGATCCTGCCAGGCAGCAAAACAACTGGACAAACTTTCCCAGAGCTGCAACTCACAGAGTCTTTCCCTAACAGTTCCCATCTTGGACTGTATATTAGAATCACCTGGGGAGAGGTTTTTTAAAATATTTGATTTGTATACATCTATGTAGGATTTTTTTAAGTACAGAACCCAGGCATCTGTACTTTTAGAGTCCCCCTGGCCACCCATTCTAATGTGCAGCCAGATTTGAGAATTCCTCTAAAGCATAGATATTCTCAAAAGTCCCAGCTGGAGAACTGAGATATCGTCTCTCTTGCTAACAATTTAATTATTTTACTGAGGCTTTAATTCATTCCCAGGGCACCTATAGTTAACAAAATGAGTCGTAAATCTTTTAGAGTGCCCAGGTCTAGCCATCCATGAAATTGTATTCAGGTACCCAAAAGCAAATGGAAGGGAATGAATGCAGCTCATTCAGATTCTGGGGCCTCCTCACCTGGGACACAGAACCTCCGCTGCCTAAGCTGCGGCTGGAGCTGGAGCCCGACCTGGAGCTGGAGCTGAAGCTGGAGCTGGAGTCAACACCTGGGAAAGAGCTGAAGCCGGGGCTGGGAATTGGAGGTCCCACATCCCCCAAATCCCCTGCAGCTTGGCCAAGGAAGAACAGAAGGGCTAGGAGAAATGAGAGGCCGGGCCTCATCTTGTCCTCTTAGCTGGAGCCGCTGGCTCTGCAGACAGCCCAGGGGCTTCTTATAGTGCCCAGTGGTGATTTCCCCATGGCCAGCATGTAGGAAAAGAGGGAGTGGCCAGGGAACGTGTGACCTGCCCCAGGAGGTTCAGGACACCCAGGAATCTGAGTCATGGCCCACACCTTGTCAGTGAGGCCCATTCTGTGAGCTGCCCTTGGATCCAGATATCCCCTGCCAAACATTAACTCAAATGTGCTTTGTAAAGCCCAATATTTGGTTTCCCACTTGGTACTTCCTTGAAAGAGATGAGACCAAAGTAGTCTTTGTGGATGACACAGAGTTTGGAGGCTCCATGGAGGAAAAGCAACCCTCAGTCCTTTGCCTCACAGCACTTCTAGTGCTCTCCCCCATTTTACTGAATACTACTTTTCACAGACAGTTAGGGAACTTGCCTTAGGGACTGTGGCTCTCCTCCAGGAGCGACTGAGCTTCCCTCTTCAGTTCCTATTGCCCAAGTTGTCGTTGACCTGTTCCTTACAGTGACTGTTTCTAGACAAAGTTGTCTAACAACCCCACTCTGAAGGAAAGACCAGCAACGTTTTGTTCCCTGGCCAACCAGGTAGGACTCTGCCCTATCAAGTACTCACCACTGTATGCTTCATATAGGGAAGAGAAAACACCCAAATAAACAAAGGGATCCCGATGACCCAGTGCCTGCTCTCCCAGGCCAGGGCACTGCCCCAAACCCAGTCAAGGAGGACCCCAGGAGCAGTTTCTCTCTCCAGAAAACTTTGACCTCTATTGCCCCTGAGCTTCTTGTGAGCCAGCCAGGCATTCAAGATCTCAAGCTTATTCTTCATAAAACTGAAAAATAAGATGCATTTTCTCTTGCTCAGCAGCTCTGACCCTGGGCTCCAGGATCCATTTGCCCTGCTCAACATTTCACACACCTTTGTGACCTCTGCCTTCTTCCCTGGAGAATGAAAAAGGTGTTAGTCTCGGTATTAAGACCCAGCTCTGGGCCGGGGATGCTGGCTCGCACCTGTAATCCCAGCACTTTGGGAGGCCAAGGTGGGAGGATGGCTTGAGCTCAAGAGTTGGAGACCATCCTGGGCAACATGGTGAGACCCTGTCTCTACAAAAAATGAAAAAAATAGCCAAGTGTGGCGGTATGCACCTGTGGTCCCAGCTACTTGGGAAGCTGAGGTGGGAGGATCACCTGAGCCTGGGAGGTTGCGGCTGTAGTGAGCCATGTTCACACCACTGCACTGCAGCATGGGTGACAGAGTAAGGCTGTCTCAAAAGAACAAAAACAAACAAAAAAGCTTTGTCACAATGAGTCGGTGGCCTTGGGCATGTCACTTAGCCCCTCTAGGGTTGTAACAATTCCTAAATTGTTTGAATTAAATGAAATATTGTATGGGAAGTTGCTTATGACTTTTGACGTGCCATAAAAATGTCAGCTTTTTCATTGTTTGTTTAATTTCCTAAAGACTAGATCAATATGTAAGATTGCTGGGTTCAAAACAAGGAGAGAAGGTTCATGCCCCACTCCACCCCACCCCAGAAGCTCCACACAAACTCTCAGAATAAGCACAGTGCTAATGTGAGAAACAGGGTCTTAAACCCCTGGTACACTATTCAGAAACTGGGGTGGTGGGGAGGGGGAAGGGGGGACAGGAAAACCACAAATGGTTGGATAGAGAGTGAAGAAGAACAGATAGGGAGAAATGTGGGCTGTAAAGTTCATTGTTCTCTGTGGGAAGCAGTTCAGCCTTGGCCTCTTTGGTCAAATGTTCTAACCACTTAGATCCCCAGTCCAAGGCAGGGAATGCATACAGAATGTGTGAGAATGAAAACTGGGAGACTGAATCCATTATTCTAAGATTGAATGCAATGAATATGGACATAAGGAGAAGAATGTGTCTCTACCTCCCAGCACAATTCCCCTCTTCCTCCCAATTCCCACCAAAACAAACGGCAAATCTGTTCTCATTTGCTAGCAGCCTCTGCATGTGGCTGTAATGAGCCTTCCTTGTACCTTTTTTCAAGGAGCATGTTGGTGCCCTGTCAGAAAGAAAATCTCATTAACAGTGGTATAGCCTGTAGTCATGACTACCTTTAAGGTCTCCTATGGCCAATTCATTAGAAGACCCCTTACCAGAGGGGTGGCAATACTGCAGAAACGGGACAGCAGTTCTCCCAAGCACAAATGTGCCTTAGCCAGGGAAGAACCACCACCCACTGTGCTCATAAGCTTCTTTGTTCTTGTATGGCTCCAGAGTTTCCAGAATAAAACTTTAATCTATTTGGTACCCCTCAAATGCACAAAAGCATTGGTGATGCCTCCGTAATGAGATTATTAATAATAATGAGATTATTAATAAAAATAGTTTGATCAGTTTCCCTGCAAATACCTTTGTCCTAAGAAACAAGCAGCCTCCTGGTTGTATGACAGACTCAAAGACAGGAACAAAATTATCAGAGCTGCAAAGCAAAGTGTATTATTTGTAAAAATGTGTTCTACCCTGGGCTCCTTCTAGAGTAAGGGGTCACCGAAATTCACATGAGTAATACAGCAATCTTCATTGACAGTTTGAAAGAAAGTTACTATTTATGCACTTCATTAGGGGACCTCCCCAAACCATACTTCTTGAACAGTTGCAACACACAAGGAAGACATCCGTGTAGATATAACTTTAATTTAATCCTCCTGTCATTAAAAATCAAACATACTGCTGCATTTTTGCAGGAGGGTATCTATGGGGTATCTGGTGTATATGAGGAAAACAGAGGCTGTGTTTGGTCTACAGATTGGTAATAGAGGCTTTTCATATCAGTTGACTACATCGTCAACAACCCTCAAATTTCTATTAGCAATATCAACAATTGTGTATATAAGTAATAATCAGCTGACCCCATTTATTTACCCTGGAAAGTGGTCCCTCAGTTAACAGTGTGTGTTAGAGCCTACTCTTTGCAGAACATCAGGCCCTATGATGATAAGGAAAGAAGAATGCATAATTTTTTCTAATGAAAATGCCTAGTCACTTACGGAAGGCAGGCCACTTCAGGGAATATACTAGGAATAAACACAAATTGAACACAAAACCAGTTAAATGAATACTGAGAAATGACTGGATAGACTCCAGAGACCCAAGATGGGTTGAAGTGTGAAGAATTTGCCAGATGCTGAGCTTCTTAGGGATGGAGACCATGGCTTCATTGGTTTTCAATCTCCAGCACCTAGCCCAGTGCTTGGCATTTGGTGTCTAATAAATGTTTGTACACTGAGGAATATATTTAATAAATGAATGCATGCATGCATGAATGAGTGGATTGATTTAATAAGAATTGTGAAGGAAATTCTTAAATAACTATTGGAGAAAATACTTATTTTTTAGAAATTAGTGTTGAAGAAAAGGGAATGATTTCCAAGCAAGAGAAATTGTACAAGTTAAAGAACATAGGCAACTCAAATTCTCTCCAGGGTCATGACTATGCCCTTGTACCTACAATCTCATGTAGCCCACTCTAGCAACTCATACTTGGATTCGAGTTCTTAAGGTTATTCCTCAGCCTGACCTGAACCCCAAATCAACATTCTCACTCCCTAAGCCTATCCTATATCAAGAACTACCTAAATTTTGCCATGTTATTGTGGTTTAGAAGATCAAAACCCCCAATTACAGAATTTTCAGCCAAATACTTATGTTTTCAATCTGCAGCAAAATCATTCCTGTTGACAAAATGCAGAACCAAACTAGTAAAAATGGCAACTATTGGAAAACAGGGCAAACTTCTATGCAAATGCAGAAAGGCAACAACTGAAGTGTTGAAAGGTAGCATGTACTAATTTGGGGGGAAAAAGAGAAGCTTTATACCCTCCACAGAGAAAGTTTGGACTAATGAGCCATAACAGTACCCAGAAGCATTTCCCCACCACCATCACAAGGGGTGAATGGACTCAGGAGACACCAAACTTCAGGTTTATCTCTGGACCCTACTAGATGGAATCTGCCCAGAGACCTAGAACCAGACTGCCCTCTAAATTCCTCTTGCCATCTCCCGACTAAGCATTGAAGCACACCTTCACTTCACCTCAACATCAGTACCTGGGTTTTTCATATCCCATACCTCTTGGATATTGTAAATCACCCACGGGTTCCTCCAAGGCCAGGTCAGTTGGTTTCTGCAGCTAGAGGCAAAGAGCGTACTTGCCTTGCTCATCTGTCCCAATACAGAAGCCTTTGCCTGCCTCCCATCCAAACCACCTGGGTTCTGAGTGACAACTGTTGTCTCCATAGTTAGTTGCACATGTCTAACCTCCTACACCTCTAACTGTGAGAAAGAGGCAAACTCTTCCTGCACCTATGGGACACTGTCACCCGGAAATTTTAAGTACGACCACTGCAGCGATTTGAAGCATTTTCAAATTTAGTCATACCTTCTATTTTTCTGTCGCTGTTACTTCCCTGCCCGAATATTCTCAATCTCTGTGTTATGGACTGAATGTTTGTGTCTGCAAAATTCAAGGTTGAAATCTTAAGCCCTAAGTGATGGAATCAGGAGGTAGGGACTTTGGAAGGTGATTAGCTCATGAGGGTGGAGCCCTTGTAAGGGAATTGGTGCTCTTATGAAAAGAATCCCAGGCAGCTTTTTTTGTCCTCTTTCCTCCATGTGAAGAAAAGCCGATACAGTCTGTAACCTGGAAGAAGCCCCTCACTAGAACTTGGCCATGTCTACATCCTGATCTCAGAATTCCATGTTCCAGAACTATCTGAAATAAAATTGTGTTGTTAATAAACTATGGCATTTTGTGACAGGAGCCCAAACTAAGATACCAGGCAAATGCTAAACCCCAGCTGGGTGTCAGAATTCTGCACTTAATACTTCGGGGCAAGTCAATGAAGTGAGAAGGGCAAAGAGTCCAAAGAGTCCAAATTACTAAGCAAAACTATTAAATCTACCAAATTCCTAGCTGAGTGACTGAGTGCAAAAGCACAGCATGACCTGAACTTTACAATATGGCAGCCACTAGCCCTGTATGGCTATTGAACACTTGAAATGCAGCTAGTCCAAATTGAGATGTGTTTTAAGTAGAAAATATACACAGGATTTTTTTAATTTAGCGTAAAAGAAAAGAAGATAACATAACTCATCAATAATTTTTATATTGATCACATGTTGAAATGGTAATATTTTAGATACAGTTAAAATATTTTATTAAAATTAATTTCACTTGTCTCTTTTTTTAAAAATGTGGCTGCTACAGAAAAATTTTAATTCCATTTGTGGCTTCCATTATATTTCTATTGCACAGTGCTACACAGAGCACATAGCACGATTAGCTATGATAGAGAAGCTCCTGGAGGTTGCCAGAACATAGGAAGTTGTACCAAATGTCTCTTCCCACTCACAGGAGGTTAGCTAACCAGGTGGGTTGCTGTCATTTCTTCACAAATGTTAAATGTTACAGAAGTTCTCTCTAAGGAGCCTCAAGATGAAATTAGACACATGTTACCCCTTATATTAAAAAGCTTATCATACAAGAGAAATGAAAAATATGTCAGTGCTAGTTGGGACAAAGTGAAGGAATTATGTCAAAAATTACCTCTGCAAGAGTAGCCACACGGTACTTTACTTGAGCCCACGTTTTTAAAAAGCAAGAGATTTCACATGAATTTCTATGTTTGAGGTCCCTTTTTTGGAGAAAGAAATATCTCATAATGCCAGGCTTCCATTCCCCATGATCTCAGTGAGATAGAGTGACAGCAGAGGCCCCTTTGAGTAGCACGCACTCTCCAGTTTGCCACAGTCCCCATCATCCACACCTGGTCTCTTTCCTTTAGATACATGACCTGTCTAGCCTTTATAAGCCCTTAGGTATGCAATTACTGTTTTAAGATTTCGAATTTGAAAAATGAGCTTTCCAGAAGCAAAGAAAATTTAAAGGTAAAAAGAATATAGCAATTTGGATATTGCACTTCCCCCCCTTTCATCAGAAGAACAGCATAATGTTAAAATGTATTACCAAGGATAACATGCCATGTCACTAAACTTGGATTTATGAGTTCTGGAAAACAATCAGAACATAATGAAATGAATTTTGAAACGGCTATTTAAATGGAACAAAATTTAATGAATCATTAAATGAAGCAATGGCCAAACATGCACAGGAAATTTATGCAAATAAATTTCATAAAACTACCAAATAACTCAACCTGATCTATGATCATTTAAACACAATTGAAACTGGCTCTTGCTTTGTCCATCCTGGTCCTTCCTTAGTGCTTCTTTCTTCACCCAGCTATGACTTATCGGTATGAGTTGGCCCCTGTGGGGCACAGAGCAAAATAAAAATGTGGGGCCTTTGTTCAAAAATGATTAAGAATGTTAAAACAGTGACAGTGAAGCATTAAACCAAGTGTGAGGCCCTTCTAAAGGGTGAGGCCACTCACAGGTGGCACATCCATGAAGCCAGCCCTAACTACAGCAAGGGGGATCTAATCAATTCTGGGGGGCTAAGAAAGTCTTCCAAAAGAGGGGATGAAATTTCAAAATGAGACTTGAAACATGATTTTCTCATCTGTATAATCTAAAACTGGGCTTCGCAGCATCATGGTGGAAGAAGCACCCTTTGAGCTGTCACTTGTGCCTATTAAGCAGCACTTGGCAACGAACTGCTGAAACCTCGAGGATCCTGAAATATTGGCATGAGAGAGCCTGAGGCTTCTCTAATTTAGTCTCATGTTTAAGAATTTTGCACTTCTATTGCTATGAAGTTTCAAACTTCCTGATGACATATAAATCTTGCTATTGTGCTTAGAATTAGAATGACTATTGCTTTGATGTCATTGTGAAAATATTTAATGAAAAGTTTACACAATTATTTTAAAATACACATTTGTAAAACATTAGCCTGAATTTTTTTAGTTTATGGCTTACTTAGAAGCCTCTTTTGGTAACCAAACAGACCTAACACAAGTAGTCTACACCCTGTCTTGACCCAGCGTTCTTACCCCCTCCGCAAGTCAAACACTTTAGTTACACTATACCTGTGCTGGGTTCAGTTTTATTTTGTATGTGTATGTGTACATCTGTCTGTGTGTGTGTGTATGTGTGTGTCGTGTATGTGTGTATGTGTGTGAATATTTGGTTTGGTTTCAGGTCTTGTTGAGCTCTCAATTCCTTCATACAGTGGAGAAAAGAAGAATAATAATGCTTATTTTCTAGGACTGTTCATTTATTTACAAATACTTAATGAGCTTGCCCTGTAGGTAAGGCTGTTCTAGGTGCTGGGGGATATAGCAATGGAAATAAAAAACGTTGCTCTCATGTATCTGACAGTTTAATTGAGACAGATGATTGATGATATAAATTAAGCAAAATACATAGTATGTTAGATGGCATTAAGTACCATGGGGAAAAAATTTAAGTAGGAAAGGGGAATACGGAAATGTAGATAACAGGAGTTGCATGTTTAAGTAGGGTGGTCAGGGAAGTTCTCAGTGAAAAGGAGACATTTGAGTAAAAGATATAAAGGAGAGAGGGGAGAAAGATGTGAGGCTCTCTGAAGAGAAATCATTCCAGAGAAAAGCAAATGCAAAGCTGCAAGACAGCCATGTCACCTAGAATTGAATGACAAAGCAAGGAGGCCAGTATGGCTGGTGTGGAGCGAAGTAGAGAAGAATAGTCTGAGGTCAGGGGAGTGCCACATTGCATAGGGCCTCTAAGGTCATTGGAAGGATTTTGGTTTTACTCTGGGTATGTGGCAGCTGGTTGAGTAAAGGAGCAACGTGATCCAATTCTTATTTTAACAGGATCACTCTGAGAGCTCTGTTGAGATCAGAATGTGCTGAGTAAGAGCAAAAATGGGAAACCAGCATGGAGACTTCTGAGATAACCCAGGCAGGAGATGACGGTGGTTCACCCCAGGGTGACAGCAGTATAAACGATGAGACATCGCCACATTCAGGATGAGACAATGTTAGAGGTGAAAACATTTGCCGTTGGCTGTGAGGAAAGAGAAGATGCAGATACTCTGAAGTCTTTGCTCTTAGCAAGTAGACGGATGAGGTTGGCATTAATTGAAAAGGAGAAGACCACAGAAGGAAGCCCAGGGCATCAGTTTGGGAATGTAAAGCTGGAGTTGTTTTTAGACAACCAAGTAGAGGTAGTATGTAGGTAGTTGGATATATGAAACTGGAATTAAAAGGAGAGATCTAGGCTCTTGGAAAATATTTAGGAATTGTTAGCTTATTAATGATATTTAAAACCATGAGACAGTGAAATCACCAATGAAGTGAGTATAGCTAGAGAAGAGAAGACATCTGAGATCTGAGACCTAGGAGGCTCCAGGATTAAAAGTCAGGGAAATAGCCAGGCATGGTGGTTCACACCTATAATCCCAGCATTTCGGGAGCCTGAGGCGGGAGGGTCAGCAGGAGGGTTGCTTGAGCTAAGGAATTCCAGACCAGCCTGGGTTACATAGTGAGAGCCCATCTCTACAAAATATTAAAAAGTAGCCAGGCATGGTAATGTGTCCCTGTATTCCCAACTATTCAGGAGGCTGAGTTGGGAGAATCGCTTGAGCCCAGGAGGTAGAGGCTGCAGTGAGCAAGGATCATGCCACTGTACTCCAGCCTGGGTGACAGAGTGAGATTTTGTCACACACACACACACACACACACACACACACACAAAAGGTGGGGAGGAACATGGAGCTAACAGCCAAGGAGATGGAGAGGAACTGCCTGTGGGGTCAGAGGAAAGCCAGGCATGCACAACGTCCTTGAAGCCAAATGAAAAAAGAATTTCAAGTAGGAGAGAGCAATCAACTGTGTCAAATGCCTCAATTGGGTCAAATGAGATAAGAAGACTGAGAATGGGACTTAGCAACATTGTGGGTCATGGAAACCTTTCACGAGAGCTGTGTCAACACAGTGGTGGGCCTAGAGGCACAATTTAGGGGGTTTAATGAAGAGCCAGAAGAAAGAAATTAAAGACAGCAAGTGTAAGCATCTCTGAGAAGAGTTTTGTTTAAAAGGGGACTGAAGGTATGAACCAAATAAGATACTGTGTGTGAAAGCATTTTGGAAATTATAAAAGTACTCTGTAAATGCTGAGTATAATTGTAAGATCTGAGACCTGTTGTATACTAAAAATATGGCTTGCAAAATGTCAACCAGACTCAAGAATTTCTGTGCCCAGTTAGAGCTGTAGCATCTCCAGAAAACTGTGTTCTCACTGTACCCATAGCTGTTCCAAGTAACCACTAAATCCTCAAGAAATCAGAGTTCAAAGACTCTTGACAGTGATAAGCAGTCTACTAAACTCTTCCTTCCAACCTGCCTACACAATGACCCCATAAAGTACAGGATGATGAAAAAGCCAAAGTTCTACACACAAAGGAAAGGTACAATAAGAAAAGGGTTCTTTGTTCTTTTATGGTTGCAGAGCTTTCCTTGAAAAAGTCTCAAGCTAATCAGTATATCTTGTTTGATTACAGAATCAAAATATTACCAAGTGAGAAATTTCCAGTAAGAAATGTGTCCTCACCTAGTGCCAGTAAGAATGAACACCACTTACAGTATCATGGGATATTGCAATTGATCAAAATAAGCATCTGTTCTGTTCAGTTCAGAATGTCATGTTAATATTTTATTCCTGGAAATATGGACACAGGTGCACAAGGTTCCTTCAAGACAGAGTCCATAGGCTTAAAGTAGGGTGTTCCATCCCAGGTTGCTCCATCTCTAAGGGACTCGGGTCTACAGGCCACTGATAGCCAGGCTGCCCAGCTCTAAGCACTGAGCATGAGTGGGCTGTGGGGTCATATTTGGAGCAAAGCAACATGAGCTGAGCCTGAGGTGGGAAGACAGTCACCTACCCTTTCACATAGATCCATCTACCAGTTTGTTCATTAACCAGATGTGCCAGGCAATACACTCCATACCAGTGCAGCCTAACAGAAACATAACGCGAGTCATAAATGCAAGCCTTATATGTGATTTTAAATTTTGGATTTCTAGTCACCACATTCCTCAAAAGAGTAAAATGAAACAGGTAAAACTAATAATACACTTTATTTAACATAGTGTGTATGCCCTAAGACATCTCTCCAAAAAGTAGTCAATATAAAAAATGATGAATGAGAATGTAAAATTATTTTACATTTTTTTCATGCGAAGTCTTTGAAATCCAGAGTGGATTTGACACTTCCAGCACATCTCAATTCAGAGTAGCCACGTTTCAAGTGCCCAATAGCCAACTGTAGCTAGGGGTGACCCTGCTAGACAGTGCAGTTCTAGGCACGAGGATTCTACAGGAACAAACCACATGTCTTGCCTTCTAAAATTGGACAGACCCTATGGGGTAAAGAGGACTCAGAGAAGTAAGCAGGGCATTAGAATTGCACCCAAATCAAGTTCATGCCCTGCAAGAAAGTAGCCTCCAACCAAATCTGAGCTGGTGGGGGTCAGAAGGGCTGCTTCAGGAAGTGAAGACTTAGCAGAACCCCCCAAAAGTAAGTAAGAGTCTAAAGGATTGAGAGGCAGGAAAGGGGTCAGGAAAGTGATGGCTACAGAGGAGCAGTCCCGGGAATAAGGGAGAATAGGGTACGTTCTGGGAGCTTCAAGGCATTCATTTTTGCCAGACCATAGAGTTTCAACAGGTGAATAAAAACAAAGCCCTCAAGGTAAAGCTTGACCAGACCATGAAGTGCTTTGTGAGCCATAATGAGAAGGCTGGGTTTCCTCCTGAGGGTGTTGGGAGTCCTGAGAGAATTCTGAGTCAGGGTTCTTGGTTGCCTGCTTTTCTAAGCCTGCCTACTGCAGCCCCAACTATTGCAGTGAGGAATGGAGCCCCATAGAGGTGAGGTGAGCTGCTTAGGGTTTCCAGCTAGCTGGTGGAAGAGCTGAGGCCAGAACTCTGAACATGGTCATGATCTCTCAAGGCCCTTCCACTGCCCGCGTGCCAGAAGCCAAGTGTGTCAGAGCAGAAAGGGAAGCATCGTTGCTCCACACAACAGATGGAGGCAACACAACTGATTGCACCAGGAGGTGAGGCAAGAGGATCCGGAACTAAGCCCTGGAGAAAAAAAGGGAGAAGTGTGGTCATCCCAGAGGGCAAGCAGGCAGCCACGGCTCTGCTCACCTGCCTGAGCCCAGGGTGGGGGTAAAGGGAGAAGTCCCATCTCTGGTGAGAAGGGAAAGTGCAAGCAAGAGCAAGGCCCTCAGCCTGGGACCTGCTGGCTGCAACTCCAGGCCTCCTCCGGAAATGGGGATGGGTCAGCCTGCATAGAAATTCAGCAGGTGAGGCCATTTGCCTGGAATGCACTCATGTTTGTTTTAATATAAAAATATCATTTAAAATAGAGACAACTGGAAGATGCACCGCATTTATCCTGTGGCTTTCCACACTCTTCGGCACAGTGGGGTAAGACTACCCCAGTCTGAGGTGCTCAGATCGGCCGCCCTGTGAGATGATCAGAGCTTGAGCTCTTCTCAGGGTCAGAAAGGTTACGTGGTTTCTCTAATGAAACCCAGAAGCAAAGGTTAGGGCCCATGTCTTCTGTCTCCTTATCCTCCAGAGGGTAAGGACCACGCCATCATCATCACCTGGTTGTTCCACCACTGTCCCTTAACACCTTTGAGTGTGGGTCTATTTATAACTACAGGGCTAGCCTTTTATATGCAAATATTCCCAGGAAGTGTCCAACCTTGAGATATCGTTCATTAACAGAGATTAAATAAAATGAGGAATGAGACACAGAAAAGGTTGATGACCAGGGGCCAGCATGGGAGCCCAGGAGGGCATTAAGGGGCTCTGAGGGCAGAAGGAGGCATAAAAGCCAGCTTTGCCCTCTTTACCAAGCTTTCTGGAACCATAGAGCAAACATTAACTGAGTGCTTAATGTATACAAGGCACTATGCCACACCCTGTGGGATACAAAAAGAAGCATAAGGAATGTCTCTGCCCTCTCAGTGTTTAAAATCTAGCTGGAGAGTGTATCAGTTTTCCATTGCCACTGTAACAAATTACCACAGAATTAGGGGTTAAAATCAATGCAAATTTTTAATCTTACAGTTAGGGAGGTCAGATGTCTGGCACAGATCTCAATGGGCCAAAATCAAGGTGTTGCCATGGCCGCATTCCTTCCCCACTGAGAAAGGGAGTCTCTAAAGGAGCATCCATTCAATGCCTTTTCCAGCTAGAGACTGCTCACATTCCTTGGCTTGTGACCCCTTCCTCCACCTTCACAGTCAGCATGGCTGGTGGCACCTCTCACATCACACCACTCTGACACTGACTCTTCTGCCTCCCTCCTCCACTGTGATGATACCAGGTCCACATGAATAATCCAGGATTATCTCCTCATCTCAAAGTCAGCTGATTAGCAGCCTCAATTCCATCTGCAACTTAATTCCCCTTTGACGTGTAACATAACATAGCCACAGGTTCCAGGAATTCGGAAGTGGATGTCCTTGAGGGAGGAGAGAGAGTTGGCACTATTCTGTCTACCACAGGAAGGTTGAACATTCAGATACAAAATTAACTCTAGCACAAGGTAAGAACCACGTGGTTAAGTGCAGTGGAGTTCAGGAAGGGAAAGATCACTTCCGGCTGGGATCATCCACCCGGAAAGGGTCTGCTAGACAATGGGCTGGTGGCATGCAGGAAGTACCAGCATGCCCTGTGAGAGGAGGGGCTGGAGCTCTGTGATTCCCCTGTGTCTGTCCAGCTCTAAAGCACTATGTCCCACAGAAGCAGCACCAGCAAACGTGGCAGGCATGGAAAAGGCAGAAGTGCAACTGAGGATAACTGGAAAATCATGGATTCTCCACTGAGCTGAGTGGCTGGGGATACGTTCTGGAGGGCTCGGGATGGCAGGCCAGCAAATGGCGCTTTGTTCCCTAGGCACTGAGCAGCAATGGAAGGTTGACCCTAAAAAGGCATCAGATGATGAGGAAGGGAATCTGGAGATGGAGAGGGATGAGGCAGGAAGGGCAGTCAACACTGTCAGCCCTCTAGACAGAGCTACACAGGGAGGGGAAGAGGGTGGTGGCGAGGGGCCTGGGAAGAGGCGCAGCACACGGGGATCCTGCAGTCAGAAGAAAGAGGACTGGCAACTGGTGGGTTGGGGAAAGGTGGGCAAGGACAGTGGCACAATGATGGCAGGAGAAAAGAGGATGTTTTAGGAGCAGGAGTCTGAGACACTGGCCAGAAGCCTGTGAGAAATGGTCCCACTGGCAGTGGAAATGCAGGTTAGGACTGGGATAACATTGGGAAGATAGGAGGTATGGGAGGAACTAAGATCTGTGATGAAAAGTAATGTAATAAAGGACAGGAACATGGAGGATACAGCCTTGGGTGATAGCCTAGGGTCTGGAAGAGGAAAGAAGGCACTGAAGGAGATGAAGACACATCCCCACAGGCAGTCCAACTGGAGCAGAGATGCTCATTGGTTCACGGTGCCTTATCAAGAGGGTGCAATGTGGAAAATTGATATCAACCACAATGCTTATCAGCAACTAGTCTATCAGAGACCAGCAGCTCACAGAGAACAAAGAGTTCCCCGAAAGTGAGAACAGGTGGGTCAAGGGTGACAGCAACTTAGCTGGGACTCTGCCAATCAGGACAAGTTCCCGCAAGCACCTGCAGCACCACTTCTCCACAGGGCCAATAAGGAGGACTGCTCTCCCTTAGAGGGGCTTCCTCAAAGGATGCAGGAGGGGGCTGAAGCCAGCCTGTTTTGAGAACTGCCCTGAGCCTGCTGGGCTGAGGCAGGGCCCCTTCCCAGTTTCCCCACAGAGCCTCTGGTTGCTGTTCTATAACATCTCTTGGGCAACTATGTCTGTCCACAGTCTCTGGCACAATGTCCCATGTGTAACAGAAAAGCCACACTTGCAAGGACAGATGGAAGGAGGGGACAGAGTCACTCAGAGTATTTCCAGAATGGTCTTTTCCCCATGCAAAACTATGCTATGGTGAAAAAAAAAAGAAAAACAGAATGCATTGTCCCATTATATAAAATTCAACAAAAGAAAATGCAAAACACATGTCTGGTGCTAGGAGTTAGACTAGAGGTGGGGCTTGGGGCTGGGGAGAGGGGACCAGGGCAGCAACAGGAGCGAGGTTTCTGGGAGTGCTGATCCTCTGCGTCCCAGTCTGGGGCTGGTTACATAAAGAGGCTCATAATGAGTTTGGTGAAACTGCATTGAGCTGCAGTCTTATGGTTTATGCATTTTTCTGCACGTATGTAATACTTTTATTAAAAAGTGGGCCAGGCGCAGTGGCTCACGCCTGTAATCCCAGCACTTTGGGAGGCCAAGGTGGGTGGATCACGAGGTCAGGAGTTCAAGACCAGCCTGACCAACATGGTGAAACCCCGTCTCTACTAAAAATACAAAAATTAGCTGGGTGAGGTGGCATGCACCTGTAATCCCAGCTACTCAGGAGGCTGAGGTGGGAGAATCACTTGAACCCAGTAGGCAGAGGTTGCAGTGAGCCGATATTGTGCCACTGTACTCTAGCATGGGAAACAGAGCAAGACACCATCTCAAAATAAATAAATAAATAGTATACTTTTTAAATGCTGTTGTAAGAGAGGGCCCTGTGTGTCTGCATGGGAGGTCAAGAGAGCTGGATAGGAAGACAGGAAGTGATGGCAAAAGAGAAAAGGGGCTGGGCACAGTGGCTTATGCCTGTAATCCCAGCACTTTGGGAGGCCGAGGTGGGTGGATCACCTGAGGTCAGGAGTTCAAGACCAGCCTGGCCAACATGGTGAAACCCCATCTCTACTAAAAAATACCAAAAAAAAAATTAGCTGGGCATGGTGGTGGGTGCCTGTAGTCCCAGCTACTCAGGAGGCTGAGGTGGAAAATGGCTTGAACCCAGGAGGCAGATGTTGCAGTGAGCTGAGATTGTGCTATTGCACTCCAGCCTGGGCAACAGGGTGAGACTCTGTCTCAAAAAAAAAACAAAAAAAAAAACAAAAAAACCCAAACCCCAGCCATCCTGCAAGGGCCACATGTAGCTTTTCTCCAAAGAAGGGAATCTGGTTGACAGAAGAAATCGCCAATTAGGCAAGCTCACAAAGCATGGTCGGTGGTGGGGGAGACACACCTGAGAGCCCACTGCTTGTCACGTGAAGAAGGCATCACAGACTCCACAGTCAGCAGGACAAGAGGTCTCTGCAATGGTCAGTTTCATGTGTCAACTTGGCTAGACCTTGGTGCCCATTTGTTTGGTCAGACACAATCTGGGTGTTTCTGTGAAGGCATTTTAAAAATGTGATTAACATTTACGATCAGTTGAACTTAAAGCAGATTATCCTCCATAATACGCATGGGTCAGTTGAAGGCCTTAAGAACAAAGATCGATTTCCTGAAAAAAGAAGAAATTCTACCACCAGACAGCAACATAGACATTCTGCCTGAGTTTTCAACCTTCAGATGCAATACTGCAACGTCAGCTCTTACCAGAATTTCCAACTTGCTCTAAAGATTTTGGACTTGCCAGAACCCACAATTATGTGAGTCAATTCCTTGTGTGTGTAGGTATGTGTGTGTTGTATGTATATACTCAATTGGTTCTGTTTCTCTGGAGAACCCGAATACAATTTCTAATAGGCTCTTCCTCCAGTAGCCCAGATCATCTTTCTCGGGTCTCCCATGAAAGCAAACAAGGTGGGAAAGCACTTCAGTTTAAGGGCTGCAGCCTGAAGTCAGGAGCTCTTCTTTAGGAGAAAAGAAATCCCCAGCCAGTCCAGGGATCTAAATGCTGGCTTTTTCCTCTTTACACTTATTTCAGCTAATGTCACCAGGCACACTGTAGCTACTACCACCAGTCTGAAAAAGGGGAAGTACTGCGAAAAGGAAATATTGAGAGAAACCTGCACATTTCCAGTTTCTTCTGCTAGGGTTGCTTATGTGACTTTTTCAGAGAGTCCCCAGAAACTCCAAATAAACAGCCACATTGCTGAACCCACCTAAAACTCTGACCCAGTTAGATGCAGCAGAGGGAGTGGATGAGACAAACACGAATGTTTGCGGGTGCTTTAATCTTCTCCAAACACTGAAATATTGTTGAGATTTTTTATCTTCCATTGCACACGGAGGAGATTAAAAAGCCATGATAAATAGTGTGCTCTCTGGGAGGGAATGCCATATATAGGACAATACATAATTTCCTGCTTCTGGTACCGTTTGGGATAATTGTTCTGGTAACATGAAAACAGGAGGAATATTAATTTAAGATTAAAGCACAATTATAAGCTCTGTCATACTGCTAATTTCTTTTAAATGTTCCTCTGAATAATTCCACCTTTGCAAGATGGAATAAGCATACAATTAAAAACTGCATTAAATAAATGAATAATTAATGAATAAAAAGAACTCTGAAAATAAAATGGGTCATGCAAATTCTAAACAATAAGTTTAACAACAGGCCAGATCTTAATCCTTCAGACCTTTGAAAGAACAGTATTGGGGTACAGATAGATAGCATCTCTCTGTAGATGTAGATCTGGAATTGCTGTGTTCTCTGTTCACACACTGCCCAGGGATAGCTTTAGGTACAGGCACTGCAGGGAACTGAGGTGCTGCAGAGCAAGGCATAATTGACCAACCTGAACATGACGCTACCTCTCCAACTTTATCACCAGTGCCTCTTCCATAATGCCTGAAATTCTACACTTTCCTTTATCCTCCAGCCAGAAGTTCTACCAGGGTGATTCTTCCATGGATTAGGAATTCAGGTGGAAAATGCAAATATCCCCATGGGGGAAATATTCCTGTAAGGGTTAAAGATCGATGGTTCATTAGCACATTGATAATGAATTCTGCTAAACAGATTGCTTTCCTCCCAACACCTAACTGAGGCCAGCCTCTTTGGGGGAGTGGGATGAGGGAGAAAGGAGTGGTCATTTTGCAGTAAAGGGGAATAGTAGGCTGAGAATGGTGGAACTGCTTGAGTGTGGCCTGGAGAAGAGGCATTCTGAGATCCCAAGTAGGCTGAGAGCATAAAATTCCATAATGAGCCACCATGACATATCCACAAGGGAGCTAAGACTTTCAGGACAAGACACATGGGTGAGGGAGAAAGGGAGGAAAATATTGCCTAAGATTGCCTTGATGTGCCAAATAAAATCAATATGATTATATGCATTTTATTACTTGAGGAGTTATTGATAATCCATGACCACACAATAATGTGGTAAACGGGAGAGAAGAAATTAAAACTTTGTTCATCTGACCCCCAAATCCATGCTCTTTCAACCATACCACACTTTTCACACAGCAATCTTATGCATATGGGATGATTGCCCCATTTTTAAGATGAGCAAATCAAGGCTTTCAGAGATGAAAGAAGAGGCTGTTTCCAGATATGAAAACATCAGGCATGTCCAGTAACTGCAAATACTCTGGGTCCTTGTACTGAGTGTTTACATGCCAGGAGATGAGGCTAAAATGTCGTAGGTCAGCCAGGCCCGGTGGCTTACGCCTGTAATCCCAGCACTTTGGGAGGCCAAGATGGGTGGATCACCTGAGGTCGGGAGTTCAAGACCAGCCTGGCCAACATGGTGAAAACCCACCTCTACTAAAAATGCAAAAATTGCCCAGGCATGGTAGTGGGCACCTGTAATCCCAGCTACTTGGGAGGCTGAGGCAGAAGAACCGCTTGAACCCAGGAGGCAGAGGTTGCAGTGAACTGAGATCGTACCATTGCACTCCAGCCTGGGTGGCAGAGCAAGACTGCGTCTAAAAAAAAAAAAAATGTAGGTGAGAATATGGGAACCAGGAAAAACTGCTGAGGTTGACCACAAGCGTATGAGTCAGGCTTCCAAATCCTCACCTCCAGACTCTAACAGGATGTTCTGACCTTGAACTAAGTCAAGTTGCCAAACCTGGGAAAGAGTCCAAGCTACACCTGAAAGCATTGTTTTCACTTCAAACCAGCTTGCTCTAACAGGCATTGATAAGAGCTGCAATTAACATCTCTGTTCTCAGGGACCAATTACCAACATAAAATCCTGCAGTTATTAAAATTATCACTTAACTCGGGGAGAGGATTGTGAGATAACCCAGTTTGTCAGGTGCCAGGGAAAGAATGAGAACACTGGGCTTAAGAAAAGGCCTGGGACTCACACCCAAAGAATGTTCTCATGAGGGCAACTGTAGGCAGGACCCCACGGGAAGTCCTCCAAGGCTAGGAGCCTGATAGCAGCCTGGGCTGAGTGCCCACCTGACCATGCCTTCTCAGCCCGCCACCCCCAATTCCACTGGGTCCTCAGGCCATCCTGCTACCTGCTCTGCTCCAGCTGGTGCTCCAAGTTCTAGCTCTTTTCCAGCTCCCCCCCTGCTCCTGTGACATTCTCCTTTCCTGGCAACTCCACCCCCTAAGCTTTCCAGACCTGCTAGGTTCAAGGAAGGAGTCTCAGCAAGTTCCACTCTTTCCTTATCAACCCCCAGTTCCCCCCAACCCATGTCCATCTCCCCAGTCTCTTCTCCTTTCTGGAGCTAATCTGAGAAACTCACTTAGGTTCCTGCTAGTCCTCACTTTTAGCACTTATGCTCTGCAGAGTTGTGGAAATGCCTAGGTCCATCCATTTATTAAGTTCCCACCATGTTCTGGGCACTGTGGGGGGCCCAGGTGTAGAGTGGTAAACAAAAAGACAACACCTTGGCCCTGCCAGTCTCCCATAGATTGTAAATGCCTTTGAAGGCAGGGCCCAAATTGTGTTCATCTATATAATCCTGGTCCCTAGTAAGGGCCAATAATGCTATTGGACTACTACTATGCATAGTACAACTACTATGCACTATCGAACTACCACTATGCACTATTGGACTACTACTATGCATAGTAGTAGTCCAATAGCAATATTAAAGCTAAAAAGTATAATCACAGTTTACAGAGGTCTTTGATTATAGTCTTAAAGTGCTTAGATGTTAATGACCAAACAGAATCAATAGGCTTTCCACTGTAGATAATACATTTGCATCTTAATGAAAACCATTAATCCCTTAAACCTCACTCTCTGACCCTACTCTCCTCTAAGTCCTAATGGTTATCATTTCAGTTCCTGGGATGCCTAAAAGGGTGATATTTGAAGAAGACCCTCCAAACTATACTACATTTATAGTCTTCTACTCTAGGCACATAAAAACTAGGCCTTGGTCATCCCATCTGGACTCCTCAAACAATAGCTAATAAATAAAATGCCCAACATTATATTTTTTAGGAATCTACAACTTGCGAGCCAAAGCTAGATTTAACCCTCAGATGTTTTTGTAAGACTCCGCTTGTTTCATAAATTTTGAATTTTACAAAATGCATGTTTCCGTTTGCCACAGTCTCACCATTCTCTATTACCTTACACCTGGCCCTAATCAACAGACTTGTTACTCACCTTTTCCTACTGCTGGAAACATATAGGTTTTTAAATCTCAAATAATATGTAACAGTTTAAGACTAATCTGTTGTCCACAATAACCCCATGAGCTAAGCAGGGGAATAATATTATCTCAACTTTATGGTTGAGGAATCTGAAGCCCAGGGAAGAGGTGAATGACTTTCCCATTCTTATTCAGTTTTTTGTGGTCTATGCCAGCCTGGCTTGTGGGGTTTGGATAATAGTGGCAATTACCAATGACTGGTGGCAATCACTAATGACTGTCTCCAAGACAGTGATGACCTCTAGGGTCTGGATTCCTTCAGGGGTTTTTAACCTGATCTCCAGACACCCCTATAGAGGTTCTAGAAATGAGGCTTCAAATGTTCCATGGGTCCCTTGGAATAGCACACAATTTTGTGTGGATGTGCATATGCAGGGGGAAATGCCTGTAGTTTCATCACTTTCTCTCGGAATATGTAATAGCAGCGTGAGGTAACCACCTGGTTGGCAGTTGTTTCCTGGAGAAGATCTATCTCCGGTCCACAGTGTGCAAAGCCATCTGGCAGGGCCTGGAAGGGTCCCTGGTGGGGGGTTACAGTTAACCAAGTAAATGAATCATTATCTGTTCTTGCCAGTAATCCCCTGGCTTATCTCTGTGGCTGGAAGATGGGAGTATAACAGGATGGGGTGGTCTAGCTGGCCCTGAGGAGTATCTCACCTGAAAAGGGGGCCAGGCCCTTTTTGAATTATCTGCCATGAATAGCAACATAAAATATTGCTCAGGAACAGAGAAAGGAGATGGAGTGTCTCAGCAAAATTCATCAGAACCAACAGCAGGTAAGGCACTGAAAGTTTCCTGAAGATGGTGTGAGAGGGGCAAATCTAGAAGGCAAAAATGGCCACACAATACAAATTCAACAGGCCTCGGCAAGACCATCAAATGAGCCCCTTCTCCTGCTGGAACTTCTTCCTAGACTTTGTCCCATTCCTCACACTCAAAATCTTCATGATCCAGCGGCCTTCCCTCAATCCATCAACATCAACTCCAAAGAAAGAATATAAATCTGGTTTCACTAAAGTCTTGAAGGATTGATGAGGCTTAATAATGTCCTACTGTGCTTTTCCTTATGGACTTTGTGTTTTATGGGAATGAAATGTTAAGTCAAAGGAATTAATCTCTACCTGTGGAATTCCTAACATCAATCCACCAGTGGGTGGGAACAAGACATTTTTGTTGCCTTTGAGAGAGCATCTGGACAGGCATGAAGAAGGGCAGCCAAATACAGAAGACTTGGATTTATAGTTAGAACAATTAAATTATCTTACATATCGGGTTGCTTATGGGCTTCCAATTTAAAAAAAAAAAAAAAAATCCTGGCTGGGCACAGTGATTCAAGCCTAAAATCCCAGAGCTTTGGAAGGCCAAGACAGGAGGAGGCCAGGAGTTCAGGACCAGCCTGGGCAACATATTATAGCAAGACCCCCTTCTCTACAAAAAATGTAAAACTTAGCCAGGTGTGGTGGTACATGCCTGTAGTCCCAGTGCTTTGGGAGGCAGAGGTGGGATGATGGCTCGAGGCCCAGAAGTTCAGGGCTGCAGTGAGCTAGAATCACACTACTGCACTCTAGCCTGCAACAGAACAAGACCCTTTATAAAAAAAAAAAAAGAAAGAAAGAAAGAAAAAGAAAGAAAGAAAAGAAATGAAAAGAAAAGATTCCTTGCCTTTCAAAGTAGAAAAAAGCAAGTTAAAACCACCAGTTTTGTATTTTTAAGATCTTTTAGCATCTAAATATTTTTTTAAAAATCTATGACTCTAAAGCTTTGATCTCTCTCATTTTTATCATGTGCAAACCTCTCCACAAGCCTGGCCAAAATGTCCAGGTGTTCAAGACACACCCCAGGAAAACGACCTTTAGGGCTTCACCCTCCCTCCCTGACCAATCTCACCCACCTCTGGGGCCAGGCTTCCAGAAGCTCCGGTGTTCACCCCTCTGTTAACAACTCTGTTATCTATCTATTGGCTGGAGCCAAAACCCCCAGGGTCATGTTGGACTTTCCTCTTCCTCTGATCCCTACATTCAAGCCATTAAAAAATACCACTAGTGCTACCCTCAGAACACAACTGGAACCTGGCCCACTTCCCACCACCAACTCCCTGGCTTCCTGCCTGGGGCAAAACATCAGCACCTCTGGTCTGGACCAAAAAAACAGCTTCCTCCCTGGCTCCCCTGCTTCCACTCGCTCCACTTCCCCATCTGTTCTCCCTCAGCAGTCAGGATGATCTTTGTAAAATGTAAGCTTCATCGCATATTTCCTGTGCTTAGAACTCTCATTGCTCTTTCCCAAGCTCTTACCAATGCCTGCAAGACTTTATATTCGTCCAGCTCTTACTCATTTTTCCATCTCCATCTCCCACCTGCACTCTGATTCATTCCCTTCATTGTGTTTACTGCAATCTGAAATTATCATTTCTATTATTTATTCAGCAAATACTTATTGAGCACCTAATATCTAATGATCAGGGCTTATTTTGGGTGCTAGGAATACAACAATGAACAAAATAGATTTTTCTAAAAGCCTGCCCTTGCAGAGGTTGCATTCTGGTGTACATACATAGGGGAATTTGTTTACTTGTTTATTGACTGTCTTTCCGGCTAGAATGTAAGCTCCTTGGGAACAGGGACCTTGACAAACTTGATCACAGCTGTATCCCCTAAACTTAAAACTGTGACTCATTGTAGATGTCCAACAAATATTTATTAAGTGAATAAACTAAAGAACATTTCTTGATTCAAGACTAGCTTTGTTCTCTGTTCAGGATGCATATCTGATTATACTTCACTCTGGAGGTGTGAAAAGCCATCCCAAAAGCAACCCATGAAAAGACACTCCTCACTGGCCTTCATCCCATGCTGGGACACCTTGGGAGGCACAGGAGCTCCACTCCTGAGCCCACTTTTGAATTTGAACAATTGGCCTGGCCAAGTAAGGTAATTGACTATTCCAAGCCCAGTGCCCAAGTCTGTCTCTCTGCCTTCCCCAAGCCATGTGGAAACTCTCATCTTGGGGTTTCTGGCTGCCTGGATCTCAATGGTAATTCCATCCTCCTCAACTCCTGAGATGAGAGGCATCAGACGAGCCCTGCCCAGGCTGGCCTGGGTAACATTGGCTCTCTCCTTCGGGTGAATTCAGCAGCACCCACGGTTCATAGAAAGCCCTCCCATTTGAAGTAAACCAATTAAATTGATTGATATTCCCATCCTCAACCCCCTACTACCACCACCACCCTATGGCCATTTCACTTTGGAGAATGGGAGGCATTCCACCAGACTCTGATGAAGGAGACTCCAATTAATAAAGATCTCTACTTCACAGGATGGGTTAAAGAAACGAACTTTAGAAATAATGCTTAGCACCGGCCGGGCGCAGTGGCTCACGCCCGTAATCCCAGCGCTTTGGGAGGCAGAGACAGGCGGATCACGAGGTCAGGAGATCGAGACCATCCTGGTTAACACGGTGAAACCCCGTCTCTACTAAAAATACAAAAAAAATTAGCCGGGTGTGGTGGCGGACGCCTGTAGTCCCAACTACTCAGGAGGCTGAGGCAGGAGAATGGCGTGAACCCGGGAGGCGGAGCTTGCAGTGAGTCGAGACTGCGCCACTGCACTCCAGTCTGGGCGACAGAGCGAGAGTCCGTCTCAAAAAAAAAAGAAAGAAAGAAAGAAAGAATGCTTAGCACCTTCCTGTGCTAGAGCTTAAAACACTTCATAGGCAGCATAAATTAATCTTCTCCAAGTCCCCAAGAGGAAAAAAGAAGATTTTATTATCCTCTTTTAGCCACAGAGAAAACATGGAGAATGAGCATTTTCCTCCACAGAGAAGATCTGTGCCCAAATTACCGGGCTACTACCTCCACAAGCCAAACACCAACCATTCGACCATCCTGCCCTACCTGGGGAGCTGCAGAAGAGGAAACGACACAAAACAGAAGTCTAAAGACCCCTCTAGCTGCGGTGGAAGACGGCATCAAAAAAATCCCACGTCCTGCAGCTCTAGTGACTCTACCTCCTCGCTCTGTCCTTGGGAAGCACCAGCGCGCTCTCCATGAGATATAACGAGCTTTCATACTGAAAGATTCTTTTTTATCTCCCTGGGAAGCTGGGATACCTGAAGACTGTGTTTTGAAATACATGTATTGACAACCAATTACGCAGCTCTGCTTCTGTGGTATAGCTCCTTTGTCAGATCGCTCTCCGGGCCTGGCTGTGATCCGCTCAGACCATCTTCATTTTCACTGGGAAGTCTCTCTCCCTTTGCAGGCTTCTCAGCAGCTCACTGCCCCTAGGGAGAAATGACTCTGAGAGCATGGGAGGAAGCAGAAGGGGAGAGCATATCAGATTTACTCTGGCTTCTGCGGAGAGCTAAGCAGCTGGAAGGTGGAGCGGACAGGAGCCCCAGGAGAGGGATTACGCTGGGAAAGCTGATCCCTGGAGACACCTGTTCCACTGTCTGCATCTCCTCTATCTACGTCAAGTTGCTTCTCGAATATCCCTCACGGAACATGTCAGAACGCCTTCCAGTCTGCCCGTCCAGTGCTCCATGTTCTACCTGCGACAGGTCACATAACTCACCTGAATGTGGTCTTAGGCATCGACAGCTTAACGTGATGGCCCAACAAGGGGTCATTTAATCTGGGCCTTCTGGAAACACAATATCCTAACCTAGAGTTTCTTGATTTGGACTTCAGGAATTTATAAATTCCCTGAAATTATGGGCAAAATTGCCTATACATATGAATATATATGTTGCTCTAAAGAAAGAGTTCACTGTTTTCATCTGATTCTTGTAAGGTTCTATCTCTCAAAAATGTTAACAAATACATATATATGTTTATATATACGTTAATTTCTTTACATTTTTGAGAGATAGAACCTTACAAGAATATATATTCTATATATATAATATATATATTCTATATAGAATATATATTATATATAGAATATATATTCTATATAGAATATATAGAATATATATATAGAATATATATATAATATATAGAATATATAAAATATATATATTCTATATATTATATATATATATTCTATATATATATTCTATATATTCTATATATATTCTATATATTCTATATATATTCTATATATTCTATATATATATTATATATATATTCTATATATATATTATATATATATTCTATATATATATATTATATATACATATTCCCTGACCAAATGGGCCAGGGAAGGGGTAGTAGGGGCTAAGGTCAGTGGGAGATTTATATATATATATATGTGTAAATCTCTGAAAGAGTGACTCCAAAGAGGAATTTTCCAACACACTGACCTCTGACCAGAAAATTGTGGGAGAGGTGAGGGACAAGCAGGTCCTTTTGCTGTTCCTTATTAATAATAGCAGCTAACGTGCGTGAGAGGCTTCCCAGGTGCCAGAAATTGTTCTAAGCACACTTTGTTTATAAACATGTTTAATTATCTTAGTAGCCCTACAAAGAGTTACTATTACTAACCCCATTTTACAGATGATGAAACCGAGGCACCAAGAGTCACAGCAAGTAGGAAGCAAGACTGGCTTTGAAACCAGCAGCCTGGCTGTGGAGTCTGTGCTCTCAATTATAGTGACACTCATGGCTGTCTGGCTGCCTGCTGCACAATTGGAGGCTCCTCCTGGTGGCTCCTCTTTACCCAGGCAACATTGAACATTTGCCTCAAGCTGCAAAACTGAACTCTACATACTCACTGTGCCAAGAGAGATAATGATTTTGGCAAATTTTTTCTCAGAAACTATACACTTGAGATGATCTATTATAAGCAAGTGCTTTGTAAGCTGCGCAATGCTATGTAATGTGAATTAGGGTGACAACCATGGTCTAGGTTTTGTCTAATAAAGTATAATTTTTAAAACCATTCCAAGTACTATGGGATATTTTCTACTTGAACCAAACTGCTTTCTGCTGTATTCGCTGTTGACCACCTTTTACACTTGCCAGCCACTCCTCACAAAGTTAATTTAAATGCTTGAAATCTGACATCCTTGTTTAGAAGTACTGGGAACATAAAACTTCCACAACTGGAACATCTGGCCTCACAGCAGCACAGATGTGTGTGCCACACATTTAATGGATTTTGTGTTTTTTCCCAGTGCTCTGCACCCAGTGTGTGCTCAAATATTTTGTCAGTGCCAATGGTGACATTTTAAAAGGTTGCAGTTTTCCTAATGCTGTTTTACTTAGTTTCAAATTTCAGAATTTCTAATATGATCCAATAAGATACCACTCAACAGTAATTATTGAAATAAAAATCCTATGCATCTGGTTGAAATTTTTTTCCACAGATCTCAAAACTTTATAGACAGAAAAAGTACAGCTTCCATTCAATTTGATGTATCTTATTTTCCAGAGTTAAAAACAAAACAAATCAGGGTACAAAAAAGATCAGAGTATGAGAACAAAATTGAGTTAGTCCTGCTTCTTACCTCAGAATTAAATCTATTTTAGGATGGCTTTCAGCAGACTTCTTACTCATAAGTTCATTCATTCATTCATTCAACAAATATTTACTGAGCACTTGCTATGTGCCAGGCACCATTATATACTCCTGGGCTGCATCCATAAACAAAACAGGTAGATTTGAACCCTTGCAGAGCTTCTATACTAATGATGGGGTCAGTTAAAAACAAAATAAGTCAGTGAGTTAGATAGCAGGTTACAAAGTAATAAGTGCTCTGAATAAAATAGAGCAGGATAAGAGGGTCAAGATAACTAGGAGGTTGGGGGGTGGTTACAGTTTTAAATAGGGTAGTCAGAGTGAACTTAACCGAGAAGGTGAGACTGAGCAAAACACGTGCCCCTGGTAAAGGAGTGTGTCACATGCATATCTAGAAGAGTGATGCAGGCATAAACACTAAGGTTAGTGTGCTTGCTGCCTTCAAGAAACAGCAAGACCAAATGGGCCAGGGAAGGGGTAGTAGGGGCTAAGTTCAGAGGGTGGGAGGGGGTGGGAGAGGGCCTGATGGTGTAGGGCATTGTTGGCCATTATAAAGGATTTCGCTTTCCTCTGTGTGAAATGGGAAGCCACTGGCAGACTGAAGCAGACCAGAGGCAGGATCTGGCTTTATATTAAAAGCATCTCCCTCTGGCTGCTATGTTAAGACCAGATTATGTATGTATGTGTAGGAGTTGGGTGGAGAATCAGGAACAGAAGCAGAAAGATCAATGAGGATGCTATTGAACTTACCCAGGCAAAGAGAGGATAATGTCTGAACTAGGGAGGTAATGGCAGAGATGGTGAGAAGTGGCCTGATTGCAGAAATATTTTGGTAGTAGAGCCTATGGAATATTCTGATGAATTGGATATGGGATACAAAAGAAAGTGAAGACTCCAAGATGACTCTGAGGTTTTTGGCCTGAGTATTTTATTATCAAAAACAACCAATGGCTCACGCCTGTAATCCCAGCACTTTGGGAGGCCGTGGCAGGCAGATCACCTGAGGTCGGGAGTTTGAAACCAGCCTGACCAACGTGGAGAAATCCCATCTCTACTAAAAATACAAAATTAGCCAGGCGTGGTGGCGTATGCCTGTAATCCCAGATACTCGGGAAGCTGAGGCAGGAGAATCACTTGAACCTGGGAGGCAGAAGTTGCTGTGAGCCAAGATCGTGCCATTGCACTCCAGCCTGGGCAACAAGAGTGAAACTCTGTCTCAAAAAAAAAAAAAAAAAACGAAAAAAAAGACAACCAATTCCTCTGTTCTTTCCATGAAGAAGCAAAGAAAGCAGTGGCAGGCAGGGATTGACGTGGCTTGTAGTGGCAGCTATGGGCTGTCCAATGACCAAGGGATCATAGGCAAGGATGTCCTCTTCTGCCTACATCTCCACCCCAGGGAAGGTACCAGAGATCTTTATTCCCTCTGCCCCTCCTCCCCTTCCTGCAGACCTAGGTCACCTTAGACCTAAAGGGCATCTTACTATCTAGATTCAGTATTTCTTTTCTTTTGTGGTGGCATTTGTCCTAATCTTTATTCTTCAAGCTTCTGGGAGCACTTGGAGTCCTGATTTTGCAGAGTGATGAACAAATGTACCATTCACAGTTTCAGACATGCTGATTCTATTCCCCTTTAACTTTCAACTGTCTAGACAGAATGGGTTAAAACACAAATTTCATGAATTAAGGGAATATCGTAGATTTTTCTGAACATATCTATAAAACTGGTTGGTGGGTGACATATTAGTTACAATCTAACCCAGGCCCAGAAGTTCATATTTGTTCTTTTTACAAAAGGCACCTCATTAAATCACTGTCTAGTCCATAACTGGCTTTATTGGGACATAAATTCATTTCACTAAACCAATAAATGTTAATTCTTCACCCTGGAGATTCTAGTCAGTCTGGTTTTATCCTGCTCAAGCTCCTGAGGCTGCCATCAATTACTCATGTTTGGGTTTATATGTCATTATGGAATCACTTTAGCTAGAACTAACGGGAAGTGAAAGGGCAATAAAGCTAAGCCTCATTCCAAAGAGAATATACAGAAGGGGGCATTCACCTGAACCCCATTATTCTTTTCTATAAATTAAAATATCCTGGCATTCTGCAGCAGCAATCCATTATATTTAGATTCTCTGCAAAAGCCAGGGCAGGCGAGTGGTGGACACTAACGAAGGCAGCTGGAAGGTCTGGGGAGGCAACAAGCTCAGACTCAGAAGGTTTAGGTTTGAGACCTGCTTTGCAATAACTAAGTGTGACTTTCAGCCAATTGCTTAATGTCACAGAAACTCAAGCCTCATGTGCAAATTGAGCACTGCAATACCAGTTTCACAAACTAGGGAAGAAGTACATGAGACAGTGGCGGGTAGAGGTGGAAGAGCAGGGCCACCTGGCTCAGAGGAGGTTTTCTCTTCCCCTGCCCCCTCCATTAACCTAGCGGCTGGGGCAAATTGCTTGTTCCAGCAGCCTTCCATTGCGGTCTTAAACAAGAGATTTAACCTCTTTGAGCTTCAACTTTCCTATTTGAAAAATGGAGCTGATCATATCTATCCTCCATTTTACCCTAGAAAAGTACACTGATACCGATCATCTCGGTAAAGCTCTTAGCACCTGACTGGAAGAGGGGGCCAATTTTAGAAGACTGTAATACCACTGATGCAGGATTCCATTTTTAAAAACAAAGGCATTATCTCTTCAACCAAATGTTCTTTCCTATGATGAAAGGTTTCTCTTTAAAGCCGTCAGCTCTTTTTTTCCCTCAGATAGAAAATGGCTTCCTCTCTCAGAACCATATATAACTTCAGAAGCAAGGGGGAGAAAAGCAGAGTTGGCAAAAAGTAGAGGTGAATTGAATGCCTGTACATCCCATTCAGGATAAACTGCCCTTGGTGTAAAACAGTCAGTAACATTTTACAAGGAAAAAGTGCGGATAAATGACTGCAGTCCCAGGACAGTGCTCCTGATGGCTTTTTATAAACCATGCACGCTGCCTGGATGCCTCTGTGCCTGCTCCTCCTGCTCCAGAGAGAGTGCGTGAGCAGGGCTTCAAGCCAGCGTACCAACCGCACCAGCAGGCTCCAGCCCCAGACCTTGCTCCATCTGCAGGCCAGAGAGCCTCATCTTAGCGCCAGTCCTAGAGCCAGACTTAGACCTGGAGTGGTGCAGACAGCCTTTGTGCCAGGTCTCAAGCCGGGTGCTGAACAAAGCAGGGACAGCAGAGTAAAATGGGACCCGCATGGGCTTGGAGTCATACTGAGAATCCAGTTCTGCCATTTACGAGCAGTATGACCTTAAGCCATTTTTTCCTTCTGTAAAATGGAGATTTACAAAACCTACCATATCAGTTAAGAGGATAAAATGCTATGACATTATGAATGCACTTAACATGTAGTAGATATTCAACCTATTTTTATCTTTTCACCAGTTACTGAAGTTAGCTCATCTAGTCCTCACTAGAATGCCACCAAGTATATTTGTCCATTTCCATACTTCTACGAAGAAATACCTGAGACTGGGTAATTTATTTAAAAAAAAAAAGGTTTAATGGACTTACAGTTCCACATGGCTGGGGAGGCCTCAAAATCTGGCAGAAGGTGAAGGAGGAGCAAAGGCGCATCTTACATGGTGGCAGGCAAGAGAGCATGTGTAGGAGAATTGCCCTTTATCAAACCATAAGATTTCGTGAGACTTACTAACTAACATAAGAACATCACAGAAAAACCTGTCCCCATGATTCAATTACCTCCCACCAGGTCCCTCCCACAACACATGGGGATTATGGGAGCTACAATTCCAGATGAGATTTGGGTGGGGACACAGCAAAACCATATCACCAAGTAATGAGAAATTGTAAATAAGGAAACTGAGGCACAAAGTAACTTGCTCAACAGCATCCCATCTGTCTCTGACTTTACTCCATGTTCATACACTACACACAGTTCAGCCTCTTAATCTAATAAACTGAGACTCAGAAAAGTGAATGGGTTAAACACCTTTCCCAAGTCACTCCTTGGATTCAGGTCAAGGCTACTTGCTTCTGGTTTAATGCTCTTTGCATTAGCCTAGCTCCTTAGAGATCATCTTCATTTCACAGATAAAGAAACTAAAGCCCCAAAAGGCAATGACTTGTTCAAAGCCATAGTCCAAATTTTGACAAAGGACCTTGAGATCTTTCAGAGTCCTCTAATGTATCATAGTGTCCTATGATCTCACAGCTGGTAATTCTTGAATTGATTTGAGAACCTGCTAAGTACCAGACACAGTCTCTGCTGTCAAGGAGTTTATGACAAAGTGGGGAGGAAAAAAAGTCCATAGGCAAGGATACCTGAGTGGCAGGTGCTGTCAAAGGGGTAAGCCCAGTATGGAAGAGAGTGCACGGGAAGGACATTTAATCCAGCCTTCGAGGACTGGGATTGGCTGACTCAAGGAAGTTAGATTTAAGCTAAAGAATGAGTAAGAGCTAGTGAAACAGAGTAAAGGAAGCAGAGTGTCCAGGAAGTGGAAACAGGGTGTCAATAGTCGGCAGCTTAAAGAGTGTGACCCATTAAGAAAACTGGAGCAGGAGAACACAAAGAAAAATAAAGCTGAAAATGTAAGCCAGCTAAGGCCTTGTACACTGCTTAAATAATCTGAACTTGATGCTGTCAAAGGCAGATGTTGCTTATTACACAATGAACTCCCAGACATGCCTGTGACTGGAAGGGCAAGTCCTATATAATCCAGAAGCAACATCTTTGTCTGGTAAGGTACACTTTCAGTTTCACACCAAGCCCCAGTTCCTACTAATATCGACTAGAAAGAAAAAAATCAAGCCATTGCATAATGTATCTTGATTTCATTAAACCATTTTGATAGTCCTTCTTGATTACTCTGTCAGCCAAGATGGAGAAACACAGGCTGGAAAACAGTCCTACTCTGAATGAATAGCTAGCTGGACATTTTACTCAAAAAGTTTATTAAAGGGCTGATGTCTTACTCAAAGGAACTCTCTAGTACCATGCCACAGAACTTTCTCTCCCTGATCCCTTTATGGGCATGTTCCAAGGCTTTGAGGCAGAAACTGAAGGTTTACTTATCTAAAGTGAAGGTGACACCAAGATAAGAGGAATACTTTCGAAAAAAAAATTTAAACATCAATAAAGTCATACAAATAAAATTAAATGTAGCTAGAACAAATGTAAAATTCTGCATTTTGGCTCAAAGAATTTACTAGAATAGATGAGAGAATTTAATTGATAGTGGTTTGTGTGAAAAAAAGTGTTTCTGTCAACCATGTGACATGATTGCGAAACAAAAACTAATGCAATTCTTTATTGGAAATAGGAAAGAATTGAACAAATGAATAAAATCTGGCCCATATTTCCAGGCTAGTGAGGTCTGAGGGAATGAGGGGTGGTCCCAGTAAGTCATGAAGCAGTGTTTCTTTAAGGCACTGAGTCATCTTAGAGGGATGTCTCACGTACACTCCCCTTGAGACCTCCTCTCCCATTCCTAGTAATGGTTGTGTAACTCCTGGGAAGATGTGTCACAGAGACTGCTGTGACACCTCCTGAATCTCCATCTTTCACCCCTAATATTGTTGACAAAGCAGCTTTGGCTATTACATTTGATGACTTAGAGAAATTATAGGTTCAACCCTTTCTAACTCCTAAATCCCACCCACAATGCCCTTTCCTGAGAGTCCATTATCCTGCCACACTGGTGCTCATCAATTTTTTTTCACATTATGGTGGCTTTCTTTCTGTGGCCTCTTGATTCCATATGTAAATAGACCAAATGGATCTGCCAGCCCAGCCCTCTGGACATACTGGACTTGTCTTATGGCTCAGAGTATGAACTCTGAGGGACTTGCCCTGCACATATGGCTTCTCTGCATTAAGATTCTGCTTAGATCAAAAGAGGTCATAACCCAGGTGTGGTTCGTGATGATTAACCCTATTCTCTATTTCTAGATACGGTGTTGTAAGCACATTCTCAAACTGGAAAACTTACAGACAATGGTGAAGTTTCTAGAGACCACATGTTTGGAGAAATGGCTAAAAGCTTGGACTACCTGTCTTGGAGAAAGATTAGTGCACATACAACATTCATCTCCAAACATTTAAATGGTCATACCACGGGGAAAAAAATAATAACAAGCATATTTTGTGCAGCTCCAACACAAATAACTAGGTTGCCTTTCTAACAATTAAAGCCAATCATAAATGAAATGAGCTGCCTAGAAAAGTAATGATTTTCCAAGTACTGGACTTATTCCCAGCATATTCCTGAAGGCCACAGGGCAGGATTCCTGCAGAAAATACTCCTACTTCGATAGAAAGTTGGACCAGATGTTGAGTTCTTTCCAAATCTAAGGTTTATAGGCTGCTGGATCTCTGTGTAGACTGCAGGGGTGCTCTGTGATTCCCATGTATGTACATGGGTCCCTGAATATCAAAAGAGAGGCAAGAAGGTACAGGGAACTTGAGTTGTCAGTCTATCCTCCTGATTTTATTACTGACGATGAATGAGATTCTGGAAATTACAAAATTTACCTAGATCAACTACTCTAGTTTATATCCTTTATCAGAAAGATTTCCTTTTTCTTACTTCTAAATCTCTTGGCCTGACTTTTAAGCCCATTTCTTCTGGCTTTATGCTCAGTGAATATGAAGATCAATCAATCATATCCCTCATTATACCAATTCATAAAACTAAAAATGTAGTGCATAAGGCTTCTTTTTTCTAAGCTGAGAAATTCCAGTTCATTTCCTGTTCTCCTTAAGCATCTTTTCAAGTGATCTTTTCCCCCAGGTTTCTCTAAAACTGAGCACAGAACTTATTATGACTCCTTGCTCTCTATAAGGGTCACATGTCCGGAAATTTGATTCTGTCATTTCTAAGTGTTTTCCAAATATGTTAAATAATAGTTGTTGGAACATTCATTAATAGTTGTTTTTTTAAGTGCTGTATGGAAAAGTAAATTAGTAAAAAAAAAAAAAAAAAAAAAACCTTCCAGACTCAGTAAGGTTAATCAGACTTCTCAGAGCCCTCAATATGCATCATGAATCTCCTAGACCATGAAGAGTACATGTATGTAGCATCTCCCAAACCTACTGACACCAAGATCTCTTTTAGAGCATCTCAAAGGCTCAGTTGTTCCAAAAATATATATATGTATATATATTGGGAAGTGCTCCTCTATAAAACAATGCCTAAAACCCATATCCACCCCGCAGAATTCTGTATACTGAAAACCTCCTCCATCCCCGTGGCCAAAAGTCTTCCTCTCCTTTCCTATAGGAAATCTCCCCAGCCAGGCTACACTCAGTCTCGCCTTCCCTATGCCACTAATGCTAGCCTTCTCCTTATCTCCAAGCCTGATCCTTTTCAAACTTCAATTTCAGTTTGAGCTGAAATGGTGTAATGGAGTAATTATGAGAGATGGAGGTGACCAGAATCTCAACAAAGGAAATCCCTTCAAGAGACAGATGAGACAGCAAAGAATAGAAAGGTTGCCTTGCCCAAGTCACACAGCCAAACGGGAAGTGCTGGGACTAAGATTCCTAGTTCAAGGCTCTTTATGCTGCATCGGTGGGTGGATCTGCTGGCAGGAACTCACTGAAAAAGACATATTCCTGAGCCTCATTCCGAGCCTCACTCTAAGCCTCCTGAATCAGGCTCACTTGAAAGTCAATTTTTAAAAAAGATCATAAGATATCCTGATATTCCACCAGGCTTGGGAACCACCATTCTATATAGCACCGTCTCCCAAAGTAGGGTCATATGTGTAGTCCAACCCAGCACCTGCTCCCAGTAATATTGAGTTGTTTGGATAAGTGAACTTATTTGAGCCTCTGTTTCTGTACTATAATGACTTGATTGGGCCAATAAACCTATAAGATCCCTTCCGGGAATTTGATTCTGTCATTTCCAAGTGCTACCTTAGTTATGCTCAGTGGTTACCCATCTATTCTGGCTGGAACTGTTCTCTCTAGTTTCTGAGGCTTTATAAAACTATTATTAAGGGCCAAATTATAACATGCTATATGATATAGCATCTTAGAATAATATTTTTGGAGTGTCTCCAACATGCCAGTTCCGCTACAAATGTTATTGCTAATGCTTGCAACAACTCTAAAGGTACGAATATCCCTATTTTAATATAAAGAAAAGAGGTATCTTTCATGTGAAATGGAAATTTCCAGGATCATACCACTTTTAAGCTGGATTTCTAAACCAGGTCAGCCTCATTCCAGATGCTGTGCTCTGTCCACAATGCCAGGCTGCTTTTGAATGTGAGTCATGTTTCCTCATTAAAAGCAAAAGCTCTCCTCATCATGGATCCCCTACAACACTAGCATCTAGCTGAGCATCAAGTAGCACTCAATAAATATTTGTTGACTTGATTAGTGGATTAGCTCTCTCCTTCTACCTGGAGCACAGACCACATCTTTTTGATTCGAAAACATGCTAAACCCCTAGACCATCTGCAAATTTTCCATTAGCTCAGAACAGAAAATTACAGCTGTGTAGACCGCACCTGTAGACTCAAGCTTAATTAATAGGCTTATCTTGGATTGAATGAGTTGCAGATACTGTACCTTAAGCAAAAGGCACTGGGGAACATGTTGATGTAGAGAGGGCATATTTCACTTCTCTTGTTTCATACTATTAAAACCATGTTAATGAAAATGTATTATTACTTAGTAATAATAATAAAGATGAAAATCCTCCCCCTCCTGATCCCTTACAAATGTTGTTTTTCATTTTGAATCCCAAATCTCCAGAGAGAAGTAGGAGGGAGTGTCACAAATCCAGATAATGATCTTGGGTATTACACTGTTCATTTGGAGCTCTGATTTAGCTAAGCTGACAGATGTTGGGGAAAACATGTCTAGCCTGAAAACTCTCTGGTGGCTGCCCAGCTGTGGCTGCAAAGAGGAGTGAGGTTTTGCCAACAGAGCTTCACATTCATTTAAATTCAAGAGTTGACATGCAGAATCACCCTGCTCTAAAGGTAGAAGTTGAAGTGTTGTGACATTAGGAACTGACTCCAGCCTGATGCTTTGGGGTACTGACTTCCATCTAACCACACAGCTCACTCTGAAGTCCTTGAAATTACTGTCACTGATTATGTCCTGCTGTCTTGACAAAACCTGCCTTCATCATGACATGCTTACCATTACACCAGGAAAAAAGGAAAAAAAAAAAACCTTTGTGTTAACCACAATCATGTGACATTTCCTTTGTTCTCTCCCCAGAGTAGTTTTAGAAGAGGGGAATGTTTAATTCACCTTTAAATAATACCGATTTCCCAAGTGACAGTCTGAATTCATGTTATTTTTTCTTCCAAAATAAATAGGCAAGAGGCACCAAGGGAAAAGACGCACTCTAGAGAGACAAAAAAAACTTAAAGGGTGACCTTTGATGCCCTTGGACCTTAGTTTTCTCACCTGAACATTTTTTAAAGGGCATTTTGATCTCAAAGGAGAAAATCTGCTAATTAAATATAAGGCAGAAGGCCAGCTCCTCCTCAGTGAGCTGAGGGTGGTCAGCCCTTAGCTCAGCCTTCAGAGAGCAGAGGTAAGATGAAGACATTGCAAGAGGCTCGTCTCTGGGCTCTAAACCCCAAATCAACAAATGAAGCCTGGATTTCAGAAACCCATAGCACAATATTTACAGCACCTAAATGGCCAATGTGTTCTCTGAGAAGCAGAGGCTTCCTGTAATCTAGTATATGTGGCTTAGAGTTTGAGTGTTAATTTTTATCACACTAAAGGCTGCGGTAAGGCAAAAGTGAGGGAGGTGCTTGTAAATGCAGTTAAACTAATTCATAGAAGAAAAAAAAGACATCAATGGTTAATTTGTCACTGTAGATGACTTCTAACCACAGGTCTCTTAGAAATGCTGGTGTCCTAAACATGTTCTTGGAAACACTAGCCTCCTCACTCCTGAACCCCTCCCCAGCAAATAAATAAATGCATTGGCAAATAGGATTTGAAAAGAGCATTTTAATAAAAGAGGAATGACTTAGAGGTCAATGAGACAGTAGGACTGTGGGGAGACCACCAGCCCCCAGCCCCCACCCCTGGGTCATTACTGGGGCCTTGTGACTACCCTCTTGGGCTGCTATTTCCTTCTCACATTCTGGGCCCTAGCTATATTACAAATATTTTAAAAGTCATCCATCTCATTTAGATGACATTAGTAGACCATTGTACCAGCAGCAGTGCTTCTACAAGCTCATCAAAATTCACCTGTGTCTCGATACAAAATAGGAGAACAAAAGTACTACTGCAGGGTCAATTATCCATGAGAATGCCCAGAATTTGCATTGCACCTTTATTCTAAAAGGGCTTCAAAATCATCAGGGGAAGGCATCTACTTCTGATATAGCTGTGCAGAATGTTTATAAGGTAAAGGAGAGAGAGCAAAATCTCTCCCTCCCTTTGTCTTTATGAACCAGGAAACAAAAGCTCCTAAGTAGAGAGAGTTTATGTATCATGTTCAAGGTCAACCAGCCCATTCTTCACTCCTTCATTCAACAAACATTCATGGGGCATCTTCTTTGTGCCAAGTTCCAAGAATAAAAGGATGATTAGAACTCTGTGTCCTTTCCCTCAGAGAGGCTCCCAGGCTTGCTGGATGAATAGATTTGTAAAGAGATTGTTATAGAGAGATAGTGAGGCAATAATTGAGATGTATACAAGGAAGCACCTATTTACCTGGAGAGGGACAAAATCCAGAGTAGAACCTAAATTTTAAAAAGCAAAACAAACCAAATACCAAGCCATCTCTCTCCCAGATGAGTGGTTCTCAGCTTTAGCCACACACTGGAATCACCTAGGGTGATTTTTCCAAGTACTGCTGCCCAGGCCTTTCCACAGATCAGTTGAGTCAAGCTCTCTGGTATGGGGAACCTAAACCTTTATCTTTATAAAAGTTTCTGTGACACAGTATCACTTGATAACTACCATATTATCTTAGGCCAAGGCCGTCTCCCCCAAAGCCTGTAGGTTATGTAACAGTGCAACGTTACCTATCTCTTTATGTGTGTTCTATCTCACCTTCTAGATCATCAGCCCCTGCAGGATAGTAACCAGGGCTTTCAACTCTTCTACACCCCATTCACTCCCCATGGAACCAAGCATACCATAGTTACTAGATAAATATTCAATAAACACATCTACCTCAATAAAGAAGATAACAAAAGGATGCTTGAACTTGTCCATGAGTGTCTTAGTTCATAACTCAAAGGCTGAGGTTCTGCCAACACAATAATGAAGTATAACTGGTGGATTTAATTCAGCTGGATCAGAATGATGTGTATGATTACTTGCAATGACTTGATGATCAGCCACTATCTGCTAATGAGTTTTTCTCCTGGAAAAGTGTGAAACAAAAAGCGTTGCCCGAGAGAGCATGCTGCCATGTGTCAGAGGGCAAAGGCCCTCAATTCCAGTGAAATGGGATTTTTTCTTTTTTTTAATGAAGTTGATGGCCGCCAGCTCTTAGCTGACAGTCAATGCATATAGAGGGAAATGAATTCAGGCTTTTGTTGAATTAACTGAAGGCCTCGTAAAACAGAAGCAACAGGGAAGCTGCGCCATGTTTGGGGTCCACTAAATCAGTCAGAGGTTTCCAGCACTCAAGTCTCCCTGACAATTGTATCTGGGATCCGAACAAACAGAGGCTGCCGGCGGAGGCCTACCTGGTGAGAAGCCGCTAGGTCAGCTGACCACACCAGCTCAGCTTCTCCTCTGCCCAAGACAGAGTGGAACTTTTCTGACTGAACTAAATCCTCCAAGCCTCATTAAATCACGCTTTAGTAGCACATTGTTCGGCCATCGCCGCTCCCAGCGTTGTATGTCAAACCTGTCCCCTCACCGTCTAGGATAATAAAATGTTCTATGGTTTTGCTGGATGATTGCTCCACATCCCTTTTATTTTCAAAATGGCACGTAATAAATACCCTCGCAGAGGAAAGACTGATTTGATGGAAAACACTGCACTGGGTAGAGCCAAAAGCAATCAGGCTCACCCGGAAAACATAGCACAGCCGGTGGGAGTTCTGAAGGCATGTCATTTGCAAATGTTTGCTCGGCCATTCATGAAAACTACAACCGGCAGGATGTGGCTCTACGCCCCCAAATAAGTGGCCTGTGACTCAGTCAGTCCAGCTGATTTTGTCCCCCACATGGTCAGTCCCAGCCAGGCTACAATGACTAACCCTGAATTCAGCCAACACTATCTTGTAGACTATTAGATGGACACATAGATGGCATGTAAAGGAAGCACGGACACTCACGGTCACCACAGGAGGGCCAGGGAGCACGTTGTCATTCTCGGCACATCTATGCCTTCCCTCCAAAGCCTAATCTCATTGAGTCCCACCATTTCATTGTCTGATAGCACAACTGCCATTCCCTCTCAAAATCCCCAATTTAACTTATAAAGGAGGAACATGTTATCTATAATCAAGAACATATGGAAGTCTGATTCAACTTCAGTCTGATTTTTTTTGATAGCCCAATTCAATTATTTTAATAATGCATAGGCTTGGGTTTCAATCCAACCCAGTTCAGTCGACTTTTAGAAAATGAAAACTTTGATGCCTTTTTGTAAAAATTAGCATTCGACTTTGGTTTTAGGTTCCTGAATTGGCATGATAGATTCCATTTTGGCTGTGGAGCTTCAGTTAAGTGCTTTGTTATAGTCAGACTCATTATCTTGGATATCAACATGCTTGTGAATTGTATCCTCAATAGCATGATCACTGGCAGTAGGTTCTGCATATAATTTAGCAAAGAGTTAGCATCACTTCCCAATTTAAGAGTTACAAGTGGATATTTCTATGCCTATGTATTCAATTCAGGTGTATTTAAATACTTTTTACTATTACCATTTAGAACTGTGAGGCCATCCTTAAGATAACTTGGAGACATATGGTTTATCCAGAGAACTGTCTATTTTGCTTCCTAGCATTAAATGCAAATATCAAACATCTTTGAATGGTGAACAGATGCATTTATTAGTGGTCATTAATGACCATCTTTAATCAATGACACCGTCTTTTTAAGGAAACAAATGAGTCCAGTTTGTCTTGTAAGTAAGAGATAATTCATTAATGAGATTATTGCTCTTCCCAAGCTAGGACATTAGCCAGCAACTGGTAAAATGAACCTTCTTTGCCAAGATCGTATCAAACAAAGCAAATATTTCTCTATCAGAAGTCTCAGTTCCAATATAAAAACCTTCTTTAAAGTAAAAGAGGTTTGTCTCAAGTAAAACCATCCAGGGGCAGTGTGTTGGAGGGCAGGGGCACAGCCACTTGAGCTGCTGGCTTTGTATAGAATATCAGTACCGTACCAAGGGGCCAAGTCATTTACAGTTAGCATCACAGGCCCCTTATCCATTGAATACACAGGACAATAAGCACCAACCAGCCATCACCTCAAAATGGTAAACATACCTCCCAGGAAGCCCTCAAGACTTTTTCAAGAAATTAAAAATAGCAAGTCATATTTGCATAACTTTCCTAGACACTGCCCCACAATTGGAAAACAAGAAAGAGGCCTGAAGATCCCAGCAGACTGGAGGCCTTGCAAGCTTCCCTTCTTCTTTGGTACATCCACAGGCATTGAGAGGAAGGGGATGGTTCGTGCTGTTGCACGGGAGGTGGTATTGATGTAGGGTGGGGTGCTGGCCAGTGCAGGTGTGGGTGCCTTCTCTGTGCCTCTGGGTGGCTTGTTATTTCCTTTTAGTGCATTGTGATATTATTCTTCTGTCTTTGTGTATTCTGAGAATATGAGTATTTTGTAAGATATGTGTAGTCTGAATAGAAATTTTTAATTTTGATGAAGTCAATTTCCCCCAAATTAACCAATAAATGTAATGCAATCCAAATCAAAATCCCATTTGGATTTTCTGAGACACTCAACAAATGTAACCTAAGATTTAGGTGAAGAAGTAAATGCTTATGCATAGTTAAGTTGACCTTTACGAAAGAGTGTTTGACCTAGCAGACTTAAGACACTCTTTAAACAGTAATAACAATATGGTTTGGGTTCAAGAAACTCAGAAACAGAATCATAGACACAAAGGAACCTATTTTGCAATAAATGTGGCATCAAAAATCAATGGGGAAAACAGATGGTTTAGTAAATACTGTTAGAAAAACTGCCTGGCTATATAGAGGAAAATAAACTGGATACCTTCCTAACACTACATACAGAGATAAACTCTAGATGAATTAAAGACATGAATATAAAAGGTAAGAAGATAAAGTTTCTTGTAGAAAACAGATTTTCTTTGTAGTCTAGTGTTGGAAAAGACTTCTTAAACAAAACTTTAGAAGCATAAACAATTAGACAAAAGAATTGATTAATTCGATTATATTAAACATAAATATTTCTGTTCAGCAAAATAAACCATGGGAAAAATTAATAATTAACCAATAAAATAGGAGAAGATATTTGCAATGTCTAAAGCTGGTAAAAAGACTAATAAATAGAATATCTAAGAAATACCTGTAAGTCAATGAGCAAAAGACAGAAACTATAATAGGAAAAAAAAAAAAAACAGGCAAAATATGTGAATAGGGAATAATACAGAAGAACACTTCAAAAAGGCAACTCGCACATGATCAAATGTACCAAAAATGGTAACCCAAGAACACACCTTTTTTTCTAAAAATGCTTATTGCTTTATACCTATTAAAACACCAAAATGGGAAAGGTAAATGGATCCGAGTGTTAGGTGGGGATGTGGGGACACAGGAACACTCAACCACTGCAGGTAAAGGAGTAGTGAGATAAATCAGCCCTACTTACTCAAACTAGAAACATGCATTCCCTGTGGTCCAGAAATTCTACTCTTGAGTGGAATGTAGAGTGTACATCCCCACATGGATGCATAAGGAGACATATTCTAGGGTGGACATTGTAGCACTGCTCGGGAAACGAGATTTGGGCCAATTGGGAGTTCATCACTGAGAGAGTTAATACAGTCGAGATTACTAACAAAACCAAAAACTGGATTTTTTGAAAGAACAATATTGACAAAGTAGTAGCAGTATTGAACAAGAAAAAGACAAGGCACAAATACACATTTTTAGGAATAAAAAAAGATGATATAACTACATGCAGTAGATATTTAAAAAAAAGAATGTTATAAACAACTCTAAGCCAAATAAATTTGAAAACTTAGATAAGATGAACAAATTCCTAGAAAATCTCCTGGAAATCAAAAACTTTAATAATCTTAAAACCTTTTTTAAAAAACTTGAATCATCAGTTTAAAATCCTCCCATGCAGAAAACACAGTTGGTTTTGCCAGCGAGTTCTACCAAATGTTCAAGGAACAAATAATTTCAACCTTATAAAAATCTACCTCAGAGTTGAGCAAAAGAGAAAATACTCCTTAATTCAATGTATAAGGTTGGCAGCATTTCAATTCTGAAACCTGCAAGGAGAGCTTAAGAAAACAAAATTACGCCTGTAATCCCAGCACTTTTGGAGGCCGAGGAGGGTGGATCACAAGGTCAGGAGTTCAAGACCAGCCTGACCAACATGGTGAAGCCCCATCTCTACCAAAAATACAAAAATTAGCCAGGCATGGTGGTGGACACCTGCAATCCCAGCTACTCAAGAGGCTGAGGCAGGAGAATCACTTGAACCCAGGAGGCGGAGGTTGCAGTGGGCTAAGACCGCGCCACTGCACTCCAGCCTGAGAGACAGAGCGAGATTCTGTCTCAAAAAAAAGAAAAAAAGAGTTAATAACAAAGTTAAACGAAGCTGCTAAATACAAAATCAGTATTCAAAAATCAATTGAATTTCTGTCTACCATCAATGACATTTGGAAAACGTGATTTTTTAAATGATATTCATTCTGCTATCCCCCCAAAGATATAAGGTACTAAAAATAAGACTAATAAAAATATGCTAAATATTTCCAAAAAATACAAAACTCTATTGAACAACATTAAAGAAGAGCTAAAAAAAAAAAAAAAAAAGTGGATAGACACCATGTTCATGGGTTGAAGAATTCAATATTGCAAAGATGTCCATGGTTTCCAAATTGATTTAGAGATGCAATATAATTTTACTGAAAATTACCACAGTTTAATTATGGAACTTGACAAATGGATTCCAAAATGCATATGGAAACGCAAAAGCCAAAGAGTAGGCAAGACGTTCCAGAAGAACGGAGTGGGGTAGTTGATGTAACACACATGAAAAAATATTATAAAACTATAATCATTAAGACTGCATGCAAGGGTGGCATCTGATTATATAGGGCCTGAAGTTTATGTAGTTTGGGCACACTTCTACATAAAATAATACAAAATTATAAATATTAGATTCAGGATTCATGCAAATCAGGGGTGCTGAAGTGAGGAGGTACTGAGGTTTAAGCTTCTTTAGCTTCTGGTAAATCAACATTCAGCTGCATAGTAATGGTGCTGGAATAAACAAATATCCCAATGAAACAGATTTGAAAGCCCAGAAACAGACCCATGCATATATATGGACACTTAATTCAAGGCTGAGATACAATTGTAGATCAGTTGAGAAATGATGAACTTTTTAATGCTGGAATAATTATTAATATTACTCTGGAGGCTTCCTCATACCATAATCCAAAATCAATTCCAGATAATTAAAATTTTAGACGTGGGAGGCAAACACATAAAACATAGACAGGAAAATATTGAAAAAAATATTGTTATTATCTCAAGGCAGAGAAGACTTCTTAAAACACAATATGTAAAAAACACAGAGAAAAAGATTTTAAAATTTGACTATATGAGTATTCTGCTCAGTACCTGGGTGACAGGATCAATCATACCCCAAATTTCAGAATCACAAAATATACTCATGTAACAAACCTGCACATGTACCCATGAATCTATAAAAGTTGAAATTTTTTTTAATTGGACTATATTAAGAATGAGTTTGCATCAAGAGACAATATAAAGAAAGTAAAGAAACAAAATACAAATTGAGAGACTATACTTTCAAATATACTTAATTGGCAAAGTATTACTATTCCAATATATAATATTTCATCACTATTAAATGCACTTTTCTTTCATATTTAACATCTCTCTAATTAAGATGCATCTTATAATCAACACTGTCACAATTTAATTGCTAGCGTTTTTTTCTTAGTGTAAATAAAATAGCAGCACCTCTTACAATAAGTATTCTCCTAAATTCAATGAAATATACTATAAAGAACTACAGATTAACACACAATGAAAGGCCAACAAAAGTCAATCAAAAATGGACAGAATATTTGAACAGGTACTTCACAGAAACAATAATTTGAATACCCTATAAATATGTGGGGAAAATACTCAGCCTCATTAGTAATTAGGGAGATGCAAATTAAAACTATAACGAAATACTGCTTCATACATGCCAGATTGACAAAAATTAAAAGTTTGACAACATCAAGTGCTAGAGAGGTTGTAGAACAACTAAAATGTTTAAACTCTGCTGCTGGGAGCATAAGTTTGTACAATTACTTTGGAGAACATTTTGGCTTTTTCTAGCCTAAGATGCATATAACCTATGACTCGGCAATTCCAACCCTAGGTTCATACTCAAGATAAACTCTTGCACATTTGTACAGGGGACATGTACAAAGCATGTTCATAACAGTACTATTTGTAAGAGCAAAACCTAGAAACAACCCACAAGGACAGATAAATAAATGTGGTGTAGTCTCAGAATAGGATGTTATACATCAGTGAAATTGAATGAATGATAGCCCTATTCACTTACAAGGAATAATCTCTCATGAACGTAATTTTGAGCCCAAAAAAAGTAAGTTGCCAAATGCTTACAGGATGACTCCTTTTGTAAACAATGAAAAGCATGCAAAACTAAATACTATATTATTTATGCTGCAAATACATATTTTGAAGCCATAGAAAAGCAAGACAATCCTGAACACAATATTCACAATCATGGTTGTATCTAAGGGCCGAGGGAAAGAGAAGGATTAGGAAGCAACACTTCTGGGTTTTAGAGATCATTAAAATATTCAGTTTTTAAAACAGGGTTGTTAATATACATAAGTTCTTTGTATTGTTATTCTTCTTACTCTACACTTACATGTGTTATTTTAACATTTACTCAATATTTGACTTCTTACATTACAAAAAATTAAGGTCTTCACATCTAACTCATTTATCTACCAATATATTGTACAACCCTGATAAAAATCAATCATAAGTACATTTCACTCTCTAATATCAATGGCAGAGCCACCTGGAAATGGGTTAAGGCCAGTGTGTTCTTTCAAAGAAGGCAAATAGGTCTGTGGGTGTACTGGAAATATTTTGTTTAAAATAATACATATGAAAAATTTTTTTTGCTAAATGGAAAAGTGTTAGTTATCTAGAAAATACACTCGTGTAGACAGATTTGAATACTCATGATGACAGATGAAGTGTTTGTTTAAAATAAACTCATTATAAATAAAAGTTGTCATTTTTTTCCACATCCAATGGAAAGCACCTCCACTTTGGAAAACACTAATCTTTTTAAGAAACTAATAAAATAACCTGGATCTCTCAAAAAACTCACGAATATGGATTTCTCAATCTTACTCTCCCCTCCTTGTCCTTCACCCAGCCCAGAAGTCAACTTTTGACAGACACGTTCAGAAAGAAATTTGCCAGAAATTCAAAGTCATAGAACACTTATTCAAGAAAAATCAAATCATAGAGGAAGGTTTTCCAAGGTAAAATTGAACACTAACTTTGTGCCATGTTTGATGCAATATGCTGGAGATGAAACAGAAGGCAAAACCAGACAGGGTCCCACACTTAGGAAGCTTTCAGTCTAGTGAGGGAGACAGTCATTAATCAAAGAATGACTCGGATCACAGTGAAGATGATTGAGATAAGCACCACATGGGATTGTGAGAGCATAAAATAAAGAGAAATGGCCTAGTCAGGGATGACTGAGCCAAACTATGAAGGAAAAGTAGGCATGATCTAGGTATGCGTATTGTGGAGAGGGGGCAATGAGAGACGGTGGAAAGAAAATTACAGGCAAAAGGACCAAATAATGCAAAGACACTATAATAGAAATTGCACATGGTTTATAATCAGTAATCACACCAAGGAGAAATATAAGACAATAATAATAAATAAGTATATAGTAGTTAAGTGAGTAAATAACATGTTAAACTATTGAACAAATGACAGCTATTTCTTATCTAGACTTTAGTGATTATAACTAATATTTTTATGTTATGGACAATATCTGACTGTATTTTACAGTTTCAATTCAGGGTATACTTGGGAATATATGAATATTTACATGGTGAACTCAAGAATAAAATGTAAAAGGCAAAAAAATTGGTGCATTTAAAATTGGTGGATGATATGGTTTGGCTGTGTCCCCACCCAAATCTCATCTTGAATTTTAGCCCCCATAATTCCCATAGGTCATGGGAGGGACCTGGTGGAAGGTAGTTGAATCATGGGGGCAGGTTTTCCCTTGCTGTTCTCGTGATAGTGAGTAAGTCTCATGAGATCTGATGGTTTATAAAAGGCAGTTCCCCTACATATGCTGTCTTGCCTGCCACCATGTAGGACAAGCCTTTGCTCCTCCTTTGCCTTCTGCCATGACTATGAGGCATCCCCAGTCATGTGGAACTGTGAGTCCATTAAATATCTTTCTTTTATAAATTACTCAGCCTTGGGTATCTCTTTATTAGCAGTGTGAGAACAGAATAATACCGTAGATTTTGTATTATCATACTTAACATCTGAAAGTAATTTTACTCAAGAACGTAAAGCCTAAATTCATTTGTTCAACACTCCACAGAAGTACAGTCATTCACGCATTCATCAAATATTTAATGAATGTCCAGTATGCGCCAGACAAGGTGACAGACAAGAGATATATACAGATGAATAGATAAAGTGCTCCCCTCAAGGATCTTGCTGTTACGTGGTGAATTAGTCAACAATGAAAGAAGTCACATGGAAGACAAGAATGAGGAAGGAATTAGGGGATTTCTGGGCTTGATATATCCTTAGAGATTTGGAATAATATAGAATGTGTTAAGAGCAAACAGTACACAGAAAAAAACAAAGCCAATTGGAAACATGAGGAAAAAACAACAGTTGTTGAAGAAAGAAAACGTAATCATGATACTCTACTTGACTCTGAAGTATAAGATATTCAGATACTCATAATAATGTAATCACTTCATTACTATAACATGAAAAAAGCTCTTTTCAAAGAATGGAGAGAGAAGGATTGGGGAGTAGAGTATAAGTGGTAAATTATCACAGTAGAAAGAGAATAAATAATTTCTAAAGTTGGTAGACCAATAAACAACAATAATCACACACAGAAACAGCTAGAAAAATTTCAGGCCGGGCACAGTGGCTCATGCCTATAATCCCAGCACTTTGGGAGGCCAAGGCGGGTGGATCACTTGAGGTCGGGAGTACAAGACCAGCCTGGCCAACATGGTGAAACCCCATCTCTACTAAAAATACAAAAAGTAGCTGGGTGTGGCATGGGGGGGTGGGGAGGGACCTGTAATCCCAGCTACTCGAGAGGCTAAGGCAGGAGAATTGCTTGAACCCAGGGGGCAGAGGCTGCAAAGGAGCTGAGACCATGCCACTGCACTCCAGCCTGGGCAATAGAGCAAGACTCTGTGTCCAAAAAAAAAAAAATTTTCAAAGTGGTTGCCTCTGTGAGGTGGGACTGAGAGATGATTGTGAGTGGGGCAGCTCCCACTGCCTTGTATACTTTGCAGTGTTTGATGTTTTTTATGATATTCATCTATTACAGTTGACCCTTGAATAATATGGGAGTTAGGAGCATCGATACCCTGAACAACCAAAAATTCACTGTTTATAACTTTTGACTCCCTAAAATTTAATTATTAATAGCCTACCATTGACCAGATGCCTTACTGATAACATAAATAGTTGATTAACACATATTTTGTATGTTATATGTATCATACACTGTAGCCTTACAATAAAGTAAGCTGTAGAAAAGAAAATTAACATTTTCATAAGAAAATCACAAGGAAAAGGAAAATATATTTACTGTTCATTAAGTGAGAGTGAATCATCACAAAGATCTCCATCCTCATCATCTTCCCATTGAATAACCTGAGGAGGAAGAGAAATAATTGTTCTTGCTGCCTTGGAGGTGGCACAGCGGGGAGAAAATTCACATATAAGTGAACCCAGGCAGCTCCAACCCATGTTGTTCAAGGATCAACTGTACTTTGATCATTTTTAAATGAATGTTATTTTAGGAGAGACTATTACAATGCAAGGGCTATATAATCTTATAAGCTGCGGCATATCAATAAATAAATAAGCAACAATAGGTGATCATGGTTTTATTAGGGAGATACAATGGGGACTAGAAGAAAGGAAGCATGGGTCCATAAAATGCTGTTTGAAAACCCTGCTCTAGAAGTCAGCCCGTATGTGTCCCCAGCTAGAGAAATAAAATGTGACCATTTCCATTTTCACTGAGAACCATGGGATTCCACTCTCCAGTTGCTTTTCTATCTGGTGGGATTTTCTCAGCCCCAAGGCTCTAACAGTGGTTGCTCTGTTGTATTTCCCTAACTGTGTGCCCACCCTGCACATGAGCTAGACAATTCTGAGGGCATTGTCCAAATGTGAAACCCACAAGCTGGCATGGCAAAGAGGCTGGAACATAAACCCTGCCACTTACCTAATTTCACTGCTGTCTTCTCATGAGAAATTACTATGTAATCCAATTCTAGCTCCCACATTTTGCAGAATGATAAACTCACCAGAAAAACAAAAACATAGGCTTTTTGGTAAAATCAGTGGATATGTCCAATTGTTCTGGAAAGTTATCCTAGGAGAGATTTGTCCTAAGGACATTTCCTTCTTCATGGAAAGGAAAGCAAAGATAGGCTCATTCTTAAGATGCTGATGGCCAATTCAGCCCCCTCCAGAGAGCAATGCAGTCTCACCTGTCTTGAGGAAAGGTATGCATTTAGAGTGAATCTCTCTCTTGGATTCTATATATAAAAAACCATTTACCTTTGGGTGATTCTAAGGTATTTATCAATCCACTTGCCTTCTCTCATCTATTCTGCTTCCTCTGGGCCCAGAAGCATTAATGAAAAGCAATTGATCATGTTGAGTGAAATGCTGAAAAAGTTACGGAGAGTCAAAGGGACCCTGCTATGAAGGGGCAGGGAAAGCAGCCAGGCTTCCAACTCAATCAGGGATTTATCTTCAGAGAAAGGTGCTATGTGTTGACAAGGGCTACTTCCATTCTTCTCAAAGGAAAGGGAGGCAGAGGCTCACCTCTGCCCAATGCCAAAGCTTCCCAATGAGGGGACCTAATAAGAGTTTGGAAAGTTTTGCCTCTCAGTCTCTGTAGCTTTTAAATGACTAACCAATCTTATTTTTAGTTAAACCCACTGTTCCAGTTCAAAAGTCAGCTTTGTCCTATGGATACATGGTGAGGAAGATAGAAAAGGATAAGGATGAGTCTCTTTGGGAGTGGAGGGGCAGACACAGCAACTCAGATAGGAACAAAACCCCCTTCAAAGAGGGAATGGAGGGGCTGCCACAGCAACCCAGTTAGGAACAAATCCCCTTCAAAAATGGAGTGGAGGGTCAGCCACAGCAACCCACATAGGAACAAAACCCCCTTCAAAGATGGCAGAGTTTCAAAATGTTAGGTTCGGGGCAGACAGGGAGGAAGCTTGATCTATATTTTCTTTGCAATAAACTTTTTACTCATCTGCAGTCAAAATGCCTGCCAATACCATCAGGGTAAGTTGCTAGAAACATTGCAAGATTCCGAATGATAGGGCAATAAAACATATGTACAGCAGTCCCTTCTTCTCTACGGTTTTGCTTTCCAAAGTTGCAGCTACCCGTAGTCAACTGCAGTCTGAAAATATTAAATGGAAAATTCCAGAAATAAACAATGCATAAGTTTTACTTTGCACACTATTCTGAGTCTCGTGATGAAATCTTATGCCATCTCGCTCCATCCAGCCTGGAACATGAATCATCCCTTTGTCCAGTATTTCTATGCTGTATACATTACCTGCCCATTAGTCACTTAGTAGCTGTCATGGTTATCAGATTGAAAAAATATAGTATTTATAGCTTTGGTACTACTCACAGTCTCAGGCATCCACTGGGGGTCTTGGAACATATTCCCCGAGCATAAAAAGAAACTACTATATAAGAAAACAATTAAGGAAGCAATGTGCTTCAGAAAGCACATGGATGTGTCCAAGTCCTGATTTCAGCACAAAGCTCTTTGCTCCACGAGGTCTTCTAGGCAGCCCTCTTCCATCATTCATCCTTATTCTGGAAATTAAAACATGACCATCAGGAGTGCCTAGGCATTCCTCATTCAACCAAAACAATTTAAGAGGACGTTAGGATTCCCTCATCTTCTCAAAAGCTGATCAAAATTTATTTTCATTCCCTCACTCATTTGAGTTATCCATAGGACACCTTCTTGATAGGCACTTCTCTTCATCCAAAACTCTCTGTGCCCTTTACCTGCTCATCCGAGACCTTGCTGATGCATCACTTTCCTCCAGGAAACCTAGCCTGCCCCCCATAGGTTCAAGAGAAGCGCCCCCGATACATACTCCATTGCATCCCACACTTCCCCAATTAGAAGTATTGTAATACTTGCCAATCTCTCCAGCAAAGCCATACATTTCATAGCAATCATGTCTGTCAGTCAGTGCCTGGCCCACTGTAGGCATGTATTAAGTATTTGTGGAACGAGTAAATGTGAACTACAGAATGGCACTACACCTGGCACTATGAAAGTATAAAGATCAATTCTTTCCCGGAGCTCAGGGTCAGGCAGCTGGGATGAGAAACAGCAAGCAAACACACCAATTATTATACGCCAGGCACTGTTTCAATTGCATTGCATGTATTAACTCAACCACTGAATTTTCACTATGACCCTATAAGGAAGGTACTACTACCATCTACATTTTGCAAATAAGGGGACTGAAGCAGAGAATATCTTGCCTAGGCTTCCACAGAGAATTGGTGGCAGAGGCAAGATAAAAGCACAGGTAGCTGGCTTCCGAGTCCTTAACAACTTTGCCACATTGCTGAGCTGCAGGTCCCCAAATGAGGACAATACATAGTACTAGGCATGCCCGACATGTGCCTAAAGTGAGGTACGCAGTGCTCCAGAAGACAGGAGGGAGAAATTAATTCCAGTTAAGGAAATTTCTGAGGTCAGACCTTAGCAACTCCCCTTATCCTCTCATCCTTCTTCCCACCTCATAGATTCTGCAAGCCACCGATTTTGGAACCAAGTGCAAAGCCTCAGAACCAATCAACACCCAATCAAACTCAGTGCCCAAGATGTAAATGGAAAGTTGAAGACCTAATTCTAATAAATTTCAGCATGTGGCCATAAATTGCTTTGTGAGTAGAGCTGGTAAAAATCCTTTACCTCCCAGATGAGATAAATATTGCTTGCTAAATATTACACAATGGTGCAACCTGACATAAGGTATGTTTTGAAAGAAAGGCCTCTTGTCCTGACCCCTATATTTACAGACTTAAAAATTGAAAAGATTTAAGATGAGGATTTTTTTTTAAATTTGGCTTTTCTTGTCTTTCATGGCTTTGAAAATAAAGTGGCAATTCATGGCCATAATGGGTAATTCCACTGTGTGCCTTACAGAGAATAAGGAAGGAGTCCTTCGTGTTCGGTATTCTTATGTTCCTGCAGGGCCAGAGCCCGTGACCTTGTGCCCTGCAGCTGCTAATGGGAAATACCAAAGCTTGCTCATTCTCCTTTTCCCTCAGCATTTTGAAAAGACAATGAAAACATTCCTTGGCATCTGGTCCCTTAACCCCATCCTATGAACAGTTATTTCTATCTTTGAAGAGGCCAACATTTATTATTATAATAAATATCATTTTCATACTTCTTGGGAACAGGAGTGGCTGAGGGGAACTGAAGAAAGGGGATTCTATAGGGTGGAAAATAAGAGAGAAGCTGAATTCCATGATGGGCAATCACTGTGTTTGGGGGCATGATAGGATGATAGGAGTCACTGAGAACAGTCATTTTAAGTAAACTTCATAAAGTTGAAATTTTTAAATTGAGGTTTTAGACTTTGGTACTTCAAACATTCACTTGTCCTTCCTCATTAATTTAAACTTCAGAAAAAGCAAAAATGGTACTTATTTTTTCCTCCAGAGGAGAGTGCGATATCTTCATGAAGGGACAAACGTGTACTTGGTAAAATTGGTACAGCATTGTGATATGAAGAAAGTAAAAACAGAGTAAAGAGGCCAAAAAAGGTAGCAATGGGGTTTCCCTTTAAACTCTCTTCTGTTTTTCTGGGTAAGTTTCACTCTCTGAGAATACTACTCCTCTTCTTCCAAAACCCATGCCAAAAAAAAACCTCTCCTTTAAACTTTCATTCATTCTGTCAGGCAGAGACCATCATGATGCAGAGTCTGTGATTACTTTTTTTTTTTTCTTTGAGGCAGGATCTCACTCTGTTGCCCAGGCTGGAGTGCAGTGGTGCTATCATAGTTCACTGCAGCCTTGAACTCCTGGGCTCAAGTGATCCTCCCACTTCAGCCTCCTGAGTAGCTGGGACTGCAGGTGTGTGCCACCATGCCCAGCTAATTTTTTTAATATTTATTTTTTGTAGAAATGAGGTCTTGTTATGTTGCCCAGGCTAGTCTCAAACTCCTGGCCTCAAACAATCCTTCACCTCAACCTCCCGAAGTGCTAGGATTACAGGTATGAGCCACTGCAGTAGCCTATGATTAGTTTTAAAGCTTATTTTCATTGTCCAGTGAACTAATCATCTCTTTCCTGGTTGTCAATTCATTCTTTTAGAAGTTACTTTTTCCTCAGTGCCATCATCATCATCATCACCATAATCACTATCAGGGCTGCCGTTTGCAGACTGCTAACAGGCATCATTTCCTATATATGTTGTTTCATTTACCCCTCACTGCAGCCCTCTGAGACAGGCAGTGCTACTCTCACTGGAGCTGAGCCTCCAAGAGATTGGTAACTTGCTTAAGATCGTAAAGATCAGATCCAGGATTCAAATCCAAGACCAGTGCTTCTAGCATCCTGGAGGCATTCAGATGGGCTTCAGAGGTATCCAACCCCTCACAGTCTGATGGGGACAGCTGTGGTCATTTAGAATACTGGGAGGGACAAAGTAGAACTTGGTCTCCTTTCCAGTGTAGAAGAAGAGATACAGGAAGTTGGAAAGTCACCAGTTTCCCAAAAGGAAAGTTACCTTAGCAGAGCTTCTCAAACTTCACTGTACAAACAAATCATCTGGAAAACTTGCTTAAATGTGGATTCTGATTCAGTGGGTCTGGATGGGCCTGAGACTCTGCATTTTTAACTGGCTCCCAGGTAATGCAGATGCTGCTGGTCTGTGGACCACACTTTGAGTAGCAAAACCCTCAGGAACGTCTACTTCAACCTCCTGCCCAATACATGATTATTCTGCACAGGCTCTCCAAAGACTGAAAAAAATTCAGGAGTAGTGGGGAAGGTTAATGACCCAAAATCTCCCAGAAATACTGGGCCTCTGCTTCTGAAATGAAATTTATTTCTATACCAGCCGTTCAATAAGTTAAAAATTTGTACTATGAGTTTACTACGAATGAGAGTTACCTATCTACATTTCATTTTATGTTCAAGCAGTATCGAAATGGGACTAGAAGTAGCCCCAAAAATGCATTTGGTAATGGAAAAACACACTGATCCTTAACTTGTGTTGTGACATATGAAGCTTTAATTATTTGCCAGTTCTTAATGCCTGATTCATAATTAATACCAGAATGCACTTCTCTCCCTAGCTGCTCCTTGATTGCTGCCATGGCTATGGGATTAGCATATCAAGATCATTTTTTCTTAGGAAACCCATGAATATGTATCCAGCTCATTGAAGGAGAAGTTTAGAATGCAATTTGCCAAAGCATTAAGAAACTAATAGGAAACAAAATTGATAATGGTCACCTTCTTAATTTGAATTAATTTCATTAAATTTAAATTAAAAATTAATACAGTTGGAAAGTTTAAATGGGTCCTTCCCACACTGACAAAATTGCAAAATTGTCTGGAACTTTTAAAATGTCCCTTGTGAAATGATTAGAAGCAATTCTAGCTTTGTCCATAATAGCATAATTTGTTAAAACATACAGATTGTCCCTGAAATTTTACCTTCTAGAAATCCAAAATAGCAATAGCTCTCATTAAAAATCCTCTTCTCAGAATTGGAATTAGCAGGCTTGGTGACCCAGCCAATAAAAACACTTCCTTCATCCCCAATTCCTCGCCTATAGGCAAACTGCTTTCACTCTCAGAACTAAATGAAGAATGAAGCAGATGTTTTTAAAGTATATCCGTGACATTCTTACTATGATCACCTTTCCAGGAAATTTGGAGGCTTTTCTCAATAACAAGTAGAGGATTTAGAAAAACAAACAACATTAATTTAGGCTTCCAGTTTGAAACATGAAGGCGAATTTGCATTTTGAATGTTTGGCTGTGTCTTGCCTACATTTTTAGTGCTTCAGTTCAAAGTCAGATTGTAGAATTTTGAATCTTCTAAGATTTCATTTCAGCAGCATACTAATTCAGCATTTACAGACAGAGCCCCAAGAAATAAGGGCTAGCTCATTGCTCCACCTGCCCACATCGACTCTGGCCATACCGTGTGCCCAGCATCGTCGCTTCTCTGTGCCTTTGCCATGCTAGGGCCTCTGCCCTAGATCACCTTCCCTCTGGCTTTCACTCCCTCTTCTCTTCTTTTTCTGACAATTCTCCTCTCTCAAGGCCCAACTCTAATGCCTCCTGCTCTTGTGAAGCCTCCATGACCCAGCTGCCTGCCACCAACCCTAACAGCCAAGTTGACTGCTGTGAGCCCTCCAGGCATTCACAGGGTGTCTTCACTGAAATCGCACTGTTTCCATAGGGATGCATCTGCCACCTCCATGAAAAGTTGAGTGCCAAAAAAAAAAAAAAGCCAGCACACTTCCTTGGCAATCAGAAATCACTTAATGAATGTAGGTTAAATCATGTAAATGAAAGAATGATTGACTGAATGACCAAATTGCTAAATTCATTATTTAGCAATCAGATCCACACTAGTCATTCAATCCACTGCTCAGGTATCAGTGGTTATGATTGGACTGTGAACCCCGGGGAACATAAGCTACATTTGTAGACCTGCCTTGCACATCTGAAATGTTCAATAAATATTTTCAAGTGAATGGTTGGATGGGTCAGTAATAATCAACCTTCAACCTGCTCAGAACGCCACACCATAGAGAAAAATTGTACAGCGATGTTTCCAGCACATCCTGCAGTCCCACCGCAGGCCCCATGGGGCCTCCACTGGAGCCTGCAGGGTCGCAATTGTGACTCCTGAGCTCTTTTCTGGTGCCTTTTCACTCAACAGTGTCCAAAGACAGAAGGCAGCTTGTGATTGCACCACAGCAAAGCACCTCTCCTTGGTTTCAATTCAGATCATTTCATTTTAAACAAAGCTTTCTGGGGCCAAACTGTTACCCAGAGCTGCCAAAGCAAACAGGTTCCCAGCAAATGCTGGCAGGAGCATTGAAAAACACAAGGCTTGGCAAGCATCCAAACAGGAGCCACGTTCTAGTTATTTAAATTAATGGTGATGTGCACGGTTCTTATCACGCTGCCACTGCCTCTCAGCACTAAGCTATTCCCCATTCATGGGCCTGATGAGCAGTGACTTGACCACTCCCAGAGAGGGGTGGCCTACTTGGATCTTCACTCTGACAGACATCCCTGACAAGAGCGCTCTGAGATTGAGCCTTTGGTCCCCACCACTTCCAGTTTGAGCTCAATCTCCAGAGCAAATGTCTGTTTCCCCACCATTAGAGAAAGCTGTGAGACTCACTACAACACCAGCAGCCAGCCTTGGCCATCCTTGTCCCCAAGCAAGGCAGCTGGAAGACTCTGAGGCAGCTCTGTGTACCTGGGGAACAGGGTGGCAAAATCACCAGAGCACCCCACCGCCTCGCTCCAAGCTCCTGGGTCTGTGGCAGCCCAGGAGAGAGCACTCGTGCTACAGGTACCCATGTGTGCCACTATCCAGGGCCCTGGAACCAGGGCATCCCTCTGTAGGACTTTTAGGAGCCCTTCCTACTGATGAGGCTAAAGGACCATGACTCTGACACAGTCTTGCAACCCAGTTTAAAGGTCTCCTCCCCTGTGAATCTTTCCATGACCAGCCCACCATCACCAATCTTAATAGCAGAGTGGCTGCCCCTGCTCTTTGTCCTCCTGGTGTTCAATTCAGGTTCTCATTGTAATCACACTATTTGTTTAGAGGTCTCTGGGAGGACTGAAGAGTGACCTCTGAAAAGCCTGATCCCAAGACACATTCACACACTCCCCACCATCAGAAAGCTCAACAAGTTGGACTCCACACACTGTCTCAAGCTTCACCTTTGGTGACCTTCCCCCTGCCTGGGGCCCTGCCCTTCTCATATCACCATCATTTTATCTTGACCTGGTCTATAAAAAATAATAGTAGAGAGAATAAAAGAGGGATGGGGACAGGGGAAGATTCTTTTACCCTTAAGATTGCCCTGTAATGAAAGTCCAGACCCAGGAATCCATTGGGATAGTCTTGCACATGAGACATACAATATGACTTCTATGGCTCCAGTTTCCTGCTACAGAAAGGAGAATGAGCTCATCTTAATTTGTCGATCAACAAACACTGCTTGAAGCTTATTATGGACCAGCACCGTGTGGGGCACAGGAAGGAGGCAAGGAGGAGAGAAGAAATACAAGACATGGTCTGTATTCACATTAGATTCTGGTAGAGATTGTAGGTACCATAGGAGACTAGGGGAGGGAGAGAACACATAGATGGGAAAGTCTTCATGAAGCAGATGAGACTTAATGAGTCTTGACAAATGAATAAAATTGAGGTAAACGGGTGCTGATAGGAGAGAGAAGGGTGTTCCAAGTTGGTGGAACAGCATTCACAGATTCACAGGATTCACAGGTTTGCCTTCATTCTCACCCTGTCTTGGTGCATTTTTTTCTAGAGCAAAGAGGGGAGTCTAGGTCTCCCCTTTCTCTCTTCCTCAAATTCCATTGGAAAATGATCAAAACAGGAATCCCAGAAAACTGCAGAGTCATCCTGGGGGGTAGATAATTATAGACCACCATGCTGATCTATAATATGGAGGGATGAATGTCGGATATTTATACATGTTAGATGGCTAAGCCTGGCACACATGGGGCAGTTGGAGCACTTCTGGGGAAGCATCTTGATTTTGCTCCAGACAGAGGCAGGAGCAGCCCTGTGTGTGATTGGAGAGTGACATTCATTTCCTTGTCCAATACAACCAGGTGGCAAGGTCCCAGCACATTTGCTGCCCATCGAGGAGGATATTCGCAGGCACGTACTTTTATTTTCTTTCTTAGTAGGTTTGAGGAGATCCATGAAAGTTGAGAATCCTCCTATAAGCCAGAGCCTCTAGTCTTCCGGGAAGTCTTGCACTCACACCAATTCAGCAAGGGTCCCCAGAGTGGCTGAGGATTCTGAACTTTCTGTTTCATGTTGGAGAAGAATACAAAGAAATCCAAGTGAGATTCTTTCCTCCAGTAAAAATGAGCACCTGGAAATGAATTCTCTCACACAAACCGTTTCTCCTGGTTGAACATTATCAGCCTCTCGACCTTGGCTGGAACCGAGTACCTTCACCATCGACTCATGAAATACAATTATCTGCTCCCTGGTTTTCTGATAGTAAACCAGGTGAAAAATGCAACTGTTGGCCAGGCGCAGTGGCTCATGCCTGTAATCCTAGCACTTTGAGAGACCAATGAGGGCCGATCACGAGGTCAGGAGATCGAGACCATCCTGGCCAACATGGTGAAACCTCGTCTGTACAAAACACACAAAAATTAGCTGGGCGTGGTGGCATATGCCTGTAGTCCCAGCTACTAGGGAGGCTGAGGCACGAGAATCTCTTGAAGCCAGGAGGTGGAGGTTGCAGTAAGCCGAGATCGCACCTCCAGCCTGGTGACAGAGTGAGACTCTGTCTCAAAAAAAAAAAAGAAAAAAAGAAAACGCAACTGTTGAGTCCACTATTGAGAAACCTTGATGCCAGAAAACAGGGGAGCCAGCAGCAGGCAGCTCATCAGACTCCAAACCTATTTTCCCAGTGGCTTGGGAGGGAATTGAGAATTTTGCACTTTGGGGTGAACATTGGGTGATTAAACACTTAAATAATCATCACTGCCAATGCTGAAAAAATAAATGTGTGGCTTTCATGTACAATTTCCTAAAAATTTTTTGAGCTGCCATGTGGGGGTGGGCTAGGGTGCCCAAGTCAAGAGTCTAGAAAAGATGGTGCTGTCTTTCTCGCATCCAAGTAATATCAAGATCCATTCATTATCTCCCTTCCTTGGTTTATGGGTTTGTAATTCCCACCAACAAGGCTGGGAATATTGGACCCCATTCTGTCATGAGCCAGAAAGAAAGAAATACTCACCTGGGAAGCCAAGTGCTCACTTGTGTGAAGTAAATTACCTCTTCTGCAGTGCAAAATTGTTGGGATCCTACAATTTGGGCCCAGGAAAACACTCCCTTGGGAGCAATCTGCTCAGCTACATGTGATAAATTCAGTCTATTTTTAAACTATTCTTTGGCATATCTGAGTATAAGCACAGGTGAAGATAACTGGCCAAAACAAGTCAATCAAGTTAACTTTTCCCTCTGTTTTGTCTGTTTCTTTCTAAACGCTCTATTTTCCCTAACACACACACCACACACATACACACACCCACACCACCTCTTGTCTTTGTTCCTAAGTCTCTCCTCCTTCCTCCCTTAAGCTTTCCCTCCTCTCCCTTTACAATTCTCCCTAGACCCTTCCTTACCCATCTTTCCTCTTCACTTTTCACATTACCACTCCTCTTCCCTGAATCTCTCTTTACTCCCACTCACCTCCTCTAAAAATGAGTCATGGTAAACAGAAAGCTCTGGCTTTTCGGCACAAATAAATAAGACCAAAAAAAAATCATCAGGAAAAAAAAAAACAGGATATCTTCTTAATGCACAGTTTAAACCTTCCAAAGGATTAATAAAAATTTGGCATACATATGGAGTGTGAAGCTTGCATCTCTACATTATAAATCTGACATCAACTCACAGATAAAATGATTTTGGCTCTGTGTCTTTCTAAAAGGAGACAAAATGTTTGCAGTCATTATTGGCATTACTGTCTAACAAGAGAAAGGAAGACTCTAATTATGACTAGACAAATCATGAACAAGGTACATTTCATTGCAATCCTGGGAAAACAATGTATTGGGGAAAATTAATGAGGGCAAGGGGTAGATAAAAGAGCAATGTCTAATTTGCAGAATGTCCTCAGTGGCTCTTCCAAACCAGCCACCCTGGATTACAGGCCTCCTGGCTGTGTTAATGTTCCCCAAACTTTTCCAATCCAAGTGTCCCTTTGTGCCACCTAAGAGCGTCCTTGGTCACTCCATAGAGAAGCACCTAAAAAGAACAGTGAGCAAATTAAAAAACACCAAAAATACTCCCAGGAAAGTTCATGGTTTACAGGAATCTGGAAGGAATCCTTTTGTCAAAAGAGTGACCATGCCCTCATTTCCTGGTTTTATAAATTCCATTTTTCATGTAGCAGGTTTTCTTAAAATAGGCTTGCATGGTTGTCTCCAAGGCCACACTGACATAGGTGGCAGAAGCAGGGAGATCGCTTGAGCCCAGGAATTCAAGACCAACCTGGGCAACATAGCGAGACCTTGTGTCTTAAAAAAAAAAAAAAAATTAATTAGCTGGGTATGGTGTCGTACACCCATGATCCCAGCTACTAGTGAGGCTAAGATGGGATAATCGCTTAAGCACAGGAGGTCAAGGCTACAGAGAGCCATGATTGTGCCACTGCATTCCAGCCTGGGCAACAGAATGAGACCCTGTCTCAAAAAAATAAAGATATAAATAAAGATATAAACAATAGCCATTACCCTGGCTTCAACCAGAGGGAGAAGCTAGGGAAAGAAGGAAGGGATGATATGAAGGAGATATTCAATCCAATGCCCTGCCTCAATTAAATCTTAAAAACTCTTTAGTCAATGGATGGCAAACATACAAATATACAGTACTGCCTCTGAAGGCCTCAGAATACCCAACATTCTGGTAATCTGTACACTGTGGGCACAATCAGGACTTTCTGGGGTGATCATGAAGATAAACATACACCTGCTACTTAATAATTTGCAGATGAACCAGGCGTCTAATTGAATGCCTGATCTCTTCTGAGACACTTCAATGTCCTTTAATGAAAACCCAAATGACCACTGATAATGTCTGCTACCACTGATTTGATTTGGTGAAAAGATGGCGCATAAAATTGTCGAAGGTCACCTGGGATCTCACACCTTCTCCCAGTTCCTTCAGCCTGGCCTCACTCTGGCTAGAAGACTTTAAGATTGACAACAGAATTTATCCATCAGCTGTCCCAGCAGCTCACTGCCATGGATAATTAGCCACTGGCTATTTATTTACATAACTTCAATTTGCCTAGGGACCCACAGCTTATTTATTCCAATAAGCAGACATTGTGCACCTATATAAATGGGAAGAGAAAATGCATGACTTTTTTATGGAAACAGGATTTTTTTAAATAAACATACATGTGATAGTGGTAGATTATAATCAATATTGGACTTGGTGTTTTAGAACTGTCTTCCATTTGAAACATAATAAAACTGTATTAATTTGAAAATTTAAGGAGCAGAAAAAAACTTAACCAACTTAACTCGCTTCAGAGTATCTTATATTTTTGCTCAAGAAAGAATGGGGCATCAGGCTGCTGAAGAAAAGCAGTTGGCTCCAATCAAGCATGATTTTGAATAACCAATATTGATTTAATGAGGTTTTACTTTATATCAGCATTTCAGGCAGCACTATTCTAGCTGCACAACCTTCCAAGGTCAAGCCCAGAGGTTTGCCCCTTACCTGAGGTGGAAAATAATGAAATCCATTTTCCCCTGGGGAAAAAAATATCTATAAATCACATTTGCCACACCTCACATGGCTGCCGCAAATGGCCCCACTATACAACATGTCTATCTGTCACTCCTTCAGCTGCCTCAAGGAGACTCCATTAGACTCTGGGGAGAGGAGCAGCGGGAAGGAAATGACAGCTGGGGCATCAGACTGACAGTTGGAGCATGGGCTGTGCTGCAGCGAGGCTGGGGGTTTAGGGAAAGACTCTCTAGTATCTGAGGGTTGTTTTCTTCCCCTAAGCAAAATGAGCATGAGCCGTGAGAGTCAGTCAGCCTAAAAATGGGAGCAGCATCTGAATACAAAGGTTACAGGCTAGATGGCTTCTTCACACTGCTCTTTATTTTAAGATCAAGATTGTCGGTGGCAGTCCTACCATTCTGAATTTCTATGTGTTGCCCTGTATTGCAATTAATCAAAATACGCAGCATCATAACACCAATTGGTGGTCTTATCACATAGATTGTAAATCATCCACAGAACTCCGAGTCATTATTGGAGCTGAATTTACACATTGCCTTTATGGAACTCTGGGGTTATGTAAAGATGTTCCTGGAACTCAATACACAGATGCATCTCTGTACCCTAAGACAAGAGTGGGGAGATTTGGAGCTGTTGCCAAGCCCCCTCAACAATGGATTCAAACTCTGCCTGAGCCATGTGTGGAATAAGAGCCTTGCCTCAGAGAATAGATGGGCACAGTTAATGCCTTGTGATATTGTAGGATTACATAGATTGTTTCCCGGTTACTTTTTTTAAATTTTTATTTGTATTTCAATAGTTCTTAAGGTACAGGTGGGTTTTTGGTTACATGGATACGTTTTTTTGTTTTTTGTTTTTTGACAAAGTCTCACTCTGTCACCAGTCTGGAGTGCAGTGATGCAATCTCAGCTCACTGCAACCTCCGCCTCCCTGGCTCAAGCAATTCTTCTGCCTCACTCTCCCAAGTAGCTGGGATTACAGGCACGCACCACCCAGCTAATTTTTGTATTTTTAGTAGAGAAAGGGTTTCATCATGTTGGCCAGGATGGTCTCGATCTCCTGACCTTGTGATCCGCCCGCCTCAGACTTCCAAAGTGCTGGGATTACAGGCATGAGCCACCGCGCCCGGCCGGATAAGTTCTTTGGTGATTTCTGAGATTTTGGTGCACCCATCACCTGAGCAGTGTACACTGTACCCAACGTGTAGTCTTTTATTTCTCACCCCCCTCCAAGCTTTCCCCGTTACCACCGAGTCCCCAAAGTCCATTATATCATTCTTATGCCTTTCTGTCCTCATAGCTTAGCTCCCACTTATGAGCGAGAACTTAACGAAAGTGAGAATGTGATAGCTGGAAAGCTGTTTCTCAAGTTATGCAACATCCTAACGGCCACTAGAGGGTGCAGCAGGGACGATGCTGGAGCTGCCCTCTACCGGCGGTGCTGACAGAAAGGGAGCTGTCCAGGGACCCGGGTGAAGAGGGGAAACTCAAGGAGAGGCCAGGTAACTGGAGCTGTGCAAAGCTGTGGTGCCTGGCTGCTGCCATTTGGTGGAGGTGGAGGAAAGTCGGCAAATCCCTACAAGGGAACTACTAGGTTTGGAGCTCAGAGAGTAGGGGTGGGGTTGCAGCCAGCTACAAAAGTCCTGTCCTAAGATTGCTGGCACAGGGATTGCTGTTATAGTCTCAAGAAAATGACTTCTTCAATTTTCCAGATACATTGCACAAGATTAACAACATGTACAGTTGTGTGTGCATTTTCGTGAATTATCCTAAATGATCTACTTTTATATCCTAGCCTCTATTGATGGGTGACATTATGGAGGACAGTCACTTCAGAACCATAAACCCTGGATGTCTCTAGCACACCATCCACCACCATCTACCACCCGATGCTATTTCTTGTCCCTTATTCCTCTTTGCCTTTCTCTCCACTAAAGCCTTCATTCCCATTCACTCATTCTCACTCATCACCTTTCTACTCATTAAGCACCTATTACGTGCTAGAGCTGGGATTACAGTAGTAGGAGAGAGGAAAGGCACAGCTGCTGACCTCAAAGAGTTCACCATCTTACCCTCCTTCTGCACTCCCTATTACTCCATGGAGGAGGGGAGGGTGATAGGGTGAAATATAATTTGAAAAAATATTTGGGGGCCAGATAGTGAAAAGCATTAACTGTCATGCCAAGGATTTCAGATCTCATCTCATGGCAATGGGAAGCCATGAAAGATTTTAAGCAGGAGATTTAGATCCAGCTTTGACTTGCATAAAGATATGGAGGCTAAAAAGTGTTCAACCTTATTAGTAATGTGATTAGAACTTCAAAATGGAATATTTACCTAAAGGATTGCTGAAGTTGTTTTTGAAGACAATAATTAGCTTTGGGAAGGATTCCTTAAAATTAACAATCCCTTATCGGCAAGAATGAAATTTGGTATAATCTCTGAGGCTAATTTGGCATATCCATCAAACACACAAAATGTTGCATCCCTCTTGACCTGAAAATGGTACGAATCCAGTGAGAAATGATAGAAACATAACCTAATGTAGGGACAGAGAGGTTTAAAAAAAGGACAATACTGAGAAGAGTTTATTCTAGAGACAAAAGTCATAAAACCCTGTAATTGATTGTATTGGGGATGATAAAAGGAAAGAGTTGAATATGACTTCATGGGTTGTAACGTAGGCAACTAGATCTATGTAGATACTCTAAAATTACAACAATTGGAGCAGAAAGAGGGAGAAATTGTGAGAGCAATTAAAAGTTAACTGCTGGACATTTGGGAGCACAGAGTATGTAAGGAGAAATATCTGTGGGACTCCCAGATGAAAAGTTTAATCGGATATGAAGATTTCTAAAGAAGGAATTTGGAAAGCATTTGTGATATTTAAGAAGAGTGTCAAGTGGTGAAACTGGAAATCATATTGCAAAGACCAAAATAATGAAAGACAAGTAAAGAAGAATCAAGGGCAGGTTATAGAGGTAGGGTACTAGCTTGAAGGAGAACAGAATCAAGGGAATGATTTGCTAGCGTCCAAGAGTTTTTCAGTGGAAGTAGCTTGCCAAAATGTCAAAGCGGCATGGGAGCACCCAGTAGAAGGGGAGAAAGAGAAACATTTAAGGCGATAAGGTTAAGTTTATCAGATTTTGCAAATAAAACTATAATACAAGACACTCGGTTAAATTAGAATTTTGGATAAACAATGAATAATTTTTAGCTCTGTGCAATATTTGGGACACAGTTATACTAAATATGTTGCTCACTATTTGTCTGAAATCCTAATTTAACCAAGTGTCCTGTATTCTGTCAGGCAATCCTAGGCAGGGCAAACAAGGAAGGAACCAGGAGCTGAGGAAGAAAGACAAACCTGGGAAAGACTGTGGGGTGTGTCGGTTCTGAGAAATGGGAGAGAAAAGAAGGAACAGTGAAGAGAAAACTATTTCAGTGTAGGGAGCTCTGACATCATGCCCTCTATTTTCTCAAAGCTGGAGGTCAGGTCATCTGCAGAGAGTGGGCAAGTCAGAGGTCAGCATGGAGATCTGATGGGGAGATGTAAAAGCTAGAAGCATCAACTGTAGCGAGAGGAACGGAGTGTCCCCCAGGGACAGGTCTGCCAGAAGCACTGAGGGTGCACTGGTTCTGGAGCTGTGCATCTGTACAGGGCAGGGTGGAATAAAATGAGGCTTGAGGGCCAGGTCAGGCAGGGCCTCATAGGACATGTGAGCAAGTTTTACATTTCATTCTCATCAGGAAATTGGAAGTAAGCGAGTCAGCAGAGTTGTGTGTGTGTGTGTGTGTGTGTGTGTGTGTGTGTGTGTACATCCTCTGGCTGCTGAAAGAATTAAAGGTGGGCAAGAGTGGCTGTTGGGATACCAATGGGGAGAATAGGATAGTAGTTCAGGAAAGAGATAGCAGAAACCTGGACTGCAGGGTTGGGAGAGTAGTGAAGAGAGAAGACAGAGAAAGAAGGGGGAGGAGGAGAAGGAGAAAGAGGGAGAGAGAGAGAATAATCTAGTCTTAGATTTGGCAATGACTAGATTTGGGAACATGATTAGGAAAAGGGAGGCAAAGGAGAGGTGTTCAAGATAATTCCCTAGTTCCTGACATAAACAAATGAGCAAATAAAGAACACTGACATAAGGAAAACCAAAGGAGAAAGTGATGTGGCAGAAGGGACACTAAATCCAGCCTTGACACTCACACTCCCTTAGAACCAGGAGGGGAAGTAGAGATGGCATGGATTATGACACCTACCTATTCTTTGAGCATCTCAGGACCAAGCGATTCACATTCGTATGTGAACTCTACAACAATTTACAGGGAGGATGTTATTATCCCCATGAGGCAGAATAATATTTGGAATGATTAATTGATTTTCTGCTTTGCTCTGGATACTGTGCTTTCTTTCACCTCTTCACTGCTCCCAATTCAAGCAACTGGACCAGTCAATACTTATCGCATTAGGGGGCAGATGAAACAGGTAGAAAGCAAAGCAAAGAAAAAAATATTCTGGCATTCCATTCTAAAGATTCAATGTTTTTATAAAATTCAAAAGGACCTTGGGCATAGGTTAAATGCTTGAATGAAGTGAAGTTTAAGAGCAGAGCTTTCCCTGGAGACTAGACCATTTTTTTCTGCTAGGGAGAGGGATGATATAATGGAGGTTGCTGAACTCCAGAGAGGGAACCCTGCACCTATTGACCAGCAGCGCCCCAGAGAGGCAGTGAGGCCTCTAGGGAGAAATGTACAGTGAGTCAAAACGAAGGCAGCTTAGCTGCGCCACAGAGATTTTTATGCCCCAGTGTTGCATGAGAGTAACAAAATTATTGCAGAGGTCTCATGCAGAGCATGATAGTAGAAGAGAGAATCAGAGGACCTGATGGGTCCACATAGACAAGAGCAAGGGGCACCTCAGGGGCAAACTCAGTTTGATGGATAATCAAGATCCAGAAGGGTCAAAGGTCACTGTGTTGGATTTTGGTGGACAGATAATAGCAAGGTCAGGACTGGCTCTCTCCAATGCTTTGACACTACAAGAAACAAGGAAAGGTGAGAGGGGCCCCTAGGTTGGCTGGGATTAAGTTATATCCTGAACAAAATATCTTACAATAGATGTAAAGTTCAGTTATCAGAAAATTTTGAAAGTTATATTTTTGTACAATTGAGTTATGACAAGATTTTTATATATTGCTTACATTTTGTAAATGCAAAAACTGAGGCTTGGGGAGTTGTTGAGCCTTGCACAAAAATGAGTAAGGGAAGAATGAATTCAGATGCAGGTCTATTTGCTCCTAAGCCCACTTGCTTCCAACTCTATCATAATTCTTTATTCAGGGAAAGCAATTTCTGCCCATCTCCCCCAACCCCTCCTTTTTGCAACCATTGACTTCCATTACAGATCAGCCTCATGAAATGGGAGTTGTGAATACCAACCACCAATAGAACACTTCAAGATCCCAAGAGCTAAGAAGCCCTCCAAGTTAGAAACTTTCTTTGAGCAGTCAGTTACTTGGATATGGTGGCTGTCAGAATCACTAGACCAATGAATGCACTAAAAACAACAATTTGCATTCTTAAAGCCCAAATAACACCACCCGGAGTCAAACTGAGATTTTTATGCTGCCATTAAAGCAAAGTATCAGCAATTCCTCAGGGAAAGGGAAAACCAAGAGTTCAAAGGACACATTAGCAAGTTTCCCAATTAAATGCCAAGCAGTAATACAACTTCGTTTTAGCACCCTCTTACTTAGTCACTTAATTTTTCTTGAAAAAGAAAAGCAACCCTCGAGGGTGTCAAACCTAATGCCTGTCTAAGTAGACAAAGAGGCTACCGAGCCATATATCTGATTATATCTATTTCTGAACAGGAAAATTGATCAATTAAGGGAAAAAGAGGTTTGCAGAGCCAAGCACTGGAAAAAAAAAAAAAAAAAAAAAAGCTGCAGGCAATGCTTCTGCTGGGAGCTAATGAAAGTTCCATATAAGAAGTTAGATTCCAAATTGGAGGCCATGAGAGTAGTGTTCATGTCAGTCAAGCCAGAGTGAAGGAACATGTTGAGAAAAGATGGAACAAGAACAGTTTTTTAACTAACTTAGGGAACTGATGCATGAGCTCATAGTGGGTCCTGAGCTCTGTTGTCCATGTTCATCCTCAGAGGGCAGGAGATCGTGAGGGTTTTATGTAATTTTTTTGGGCCCAGCATAGCACAACACAGAGCTGGATGCTTCGGAAATCCCTAGATCATGAGCATAGTCAGTATACGTATATACTTGCTGATGAAGTGGCCAACGAACAGTTCCTTAAGAAAACAGGAAAAGACACACACATTCACACAGTATACCACAAAATACTCTGTGCTGTAGAATCAACAATGGCTTGTACTTTGATCAAACTACAGGAAGCCAAGCATATCACCTGAACTTAAAGTCAGTGCTTCTTATCCATTTTAAGCATTGCTGTTCATCAGCACCTAGTGCATAGTAAGCGGTTAATATGGACTTGTCAAATGAATGGATGGCCATGGAGACCTACAATTATAAGGCTAAGAGCCATCTCCAAAGATCAGTTATCCTAAACTCTCAACACTAATAAACTGAGTGGTGGCATTGCCTCCCACAGACGAGCACAGTCGAGATAATAAATACCAGCAGAGAAAGACAATTAAGATGAAAAGGATAGTAAGGGATCTATATGTCTGTCTCTTGTGGGAGATCTTTGGGAATAAGATAAAATCTGCCTGTGACAGTTTGTGTATACCCCTGTCTAGGTAGGGAGCTGGGGAGGAAATGAGTGTATACTATGGCCTGTGACTCTAAGGCTCTGTTGGGTGTGTCTTTCATAGGACATTCATATTGGCATTAGCTAAAGTGTCTGGTTGTCCCCGTGGCCTTGTAATGAATCAATAAGACTTAGAGCTCTTCTAAAACCACTCTGTCCCTGGCCTCAAATAATCAAATAATTAATTATCTCTCTCTTTCCTCATCAGTGGTTCACACTCAAGGAAATATTTAATTTTCCCTAACTGAATTTGTCCTGTACGACGAACAATTCACCTGGGTTAACTATTGAGAGACTGATTCCCTGAGTCCTCTCCCCGCTCCTCAAAACAGGGAAGCCAGCTGCTCCAGTCTTGGGACACTTGTTCTCATTATTCCAGAAAGCTAATTTGTACTAAGCCGCAGAGGGCAGAAGGTGCTGTCCCAAACCCCAAGGTGAGCTCACATCTCGAGGTTTCTGGTCCTGAAAAATGATCAAGTTATAGGTCTAACATCTGCTGCAAGTGACCCACACATTCCTTTAACTTTTCCAATGAAAATTTGCACCAATCATGACACAGAACTTAGCAATTGCAAAGAACACATGCTCATGAAGGGCATTTTTGCCTTTTAAATGAATTTGTGGGAATGACCTCCCTGCAGTGGGGACAGGACTCCTGTCATGGAGTCCTATTGAGGCCTGGACTGAATATGCTGCTGCCGGTCCACTGACCCCCAGCCCCCCTCCCTCCCATGGTGTGACTGAGGCTCAACAGTTTGTGGTACCATATGGCAAAGGTTGAGGTCAGACAGATAAAACGTTTCATCGCGTTGAAGAATGGTTAACAAACATGTGAATGTAAATTCTAACACATTGTAAAACTGTAGCAAACCAGGCTGAAAAGAGACTTTAGTTATGGCAGGAAATCTGTTTTTCAGCTCCACCCCAGCCCTTCCAGTTCATTACAGGTATTGTGGAGAGAAAATGGGGTTTTGTGTCCTCTCTTGGCAATCTGCACTGTGCTCTTCTGCCAGATCTCTAATGACTTTTCAATGATGATTTAAGAGGTTTAGTGCCTGCAAGTTGTAAAGGATTTCAGCTCAGCTCTGCTCTCCTCTCCCCTCCAGTTCATCCACTGAGATATGCACACACGCAATCTCCTATCAGCAGGACCAGCATCAGCAACTTTTGTCCAAGTCTCATTTCACAGTTCACTCTCCACGTCACAATGCCTCTGAGGTCACTGGCTCAATCTAGCAGCAAGAGAAAACCCCCAGAGCTCAGTGGTTTACACTAGAATTGGATCTATGGCAATTTGTAAACATCGTTGGTGGCACAGCCACCCCCACTACCAAAAAGGAAACTCCCATAACCCAGGGAGAAATTTAAATTGAAACCAACTTTCTGTCTTTAAGCTAGCAGCTGCCACTCAAAACACAAACACACACACACACACACACACAATGCAGAAGCCCCTATTGTAATGCCTTGAGTGACTCTGTCCTCTCCTTTGTTACCCATAGTGTAAAACCCTAGAGGTTGGAGAGCTCTAGGAAAGATACAGCCTCAGGCTGCTGGGAGCACATGAACTGCTCACTCTGAGGCTTACTTACAAATCTCTTTCTCTTATGGCCATTATGGAAAACAGTACAGAGTTTCCTCAATAAATAAAAATAGAACTTTCATATAATCTGGTACATACCCAGAAGTGTATATACACATAGGAAATGAAATCAGTGTATCAGAGATACCTGCACTCCCACTCTCACTGCAGCATTATTCACTATAGCCAAGATACAGAAACAACGTAAGTGCCCATTGACAGATGAATGGATAAAGAAATTATGGTATATATAAACAATGGAATATTCTTCAGCCATAAAAAAAAAGAAATCCTATCAATTACAATAACACAGACGAACATGAAGGATAAGAGAAAAAAGCCAGGCACAGAAAGACAAATAGTGCACGATCTCACGTCCATGTGGAATCTAAAAAAGTCAGATTCACAGGAGCAGAGAATAGAACAGTGGTTGCCAGGGGCTTAGGGGAGGGGAATGGGAAATGCAGAGATGTTAGTCAAAAGTGCGAATTTTCAGTTAAAAGATGAACAAGTTCTGGGGACCTAATATACAGCATGGGTGGTGATGGGTGTGTTCATTAACTTGATAGTGGTAATTACAACATACATGTTTATCAGATCATCACATTGTACACTTTGACTATATTTAACCTTTGTCAGTTAACTATTTTAAAATTTAAAAAGGAAAGGAAAAAAATCTCTTCCTCAACCAAGCATCCACAACTCCCCTCCCTCTATCCCCCATTCTTCGCTACTTAGCTAGGATGGTATAGTTGCAGAGGTACCTCTAGCCTATGTGGGACTGACATGCATCAGAAAGGACATCAACCCCCCACCCCCCTCAAACCCCTCAGTCTCGCCCCATACCAGGGTGCTTGGCTTGGCAAACAGCACAAACTGGATCTCAGTTGCCACTCACCCCTTGGCCATGCACCTTCATTTAGTGCACTAACCACAGAACTTAGTGGTCACACGTGTACTCCTCCTTTCTTTGCCTCTCTTCCCTCTCTTTTCATTAAGACCTTCTCCCTCATGTTAGATTGTTCCCCATCCCCATCTAACAGTGGCACTCAGAGGAGCCCTAGATTCTAACTGCTCCTGGATAGACGAGGTGGAAATGGAAACCACAGTGCATTGTTAGCACATTTCTCTTCATTGGCACCCCAAGCTAACCCAGACTCACAGGAAGTTACGGTCCATATTACATTCCACTGAATGTCTGAAAAACACAATTCAACCCTTGGTTTTTCCATTTGAAAATAGAAATAGCCAAGCATGGTGCTTCACACCCGTAATCCCAACACTTTAGGGGGATCGCTTAAGGCCAGGAGTTCAACACCAGCCTGGTCAACATAATGAGGCTCAACTCATTCTCTACAGTTCCAAAATCTATTTTCTTCCTCCCACCTGACGCATATACTTTCTGCTCCCTGGCTCCTTCAGCTATACTCACTCTTTGTTGAGTCTCCCACAATTACCATTGTTCCTGGCCCAGACTTCAATCCAACCTTCCACATTATTCCCGATACCACACCTGACCCCCATGACTGTATCTCTCTGATCCACCTGACATTCACCCCATTTACCCTTATTTCCTTCTTTCTTGTTCCTCACCCTGACCACACTTGGTTTATTGATGGCAGTTCCACCAGCCTAATCGCCACTCACCAGCAAAGGCAGGCTATGCTATAGTATCTTCCACATCTATCATTGAGGCTACCGCTCTGCCTCCCTCCACTACCTCTCAGCAAGCCGATCTCATTGCCTTAACTCGAGCCCTCACTCTTGCAAAGGGACTACACATCAATATTTATACTGACTCTAAATATGCCTTCCATATCCTGCACCACCCTGCTGTTATATAGGCAGAAAGAAGTTTCCTCACTATGCAAGGGTCCTTCATCATTAATGCCTCTTAAATAAAAACTCTTCTCAAGGCCACTTTACTTCCAAAGGAAGCTGGAGTCATTCACTGCAAGGGCCATCAAAAGGCATCAGATCCCATCACTCAGGGCAACGCTTATGCTAATAAGGTAGCTAAAAAGCAGCTAGCTTTTTCCAACTTCTATTCCTCACGGCAGTTTTTCTCCTTCTCATCTGGTCACTCCCACCTACTCCCCCACTGAAACTTCCACCTATCAATCTCTTCCCACACAAGGCAAATTGTTCTTGGACCAAAGAAAATATCTCCTTCCAGTCTTACAGGCCTATACTATTCTGTCGTCATTTCATAACCTCTTCCATGTAGGTTACAAGCCACTAGCCTGCCTCTTAGAACCTCTCGTTTCCTTTCCATCGTGGCAATCTATCCTCAAGGAAATCACTTCTCAGTGTTACATCTGCTATTCTACTACTCCTCAGGGAGTGTTCAGTGTTCCTCCCTTCCCTACACACCAAGCTCGGGGATTTGCCCCTGCCCAGGACTGGCAAATTGACTTTACTCACATGTCTTGAGTCAGGAAACTAAAATACCTCTTGGTCTGGGTAGACACTTTCACTGGATGGGTGAAGAGGCCTTTCCCACAGGGTCTGAGAAGGCCACCGTGGTCATTTCTTCCCTTCTGTCAGACATAATTCCTCGGTTTGGCCTTCCCACCTCTGTACAGTCCGATAACGGACCAGCCTTTATTAGTCAAATCACCCAAGCAGTTTCTCAGGCTCTTGGTATTTAGTGGCTCCTGGTTTTACCTCAAATCACCACCCTTAAGTCTCTCTTGAAGTGGATAGAAGATCTTCGGTGGCAAGGTACCCTCCAATACTTTCACCCTGATGAAGTCCTATTCTTTACTTTTATTCTTCACTCTTATTCTGGTTCCCATTCTTATGCCACCCTCTACCTCTCCCCAGCTATCTCCACCACACTATCAAACTCACTCTCTCCTAGCCATTTCTAATCCTTCTTTAACAATTGCTGGCTTTGCATTTCTCTTTCCTCCAAAATCACCGAGGCCTCGACTTACTCACTGCTTAAAAAAGAGGACTTTGTATATTTTTAAATGAAGAGTGTTGTTTTTACCTAAATCAATCTGGCCTGGTATATGACAACATAAAAAAACTCAAGGATAGAGCCCAAAAACTCGCCAACCAAGCAAACAATAATGTCGAACCCCCTTGGACACTCTCTAATTGGATGTCCTGGGTATTCTCAATTCTTAGTCCTTTAATACCTATTTTTCTCCTTCTTTTATTCGGACTTTGTGTCTTTCGTTTAGTTTCTCAATTCATACAAAACCGCATCCAGGCCATCACCAATAACTCTATATGACAAATGCTCCTTCTAACAACCCCACAATATCACCCCCACTCCAAAATCTTCAGCTGAATCTCTCCTACTGTAGGTTCGCACGCCGCCGCTAATCCCGCTCGAAGCAACCCTGAGAAACATTGCCTATTATCTCTCCATACCACCCCCAAAAATTTTCACCACCCCAACACTTTACCACTATTTTGTTTTATTTTTCTTATTAATATAAGAAGACAGGAATGTCAGGCCTCTGAGCCCAAGCCAAGCCATCATATCCCCAGTGACCTGCTTGTATACATCCAGATGGCCTGAAGCAACTGAAGATCCACAGAAGTGAAAATAGCCTTAACTGATGACATTCCACCATTGTGATTTTTTTCTGCCCCACCCTAACTGATCTTTGTACTTTGTAATCTCCCCCACCCTTAAGAAATTTCTTTATATTCTCCCCCACCCTTAAGAAGTTTCTTTGTAATTCTCCCCACCCTTGAGAATGTACTTTGTGAGATCCACCCCCTGCCCCCAAAACATTGCTCTTAACTCCACCGCCTATCCCAAAACCTGTAAAAAACAACGATAATCCCACCACCCTTTGCTAACTCTCTTTTTGGACTCAGCCCGCTTGCACCCAGGTGAAATACACAGCCTTGCTGCTCACACAAAGCCCGTTTGGTGGTCTCTTCACACGGACACATGAGACAAGACCTTGTCTCTACAAAAGAAAATTTAAAAATTAGCCAAGAGTGGTGGTGCACACCTGAAGTTTCCACTCTCGGGATGCTGAAGCATGAGGATTGCTTGAGCCCAGGAGTTTGAGGCTACAGTGAGCCATGATCATGCCAGTGCACTCCAGCCTGGACAACAGAGCGAGACCCTGTCTCAAAAATAAAAACAAAAAGAAAATAGGAATGATAAAAATTGCCATCTTCTTTTTCTCTTCTGGAAATGATACTTTGTGACTATTATTTTTCCTCTAGGCACACACGTCCAGAAATCCACCAGGGATGGCTCTCTCTGTCCCCAGGGCCTGCTACAAAGAGTGTATTTGCTGATGAATTAAAACAGTGGAGTGGGCAAGGTCATCTGTAAGTATTTACCGCTTGCCCATTTATAGTAGTCTTCTGGGCAATTGTCTGTTCTTTGTTGAGCTCAATCCTTTTTCTGCCGCCAACTTGGTATGTGTTCTTACTTAAGACCCTGCTCTCCATATTCAGTTTCCTATTCTGGAAAGTAAAGACGTGAAGAAGATGACATCTAAGGTCATACTCCATTCTAGAACTTTCCCACTCAACGATTCAAAACACCTTTTCAATGTCATGTAAATAACATGTTGCTATAAATACAAGATATGAAAAAGAATATATTTGCCATGCCCAGTGTCAAAAATAAAATGGGTACAGTCATTCCACTGGGACATGGAAGAATGTCATGATGAGCAGGTTTGATGCCATCAAGATCAAAGTACCTTTTTCCCAACCCTCTCTGCCTTCCCTCATCCAGCAAGCCCTGGGATCCAGGCAAACCCTGGTAATTACTGAAATACATTTTGCTTTCTTTCTACTTCCTACATGAAAAAAAAAAGAAAAAAAAGTTGAGTAACAGAAATTTATTAGAGTTGGTTCCTTTTCCTGGGAGCCTTCAAGTTATCTTACATTATCTGGGAATGGGGGTGGGGGAGCCAGGAGGGAGGGAGAATGAATCCTAAGAACATTGACTCCAAATAATAGCAAAGTTGACTCTTTTACCCTAGAACCTTTGAGTTGTTTGAAGACCTACATCAGAGACACAGCATTTAGTATAGGGATTTCTGAAGTTCCACCCCACCCACTATATCTTGTGAACTTCCCACACAATCAGTATAAATTGGTCAAGAAAAAAATAATAATCCTAGGTTGCCGGCGACAAGATACACAATTAAGATGTGTGTGGCACTAGTGAGGGTTAGAGAGAAAGAAGAGAAATAGCACATGAAGCTGCATTCATAGTGGAAATTACCTATAAGAAAGCTTGGGAAATGGCTTTTTCCCATCATGTTAATAATATTTGAATAAAAATGGAAACTTTTCAGCTCTTCAACAAGCAGTTTGGGACCTTCCTGCACCCCTCCTGGTTTCTCCCAACTCACCTCCTCCACCCCCAACAATGATTGATAGCCGAGGAATGGGCACTGTGACAGTCTCTTTCTTTGCTTTCTTAAGTTCTTTTCCCTCCTTTCTTCCCCACAAGGAAAAAAAAATAGGCAAAGGTCAGTGGGAGGGGGTAACTGTCCTTTCAAATGCAAGTCTTAGAAAGCAAGCTTTCTCAGCAGGGAATGGGGAATTGAAGTGTCAGTCAGGAGCACTTTGGAAATGTTTGCCTTGGACTCCAGGGGGACTCAACTGATCCCAGCACCTTATTCCCCTCGCGTGCCTTGGCTGAGCCCCAGGGCCTTACCCTGCTGTCTGTCCTCCCCTGCTTCACACTCCTGTTTCTCCTTCTGCCTTCCAATGCACTACTGCAACAGGAGGAGAAAGAAGCAAGGCTGAGAGAGGAAGGAAGGGGAGAGGTCAGGCGTGCTGCTGGGGGCTGGCCTGGGCTGGGGTTGGGCATGCTCTGAGGTCTTGGATAGAAACTGTCACATAGAGCACTAGCTGACTTCCACAGCTCCTGGAGGATGCACTAATATTATTCCTGCCTATAATTAAAATACAGGCCTGATATAAAGAGAATATTTCATTTAAAGGTTTGATAGAGCTGCATTAAAGATTCGTATACATGAATGAATTCATAATGGCCAAATGACATATTTATGCCATGTACTTAGTTATGCCTTAGCTAACTCCATGATTCTAATTTATTTGCTGGTAAAACACCATCCCCACTGATGTGCTCTGCTGAGTATACTTCTGTCAAATACCTATTCAATAAACAAACAGTGTGACATATAAATAACAAAGCCTTTTGTAGAGAATGGCAATGAATTTCACCTTCCTGGAGACAACCCTGAGCTGCTGGTTCTTGCCCACCCCCCAAGTTGCTCTGTGGGAGCATCTTTAAGAGAGGCACCAGGCCTCTCCCTTCCCTACTTCCAATCCCTTAGCAACCAGATTTAACCTTTACGACTTCTTTCAGGTTCAGGGACTCCAAGTACAGGCTCACCATACCACTACTGAACTTCCATTCCCACCCTCATTCCTCTGACTCTATGCAGCTTAGCAGGCAGCTTATCGGCTATAAACATCAACCAGCAGAGCCAGTAATCACAGCTACCACTTACCGAGCACTTACTATGGGTCAGGGACTTAAATTACATAATTTTTATGCCTTGGGATAATACTGCAAATATCAGTGGCTGCATTTTGTTGATGAGAAAATTGAGCACTGAGAAGCTAAATATCTTAACCCAAAGTTGGGCAGCAAGGCAGTGACAGGGGTAGAATTTAGGGCCCAGGTCTGTCCATCTGCAAAGCTCATGCATTTTAGAGTATATTATGCTGCCTTTGTTGACAGAGCTCAATGGAGAATAAGAATAAGAATAACTAATGGAAGCCTTCCCATGCTCTGGGCATTTTGTTTGTTTGTTTGTTTTTTGTTTAAGCTCTGGGATATAAGCACAGAACATGCAGGTTTGTTACATAGGTATACATGTGCCATGGTGGTCTGCTGCACCTATCAACCCATCATCTAGGTTTTAAGCCCTACATGCATTAGGTATTTGTCCTAATGCTCTCCCTCACCTTGCCCCCAACCCCCCAACAGGCCCCAGTGTGTGATGTTCCCCTCCTGCGGCCATGTGTTCTCATTCTTAAACTCCCACTTACAAGTGAGAACATGCAGTGTTTGGTTTTCTATTCCTGGGTTAGTTTGCTAAGAATGATGGCTTCCAGCTTCATCCATGTCCCTGAAAAGGACATGAACTCATTCTTTTTAGTGGCTGCATAGTATTCCATGGTATATATGTACCACATTTTCTTTATCCAGTCTATCATTGATGGGCATTTGGGTTGGTTCCAAGTCTTTGCTATTGTAAATAATGCTGCAATAAACACATGTGAACATGTGTCTTTATAGTAGAATGATTTATAATACTTTGGGCATATACCCAGTAATGGGATTGTTGGGTCAAATGGTATTTCTGGTCCTAGATCCTTGAGGAATCGACACAGTGTCTTCCACAATGGTTGAACTAATTTAAACTCCCACCAACAGTGTAAAAGCGTTCCTACATCTCCACAGGCTCTGGGCAATTTTTAAGCGCTTTGTATGTAACTGCTCATTTAATTCGTGAGGCAAGGGTTGTTATTATCCCCATTTTCTAGATGACAAAACAGACAGAGAGCTTAAGTGATTCTCCTTAGAGTCACACAGATGATTAAGAGTAATGCCAGGATTTGAACCCATGCAGTCTGCTCCAGAGCCCACACTCTGGATCAATATTTTGCTCATCCTGAAAGCTATTAATCAGACCATGAGCTATTCAATCAGACCATCTCCCCAAAGAATCTGTGGCTTTTTCCAGAATGCAGAACTAGGGCCCAGGACGGGGTGAAGAGAGCAGAGAGGAGAGCCCACAGACATATGGGAAACCACGTCCTGGATATGTGGAAGGCATAGTCCTGGAGCCTTCTTAGAATTTCTTCTCTCTGTTACAGAGGTAGCTACTCAGACATGAGCAGAGCAGGACAGGGCTTCCCCCCACTCCCACTCCAACATTCCCCCAGGAATGTCAGGCAACCATCAGGTGATGTTCAGGAGGTTGTTAAGCTGTCTCTAAAATAATCATTGGTCACAGACAGTGCCAGGGAAAAGCAGTCTCCCAATAAACAGGAACACCTGAAACTAGTGATCAACAGCTTCCTGATAGGACCTCAGGAGCTGGGCGAGTGGGCTCAAACATGCACATTAAGAAACGAAGTGGGGGCATTTAACTGGTATATGACCTCCTAGGGACATTTGGCTGGTAAGGGAAGAATGCCTCAAGTGAGCATGTGCACAACTCCAGTAAACACACTGTGCATGCTCCCCTCCCAAGCACTAGCAGGCCACTATGCATGTGGACAGTCCACCCCAAGGGAAGAATCCGGGGAGGAGGGATGCAATCCTGGAAGCAGGCCAACATATGAAACCCCAAGTCAAAGAGCAAACTATGCACTTGATCTCTCAAGTCACTCACTTGGCCTTCTTCCGAGTGTACTTTCCTTCCTTTCATTCCTGCTCTAAAGCTTTTTAATAAACTTTCACTCCTGCTCTAAAACTGGCCTTAGTCTCTCCTTCTGCCTTATGCCTCTCAGTCAAATTCTTTCTTCTGACAAGGAAGAACTGAGGTTGCTGCAGACCCATATGGATTCGCTGCTGCTGCTAACATCACCTACCAGCCCCTCTCCACATAAGCTCTTGTTTCTTACCTTTTTTTTTTTCCCTACTACCTGGAATTGGGCCCGACTTCATAGGTTAAGGACACAGTCCTGTACAAGACTGTCCTTTTATCAGATACTAGCTGCAAGTTCAGGGTACCCCCACTTCTGACCAGCTGGCTACAAATTCAAGGCCTCCCACTCACCACTCAGGTTCAAAAATTTGCTAGCATGACCCACAGTATTCAGGAAAGCACTTCACTTATTTATTTATTTTTTTAAGAGACAGAGTCTCACTCTGCTGCCCAGACTGGAGTGCAATGGTGAGATCTTGGCTCACTGCAACCTCCGTCTCCCCGGTTCAAGCAGTTCTCATGCCTCAGCCTCCCAAGTGGCTGGGATTACAGGTGTATGCCAACACGCCCAGTTAATATTTGTATTTTCAGTAGGGATGGGGTTTCACCATGTTGGCCAGGCTGGTCTCAAACTTCTGGCCTTAAGTTATCTGCCTGCTTCAGCCTCCCAAAGTGCTGGCATTTCAGGTGTGAGCCACCAAGCCCAGCCTTCACTTATGATTATAGTTTTATTATAGCAAAAAGACACAAATCAGAACCAGCCAAAGGCAGAGAAACATGAGGTCTGGGAGGGTCTCAAACCCAAAGCTTTGTCCTCCTAGAACATCTATGTGTGTCAATTTGTGTTCACACTGCCAAACACGGAAGCTCACCCAAGCTTTGGTGACCAGACTTTTTTGAGGGTTTAATTACATAGGCATGATTAACTGAATCATAGCCATATGACTGAACTCATTTTTTCCCCCTCATCCCTTCCCAGAAGTTGAGCTAATACTGCTGACCCAAAACTCCAACTTTCTAATCACATGTTTGGTCTTTCTGGCATGGTCAGCCCACATCCTGGGTTATCTCCTTAGCATAAACTCTCTAGAGGCCCACCTTGAGTCACTTCATTACCATAAACTATCAGGTGTGGTCAAGGGGGCCTACTGTGAATAACAAAGACACTCTCTTAAAAAAAAATGAGAAATTCCAAAAGTTTAGAGACTACCTTCCTGGAACCAAAGATAGAGGTCAGCCATATTTTTTATGACACACCTATAATGCAGAATTTAGGGCAATAGACACCTGTCTACAAATCATGTGATCACATGGTGATAACAGAGCCAAAATGAGAAGCCAGTGCTGATTCAATTTAGTGACTACTGTAGGGTCGATCTAATTGTTTAGGCCATCTTATCTAAATTAGAGGGATCATATAGCAATCCAATCAGTTTCTCAGGTATTAACTATCAGACAAGTGGGAAAATGATTCTAATCTGCTTTGATCCAGTTGTTTACGGTGTACACACTTTGCTAAGGTGTGAATTCCTGAGAGATTCTAACTATTAACCTTTGTCAGTGGAATCTCCCCAACTTCTCTAGAGAAGGAATCAGAGAATGAAGAAGCCAGAAGGAATATCTGAGGTGAAGGAGTCCCATGCCCTCATTTTACAGTTAGGGAAACCATGAAAAAATTGCTTGGAGAGTCCAGCCAGCAGACAAACGATGTGATCCTGGGCAGCTCCCCGCCATCTGAGATTTATTCCTCAAAGTTTCCCCTACGGCTCCCATACTTAAAAAAGCCAATATACCTCGGAGATTGAACATATTAAGAAAGTTATGCCACCTCTTTGAGCCTCAGCTTCCTAATCTCTAAAGTGAGGGCAATGAGTGGGGGCTCAATATATTCAGAAGTATCCACCTCAAGGCTCACAGGTAACATAACTGATTTAAGCGGGTAGTTGTGAAATGATAAGGAATCAAGGGGCTGCGGAGAAATAGAAAAAACATAACCCAAGGGAAGGCCTCCACATTTGAACTTAAAAATAAATCAAAATCCTTGGCACAAGGTTTGTCATCTCTGGCCAGGATGGCCTGCCCCATCCGTCCCGGCTCTATGATTCTATGACTGTTTCCCTTAGCATACTGTTTGTCAGATGGACTTTCTCTTCGAGTCAGTCATGCTGAGGAAATCAAGGAAGTGGAGTGACTTGCGAGGAAAAAAGAAGGGAAAGTTTTAAACTGGGGAATAGACAGTTTTGGCTAGGCAACTGCTAGAACATGAGTTGCCAAACAGGAAAAGGAGGGGCACGGAGAATAGAGTAGAAGATGCTGTTTCTAAATTTCACAGTTTTGCCATAGGTCATCCCTAATTTAATAACTTACACAAAATAAGGCTGCTGCTGGGGGCTTCACCTTCACAGTAGGACTGGCAGCCCCTGGAACTGTTCAGTGCCCAGCCTGCACAACAGTACGCAGCAGCTCTGAGAAACCTGACCCTTCAAAAAAAGTTCTGGAGACCTCCAGATCCCAGAAGATTCATTCAGCTGCTCCCAGGCCTAATGCAATTATTAACCCTGTTCTCCTGCTTCCTTACCCACCAAGTTTTCTTTCTGCTAAACCTCTCTGCCCCATAGGCATTTAGAAGTGTGGAATATTTTAGCAAGACAGGATTGAAGAGAAAACGAGGGCTCACTGCTTTCCCTACACATACACACCTACACATCCTCCTACAAAGCTTAGCATTGATGGTGAAAGATTATGTTCCTCCTGAAGATTTTTTTCCTCATTCCTGAGGTGTTTGGCTCTGGATATATTGAGGGAGGAGGAGGCATGAGGCAGGGGCTGCCCCCTCCTTGAGCCATCCTCAGGCCTGATTTGCATAAGTTCCAGTCTCTTGCCCCAGTTTCTGTCCCTTCTCCAAGATCTGCCACCATCCCCAGAACACTGTGTCCTCAGCAGCCTCATCCCAGGCCCAAAAGCACTGAGCGTTTCTCCCAAGAGCAGGAACTGGGAGCGGAGCAACCTTGTGACGAGTCCCACCTTCCTCCCTCTGAGCAGGGCTTCTCCCTCCGCAGCTGCCAACACTCCTAATGTTATTGTGCGCGGGAGGCCCCCAAGACGGATCCAGCAGGAGTGAATTAATAATTGCTGGCAACGAGCTCCTGCAGCAAGTAGCTCCTCCCCCTCAGGGACCGTTTGCCCTTCTTCGGAGAGTCCTCCATGACTGCTTTGCAAACTCTGTGTGAACAAAAAGCTTAGTAGTATTATGTATTCTTAAGAGTCCCCTCAATTTCAGAAAAGCTCATGGCTGGGTGTCAGGACACTGACTTTCTTGGCTGGCTCAGCCACAACTGGGAGGTTAACCTTGAGTGGGTCAGAATCTCTGTAGGTCTTGTTTCCATATCTGTACATTTTTAGGTCTAGAAACCCAAGTGAATGAGCCATAACCCTTCCCCATCTCCAGACTCTATTGCTGTCACTTAAATTTAGTCCCTCCTCATGCACCTGAGATCTAGTGCCTGGGTCATTGTTCCTGGGCTACAAAGATGCTACAGCAGCTTCTTCACAGTTGATCTGACCTGGGGCACATGAACCAACAAACAGCCCCATCTCAGGTTCTTTCCTCCTCCACCTCCTAATGTGTCTCAGTCCACAGGTCCTTGGTCTCTACACTCCCCCTGTTGACTTCTCTTTGAGGCATATTTGGGGCTCACGCTAAGCCCTTGCTCCTTCCAGGGCCTTAAGCAAGAAGATTATGGTGCCCACCCACCTAGTTCCATGAATAATACAAACTAAATGTGCATTTTGGAAAGCAGCCAAAATATATGCTGACATTTTCATTTTTTTAAAGTTTCTGATAATGTTTGAAAAAGTTTATCAAGACTGCATTTTTCTTTTCTTTTCTTTTTTTTTTTTTTTTTTTTGAGATGGAGTCTCACCACTCTGTCGCCCAGGCTGGAGTGCAGTGGTGTGATCTTGGCTCACTGCAACCTCCGCCTCCAGGGTTCAAGCAGTTCTCTGCCTCAGCCTCCCAAGTAGCTGTGATTACAGGCCCCTGCCACCACGCCCGTCTAATTTTTGTATTTTTAGTAGAGACGGGGTTTCACCATATTGGCCAGGCTGATCTTGAACTCCTGACCTCGTGATCCACCAGCGTTGGCCTCCTAAAGTGCTGGGATTACAGGCGTGAGCCACCGCGCCTGGCTAGGCTGCATTTTTCTTAACCCACCTCACTGAGTCTTCCCATTGGGTGGGGTCCCCTAACCTTGCTTGAAAGGGCTCCAGAGAAGCCCTGCATGTTGGCCCCTTAGCACAGCTGCTTAGACTGAGTGTGGTCACCTGACAGGGCTAAACCAATCAGAATCTTGAGAGGAAAAACAAGTCTGAAGAGACAAAAAAGTTACAACCCCCACAGAGTTGGGTGCTGGTGCTGTGAGGCTGAGGTCAGGGTCCTGGCAATGGTAAGGACAGTCAAGGGCAAGCCAAGTTACAACTGCTTGCAGAGGAAGCCAGACTAGAGGAGAAAAGAGCAGATGTGCAGACAAGAGACCAGTGCAGCTCCAGAGAGACAATCTGTCCCTGCTGACAACTCCTGATTCCTGGGAGACTTGGCTGCAGCCACTGCAATTGAATGCCATGAGATTCCCTTGAGTGCTGACACTTAACCCCCCTTCCCCTACCCTTGTTACCAAAAGTGTGGTCTGTGACACAGCAGCATGGGCATCACCAGGGAACTTTTTAGAAATGCAGAACCTCTAGCCCTACCCCAGACCTAATGTAAACAAATCTGCATTTTAAAGAGATCTCTGGGTGATGTGCACGTAAGGGCTGCTTTGGAGGGAGTTTCTCTTCCTGTTAAGACACCCTGCACTTGGTAAACCCCCATGCCTGCTGGAGTCTCTGCCACTCAGCCCCGCTGCTGCAGTCTCTCAACCCTGGCACTTCCCCAGCCACCCAGCTCAGCGCCTGGGTCTGACATCCAACAAATCCAGCAAGGAGTAAATTAATCATTGCTAGCAACAAGCCCCTGTAGCCAACCAGCCTCTTCCTTGAGAGGACAATCTGGCCTTCCTCACAGAGTACACCACCACTCTCTGCTTCCCTGACTCCAGGGGCAGGGGCGGGAGGGACTGCTGCCTGCAGCCCCATCGCTGCGGGGTTACACCCTGCAGGGAACTCTCCAGTTACTCTTAAGGCTGTGGGTCCTGCCTGCCCTCAGCTTGCTCAGTGGAACCTCTAGAACCAGCTTCCCCAGCCCCTGGGGCAAAGTGTCCCCCTCTTTGTCAACCCACAGAAGGTCTTGGGGCTTGGCTGCTAGAGGCCTGATCTGGTGACAGACCCTGGACCTAAGCAGGTAGAGTCTTCTAGGCCCCCACTGGCATCCAGGAGCCAAGTCTCTAGGCTACAACTTCTCTGCCTGTGTCAGAGGTTCCAAGATTGAGTGTGTAAGACACTGGACTGATGGGAAGCCTCCTATGGGCAAGGACAGAGGAACACCATGCCACACAACCACACATACACAGTTCCTCCAGGAAGACTGGTCAGAGTGCAGCCAGAAAGCCCAGCCTGCTCAACAGAGAGGTCTTCATGTCATCTGGGTGGGTCAGAAGACTCAGTGAAGGAAGGAGGTACCCAACCCTGATGTTCTACCTAGGCCTCCTGCCTTACACATATTGCCAAATGTGGGCCAGAGTCTCCCTAAAACCACATAACCATAATCACTTGTGTCTCCTATTGCTTTTAGAGTCTGCAAATGTTACTGTGCCTTATCTCCTTGAAGCTTCACAAGAGCTCCAACTTACTCTAAAGTGAACATGGTCATTCCCCAAATGAGAGACCAGGGCTCAGACAGGTGAAGTGGTTGACCCAAGGTCACACCAGTTGTGGTGGAGCTGGTGCTCAGACAGAGGTTTTCTGACACTGGTCTACTGCTCTAGTGCTCTAGGCAGCCAAATTTCTTTTTTTTTAATGTTTCACTTTTAACTTTTGTGGTTACATTGTAAGTGCATATATTTATGGAGTATATGAGATGTTTTGATACATGCAATGCACAATAATCACATCAGGGAAGGTGGGGTATCCATCCCCTCAAGCACTTATCCTTTGTGTTATAAACAATCCAATTATACTCCTTCAGTTATTTTTAAATGTACAGTGAAGTTATTATTGACTATAGTCACCCTGTTGTGCTATCAAGTAGTAGATCTTATTCATTCTTTCTGGTTTTTTCTACCCATTAACCATTCCCACTTTCCTGCACCCCCTACTACCCTTCCCAGCCTCTGGTAACCATCCTTCTACTCTCTATGACCATGAGTTCAATTGTTTTCATCTTTAGATCCCACAAATAAGTGAGAACATGCAATGTTTGTCTTTCTGTGCCTGGTTTATTTCACGTAACATAATGACCTCCACTTCCATCCATGTTGCAAATGACAGGATCTCATTCTTTTTTATGACTGAATAGTACTCCATCATGTATATGTGCCACGTTTTTCCCCATTCATCTGTTGATAAACACTTAAGTTGCTGCCAAACTTTGGCTACTTTGAACAGTCATGCAGCCAAATTTCTTAAAAGAGTTGTTTTTCTTGTGCTAGCCCATATTATTTTCTACCTCTCGATCTCTTCTCAACACACTCTGGACATCTTCCCTCATCTTGCCACAAAAACAGCTCTCAAAGTTACTGATGAAATCTGTTATAAATTGACTTGGCACCCCAAAAGGATGTGTTTGAGTCCTAACCCCTAGGATCTGTGAATTTGACCTTATCTGGAAATATGTTCTTTGCAGACATAATCAAGTTAAGATGAGGTCAGACTGGATTAGGGTGGGCCCCATCTAATGCGACTTGTGTCCTTATAAAAAGAGAGAAAGGCATGAAGACACACAGAGGAGAAGCCTATGAAGGCCTTGTGAAGATGGAGGCAGAGAATGGAGTGATGCATCTACAAGCCAAGGAATGCCAAGCATCTCCGACAACCACCAGAAGCTGAAAGAGGCATGGAAGGATCCTCCCATTGAGCCTGTAGACAGGGCATAGCCCTGCCCACAACTTGATTTCAGGTTTCTTGCCTCCAGAACTGTAGAAGAATAAATTCCTGTTGTTTTAAGCCACCCAGTTTGTGGTAATTTGCTATGGCACCCCAGAAAATGAACATGATCTCCTTTTTGTTGGATTCCATGGACAATGTCTATTCCTCATATTATTTGACATCGCAGCAGCATACAGCACTAGTAACCCTGCCTCCTCCCACAAATGCATTCTCTCCTGGAAACCGTGCCCACACATTCTCCTGGTTTGCAACTTCTGGCCACTTCCTTCTCTGTCCCCTCCGCAAGCTTACCTTCCTCTATCTGGCCAGCACACTAGATTTCATTAAGGCTGGGTCTGTCCCAGGCTAACTTGGCTTCTTCCTCTTTACTTTCTCCCTAAGCCATCTCACCCAGGCCACAACTTCATTTACCACGTATTCATCAATGACTCCCAGAATCAGAGTCCAGTCCTCTTCTCTGAGCAACAGAAGCTCATGTCCTACTGCCTATTTGGCTCTCCCTTTCAGCTAATCAAACCGATTGTGCCAAAAGCCCAATTCATCATTTTCCCCATCCATCCAGTTCGATTTGATGGAAACCTAGGGGTCATCCTTGACATCTTCTTCTCCTTCACCCTCTGTCCAATCCCTTACCAGATCTTGATTTACTTTAAAAACATTTCACCTTTCAAACCAGTTTATTTCCTTCCATCACCATGCCCCCCATGCCAGCATGAGCTGGTGGCATCTCTCACTTGAATCCCAGAGACAGCTATCTCTTTTTGCTTTCCCCAGCTTCCCCTTTGCTCCTTTCCATCCATTCTCCACCTAGCAGCCAGAGCAACCTCAAAACACAAATCTTATCATATCTCTACCCTGCTTATAATCTTCAATAGCTTTCCATAGTTGTGAAGATAAAGAACAAATCCCAAAAGGGAACTCTAAGAACTTGCAGAGCACTGCCCCTCACCAGTTTAGAGAAGTTACTTTTCTGTGTCTCAATTTCCTCTTCTGTAAAATGGAAATAGTAAGAGTACATATGTTATAACTTTGTCAGAGAAAATAAGTGAATTAATACATAGGAAGTCATTCCATGGCACCTGGAACACCATAAATCTTCAGTAAAAACATTACTATTAGTATCAATATGATTATTATTACCACAATCTTTATTAATATTTCTAACCTTACACTGCAACATGTTCCCTCCTTGCTCTCCTTACCCAGACACACTGGCCTTCTTTCCTGTGCTTAACCATCTTATTCTCCCATCTGCCACAGGGCCTGATATGGTTTGGCTGGGTCCCCACCCAAGTCACATTTTGAATTGTAGCTCCCATAATTCCCACACATTATGGGAGGGACCCAATGGGAGATAGTTGGGGGAAGTTTCCCCCATACTGTTCTTGTCATGCTGAATAAGTCTCATGAGATCTGATGTTTTTATAAGAGGCTTCCCCTTTCACCCGGCTCTCATTTTCCTTTTGCCTGCCGCCATGTAAGATGCACCTTTCACCTTCCACCATAATTGTGAGGCCCCCCAGCCACATGGAACTGTGAGTCCATTAAACCTCTCTTCTTTATAAATTACCCAGTCTCAGGTATGTTTTTATCAGCAGGATGAAAACAGACTAATACAGGGCCTTAGCACATGTTTAGCATATACCTGTCATACCTTCCACCTCTTTGCCAAGTTACTTCCCACTCAACTTGCAGATTTCAGCTGAAGTATCACCTCTTCAGAGAACCCTTCCCTGACCTTCTAGACTGAAATTAGAATACTCAGCAGAACAACATGTTCTCTTTGTTCATTTACCATTGTAATTATACTTTTACTTGAGCGATCATTCCATTAACATATGCCTCTTTGACTAACCTGAGAGCATGTGATCACAGGGCTCATGTCTGGTTTTCTTGCCATTTATCCCCAATGCCCTAGCACAGTGACCCTCAAACCTCAAAGATTCTTTGCTGAACATATAAATGAACACTCTCTCCATCCAGCTCACTACCTTAAGTAAATATCCCCTTCTCTAAGACCCCCTTAGGCCCACAGTGCTGAACTTGCTACTGCAACAAGCAGAAGAACAACTCAGGTAAAGTTTTTGTGAGTAACCCCGCTCTGTTCCAAGCAGTAGGGAGGCAAATGTTCTCTGTTCTGATCCTTCTGTCTGGGCAACCCATTCCAGAAGCATTAAAATCATCTATCACGCTGTTTATCACCACATATCCAGATGCTCTGAGCAATAAAGCCACTCACAATACACAGACATCCCATTTTGGGAAGATGCTCCCAATCAAGCCTTCCCAGGGGATGTTTCAGAAAAGGAGAGACCCCCATCTGTCTGGGAAGGGGACCTGCTGTCTGTGGAGCTTCCTTCCAGCCTGGTAGCATATGTCATGGGACCCGCCATAGAAGCCTGCAGGTAGCAGACCCTGACGTGGAGCCATGTCCAATCAGGCTGACAGCAAATTCTGCATTTGTTCAGGGTACTAGAAAATGCCTGGCTCGGGCTGATTTTCTAAGAGTCTCCTGTTCAAAAATAAAGAGGGCTTTTCCCCCGCAGCAGTCAAATAAAATAAAACTTTGCAAAAAGAGGTTTCTGCTGAGAACAAAATCAAGATACAAAAAGAAAAGTGGCTTCAACTCCTGAATCAATGAGCCAAGCCTAACAAGATGAAGTTTAATAGGAATTAGTTTAAGGTTCTCTAGTAGGGTCCAGAAAGCCAGCTGAAAGCAGTACAGAGTGGGGTCAAATAAGCCCTGGCAGCAGCCTGTGTGAAAAAGATTGAGAGGTTTTCGTTGACTCTGCTCAATAGCAGTCATCACTGTGACACTGCTGCTAAGAAGGCTGCAACAGCATTCATGGAAAGATAGGACCTAGGGAGATGAAAATGACTGTCCTGCTCCCTCCATACTGCTCCAACCACACCCAGGATACTGCTCTCGGTACAGAGCAGAGAGCATAATTTTCACAGAATACAGTCAAGCTGAACAGCATTACCAAGCATAGGGGTAGTTTCCTGGAAGACTCACATTTCAGTGCAAGGTTCAAGGAACCAGGACCACTTGGCCTACAGAGCTGGTGCCACAAAAGAAACAAACTAACAGCATTTTAAAACTTTTTTTCTAAAAATTCCATTGAATTTCTTTTTAAAAATAAAACAACTTTTAAAATGGGATCTTGCTATGTTGCCCAGGCTAGTCTCAAACTCCCGAGCGCAAGTGATCCTCCCAAGTAGCTGGAAATACAGGAGCATGCCACTGAGCCTGGCTCTTCCAAAACATTTGGCAGATGGGGAAGAAACAGCATTCTGTGCAATCCCTTAGAACTAGACAGGAAAATGGAGAAGTAGATTTGGGCTCAATGTAAAGAACATCAATGTGGTGTTGTTTTGTCTCTTATTTTTTAAATTACACAACTAATACATGTAGAGTATAAAAGAAAAATTTGAACAATACATACATACACAAAATAAAAAGTCACAGTTCCCCAATTAACTTCCCCACTTATCCACATTTCACTCTCCCTCCCATGAGGAGCCACACTTAGTTAAAAAGTGTGTATACTTTCAAGTCTATTGGAAATGCATGTATTCACACACACAGTTTGGGCTTGTGGTTCCCCATCAACGAGACCATACCTTTCCTGTTGGGAAATTTTGCTGACCAGAGCTATCCAGAGAGGCAATGGGCTGTCTCCAAAGAAAATGAGACCTCCTCCACTAAAGATGACCAAAGGTGGACTGTTATTAATCAGAGTTCTTAAAGAAGGATCTCAAGCATTGGCTAGATCCTTAGTTCTCTCAACATTCAGCTTGAAGAAGAATCACCTGGGGTGCTTTTGAAAATTCAGATTCTCAACCCCAAATCCAGAAAACCTGACATAGAAGTTTGTAGAGGCCACAAATCTGCATTTTTGACAAGCACCCCAGGTCAATCTAATGTGAATCATCAATGGACCACACGTTAGAAAACACTGGAACAGGTGGTTAGACCACTTGACCTTGGGGTTCTCTCCCTGCCTGGCCCTCAGCTTGGACTGGATCAACTGGAAAGCCCTTCTTGCTAGGAACTGTTTGCAGTGAGACCTCAGTAATGTCCCCATATCTACCCAATTGGCCTCCTTCATCTGCTTTTCCCAGCTCCTTTGAGCCCGATGCCATGCCCTCACCTCCTTCTGGAAAGCTGAGGGATTCTTCCAGAGGGCTCAGCATGGAGTAAACACCTAGCTCAAAAAGCAGAGTGAGGAACACACCAAATCTAACTCGCAGTCCACCACCCTCATCACCCCAACCCCCAGGGATCAGTTTTGAGAAAGGCACAGACTCAACCCTGCCCCAGGCTCCTAGAGAACAGCAGAGCAGGCTGGGACCAGGTGGAGGACAGGTTCCCTACAAGCACCCATCACCCCAAGTGCTTTTGTGTTCTGCATAAACCCTGGCAGTGGAGGTTGGAAATGTGCAGACAGTTTTAACAATCACATAACTGGGGATGACATTACCATTCAGTGGGTGGGAGCCAGGGAGGCTAAACACCTGGAAACTGAGAGCACCACAGTCCACAATGCCAAAATTACTTACCTTACCCCTGCACCACCCCCATGCACAACACCATCAACTGTGCTGTTAGTGTCAATGTGAGCTGTACCCCTTGTTGCTGTCACACACTAACAATACTAACTTCGCTCTAAAGCAATAGGATCCGGGATACTACGAAAAAAGGGCAAAGACCCCAGCAGAAATTTAGCCAAAGTGCATGCCCATCAGCAAGGTTCCAGGCCATCCCCTGGCTAATCCAGCCACCGGACCTGAGAAATCCTCTTCTGCCGAGATAGCTATTTCCTACCAGCTCCTAATGAGGAACTGACCCCAGAGTGACAATGGCTGCTTGTTTCCAGACCATCTCTGAAGGGTTCATGCACAAAAAGACTTTTTCCCACCTCAAGGTGCTCTTGGCTGGTTCAACAGGAGTGCTATGCATGGCAGGACCATGTCCTCAAATGGTCGAGGCCATTTGCTTTGTCAACTGACAAATGCCATTTATCATTTGAGACAGAAGATTGGATATTGGGGCCTCTAGCTGGTGAAAGCTGTTGAATGTTTTTTTCAGGATGGCTTAGCAGAAACTTGGCAAACTGACACGTTTTCTTGAGCTGTGGATTTAAAGGCACAGTCTTTCTCTGTATCAGCCAGACATTACCAGATGGCTTAGCCCCGCGGTTCAGTTTCACAACTTGTAGCACCAAACTCATGCCCTATCTCTTCTTCAGGGGCTTTGCCAGTATTCATCTCACCTCCCCTCCCACTAAAATTATCAGTGGATGGAGACTGAGCCTCTTCCTTCTCCCACATCCCCCACAGCACCTAGGAGAGTGCTAGACTCAAACCGTACCCAATGCAAATGTGTCCTCTGATTGATTATTGACTGACCATTACCAAACATGTCTTCACTGTTTCCTCATCTGTCTTAGTCATGGTCATCCAGCCATGTAAATTGTTTCTCCCTCTCCACTCCCACCCCCTTCCCTTCCTTGTACTACAGGACACAATCTAAGACCTCCTTCAAAATGGCTTTCCTTGAGTAAGTCCTAATCTTTCTCTTACTCACTTTGTGTTTCCCTGGATTTAAATGCAGGAAAAGCTTAGAAGGATGCATTTACTTAGACATGCTGTATGTATATTGTCTTTTTAACTAGGATACTGGTTTCTTAAGAATGGACATAACATTTTTCTTCTGCCTTTAATCCCAGATTGCAACTTCTACCACGCTAAGCTTATGATAGGTGTTCATCAATGAACGAAAGAACAAAGGAAGAAACGAATGAATGGATGCTTTGTTTTCATAAGGATACTTTTGAATCAAACTACAGTTTATAGTCTAAAAAGCATTTTGCAATGTTTAAGGTCCTTTCATGTAGATTACCTATGTGAGGAAATACACAGAAAGACTGTCTTCCCCAAAATCGCACAGCTAATGACCAGCAGAGCCAGGACTCAAACAGGTGTTCCAATTCTAACTCCAATAATCTTCCAACAAAACCAGACTTAGAGATCCGTACTAATCTCAAAAGGGTCTGTTTTGGTATTTTCTCTTATTATAAAATTCATGAGCATTAAAAAAGTACGTTAACTTCTTTGCAGACTGCGTTTAGTTATTAATAATGCTCTGAGTGACTAATTTAGAATTTATTATTTTGAGCCATGAACAACAGCCACACATATTTCATTATTTAGGATAGTGACTTATGCATTTGCCTAATTAGTATTTTAAGGTTTGTTTACAACTTTTGCAGTAACAGACTTCCAATGCTGACTCTTCCCTGGGGCTTCTTGAGTCTTTGCATGTTATGGTTACTCTACTTGTCCCTAAGGATTTTAAAGCTTTCTACACTTAAATTCATTTACATAATCCTCCTAGGACCAAAGCACAATACAAGAATAATAGCTAACATTTATTGAGCACTTACTGCATGCCACGCATTGTGAAAACCACTTTACATACATTACCTTGTTTAATTTTCCCTTGAACATATGAAGTTGGTACTGTTAATATCCCCTTTAAAGAAAAGAAACTCAAGTCTCCAAGACGGTAAGGAACATTTTCAAGGTTACATAAAGCATAAATGCAGAACTGGGACTCAAACCCACGGTTATTTGACTCCAAAGCTCTAATTACTAGTCCCTGTATTGTAATGACTCTAACTGGAAACCAGGGGATCTGGATTCTACAAGAGCCTCTGCCATTAAACTACAGACTTCAGGCAGGGTGGTATTCACAGAAGAGGTGACATTTGAGCTTGAAGGTGAGTAGGCATTTGTAGCACAGTAAAAAGCACCTCAAGCAGAGGGCAGAGTATCTTCAAAGGCTTAGAAAGGCATGAAAAATATGAGCACTAAGGTTGACAATGCCATTGAGGCTCTACAAAGGTATACCCTTAGGTGACAAGAGAGCAGTACCATCCCTAGGGGGTTTCCCCAAAATGTGTTTTGCATAGATTTGGCAAGCATGGGGGAACCAAGGAGACAAGGCAAACACTCAGGAGTGCCTGAGTCTGCCAGGCACAGTGACTCATGCCTATAATCCCAATATTTTGGGAGGCTGAGGTGGGAGGATCATTTGAGGCCAGGAGTTTGAGACCAGCCTGGGCAACATAGCAAGATACCATCTCTACAAAAAGTATTTTTTAAAAAAATTAGCTGGGTGTAGTGGCACACCCCTGTAGTCTCAGCTACTCAGGAGACTGAGGCAGGAGGCTCACTTGAGCCCAGGAGTTTGCAGCTGCAATGAGTGATAATTGTGCCACAGAACCCCAGCCTGAGCAGCAGAGTGAGAACCTGTCAAGAAAGAGAAAAGAAAAGAAAAAGACCAAATCTGACAAAGTCCCAAGGCAGCCTGATAGCACCAGGCTTCAGACGTCACAGAAGCAGAGTGACCTGGTGGCTTGGACATAGGGCAGAATCCCTGTCAGAAAAGCAGGTGTGAGTCAACATCTTACCTGCTCCTGCTAATGGCATCCTCCTTCCTTTAGAGAAATCTCTCTCCTGTGGTATATTTCTATTGAGCTGCCAATCACAGCCCTCTCCTGGGAATCTGAACCTTGAGTTTGACGAGCAGGGGAGCCAAGCAATTATAGCTGTCATCCAAGGATTGTTCTCTAGGGGATTCATCCACCTGCTGAGGGACCAAGACCTGCCCTGGTTTCTGCCCTGCCTGAAGCCTAGTTGTTCAGTTACTATTCTTTGCAAGCCACTCTGAAGCCGTCCAATAATGGATTCTTGCTTAAATTAGTTGAAGTCTGTTGCTTGCAGCCAAATAATTCTAATACTCAGTGATAAATGAAATATGGCCTGTTAAGAATGTCCTGTATGGTTTGGGGCTGGTCAAGTCCAAAATGGCCAATATCTGGAAGTGGCAACTGGGCAATATAATAATCTGCTGGACTTACTCCGAGAGAACTGTCTTGGGAACACTTCTATATCCAGAAAAACCTAATAGTACATCTCCTAGAAGCAGGCACCATCTTGCCAGAACATTCCATTCCAACACCGATGAAGTTTCCATACACACCAGCAATCTTCACTCACTGCTGCATCTTCACTCTCTCCATCCTCCTCCCCCAACTCTATGTTGTCCATCCAAACACTACAGCCTAAAGGTAAGGGATCAAGATGCTTTTTCCTGAAAGTCAACAGGCTGAAGAAAGTCATACGTTATACCAGTCCTTACAACCCTGCAAGACAGATAGAATTGTTACCATTTTATCAAAGTAACACCAACTCACTCAGCAGTTTGCACATTTGGTAGCAGCCAAGGTCCATCTGGGCTCTTTTTGATACCTGCATCAGACATACTTTGTGCCTCCTCAGCTTCAGCTGTCTCCCTGACCCTCAACCTCTTGCTTCATCTCAGTCACAGCCTTGGCAAACCAATTCCCCAAGGCCTGCTTGGCTCTTCCACCTGAGGTCAACCAGCCACCTAAGTGGTGTCAAAGGTCCCCAAGACCACCTCCAGGTTTGATGATTCACTAAGAGGACTCATAGCACTCAGCATATATAGTAGTCATGGCTAGGATTTACTGTGGCAAAAGGATACAAAGCACAATCAACAAAGGAAAGAGGCACATGGGGTGAAGTCCAGGGAAGAGCAGGCACAAGCTTCCAAGAATGCTCCCCCAATAGAGTCCCACAGGACTCACTTCATTCCTCTAGCAGTAGGTTGTGACAAGACATGTGAAAGATGTCTACCACAGAAGTGCATTGGAGACTCAGTGCCTGGGGGCTTTTATTGGGAGCTGGTCACATAAGTACCCTCTGCCAGCACATACCAAAATTCCAGACTCCCAGAAGGAAAGCAGATGTTCAGCATAAACTACATGGCATGCCCCCAAACTTTTAGGCATGGTGAGCCATTCTTAGCAAGGAATAGTAGGAATCCCCCTGAAATCTAAGTTCCCAGAAGCCAGCCAACAGTCAACATTGCAAGCAGGCCTTTTTAAGGGTTACAGTCTCTGGCCTGCTATATTTACTCTTTTCTGCATACATGTGAATTGGATGAAATGTCACATCATAGCACATGGGCTTAAACTTCTTGAGTGGCTTTCAACAGCGTCAGATAAAGCAGACCATAAATACAGGGAAGTTCTCTCCCCATGGGGCTTAACTTTGACTGATAGAGGTAGCAATGGGTGGAAAATCTCTTTCCCTTCCTCCTCCCAAGGACTGTTTTGAGGCACGTTTTTACCGTCTGGTCTGTCTAGAAACATTCTGCATGGCTGAGCAGGTGTACCTGCTGAGCAACTAGCTGTGGGTTTTTTGTCGTTTTGTTGTTGTTGTTGTTGTCGTCGTTGTGTATATGCCCACATACACACCATGAAGCAGTGGCCAACACAGCAACTCAACACCTTGTATTTGCTGCCTGTCCTTGCCTGCTTCATTTCTCTTTTCCTTCATTTCCATTGCCCTGGGATTGTACCTCCCAAATAACACATTAGCACTTAAGCCTTGTTTTTTTTTTTTTCTTTTCTTTTTTCTTTTCTTTTTTCTTGAGACAGAGACCTGTTCTGTTGCCCAGGCTGGAATGCAGTGGCATAATCATGGCTTACTGCAGCCTTGACCTCTCAGGCTCAATCTATCATCCCACCTCAGCCTCCTGAGTAGCTGGGACTACAGGTACATACCACAATGCCTGGCTAGTTTTTTGTGGTTTTTATAGAGATGAGGTCTTCCTATGTTGCCCAAGCTGGTCTTGAACTCCTGGGCTCTAGCAATCTGCCCACCTAGGCATCCCAAAGTGCTGGGGTTATAGGTGTAAGCCACCGTGCTCAGCCCAAGCCTTGTTTCAATCTCTGATTCTTAGGAAACTCTGCCTAAGACACCACACTCTGTTGGAAATATATTGGTACAGTGCCACTTTTGTTTCATTTTACTCTGGGATGAATGACCCAAACAGGCTGAAATGGCCTGGATGCATGCCTTAAAGAAAGGTAAATGTACTCTCTAGAAGAATTAGATCATCATTCATTTGTATAACAAAGTCCTCACCAAACACTGATAAAATGCCAAGCCTAGGGAAAAAACAGTGAGTTGGATAGATATACATGGTCCTGCCCTTGAGGATCTTGCAGGCTTGTGGAAGAGATAGTTCATTAAAACATTACAAAAATGTGTGGTAACTACTCTGATAAAAACCAGGGTACCACAGGAACATGTGATAGGAGACCTAACTTTGTCCAAGGAAATGAAGCTTTGTGGAACAAACAGTACTTAAATGGGAAATGGAAAATACGGAGGAGATAGTCAAGGGAAAACCTTACAGGAAATATCTAGGCTGGAGACGTACATTTAGGATTTAGGATTCTTGTCCATATATAAGTAACTTAAGTCATGGGAGCCAAGGGAGTGGTTAAGAAGGTGCAGAGAAAAGCGTGTCTGACATTGATAAGGTGCTTAACCCTCTCTCTCTTCTCTGAACTCCCAGGAAACTCTCTGGATGGTGAAAACTTCTCAAAGTCCATAACATTTATCTGACACCTCAACTGTGAATTTACATTTCATTTGCATGAGTCTCATGTCTGCAGCTAGGTTGTGGTGACCTTGAGAACGAGGGGATCAAGAGCCTTGTCCAGCACTGGGAGTGGAGGTGAGATCAGAATGCCCAATTGTCTAATTGCCCTACTGATTGCTTAGAATCCTGGAATGGGAGAATGCCTTGAGGTTTTATCTATTTAAATCTCCTCAGTTCACCTATAAGAAAATGAGGAACCAGAGAAAGATGAAAATTTTCCCAATGTCCTAAGATTATCATACTGCATCATAACTGCCCAGTAATTTTTCCATCTCCCTCGTTAACCTCTAGAAGCCATATGAAGGTAGAGTCTGTGTCTATCTTGTGTGCTCTTGTATCCCAAGGGCTTAGTACAGGGCCTGGCACACAGGAAGTGCACAATACATGTTTTGTTTTGTTTCATTTTGTTTTTGAGACGGAGTCCCTATTGCCCAGGCTGGAGTACAAGGGTGCAATCTTGGCTCGCTGCAACTTCTGCCTTCCGGTTCAAGCGATTCTCGTGCCTCAGCCTTCCAGTAGCTGGGATTACAGACATGTGCCACTATGCCTGGCTAATTTTTGTATTTTTAGTAGAGACGGGTTTCACCATGTTGGCCAGGGTGGTCTCAAACTCCTGGCCTCAAGTGATCCACCCGCCTCAGCCTCCCGAAGTGCTGGGATTACAGGTGTGAGCCACTGTGCCTGGCCACAGTACATGTTTTTTGAATACAGCGTGAATAGAAAGCTAGTTCAGGCGGAACTCAAGCTAGAAAGCATGTTCTCTGACCCTGCCAGAGTTCCATCCATCAGCACTAAGTCTCCCTGCTTCATCACGTGCCCAACCAGCTTTTGGAGGCTGATATTCCACTCAGTGGAGGCCCAGGCTCGGAGCCTGCCCCAGGCTGCTGCTCTGAGTATCAGAAATATGTTGAGAAAGTGCTTTAGTTCAAGCACAACGTCCAGCTCAGCCTGAAAACTCTGCTAGCACTATTGATTTGTGTAGAGTTTTGAAATGGAATGAGTGGCTGATTTTCTCCAAATGGCACATTTCATTCATGATGCATGATTGTAATCGTGGCAGCCTGAAGCCTGCAGTCCTCGGCTCAGCAAAACGAAAAAAAGAAATGGCTATTTTCTGGAGTGAATACACTGAAAGGGCAAGAAATCCATATTCATTTTCTTGCCTCTCGGCTGGACTCTATATTTCGCAGGCAGGTGGAACAAAAATCTTTAAATATCATGCTGATCCAGGAAATGCTTAGCAATATTTAAAGAGCTCTGCGTGCCTGCCTCGTGCCCCTCTCCGTTCTCCACAGGCGGGCCCCACGTCACCGGGCTGCATGGCCATCCTCGCAGCCACCGTGAGCGGGGCTGGCGCCAGACCCCAGGTTCAGATTAACTGGCGCGTGACCTTTACAAAGTACTGTAGTTTATAGGAATGTTGAATTTTTCAGCAGCGAGGGAGGACTGGCTCTAGTGGGAAGGGAGAAATGGGAAATGACTCCAGGCCATTTAAGCCACCAGGGGGAAAAATGAACTCAGCTTGGACTTTAATTATGTCCGCTGCCCTCGGAGGCACATAAGAAAGACAATGGCCTGATACCATTAATAACGATTCTCCTGCCCTCGCTCGTGATAAATAAGAAGGTCTGCAGAATATGTAGATTCCTCCTCCTCCCTCCTCCAGCACTGACTTCCTTTTTCCTTGGCAGGTGGTTGGAAATCCCGGACCCCCGGTCCACCAGCCTTGGCCTCCTGCAGATGCTAGGCTCGGGATGAAGTGCGGCCGAAGACTGCTGGGAAAAGAAAAGAAAGAGCCCTAATGTGCCATATCGGGCAAGCCGTGGGGTGGCCCACTAACTGCTTTTTTATGATTGTCACTTACTGGCTCTGATTTAGCCCCACTTAAAGAGTGGTGGCAGCAATTGTGGAGGGCCTCAAAGGGAGACTGATGCAAGTGAGGGCAAAGTATTATTGGGAACGAGGTCAAATGGGTGATGAATGGGCCATTATGAGGAGGGGCAAGCTGCCATCGTTAGGGATGCTGCAACAAGCTGGACGTTGATCTATTGTCCGCTCTGAGATCCTCCAACAGGCCATTATGGCTCCCCTAATGAGATTGTCATGCATTTCTTTTTATGTAGCTATTAAAATCTTGTCTACATCTGCTGAAGTTTTCCTGGGGAAGGGCTCGAAGGGGCAGCCAAGGGAAAGACGCTCGATATTTTCCTCTCTTCCGCAGGTTCACATGATACTCCAGAAAGGGCTCAGGTGTGACCCAACAGCTGGCAACAAACCTCCGGAGGGTAGCAGCAGAGGGTGGGGAGGGGCCTGGGTTTGGAGGAACGTGGCAGAGGAGGGTTCAGGAGAAGGCTTCACAAAGGACACTCCTGATCAAAGGGCCTGCTTGGAATGGCCAACAGAGTGCCTCTAGTCCCATCACGTCTTTCTCACCCCAGATGGCGAATAACATGCTCTGTGATTCTCATTCACTCAAAATCCCTGATGCCAATGTGTGGGTGGTGACCCAGCCAATTCCATTTAATGCTTCTCAACTCAGGCACAAATACTTCATTTTTTCTCTGTAAGCCTGAAGGAGGAAAGATTGGAAGGAAAAGCACTCGACATCTCCATGATTCACTGCCATATTGGCCATGGGTTCAGGACCATTCAAGGGCCCATGAGTGTGCTGGGGTAGAGTGAGGGAATTACACACAGATCTTGACCATGCTGCCACTCACAGACTAAGGAAAACCCTGCCTCCCAGCCCAAGGTAAACTTGTTTCATGAGAAGCCATCACCAAAGGCCTGGCCTGAGACTATCTGCCATGACAGCCATGGGTGCTGTCCAGTCCAGCTCTGAGATGGGTGGCATTTGCTGTCCATTTCTCAGGGACAGATCTCAATATGCACAACTGGATCTGTTTGAAATCAAAAGTACTTATTTTTATGATTTTTCCAAAACAACAACCACCACCACTACCAAAAAATAATGCATTTAAATGTAAGCAGAATGACTCAGAACTGGTACTAAAACATCTCCAAGGGAAGGTTTGCAATGAATATATCTGATGTCTGGAAATAGCTCCACAAGAGGTATGCAAGGAAATCCCCTCTGCTCTAATGAGACAATTTGCAATGGGTGAATACATTTTGATACACAATGCTTCAGTGTCTGGTTTGTTTTAGAAAAACAGGAGCCCCTTTCTCCTTTTCCAGGCCAAATGCAACACAATAGAGCAAAGCCACATGAATCTATTATGTCTTATAGGGCTTTTAGCAGGAGTATGACTGTTTAACCAGGCAGTGACACGAGAAGAATTACTATTAGACACTCCAGCTGAAAGTAGAGATTTTATTGATTCCCCACACTGGCCTGCCTTTTTATCTTTGATTGAGTAGCTTTCATGAATCCAAAAAGGTAGCACTCTTGCATTGAAAGCAGCAGCAGGCAGTCCAACCCAGACTGAAACCATCTGTCAGTCTAAAAGAAAGACGAAGTTACTTCCCAAAGTCCCATCTATCCGGGCCCCTCTCCCACAGGACATCTATTGCCTACCCCAAGTGCAGAACCCAGCCCCTCTGTTGTATGGCTCCTGGAAACAGCTAAATCTTGACAAAGGGTTTACCGAAGAGATAAGCAAAATACACCTTTGTGTAATTAGGACACTAATTGCACTCTGAGACAGAGTAATTATTCCCCCTTTTTAGGAAAGCAGTTAGTTCTGCACATTTCTACTCTCCAGGTTTTTGTGATCATTATTTTTTATTGTTTCTGAGGTCTCATTTGGAAAACGATTGGATTTGTCTCTCTGTTTACTAAATATCAAACATGATGTACAAACATCTTTCAATTAGGTGTTCTGTGAGGAGACTGCTCTCCCTCTCTCTATTTTACACAGGACTCATTTGCATTCATGGGCAAATTAGAATGCAGAAAAGCGTATGAGCAATGTGCAGGTTTACACTTCAGTGAATATTCATAAAGTACCGATTCTCCTTGCAACAATTTCCCTGCAAATGGCCCTCCCACTATGTGTGCTGTGTTTGTCATTCAGGGGCCTTTTCATTTGTTTTAAAGTGCCAGGTTTGGAGACAACACAAATGTATTCGGGCAGACCCTGTGAAAGCCAGAGCGGAAAGGAGATGGTATTTGTGTTTCGTGACACAACAAAGCACACTAGGAATCTTCAAAATTCACGACGTTGCCACTCTGTGCAGGTATAAGAGAAATAATCCAAAGTGACAAACGGATCAGGCTGAAGCTGAAGGAAAGATAACCCCTTGTTCTGCAATACAAGGTTTGCTCTCCAAGCTCCTGCCAGGACAGGGTCCCCGGTACACAGAGAACTGGGGTTCTTGTTGCATGCCCCCCAGGGCCCTGTCTTCTCCAAAGTTAGGTCTCTGTGGGTGGCATCATCCTGACAATTCAGACTTTTTAAATAAAATCCACTCTGCCTGTATTGTGTTGCTCAGATAAAATGTAAAGTAATTGCATAATCCATCCCCAAATCAAATAAGCCCTCTCTGTGAAATCCAAGGAATCAATAGAAAAGCAAAGAATAGGAAAAATTAAAGGTAGAAGCTTTATATGAATCATCTGTACTCTGAGAAGGAAGCATATTTTAAAACCGGAGCTGTGTTTCCAATCCCACAAGCGTCTGCACCTCAGGTGAAGAATTGGTCAAGTGGACGGCAGGCTTGGGACAGGGCCAGACTATGGAAAGAGAAGAGGAGGGCCTCATATAGAGCAGGGTCCTGAGCCCACGGAGCCAACCCTCCCCCTCCACCTCCACCCCAGAAGGGACTTCCTAAGCAAAAGCTGGCTTTTGACCCTAGCTTTAATGCTTATGGCTTAGCCATTGTACAGAAAGAATTTAAAAGCATGAGAGGAAAAAAATATAAAAATAAAAATCAGAGTGAGAAGGAGCTACAGGCCCGAAGAGCAGTGGGATGGTGAGAATGTCATGGAGCTTCCACCTGACTGCCTCTTGGCAACTCGTGGGCATGTGTAACTCCAGAGGATATAACCATGGACAACATTCATGGACTGAAGTCAATGACCTGGCTTCCTCCATGGGGAAAATGCACATTTGTATGTTTTGCTGACCCATGCTGGTTAATCAGCCAACTAGACCTGCACCTTGGAAGCAGACATTTGTAGGCTCCTCAAAGACCTCCAAATGCCCCACTACCAAATCCCCAAAAAGGAAATAGCTTCCCTAACAGCTGTTACCAATGGACAAAGGCCATCTTTGTTCAGCTGCTCAGACTATGGTGTTGCGCCATGCATGCCTTCCAGACTGACAGTCCCAGATGTGTGAAGCTGTTCTGTGAGTTCCTGTACCACCCTTAGAGTCATTTTGTTGGCAAATGGTAATGAAAAGAGAAGGAGGAGAAAGAAACTGTGGACACTGAGGCATAAGCCACAGAGAGAAATCCAAGTACAGTCATCCCTCTCTATCTATGAGGGATTGGTTCCAGGATCCCCTGTGGGTACCAAAATCCATGCATGCTCAAGTCCCTTATATAAAATGGCATAGCATTTGCATATAACCTACGCACATCCTCCCAAATACTTTGAATCATCTCTACATTACTTATAATACTGAATACAATGCCTACACATCACTTCATTTGCGTGGATTCAACATAATGCTCAGCACTAGGCAAATTCAAGTTTTGCTTCTTAGAACTTTGTGGAATTTTTTTCTGAATATTTTTGATCTGCATTTGGTTGAATCCATAGATGCAGAACCCACAGATACAGACAAGTGACAGTACTCAGAATCCTCCAGACTCAAACATGGGTGAAGGCACGCAGATGTAGACAGGCTAGAATTTGCTCTTAGAGATCTTCAGGTCCCTAAGACCTGAAGTCCATCAGGGAACAGGGGTTATGAGGCTCTTTTGGAAACAAAGGGCCCACAGACATTTTCTAGCAAGCATTCTTTTTCCTTCCAAACCCATCAGAAGGAATGAGGTTGCATTGGTGTAGATGGATGCTGCTCTGTAAGGCTGGGGAGGAGTGCACTAAGGGAGATTTGTCCCATGCCACGGAGACCTGCTGTGACCTCTCATGAACTCCAGGTGCCAGCCCTCTCTGCTTTTTTCATCTCTCATTCTCATTCTGACTCCAGCCCAGCCTGTAGTCCATGCTCAGTCATTTCCACATTAAGCCCCCTCACATCCTTTCAATCAGATTTATGTCGCTCTGCTACTTGCTCAGGTCCTGTTTTCATATCCCTCCTTTCCTTCCCTTCCACATACGTCGAAAGAGGTACTGGTGCTTCCACCGCCTCCCCACTCAATCTCCTTTTATCCTTATTGCCTGTCCACCTGCCTCATCTCACAGGGCTCAGGAACCATCTCCCAAATGCCATAGGAAAGACCTTTCCTCACTCATCCCTCTGACTTCCAGGCAGCCTTTGACCCTGCTGACCATCCTGTCTTCTTCAAACGTTCTTGGTTTGTCTGCCATTTTAGCAGCCTGGGTGTTCCCCACGTTTCTGAATGCTCCTTCTTGGTTGCTTTCACCAGTGTCTCTTTCTCACTCTCTAAATCTGAGGACTCCCCAAGGTCCTACCCTCAGTCTTCTTCTCTAGCCAGGTTCATTGCTTCACCTCTTTGCAGATGACTCACAGTCTGCCTCTGCATCTCTGACATCTTCCCAGAGCCCCAGACCTACATTTCTAGCTGACTCGTGGACATTCCCATCAAGATGTTCTAGTCAAATACGTTCAAAACACGTTCAACAGCACGTTCAACATCCAGGCTTCCCTTCAGCAGAGATTTGTGTGAAACAGATGCCAGGCAGTGGGCAAAGCACTGAAAATACAAAGATTAATAAGATCCAATCCTTGCCCTCAAGGCCTTCATAATCTAGTGGAGGAGACAGACTTATAATCAGGCAATTCTAAGAAAATGTGAAAATGCGGAGAGACATAAGATATTACAAGTGCATTGAAGAGAGGCACTTAAGTGAGAAACCTCACCCAGACTGAGGAGGAGGGAATCTGGAAGTTTTCTCAGAAGATAGGATGCCTGAATCAAGTTCTAAAGAATAAGTATGAAGAGATGATTAGGAGGAACTCTGAGAGCATAATTAGGCAGAATTTATTGACAGTATCCTGTTGATTGATTGTTCGTTGGCAGTGACAAACAGAAGTCAGGCATGATACCCAAGAGTCTAGCTCCACCAATCCCAGGTACCCAGTGCTCAAAATCTCAAAGCCATGCTGACTTCCTCTTCACCCCACCCCTCCCAATCTATAGTTCAAGAAATGACAGTCTCACAGATCACCTGAGGTCAGGAGTTTGAGACCAGCCTGACCAACATGGCGAAACCCCTTCTTTACTAAAAATACAAAATTAGCCTGGCATAGTGGTGCCTGCCTGTAATCCCAGATACTTGGGAGGCTGAGGCAGGAGAATCACTTAAACCTGGGAGGCAGAGGTTGCAGTGAGCCAAGATCACACCATTGCATGCCAGCCTGGGCAAAAAGAGTGAAACTCCATCTCAAAAAACAAGAAAAAAGAAATGACACTCTCATGTTTGTCTGCAAAGCCATCCTTTCCCTGCCATCCTCTCAGCACAAGCTGCCACTGTGTTCTTGCCTATCTTTCACTCCACGGCATCCTGACTCTCCTCTGTCCTCAGTAGCCTAAAGAGCTCCTCTTTCTTTTTCCCCTCCTTCTCCTTCTTCTCCCTCTCCCTCTCATCAAACTGCTCTATTTACTCTCTTCTGAACATTCTCGCATCTGTGTGTCTCTGCTCAGGCACCTGTGCACCTGGAATGATCTTCTCCACCCATTGCCCTACCTAAAATAATCCTGTCCACATTGCAGAATAATATGTGTAATATTATATTGTTTTAGTAAAAACAAGCCCACCTATATTGTTTGCATACATAGATTCAAAGAAGAGGACAGGAGAAGAGAGGAAAAGAAGGGAGGGAAGAGAGGATAAAAGGAGAGGGAAGGAGGAAGAAAAGGAGGAAGGAAGGAAAGGGGAGATGAATGGAAGGAGGGAAAAAGGACAGAAAGGGGGAAGTAAGTACATTTGTTTCCCATTGCTGCTATAGCAAATTACCACAAACTTGGCAGCTTAGAGATATAAATGTATCACCTTATAGTTCTAGAAATCACAGGTCTGAAATGAGTCAGCAGGAGGGGAATTCCTCCAGTTCTTTCTGGAGGCTCCAAGGGAATAATCCATTTTCTTACCTTTTCCAGCTTCTAAAGTCTGCTTCTAATCCCTGGCTCACGGCCCCATCCTCCATCTTCAAAGCCAGCAGTGCAGCACCCTCAAACCTCTAAACCTCTCTCTAACTCTGACCTCTCCAGCTTCTCTCCCTCTTTTATTTATTTATTTATTTATTTTTGAGACAGGGTCTTGTTCTGTTGCCCAGACTGAAGTGCAGTGGCATGATCATGGCTCAATGTAGCCTTTACCTCCCCGGCTCAAGCGATTCTCCTGCCTCAGTCCCTAAGAAGCTGGGACTAGAGGCCCGGATAATTTTTGTATATTTGGTAGAGACAGAGTTTTGCCATGTTGCCCAGGGTGGTCTCAAACTTCTGGCCTCAAGTGATCCACCCACCTTGGCCTCCCAAAGTGCTGGGATTACATGTGTGAGCCACCGCACCCAACTTCCCTCTGACAAGGACACTTGTGATTACATTTAGGGCCCACCTGGATAATTCAGCATAATTCTGTCCATTTCAGGATCCTTCACTTAATAACATCTGCAAAGATTCTTTGCCATATAGGGTAATATATTTAACTTCTGGGGATTATGACGTGAACATCTTGGCAAGGCGGGGCATGGGGGTGCATTATCCTGTCTACCACAGGGAAGGATGGAGGAAATGATGGAAGAAGAAAGGAAGAAGAAATTCTATGCAGGACTCCTCCTCTGTGACATTTGTCCTGAGTTTTCAACTGTCTGTTCTCTCGTCCAACTCTGAACCCTAGCCACCCTTGGCCTTCTCTCTCTTGTGGTTCTCAGAGAAGCTAGAATTTAAGGTCCTTGAAGCTGAAACTGTCCCTTTCTCATCTTTGTTTCCTCTGCTGCCACTCGCCAGGCCTCGTGCGTAACACTGGCTCAATAATATTTGTGGAAATGGATTGAATTGTTGAAAACACAGCTCCCCTGCCTGGACATGCCCTTGTGGCCTAGGCTGACAGCCTTGAGATTACTGCCTAATGAATCAAGCTGCTGAGCCTGGCCCAGCTGTGCCTTTCAGAGTGTGTTCGGGTTTGCTTTGCCAAGTGCAGATTATTGCCCCTGTCACCCGCTTTTCAAGACCCTGAGCCACCAAGCCGAGGCGGCCAGGACCACCTGATTGGAGCAGCAGCTGCAGAGGCAGCCAGCGAGACGTGGCTTCGGCTCACCTGCCTTGAGTGACGTGAAACATAATGCCGGCCTCCAAAGCTGCCAACCGCAAGGCTGCAGAGGCCCGAGGCAGGGTTGTCACCATTTACCCGACTGGTTCCAGATTGCCTCTCCCCATCCCACTCCTACCACCCCTGTTGACCTGGTGGTGGTGATGTTTTAATAAAGATGTGGCTGTATGTGCTCAGAGGTGGTTGGAGGTCTTTTTTTTTCTTAATGAGACAAGAACGTGTACAATTCCAGAAACATCAGATCAAGCGTGATTGTGAACATTTAAGAGGAGCCTCTCTCACACAGAGGCCAGAGATGTCTGGTTTGAGGGTCACTGGAATCTGGCCCATAATGAGTTCAAGGGAGGATCCCCAAGGCTGGCACAAGACAACTGGCTAATGGGGCTGCCATCTTTGGACAGAGCTACAAGGAAAGCCTCATGGCATCCAGGAGGACCTGAAAAGGAAGCCGCAGGGCAGCCCCTGTGACGCTGGGCACAGCTCCCAGGATAGAGGAATGAAGGCCTCAGGAATGAGGAAACACAGCTGCCAGGCTGCAGCTGTTCCCATCCGTACCTCCCTCTGATGGCCTCACTTTCCTTGCTCCCCACAGAGGGCGAAGTGCTTTCACCTGGGCTGTCTGCTCCTCTCTCTCTCTGGATCCTTCTTCCTCTGAGAGTGAAGAGAGAAACCAGGTCCGGGAGTGATGAGTGTGGTGAGGCTCTTCTAAAAGCAAAACTTTCCCATGTGTCTGTGAATTATCCATTCATTCATTCACTCAATAGGCACTGAGTTCCTATGACGAGCCAGGTGCTGCCTGGGTGCTGGGAAACTGCAGTACACAAAGCAGGCATAAGATAACTAAGATAAATAAGCGAAATGGATAGCATGCAGGATAGTAATGACTGCTGAAGAGAAAGATAAAGCAGAGAAGATGGAGAGGAAGTGTGGAGAGGGCTGCAATGTTAGCTGGGTGCGGCCAGGCACTGGTAGGCCCACACTGACTTCCCTAAGCAAATGCTTTTAGAATCAGTGTGAATCCATTTCACTTTCCTAATCTCTGAATCCCACTGCTCCCAAAGGTTTGCCTTCCAGCTTTTGCCTCTCCTCCCAGTTTCATGCCTGCACCACTGTATTCCTGCTGCCTGGGAATTTGCCCCTCTAGATTTCAGTAACTGGAATTACAATCAGCCTGAGCTGTTTGTAGGAAAGCCAGAGCACCTGGTCTGAGTTCCACCCTCAGAGGAGCCAGGTGGTGGCTGGCAATCCCCTTTGCAATAATCCACTGCAATCTCAAAGCAAGACGGACCTCGACATATGAATATGCTCATTACAACACTGAAAAACGGGGACTGAAAACTAATGTCCAGCAAGGAGAAAAGGGGAGGCTGAAGTAAAGCAGGCATCTGCTCTTAGGACTATGAAGTCACCTTTTCACATTGCAACAGGAGTTCTCCGCCTCACCACCAGTGACATTTACAGCCAGATAATTCTTCATGGTGAGCCCTGTGTTGTGCATTGCGGATTGTTTAGCAGCATCCCTGGACTCTACCTGCTAGGTGGTAGGGGTTTCATGCCCTAGTGGTAACAACCAAAAATGTCTCTGGACATGGCCAGATGTCCCCTGCAGGGCAAAATCACCCTCCAGTTAAGAATCTGTGCACTATAATTACAAACACTTTGCAGAAATATGGAAAAAATCAATAATAAAAAATTAAAAGTGTGACAAAAAATTTCTTCCTAATGAATGAATTTATTTCTATCACCTTACAGAGGTGTATAAAACTAACTCACATTTTGTTATACATTTAATGATTTGAAGATCAGAAATAAATGAGGGTGGATTGTTCCAGAAAATCTGGAACATATTAGGAAAAAAATCAAATAAAAAATAGAGATGTTTTCTAGTACAGAAAATAAATACAAGGGAAAAAAGTCATAGTAGAGAAAAAAACAAAAACACCACACACACACACACACACACGAAAACCCTAACCTATACCTTCTCTATGAGTATAATAACATAAAAACAAAAAAATTAAAACAATTTGATTTGTTGAGGGTGGCAGGATTGTGGGTGAATTTTTTTCAACTTCAATCCTTTCATGTTGTTATGAAGTTGTATAGGAAAGTAATTACATTTTTTAAATCTCTCTCTGCAATAACTCTCGCTGATGGCAACAGTGATGGAGAGCTGTGTGTTTGGTGGGCATCTGTGGGATTTTGTGGATCATGAAAGAATTCTGCCCTCATAGCTCCAGGGCAGCTCACTCCTCCAAAAGAGCTGTCAGGCTGCAAAAGGGGCAGGGGTTATCCCGGAGGAAGAAGGAAATGCCACCACCCTCAGACAAAATTCCAAACCTCCAGATGTAACCCTTGAGGTGCCTCTTCTGGAGGGAGCACTTATTGGGACATTGGAACTCTATGTAGGGAACTGCACCTTCCTCCTGGGCTTTCCAAACAAGTCCCATGTTTGTTTCAAGGGGGCACTGCAGTTCCCTCTTTATGTCAAACCCAAGTGTTCACAAGCTACCTCTTCCCCATATACATGGTAGCACAGCTAGCTCTGAGATGAAATAATCAAAAAGTCTTTACTAATAGCTGGGGGTAACAAAATGGAAAAGCACAAAGCATATATAAAATCTAGCTCATCCCTCTAGTAAAATATTACTTATTTCTCTTCAGTTGGCAAGCACCGTAGCACTCACCTCCTCCTCCTTTCTCTCCCTCACCTCAGCATGAAAGCCACCACCCTCAACATCCCCCATGCAGGGTGTAATCCCAGACACTGTCATTCCTCAGAGTCTGTAGAGTACTAGCAAAAAGACAGGGTGGAGTTCTCTCCATCCCCATGGTTTGGTTCCTAAGAATCTGTCTCTTTCCAAAATGATAGACGCCAGGAATAATCTCTCCCTACAGACAGGACCAAGCCTACCCAGAGGGGGCTATCTTAATCTCACAGGCCCCAGCAGGGTAGCCATGTCAGAACACCCCACAACGCAACCTTGACATTCACATAAAAGATGCTCACATGCAGTTACAGGGTATGGCTACTCTGCAGCAATCTGGCATTATTCCCATATTTGTGCCCATCAATTTCTATCACTTTCTCTGGTACCTTGCAGATGCTTATAACTCTCATCCCAACACAGCACCTAGCAGAGGGGAATTGCTATGGATTGGCAGTGAATTCGTACAAGCAGACAGGACAGAGCAGAGCAGCACAAGGCAAGAGGTCAGCACGCCTGTTCTGGAGCCAGATGGTTTGAGTTTAAATCCCACCATCTGCCAGTTATCCAACTCCGAGAAAATTAATTTAAATTTTTTTCAGTTTCTTGTCCCATAATATGCAGAGTTGATTATGATGATGGTGATGATGATGATAGGACAGTCGTAAGAAACAGTAAAAATAAACCATGCTGGCTGAGTGTGGTGGCTCACACCTATAATCCCAACATTTGGGATGCCGAGGTGGGAGGATCACTTGAAGCCAGGAATTTGAGACCAGCCAGGGCAACATAGTGAGACTCTATCTCTACCAAAAAAAAAATGTTTTTAATTAGCCAGGCACGATGGCACAGGCCTATAGTCCCAGCTACTCGAAAGGCTGAGGTGGGAGGATTACTTGAGTCCAGGAGTTCAAGGTTAGAGTGAGCTATGATCATGCCACTGTACTCCAGTCTGGGTGACAGAATGAGACTCTATCTCTATAAAAAATAATAACAAAATAAACCACGCAAAGCACCTCACTTATAGTAAACACTCAAATACCATTGTCATTAGACAACAACTGCAACTTCAGAGCCAGTCCAAGCCACTGACTGGTTGAACTCATTTTAGTCACTGGCCTTCTCTGCACTTAGCTCCTTAGCTGAGAAGTGATGTTCCTATCCTTAGTATGTTAAGCTGCCATGAAGAAAACTTTATTACAATTACATTTAGACTGTCTACCATGAGCTCATAAAGTATACCATCTAATTATCACTCAGAGGAGTCCTGTGAGAGACCAGCAGTCTGAGTTGCCCACAGTGCTCTAGTGAAACCCACGAAGCTCACAGTAAGAGCCACCAGCGCTTAGCTGGAGAAGAAACGCAGAAAGGAGCACAAAGAATATGTTGCTTTGTCTTCTGAGTAAAAAGAGTCTCCTAATAGCAAAGTCTGAACAAGCTCCCTCCTCAATAGAGGCTCTACGTGTTCCACAGCCTTGAATTTTGGCCAATGGTTGACCATGGCCATGCCTGCCCATACTGTCTCCATAACTTTGTACTGAATCTATCATCCTGTGACTGTGGGCATTTGGACCCTCCTTCTTTCAACGAGAAACAAGTTTTGGGGAAGGCACTAAATCCACATGGTTGTGAAGGCAGAAATCACAGCAGGGTCACTCTAGTTGTGGGTGAACACTGAGCATTTCTGCCTCAGAGCCCTCTCTGGCTTCGCACTTAGGAACAAATGCTGAGTGGTTTAATCTCAGCTTACCCATGAATGCATACAAAATCTAATATGTGGCCACTTCTGCTTTCTGACTCTCAGTTCCCTTTATTGTTTTGGATAAGTCCTCCCTGTGTCATGACACATGAGCTTACTAGTGACAGTCACATCATGTGATACCTTGCTGTGCTTCGGTTGCTGAGAGGGGCCATAGAAAAGGTGAAGGCCATGCTCCAGCAGCATACTTCCCCAACACTGAGAATGAAGGTGACAAGAATCTGCTTTGGCTTCCCCTAGACAAGCAGATAACCATGTAGCACAAAGAGACAGGTCCCCTTCTATAGAAGCTCTGCACAATAACTCCATTGAGGGTTCACAGAGAATTTCTCAATCCATCATTTATTTACTCCTCACAACTTTGGACTTGCTTCCACTCCATCAAAACAGTAGTATGGGCCGGGCACGGTGGCTCACATCTGTAATCCCAGCCCTTTGGGAGGCCCAGGTGGGCGGATCACGAGGTCGAGAGATCAAGACCATCCTGGCCAACAGGGTGAAACCCCATCTCTACTAAAAATACAAAAAATTAGCTGGGCGTGGTGGTGTGTGCCTGTAGTCCCAGTTACTTGGGAGGCTGAGGCAGGAGAACCACTTGAACTCGGGAGGCGGAGGTTGTGTGGATCACCCATCTGTCAGGCTCTTGACCTAAGTCCCTGTGGACTCTTATACTCACCTCTACCCCCTACCTCTGGGGTCACACATGGACTTTGTCACCAATGGAAACTACTTCACCTCCAAAATCACTCATTCCAGCATCCTACTCCAAGATGACAACCTCCTCTCCAAGCACCTTTCTTGTTTATGGGCTCGCCACAATTCACCCACAATCCTGCCACCCCCAGCAAATCAAACTGTTTTAACTTTTTTGTTTTTATGTCATTATACTCACAGAGAAGTTATAGTTTAGGGTGTGTGTGTGTGTGTGTGTGTGTGTGTGTGTGTGTGTGTGTGTGATTTTTTTTCTCTACTATGATTTTTTCCCCTGTATTTATTTTATTTTCTTTCTTGTTTATTTGTCAAGCTCATTAGGACCTCCAGTTCCTTCATCCCCTATGAGTGATTTCCTTTCTTCACTTGCCTCCTAACCTACCCTGGGTCTCTCGCCCTTCATGTCAGCAACCCTCTGCCAGAGTCCTCAATTCCCTTGGCCCTCTCTTTTTACCGTTCCCACTTTACAAAAGCCCCCATATTTCTAAATGGAGTGTTATGGGTATTTTAGGCAAGACAATTCTCTGTTCCGTAGGGCTGCTATGCAGAGCAGAGCATTTAGCATCCTAGCACCTGGGCACTAAGTCTCAATAGTGTCCTCCATCATCGTAACAACCAAAAATCACCCCACAACTTCCAAATTCCCATTGCCTCCAGTCCAGAGCCCTGGAAGGAAGCAACCCCAGCTCACCCCAATTCCCTGGGCCACTGTGGCACAGGCAGGGATGGCTCCATGGGCAGGAAGATATGTCAGTCAGGATTCTACCAGAGAAACAAAACCAGGGGATACATGTTAAGACACTGATTTCAAGGAACTGGCATATGCAACTGTAGGGACTGGCTAGGAAAGTTCAAAAACCACAGGGCAGGCTGTCAGGAAGGTCAGGCTAGAAATCTTGGGCAGGAGCTGATGCTGCTGTCCACAGACTGAAATTCTTCTTCAGGGAAACCTGGATTCTGCTCTTAAAGCTTTTCATCTGATTGAATCAGGCCCATCCAGATTATCTAGGATAATCTTCTTTACTTAAAGTAAACTGATTATAGACTTTAATCACCCCTACAAAATGCCTACACAGCAACACCCAGGTCAATCTCTGACTGAGTAACTGGGCACTATACTATAGCCAAGTTGATACATAAAACTGACCATCATGGGAGACCATATAATTTACCATTCAAACTGAGACACTCTTAAGAATGAAAGGGGGAGCTACTCATAATAACGCCAGGAAAACGATAAACTCAAACAGTCACAGGCAAGTTAAAACATAGAATCACCATATCTATGGGGTACCAAAATCTGCCTTACAAAGTCCCCTGTGTCTTACCAGGGCTCAGGAAGCAACCAAATACTCTCCCACATAGTGGAAGATGTCAAAGCCATTTTATATGATCTAGCAGACTGGAAGGGCCTCAAACTCATGAAAAGGGAGGCTGCAGCATGAAGGCCTGTGAAGAATTTTCAGTCTAGCATCTTCCCAATTTATGCAGCCTAAAAAGCTCCCAACAAAGTTAGCAATGAACTGTACATAACTAGGAGGGAGCAGCAGACAGTGGCGATTAAGGATATGGGATCTGGAGCCATATTCCCTCAATTCAAATTATTTACTGTGTGACTTTGGGCAAGTTACATATGCTGTCTGTGCCTCAGTTTCCTTATCTGGAAAATGAGGATAATGAGTTACATTCACAAAAGATGTGTTAGAATAGTTGCCAGTAATGTTAGCTATCACCACCATTACATCAAACAGACCTAGTCTATCTGTCCTGTCAGCAGCATTTGACAGTGTTAAACATGTCCTCTTTTTTGAAACACTCGTTCCTTGGCTTCTGTGAAACATACTCTCCTGACTTTCTTCCTAACTCTCTGGTCATTTCTTCTCAATCCACATCCATGAGTTCAATGACCATCGCCTGACCCTCCAATTCATATCTCCAGGTCAGACCACACTTCTAAGCTTCAGACCCTCATTTCTACCTGCCTACTTAACACTGCCTCTTGGATGTCTCAAAAGTTCTTGGATGTCTCAAAAGTTCAACATATCTAAGACTGAACTTATAATCTTTTTTCCCCACTGCAAAACTGGGTTCTCCTATGTGGTTCTCCATCTCACACAATGCTGCCATCATTCACCCTGTCCCCTAATCAGAAACCAAGGAAGCTGTCCCTTCCATCTCCCCCTGCATCTAGTTGACCTCCAAGTTCAGTCAATTTTATCTCCTAAATAGATATGTAAGAGATCTCAAAAGCATCCAGTCCTCACCTTCTCCACTGCCACCAACCAAGTTGAACATATTGTTATCTTTTGCCTTGACTATTGCAATGGATTGCAATGGCCTCTCAACATGTAACCTGTCTCCTTCTCAACCAATCCTCATTTGTAGACATCACACACACAACACACACACACACACACACACAGTTTAAAAATCTTTTGTCATCTCCCATTGCTACCAGGATAAACATGAACATCATTGCTGTGGCCTGAAAACCCCCACCTGGTTTGGCCCTTGCTTGCTTTTCCAGCTTCCGCTCATACTACTCTTCCCTTACTCCCTCAGCTCCAGTCATGCCGGCACGTTTTTCAGCCTCTTGACCAAAACACACTGCATACCTTCCCACCAAAGAAATTTGCACATGCTGTTTCTCCTGTTAGGAACACACTAATCCCACTCTTTAATGGGATATTTACCTGCTCCAAGTTCAAATTTGTTTTCCTCATAGAACCCTTCCCTAAACTGTTTTCCCACTCTACTCTCTCTCCACCCTTTCATGTAGGTCAGACTCCCTTGCTGTACTCTCCCACAGAGCTATGCTCTTAACCCTTAGATTTAGAATGTACACTCAATTTGGAATGACACACTCAATGTGATTCCTTCATTGTCTCTGCTACATGGTTTGAGTGTGTCCCCCAAAAAGCATGTGTTGGAAACTTAATCACTAATGCAGCAGTGTTGGGAGGTAGGACCTAATGGCAGGCGTTTGGGTCATGGGGGCTCCAACCTCATGAATGCAGTAATGCTGCTTGCAAAAAGGCTGGAGGTTTAAGTTTGATCTCTTGCTCTCTGTCACCCACTCTTTGCCCTTCTATCATGGGATGATGCAGTAAGAAGGCCCTCACCAAGGCCAGTCCCTTCATCTTGGACTTCCCAGCCTCCAGAATCATGAGCCAATAAATTTCCATTTATTATAATTACCCAGTCTGTGGTATTTGTTATAGCAGCACAAAGTGGACTAAGACAGTCTCTTTCACTATACAGTACACTCCATGAGAGCAGGGACCATGCCTTACTTTGCTTTTTTTTTTTTTTTTTGGGCGATGGAGTCTCATTCTGTCACCCAGGCTGGAGTACAGTGGCATGATCTTGGCTCATTGCAACCTCCGCCTCCCAGGTTCAAGGGATTCTCCTACCTCAGCCTCCTGAGTAGCTGGGATTACAGGCGTGTGTCACCATGCCCAGCTAATTTTTGTATTTTTAGTAGAGATGGGGTTTCACCATATTGGTCAGCTGGTCTCGAACTCCTGATCTCATGATCCATCTGCCTCGGCCTCCCAAAGTGCTGGGATTACAGGCATGAGCCACTGCGCCCGGCCTGCATTTCTAGCACATAGCTTAGTGCCTATGATAGCAGGTGAATAAACAAATGAACAAAAATGAATAGATGAATGAACAACCCTAACAAGCAGGCCCCAACCACTGGCATTTTAGACTTAGGAAACTGAGCTGGATGTGGGGAGGTGAAGTGACTTGCCAGTGATCACACATCTATTAAGTAGCAAAGCCAGGACTCAAACCCTGTTCTTCAGATGCCAAATCAAATAAAATATCTCTGTCACTACTCAGGGTATTACTTTTTCTGAGAGGCTAGTGTCATATGACTAATGGTGTAGAAACAGAAACACTAAAATGGCCTTTGCTCTCTGAAAATAAAAGTTCTAGACATGGGCACTGAATTCGTATCAATACACTCAACATAAAAGAATGTCCTTCTAAGAGGCAGTAATAAAGGCTCAAAGGATTTTTTCCCTCAAGAGTAATGCCTCCTTTCCTGAGTTAAAAATAGCCCCTCTCCTTGGCAGGTTGGGGTCTGTTTCTCTGTAGTCCCTTGCTTCATTTCCCTCAAATCTTTTCTGAGCAGAGCTCCTCCATTGACTTAAAAAAAAAAAAAAAAAAAAGCCTTTGAGCTTCCATTAGCCACAGGAGGCAGGAACATGGTGAAAAATAGGTAGTTGGTCTTGGAGCAAGTACAGGCTACCAGGAGACCTGTGTGTGTGTATACATGTTGAGCTGCCTCAGGCAGTTTTGTCAACTCTGCCTGAGCCCTTTCTGAGTGGAGAATGATATCAGAGTTACTACACGTCCATCCAAAAGGTAATGGAGTAATTTCTCCATCACTATCTTTCAGAAATGGGATTATTTGTTGAAACAGGAGATTACTGGTAATTTGCAAATGTAGTATAGATAGAACAATGGCACAGAGGTCAGGACATCATCATTCCAGTCCTGCTTCTACCACTAGCTCTCTGAGTGGCCTTGGACAAACCTGTTCTGCTGTTAGCTTTTTCTATGGTAAAATGAGGGTTGGGACAGGATGGCCTCTAAGACACCTGTTCTATGATTATATTACCTAATATCTGCCCTTATACAGTAGGTTAAAAATAATATTTCTTTAGGCTTCAAATGACAAGTGTTCAAAAAAAGGTATTGATATCAAAATGAATTGTTATATTATTAAGAACTGAGGCCGGGTGCGGTGGCTCATGCCTGTAATCCCAGCACTTTGGGAGGCCGAGGTGGGCAGATCAAGAGGTCAGGAGATGGAGACCACAGTGAAACCCTATATTTACTAAAAATACAAAAAAAAACAATTAGCCGCACGTGGTGGCGGGTGCCTGTAGTCCCAGCTACTCAGGTGGCTGAAGCAGGTGATGTGAACCCGGGAGGCGGAGCTTGCAGTGAGCCGAGATCGCGCCACTGCACTCCAGCCTGGGCGACAGAGGGAGACTCCGTCTTAAAAAAAAAAAAAAAAAAGAACTGAATGAATAAAACATTTTAAAAAGGAATTATTTCTATTGCTTTTGGGTGAGTTGGCAACTTCCTAAAACTATCACAGATATGGATTTTTTTATGTTCACAGGCAATAGGGAAATATGAAATATATATATCAGATCCCTTTTAAGTAATTCTTCCAACTTTCTTCCCATAGTCGTCAAATTTAGGGGCAATCTGCCCAGCACATAGCTGTTTCTCTGGTAACTTCATTTATGGCCTCTGGTGGAAAGATATGTATTAGTTTTCTATTGCTGCTATAAAAAAAAATTACCACAAAACTTCGTGGCTTAAAATAATACAAATTTATTATCTTATAATTCTGGAGGTCAGAAGTTCTAAAATCAAAGTGTTGGCAGGACCACATTCCTTCTGGAGGCTCTAAGAGAGAATCTGTTTCCTTCCTTTCCCCAACTTCTAGAGGCTGCTGCATTCCTCAGCTCATGATCCCTTCTTCCATCTTGAAAGCACATCACTCCAGACTCTGCTTCTAGTTCACATTCTACCCTCTAACTTCGATCTCTTTCCTCTCTATTATTATAACTGTTTTTTGTTTTTCTTGTTGTTGCTGTTTTTGTTTTTTTTTAGACAGGGTCTCACTCTGTCACTCAGGCTGGAGTGCAGCGGCACAATTATAGCTCACTGCAGCCTCAACCTCTTGGGCTCAAGCAATCCTCCTGCCTCAGCCTACCAAGTAGGTAAGATTACAGATACACACCACCACACCCAGCTAGTGTTTTTAAAGTGTTTTGTAGAGACATGGTTTCGCCACATTTCCCAGGCTGATCTCAAACTCTTGGTCTCTGCCTCAGCCTCCCAAAGTGCTGGGATTATAGACATGAGCCACCATACCTGGCCTCTTATAAGGACTTTTGTGATTACATTGGGTCCACCTGGAAAATATAATTCCCCCATCTCAAGAACTGTTATGGGTTAAACTGTATTCATCAAAATTCGTATGTTGAGCTCTCAGCTCCTAGTACCTCAGAATGGGACCTCATTTGGAAATAAGGTCATTGCAGATGTAATTAGTTAAGATGACATCATGCTGGAGTAGAATGGGCCCCTAATCCATAATTACTTGTGTCCTTATAAAAGGAGGAAATTTGAATACAGACGGCATACATACATGAACACAATGTGAACATGAAGGCAGAGATTGAGAGGATGCACCAACAAACGAAGAAATCCCAAAGATTTCCAGCAAACCACAAGCAGCTTAGAGAGAGACAGTGAACAGTCTCCTTCACAACTCTCAGAAGAAACCAACTCGGCCAAAGCCTTGATCCCAGGACCTCTAGCCTCTGGAAACCCCCCAGTTCACGGTACTTTGTTACAGCAGCCCTGAGCAATGAATACAAGATCCTTAACTTAATCACATCTGCAAAGTCCCTTTTGCCATGTAAGGTAATATATTCACAGATTCAGGGGACTAAGGTATGAGCATCTTCAGAGGAGGCCATTCTTCAACCTACTGCAGTATGCCAGGCAGCCATTTTATATCATGTGACCTTGGCCATAGCTGATTGAATCAAGGGTTGGCACCTAAGCCAGGGGAAAGCCAATCCATTGGTTTGTCAGCGACCAGTCAGGTTGGCTCCCTGAGAACTGAGCCAAGGAACACAGAGACTGTATACGGTTAATGGATGGGTGTCATGTGAAATCAGTGCTAGACCTGGCAACATGGCAAGACCTACATATGCCATGATTAGCAGAGGAAGACAGGCAGAGAAATGGAACAGCGAGCAGAAAAAAACAGCAATGTGGACCCCAAAACTTCAGCTGAGGTGAGAGCCACAGAGATTCCCATCGAAGTGTTTACTAGCACATCTGCTCACCTTAGATCCCATGTTTCCAACTCCCCCACTTCTTACCTCTTGGCCAGAAAGAGGTAAAAAAATCCCGCTATCAAGTCAGGCGAGCCTCACCTCTCCCACTACTCCACCCAACACCAGTCTTACCACTGGTTCTCTTCAGTGGGTGAACTGGGTTGAATTATGGCCACAAAAGATATGTTCACCAAGAACCTGTGAATGTGACCTTATTTGGAATAAGGGTCTTTGCAGATGTAATTAAGAATCTTGAGATGAGATCATCCTGGATTAGGCCCTCCATAAATCAAATGGCAAGTGTCCTTAATAACAGACAGGAAAGAAAGAGACATAGAGAAGAATGCCATGTAAAGACAGAGGCAGAGATTGGAGTAATGCGGCTAAGCCAGGGAACACATGGGTCCTCTAGCCTCCAGCATGGCCAGAAGGTGAAAGAGGCAAGAAAGAATTCACCCCTAGAGTCCTCAGAAAGAGCACGGCCCTGCCAACCCTTGATTTCAGATTTCTGGCCTCTGGTACTATGACAAACTAAGCTTCTGTTGATTTAAGCCACCAAGTTTGGAGTAATTTGTTACAGCAGCCCTAGGAAACTAATACAATAGGTAAAACAGCTTTCAAAGCACCAGAAAAGAAACATAAGGGAAGAAGGCAGATATGGAAAACTTGAAGAATCAGCCTCTAGGTGGGCAGACAATAACATCAGTAACATGGGTACCAAAAGTGATCAGCCAGGCCCTGCTGTTTTCAGGAACCTCCACCCGGAAACAGTTCATCCATGGCTATGAAACCTCCAGCCTCTGGATCCCATTTGCCCACATTTCTGTAAACTCCTTCAGCAGATTGCAGACTACCTGACTTTAGGGACCACATCTTACTCTACTTGGTATCCCTAAAAGGGGACTACCTTACAAATGTATTTGAGGCTCAGTGTATTGTTCATATTGTCACCAAAGTAATGTTTATGAACACAAACTTCATCGTGGCACTTCTTGACATAAAATCTGACAGTGCCTATACCTCTCCCAAGAGGGTATGTGTACTCTATACCCAAGTTACAACATCTGTAATGAAAAGACTCACATGGGGAACTTGTTACCAAAACACTCCCCCACTAAAATTGTCAGACCCTCTGAATGAGCATCTCCAGAGGTAAGGCCTGGCGGGGGGGGCGGGGAATCTGTTTTTCCTTCTTGTTTCATTATTCTTTTCCTTGATAAATCCCCCCACTCTCCAACATGACTAATTCATTATCAAGAGAAACTGGATACTGCTGCTCTAGAGAAATAAGGGTCAGGATGCTGTTTGCCACATTATTTTTGATAGCATAAAACTGGAACCAACCAACATCTCCCTCAACTGGGAAACAAATAAAATGAGGTATTTATAAAATGGGATTTTATGCAATAGTTAAAATGAATGAGGTTGATCTATCAACATGGATAGAGTTCAAAAACAAAGTTGAGGGGGGAAAAGCAAGACACAGAATAATGTGTTACATAGTATACTACATATGTTGTAAAATGTGCTTTAAATGATCTGAAAGGATAAATACCAAATGAACAATAATCACCTTGAAGGAGGGATACAAAGAAAGGGGTTAGACTAGGTATGATGGTTAAGGGGACTTTAAGTGGATCTGTAGTGTTTAATTTTTTTAAAAAAGGCTAGAAAAAATAATAAAATTGTAACAGTTTTTAATTCTCGGTGTTAGGAATACAGCTATGGGTATCTATTTTTGTTTGTTTGCTTGTTTGTTTTGAGACAGAGTCTCTGTCACCCAGGCTGGAGTGCAGTGGCGCAATCTCGGCTCACTGCAAACTCCGCCTCCAGGGTTCAAGCCATTCTCCTGCTTCAGCCTCTTGAGTAGCTGGGACTACAGGTGCCCGCCACCACGCCTGGCTAATTTTTTTGTATTTTTAGTAGAGGTGGGGTTTCACCGTGTTAGCCAGGATGGTCCCAATCTCCTGACCTCGTGATCCGCCCACCTCAGCCTCCCAAAGTGCTGGGATTATAGGCGTGAGCCACCGCACCCAGCCAGCTATAAGTATCTATTAAATTACTTTTTGTACTTTATTGTATTTCTTAAATTCTCAAAATTAAAAGCAAAGTATGAGCTCCTGAACATGACATACAAACTCTCTGGGATCTGATGCTTGCCCTGAATCATCTCCTGTCCTTCTTCTCTGCATACCCTCTATATTCCAGTCATACCAAAATACTTCCACTTCTCCTCATAATAGTGTGACCAGCTTCCATGACTTTGCACATAGTCAAATATGACCTGTCCTGCCTCTCAAGATCCCCACATCTGCGAGTGATGTTCTTACTCATCCTTCAATGCCCAGTTCTACTGACACCTCCCCCATGAAGTGCTCTCCATCCTGCTCAGACAGAGCCAGGTGCTCCCCTATATATCCCTTAGCACAGATTTTACTCCTTGAATGTCCAGCATCCAGCCTAGTGCATGGGTCACAATCTCTACTCCATTGAGTCCATCAGATGAAGGAAGGAATGAAACAGAGCATATAGCTGGTTTCCTATAAGCAGGACTTGTTTTTACATATGAAATGTCAATTAAATAAAACAAAGCTATTTCAGGGACATAAAGGCCACTCTTCCATAGCTCTTGTGCAACACAGATAAGAAATTTTATTTTAAGAAGGCTGAGGTAACCATTTTCAAACATATGAAAGGGTTTTGAATGGAGAATTGAGAATAACTGCTCCATTTCGACCAAGCACTGAGATAACATGCTTAAATTATAGCTGGAAAGATACTAATTAGATATTGAAAAGAACTTAATAAGAGCAACATACTATAGTGGGAAAGAGTTTGGTTTTGTAGTCATACAGACCTGACAATGGAGCCCAACTTCTCTGCCCAATGACTGTTTAACTTTGGTCATGTTATTTAATCTCAGTGTCCTCATTTCCAGACTGGACATAATAATACCTATCTTATGTGTTCATGAGAAATTTAAAAAGTGGAACATGGCTGGATGCAGGCTCACGCCTTTAATCCCAGCACTTTAGGAGGCTGGGTGGATCACCTGAGGTCAGGAGTTTGGGACCAGCCTGACCAACACGGTGAAATCCCGTCTCTACTAAAAATACAAAAGTAGCCAGGCATGGTGGCACATGCCTGTGATCCCAGCTACTCAGGAGGCTGAGGGAGAAGAATCACTTGAACCTGGGAGGCAGAGGTTGCAGTGAGCCGAGATCGTGCCATTGCACTCCAGCCTGGGTGACAAAGCAAGACTCTGTCTCAAAAAAAAAAGCAGAACATGTAAAGCCCTTGGCACACAGTAGTTACTTCCCCTAAACCAGCACAGAACTAAAACAGAAAATCCCCCTGTCTTGCAGTTTTTGAGGTTACATTGTACATCACTTGTTTAGTAGAACCCTAGCTTAAAGCAAGAGGATGGGTTCCAGGACCTCCACGGGACCACTGGATCCTTCATGTTTATTGTGTAGTAGAGCCTTAAGGGCTACTCAGGGAGAGGCTGTTAGACTCCTTCTATGGGAATTAGCCTGCCAGAACAATGTCACAATTTGAGCTAAATGATTATTTTTGTGGCCAGGTATTCTGCACAGGTGTTTTTATTTCATCTCTTTAAAAAGAGATGTCACTTGTGGTCCTGATAACAGCCTAGGCTAAACTGTTTAGCATTTTCATTTTAAAAGGTGATACTTAAATTGTCTTTTTAAACTTTCATTGTAAAAGGTGATAGTTAAACTGCCTTCCTTCAGCTCTAACATCCACACCTTCCCCGTTCCAGCCCTGATAATAAGGTCTGGAATTGTGCTTCAATTGCATTTCTCCTTCTCCTCTTCTCCCAACTGGAGATAGAAATAAAGACTTGCTCAAGACTCTTTCAGATTTTTTTCTGTCCCAGTCTATTCATCCTTACCCCTAGAAGAGGTGATATCAGATCATAACCTCTTCTTGATTATTTTGGGGATCATGAACTAGGAAATGAATTTATGCTGTGATTCTAGCAGCCTCCATTTATAATGAGATCAGTCTTCAATTTACCCTGCTCTAAATTGAGAATATATTTCTTATACAACAAGATTAGAATTTACCTCTAATTGGAAAAACATATGATCCAGGATTAACATCTCTAGCAGGGCTAGACTGACAGCCTAGATTGGGAATCTGAGTGACATCTGTTTTAAATCCTACTGTGCCACCCACCCCACCCCATCTTCCTCCTGCCCTCCACTCTTCCATTTCCCCCTCCCATCTCCCCTAACCTGCCCCTGGTGGAATGACAAAGAGGTATCTTCTCCACAACTCCCAACAATATGTTCCATAATTAATACAGCTCTTCCCCCATGGAACCATGGTACTGTTTACACTTGCCTTCTCAAGGAGCAACGGAGAGGGTGGTTATTTCCTTCACAGGATGTGACAGAGTTCAATATGTAATGAACAGAATGTCATAATAGCTCAGTAAAGGCACTTTGTAAAACACATGGAACAAGTAATTTTTAAAAACTCGAAATGAAGATTCAATTCCAAAGGGACGAAAGCCTTTGGGTTTTTTGACAAAGCAAAATATTCTAAAATTCAATTGTTTAATAGGGTTTTCCCCAGCAGCACTAGCACATATTAATTCTCATTTCAAGGCGGCATGTTTATTTTAGTTCCAACCTACTTTCAATGGTAGGTAATTAGGGAAACTAAAAGTGCATATCTTATTACTTAATTTAGAGTCTACCACTGTGTTCCTAGGCCTTTCTCAGGATATGTTTTAATGATACAGAACAGTGAACGATTTTTATTCAACTTTAAGTGCTTGAGAAAAGCAGTGAATAAAACTCAGGTTACATATTCTGGTTTTTAAAAGAAACTTCCTATTATTTTAAATACCAGCTTTGGCACATGTAAGCTAAACGCTCCTGTAATAAATTTCACCAGAAGTTCCCAGAGCTCCAGACACAATTGCTCCAGTCATTTCTCTGAAGTCTGGACACTTGTCATATGATTCCTACCATTGTCACCAATAAAGATTGTCTCGGGTGACCATCGTGGAAGCCACAAGTGTTGATGGAGTATCTTTCTATCTAAAAAGAGGCAAGAATCCACACCAGGAGCAAGAGCAATTATACAGAATCACAAACTCCCAATGTTGGCAGAGACTTAGAGGGGTACCATCCAACAGAAATACAACATAAGCCACATATGTAATTTCCCTTTGTCTATTAGCCACATTTTTTAAAAAGCATGCAATTGATTTTAACAATGTACTTCATCTCACCCAATATTTGCAATATATTATTTCAACATGTAATATAAAAATTATTAATGAAGTATTTTATCCTTTTGTCATACTAACTTTTCAAGATCTAGTATTTTACACATCTCAATTCTGCCATGAAATTTTTGATGGTTAAAGTGAAATATCTAGGTGTGATGGCTCACACTTCTAATCCTAGCTACTCAGGAGGCTGAGAAAAGAGGATCGCTTGAGGCCAGGGGTTCAAGACTAGCCTGGGCAACACAGCAAGACCCCAATTTCTAAAAAAAAATACTAAACACATTTTTTATAAAGTGAAATAAAGTCCTATCAGAACAAGAAAATACACTTAACAGAAAAAAATTTTTACACTGCTTTAGTTTTTAAATTTTAATTACAGTTAAAAATTCATTTTCTCAGTTGCACTAGCCACATTTCAACTACTTAGCTGCTACATGTGGCTAGGCTACCTCACAGGACAGCACAGACACAGGTCTTGTAGTCCAAGCTGACATCAGGCTCTGAAGCCTGCCAGCAACGAGGCTCCTGCTCCTACCCAGAGGCGGCTCAGCCAGTGGTGAACTCAGGTGGTTAGAAAATTTCTCCTTTATGTTGAGCTGAAAAACGCTACCCTGTCCTTTCCATCTTCAGATCCCAGCTATGTTTCCCACAGTCTGTCCCCCTACCTAAGGGGTGATGAGAGAAATCCCACAGCCCAGCCAACCCCAGGGCTCCGGCAGCCCAGACACTCCCAGGTGGCTCTCCTGAAGTCTCCTTCCTACAAATCTGTCTGCCCAAAGGGCACCACATCCATTTAAGAGGAGTCAGGCTCTTTGAGAAACTCGTTCTCACTGCTGTCCCCTTGATCAGGACAGAGGGGAGGGTGGACCAGAGGAGCAGTTAATAACAGTTTTTCCCTGAGGCAAAGTGGCTCTGCTCACACTGGGCTTATACCATAAAAAGAAGCTGTACCCCCACTGACCCTGAATACAGGGAAAGGGCTTGCAAAAAAATGACCCCTCAGTATCTGGCAGCAGGAGATGTTTTCAGATAGGGTACTTTTGGGGAAAAGGTGAGCAGAGTAGGTAAAACTGGTAAACTGTGATACACATAGAAATACCAGTTGTAGGTGAACGGGATCCTATGATAAATGCTGTTAGTATGGACATCTTACCCTACCCCCCTCCTATCAGCATCCTCACCTCATTCCCATACCCCCGCCCCTGTAACTTGGTTTTTTTTTGTTTTTGTTTTTGAGACGGAGTTTTGCTCTTGTTGCCCAGGCTGGAGTGCAATGACGTGATCTTGGCTCTCTGCAACCTCCGCCTCCTGGGTTCAAGCGATTCTCCTGCCTCAGCCTCCTGAGTAGCTGGGATTACAGGCGCCCACCACCAGGCCCGGCTAATTTTGTATTTTTAGTAGAGAAGGGGTTTCTCCACGTTGGTCAGGCTGGTCTCAAACTCCTGACCTCAGGTGATCAGCCCGCCTCGGCCTCCCCAAGTGCTGGAATTACAGGCGTGAGCCACCGCTCCCGGCAGTAAGTTTTAAGAACTCAGCATGTGTCCCAGATTTTCATCTGTGTGTAATCCAGTATAGCCCTTTACGTACACATGCACATGCGGAGTTTGAGCAGCTTGTCATGGTCTCTTTCACAAAACTGAGATCTTCTTATACACGCTTTCCTGCACCTTGCTTTTCTCACTTAACTCTTTTTAAGCTGGATGAGAAAGCAGAACCTTCTGACTATTTCCCACTTATCCCCGTTCGGCCCCTAGATTGTGGGGGCTGGCAGGAGACAAACTGCAAGATCACTAGAAGGGGTGCGCCTCTGGCAACACATGCTCTGGGGCTCCGCGTATCCTCGCTGCCAAAGCAGGACTGGCTCCCTCGGCAAAGCAGAAGAGAGATCAACACCAGGACTCCGCAGGCTTCAAAGTGGCTGGGAGTGCGGTTCTTCACGCGTCAGCCTGGCCAGAAGCCCCACTTCCCACGCCCCGCCCCGTCCCTTCCCTCACCTTCAGCGCTTTGTGTTGCAGCACACACACAACTTCTCCCCATCCCCAAGATTAAGGGAGCATCCAGGAAATTGAAATTCAAGCCCCTAATTGGAAACCTGGCAGGTTTACAGGTGTGACTGGAGTTCTTCACACCAGGTGTACTGAGTTGAAAGGAACAATTATGCAGCGGGTCCAGAGAGGAGCCCTCATTCATCTTGGAAATCGATCACTACCCATTATTTTGCTCACCTCCATTCTCCCATCCCTGCTCCGACCCCTTAGACCCAGACAGCAGTAGTGCCCCTGGCAGGAGCCAGCTGTGTCCCTCAGCTTCACTTGACCTCAGGGAAGCAGTGGAACTACATTCTCCAAAATGTTTCCTGCGCCGGTGTCTGAAGTACCCCCCGGAAATAATGAGGAAATGTTTCCTTCATCCATTTTTAATTGCTGCAGATTATAATTACATTCTTTGGGAAATAAATACTTAACCGCCTTCCTTTAGATTTTTTTTCAGGCCCAGGGAGGACTGTGATGTAAAGCTTTCAGTTAATAGCTTAGTTTATTCTGGTGTCATTTCTTTTATTTCCTTTCAGCTTGTTATTTATGGTTTAAATTTTTTGCACCCTGGTGCTTGGCCTGCTTTCCTCAGGAGGATAATTAAGAAAAAGAATTTAGATGTTCAGGCACTTTTTTACATTGGGCTGCAGGCAGTAGAAGTGTTCAGGGGAAGAGAGGGAAATGTGAGAGAAAGGAGCAAACACCACTGCAGCCACCACCAAAACCCCACAATAAAATCCATTACTTCCCTAAAGTGCATTAAGGTGTTATTCTCGTCATTTGGGAGGGCACAACCCATTATCCTAACACTCAATGGATTCCCCTAGACAAATAGCTAAGTGACAGGACTCTTGCATGTGAATAAATTACCATAGAACTCCTCAGTGACCAAACAGTCCTATAATTGCAATGGGATCGACATTCTCCAAAGTGTGTCTGCCCCACAGCCAACCCGATCTTGCTGCATGTCTATCGGCCTGTAAGACAAATGAGATCAGAACAGAAGCCAAAATAAAACTGAAAGACTACTGCTCCTGTTACACAAAGCAGTGAGTGTTTAATTAGACAGGGGCCATGAATTGCAGCCTTCAAAATAGAGGGGAAAAAAAACAACCTTTCTCCATGAGTGACTCTTCCTACCCTTGAAGACAATCATAATGAAACTGACAAATACACCTTGGAGGCCAGCTTCACGAATCAAATCGATTTATTTAATAATTTAGGAATCACTTCCAGCCATCTCTCCCATTAAAATCTGAAGGGCCATTGTATTCTCTATTTCCTCGGTTCCTTTCCTTTCTCTTAGTTATGCCTCACTGCCTTTAATAAATAAGTAATACAGAGAGAAGAAAACACTTATCTGGAGTACCTCGACTTCGCCTTCACCCTGCAGGGCTCTCTGATTCTTTTCTACCTGGAAATAAATGGAGTCAGGAGCAATCTTTTCTCCCTCAAAGGCTGGGGCAGCAGGGTTAGGCCCCCTAAGTGTGGTCGGTCATAGTAGCCCCGGAGCCCAGGGCACCGCTCAAGCCAGGAGAAGAGCTGCAGAATAAATAACGTGTTAAGACAAGCTCATAGAGGCAAGGGCTCATCCCAAAGGCTGAGTGAGCGTCCACAGGCTACTCTCCGGCTAGCAAATGGCAGGAAACTACTGCAGCTAGTAGGAAAATTCCAAAAGCATCAAAGTAAACTGTGATCATTTGTAGTTTATTGCTCAAAAGTGAGGGCTGCTGAACCCAACCGCAGTTATATTTCCTCATGATGCCTTGAAGAAAATGGGAAAGAGATTGCTATTATTCAGTAGGTCTCAGAAAGCAAACTTGCTGATGGAGCAGGAGCGTAGCCGACTCAGCTCGGCCACCCCCTGCTCTCCGGCTCTGGGCAATGCATTCCTCCTTCTCGCCTTGAGGCCACGGGAGATGTGGGGGTCCCACAGAGCTGCTGATCACCTGCAGCGGGGTGAGATCTTGCTCCCTGCAGAACCACCCTAATGATAACACAGGAGCCATACTGGTCATGGACAATACTGACTTCATCCACCACCCTAAGCCTCCAGGGTTGAGCTGGGGGCACAATTAACATTCATTTCCCAGCTCCTGTCTGAGCTCCCTTCCCTCGGCCAGCCATTTCTACTATTCACAGGTCCTTCTCCAGCCTTTAAAGAGTTACTCCCCAGTGGAAAGCTGCCCCTCTGCCTTTCTCCAATCCTGGTCTGTAGTCTAATTCCTTTTGGCCCTTATAGGCATGAACCCTCGCCCCCAGGAATTTCCCCCCAGCACTGGAGGACATGCATGTCTTCTCAGTGATCATCTGATCATGTACTGTCTTTTTCTGTGCCTGTCTCCACTTGCCAGACTGAAAGCTCCTTAAGGGCAGAAACAAGCCTTCTTGGTTTTGTATTCCCATACCTAACATGGTGCACAGTATGTGCGTAAGAGACATATGTTAATTAAACGTTGGGGGAAGCTGAGTTGGCTCACTGCTGACAGATATAGAGCACTTGCCACTGGTTTATGGCATAAATTGTGCTTCCTGGGTTTTTCAGGTGGGAAAAAGAGAAAGAAGAGGGAAGCACAAATGTCTGTCTCTCCTGGAAACCAGAATCCAGAGTCTTCACCCCACAGCTGCTGGGAAGGTAATTTATCCCTGCCAGGAAAACATGGGCACCAAGCCACGTAGCAACTTCTCTCCCTCCACAAATTAATCATGATTCCGGTGTTAATTCCATAAATAATTCATGAAGTCAAATATAAAGTATCACAACACTCACATCAGCTATACTGTGCAGCTTCATACGCAGGAGAAATTTAAACAAACCTGGAAGCTTCTCTGGTTTGCAGGAAGTTCTGATATGGCTAAATGCACATTAAATTTAGCCAAATGCCCTTTGAAAGTAAATATTCATTGAACACCCTGTCTGTGCTAGGTACGATGCTGGGTGAAACTGAATAAAGGACAGTCTTTGCAGTAAAGGACACAGTCTCTCCCCTGCAGTCAAGAAGAGGAAACGAGAAAACATCACAGAATGTTAAGCACTGAACAGATAACACAGCGAGGTTGTATATATAGCACAGTGGTTAAGTCTCTGTGCTGTGCAAACAAATCTGGATTCTAATCCTAATTCTTAACTGTGTACCCTTGAGCCAGTTAATCTCTCTAAGCCTCAATGTCCTCTCCTGTCTCTTCATCTGCTAAGTGGTATGATGACAATAATAGTATCTATCTCACAGGGTGGGCCTACAGAAAAAAGGCAATTAATGTTGGAGATTAACATGATTAGCATTGCAACATTAACATTACAATATATAACACACTCTTGGGGAGTCAGAAAAGGTTTCTTGGAGAAGGTTTCAAAGGCTGCCTGGGGGAGAATGAGGAATGTGGGGGAAAAAAACAGTTCCATATTTTGTGGGGCCTAGTGCAATATCAAAGTGCAGGTCCCCTTTTTTTTTGTTTTAAGACTTCCAAGAGAGTGACAGCAGAGCATTGAAGCAAGTCAAAGTCCTTCTAAGAAAGGACACTGGGCACCTGCATAGGTCGTAGCCCCAGATGCTGTCCCTGAGAGAAGGCATGCTCCCTACAGTCCCAAACATGGGATTGATACTTGCAGGACAGATGGTTTTGACTTCCTAGAGAACAAATTCTAAGCCTCAGCCATCCTCCAAATGATGCTTCCGACTGAACCGCGATGTCAGAATTGACTTTCAAATTCAAGGTAGCTATATAATCTAGTGGCTAATATCAGGTTGTGGGCACATACGTAAATGATGTAAATGCACCTCCCATTCCTCTGATACTCTCTGTCATGCACAAGGGAATGCATGAGGCCACTTCCCCAGATCCCTTACTGGGTCTTAGATTCCTTGGGAGAAAAAAATTTTCAATGGGAAGTACAGAGTCTGAGAATCAGGAGTCCTGGGTACCAGCTCCAGGCCCTCCACTCAGGGCAAGTCACCTGGTGTCTTCGAACACCAGTGTCCTCACCTGTGAAATGCAGAGACAGAATCACTGATCTCTAAAGTTCTTTCTGGATAGACTATTCCATATTTCTGTGGAATAGCAGCAGGAGAAAGAAATAAAAGCCTGCAAAGCCAGAGTAAAGTAATAATAATTTTAAAACAAGCTCTATGCCTGCTGATTTTTTAATATACCATTTCTGGTCTGGAAAAAAAAACTATATTATGCAAAATAAAATGCGGTTCAAAATTCCCATAATGTCCCCGTGTGTGTTTCATTTAGCAGGTGTCGTGTATTTCATACCATTCAGGCTTTGTGTAATAGGGGCTCTGAAGCCCAATCACTGATAACACTCTTATTTAGACCACTCAGCATGGGGAGCATATATTTCCTGTACATCACTGGCTGGTTTTATTGCTTAAAACATTTGCATAAAGCCAAACAATTATCCTCAGGGGATGGATCATTTGCTCCTGCTTTTCCTTACCTGAAGTTGCGATCCTTCAAACCCCCTTCTTGGAATCACCTCCCTGGTTCCCAATTGTGAAATTATTCACTGAGTACGTCCAGGAACTTGGGCAGACTCCCAAAGGCTGCTAGGTCCAGGGGCTTTCTTCTCTAGAAACTCACCTAAGGAATTTCATATCTTAGGACGGTGGTTCTCAAACTGTAGTGTGCATGGGAATTATGTGGAGAGCTTCTTAAACACAATTTCGGGGCTCCACTCCAAGTTTCTGGTTCAGTAGATCTGGGGTGGGGCCTGAGCATTTGCGATTCTAACAAATTCCTAATGATGCTGATGCTGCAGGTCCCAGAACCACACTTTGAGAACCACTGTATTTAAGAGAAAAATATTAATAGCAGCAAGGTCCTGGCCAACTCATAAATATCTAAAACACGATCAGGTGGGCCGGGCGCAGTGGCTCACACCTGTAATCTCAGCACTTTCAGAGGCCGAGGCGGGCAGATCACGAGGTCAGGAGATTGAGACGATCCTGGCTAACACGGTGAAACCCCATCTCTACTGAAAATACAAAAAAATTAGCCGGGCGTGGTGGAGGGCGCCTGTAGTCCCAGCTACTCAGAAGGCTGAGGCAGGAGAATGGCGTGAACCTGGGAGGCAGAGGTTACAGTGAGCCAAGATTGCGCCACTGCACTCCCGCCTGGGCAACAGAGCGAGACTCCAACTCAAAAAAAAAAAAATTATCAAGTGAAAGCTTACCTTGCTAATGAATGAAAGGCAGGATTCTTAGAAAGGCTGTGAAGTGGCCGGGCACGGTGGCTCACACCTGTAATCCCAGCACTTTGGGAGGCCGAGGCAGGTGGATCATGAGGTCAGGAGATCGAGACCATCCTGGCTAACACGGTGAAACCCTGTCTCTACTAAAAATACAAAAAATTATCCGGGCGTGGTGGCGGGTGCCTGTAGTCCCAGCTACTCGGAAGGCTGAGCCAGGAGAATCGCTTGAACCTGGGAGGCAGAGGTTGCAGTGAGCCAAGATCGTGCCACTGCACTCCAGCCTGAGCGACAGAGCAAGACTCCATCTCAAAAAAAAAGAAAAGAAAAAAAATGCTCTGAGGTTGGGCCTACCCTAAAGAGGGAATCGTATCTTCCTACTAGGTTTCAACCTCTACATAGAGAGATGATTGTTTTGATTTCACCTGGGAGCTTGTTAGAAACGCAGAATCTTAGGCCCCAACCCAGATCTACTGAACCAGAATCTGGCTGGCTTTAACAAGATTCCTAGCAATTTGCATGCACATTAAGGATTGAGAGGCACTTCTCTAAGTAAAATAGGGGTGGAGAGAAACACCTCTGACACCAAGGAGACAGATTTCCAAAGGCGTGTCTCCTTCTCTTGTGGATTTTAGCCTGGTTGGAGTCTAACTGGGTTTGGGCAGCAGGTCCACACAGGAAGCATCCCCTGGGCGGTGCCCAGTCTGGCCTCAGCCTCTGCCTCTCCTGGCTGCCAGCAGCTGCCCTCCCCCACAACCCCAGCCATCCAGATGGCACCAAAAGCCTAATTGCCATTGTTAGTATTGATGGCTCATTCCAAACACACCTGGCTGCAGTAGATCTGGACTGGGAGATACAGGGGGGTGTTAATGTATGTGTAAGTCTTTTCTCTCTTCAAGTTAGACTCCAACCAGGCTAAAATCCACAAGAGAAGGAGACACGCCTTTGGAAATCTGTCTCCTTGGTGTCAGAGGTGTTTCTCTGCATCCCTATGTTACTTAGAGAAGTGCCTCTCAATCCTTAATGTACATGCAAATTGCTAGGAATCTTGTTAAAGCCAGCCAGATTCTGGTTCAGTAGATCTGGGTTGGGGCCTAAGATTCTGCGTTTCTAACAAGCTCCCAGGTGATGCTTCTGCTGCTGCTGGCTTAAGGATTTAGGGAGCACTGCAACCTTGGGGAAATGTGTTTATAATGGAGGCTGAGAATGAAGCCTCTTTTCACGCAGACTGAAAACTTCTGTGAGCAGTGAGTCATTGCTTCTTTCCTTCCAGTGCCCCCCAATATCCAGAAATGAATGACCATCAAGGTCATTTTCTTTTATTATCCTCAAACTCTAGTAACAATTTATTAAAGTACCCCTGTCTCACCCCAACTCTTACCCAAGTAGTCGGCACCCCCAAGGAGAAAGAGAGCGTGGAGCAAGGCCCACCCCTCCCTGTCTGCCTCACAGAGACTCCCCTCTGTATTATCCACCGAGGATAAAGAGGGAACTTTACCTAAAATTACAATTCCCCCTTGAAGTCTCTGTAGCCAGGGCCCTATCCTGGAATCTGTGACCCTAGACTCAAACAAATCAGTACCTTGATCATTTTCAAAGAGTTTTCACATGCCTTTCTCATTTTGCTTTGGCCACAACATGGGTGCCAGGTTACACCAACTCCATTTTATACCCGAGGCTCAGACAGGAGCAGTGAAATCAACCAATTCTGAAATGGAGGCAATCAAAGCTGATGAAAATCAGGTTTGATTGGGCTGAGTCTGTTAACTGGGAATAATCACCATCTCTTTCCTTGAGGAACTCTCACAGTGACTCTTCGGCGGTTCATCTTGAGTAACTAAAATGAGTAAGGAAGCATCTTTGTTTCGTGGAACTGGGTTTGGGCGGCAGGTCCACACAGGAAGCATCCCCTGGGCGGTGCCCAGTCTGGGCTCAGCCTCTGCCTCTCCTGGCTGCCGGCAGCTGCCCTCCCCCACAACCCCAGCCATCCAGATGGCACCAAGAGCCTAATTGCCATTGTTAGTATTGATGGCTCATTCCAAAAGAGCAGAGAGGAACAGGCAGGAGAGAAAACATCTCTCTGCGGAGCCACCTACTGCCTGTGTTTAATGCAGATGAGCATCTAACTCTGTGACTTCTGGCATCTGTGTCCACAGGAAAGCGCTGGAAGCCCCTTTTTTGCTTCAGAAACAGTATGGAAGCCATTAGGAAGGGTGCCCTTGCCACTTATTGGCCCAACTCTCCTGAAAAGACATTAGCCTCAAAAATTAAAAAGCCTGACAAGACCAAGTAGTGGTGAACATGTGGTGCTTCTGGATCTCTTATACAGTACTCTGCAGAGGAGCCTGTATACTGGAACAACCACTTTGGAAAATTGTACATTATCTAGTAAAGCTGAAGATATCCATGTCCAGCAACCCAGCAGTTCCACTCTGAGATGTGCACCCTATAGCAATGCATGCCAGGATGCACAGATAGAACGTTGAAAGTAGGCCAGGCACGGTGGCTGATGCCTGTCATCCCAGCACTTTAGGAGGCCGAGTCAGGCGGATCACCTGAGGTCAGGAGTTCGAGACCAGCCTGACCAACATAGAGAAACCCCATCTCTACTAAAAATACAAAACTTTTCTGGGTGTGGTGGTGCATGTCTGTAATCCTAGCTACTAGGAAGTCTGAGGCAGGAGAACTGCCTGATCCCGGGAGGCGGAGGTTGCAGTGAGCGGAGATTGTGCCACTGCACTCCAGCCTGGGTGACAGAGCAAGACTCCATCTCAAAAAATAAATAAATAAATAAAGTTGAAAGTAGTGTCATTCATAATCACCACAAACTCCAAACCACCTGAATGTCCATCAGCAGTAGATTAGATAAATAAGTTGTGGTAAAGGCAATCAATACCTTTGCCATTGTTATTATATGAAAATGAATAAACATAATCTTAAGCAAAAAAAAAGAGACAAAAGAATATACACCGTAGGATTCCACTTATATAATGTTCAAAATCATCAAAATATCAAACCACACACTGTAATGTTTAGGGATGCACTTGAGCGTGGTAAACACCAAAGTAAAGCAAAGAAACTATTACCAGAAGTCAGTACAGTGTGGCTAATTCTGGGAGAAGAAAGGAATTGTAGAGGGGGATGGGGAGTTACTAAGGTGCAGGCAATATTCCTCTTCTTGACCTGGGGAAAGTGGCTACCCAACTGTCTGCTTCTGTACATGGGTGCCTTTGCGCATTATTCTGTTGATATGTTCCACTTCACACACACACACACACACACACACACACACCAGAAAATGTTAAGAAGAAAGGCAGCTCCCAGCCGGGCGCGGTGGCTCATGCCTGTAATCCCAGCACTTTGGGAGGCTGAGGCAGGCAGACCACGAGGTCAGGAGTTCAAGACCAGCCTGACCAATATGGTGAAGCCCCGTCTGTACTAAAAATACAAAAATCAGCCTGGTGTGGTGGTGCATGCCTGTAGTCCCAGCTACTCAGGAGGCTGAGGCAGGAGAATCGCTTGAACCCGAGAGGTGGAGGTTGCAGTGAACGGAGATTGTGCCACTGCACTCCAGCCTGGGTGACAGAGCGAGACTGTCTCAAAAAAAAAAAAAAAGAAAGAAAGAAAGAAAGAAAGAAAGGCAGCTCCCCAGGCCTGATGGCAGCTGCCCCCTACTGGAACCCAAGGAAAGTGCAGGTTCAGAGGAGGTATTTGGTGGGTGGGAGGGGGTGTTGAAAGGGACACAAGAGCTGTTGTGGCCTCAGAAGAAGTTGTACCCAAATCCCTTTTGGAATGTTTCTTAAAGTTTTATTCATGAGTTGTTAAGCATTTTGTTTAGCAAATCGGTTTATCCCAACCACCTCTGTGGAGGTGGCAGATGGCACCTAAAGAAAGCCTCCTCCTAAATGCAGCCCAGTCTGTTTGCTCACCCTCTGCTCAGGCCTTGGCCGCTGTTCCCAAGGCTCAAAGAAGCAGTCAGAGAAGGAGGGGAAGGGAGGGAGAGAGGGGTTTGTCGGCAGCCGGCGAAGTCTGTGGGGATGGATAGAAACATGGTGTTTACAAGAAACAGCAGCCCCAGGACTGAGCCTTTTCCTTTGCTGGAAGCCCCGCAAATGCGCACCAATATTGAAGCCTGGGAAACCCAAGCTGCTAAATCTAACCACTGGGGCAACGGCAGGGGTGTGCAAGAGCCAAAAAGCATGGGAGCATTAATCTGTATGAAAATCCAACGAGGAATTGTGTTAAGAGCGAGGGTGAGAGCCAAAAGGATGGAATGCTTAACTCCTTGATGCAGTCAATAGTCCCATCTGGTCCTTCTGACTGTGGGAGAGAGTCTGCAGTGAGGCCTTTTCCAGGCCCTGACAATTCATCTGAAAAGGAAAAGCCAGCACAGACGTTTCCAAAGGCTTCAGTCCTGAGTGGGACAGGAGGGAAGTGAAAAAGGGACAATAAGACATAGTTCTATTATTTAATATTTTCTAAAATGGCATAACAGGGCTATTAATCAGGTTAAAATGTGATTTTCCTTGTGTCTCATGTTAGTGACAACCCAATTTAATAAAAGAGCAGGCACTTGTAAGAGTCCTTGGGTCTGTGCTTTTAAGTGACACTTTGTATCTCTCACCTTTTTTAATTTGAAGATGTTTGGATTTTCATACTCTAACAAAGACCTCCCCACAGTTCCTGAAAGAGTGTTTCAAGGACTTTGGAAGCCATTTCTAATTTGTTGCCTTTAAAGAACTGTCCCCAAGTATAATGATGTTCCCAAGCCCCAGGTTTCAGGCCAGGCACAGTGGCTCACACTTGTAATCCCAGCACTTTGGGAGGCTAGGCAGGAAGATTGCTTGAGGCCAGGAGTTCAAGACCAGCCTGGGCAACACAGTGAGGCCCTGTCTCTACAAAAAAACTGTTTTAAAATTATCCAAGCATGGTAGCATGCGCTTGTAGTCCCAACTACTCGGGAGGCTGAGGTGGGAGGCTCGCTTGAGCCTGGAAGGTCAAGGCTGCAGCAAGCCGTGATCGTGCCACTGCACTCCAACCTGGGCAACACAGTGAGACCCTGTCTCAAAAAAGAAAACAAAAGGCTACAAGAAATAGATTACCTATAACTCTCCATTATTCACCAAACATGTGTTAAGTTCTGAGTAGATGCCAGACCTGGAGTGCATACTGCCTCATGGTGGAGCTTACCTCTGTGGGGAAGGAGGGTAAGACAGTATGATTTGGGGTGGTGAACACTCTGATGCAGGACAGCAGGGCATTGCAAGGCTTGTGGAAGGGGCACCTCACCCAGGCTCAGAGGCTCAGGGAAGGCTGCCCAGAGGGAGTGACATGCAAACTGAGATCTGAAGGAGGAGCAGAAGCTGGCTGTGTGAATGGCAGAGGCCAGCAGTGTTCCGGGTAGAGGAAATGGCACATGCAAAGACCTGAAGAGAGGAGAAAGATGGTGTGCACAGGCTCAGAGCGGGGAACTGAGGAGGGGAGAGAAATGACACCCAGAAGCAGGAGACTCCAAATCATAAGGGACCTGGAGGCCATCGGAAGGAGTCAAACTTGGTTCTAAACTCATGAGAAATCTCTGAATGGTTGGGAACAGATTTCTGAATTAGAAAGATGCCATTGTGTAGAGCTTGGATTAGGAGGAAAACAAGACAGGCATCAGGAAGACCAGGTGGGAAGCTTCCTCAATATCCTAATGTAAGACAATAGAAGTGAGGCTGGATGGGGACTGAAGACACAGGAGAGGAAGGGCCTATGCCTATTTTGCCTCACTCGCCTGGTAAAAGAACATTTCAGAATACATCAATTTCCAAGACAAGCAATCAATCACTTTCTGTTAAGTGTGACTGTGTACCTACTATGCACCAGCATGGAGCAGTGCATGGACCATTGCTTCAACGATGCCAAGATGCCGCTCAGCAGGCATGCTAACATGGCACCATTCCAGCCTCATGAGCAAGGGCTCTGGGGTCAACCTCGGTTTAAATTCTGGCTCCACTTACTCTCTATGTGACCAGAGACATGATATTTAATCTCTTTAAACTCATTCTCCTCTTAATAAAGTGGGACAAAAGTGCCTGCCTTTTAGGTTTGTTGGGAAATTTAATTGGGTTAATATAAGTAAAGAGTCTGTCGCAGTACCAGGCACAAAATAGTTGTTCCATAAATGCAGCTGGTGCTGCTGCCAGTGATGATGGTGGTAGTAAACTTTTTGGTAGTGCTTTCATAGTTTAATTCTACAAATCCTGTTTTAGCATAGCTGGTAAATCCTGTGCAGACAAGCGGATGTTGTTCCCTGCATTTTTCCTGTGGTTGCCATGCAAGTGAAAGTCAATGCTGTGGTCCCGAGTGCCCAGCCGACAACATAGCACAGTTCAAAAGAATATTGATCAGACACTTACAGGAGTGGGGATGCAGTGAGATGCTGCCAGCATCGGTATGGTCACCTGAAGATGGTGACAATGACATCTCTGAAATACAGACAACTCTTTACTCTCAGATCCCATACCCAAGAAGATGCACAGTGGGCCCAGACAGTTTCACTGAGCAACACGAGGGTGTAAACTGACAATAAGAAGACTAGGAACACACCCTGGATTGCAGGAAATACTACATGCGTGGAGCTCAAAACATTCTCCTGTAACACGTTGCTGAGAGCTGCCCTGAACGCTGTTGCCTAGGCAGCAGAGCATCCAATGATGGACTGTGGAACAAGGAAATAGGAAAACAGATCAAGAAAAATGGCATGACCTTTGGGAGACTGAAAAGCAGAATGAGGCCAGAGCTACATTTAGCTCCACACTAAACCTACACTTTACAGACCAAGAGTGTCTGACTTTCTTCTGAGCGCCACTATCTGCTTTTTTAATTTTTTTTTTTTTTACTTTGCCAACAACAGGTCAAAACAGAATCATCCTCAAGTGCTCCAACATTGAAGCAAATCAATCTGCAACTCAGCCCCATGGGAATGAAACCATATGGAAGATGGATATAATAATAGCAACGTAGTAGAAAAATGTTTTGAGATTTTAAGCAATGTTCTTGTGCCCTGCAATACCTTCAGTCCTTCTACCCACCCCTTTCTCCCCAGGCAGACACTTCAGCATCTAGCACTTACAGCCTCAGGAAAGGAATGGCACAGCAGAATCACTGAGAAAAAGAAAAAGTCAATTCTTGATGTGGGAGTTTCAAATCTGAAACTCACAACTGAGTTTAAGGCAAAGACTTTTGCATTCCAAAAGCTTAAGAGAAAGCTATTGTCCTCAGGGGTTCAGTACTGAAGATGATGGGTGCAGTGAAAGGGGAAGTGAAGGTGGCTGGACACTGGTGTGTATCCTCACCACACCTCCAGGCAAGTGCTGGTGGAGAGGGCCCAATAAAGACCCCACAGGGATTCTGGAGGATTTGAGAGCTTTCCAAGAGAAGGCAACAAGAAGTAGGGCAGGCCTGGGATGGCTGTATGGGGATTGTAGGCAGGCAGACCCGAGAGAGCCTTGCAGAATTTCCCTACTCCCGGCATGAGGGGAGCAACCAGATCTTCCATGTGTCCAAAAAAAGAACAGAAATAACCAAGTAAAACACAGATCTGGAGAGGGCTTGCAGATGAGAGGAGAAAATGCAACCACCATCTTTGCAGACAGAAGCCCAGAGAGCTGATGGGAATTGAAAGGGAGGGAGAGCAGGAGGTCACAGTTACGAAGAACCAGACCTTCTCCCCAAAGATTCAAGTAGGCTGAGATCCTGAATTGATTGAGTTTAAATTTTCTCTACCTGGCAGAGACTTTAAAAATAAAAGAAGAAGAAGAAATTAAGTTCAGGTACAAAAAAAAACAAAAAGTCACACTTTACATCTTTGCACTCCTGTGTGGCATGACATAATACTATCCTCACCATTGTTATTAGTGAGTATGATAGCTGCCCCTGGTAAATCACCTACTATATGCCAGCCATTGAGGGTGGCACATTGTACCAAGCCCTGTACAAAAATTGCCGTAATTATTTCTCCAAATAATATTCTGAGGTGGGATATTATTCTCTCACTTTTACAAATAAGAAAACTAAAGCAGAGATTTGAGTACTTTGCCCACAACCTCACAGCTATTAAGCAGATCTGGAATTTTACCCAGGTCTTTCTCTCCACTGGGGCATAGCCAAGTAGCTTTTGCTTGACTAATAGACCTGGCACAACCATAGACAGTAGGGATAGAAGGAGGTGCTGAAATTAACATCACACAGTGAGGCATACTGGCAAGGGCTGTGTTGCCACCCTTTACTCACATAAATGAGCTGACCTCTCCATGGGTGAGCACCCCAGTGACTCAGCATCAGTCAACGTGTTCTTGCCAGGATCAGCGATGGATTTCCCATAACTCCTCAAGCCCATCCACATATAAACGTGTGCACACACAGTAAGCCCAGGCAGGGAGGTGTTAGGCCTGCCAGACTCCAGATGCCCCTTGACACAGCAGCCTGGCCCAGGACCAGCTCAGGCACCAGAAGGACAGACCCAACAGGAGTTTCGTTTGTGTTTTAAGAGATATCACAAATCCCTGTTCAATATGCATTTAGGGATGATTTATCATTTGCTCAATGAGATGATAGCTTCCTGCACTCTTTGATTTTAGGCCTCTCATCCTGCTTGGTGGAACTGATGATGGCAAGGCAGCAAGCTCTGTCAGAGGCTGGGAAGGAGCTATTTCAAACTGGCAAGGAAATAATCCTTTAAGTAACAGATTTGAGCTAAAAGTGGCGTTTTGCCCTAAACAGAGTCATTTATATAAAGTCATCAGCTTCCATCATGCACATCCTCTCCTCCCAAGGAGTAGGATTCCAATCAGGATGTGGTTTCCCCCACATGAGGATATTTGAGGACCATCTGAAGGTTGCAATTCAGACTGCAAGCATTCAGTGCTTAATTGTCACTATATCTAACAGCAAATCCTTTCTCTTCCAAATTAAATCATCCCTTCTAAATCCTAAAACCAATATCTTAAGTCCTTTTTACTTTTCTCCATTCCTTATGCATCAAAATCCATATTATGTTGATTCTCCCTCCCCAGTAATCCCCAAAAGTGTCCCTTCCCTGCTCCCTAGTTAAACCCCGCATTCAAGTATAAATCCCTTCCATAACAATCGATCCAGCCTCTCTAGCATGGCCCTCCCAGACTTTTTGCTTCTGTGTTACTTTCCCTTTAATTTTTTCAGTAGGGCCCATTTTATCTTCCTCTGGGACCACAAAAGCCCAGATAAGCAAAAGACTTTTTTGTTTAAAAAGCGAAAGGAAAATACCTGAATCAAATTTGATATGGTCTTTTACCTTCACAGCTGCTCTCCTCCTTCCTGCCTCAGACTATGGATTCATTGTTGGTTAATGAGATAAATTTTCTTCCATTGACATAGCACCCAATAATACCAGAGTATTTATTGAGCACCTTTTCTGTGCCACACACCCTGCATGATGCTGGTGATATAAACATGTGTTCTTGCCAGGGCCGGCTGTGGATTTTCTGTAATTCCTCACACCCATCCACACATAAGCATATACACAGTATGTCTGGGTAGGGAGGGGTTGTTAGGCCTACAAGCCTCCAAGTGCCTCCCCGCATCCCCACCTGAATGCTAGTTTGAATTGCAACCTTCAGATGGCCCTCAAATATCTCAGTATGCAAGGAAACACCTCGGAATTGGAATCCTACTGTCTGTGAGGTGAGAATGTGCATTAACAGAAGCCAATGATTGTAAATGATACTGCTTAAGGGATATAAAAATAAAAATAATAAAACACAAGCTCACATTTAACATGCAGAAAATGGGAATGTTCACAACAGCCCATAAATACTTCTAACTCCAGCTCTCAGCTCAGGAAAATAATCTTTCTCACCCCTTTGTACTTCCATCTTAGCACTTATTCACAATGAACTGTAATTGCTGGATAACCTACCTATTTCCCCCACTAAACAATGAGTTCCCTGAAAGCAGCAACTGCTTTATTCACTGTTGAGTCCCCGGTATCTGGCACAGTGCTTTGTACCTGGTAACAAGTGTGTGCTCAGTGACTATTTCTTGAATAAATGAATGAATGAACTAACAAGTGATGTGCCATAAGAACAAATAAAGGTGGGTTAGGAAAGACTTTAGGAGAGGCAAAGCCTGAGCTGTGCAAAGGCTTGGAAGTGTGAAACTTCTCCAGGCACTTATAGAATGGCAAGTAGATGAATGCACTAGAGCACTGGACCAGTCAGCAGCCAGAAACCAGGCTGGATGGCAGGTAGGGCCGGGCTGGGAAGAGCCTCATGTGCTGAGGAGGTTTGATAAAATCCTATGTAATAAGGACCATGTTCTGTCCTCTTGGTGTCCTCCAACCCTCTTAAATTACTCCTTCTCCTTCTGCTAAACATATCAACATATAGCTGCATTTCATTCGGGAGAGGAAAGTGTGATGGAAATAGAATTTCCTAAGGTCCACTCAACAACAAAATAACCCCAAACAACCCAATTTAAAAACAGGCAAAGAGCTTAAATAGCCATTTCTCCAAAGAAGATATACAGATGGCCAATACATACCTGAAAGATGCTCAACATCGCTAGTAATTAGGGAAATAAATGCAAATCAAAGCTACAAGATACTACTTCACACCCATTAGGATGACTACTATCAAATGAACAGAAAGTGGCAAGTATTGGTGAGGATGTGGAGAAATTGGAACTCTTGTGCATTGTTAGTGGGAATGTGAAATGGTAATACCACCACAGAAAACAATATGGTGGATCCTCAAAACTTTAAAGACGGAATTACTATATGATCCAATAATTCCACTTCTGCGTATATGCCCATCTACCCAAGAGCAAAAGGTAGAAACAACCCCAATATCACCAACATGAATAGATAAACAAAATGTGGCATATACATACAATGGAATATTATTCAGCCTTATAAAAGGAAGAAAGGAAAGGAAGGAAATTCTGATACACAGTACAACGTGGATGAACCTTAAAAACATTATGCCAAGTAAAATAAGCCAGACACAAAAGGACAAATATTGTATGATCCCACTTATGAGGCACCTAGAAAAGGCAAATTCATAAAGACAGAAAGTAGAATAGAGGTTTAGTGGCTCGGAGTAAAGGAAATGGTGAGTTATTATTTAATGGGTATACAGTTTCAATATGGGATGCTAAAAAATTTCTAGAGATAGAAAACGGTGATGGTTACACAATATCGCGAACTTCATGCTGCTGAAATTCACACTTCAATGTGGTTAAAATGATGAGTTTTATGTTAAGCATATTTAACCACAATAAAAATATTAAAATTAAAAGCTTTTAAGGCCTTGGTTTTTCTTTGACATGGCAAATTTGAGGGACTGGGGAGCATCCCATGTCCACCAAATCTCCTCATTTTCTCTCCCAGTTATAATGCTGGAACATATTGTTATGGGTACTTCTTCTGTTATCCACTAAACCTCTTCACCTCTTCAAATTTTTTTCTTTTTTTTTTTTTTTTTGAGACAGAGTTTCACTCCTGTTTCCCAGACTGGAGTGCAACGGTGCGATCTAGGCTCACTACAGCCTCTGCCTCCTGGGTTCAAGCAATTCACCTGCCTCAGCCTCGCAAGTTGCTGGGATTATAAGTGCACCACCACACGCAGCTAATTTTTGTTATTTTTAGTAGAGACGGGGCTTCTCCATGCTGGCCAGGCTGGTCTCGAACTCCTGACCTCAAGTGATCCACCCGCCTCTGCCTCCCAAAGTGCTGAGATTACAGGTGTGAGCCACTGCCAACCTCTTCAAATTCTTAATGAATGTGAGTCTTTCCATGACACATTTCGGTCATCTCCCAGCTTTGAAGGGCTTTTCAGAGTTCAGAGGGCTCAGAGGTGAAAACATAGCACCTCTCACAATTAGGTTTACCTGGTTCCCACTAATGATTTTACCTAAATTATCCACCTAGGATGCCAAATTTTTAGCACTTAGTGTTTTTGAATATATTAAAAGAACTGTCAGCAACCCATAAGTAAGAAGTGTAATTTGCTTGCCTATAGGTGAGCAGGAGACTGTTGTGACCTCTTGAGGGAAGTTTTTCACCAATTTGTGAAAGGAGGAAAATGTCTGCCTCTTGCCCTCAAGAAGTGCCGTGTCTGGCCAGCCCCCTGTAACAGCCAAGTTACCCTCAATTTCTTGAAGGCATAAACCAAGATGGTGGTTGGGGCAGGCATGAAGGCAAACAGAGATGCCCTCAGGGAACACTGCACAGCACTTGTGGTTCTTTATCCTGAATATTAGTCAGTCATAGGTAATCATTTGAAACATTAACTGATGTTCGCCAGTATTTCCCATAATTGCAATACTTTCCGCCACTCAGGCAGATGAGAATTCTGTTTTTGTCTCCTCAGGGAAGGCCTGACACAGAAGAAAATGAGAGCAATAGTTTGAGAGAAAAGAGTTTTGAGTTTCAAAAGCCTAGGACTTGGGGCATAAACAAAAGATTTGGAATAAAATGTGATCAGTCGGAGCCAGTTTTTCCTGTTCCTGAGAGCCAGATAAAGTTTGTCCCAAATGAGGAAAGGAAAAAAGAATAAGAGGTTTAGAAACTACCAAGCCTCTGAAAAGGGCTCATTCCCTGCCCCTGCTCCTGCCCAAATCAACCCATGCCAGTTACGCCCAGAGAATGCCAGGTCTGCTTTGTGCATGCCCAGAGAGCCCAAAGATCTGGCACCGTGTCCCCACCATTAGCTGAGGATGGGAGTAGGAGAGGAGACATGCTTGGTTAGGTGTGAAGGTAGAAGGTCTTGGTCAGCTGTCTGAGTTTCCTGTGGCCCCAGAATGACAGGGAGCAACAGTCATGAGCACGTGTCAGGAAAGCAACTAAAAGAGAGAGCCAGGCTGGGAGAAGACATGGTTGGCCCACATTCCCAGGTGTGACCCAGGTGGACAAATGACTGGTCACCACCTAAGAACAAGGATGTCTTAGCAAGTGTGTATGGACAGAGGGCAACTCAGAACCAGAGACCCCCCTACCACCTCCTGTGAAAGGACACAAAGCCCCTCCACCCACCAGCCCAAGCGTGGCCCCTATCCCAGGAAAGGGAGAGGAGACTCTGAATTTATTTAAATTAAGTTTCTGCCTCTTGGTGCAACAAAAATTCAAATGAGAGATTCTGGAGTGATGGAGGTAACAGAGTAGTTCCATCTCTTAAAAACCTGAATTTATGGTCTCTGATTCACACCTCCTACATATGAATGTGTTTGTTGCTTGTTAATATCCAGTGAAGTCATGTTTGACTCAAGGGTTAAGTTCTAAAATTGGCCCATGAAGTGACAGCCAATTGTATATTCACAATTACCCTTGAAAAACTCTTAATTTACTTATAAAAATAGAGTACTGTGCCATCATTCAATAAATTCAAAGCAGCCAGCTTTTCCTGCAGCTTTGAAACAGATTGATGGTTTCTATTTTCCAATTGAGCACCAAATATAGTAATTGGCTTTTGTTTAGAAGTATGTTCTTCAAAAAAATAAGTATTTTATCTTAAAATGCTAAAATCACACACATGATTTCATCACACAAAGAAACCAAGGCCTAGTTAGGGAAACAGAGTCCTATGTTCCTATCTAACTTTAGGGTACCCTCTCCTGAGGGGAATGGAAGGAGAATCTGACCCACAACTTAAATGTCATTTACTCCTTCTCAGAGAGCCTAACGCTGAATTCACATGAGCATTCTCCACGTGTATTTTGTGTGGCCTGTGTTAGCAGTATCTTTAAATCTGACTTATGTAGGAGTGATATCAGAGGCTTTAGAACCAGAGCACTTCCATCTTGAATAGGGGCTGGGTAAAATGAGGCTGAGACCTGCTGGGCTGCCTCCTAAGGAGGTTAGGCATTCTTAGTAACAGGCTGAGCTAGGAGATCACAAGGTACAGGTCACAAAGACCCTGCTAATAAAACAGGATTCAGTAAAGAAGCCAGCCAAAACCCACCAAATCCAAGATGACTGCAAAAGTGACCTCCGGTCATACTTACTGGTCAGCACCATGACTGCTTACAAATGCCATGGCAAAGTCTAGAAGTTACTCTATATGGTCTAAAGGAAGAGGAATCCTTAGTTCCAGGAAATCCCTGCCCCTTTCCCAGAAAACTCATGAGTAATCCGCCCCTTGTTTAGCATATGTTCAAGAAATAACCATAAAAATAGCCAACCAACAGTCATCAGGGGTGCTCTGCCTATGGAGCAGCCATTCTTTTGTTTCTTCACTTCTCTAATAAACTTGCTTTCACTTTACTCTGTGGACTTGCCCCAAATTCTTTCTTGTGTAAGATCCAAGAACCCTCTCTTGGGATTTGGATCAGGACCCCTTTCCAGTAACAGTGATACTTATGTGAAATGAACATTCTGGAAACTGTATATCAGCTGTAACTTCACACCAACATTGAGGTGAGACTTATTACTTCTTCACATTCACCAAAAGACCCTCTTACTCCAAAGCATTCTTCAGACATGATTTCCCGAAGGTTTTGCAGGTGAGTCAGAGGAGGGGTTTACATCACACAGAGCACAGCTCCATGTCAAATATCCCCATGAATCTCCCTCCCCAGCCTGACAGCCACTGGGTCCTCTTTCCTTCATCACCATCCCTGTCCAGCATTTGCCCCTCCAGGGTTTCGCCTTTCATCCCTGTTCTTCTCCTTCCCACGTTTCTCAATCTCTCCACATTTGCATACAGACTTCATCAATTCAAACTTACATCCTCCCTGCCATCAAGGCTTTTAACAAAAAGACACCTCCACCTGCCAGAATCCACTGTCTTAAAAGGTAAAGGAAAATGGGTAACCATTTATTTCCTATTACACATCTATCACACATTAGCTCATTATAAATATAATCTGAATTTAATTCACCACCTTGACAGCTACCACTTACTATTGAGCTAAATATGCTAGATGCTTTATATTTGCTATCCCAGTTACTTCCTACAATAATTCCTGGAATGGTCTCCAATTCACAAAGGATCAGAGAATTCAAAGTAAAGTCACATGTCCCAAGTCATGCAGCTCAACCTAAAGTCCATAAGTTTATTCACCACACTACAATGCCTTCTGCTGGGGAGAGTAAAATGGCTTTCTTACCCAAACTTCTGTTTCACACCAGATTTGTCCAGGTGGCCAGATTTTCAGATAACCACCCTGGAGTGATAGTCAGCCGAAGACACAACCACAGATACCAGGATAACAGTGCCCAAGAAGAGAACTATAACAAACACTGTTAGCCAGCTAGTCCAACCTCATCTACCCACCTTCCAGTTAGGAGTGGCTACCTGACACAATTCTGACCCATGAGATACAAATGGAGGTCACTGTATGGGGCTTCCAGGAAAGCTTTTCAGAAAAGAAACACCAAGTCTTCCTTCATCTTCCTGCCTAAAACACAGATGCCATGCCTGAAGATGCGGCAGCCATCTTGTACCCACAAAGACAAAAGCCACCTGCTGAGATGATACCATGGAAAGGTGGACAGAGCCCTGACAATATGGTTGAGACATATTTCAACTGCAGATCACCTACCCTGGTCTACTGAATGGAAAAAAAATACTCATTATTTCCTGAAGTAAGGTTTTCTGTGACTTGCAGTCAAAGGCATTCCTAACAGATCCAATTCCTCTCTGTACTGCTTTACAATTGATGGGTGGTCTCTTTTCTGCTATAGGACACACCTCAACAGCACTCACTAGCCAAGGACTGACCACTGTCTGCTCTACTCAAACCGCGGTCTTCACTTCTCAGATTAACAAAAGTCAAAACTGTCCTACCTGGGGGACAGAGTAGAACTTAGCAAATACTATATCTGAATGAATCAAAATTATACAGGCTGTGCCCTGGTGGAGTATGTAATTAAAAGGACTAAAATAATCATATGCTCACAGGGAAAGTTCTTTTCATATTTTCATAAATTTTGTTTTTAATGACCAACTTTTTCTGGGTAGATGGTGCCTCTGCTTAGTTTCAGCAGGGGCTCCTGATGCACAGTGAGATCTGAATAGCAGAGTTAAGATCGGAAAGAGAAATTCTGCTGTGTCACTTTCAAACCACTAAATGTGTTCCCTAATGATTCTGGGCTAGGAGTTTTGAACATCTGAAAACCAAAGGAGACACCAAGTCTGCTAAAAAGAAAGAAGCACGTTGGTGGTTGGCAGCCAGTCCCACATTGAATCCGGTGATGGCCATCTTACCTATGAGGCATCCCCTGCTGTAGGTCAGATCCCCACCAACAATAACCCACTTCCCACTAGTGTTACTAGGAACAAAATCCATGAGCGTCAGGGCTTGCCACATTCATCCTCGCATTAAAGGGCACAGAAGAGCCCTCGGCCTCTCTGGGTAAGCCAGGCAAAGACCATCATAGGACTTGCTGCACCACGACAGGACTGAGACATATCAAAAATTTAGACATTAACCCCTATTTACAACATTTGTTCACAGCATACGGCCGAGAACCTTTTTAGTAAATCACTTGAGATAAGCTGTCTGGCCCCAAATAAAAGATGTTTGCCAATTTCTTGGTAAGGCAGAAGAAGAGCTCTTTATCAAAAGCATATTAGCATATTTTGCCTCATTAATAACTTCACTGCAGCATTAATTTGCCTAATTATCACATTTGGAATTCAACATGGTATCTAATTAATTCCAAACCCAAAAAACAAATCCAGAATTATAAAGCACACTGACGCGCTCACGCCTGTGCATTCCTTCTTTCCCCTGTGTGTGTGTTTGTATAAGCAAGTGTGTGTGCTCTCGTGTCTCCTCGGTGAGATCATATTCTTTATTCTGTCTCATGTAATAAGAATCCATTATTTGAATCCAATTTTTCTTCTAATGAGGAGATTATCTCCCAGGCCTAGGAGTTTTTGTTTTCTAAGTCATCTTCAGCCCTCTTTCTCTCATTTTTTTTTTTTTTTTTTTTTTTTTTTGCTTTCTTCCTTATCATGGTCTTTCCTAAGATTTGCAGGAATGCAGACTTTCAGAGCCAAAGGTCTTGACTTTGTGACATAAGGAACTGTCATCAATTTTCTCTATCAGTCAACAACTTCCATAAGTAAACTAAGACTGTCCACATTTTTCCCTCCAGAGAAAAGTCCTCCTAACCAATTTTCAAAAGCCCTGAGTAAACATTAGATGGCACTATCAAAACTAAAAGTCAAAGCATATCAGCTGAAACTCCCTGAAAGGTTTGAGCTCTTGAAAAAATGAAACTGCAGAAAACTTTAGTTCCAGGGCTCAAACCAACAGCTTTTTACTCAACAACATCACTCTCCATTCACCCATGCACCTCTTGCTTCCCACAAAGATACCTGATGGTAACAATAGACCATATGCTACCATTACAGTGGAAAAATACAGAAAAGACTTAGATCTGCATGACATTGTAGAAGGATAAAATAGTTGTTTAAGTAAATGCTCTCCCCTCTATGCCAGCTTTGGGGCTATTTTTAAAGTGTAAAGTTGTGGCTAAAGTCAGATCAGGTCAACATACTGGGGATATTCAGATTTTAAGAGGCGTTGCAAAACACCCAATGGGAAATGCAGCCCTAGCAATCCAAGACGTAAAATGTGGAGCCTGCCATCTTCAATTAATGCGTCTTAACTCAAACAGGATATTTATAGATTACGAGGCATCTCCTGCTATAGGTCAGATCCCCACCAACAATAATCCACTTCCCTTGGCAGATAATTTTCTATATGAATGTATATTTCAAATACTCCTAGACTATAAGCCTACTGGATTTTTTTTTCTCTAGACTATACTTCATGACCAAGAATAGTCCAACTCCAACAGTTCAAGCATGAATATCAGCAATGACCAAGAATAAAAGATGTTGCCTTGTGAGTTGAGTTTTTCTTTCTAATACATGTAGCATCAACATGCTTCTGAAAGCACTTCCAAAATGCCCAAAATGAACAGCCTTAAAACCAGTCTAGCAAACTTCCACACTGCACATGGTAAAAGTCCATGGTAAAAGGAGGACCTATCTAGGTCTCGATATCTTATTTTGATATCCAAGCATCAGGAGTAGATCACAAATTTCTCAATATCAAAGACAAAGGCCTAATGAAAACATGAGCCAAGAAACCTTCAACAGAAGAATGAATCCATTCAAGCTAATCTATAAAAGAACATCATCGTCAACACGCTTTTATCCTGGAACCATAAGACTGCTTATCTGCGTCACTGACCACTGCAGCCCCAGAGTCTGCCCTTTACTAAAGGGAGGATGTAACAGAACCAAATATCTGCTGGACCCCCAGCCTTATGCCCACTGACAGACACAGGCTTTGGCTAAATCACCAGTGAAAGAAGGGAAAATGCATTAAAGGCTCTCTCGTGCTCCCCTGAAAATAGGCATGAATCCACATCGTAAACCTGCCACACCATCAGGAAAGATTTACTGTTTATTCAGGAGACACAGAAGCCCAGAATAACAAGGGTCCAAGGTTAAATAGCATAAGCAAGGAACTGTGTGAGCAGCTCTGGCCACCTCCCAGCCCTGCATCCTCACTTCTGTGAGCCCAGGAGGCATGGAGTAGCTTTTCAAACCTCAAAAATGTCTCAAGAAATAAAACAACCAAAACCATTTTTTTAATCCTTCATGCTCAATAAAGACTGTACAGACATAAAATCCCTCATTTAAATGCTTGCAGTTTTAATATAAAATGTATTATACAGGAAAAAGATTTTATTACCATTAAATGCTTGCTGCAATCCAACAAAAGAAAAAACTGACCTTGATTCTAAATCTTCTGCCTCCCCCCACCACCTTTATTATCCTTAGTGTTACTTACTGAACATACTTTCATTATTTCTCTTCCTTTTTAGAGAAATAATGATTTTTCCCTGGAAGGTTAGAAAACGTGCATTGTTTTCTAAAGACAATCCAACAGACTGTTTTGCAAAGAAATGCTAATACAAGAATAACTTCCGCTCTGGAAGCCAAAAAAGAAAAATCTCTCTATCTTAGAAAATAATAATGGCAATTGGCTTCCTCTGGTCTTCCAGACTAAGTTCAGAGAACAAGCAGTAAGGCAAAAGGAAAGTGATATCTAAAAAAAAAAAAAAAGTTCTTCTGGAACTTATATTTAGGAGATCCTTAAGAAAAACAAACAAACAAAAAAGGACAAAAATCATCACTCTAATAAAAATAGTCACTAATAGATGCAAAATCAAGACAGCAGCTATGACATTACTAAGGTGATGTATACCTGTAACAGTTAAGGTCCCAGACATAACAAATGGCACACTCCAATTGGGCAATCCAATTGTCTTAATAAAGTGGCTAATTTACAGACCTGTGGGCAGTGTTTAGTGAAAACACAAGGGATAGTGCAGTCCCCAGGAACTAGCAACAGCAGGAAGCTGTTACTCCCCCAAAGCCCAAAGGGTAAGGGGAGGGAACAATTGTTAAAACCCTGAGGGCACTGCAAGGAGAGGGCCACCTGGCAGGATCTGTGGCATTCAGTAGAGAACCAGAACAGAGAGAAAACTGGGGATATGAATACCTGATGAAGTAGTCATTAGAGGTCAGTCTGCCAAACACAGGGCAGAGGGGAGAAGAATAGAGAATAGATCCGAAAGGACAAACAGATGTCCAGCACATGAGGGCCAACGAGTTCAAACAAACACACAAACAATAAGAAAGAAAGTAGAAACTCAATCAAACCAATCATTAAGAGCCTCATAATAAGAATGGTGAATTCACATAAACTTCCGAGGTCAGACATATCCAGATTCAAATAAAGTCCAGCTCTGCCAATGACTGTGATGTTGAAAATCTTACACACTAAGCCTGTTTCTTCCCCTGTAAAATGGGGATAATACCACACAGACATTCATGAATCATACCTAAGGTAGAGCCAAGCATTTACCAGACTCTCGATAAATACTGGTTCTTCCACCCTCCTCACTCACACTCCTTTCCTTTCTACAGAGACTTTTAATGGAACTCATGTTACAAAGAAGGAGGAGGAGGAGAGTCGAGTCACATGCCTTTGTGGGTGCAGACACAGCTTGGCGTCACAGCATTGAAAGAATCAAGAACACCTCATTCCACCATTAGTTTCCGTGATTTTGTCCAGCAACCTGTTGACCAGGTAATGAGCCTGGAGAGGCCAAACTCAAAGCTTTGAAAGACCCTCTTCTGCATAATATGTTCTCCTGCTCTCCGTGGACGGCTCCTTATTAGGGTGGAATTGCTGTGGGCCTGTCATGTTCCTGGGCTACAGTGGGGCTGGCAGATCTTCATCCTTCTGCACCTTCTTTTCCTTTATTCACCTCGAATCAGAAGCAAGTGAGCACCTAACAGGACTGACACCGGATTATGCATAAGTCCTTCTAAGAACCTAATGCTAGGCTCTTTGCTGAATAAAAACAATGTCTGTTTCCTTTCATCTTCTGAGAGACTCTACATCTCATTCCTCAGGGCTGTGCCCCCACTCCCCCAGCACAAAGTTCGCTACCTCTCTAGCTTTCATGAGATATGAGGAAAGAAACTTTACAGCTTTTCTGCACTAAAATGTAATAACTTTCTCCACACGGCTGCACAAAGGATTTCTCTGGGAACAAGGGACCAAGTTTCACAGTTGCATAAATATAAACTAAAGTAGAAATCCATCTTGGAGTCTGCAGGCACACAGTCAACATTCCCATTTTTCAAGAGTCTCAAGGTCATTCTTCACTCTGTGTTCTTTTGGCTCGGCTTTAAAATTAAGCTGGTTAAATAATTCATGACATCATACCCATTAAATATGAGTATTTTCTACCAAAGGAAACTGCCTTTTTTTTTCCATTCACGGTGGAAGAGGCCCAGACAAGCCCCCGCCTAGGAAAGCAGTAACGTTCTGCAACAGCAACTGATGAAGTTTCAGAGAGAGGCTTGCAATTTCGTCTGCTGCTGCACACAACCAGTTTCATCATGAAAAGCCAGTGCCATATGCCAGAGGAGACAGGTTAAGCCTCTTAAATGTTCCTGACAACAATGAGCTTTCATTTGTAAAAAGTAAACATCTGCCTCCTGGGGAAATAATCTACAAAACAATGGGGATGGTTATTTGTTTGTTTGATTTATTGTTACTGCACTAGGGGCTGGGGAGTTTCAGACATTCACGGTATGTCAAAATATGGATAATTTCTTAAAGATTAAAAAAATGTTGAAAGCTTTTTTAAAAGACATCGAAGAAGAGCTCTGCATGCTATAGATACTTACAGGGAAAAGCTGATGATTTTAAAGATTAGGAAAGAGAAGACCAGAATTCAGGCACTGGCTCTGCCACTACTAGCAATGTGTCTTGGGCAAATTATTTAACTTCTCTGGGCCTTATTTTCCACATCTGTAAATGAGGGTCAAAATGGAATCTATTCTACTAAGTCAAAGGGTTATTATGAGGCACTGATGATTTATGACTTTAGAAGTACTTTTTAAACTGTACAGAAAAACAAATGTTAAGGTGGTGGTTGGTATTAAACAGACAAAAGGGACATTTTCGCTCTACACTTTTAAAAGTCAATGGGAAGATTTATTACCTAAATGGAAAATGAAATTTCTTCTTACTTATGAATCTTCCTTGGAAATGGCTGCATCCCCCAGCTTAACATAGCTGAGTGTGCAGGTGATCATCTGACCTGTTAAAAGCAGGGACTATAGTGATCACTGGTGTGGGTTGGAAGAAGGAAAGGTAATCAGCATCATCGTCATTATCATCATCATCAACACCTATGGTTTGCAAACATCCTTTTGGTCATTTTTTAATTTGATACCCATAAAAGCTGTAAGTAGGTATTTTTAGTCTTGTCCAAAAATGAGAAAACTGAGATTCAAAGAGGCTTTAGATTATGCATAAGTAGCAAGGACAGTATTATAATTCAAACCTAAGAGTAGAGAAAATAGTAATGATTGTCCCCTCCTTTTTTGTGCCCCACTGGGCCCCATACAGACATTTAGCATGGCACACATAAATGCCCTCCTACCTTGCTTTCTGTCTTTCTTCCCCTACAAACTGCAGAAGATTCTTGAATAAGAGCCAGCCTCTTGATCACATTGAACCCCTAATCAATCCCTAACACAAAACTTGTCACATAGAGGCACCCGAAAGGATTTCTTGAAGGAATGGGAAAAGGAAGTGAAGAGTAAAAGAGGAAAATGATAGTGGTTTTGTTCTCTTTCCTTCTTTCTTTTTATTTATTTATTTATTTATTTATTTATTTATTTATTTATTTATATTTTGCTTAACTTGTAGAAAAGTCTCTTTACTTCTGAAATTCCTTAGGCTGTGGGAACAGGCCCCTCTCTTGGGCTCAATTATGGAGTCCATAGTTGGAAGGAAGCCAGTGAGTGCAACAAGATTCAGGGAGGCTCCAGGCATGTGCAGCTGATTGGGGAGGCAGTGCAGAAAGGGGAAGTACAGCAAAATGCCTCTAGAAATCATTCCCAGAACCACTCAGGGAGATGTGTGCCAGAGTCTGATCAAAGCTGTCTACTATATTCTGGACCCAGACCACACAGGGCTTCGTCAGCTAATATAAGCAGCCAGCACTAAATACGGAGTTGGATAAGTGAACAGCATGGATGCCACAGTGTTGGTTCAGCATGTTCTGTATGACTCGCATCTTCAAGCAGATAATCAAATACATCTGCACTTAATGACACCTCTGAAGGAACAAAATGAGCTAGCTTGAGCCAATCATTTTTAAAAAAACATTTTACATAAAAACTTGCTGTAGAATTAACAAACTGCCACTGGCTTATACCTTTTCTCCTACTTCAAAACTGGGCACCCTTCCCAACTTCACCAACACTCCATCACCCAGATTTACAACCATGATACTTTTTTTGCCTTAGGAAGTTTTTAATTTGAAGATATCAAGCATATGCAAAAGTAGGGGAAAAAAGTATAATGCATTCTTCTGTACTCATAACCTAACCTCAACAACAATCATCTCATGGCCAGTCTTCTCTCACCAATAACCCACCCTCCCCACCATCTTCTTCCCTATATAGGATTATTTTGAATCAAATCCCAGACATTATATCATTCCATCCATAAATATTTCAGTATGTATCTCCGAAGATAAGAGCTCATTTTTAAAGCATTTCTGGCACCATTTTTAACCTTATTCTTCATCCTTCGCATCTAATTTATCAATAACTCATAATAGTTATTTTTCTGTCATGGTGTTTCCCTCTTGTTTGTTTGTATTTCTGCAAACCCCATCCTGATCTTAGTTCTCAGCTTAGAAAACCGAAAATACCGGCCGGGCGCGGTGGCTCACGCCTGTAATCCCAGCACTTTGGGAGGCCGAGGCGGGCAGATCACGAGGTCAGGAGATCAAGACCATTCTGGCTAATATGGTGAAACCCCATCTCTACTAAAAATACAAAACAAAATTAGCTGGGCGTTGTGGCGGGCGCCTGTAGTCCCAGCTACTCGGGAGGCTGAGGCAGGAGAATGGCATGAACCTGGGAGGCGGAGCTTGCAGTGAGCCGAGATTGCGCCACTGCACTCCAGCCTGAGAGACAGAGCGAGACTCCATCTCAACAAAAAAAAAAAAAAAAAGAAAAGAAAAGAAAACTGAAAATACCTCCTACTAAGTGTCCTGACCCTAAGCTACAAGCCATCTTGTGTTAAGCAGTTTTTATCATTGTTCATCAATACCCTCTTATTATCCCTTGTTCAAGAATCCATGGTGGAGACCTCTGTTTCCCATTATTGATATTAGACTAACCCTCCTACTAAAAGAAACTTGAAATTAGACATAACATATGAAGTAACTGTTCTCACAAATAACATACAAACTCACAAAACTGATTTCTTGAGAGATAGGAAATTGACAGGCTGAGATCCCATCTTTACACCAGGGGACAATTTCTCAACTGTGTGGTAGTAAGCGGGAGTCCAAGCAGGGCACAGCAGCCCTGGTGAGCTAAGTAGGCAGAGATCATAGCTTGAGGCAGTCGAAGTGGGTGGCATCTATGAGGCAGGGCACAAAATTGAGGGAGCTACACAGACGGATCTTCAGAAGTCCATGTGGGGATCTCCACAAGGGCTTAGCCAAGGACTGAATGGTATTTATGTAGGGAAAGTTTAGACAAAGCTGCTCAGAATGTGGCTTATTCTGGGATTGAGAGCAGAACAGAGATACCAGAGGATAAATAAGCTTTGTTGGGGGATGTTGGAGTTCCAGCTCTGCAAGAGGGGAAAAACCTCAGCAACACCTTGTTCACAGCCCAAGCATCCAGCCGAGACACCAGAAATGCCACTACTAGAGAGTAAGAATTACATCCCAGAGCAATGCTTAAAATAGACCTACCCTACCAAAGTTTAAAACCAAGCTTTCACAGGATCAACATGCCAGAAAAAAGATTGGAGATTGAGTCCCATGAGTTTAAAGGGCTTTGAAAACACCTTGGGATTTCCATGACACTTCCTAAGAAAGCATACAACCAAGCTTATACAAGTTCAGTGTGATCTATTAGTCATTCCACTACCTACAAAAACAAAAATAAATGGAGGAATATCACAAAATTCAGTGTCTGCAATGATTTATCACAATATGCAGTATACAACCAAAATTGACATGCACACACACACACACACATACACACACACGTGAAATATAATGCATAATAAATAGAAAAAGCAGATAATATAAGCCGACCTGGAAGTGTTCCACATATGTAATATATCAGACAAAGAAGCTATTATAAACATATTCAAATAATTAAAATATGTTCAAATTATTAAAGGAAAATTCAATCGTTTTGGGTTTCCTGTTTTTTGGTTTGTTGGGTTGGATTTTTTTTTTTTCCTTTTATTTCTGGCAAGCTGTGAAAACCAGACTTTTTTTAAAAGAATATTTTTTAGAGATAGGATTTTGCTATGTTGCCCAGGCTGATCTTGAACTCCTGGCCTCAAATAAGTCTTCTGCCTTGGCTCCCTAGTAGCTGGGACTACAGGTACATGTCCAGCTTTGAAAATACAATCTTAATGAATGAAAAGATATAAGCTTTCAGCAGAAAAAATGGAAACCACTAAAAAATAGAAACACTAGAATGAAGAGTACAGTAACTGAAATGAAAAATTTACCACATGGCTTTCAGCAAAATTAAAGTGGCAGAAGAAAAATTCAGTGAATTTAAATATGAATCAACAAACATTATCCCATCTAAAGAAGAGAGAAAGAGATTGGATAAAAATGAATAAAGCCTCAAACACCTAAGGACAATATCCAACAGTCAAACATATGTAATTGGAGTCCCATAAGGAGAAGAAGGTGATAATAGACCAGGAAAATTATATGTGGAAAATTATGTGAGCAAACAGATGAGCTGTGGGACAGAGCTGAGTACTTAGGCATTGGAGCCAATTAAAGCAACAAGCCAAAAATGAAAGGGTTAAGTCTTTAATAACTTACTGTGATGATATATGCAAAAGGCTAAAACAGGAAAACATTGACTCCCCTTTGTTTCATTCTTCTCTTGGAATGGTGTATCTGTTGAGGCTCATTTGGGGCAGAGCAGATGTAGAGAACGTCTCACTATAGACAGAGCCTCAAATAAAAGCCCCCAGCAGTTTTATGAAACAGGGGATCAGGAGGAGGGGCAGGGGGAAGGGCTGGAGTAGAGAGAATTGCTGGGTGTTGGGTCACAGTAGGCCAGGTGCAGTGGCTCATGACTGTAATCTCAGCACTTTGGAAGGCCAAGGTGAGTGGGTTGCTTGAGCTCATGAGTTCAAGACCAGCCTGGGCAACATGGCAAAAACCCATCTCTACAAAAAGTACAAAAGTTAGCTGGGTGTGGTGGTGCATGCACATCTATAGTCCCAGTTACTTAGGAGCCTGGGGTGGGTGGATGGCTTGATCCCAGGAGGTGGAGATTGCAGTGAGCTGAGAGCACTCACCACTGCACTCCTGCCTGGTCAATAAAGCCAGACCTTGTCAAAAAAAAAAAAAAAAAGGAAAGAAAGAAAAGCAATGTGAGCCTGACTGGCCAGGGGGACCTGAGTCCTTGACTTTAGCTCCCTTCAGAGACTGCAATGCACTATCTGTGTGCCAAGTCTGTGTGAAGAGGGCAGCTTTCTCCATGAGGTCTACTATACAAAGCCTTTTGAATTTGGTCGGGCCCAAAAAAAATCACACAAGTGTGTTTAACCAGAAAGAATAGCTGAAAATGTCTCACATTTGGTGAAAAACTTTAGCTTATAGATTCATGAATCTCAGTGAATCTCAAGCAGAATAAATACAAAGAATACTAGTGCTTCCTTGTCAAACTGTTGAAAGCCAACAGTAAGGGGAAAATTTTGGAAATAACCAGAGGAAAACAGACATCACATGCAGGGGAACAATAATACAAATGATGGTTGAGTTATCATCAGAAAAGAGGGAACTTTAAAAAGAAGGAGGAGGAAGAGAAGGAAAGGAAAAAGAATATAAATAAATAAATAAATAAAAAGTTAAAAAAAATTTCAGAACAAAGTTCTCTGAGGACAAAAATAAAATAAAATAAAAAAGAATGAAGGCCAAAAGTCAAAGGAATCACATCTTTAAAACATTGGAAAGAAAAAAATAAACTGTCAACCCAGAATTTTATATCCAGCAAAAATATCCTTTAAAAACAAAAGTAAAAAAAAGACATTTTCAGACAAAAAAGGCTGAGAGAATTTGTGGCGAGCAGACTTGCACTAACAGAAATGCCATGCCGGGTGTGATGGCTGATGCCTGTAATCCCAGCACTTTTGGAGGCTGAGGTGGGCAGATTGCTTGAGTCTAGGAGTTTGAGACCAGCTTGGACGATCTGGCAAAACCCCACCTCTACCAAAAATACAAAGAAATTAGCCAGGCATGGTGGTGCACAGCTGTGGTCCCAGCTACTCAGGCGGCTAAAGTGGGAGGATTGCTTGAGCCCTGGAGGTGAAGGTTGCAGTGAGGCAAGATTGCACCTCCAGCCTGGGCAAGAGAGCAAGACCCTGTCTCCAAAAAAAAAAAGCCAGAGACTGTTCCTCAGGCTTGGAAATGATAGCAGACAGAACAAGAAGGAAGGAAGAGCACCAAAATTGGTAAATAAGTGGGTAAACATAAAACACTAGCTTTGTTTCATCTCATAATTTCCTTCAAGAAAACTACTCGAAGCACAAGTAGTAATACTGCGAGGTGGGATTTAAAATTTATGTTGAAGTTAAAGACGTGACAAATAGAACAAAGGCTGGGAGAGAGAAAAATGGAATTATACTGTTGTAAGATTATTAATTTGTGAAGTGAGAAATAGGGAGTTTGAATTTTCAGGTTTGAAGTAGGAGGTGAGAAGTGGGAAGGGTACCATATTGACTGACACCTGACAACTTCAAAATCACCTAACAAAAACAGAGAGTGTGACTCCTCTCCAGGGTATTTGAATTTTACTAACGATTCTGAAAAAGACTTGAGACCCAAAAAAAAAATGACTACCTCATAATAAAATGGTAAGCTATGGTGTTTGAATTTTGGAGTAGGAATCTCTGTTACCACCCCCTTAAGTCATCTGACACAGATGACTGCCTATTTTGCTAATGTATATGACCAGGCCTCATTCTAACTTTCAATTTGCTACAATCTTCAACTTACTAGAACCTCCTTTCACCCTAGTATCTGAGAGAGATATATATAGCATATAAGAATATGCTTTAATTTTTATATTTTACTGCATATTGTCATATATTCTATTGCATGTCCTATCTTGAATTATGTTTTACTATAATGTGTTAATGCTGTAACAAAAAATACCATTTAAAAAAAGAAAAAGATGCATATTGCATGGTATGTTATCTTTTTATCTATTATATGTTATCATACCAACTATTGTAAATTATGGCATTTTCTACCACAGGTTTGGGAAAACAGGAGCATAACAGAAAGTCAGCAAAGAATGGAGCAGTCCTGAAAGCCAGCACAGTGAAAAGGAATAGAGGGGATCTTCATCAATTCTTAGAAGCTAAGCCCTTTAGCTGATCAACATCACCAGAAAGGAATAATATTATCGTGATTAGTCAGTATTAATTCAAAACTTGAAGCCAGAATGAAGAACTTGCAATGGCCAGTACCTATCAGTCAAATTTGTCTCTTTTGTCTACTTCCCTCCCTCCCCCAACAATCTCTCTCCCTTCTCCCTCTGCTCCTCACCTATTTCACCAGTCTCTTTCTTGTCATTGTCATGGGTCCCCTAAATCATTTATCTGAGTTCCCTATAAACTTTAACTCCATCCTCCTCTGGGGCCAACCATTATTTCTTAGACCCTGTCAGGCCCAAGTTTGTAATGTGAACCCCTTCACAAAGACCATCTCATCCTACACACATAAATCTGCCATCATGAAATAAAGATTTAGGCTTTAGTCGTGCCATTTTATTCACTGTCCCTGAGTATAATTTGGGGCTGATGAATTCTAATAACAGTATATTGATGCCTTGATGTGTTTGATGCCCTGATGGACCAGACAGCTATAAACATCTTACAAATAGCCCACTTGATTTTACTGGCTCTTGAATTCTCCACATGTCAGGACACTAGTTAAAATAATTTTTGATAGCCTGAACCTGTTACCACTTCAAGCCTCCAGCCTGGACCTTTGCAAATCAGCCAGCAGAGTGGGCAGTTTACTATTCCCACATTTTTAAAGTTTTCTTCTGATAATATTGCCTGAGTGGATTTTCTTTTGCTAAAGAGCTTTAGGTCAGTGCTGATACATCTGACAGCTGCTTTTCTTCATCGTCCCCAGGTGTCGGGGCAGTCAATTGGTCACTCTCCCATCTCCATGCTCCTTTTTCTTTCATTGCTTCTGACTGCTGCCTCTAACTTGCCCTCTCTCCCAGCACACAGAAAGACTGAGGTGAGGAGAGGGTGGACAGGTATGTCCTTTCCAATCTATGACTCCTTGTATTTCTTTTCTGTGCAATGTGTGTACACCCACTCCTAGCTTATTTTTTCCTTTTGGTCAATAATTCCCTTAAATATTTATAGAGTGCTTTCTATGCACAGGCATTGGACATCAGCAAAATATAGAGCTTATACTCAAATGTGGGCATGGACAGCAGACACGAAACAACTAATTAGTCAATGAACAATTTAATTACAAATGTGAGAAGTGTTAGATGGGAAAGATACTATGAAGGCATGCAAGTGATGACTCAGCCCAGTCCAGAGTGTCAGGGAGGGCTTCTATGAGGCATGATTTTGAGCTGAGTAGAACTTAAGGAGCAAAATGGTTAGAGGAAGAGAGGCAGAGGAAATTGGAGGGGCCAGACCAAAAGGTGGAAAGAAATGTGGCCATTTGGGTCCCTGGAAGATAGCTCTAGCGTGGCTAGGGTGCCAAAAGAGAGTGCCACCAAATGAAGGTGGTGCAGTGAGCAGGAGCTGGTTTCCACAAGGCCCAGCAGGGCACAGTAAGGACTTGGGGTCGATCTGAAATACAATGAAATTTGGGAGATTCCAGTCATCCATATCATCAATTGCAGTCAGCTCTATAACCAAAAAAAAAAAAAAAAAACCCAAATCCACAAATGATGAGACATTGTCCAATTTCTAATGCCATTGAAGGCAGAGAAATCTAAATCCTCCAGCAGCTGCAGCTGAGGCTCTGCCATCCTGCCCAGGAATGCTCCTGGTTATATTAAGTTAACTGAAACAGCACAGTCAGCTGCAGTCCTGGCTAAATGGGCTGAGTGTGGTCCCACTTTAGCCAGAGATGAAGCTCTGCCTTCATGCCATCATAACCTTCAAGAGGTCCAAGTACCCTGCCCTCTCATCTGTGGGCACCTGTAAATGTGCTGGTGGTGTTCATAAATTTGGGGCAGATGGGGTATTGGGCAGAGTCTCACTGCACAGATGACCATTGCTCCAAATATGATCACTCATTGGACAACAGACTGATAACTAAGAATGGGTGGTCCTCTCCGGGTAGCAGTGAGATGTCCTCAGGCTGCTCAGCTTCAATGCAGCAACCTGGGACTAGCCACCTTGCTTACACAAAGAGGCTGCCATTTCTCAGTCTCACTTTCTGCTTGGTCTCATGTCCCCCTCTTCTCTCTAGCCTGCACACCTATGTCAGATGCCTTCCAGTCACTCCTTCAGATCCACTCTCCATTCTTGCTAGCAGACTCCATAATCCAGAAGTTTGGCCCATGCCCACCACATCAATGAGCTCCCCTGCCCTCCAGTTTCTAGCTGAAGTCAGCTCATGGGCAGCACTAGCAGAAGGACAGAGGGAGAGAAGAGAATGCATTTTGGGCTTATTACTTCAGCTCTCTCCCTAGGGGTCACCATGGGCTGACGATACCCTCAGCCAAAGGTCACTGCTCCTGCGAGATGGGCCTCTCCAGACAGCTGGCCTCACTGGCTCCAGATACTCCTCCCTCTTTCTGTTCCCTCAGGCCTGGGAGTGGCAACAGCTCCTGGTGCTGCTAATCCCTTGGACACTGCACCATCCCTCTTGCACTCCCTACACTCTGCCTGCATCATTGTAAATAACACCTTTATTAAACTCCTCAAGGTGCCTAATTTTAGAGTGCCAAGCTTCCCTCCCAAACCCTAACAGCTATAGCAGGAGACTCAGAGCAGAGCAATCTCAGCATTCTAATTCAATCTTGGGCCGATGACTACTTGTTTTACGTTTCTGGAAGATTTTGATTCAGATTCCCTAATGACTGACCTATGTAGACCCTCAAACAAAGTGAAGGAATTTGGTAAGTGTGGAGGAAAGAGAAACACATGGCTGATGTTTAGCTCCTCCCCTTTCTTAAAAGGCACCACCTGATCTGTGTCCCTCATCCACACCCCCCACCTCCAGCCACATTGGTCTCCTTACTGTTCTTTGACCACACCAGACACAACCTGCCTGAGGTTTTATAGACCTTATTCCCTCTGTAATACTCTTCCCAGCAAAATCCATGTGGCTCACTCCCTTACCAGGTTTAGGTCTTTTCCTCCAATATCACCTTTACAACTAGGCTTCCCTGAAACCCTGTTTAAAATCATCCTCATCCCAGCATCCTCTACCGCCTTCCCTGCTTCATGTCTCTCCATACCATGTGTCACTTTCTAACGTACTCTGTAAGCACTGATTGCATTTATTGATCACACACACACTCCCACATCGGCACATGAATGCTCTATGAAATGCTCCAGGAAGGGTGGAACTCTGTCTGCTTGGCTATTACATCCCCAATAATCAGAACAGAAGCTCACCTGCAATTTGTTGAACAATTGAAATCCCAGTTCCAGGAAGGGACGTGTAGAAGGGAAGTGGCTGCATTATTTTGGTCCCCAAACTTCTGGTCTCTGGGCACAGCCCCTTTCTGCCAAGTCACACCTTCAGTAAGGGTCCATGCCTCATCAACAACATTCTGCAGGACAGAGAAGATGAACTCTGCTGGGTGGTGCCACATCTTGTCACATCCAGTTTGGCTGCATTCATGGGGAGGTGATGGGTCATTCTCTCTTGTCTCCATTTCAGAAGCTGAACTATGCACTGGAAGAATAAAGTTCCTCTTTATCTGGGAAAATGACCTCACTGATCCTGGAGGAAGATACACACTTTGAGCAGATATATCTGTTCACACTCTATTCGTTTTGAAAACTCCTACTACATGCTAGGCTTTGTGCCAGAAGCTGAGAAAGCAATGAATAAAATATGGTCCTTTCCCTCCAGGTGCTCTGACATACCATGCTGGACTTCTACGAGGTGAAAAGATGAAAGGCATTCTCTTCTGTAATACAGAATCAACACATTAGACTTAGCCACTGCCTTGCAGTGCTACATCACTAAATACGTGGGGAAACTTTCATACCAGGAGAGCCAGGCCTTGACCCTGCATTTACAGGCTCTGAGAAATTAGAGACATGGTCTACTCCAATATCTGAGATCCAGAGAGTGAAAGCCCAAAGTCTGGGTGAGTTACCACCGCATCCTGGGATAGACAATGACCACAAACTCCTCAGGGCCAGGACAGAATCCTCGGGCTCAGCACCTGCAGAGTCCCTCACAAATAAGTTTGTTTTGAGTGAGTGAAAAAAATGAATGAATGAGAAAAAATAAAGGAGGTAGGTGAATTAAAGTCACAAGTGGGTCCAATAGTCAGTATAGCTTCCATTACTTCTAAACTATAACAGCTATGGTTCCAGAGCCTGCAGGTGTTCTGGGCTGAAACTCGCGGGCTGAGAGTCAGGGCCTCAAGAGGGGCTCAACATTAGGAGAACAAGCTCAACAATAGTAAAGATTAGAAACAGAGAACAAATCAGTAAATTTAGTTCAGGATTAGCTATTTGGACCCTCAGGTGTCAACTGAACATTGATTGTTCATTAGATAATGCAATTTCACTCAACAAAAGGCACAGCGAGAGCCCTGGGTGGTTTTAAATAGCAGAGTTGGGTATTTGCACCCTTTCGGTTCATGTGCTCTGTGAGAAACTAAATGCAGTTTCTAAGGAATCATGCGCAGGCACAGCTTTTTAAGATAGCTATCAATCTGGCCTAAATACATCACTCTGTTCACAGGATTTCCATTAAATTTCAGTAACTGTCTCCAAGAGGTTAGACTTCAAGAACCAGAATCAAGGATGCAGGCTCCAGGATGACCAAGGGGTTAGGGGCAGGTCACACAGAGGCCCCGTGCAAAGAATTAATTCTCTGAATGCTGGGCTCAGAGGATAGGATCAAACTTAAAGATCTGCACAGGCCACCTCCCAGCTGTTGCCCTATGTCTCTGTTGTTCAGGTGGGGCTGACAAAAACTCTTGTTCCACTGCATCTCAAAGTAGCACCAAGAATCTGGTTATAAAGCAACTAGATATGGAAATGACAATTTTATGTACAAAGCAGATGTGTGCTGCTTCTGCCATTTCTTGGGCATATGTAAAACTTACAGGGTGTCAAAACCTCAAAACCACAGCTTTAAAACAGTACCTGTTCTAATTCAGTTCAAATTTCTAAAATGATGGTTGGCACTGTCTTCGTGCAATCAATCTGAGAAAGCTTCTGTCAACTCCTTTGCAGATGCTTTCAGTCCTGAGTATTTCCAGAAAGAACAGTACTTTTCTGTGAATAGTCTGCCAGCTGGTCTGAGAAAAGCAGGTGCAGATCTTTTTAAATACCACATGTACTTGCATGCTTTCCCTGTACTTGCATACTCCCCTCCCTCCCCCGCCGCGATTTTGAGAAAGGATTGTTTTGGTTGTTTTATTTTTTTTCTTCTACACAATTTTCCCCAAGACTACTATGGTCAAAAGCAACAGTTATAAAAACAATGTAAAGTGTTCATGCTAGTCATTTTAACTTCACAGCAGATTCTTAACACTTTGTACATGACATTCTGTTTGTTTGAGGATCTGTCTAACCCAGGAAGAATGGCTAAGGCTGTTATGAAGAAGGAAAGAGGAAATTTGTCCCCAGTTTCCTAGGACCTGTGTAAATGATGGCATCCCATTATCTCGACAATGGGCTAAGAATGGCACTGTGCTGCTCACTCGCCGTGATCCTGTTTCCCAGAATAACCGAGGCAAGAAGCTGGTTGCACTATTTCTTTGTGGCCTTGCCATCACTGCCACCCTGCCATTGCATTAGATTTTTCCATTTTGGGCATGAATGAAAATAAAATCAGAAGACCCCAGCTATCTTTGATACAAGCCTAGAATAGAAACTAGAGAAATAAACAGCTCCAGTGCCTCACTCATCACTCTTGCAGGTAGAATCCTATTACATTTGAAAGTGTCCTTTGAAATTCTGATTAGTCTGAAGCCTTTGAAAGCAGATAGTTACGCAGCAGCCCATCTATAAAGAAATATTCTCTTGCTATCTCACAGCTTCCCAGTCTTTTGACCCTACACCTTCTGGAAACCTCTGGTCAGCCTCCTGCCACCACAATCAGATGTTTTTGAGCTCACCAAGGTAAAGACCCTCCACCCTTACCCTGCAGAGACTCATGAAGCTGGAGGCAAAGGGCAGAACCAGTCATGTTAGGAAAATAGTTACATAAATTGATCTGAGAGAGCAGACAGCACCAATATAAATGGAACCAGAGGGACACTGACTTCATTTACTCATTGATTTAACAAATATTTATTGAGCACCTATAATGTACCAGGTACTCTGCTGGCTGCTAAGAATACAATGGTAAGAAAAACAGACACTGCCTTCTCAGGATGTACAGTCTGGTCAGGGAGACAGGCATTAATCAAATAATCCCATAATCATAGACACCAGCTGCTGAGGCCAGAGCAACAATGCAAGGTCTACAGGGTCCTGAGAGTGTGTGGTGAGGGCTCTAACCTAGCCATGGGAGCCAGGGAAGACTGGAAGATTTCAGTGGAGGCATCATTTGACCTGAGTTCCAGAAGGTGAAGGCATGAAGGAAGGAAACCAGGAAAGCCTTCACAATGGAAGTTGTTCTGGTCCTACAGTTTAATCCAACCTGGATAGACTCAGAGTGCCCAGTGTTCAGCAAGCTGCCTCACTTAGGCCAAATGTCTGACATGCACAGGACCAGTGAGGTCTCTTCTGTCGTTTCATATGTTCTGAGAATTTATTCTTGGTCAGATGCTGTGTTGGCCCTTTGTGCACATTATCACATCCATTCCTTACAGCATCCCTGGCGAGTCAGCAGTATCACTATCACCATTCCATAAAGAAAAAACTAAGGTGCAGAGGGGTTGAGCAGCATGCCCCAGGCCAACCAGTAAGAGGCTGTGCCAGGATGTGAAGCCAGGTCCAGCAGCTGTAAAAATAATATTTTTGAGGGCGGGCGCGGTGGCTCACGCCTGCAATCCCAGCACTTTTGGGATTTGGAGGCCAAGGCAGGTGGATCACCTGTGGTTCTGAACTCTGTGCTCCTAACCCCACCCTTAGCCATCTCAGATTAGACATTTTGTTTCAGCTTCCCAGGGGGAGCAATTCATCCTTCTGAAGGCTGAGATGTTTCTTCTTTAGGTCTCATCAAAATTACTCGTTTGAAAGTAGCACCTTCCTCCCCTCTTTCATGAAATATAAGCAACAATTTGCCCACAACTTTTTCATTAAGCAACACACACACACACACACACACACACACACACACATTTTTTTTTCCAAAATTTATTTCAGTTCAGGCGGTGTATGTGCAGGTTTGTTAAACAGGTAAATAGTATTTCACTGGGGTTTGGCGTATGAATGATTTATTCATCCAGTTAATAAGCATATATCCAGTAGGTAGTTTTTTGATCCTCACCCTCCTCCTTCAGGTAGGCACTGGTGTCTATTGTTCCTGTCTTTTTGTCCATGTGTACTCAATGTTTAGCTCCCACTTATAAGTGAGAACATGCGGTATTCAGTCTTCTGCTCCTACGTTAGTTTACTTAGCATAATGACCTCCAGCTGTATCCATGTTGCTACAAAGGACATGATTTCATTTTTTATGGCTGCATAGTATTCCATGTACACACACAGCTTTAAATGCTTGAAGACAGAATGTGGGCACCATTCAGCTTTCTCTTCTCCAGGAATAACAAACCCATGTCCTCTGTAAAATGGATGTCTGCACCCAGAAGCAACAGCAGGATTTCTTGGAGCAAAAGAAAAATGAACAAGGCTCCTAGTGGGGTCAACTACAACATTCCAGCAGCTGTAAAAAGAATATTTTTGAGGCCTGGCATGGTGGCTCAATCCCAGCCTGATTACTCAACCTGTAATCCCAGTACGTTGAGAGGCCGAGGTGGGTGGATCACCTGAGGTCAGGAGTTCAAGACCAGCCTAGCCAACATGGTGAAGCCCCGTCTCTACAAAAAATACAAAAAAATTAGCCAGGTATGGTGGCGTGTGCCTGTAGTCCCAGCTACTCAGGAGGCTGAGGCAGGAGAATCACTTGAACCCGGGAGGCGGAGGTTGCAGTGAGCCAAGATCATGCCATTGCACTCCAGCCTAGGCAAAGAGTGAAACTCCATCTCAAAAAAAAAAAAAGAATATTTTCGGAGGAAATAGAAGAAAATATTTTTGAAGTTGGAGCCAAGTTCCAGTGTTTTTCTACAACTTTTTAATTTTCAGTTTCCTCATCATTCTTTTTTATTTGCCTGAGACTCCCAAATCCTAAGAACTGAGCTTTTGGATCTCCCCAGGAATGCAGCAGAGTCAGTCACTGGAACACATGAAACTAAATCATCAGGAGGATTGCTAAAGGACTCCAGAGCTTCTTCCAACATTACTGATTTCAGGGACAGGTTCTGACTGACAGCCAAAATTTTTAAAAGGTGCTAAAACTCGGTGTATTTGCATTTACACATTGTAAATCTCATTAGAGATGTGTCAGCGTGCTGGGTTCCAGTGTGGAGAGCTGGCAAGGCCCTGCTGCTGGGGAATGTTGCATGCTGTCAATCCCAGCACCTGTCACATGGACCAAAAGTCAGTTGCAACAACTTTCACTGTGTGCTGCTCACCACCTTGTGGATTACACAAAGATCAGTCCCAAAGTTTTGTTTGTGGCCTTGGTTAATCAAGATGAGTGGAAAATTCTGGAGGTATTCAGAGTACAGAATATACCCCTGAAAAAAATGCACACTTTATTCCTAGCTGGAGCTTTAATCCCATATTCTTAAATAGTCTCTTAGTCTGGTCAGCTAGGCTTAACCGCACTTGAACGATCTGTTCATCAGGATTAGGTTCATTTGCATATGCTTTAGCATAACCAACATAGAAGCTTATTTCTCTCACATAAATCCAAGCCAAAGAGCTCACAGGGTGGCTCTGTGGTAACAGGGACTCAGGCTCCTTCTAGTTTGTTTCTCTGCCATCCTCAGTACATGACTTTCACCTCATGGTCCAGGGTGGCTGCTCCCATTCCAGCTATCACACATGTATTCTAGACCAGTGGCTGACAAATTAAAGCCCATAGGCCAAATCCCATCTTCCACCTGTTTTAATAAATAAGGTTTTATTGGAATATAGCCACGCCCACTTGTTCACATATAGTCTATGGCTGCTTTCACAGTTTAATAACAGAGTTGACTAGTTGCAACAAAGACCATATGGCCCACAAAGCTGAAAATATTTACTCTCTGGCCCTTTACAGAAAAAGTTTGCCAACTCCTAATCTAGATGATAAAAATAAAGACAAAGAAGATCACAGCACCCCAGGCCATTTCCCCAAAGTCACATATGACATTTCTGCTTATATTTTATTGCCAGAATTTATTCTCATAACCATACCTAGCTACAGGGAAGACTGAGAAATGTGGTCTTTATTTTAGATGGCCATGTGCCCAGATAAAATTCAGAGTTATCTTTCTACGGAAGAAGAGGAAAAGGAATTTGAGGAGTCAATTTCTCCTCCAAGGACCCTTTTGGTGCCTTAGACTCAGGACAGAGACAGGATGAATGGCTAACTCTGTCCCTTCCCTAGGTCCACAGACTAACTCTGTCCCTCTGGGTTCTAGCTCTCAGTCAGGGTTCATGGAAACAGAACCAAGCAAAGTTGAGTTCCTCCCCCTAATGACTACGGTAGAGCTGGCCCAAGCAAGAGACCCCTGCCTTTTTTGCTTTGAGCCACTGTTGGGTTCTGCTTGCCTTTAACAGAAAGGCTGTCCTCTGAAGGAAGGCAACCCAGGCCCATGTTACCACATTACCACGTGGGAAGGACAAAAAGCAATGCAAACAGAGATGGGTTAAGAGACAGAAGCAGTAACTGTCCATCAACAGATGAATGAATTTTTAAAATGTGGTATATATACACAATGAAATACTATTTAGCCACAAGAGAGAATGCAACTATGTCTTTTGCAGTAACATGGATGGAGCTGGAGGTCATTGACTTAAGTGAAGCAAGCCAGGCACAGAAAGTCAAATATTGCATGTTTTCACACACAAGTAGATGCTAAACTATGTGAACACATGGACTTAGAGAGTGGAATGATAGACAGTAGAGACTCAGGAGGGCGAGGGAGTGGGGAGGTGAATGAAGAGAAATTAGTCAGTGGGTACAATGTGCATTATTCAGGTGATGGATACCTAAAAGCACTGACTTGACCGCTACACAATCTATGCATGTAACAAAATTAACATATACCTCATAAATGTGCACAAATATAATTAATTAATTTTTTAAAAAATGTTTTAAGAGGCAGAGAGAAAGAGAGGTGTAAGAGAGAGACCTGGAGAAAGCTTTAAGGTAGGTATACAATTTTGTTTAAAAATCCAGGTGTGAAAAAAAATTCATCACTTTATTTTCTTTACTAAATCCAACTGTAAGCCACCATCCTTCTGAGGTAGTCAGAAATTCATTGCAGTGAGTATTGGGGCTCCCTCTCCAGATTCAAGCAAAAGTCCCAGGGGCTTCTGCAGTGACACCCCCCACCCCCATCATGAGTCACGGCAGGTACACCGGGACACCATATGGTCTCTTCAGGTAAGGCTGGGAGACCCAGAATGCAAGACTCCCTAGAAGCACCACCCCTTCCCAGGCCTTGCCCCTCCCCAGGGCATGGCACTCCTGTTTCTTTCCCAACAAAGGGAAAACTCATAGTACACCCTCATCCACACTCCCAGAAGCATACTCCTTTCTCTCCTGCCCCTCTGGCTCTTCAAGCAGCTTCTACTCTATGTCCAGTGAAAATTATATAATTAAGGACTACCTTTTGGAATGGAAGGTGGTAAGAAAAAATGTAAAACTTAATATTTTATAGATAGGCAAGTAGATAGATGTCCGTCTATAAATCTAGATACAAAGAATTAAAATCTGTCTATCTCCCCTACCCTGTAGCCTATTTGCATGTCTCTATGGATTCCTGTAAATCTTGACCCCAAGATGGATTTCCTCCTGAAAGGGGCTGTTGGTGAATGGAATGATTAGGTTTGGAAAAGAGGCAGTCATCTTGAGCGCCCCCTGGAGGCATGTCTCCAAGTAGCCTGTACTTGCTCTGATAACCACACCTAAATTTAAGCCTATCCTGAAACAATCATGTATGTGGAGGTCCTTGTTGCCAGTGGAAATTGGTGTTTGCCAAGTGTGGGAAACAATCAGGCACCATTGATGAATGGAGTTGGACTGGGGCCTGTAGAGGGTTCCTCAGGGTGGGCTAAGCGAGTTAATATTCAGCCCAGATGCACCAGTAATGTACTTATTGTTAAAATACTCAAGTACAGCTACAGTACGTGGTGTAAATCACTAGTACTACCCTAGCCTCTCCCCTAGTTATCTCCTCAGCTTCCCACAATCCAGAAATTAAAGGGTTAATGCATGGCTCAGTGGGAAGCCTGCAGATCTTGCCCCAAGGCTAAGATCAGTGTCCATTCTAATTGGTCAATGTCCATGACACACCAGTTGTTGAATATCTTGAAATCACTCCAGATGAGATGTTTTAAATGGTGAAGAATATAAGATAAGGTGAGTCTTCACTTCAGGGGTCACCAGGCACTGATGTGCAGGCTGTTCACTGCACAAGTTCCCCTGACTGGGGAGTCAGTGGGTTCCAGCCTGTGCTCTGTTTGCCAAGCCACGTGCCCTGGTGTGGGACTGCATCTACCCAGAGGAAAGAAGACTTTCTCTGATGTGTGTAGAGGTGCCATGTGTTCTAGCAGCTGGCTCACTTCAGAAGCTCTTTCAAGCTTCCAGGCCTGGGTGGAAGAGGGCCTGACCTAGGATGGGGGCCATAGGCTGGGAAGTCAGAAATAGCTGCAAGAAACATTTGGAAGCATCATACAACCCTAAAAAGAACTGATAGGTTCAGGTGCAGTGGCTCATGCCTGCAATCCCAGCACTTTGGAAGACCGAGGGGGGCGGATCACTTGAGGTCAGAAGTTCAAGACCAACATGGTGAAATCCCATATCTACTAAAAATACAAAAATTAGCTGGGCGTGGTGGCGCACACCCATAGTCCCAGCTACTCAGGAGGCTGAGGCAGGAGAATCGCTTGAACCCGGGAGGCGGAGGTTGCAGTGAGCTGAGATCACTGGACTCCAGCCTGGGTGATAGAGTGAGACTCTGTCTCAAGCAAAAACAAAAACAAAACAAAACTGATGGTTAGAAGAGATGAGGGAGAGTGAAAATGTAAACCTACTTCCTATCTGAAGTATTGAAAGACTCTGTGCTGGTGACAGAAAGAGAGATCAGAAAAAAATTATCAGTTGGAGAAATGATGTGATGAATTTTGTTTGCTGCCTACTGGGTGGGAAATTATAGCTAAGTATACAAACAAGATGCCCAAGTAAAACAGAGTGGGAGTGCAGGCAAGTGGTCAGGGCTCCAGATGGAGAAGCTGGAGTTCTGCACATTGCAAACCTTGAGGGGCCTCTGAGAGGAGACAGAGGACCCAAAGAGCCCTTGAGAGTAAGAAGGTGGTGAAATAGGGTGCAGCTTCTTATAATGGAAAGCACTTGGGTTTTTGCACCATTAGAATTGGATTTAAGTCTTTCCTTGCTACTAACCAGCTGAGAGCCCTTGAAGACATTAACTTCTCTGAGCCTTGGTTTCTTTGAAACTTATCATAATAAGACCTACTTTACAGAGCTGCTAAGAGAATTAAATTAAATATGTGAACTGCCTAGCAGAATGTGTGGCTAAAAGCAAGTACTCAACACCCGTTGCCATCATTAGAAGTATTATTGCTATTATTATCAGCAGAGGGCTGCATCTTAAAAAGCCTTGGTGAGCACCTACAGAGCAGGATAGGCGCGCCTGCAGAGCCAGCCAGGACAGATTAAAGGGATGTATCAGTGGCAAACTTCCCAAGATCTGTCCTAGGATTACGCCCCTTTCTCCTAGAGACAGAATTTAATATATGAATGTGATTTTGATAAATGACATGTAATATGAACTTATCTGTGAATGAACTAGAACCACCTTCAAGCTGGGTTTGGCAACAGGAGAGATGAAGGCTGGGAAGCAGTGATGCCATAACCATAAAGGCCCTTGATGAAGAAGAAAGATTCAGCAAAGGCCTGAAGGCTTAAGCTGCCTTGGCCAGCTGGAGTCAAGCAGGGGTGGCTGGGAGGAAGCCAGCCCTGTCTTAGGGAGCCAAAGTCAGTCTGGAGGCTCTCAGGGAAGAAGGGTCAAATGTTTCCAGTTATGGAACCAGGAGAAGGCCGAACAGTCCAGATGTCACCCCGTCTGCATCTGTAGCATCAGGACTTCCTAGTAGTGCTGTCCAAGACCTGACCAGCCTTGAGATGCCCGTATTGAGTTGAATCTTTGACACTGCCCTGCCCCCATCGCCTGACTCACATTTACTAAAGTCAACCAAAAGGAGTCTTCAGCATGTGTGCAGGGCAGGGAGTCAATATATGTGCCCCTGATACAACTGAGGGAGATGTTATTTCAGAAGAGCTCTAAGGCCAAGACAGTCGGGTCTTTTCACTTCTTCATTCATTCAATATATCCAACACATATTTATTGGTGACTTCTTAATGCCACGCACTGAGCATGAAGCAGTGAAATCCTCCTGTCTAACCAATATCCAGCCTCTAGCCCCTCCTATCCCCAGCTAAACAGAGTGCTACCTTTCTTCCCTTTAGCACTGTTCCCCACCCCATGGTTCAAGGGCATCAAAACTTTCTGATTGACTTCAGCCCTAGTCCCCAACTTGCCTTTCAGCAGCTACCCCAAGCCACTTCCTTTCCTGTGTCATCTCTCTCCCACACTTGTCTCTGCGCAACTGGCTTAATGTCTCTTTAGTTTAAGCATCTCCATCAGCACTATGGCCTAATATATATAATGCCTTACAGTTCATAAAAGACCTGCATTCTTTATATCACAGAACCCTCACCTCTACTCTGAGATAGGTAGGGTAAGAATTATCCATTTCATTTAACCAACTTAGAGTGGATGAGGAGACTAGGATGGTACCCTGTGCCTCCTCCAATTCTCTAAATTCTGTATTAAAATATTGTTTTATGTATTGCTTATACCTGCCTACTTCCAAAGATAAATGAATACTATATTCATCTCTAATGGGATACTTTAGTCCCCAGCTCTTTTGGATACTGGTGGTTATAACTGAACTTTGAGGGTACACAGTAGCAATTATTCTTACCCTATGCATACTCCCAAGTCCAATACTTGGCCAGAAACAGCCCCTTCCTTCTCCCAAGGAACTCACCGCACTATCGCCTCTCCTTCTCAAATAAGTTCCTAGAATCTGATCTCCTTTCCCGGGCAGATCTCTATCTATAACTAACTACCTTACACTAAAGTTGGGCAACGTGACTGACACTGTGAAGACAGTGTGACTGTCTTCCCCACTGACCAACACGCCCTAGAGGGCAAGAGCTTATACCCCAGTGCCTAGTACTGTGAATTACACACACAATAATGAATTAAATTCTTCTGGTTCAGTTCTTCCTAAATACCATTCATGATCCCTTCTGCAAAGATTGCCCTGCAAAAAATATTTGTTCTTCAGCCTTCCCAAAGTGTTAATATTCATATTTACATTGCTCTCAGTATTTGTTTAGTTGTCCTAAGCACTTCTGTCCTAAGTACTTTTGCTTAAACAGGTGATTTAACCAAACTCTAAAGCACTCAGCATGCCTAGTTCCACATTCTGAAAGTTGCTCAGTAAAAGGTTTTTGATCTTGGTGGTAGGTTGATGGTGGTAAAAGTAAAAGCCATTAGGACTGTAATTAATGAAGATGGTTTATGCAAGTTTTCCCCAAGCGCAAGTGAGAGGACATGTAATCCCATTACCGATACTTGATCTTTCACTCTCGGGAGATTTCCCCACTAATTAGTCAGAAACTGTAATTTACCCTATACTTGAAGGAATGTGTCACATGAGGACACTTCTGATTTATTTCTGACCTTCTCTGAATTTAGAGGCACATATGCCGTTGACCAGCATTCCTCCCAATTGCCATTTTCCTGCCACCACAAAAAAAAAAAAAAAAAAAGAAGAAGAAGAAGAAAAGAAAAAAGGGTAAGGATTTGTCTAAGACCTGAGAAGGGAAAGCAAGCTCAGAATACATGTCCTAGCACTCCACTTTTCTAAAGGTTTTGTCCAACTGTCCTGCTCTGTTTTCTCAAGCCTTCCCTCTACTGACCAATGAGCTTTCTTCTACATTTTCAGGACTTTGAAATGTACAAAGAAATGTAAGCAGAAGTGGTGTCTGTCATACCTGGGTGGAAACTTTAAAAGCTAATCCACAGCTTGTTCCATACCCTCTCCCTTCTGCCACAGCAAGGAGAAAGTTCCAGATGGTGGCTGGTCAATAAGCCTGGGTCCCCAAGTGAGAACAGCATGTAACACATCCCCCAGCCAACTCATGATGGACATGGAGAGTAAGAAAGAAAGAAACTTTGCTGTTTGAAGACACTAAGACTTGGGGGTTGTTTGTTACTGAAGCATAACTTAGCCCATCCTGATGGATATAATCATCCTATGTTATGGAAACCCTATCTCAGACTTAAACAAGTTATGTTTTGCTATTGCCCCCTACATTTTCTCCTAGAAGCCTACCTTCACAGTTGACCTCAGTGGGCAGCCTTTCCGGTCCTTATAGATTTCATGGCACCTTATTCCTAGAATTCCCTCTCCAAAATAATCTAGTCACAACATTCCACTCCTGGGGAAAGCCACTCCATTCCTCCTTTTCCAAAAGTCCAGCAAAAGCCTCCACTGGGGTTTGATGGAAAGGTGTGTAATCTATCACACATCCTATATTGTTCCCTTTTTCCAGCTCCCAGCCCTGAAGGATGCAGGGCCCGGCAGGGCCCCCTGGCCACTGAGGGAACAGGAGTCACCCAGTCGCCGTGTTCTGACAGCTTGTCACATTATTTTTCCCTGTGGGGGCTCTGCTCCCTCCATCTAACCTTCTTCTCTGTCCCCTTAGACCAGAGGCCTCTATACAAGGCCCCCGAGGCAAAGCAAAGCAAGATTGATGCCCTACGAACGGCCATGCCCGGGAGGGCTCGCGGTTCAATGCATAGAGCAGCCCATTCTTCCCCATTTCAGGTTCCCACACTGGACACCAAAGCGGGAGCTCAGAGCCAGGGCAGCAAGAATTCAACCTTTGTTCATCCTCCGAACACAAATGATCCACCACATTCCCCAATCTCTCCAACACAGGCCCTCGCACCTCGCCTACTCAAAATCTTTCTGAAGGTGTCCCAGGCCCTTTGGACAGAGGAGCTGGAATCAAAAGGTGATTCAAAAAGTTTAATTGTAGCATGAAAAAAAAACCCACTCATTTAAATACTGGCCAAGGAGAAACCCATCTCCCATTCCCACACCCACCAATGTGCCTTCCTCCCCACTTGCCCCATTAAAGCAAGTGGTGCTTGAGGGCTATAGGCTGGGTAATTCTGCTACAAAATCATAAATTAGCATGAATATCAATGGTTTACTTGCATCCCCAGTCTCCTGAACGTGCAGGTAAAAGCCTCCTAAAGGCTCAGACCTAAGAGCAGGGCTCTGGGACTTCCAGGGGCTGTCAGGCAATACATATAAAAATGATTTCATCTAAATTCCCTGAGAGGTTTCATAGACCAAAGCACCTCTGAAGGACAAAGAGACAACTGTAAAATTACCTGAAAATAAATGCTTCTAAAGCGGTTGGAAGGAATCCAGGGTAAGGGAAATTCGAGGGCCAATAACTAATCCATCAGCTCTTTTTTTTTTAATCCCACATCTGGATTTTTTTTTCCAAGGCCATAGCCTGTCACCATGCAGTTTATCAGCTGTCACTCCATCTCAATTCTGGGTGACGTGAGATCAATGGTGTAAAACTGCTCTCAGATCTATAGAGAAATTTATAACATCAGGCTCCACCGTGTCCTGGCTGGTCCTGGGTCCCAGGGTTCTGAGGCAGAGGCTGCCATGAAGACTTCATTTCCATTTCAAAAGTGGATTGTGACCCACTTAAAGCAAGTGAGTTCAAGCTGTCAGATGCAAAGGAAGACCTAAGTCAGAAGTCTTCTGCACTTACAGAACAATGCTTTGAGGAGGAAGAAAAAAGACTAGCCAATGATTAAAATTCTCTCTGCCTAGAAAAGGCTCTAGCGACCTGCCTTAATTTCTTTTAAGTCATGTGGGATTTATTAATAACAAAACCCTAAATTTGTAGCAACATATTTTAGGCTCTGAGATCAATTAATCCATCCAGTTTATGTAACTATACAACTCCTGCATGTAGTTTAGGCACAGATTTGTGGTTCTTCACTGAAGGTTTACTTCATTACCCACAACCTCTTTTTCCCCCATGAGCTCTGTAATCTCTTCTAATTCTGCCTCAAAGTGCCCAAGCACCAAAAACAAGGTCGTAGGAACCCAGGCCACATCCCATATCCCAAACCCTCCAGCCAAAAGGCTCCAGGGAAATTTTTAATTTCTTCCTCTCACACACTGAATCCTTGGGGTGTTAAGGGAAACACCCCTGGGCCATGGACAGCTGGAGAACATCCCACTTCCACCCCACCATCATTTGTCATGGATAGACCTCCAACAGAAGATACACTGAGGTGCCACTAGATTTGCTTGTGGTTGAACCCAGAGAAGCCTCAACTTGTTGAGAAAAAGTAAATCCTCTCTCCCACCACTGTCCACCTGCATTCTTCTTGGAACTAAACTCAAGAGGAGGCTCCCAGGAGGAACTGCATTCTCCAGAGGGCTGGTGATGGCTGGAAAACACCAACCAGCAACTCCTACACCGTTTGCTTCAGCTCCTGGTTGGAGGGAGATGGGACTCATAGTAGGAAACACAGTCCTCAGGCTCAGCCCATAGACGAACAAGTGTCATCAGAGTGTGCTCCTCTCTCCCCTGAGTCTCTTGGGATTTGGCCTTACCAGTCACTCACTACTCTTCCCTAAATAGTTACTTGAGAGAATTACCCTTGACTTTCCTTCCAGGTCAAATTTCCACCAGCGCAGGCTTCTTTCTCCACTTCCCTTTCCCTGCACCTGATTTTCTTTCACTTTACTCTGGTGAGCCTATTTATGTCAAGGTGACATCCTTCAACACTCTCCATTGCCTTAAGAGTAAAACCCAAATGCCTTAACAGGATACACAAAGCACCCACCTGCTCATCCTGGCTTTCATCACCTCTCTGTACTCACTAGGTCCTTTCATAGAGCCTTACACCCCAGCCCTGAGACCTTTGTTTCACTTGCTGTTTGTCCTGCAAGGAATGCTTTTTTCATCTCCACCCCTACCTTCTCCCTTTCTACTCCTAGCTAATTTCTATTCATCCTTCAAAACTCAACTCAAATGTCACCCAAAAGCTTTCCCTGAGTATTCCCATTTCCCAGCACAACTTGGCCTCCCTCCTCTGGGCTCATACAGTCAGGCAGAGCATACCTGTACCGTTCTTAGGCCCCGTGCCACATGTCCAGATATTCCTCTTCCTCAAGAAGCCACCTGTGATCAGCAGCAGTCTGTCTCCTCATCCTCAGGGTTGGCAGGATCTAACTTTTTATTTCAGAACAGTTTTACATTTATAGAAAAATTGTAGCGCTAGTCCAGAGAGTTCCCATAACCCCACATCCCTTGTCATTAACATCTTACTCTGGTACTTTTGTTACAATTAATAGCTAATATTGTTATTATCTAAAGCCCACATTTTATTCAGATTTCCTTGGTTATTCTCTGATGTCCTTTTTCTGTGCCACAATACCACATTACATTTAGTCATCATGTCTCTTTAAGCTCTTGCTGTGACAGTTTCTCAGATTTTCATTGTTTTTGACTATTTTGACAGTTTTGAGGCATACTGGTCAGTTTTTGCAGAATATCATCCTTCAGTTTAGTTTTATCTGACGTTTTTCTCATTATGAGACTGAAGTTCTGTGGTCTTGAGGAAGATCACAGAGATAAAGTGCCATTTTCATCACACCACACCTAGGGTGCATACTGTCAACATGACCTATCACTGTTGATGTTGACCTTGAGGACCTGACCAAGGGAGTGTTTGACAGCTTTCTCCATGTAAAGTTACTCTTTTTCTCTCCACTCCATACTGTATTCTTTGGAAGAAAGTCACAATCCACGTAGTCCATACTTAGAGAGTGGGAAATTATGATCCACTTTTTTGTGGGCAGAGAATCTACTACATAAATTCTTCAACAGTCTTCCTTGTGGTAGAATTGTCTCTTCTTTCCTATTTATTTATTTGATCATTTATTTGTATCAGTATGGATACTTTATTTTTTAATCTGTTTCCACAGCATTTATCACAAAGTCTAGAACTTAGTAAGTTCTCAATAATATTGGTTGAGAGAATGAAGGTGTTACAGACTGACCTCTGAAAACTCATAAGTTAAAGGCCTAACTCCTAGGACAACAGACTCTGACTGTATTTGGAGACAGAGCCTTTAATCAGATAATTAAGATTAAATGAGATCATAAGGGTGGGCTCTAATCCAGTATGACTGGTGTCCCTTTAAGAAGAGGAAGAGATACCAGGGAGCTCAGCACACAGGGAAAAGGCCATATGAGGACACAGAGAGAAGGCGGCCATCTGCAAGCCAAGGAGAGAGGTCTCAGGAGAAATCAACCCTGTTGGCACCTTGATCTTGTACTTCGTGCCTCCAGAATTGTGAGAAAATAAATTTTTGTTGTTTAAATCACCCAGTATATGGCATTTTGTTATGGCAGCTCTAGCAGAGTAATAGAGGGGTCAAACACTTTTTGTACCTTGGCTCAGTATAAGTCAGCAGGAGGTCACCTGCTGCTCCTAGGCATTCCACTATCCAGGCATTCCACTGTCCAGGAGGGAAAGTCCCTTGAAATATTCTGCTCCTCCAGAATTATGGGCTCCTGTCCATTAAATATCTGTATCTGTAGGTGGTTTCAGTCAGAATACATGGCTTTTATAGAAATGAGTAGGAAAAAACTCTACTGAGAACTCCTTTTTGTCAACATCTGATCTCAACTAGCAAGTAAGGTACCAAAAGGTTTTGAAATGACATGAGGGCACAAAAATTGGTGGAACCCTCAGGTGACCATTGTCTCTTTCCTCTGGGATCTATATACCTACCACAATACCTATTATTTCCAGAGAGGAATGAGGGAATTGGGGAGACAGTTGTCACCAAAGCAAAGAAGCAGACAGGAAATGGGAGAGTTATTTTTCTTTCTGAACAAATCCCTCGCCTATAAAATAAGAGGTTTAGATTACATAGTCTTTGATGTTTCTTCCCTGTGCTTTAAAGGGAAATAAAAACTAACATGTGTTCCTAAGCACCTGATATTATATCATCTTACACAGTCTTCAAAACAACTTTGCAAAGTACTATTATTATACCCATTTTGCCGATAAAGGAACTAAGATACAGACAGGCCGGGCGCCGTGGCTCATGCCTGTAATCCCAGCACTTTGGGAGGCTGAGGCAGGATGATCACTTGAAGTCAGGAGTTCAAGACCAGCCTTGCCAACATGGTGAAACCCCGTCTCTACCAAAAAATACAAAAATTAGCTGGGTATGTGTGGGGGTGCAGGCCTGTAATCCCAGCTACACAGGAGGCTGAGGCATGAGAATCGCTTGAGCCCACGAGGCAGAGTTTGCCGTGAGCGGAGATCACGCCAGGGCACTCCAGCCTGGGCAACAGAGCAAGACTCCATCTCAAAAAACAAACAGAAAACAAAAACAAAAAACAATACAGAGAGAAAATAATTTGCACGGGTCACACAGCCAATCAGTGTAATGATCAGATTTGAACCCAAGCAGGATGATTCCAGATCCTGCAGTCAACAGCTGCGTTCTGCTTCTTATCAGGTAAAGCAGGTCTCCCAGAGTGACACACAGAACACACAAAATGAAGAGTGGCCCAAGATCTGGAAATGATCCAGGGTTTGTGAGCATCTGGCACTGGAATCAATCCAAAATCAATGTTTAAATAACAGTTACCTTCACCCCCAAATTGTCTCATTGTCTGACTGCTGAATTCGAATCAGGGCTATGGAGAATGCTGCTTTGTGGTTTACTATACAGTTTAAAAGTCACCATGCCTGTACTGACAGCCCAACAAATACACACACAGAGAGAGATAACTTTAAAAAAAAAAAAAAAAAAAGAATTTGGAGTGTAGAAAACAGCTTGGTTGCATTTCTAGTGCACCAACCCCAGAAAACCCAGAGGCTTCAGAATTTGATGAGATTTTTGCAAAGTGTGTTTTCACTACAAAAATGAATTAGATGCCCCGAAGAGCTTCCTCTGTTCTTTGCTTGGCCGAGCACTTGCTGCAAACTTCCCTGAGGGGTTTACCCGATGGTGAGCCTGTAGGAGGAAAAACCAGGGCCCTGGGCTTATTTTTAAAGGAAAAAAAAAAAGTAAAAGTTTAAAAAATAACCCCTCTTCATTCATCCTTAGAATTACACTTTCCAGTGAAGTCTAGTACCCTTTCCTGGTAGATATAATCCTAATTAAAAATAAATTACATGCTGTATAGAACTTGAAATGGACAAGATAATCCTATTACATATGAGAATATATCCTGATTTTCTTTCCCGCTAAACTGTGGGAGATATCAGATCAGTCTGAGCCCCCCATTGTCGCCTCTTTGAAAACTTTCCTGGAGCCCTAATCCATCACGTGACGCCCATGTCAATCTTGGTGTTTGCACGCGAGTTTCACAATGCCGGCATTAGGCTCGGTAACAGAAACCCAGCTTTGCGGAGCCCGCAACATTTGCATTCCGAGAAAACGCCGGCCATTGTGGAGCTGTGTTTGTTCTCAAGATTGCGAGACAGTTGCCGGCGAAGTTGCTAAAACCGAGAGAAAGGGGCTCCTTTGAGCCTGCCCAGACCTTTTGGTATGATAACAAGGCGATTCGAGCGGATTTTGTGAGGCCTGATCAGCACCCGGGCGGGCGAGCTCCCCTCCCTTTCCCCTACTCCTCTCCAGCGCCACCTCCCCGGACATATTTTCCTTCCCGGGGAGTTGCTGCGGACGTTGATGTGCTATTTTAAATCGTATTTCCATAATCGAGCGGCTGTCCGCTGCCGGCCCGGAGCTCACGGTGTTCGCGTGCCTTCACACCTCCACCGCCGGCACGGAAAGACCTGTGCGCGCCGGTGGCGGCTGGAGACTCGCGGCTCCCTTCCCGGGCTCCCCGGCTCCCGGCTCTCAGCCTCCCGGCGCCGCCGCCGTCGTGGCTACTTCCGATCGACGAGGGCCTGGCCGCGGAAAAAACACTTTAGACCTGCTACCAGCCACCCTACACCCCTCCTCCCGCCTCCAGTCTTTTGCCTGCCCCTACTCCCCTTTCCTTTTCCCACTTTCAAGCACGCCTTGGTTTATTTCAGCCTTGAGAATGAGCATGCTGACGCGGAAGCACTTTGAGTAGAAATTGCAAGTAGTTCCGAATCTCTGGCCAAGCGAAAAACCCAAACTTAGCGCGTGGCGGGGCTCCCGAGTCCAGCCCAGAACTGCGGGGTGCAGGTGCGCAGGGGGCGCTGGCGCGAGGTCCGGGTCCCAGCCATTCGCGGCCGGGCTGTGCTCGCGGAAACCGCTGAAATCCCTTCCTTTGGGACTCCGGCCCCATTTCCATCCACTTTCCCCACCTTCCGGGTCCTCCGCCCGGCAGCAGCAGCGCCAGGCGGGCCTGACCTTGCCCTGGGTACGCCAGCGGAAGCGCTGAGGCCGCTGTCCACCAGCCAAGTTCTGAACCTGTTCCCGTCTGGGTCTCCGGGGGAAGAGGGGTGAGGAGAGATGACGTTAGCCTAGGGGCGCTAAAGGTCACCAGCCAGCCCCAGGTTGGGGTGGGAGTGTTGCGGGGCTCGGAAGGAAAATAGAAAGTTCCTTCGACTGAGTGTACCCCCCAAGGAATATCTCCTGGGCGGGGACGGTGGGAGGGCTACATACTAAATCGCACTTGGGAGATGGAAGACAGCGGAAGAAAGGGCTGCGATTTGGGCTCCTGTAGGGGGCGCTCCTCCTTCCACGTCCCCGCGCGGCTGCAGATGCCTGGCCTTATTGCTTTTAGCATTCCCAAGACTACAAGGTGGAAGAGGTGGAGAAGGGAACCCAGAGACACACCGCTCTGAGGAAGTCTCCAGCCACTCATCATCCCCCTCCCCAGTCTTATAAGAGCTTGTATTTATGGATGGCTGGAGCTGCATGTTCCGCTCTCTGACAGTTGGAAGCACCTCTCATCCCTGCCACCCAGCTCCCTGCTTGGTCTCCCTACTCCAAGGAAACTCCTGACCCTCTTCTGAAAAAAAACCCAAAACACACTCCCTCGAGTTTGAGGGAAAGGAAAACATGGATAGGACGCTGAAAGCAGGACCAAAATCGGGATTCTGAAGAATGTTTACTGAATTCAATCTGCTTACCAAACCTATCGCCTAAAAGGAAAAATTTCTTCCAGTGAGTGGCTTTTGTTTTTTACCTTTCCTCCTTCGTGTGTATTTGCATAGCCTGCTCAATAAAGCCCTTCAGTAAGAATCATTAAGAATCCGTCTTGTTGCAGATCCGAGCTCCATCTCCCTGGCCGTCAGGGATGGGAGGGGGCTATCTGTGGGGCAGCGCAGCGCCCGGCCAGCCCCAGGATCCGCCCAGCCCAGATTTTGGCAGTGCGGAAGCTCCACACTTTCCTAGGCAGATGGTTAAGTTCCCCCCACGTTCCTGCCAGGTTTCAACGTCACGCTGTGATTTTGTTCTTCTGGAACCGGACGAGTGTTGCTTCCCAGAGTGGCCCTATTAGAACAGAAAGAAAATCCTCTAAATAGGCGGAACAAGGCATCAGGAGGAAAAAGTTCTCTAAATGCACTTTAATACGAGCCGGGTATTGTGTGGAATTCAGCGCCCATCACCGTTTAGCCGGAGAGTTATGGCAGTGATTGGGGATGAATAGAGGAACATAATGGATACATGTGGCGTTTGCTCATTATATTCAAGTTAGTCCAACTCCGCTGTGGAAACTGTTCAACTTTCTCTCCCCTTAGCTTGTCACAGTGAAATAATACAGACATTGGGGCCTCCAATGGGATCGCCTGCCACACCATTCTATTTCCACTGCTAACGAGGGCTTCATAAGCCTTTGATACAGTCTGATCTTTGAAACCTTTCCAAATCTCCTCAAGCTTATGCTAAATCCTATTTGGAACTTTTTTTTTCCTTGCCTGCTAGCGCCCATGGCTTAAGAAGGCCATTTGGACAGTGACGTGCATACTAACATATCGCGGGGCTCTTTTCTGAAAGGGAAGTGGCAGCTCTGATCACCGGGGCTCACACGAGCAAAACACAATTGCGTACACAAATTTGAATAAAATCAATTTTCCCTTATCCTTCAGGCTTCTTAATCGAGAGGCTATTCCAGGCACCGTAGCTAGGAGAGAAGGAAAGCAGAGCCTCATTCAGCAGAGCAAGTCTGTGGGTAGGGGGCTGCAAGGGTTTGGAAGCCTCAGAGGTGCAAAATGCAGAGTGTGTGTGTTGGCAGGGGCTGGGGGAAGGCGGAATCAGAAGCCACTGAGGTAAAACCCCAGCGTGTTCGCACTTAGTTCTAGCCGCGGCACGGAGGGAGGCAGGCGACAATTAACAAAACCATCCGCTCCTTTTACTCCTGGAGCCCTGTGCCAACTCCTCTACATGCAGGGTGCTGACAAGAAAAGGGGGAAAAAGCAAAAGGAGTTAAACAAAAGAAAGATTCCCTAATTTTCCTTTCTTGTTTTCCCCTCTAAGCCTTTCCACATTAAAGGGATTGTCAGAGGCAGGCGGAGGAGCGACGCGAGGGGGAGGCGGCCATTGGCTGCCCGGCTCGGGTGATTAGCATATCGGCGGCTATAAAGGCAAAGGCGGCGCGAGGCGGCGCAGCTTCTGTAAGAGACGGAGAGGCGCAGAGTGAGGGCGGGTCCGCGCGTCCTCAGAGCCCGCTGGAGGCTCGGAGCTGCTACCCGCAGACTTCTCCCGCACAGGGCTCGCAAAGAGCGTGATTCCGAGAGCCTGAGACTGACGCCCGACCTGGAAACCAGAGAAGACTTCCTTAGCCTTTCGGATCGCACTTGAGGCTGGAGGCATGAGTCCTGTGAGGCGTTGGGGCAGCCCCTGCCTTTTCCCCTTGCAGCTCTTCAGCCTCTGCTGGGTGCTCTCAGTGGCCCAGAGCAAAACAGTCCGATACAGCACCTTCGAGGAGGATGCCCCCGGCACGGTCATCGGGACCCTGGCCGAGGACCTGCATATGAAAGTATCGGGTGACACAAGCTTCCGCCTGATGAAGCAATTCAACAGCTCTCTGCTCCGGGTGCGCGAAGGCGACGGGCAGCTGACCGTCGGGGACGCCGGCCTGGACCGCGAGCGGCTGTGTGGCCAGGCCCCGCAGTGCGTGCTGGCCTTCGATGTGGTCAGCTTCTCGCAGGAGCAGTTCCGGCTGGTGCACGTGGAGGTAGAGGTGAGGGACGTCAACGACCACGCGCCGCGCTTCCCCAGGGCCCAGATCCCGGTAGAGGTGTCCGAGGGTGCGGCAGTGGGCACGCGCATCCCCTTGGAGGTGCCGGTGGACGAGGACGTGGGCGCCAACGGGCTGCAGACCGTGCGCCTGGCCGAGCCGCACAGCCCCTTTCGCGTGGAGCTGCAGACGCGAGCGGACGGCGCTCAGTGCGCAGACCTGGTGCTGCTGCAGGAGCTGGACCGCGAGAGCCAGGCCGCCTACAGCCTGGAGCTGGTGGCCCAGGACGGCGGCCGCCCGCCGCGCTCCGCCACGGCTGCCCTCAGCGTGCGCGTCCTGGATGCGAATGACCACAGCCCGGCCTTCCCGCAGGGCGCCGTGGCCGAAGTGGAGCTGGCGGAAGACGCGCCCGTGGGCTCCCTGCTTCTCGACCTGGACGCAGCCGACCCCGACGAGGGACCTAACGGCGACGTGGTGTTCGCTTTTGGCGCCCGCACCCCGCCGGAGGCGCGCCGCCTCTTTCGGCTTGACCCGCGATCAGGCCGCCTCACCCTGGCCGGGCCCGTGGACTACGAGCGTCAGGACACCTACGAGCTGGACGTGCGGGCGCAGGACCGCGGACCCGGGCCCCGCGCTGCCACCTGCAAGGTCATCGTGCGCATCCGAGACGTCAATGACAACGCACCCGACATCGCCATCACCCCGCTGGCCGCCCCAGGCGCGCCGGCAGCCTCACCCTTCGCCGCTGCCGCCGCCGCCGCTGCACTCGGGGGAGCGGACGCTAGCTCGCCGGCGGGAGCTGGGACGCCGGAGGCTGGTGCCACTTCGCTGGTGCCGGAGGGGGCGGCGCGCGAGAGCCTGGTGGCCCTGGTCAGCACCTCGGACAGGGACTCGGGCGCCAACGGGCAAGTGCGCTGCGCCCTCTATGGGCACGAGCACTTCCGGCTGCAGCCGGCCTACGCGGGCAGCTACCTGGTGGTGACCGCGGCGTCGCTGGACCGCGAACGCATCGCCGAGTACAACTTGACGCTGGTGGCCGAGGATCGCGGCGCGCCCCCACTGCGCACAGTGCGGCCCTACACGGTGCGTGTGGGCGACGAGAACGACAACGCGCCGCTCTTCACGCGGCCGGTCTATGAGGTGTCGGTGCGCGAGAACAACCCGCCAGGCGCCTACCTGGCCACGGTGGCCGCCCGGGACCGGGACCTGGGCCGCAACGGCCAGGTCACCTACCGGCTGCTGGAGGCAGAGGTGGGCCGCGCCGGGGGCGCCGTGTCCACTTATGTCTCGGTGGACCCAGCTACCGGAGCCATCTACGCGCTGCGCAGCTTCGACTATGAGACGCTGCGCCAACTCGACGTTCGCATCCAAGCTAGCGACGGCGGCTCCCCTCAGCTTTCCAGCAGCGCCCTAGTGCAAGTGCGCGTGCTGGACCAGAACGACCATGCGCCAGTCCTGGTGCACCCGGCGCCAGCCAATGGCTCCCTAGAAGTGGCGGTGCCTGGGCGCACCGCAAAGGACACGGTTGTGGCCCGTGTGCAGGCCCGGGATGCAGACGAGGGAGCCAACGGGGAGCTGGCGTTCGAGCTGCAGCAGCAGGAGCCGCGCGAAGCCTTCGCCATCGGCCGCCGCACGGGGGAGATACTGCTCACCGGCGACCTCTCGCAGGAGCCACCCGGCCGCGTGTTCAGGGCGCTCCTGGTCATATCCGACGGCGGCCGTCCCCCGCTCACCACCACCGCAACTGTCAGCTTCGTGGTAACAGCAGGGGGCGGGCGTGGGCCGGCTGCGCCTGCCAATGCAGGAAGCCCGGAGCGTTCCCGCCCGCCTGGCTCTCGGCTCGGGGTGTCCGGGTCGGCGCTGCAATGGGACACGCCGCTGATCGTCATCATCGTGCTGGCCGGGAGCTGCACGCTGCTGCTGGCCGCCATCATCGCCATCGCCACCACCTGCAACCGCCGCAAGAAGGAGGTGCGCAAAGGGGGGGCCCTCCGGGAAGAGCGGCCCGGGGCGGCGGGCGGCGGAGCCTCGGCTCCCGGCTCCCCGGAGGAGGCCGCCCGGGGAGCCGGGCCCAGGCCCAACATGTTCGACGTGCTCACCTTCCCTGGCACCGGCAAAGCGCCCTTTGGCAGCCCCGCGGCGGACGCGCCTCCGCCTGCGGTCGCCGCGGCCGAAGTGCCGGGCTCAGAGGGCGGCAGCGCCACTGGGGAAAGCGCCTGTCACTTCGAGGGGCAGCAGCGGCTCCGCGGCGCGCACGCCGAGGTGAGGCCTTCCTTCGGCTGGGCGCCCCCCTCCGAGCTCCGCGGACAGGCTGGGGGAAGGGAGACTGGAGGGGTAGGGTGGGTGCATGCAGGTAGACAACCTGTCGCACTTGTTTTTTGTTTGTTTCTTATCCAACCCTCCCCCCACTCCCATTCCCCTATTCCCTGCTGCAGCCCTACGGTGCCTCCCCGGGTTTTGGAAAGGAGCCGGCGCCCCCTGTGGCGGTGTGGAAAGGACACTCATTCAACACCATTTCTGGCAGAGAAGCAGAGAAGTTCAGCGGCAAAGACAGCGGTAAAGGGGACAGTGATTTCAACGACAGCGATTCCGACATCAGCGGGGACGCTCTGAAAAAGGATCTCATCAACCACATGCAGAGTGGTGAGGACTCTTCTTTCCCGCCAAATTCGGCATTCCTCCCTTCCCTCCCCTTCACCACTGTTTGCCTCCTCTCAATCTCGGTTCCCAGCCCCCTTCCCTCTTCCCCACTTTTTCTCACTCCTACAGCTGCGGGTCCGGGCCTGCCTCACACGGTGAATTTCAAAATGCCAAGTCGAGGCAACTCCAGCTCTTGAATAAAACACACCCTCATCCTGTTAGGCAGCAGCATGGGTGATGCTAGCCATTAAAAAGTGGGTACTGCTTATCAATTTTTTTTTTCACTTCCAGCTGAAGAAGCTGGACCAGCTTTGCATTAAGATGGCTTTACAGGAAGCAATGTGCCTTCGATTCTTGAGACACGGTGTATATCTATGCGCACAGCCTTTCCTTTCAGCTGCCCTGACCCAGGCTGACATGCTGAAGATGGAAGCCTGAGTATGTATAATCTCAGGAATAATCGTCATGCTGTTTCCTTTTCCCTTCCGTATTAGGACTGTGGGCGTGCACCGCTGAGTGTAAGATCCTGGGCCACTCTGACCGCTGCTGGAGCCCATCCTGCAGCGGGCCCAACGCACATCCATCGCCTCACCCACCAGCCCAGATGTCAACCTTCTGTAAGAGCACGTCCCTGCCTCGGGATCCTCTGCGCAGGGACAATTACTACCAGGCCCAGCTGCCCAAGACAGTGGGGCTGCAGAGCGTCTATGAGAAAGTACTGCACAGAGACTATGACAGGACAGTCACTCTGCTCTCCCCTCCCCGTCCAGGGAGGCTCCCAGATCTGCAGGAGATTGGAGTACCCCTCTACCAGTCCCCTCCTGGCAGGTACCTGTCCCCGAAGAAGGGAGCCAATGAAAATGTGTAATCCCATGCTGCATGTCTTCACACATATACAGGTCACTCCGAGAAGCCCCTAAGTTATTGACCGGTTTCAGTGTTGTATATATAAATATGCAAGATGTGCCTTACAATGAAGTTGTTGGAAGCTATTTCCAATCACATTGGTACTGTTTGGTATTTGCAAACAAAAATGTAGTTAATGTAATTTTTATGAAATGTGTGCAGTATTTAATTTTTCTTATGCTATTGACTTTAATTTCAATTGTGGCTTGCCATTTTCTTAGTGTTTTTAACCTGTACATTGTGTAATGTAATGTTTGTATATAATGAAATTTTGTTATATTTTTATATAATAAAAGCTAAAGTGGAAGTTATTGCCAAAGGAACTGTCTGTAAGACAAAAAACAAAACATGTTGGAATTACTTAATTGAAATTTATCTTTCACCTGAAACAACCTAGTGTTTGAGAAATTTTGCCTTGCCAAGTATAACTTGTATATCTTGACTCTGTGGTAGATTTCAAGTTCGATGTTATTTAATTACATTTGGTTTTCTGTAAACCGTGTCACTTATAAGCACAGTAATAAAAGATTTGTCATGTATTTGAAGAATCTGCTAATTGCTTTTCATGAAGCTGCCTATAGTCAGACATTCACAAATAATTTGAGTATCAGAATGAAACCTTCTTTCAAGTGCTAATTATTTGGGCATTATTAATGTTCATGACAATATTAAACCTGTAGGATTTCAAGTATTGCAAAATGTCACCCAAGTATTAAAAACGTGTGTTGATTTCATAAATTATGTGCATCTCCATATGTATTAGTCTATAAAATCCCTGCTCTCATTTATTCACTAGCTAAATATTCATTGAGCAGCCACCAAAAAGTGAAGAAAGCTAAGTTTGGGTTGTTCATTCACTAATTAAACAAGCATCTGTAGAGCTTTTACTAGCTGCTGGTACCTCCTCCTCAAGCTGGAGTTTGAGGTGAAGAAGACGTAGTCCCAAAGAGCCCTCAGCTTATTCGGGGTGTTAGTATCAAAAAGACTAACATCTTAGTCTTTTGGAATATAATAGGTTCCCACTACATTCTGTCCTACTTCGTCTTTCCTTGCCTTCCTCTGGAGCCAGTCTCCAAAGTAACTATCAGCCCTATTCCACTCAAATTTATGGGCAAAATGACATGATGTTTGGGATTCGCTTTAAAATGTTCTAGAAAAAAACACAGGGAGCTATGTGAAACAAGATCGATTTGATAAGATATTGATAATTGTCAATGCTAGCATAGGTGCATGTGAGGTAGGGAAATTTCGCCAGTATCTCTAAATGTTTGTGTTTGAAAATGTACATAATGGAAAGTCTTAAAAAAAGACACTCAAGAGTACTATGCCTATGTCTTATACTCTATGGATTTCATTTGAAATTAAAATGATGATAAGCATAATGAGACCTAACATTTACTGAGCAAGTCTTCTGTGAGCAGAGCTCCTTACCAAGCATTCTGCATGAATTATCTCATTTAATCATCAAACTACCCCCAGGATATGGGAAGTATCATTAACTCCATTTTGCAATTAAAGAAACCGAGGCACAAGAAGGTTAGATAAAATGCCAAAAATCACACAGCTAATAAGTATCCAGGGTGAGATTCAAACCTAGGTTATTCAGTGCAAAAAATAAAACAAAGTAATGAAACAAGTTGTTTTTGGTTTGCTTTTTTTTTTACCTGAAAGAAACAAGGAGTTATGTAGAAAAGTCCCAATGCATTGCCTTTGCTGCATGATTACTGTTTAGCCCTTTATATTTGTGAAGTGCCTGTGTTCCTTTATTACTAATTATAGAGTGTGCGGCAGTGTAATGAATAGAGAAGCCCTCAAAGCTGCCTGTTGAAGTCATAATTGAAACCAGTGGTAGCTCCAGGCTGAACATCAGGGTGGGTACACACAAGTGCTTCACCACCCACAGCCCGTGCAAAGTTCAGCCGTTTCTGCAGGCAACGGAGTCGCACATGCGCCTGACAAGCTCAGACCGCCCAGACCGTGGATTCCGAAAGAAAACATTACAGCTCCAGAGCCATGATGGCCAGGCCCTAGGGGAACAGACTCCCAGGTAGACCTACCATTATAACATCTAAAACTTTATTCTCGAGCCAGCCTCATCAAACGCAAAATAGAAGAATGAATGATCCCACTGCAGTCTAAAAGCATCCAGTCTCTGAATGTGTTTGCTGCTTTTGTCCTTCAAAAGTAAAATAATGTTATTGTCATTATTTTATTTTGTACCGTGCGAATTATTTCGTTACTCCAAAAATTTGGGTTTCAAAACCTCTGACTTACTATCATTTTTTCCCTTAGCAAAGTAACCACTATCAGATCTTGTTTTGATTTGAAACTTTAAAAAAATCAAACACACAATTTCAGTCCTCAACATTGTTTGCTTAAACAAAAAAGGTTGGGGTGTTCCTCTATGGGCCAGCAGCAGGAACTCTCCAAGAAACAGGAGCTGTGTGTGGGAGGCTTTTCACTTGTCTCCAGAAATGTTTACTCTCAAGCACATTTTTAAGAAAATATATTGCTTTATTTAATTAAGTGAGATAATACATATGCAGAATTCTTGGCACAATTCTTGGCCTGTAGTAAGTTCCCACTACAGTCTATCCTACTTCCTCTTTTGTTGCCTTCTTCTGGAGCCAGTCTCCACAGTACTATCAGCACTGCCCCACCCACTGAGGAAGACAAAGTAGACCCAGGATGCCCAGCCTTGCTCTGACCCTGTTTTGCTGTCTTCACTCCCTCCACTTTCACCAAGTAGTCCAGAGCCTCATGTGTAGCCAACACTTTACAAACAAGCACGGCTAAGGTGAATATCATTGGCAAAATCACAAGCCTTAGAGGTTTGTGATTATAACACAGATACCTCTCTGGAAGTAGAGGCCAACAACCCTTGGACACCTTAGCAGTGAATACTGGGACATGAGAAAGCCCGTGGGGAAGACAGAGGTCACCTCAAGAGAGAAAGCTAAAGCCAGGCTTTACCTGTTTCACATTTTTGTCTCTGGCCCCATTGACTTGGATGTTCTACACGTCTTCCTATAATAAAATATCTATAAGGAAACCACTTTAGAAAGTTAAACTGTTAGTGGTTTCAACATCTATTGAAAAATGCATTCTGAAATAGAGCAAAAACAGGAATCATGTCTCTAAATACAAATATATATATATACACACACACACATATATACAGAGAGAAAAATATATATTTATAATCAGGATGAGTTCCATGCCATAATGAGCTAAATATCTGGCTTATTTCACTTGGCAAATATAAACTTTTAACATCTAAAAATTCCATTTTAGAAGACAAGCATATTCACTTTACTGCTGAATATCCAATAATAGGATAATTGGAATGCTGTAAGCTCTGAAAGCAAACTGAAGCAAAGAAATACAATACTTGATGGGGCACTGTGCTCTGCAACAACTCAGAAGAGCTTTGAAATGCTGTCTTGGTTTTCAACAGCTATGCAATAACTCAAAAGGGTGTTTATTATTCCCTTTCTTCAGGGAGAGACAATCTGCAATGGAATTCACCAACAGGTTCAAAGTCAACTAATAAGTGAACAGCAGGTAGAAAGAGACACCAGGCTATTTTAAAAGCCATCACTTAAACCACCAGATTAAATGTGCAGGGGGGAAATCATTCATTATCAGAGTCAGGATTTGTTCCCACAAAATCTGTTTAAAGAATTTCAAACATGTCAAACTGAAGCCTGCATAGTTCAATATGGAATTAGGAAAATTCCATTTGCCAACCCAGTGTGACACTTTGCTATATCACAGACACCTCCAACTCAGGATGCCCAAATGAAAAGCAACTTCTCTTCTGTGCCATCACTATGGCCAAAACTACTCCTCTGGCAATTGTTTTAAACTCAATAAATGGGACTGCAAATTTTAGACAAAACTAGAAATGCAAAAGTCATTTTAAGACTCTACCCTATTTCTTACCCCTCAATGATCCAATCACTCATCAAGATCTATTGTCTACATTCCAAATATTGTTTAATTGTCCCTTCACTTCATTGTAGCAGATATGATGCTCTGTCCATGTTCCCATTGCTGACATCTGAGTCTACCTCAACTGCAGTGGACAGTTCCAGTTGCACTATGGCAGTTTCCTTCTCAAGCACCCATCTCTGCTGCTGCAGACTTGCTGAGCGCTTGCGGCCCCACCTGAAAGTTGTTCAACCTCTGCACAGAGCAGCCTGGAAGTACTAAGATCTGCAGAAGCAACCCTCAACCAATGAGCGATAGGAGTTAGTGGTTAAATATCCCAGCTCTCCCATCTCTCAAAGGAATCACTTTGAGCTGTGATTTGCACAGTTCCCACGAGCGTCCCCAGGAAACATAAGCCTCAGTCACCCACAGCAGCAGCCCACCCAGTAACACCTCCTTTATTGGCTTTCCTGCCTTTCCCTGCTCACTTTCCTCACTGCCTCGCTTGTGCTTCCTGGGATCACTTTCCAAATAAACTACCTGCACCCAAGTCCTTGTTTCAGTGTCTGGGTATAGGAGGACGGTCCAAGTTAGGATGGCTGCATAATAATAGGAATAAGGGTTTTCTTTCTTTTTTTTTTTTTTTTTTTTAAGAGAATACCGTGTTCCGCCAGGCACGGTGGCTCACGCCTGTAATCCCAGCACTTTGGGAGGCCAAGGCGGGTGGATCATGAGGTCAGGAGTTCGAGACCAGCCTGGCCAAGATAGTGAAACCCTGTATCTACTAAAAATACAAAAATTAGCCAGGCAAGGTGGCGCATGCCTGTAGTCTAAGCTACTTGGGAGGCTGAGGCAGGAGAATCACTTGAACCCAGGAGGCGGAGGTTGCAGTGAGCCGAGATTGTGCCATTGCACTCCAGCCTGGGCGACAAGAGTGAAACTCCATCTAAAAAAAAACCAGAGAATACATGTTCCAAAACTTCACCAAGCACTTTATGGGTATTATCTAATACCCCCAACTGTACATTAAACCATCTTATATATGGAAAAAACAAGGCTTAGAGAGGTAAGGTAAATTGCCACAGGTCACACAGCTAATGTTAGATAGAGTTAGAATTAAAATCAAGATCTGAAACAGACTAAATCATACCACTGTATTCAACTTTCATTGCTTCTTTTTTGGGTTCTAGCATAAATCTTCTATCTGCTGTCTCTGTGTCCACTGCCTGTCTCCCTCCACTCTGTCTTCTACACTGCTGCCGTAAAGATCTTTTTCTAAACACCTGATCTTGTAACTCTCATGATTTCACATCACCTTTAAAGTCCAAAGTGCTGTCCATGGCATCTCAGACCCTTCGTGCCCTGCCTCCATGGCATCTCAGATCCTTCGTGCCCTGCCTCCCTCCTCAGCCTCAATCCCGCTGCTGTCTTCCCTCCCATGCCCTTCACACACCTGATGCTTCAGCCAGAAGAATTACTTTGTTTCACCTCTCATTTCTGATCCTTCCTCCTGGAATGGCATTCTACTTCCTCTCCCACTCTTCCCACCCACACTTTTTCTTCTCTGAACCATTCCTCTTATCCTTCAAGACTGTTTAAGAATCACTTTACTAGAAAAGATTTCTGTGCCATGCCTTCCCCAACCCCCTCTCCCAGCCAATAGCCAGGTGAGCCCTGCCCCTATGTGCAGCCTCAGCACGGGGCCAGCTGAGGACAACTGTTGCTTCACTGCTGGCTCATGAAGTCAAGGACTGTCTGTGTCATTCAACTGGGTATCCCCAGCACCAGGTACACTGGCTGGTACATCATCAGGATTCAATTTAAAAAAGTGCTTGCTGAATGGAATGACTCCCTGAGCTAAGCACAGAAGGTCATAGTTATACACCATAGCCAAGAGGCTACAACCACCAGTCACCTTATCTCCCCACAGGGGGTCGGAGCTAAATAAGCCTCCGAATCAGACACAACCAATCGATTCAGCTTCTCATCCACCCCAGCTAGTCTAGTGACTGGAGTGTTTGGAGGATGCAGGAGCAACAACAGCCCTGGCCAAGTCCAAGTCACCTTACCCACTGAAGGTCAAGCCTTCCCCTCTTCCTGCCTTAGTGCAGCAGCATCTTTTTAGACCCAACTTAAAAGAGGCCCAGAAGTTTCTGCGGGGTCTCATGTATCTAGAGATTGATATAGTCTAGTCCATTTGGGTACCTTAACCCATGCAGCCCAAATAATCCAGATAATTGTCAAATCTCTACTTTGTTCTTTGCAAACACAGCATACCCTAAAGTTGATGAAAACATCAGATGGTTTTCTTTGCTAAGTGTTATTAGTTTCTTATTTTATTTGGCCAAATTTTCTTCCTGTCAATTCTAGGAAAATAGCAGTAGAGGAGTGAGGATTTGCTTCTAATGAATGTCACTAGATCATCAGAGAAAGTGCTGGGTTATGAGGGTGGGGGTAGAATCTCATTTTTATTCAGCAACTGACTTTCAGCCACCATTTAACCTCGTTGTGATTCATTCTGCTTATCAGCCCAAAGTCCTTAATCACCACCCTCACTGAAGGTTGGAGAATGAACTAATGAAGATGCTTAAGTGCTTCCTGGAATGCTAAGGACTCAGTCAGCTAAAGAAATTCAATGTCACCATTCTGTCCCTGGTATTCCTCTCTGTGTCTGTGGTGGTGCATCTCCCAAACTATGTCTACAAACAAGAGTTAGTAAAAATCACATTCTACATAATTATCTAGTTATTTTTCAAGTACTCACATGGAACTTTTAAGCATCTTTATTAAAAAATCCTTCAATTCCTCAATTTTGTATTATTGTTTTCAGTCAAATTCCTGAAAAACATTGTCTGGGATAGGGATTCTTGTAAAAATCATTTATTGAGGAAGTGCTCACAGAAATAAAGAGAAGCAGCCAGGCTCTGTGGCTTATGCCTGTAATCCCAGCACTTTGGGAGGCTGAAGCAGGAGGATTGTTTGAGGTCAGGAATTCAAGACCAGCCTGGGCAACATAGCAAGGCCCCTGTCTCTTAAGAGAGAAAGAGAGAGAGAGAGAGAGAAGCAAGCAGGATAGGATAGGAGAGAATCTCAAGAAATGGTGGTCTTTGTATCAGCCTGGCCTCATCCAGAGCTCTGGAGCACAAATTGGTCACCCCTTGAGGCAAGAGGCCAGACTTTTTATACCCCATGTCAGTCACTGGCCTCTGGATGGGGGAGCAGGGATGCATTGCCATTACTCCCATGGCAAGGGGGCTCCATGTTTGGTTAATGGCAATTCTCTCAAGAAAAGAGCTACCATGGGCCAGGCATGGTGGCTTATACCTGTAATCCCAGCACTTTGGGAGGCCGAGACAGGCGGATCACGAGGTCAGGAGATTGAGACCATCCTGGCTAATACAGTGAAACCCCGTCTCTACTAAAAATACAAAAAGTTAGCCAGGCGTGGTGGTGGCTTCCTATAGTCCCAGCTACTCGGGAGGCTGAGGCAGGAGAATGGCGTAAACCTGGGAGGCGGAGCTTGCAGTGAGCCGAGATCGCGCCACTGCACCCCAGCCTGGGTGACAGAGCGAGACTCCGTCTCAAAAAAAAAAAAAAAGAAAAGAAAAGAGCTACCATGAGCCTCTTGCAGCCATAATAGCTAGGAAGGAGTACACACATTCTTCAAGTGCATGCATGTGGGGAGGGCCACCACAGCATCCAGTCTATTAGTGGTTTTCAAATCACTATCACCTGGAGGGGCTGTTAAAACACAGATTGCACTGGGCACAGTGACTCACAACTGCAATCCCAGAGACTCAGGAGGCTGAGGCAGGAGGATCACTTTAGCCCAGGAGTTTGAGACCAGCCTAGGCAACAGAGTGAGACCCCATCTCTAAACACACACACACACACACACACACACACACACACATTGCTAGATATGATACTTTGGGGACAGGATCCTTTAATTGACATGTCTAACAAGTCCACAGGTGATGCCAATATTGCTAGTCCAATGACCACCCTTTCAGAACCACTGCACTATAGAGATTGTGCAGTGTTGGGCCAAGATACCTTCTGACTTGCTATGATTTGGTCAGGTTTTACCCAGATATAGAATATAATCTTCAATCACTATCTTCAGAATGTTTGATTCTGTTGCTGGAAAGGGTCCCAATCCAGACCCCAAGAGAGGGATCTTGGATCTTATGCAAGAAAGAATTCAGCCAAGTCCATAGAGTAAAGTGAAAGTGAGTTTATTAAGAAAGTAAAGGAACAGTCTGGGCGTGGTGGCTCACGCCTGTAATTCCAGCACTTTGGGAGACCGAGGCAGGTGGATCACCTGGGGTCAGGAGTTCGAAACCAGCCTGGCCAACATGGTGAAACCCTGTCTCTACTAAAAATGCAAAAATTAGCTGGGCGTGGTGGTGGGCACCTGTAATCCCAGCTACTCAGGAGGCTGAGGCAGGAAAATCACTTGAACCTGGGAGGCAGAGGTTGCAGTGAGCTGAGATCACACCATTGTACTCTAGCCTGGGCAACAAGAGTGAAACTCAGTCAAGAAAGAAAGGAAAGTAAGAAAGAAGGAAGAGAGAGAGAGAGAAGAAAGAGAAAAGAAATAAAGAATTGTTGCTCCATAGATAGAGCTGCCCCAGGGGATGCTGGTTGGCTATTTTTATGGTTATTTCCTGTTAATATGCTAAAAAGGGGTGGATTATTCATGAGTTTTCCAGAAAAGGGGTGAGCAATTCCTGCAACTGAGAGATCCTCTTCTCCCCTTTTCAGACCATATAGGGTAATTTCCTGACACTGCCATGGCATTTGTAAACTGCCATGGCGCATGGCACTGGTGGGAGTGTCTGTTAGCATGCTAATGCATTATAATTAGTGTCTAATGAGCAGTGAGGATGACCAGAAGTTGCTTTTATTGCCATCTTGGTTTTGCTGGGCTTTGGCCAGCTTTTTTACCGCAAGCTGTTTTATCAACAAGGTTTTTGTGAACTGTATCTTATGCTGAACTCTTATCTCATCCTGTAACTTAGAATGCCTAACCTCCTGGGATTGCAGCCCAGTAGGTCACAGCCTTATTTTATCCAGCCCCTATTCAAGATGAAGTCACTCTGGTTCAAACTTCTCTGACAATTCTATGCTTGTCACAAACACAAAGAGCAGGCATAAAACCCCTGAGTAGAGAAGGGGTAAAATGGTGAGGGTGGAGGTTACAGTTAAAAAGGCAGGGCCCTTGTCTCATCTACCAAGGCATCATCAACACCACTTCCTACCTCCTCCCCCTCCCCCCTCCCCCTCCCCATCACAGCACTCAGATAGGAGGTACAGGAGGTGGCAAAGAGAGCATAGAGAAGTCTGCTGATAAGCAGTCCCTGCTGCACACAGATGGCCAAGCCCCCTCTGGAGTGCCAAGTACAGCTCTGAGTGGTACACCTTGTTAGGGACACAGAGCAACTGAGGCATGTTCAGGGAGGAAGGATTCAGAGATGAGGGGACTCAATGCAATAATGTTTTGTGAGGGAGACTTGGTAAACAATCCATAATGACGTAAGATACCCACAACTGGGATGGGCTATCTCTAGAGGTGGTAAATCCTTGTTACTGGAAACTTTCAAGCAAAGACTAGACAACCAGCTGATGGAATGAGGTGGGAGTGGAAGGCATCTGGATTGGAGGTTGAATCAGGCCGCTCCTAAGTTTCTTCCCAAGCCTATTAGTTGATGACTTTAATGATAATTTTAGGTGTCAGCTTGGATGGACTAAGGGATGCCCAGATAGTAAAACATTATTTCTGGGTGTGTCTGTGAGGGTGTTTCGGGAAGAGATTAGTATCTGAATCAATAGACTGAGTAAAGATTTGCCCTTAACAATGTGAGTGGACATCGTCCAACCCACTGAGGAACTGAATAGAACAAGAGCATGGAGGAAAGGCAAGTTTTCTCTTACTGAGCTGGGACATCCATATTCTCTTGCCCTGGGACATCAGAGTACCTGGTTCTGACAACAGTAGACACCTCCCCCACCCCCTACTCCCACTTTGTTCTCAGGTCTTTGGTCAAGGACTGAATTACGCCACCAGTTTTCCTGGTTCTTAACTTGGAAACAGCATATTGTGGAGTTTCTCAACCTGCATAATCACATGAGCCAATTCTCATAATAAATCTCCTCTTATATACCTGTATGTATCCCATTGGTTCTGTTTCTCTAGAGAACCCTGACTAGTACAATGACTTTATGCAAATTATTGGTGCATTTTTTTCTTCCACTCTCTAGATGTTCTTAGGATCCTGTCCTGCTTTACCTGATTCTCAAATGACAGAAAGCTTAGCACTCTAGCTCTTATCCCAGTTGGCTTGTAAGAGCCCCTCAATTCCTTCCAACTTTCTGAAAGAGCCAGAATAATTCCTGCTTCCCTGATTGGATGCTTAGCTGATCTGGGAGACTAAGGCTGTTATTTTCTCCTTTTATGGTATAAAGCCCAAGTCTTGCCCCAGTGAAATTGCTTTTGATATGTTGTAAGGTATTTTCCAAACCACCTTCAGTCACTTCTAAAATATACTGCTCACAATAGCCCTAGGAGAGCCGATGAGGATAAGCGGTCCATCATACAGAGAGGGAAACTGAGATTTTGAGATTATCAGAAGCAGCTGGCTTCCCAGCCCCTTCCTAGGCTTTCCACCTTACCTTTCTTTAATGCTTATTAAATGGAGATATTTATTCATCATAAGTCCCCAGACTTATGTTCATGGTAAATCATTTAAGAATTGAGTCGCTGGGGTTGTTTTGGCCAACCTCCCGCATTCATTCATCCCAGACTCATGCTCTAGAATACAAAGGCACTGTGATTCATTTCTACTCTTCAGCTTCACTAATCAGAGAAGCCCATTGCTCTTGCCATGCACTGGCTGATATAACAGAAATTTCTAGGCTGAGGGCATTAGATTCAGACACAGCTAAAAAGAAATGTCAGGCGATCTGATTTACTATAGCTGTGGAGATGTGGGGAGGGAAAAAAAAAAGCAAAACTAGGTTGTTTGTGCTCTCTCTTACTCCTGAAGCTGTAGACACAGACAATTGCCATTTGCTTGACCAAGTCATCCGTGTGGGGATTGCTAGGCTTAAGTAGTTCCAACCAGACAAAAGGAATGTGCAGGCCCAGCCGCTGCATGGGAAACCAATTTATAATGAGCTTCCAAACTCCCATGAAATGTAACGAGATCCAGAAAATTATAATTTCCAGAACTCCTCTCAGAAGGAGTCCTGTGTGGCTGGCATTTTGGAAAGGGGGGCTCAGGCACATTGGGGTGCAGGGGAGGTTGGCTGCTAAACTGCCTTCCAAGGGGCAACTATCATAAATTGTGTTGCTTTTGTTTGCAGAGTGGGCAGGCGAATTTGGGGAAAGCTGAACTGCTAGGAGGAGAGGGTGATTATCTTCCTCTGCACTTTCCTCACACAGCACTCTGCCATTCTTCAAAATAAATGTGAAATGAATATTCAAATAATATAGGCTTAGGGGACTAAAATCTTACTTGTAATATTTTAGTTCTTTTATTTAAATAGATCTACAATAAATATGACAAAACATTCGCATTTGTCAATTCTGGTTAGTGGGGCACACAAGTGTTTGTCATATATTTGTTTTTATTTTCAACTACAACAAAATAGTCCTGCTTTGAAAGATCACTCCATTTATTATCTTGCCCAGGGTTTCCATAGGTCTTTATTTTGTAATATAACACTGCCCCCATTCTCTCCCCCACCTTCCTACCCCCCAACTGAGCACTGCTCTGAATAGGATAAAGAGCAGCATATGAATGGTGGCCATGATCACAGACTGAAGATATGAACACATGGGTAATCTCGTCAGAGAGAAGCATATGAAGGTCTGGGATGATAGATGATGTCTCTGAAAGCCCATCTCTTCTCCAAAGACCACTTTAGTGTTGGCGCCACCATTCCCATTTTGCTGATGTGAAGAGTACAAGAACAACCCTTACAGGGCAGTGTTTATGTTACAACGGGCTTGGCGCTAGGCCAGGATCTGTCTCTAAGAGGGCACTGACAACATAAATGAGCATCCTCCCTGGCACTGCCTGTAGGCACCTCTTTATGGATGTTGACTATATGATGTTCACACCCAGTCTAATATGGCCATGCTCCTGTGAGTAAACATGATCTCTTTTCACTTTGAAGGGCCTTATCCTTTCAAGCACCAAATAATCTAAGGAAGAGACAGAAAAGGGGAATTCAGATTATGGCTGATATGGTTTGGCTTTGTGTCCCCACTCAAATTTTATCTTGAATTGTAATCCCTAGGTGTTGAGGGAGAGACCTGGTGGGAGGTGATTAGATCATGGGGGCGGTTTCCCCCATGCTGTTCTCATGATGGTGAGTGAGTTCTCATGAGATCTGATGGTTTTATAAGGAGATCTTCTCTCTTTGCTTCCTACACACTCTCGCCTGCTGCCATGTAAGCCGTGCCTGCTTCCCCTTACTGCCATGATAGTAAGTCTCCTGAGGCTTCCCTGGGCATGCAGAACTGTGAGTCAGTTAAACCTCTTTTCTTTACGAATTACCTAGTCTCGGGCAGTATCTTTGTAGCAGTGTGAGAACTGACTAATACAGTGGCTTTTGGGTAGATTTGAGACGGGACTAGTTCTCAGTCTATTAGGTCTGGATGTAAAAGATTCTGGATGGACTTGCAGTAACCCTGAGGAGGTAGAAGGTTAAAGCAGTGTTTCTCAAAGTACAATCATTGGACTTCTGGAGATTCTTTAGAATCTTCTGGAAGGTCCACTAGGATAAAACAATTTTCATAATACTACTATGTTATTTGCCTTTTTCACTGGGTTGACATTTGCTCTGATGATACAAAAGAAAGAGTGGGTGAAACTACTACTGGTGCCCTAGCACCAATCAAAATAAGAGTGCCACACTACTAATCACTGGATTTCTTGCACTTACAGAAAAAAGTCCTTAAGAATGACCTTGATGAATCAGTAATAAGTATTACTTTCATTAAATCTCAACCATTGAGTATATGTCTTTTTAACACTAATATTCTGTGTGACAAAATGGACAGTATGCAGAGAACATTTCTGCTGTGTTCAGAAGCACTATGGTTGTCTCAAGGAAAAGCACTAGCCCAGCTGGGTATAGTGGCTCATACCTGTAATCCTAACACTCTGGGAGGCCGAGGCGAAGGGATCACTTGAGCCTAGGATTTCGAGACCAGCCTGGGTAACATGGCAAAACCCAATCTCAAAAAGAAAGAGAGAAAGAGAAAGAGAGAGGGAGGGAGAGAGATAAGGAAAGAAAGAAAGAAAAGACAGAGCTCTCTGCTGGTAATAATACTAACAAATGTTAATGTTTCTAAATTTAGTTGATCTACGTGACTCAGTGAATCAGTATTTTCCCAGTGGACAGTGGATGATGTCACAAAGTCATGCATAGGTAAATGATCTGTTTAAAGTGCAAGACAGACCAATGTAACAAGGGATGAAAAGTTCATTGATCTGGTTTCAGATTCCAGGGCCACTAACCTGTAAAATACTACCACTTGTAAAGTTTTGGTATAGCGGATCACAAAGAGGGCCACAATTAAATGAAAGGCTAATAAAATACTCTTCCCTTTTCCAACTACATGTCTATATGATAATGGATTTTCTTCATATACTTAAACCAAAACAACATATTGCAACAGCTTGAATACAGGAGCAATTATGAGAATCCAATTATCTTCTATTCAGCCAGACACTAAAGAAATTCGTAAAAATGTAAAATAATGCCCATTTCTCATAAAATTGTTTTGAAAAGATACTTATTTTTTGTAGTAATTATATTATTTTGTTAATATGCATTGGGCTCATCATTTTAAATTAGTTATTAATATTTTTAAGAATCTCACAGTTTTAATTTTAATACAGTAAGTATATATACATAAAACATTCATAAACAAAAGTTCTTCAGAGTTTTCAATAATTTTCAAGAGTGTTACAAACCAAAAATTTGAGAACTACTGAAGTAGAGCATCATGTGAAGATTAAATTAACAAATATTATATATAAAGTGTGTGGCTTATAAAAAGTGCCTAGTTATAATATTAATAGCCAATATATATTTACTATGTTCAAGCACTATTATAAGTGTTCATTTAACCCTCACAATACCTCTGTGAGATAAGTACAGTTATCTTTTTAAAGATGAGAAAAATGAGGCACAGAGAGGTTAAGTAACCTGTCCAAAGTTAAACAGCTAGTAAATGGTAGAATTAGGATTTGAACCCAAATAGTTTGGCTCCAGATCTGGGTTCCAAATACTTATATTATATTGTCAGTACCTGTTGATGTTGATGTTAGTCATTGTTGGTAATGGTTGTAAGCTAGATTCTGTAGTTTCACATGCTGTATTTATTTTCCTCTTATTATTTTAGGCCTCTTTATAAGGTGTTATTTAATATTCAAAATTAGGCTCAAATCTGCCATGGGATATTAAGGGACTGGAATAAGAGATGGTATTAGTGGAGAAAGCAGTACCACCTCCTATTTTCATGATAGAAACAGAAATTCACAAAGAGCTCAAAAGAATCAGGGCTAAAAAGTCCGGCTGTCCTTCCTCATGCAGAGATTTCACCTCTACAGTCAACTTTAGGGGATTCATGTTACATTTGTCAAGTAAGTTGGCACTTTCCCTATATGCAGACCCCAGCCCTCAAGAAAATGACAATCTAATTGAAGGGAATAAAACAAACATATGAAATAACAGCTAGAACAGATGATAGTAGCTAATTAAGTTCTAAATTAATATGAAACCAGATTGAACTTAAAAAAAATCTCTTAGATGATTCAGAAAATACTTTGGAGCCTACAGTGCCTCTGGGTCAGAATTAAGAACAGTAATTATTATTGTACTCCTGATGTCACAGAATTCTGAGTTCAATTCTTTCACATCTCAATTTGGCAAACTTTTTTTCTACGACTGGTAATCCTGGATTTGGTTCTCAGTTCTCCCCTACGCCCACATAGAGTGCTTTTTCCAGAATGAGCTTTGCTTAGTTGCCGTCAGCTACCATCCCTGCACTAAGGGATGCTTTTTCTGTGCATCACTGGGATACTGTTGAGGACCTTTGTTATAACCCACGGAGTTTTGTTTTTTGTTGTTTTTTTTTTTTGAGACGGAGTCTCGCTACGTCGCCCAGGCTGGAGTGCAGTGGCGCGATCTTGGCTCATTGCAAGCTCCGCCTCCCGGGTTCACACCATTCTCCTGCCTCGGCCTCCGGAGTAGCTGGGACTACAGGTGCCTGCCACCACCTCCAGCTAATTTTTTGTATTTTTAGTAGAGACCGGGTTTCACCGTGTGAGCCAGGATGGTCTCAATCTCCTGACATTGTGATCCACCCACCTCGGCCTCCCAAAGTGCTGGGATTACAGGCGTGAGCCACCGCGCCCGGCCACCCACGGAGCTCTTTTCATGGCTGATGCCTGTCAAGTACTGGTACCAACAGTGATTAGACTTCTAGGAGCTACTGGTCTGTTTTACTTTCATGCACATCATGAAAGTTGTACGTAACCACGTTTCTTTTCCTGTTTTGATATATAGATGTTTAGAGCCAAGTTTGGGGCTAACCTGTTGCAGGCTCCCTTTTTGGTATGTATTTCTATTTTGATCTTACTCTCAAGCTCATTTTTAAGTTATGTTCTTTTGTTCCTAATTGTAATTTTGCTGGCTTATATTTTACTTATCCTTAAAACCCAGTTTAAATTCTTGCAGGAATAAGGTGGGTTATAGATAACCGTTCTGTTCTGTTTCCAATATGGCCTTGTGCAAGGCCTTCAAATCTCTGGGCCTCTTAAATGCTCACCTCTAGAGTGCCTTTCAGCTCGAACATTTTACGATTCTTAGTAGTGGATATATCAGAATTATGGTTAACAGAATCTTTTAGGGCAATGTTAACCGAATTGTGCACTAAACATGTACAATATTTGCTGTGATCCGTCTTAGATGTTACCAATCAACCGGTATTTGGAAATAGATGCAAACAGTGGAGGGTGGAAATACCACTTTCACAATACTTCCCTCTGGTCTTTATCTGTGGCGAAGACATTTTTGCAATGCCTTGTTGAGCACCTACTTTGTGCAAGGCAGAATGCCAGGAGCAGAAACAGCGAATACAATATGCAAGATCTGGTCCCTGCACTTGAGAAGCTTAGCAAAGAAGGGAAACAAACTCTTAAGAAGAGTGTACAAGGGAAGGAGAAGTGAGAAAGGGCAGAAATGCTAAATCAGGGCTGAAATTAAAGGGCCAAACTCCTTAGCTACTCATAAGTAAAGCACAGTCAGCCTCGACCAGAGAAGAGGTGCTGAGGGCCAGGGAGTCCCTCGGCTGGCCGCGCTGTGGCAGCAGCAGCAGATGAGACCTAAGACCCTAGGGGAAGGAGACTGCTCGCCCTGCTGCTGGTGCCAGAGCTCTGCTCATGTTCATCCATAATAATAAGCGCTTCACACGTGAGTTCACTTGTCTTTCCAGGCTCTGCCAAGTTTAGGTGCCAGATGGCACTTGCCTCCCACATCTGATTTACTGTAGGGCAGACCAGCTGTGCCTCAGCCCAGGGCAGGCCCACATCTGGCAGCCAGTTGGTAAAATTCTCTCCATATGATGCTTGTGCCCTCATATCATATTCCCCAGAGCAATTCTCTTTCTGTCAACTTTATGTTTGTCTCTTCCCTGCTTATTCCTACGACTATTGTTGAATACCTCTTGGCAATGGATCTGCTTAAGCACCTTTATGTCAGAGAAAAGACTCTCACTGTGAAATGTAAATAATGCTACTACTATATTCTGTAGTAAAAATACTCACGGGTAAAGTAATGTGACAGACACGGATGGCTGCATACCCAAAAATTACTCCTTCCTTTTTCCTGTGTTGGTAAGGCTGACTATTCAGGGAGGCAACTCGCTCCTGCGAGGACCTCAATCCCCCAACCCCAAAGGATGTCAAGGGATTGCTCCAATGTGACTCCATTTCCCTTTTTAGTAATTGGTTTGGAGATTAGAGGGTGACAGGACTGGCCAATGATACATAAGTGAAAGTCTGGTACGGGGATTCTAGAAATAATTTTGCCCTCTACAAAGAGAGAAAGACATCATCCAAAACAAATAAAAACATACATGCACACAAAGACTTGTCCCTGAGTGTTCAGGGCAGCTTTACTCATACCAGCCCGTATTAGTCCATTTTCGTACTGTGTCCGAAATTGGCGGGTTTTTGGTCTCACTGACTTCAAGAATGAAGCCACGGACCCTCGCGATGAGTATTACAGTTCTTAAAGATAGTGTGTCCGGAGTTTGTTCCTTCTAATGTTCGGACGTGTTGAGTTTCTTCCTTCTGGTAGGTTCATGATCTCGCTGGCTTCAGGACTGAAGCTGCAGACCTTCCCGGCGAATGTTACAGCTCTTACAGCGGCACATCCGCAGCTGTTTATTTTTCCTGGAGAGTTCATGGTCTTGCTAGTCTCAGGAGTGAAGCTGCAGACTTTCCCCTTGAGTGTTACAGCTCAAAAAGACAGTGCGCACCCAAATAGTGAGCAGCATCAAGATTTACTGCAAAGAGCTAAAGAGCAAAGTCTCCACTGTGGAAGAAGACCCAAGCCAGTTGCCGGGGCTGGCGCTGCAGCCTGCTTTTATTCCCTTATCTGGCCCCACCCACATGCTGCTGATTGGTCCATTTTACAGAGAGCTGATTGATCTGTTTTGACAGGGTGCTGATTGGTGCGTTTACAAAACTTGAGCTAGACACAGAGTGCTGATTGGTGTATTTACAATCTTTTAGCTAGACATAAAGGTTCTCCAAGTCCACACCCAACTCAGGAGCCCAGCTGGCTTCCCCTGGTGGATCCTGCACCAGGGCTGTGGGTGGAGCTGCCTGCCACTCCCGCGCCTCCCGCCTGCACTCCTCAGCTCTTGGGCAGTCCATGGGACCGGGTGACGTGGAGCAGGGGGTGGCGCCCATCAGGGAGGCTCGGGCTGCGTGGCAGCCCACTGCGGGGGTGCTCGGGCATGGCAGGCTGCAGGTCCTGAACCCTGCCCCATAGGGAGGCAGCTGAGGCCCCACAAGAATTCGAGCCTGGTGTGGTCCTGCCGGCAGTGCTGGGGGACCCGGCACCCCCTCTGCAGCTGCTGGCCCGGGTGCTAAGCCCTCCACTGCCCGGGGCCAGCAGCACCGGCCAGCCACTCCGAGTGAGGGGCCGCAGAGCCCAGGCCCACCCGGAACTCGAGTGCCGCATGCAGCCCGGGTTCCCGCCAGCACCTCTTCCTCCACACCTCCCAGCAAGCAGAGGGAGCCGGCTCCAGCCTCAGCTAGCCCAGAGAGGGGCTCCCACAGTGCAGCGGTGGGCTGAAGGGCTCCTCAAGCGTGGCCAGAGCCGACGCCGAGGCCAAGGAGGTGCTGAGAGTGAGCAAGGGCTGCCAGCACGTTTTCACCTCTCACTACTGCTATAAAAAAATACCTGAGACTGAGTAATTTGTAAAGAAAAACAGTTTTAATGGACTCACAGTTCCACATGGCTGGGGAGGCCTCACAATCATGATGGAAGGCAAAGGAGGAGCAAAGGCACATCTTACATGATGGCAGGCAAGAGTGTGTGTGCAGGGGAGCTGCCCTTTATAAAACCATCAGATCTCCTGAGACTTATTCACTATCACAAGAACAACATGGGAAAACCTGCCCTGGTGATTCAATTACCTCCCACTGGGTCCCTCCCATGACAGTGGGGTTTATGGGAGCTACAGTTCAAGATGAGATTTGTGTGGGGTCAGAGCTAAACCATATCACAGCCCTAAACTGCAAACAACTCAAATGTCTGCCTGCAGGTGAATGGATGACAAATGGTGGTATAGTCAAACAACAGACTACTACTCAGCAAGAAAAGGAGTGAACTACTGATACATGCAACCACATAGATGAGTCTTAGAATTAGTATGCAGCACCTGAGTCCATACTTTGTGTCTAATTTCTATGAAAACCTAGAAAAGATCAATTTAATCTATAGTGATAGGAAGCAGATCACTAGTCACTGGGGGATGGTGGGGAGATTGACCGGAAAAGGGCTCAAAAGGACTTCTTGGGGTGATGAAAGTCTTCTGTATCTTGATTGTAGTGAAGATTATACAGATGTATACATTTGTCAAAACTTATCTGGCCATATACTCAAAATAGGTGAACTTTGTTACATGAAATTCTATTGCAATAAATTTGAAATGGAATGAAAGAAGTAAGAAGAAAGCTTGTACCTTCTTCCTCCATGAATATTGTTGTACAGAGATGCATGCTTGGAGCTGAGACAACCATCCTGCAGCTACAAGATGATAAACCTGCAATTCCCAAACCATGCACTGAGGCACCCTGGAATGCTACAGTGAACTCCAGAGGCATCACAATGTAAATTTGCAGGGGAAAATTTTAAAAACAGTGATAACATATCAAGCATCATGAAAACTGCTAGATCCAGACAGTTCATACTTTCAATATTAGATTGCACTAAATTCCTTTTGATAGCATATCTTTGTGAAATGCGGTTTTCAGCAGTTGTAATTTTTTTAAAGTACTGTGCAAAAATGAAAATGCAATGGGAGTTGAGGATAGCAGTAAAGTTCAAGAAGTTGTATAGTGCCCATCAGAATTATGGATCCCATTAGTAAATAATTACAGTTATTTACCAATGAAATGAAAATACTTTGTCTTTCAATTTGCGTGTATTATTTTTTTCAAATGGCTACTAAATTATTAGGTCATGAATATCTACTAAGTTGTTTGGACCTATTAATAATTACCCAATAAACATAAATTTTAGGTATTTATTTTGGCCTAGTGGCACCATTAAAAAAAAATCACTGAGACACTAAGGGTACTACAGACCAGAAAGTTTGGGACCCTTTGTAATAAACCTGAGTAAAAAGCCAACATGCTTAAGGAGTATAAATATACAGTTAGATAGAAAAAATAAGTTCTAATCTTTGATAGCAGCGTGGGCAACTGTAGTTAACAACAATGTATTCTATTTAAAAATAGCTAGAAGAGAGGACTTGAAATGTTCCCAACGTATAGAAATGAGAAATAGTGGAGGTGATGGAGACCCCAAATACCCGACTTGATCATTACACAGTCTATGCATGTGACAAAATATCACATATACTCCATAAATATGTACAAATATGTGTATCAATAAAAATGTTTGTTTAAGCCAATATGCTAAGAATGGCTGAGCAGATAAAAAGAGCTGGGGTCTTTAGTAATATCACTGCCTTGCCACACACGCATACAATGAAACACCTACCTCCAGACTTTTATGTAAGATACATAAATGTCAATACAATAAATGTCTTTATGGCCTAAGCCACTATGATAAGACTAAAAAATCAAATAAATAATAAGAATCATCTACATACCCCACATCCTGACTTTCCTCCTTGAAAGTAAGGCATGTATCCTTTGAGTGCCTTCTCTATGCATTTGTATGCAAATAGTTATCTCTAAGTGTGTTTATAACATAAATGTAACAGTTTTATAACTTGATTTTTTCACTTATGCCTTAAAGAGTTTTTGAAACTGCTGCTTATATCGCACTGTGTGAATGTACCATTCCATTATAGATGCGTATTCAGAGGATATCCAATTTTTAAGATAAGCATCATTGTGGTGAATACCCTTGTAAATGTTTCTGATGCAACATGCCAGTATTTCTGCAGCTATAGAGATGCCTTGGAGTGATAATTCAAAGAATGTACAAATTTTGAATTTTGGAAGATACCGATGGGCTGAACCAATTCAGTAGCGAGTAAGAGTACCAATTTCCCCATGCCCTTGTTAAAGCGGTCATGGTGGATGCCTCCTTATCCACGTGATAAGGATAAGCCCATTTCCCTTTCCAGAGATGGGTTTAGGGAGGGAAATGTGACCCAATTCTGGGCTAATGAACCATGAAGGAAAATGTGCCTGGGGAAACTTCTAGAAAGGTTTCCTTACTCCTAAAAGAGTCACAAGAGAAAAGATCCCCTCTTCTTGTGAAACTTTTCAGGACTGGATGTGGTATCTGGAACAGGCTTAACCCTTTTGCCACTCTTAAGAGTTACGGCCTTAGGATGAAGTTTGGCAGAGCAATAAAGAAAGGTCATTATAAGTCACTGAAGGTACCACACCAGGAAGTGGCCATATCTGTAGACATTTGGTTATGTCAAATAACAAATTCACTAACTCTTCAAGGCAGTTTAAATCATGTGTTTATGCTACCTACAACCAAAAAGCTTACTGATATATATGTGATATTACTGAATGGTTTCTATCATTTAAAATTTGTGTTCAATCTTAGTGTGGATAAAAATTGATGTCACATTCTTATTTTAATTTGCATTTCCCTTTTATTAATAATGTTGAGAGTTTTTCACATATATATTGACTTTTGTATTTCTTCTACTGTGAATTGCTTATTCACGTCCCTTGTTCATTTTTTTTTTATTGTCTGTTGATTTATGAGAGTTCTTTAAGTATAATATACATTAATCCTTTGTGTATTTTATATCTTGCAAATACTACCTCCCACAGAGAATTTTTGTGTCTTGGATTTTGTTTTGTTTTGTTTTGTTTTGTGTAGTCAAATCTACCCATTTTTTCTTTTCTGTTTTTTTTAATCTGTGTCTTACATAAGAAGGCTTTCTCCATTTCAGCATAATTTTTCTTAAATCTCCTATTTTTCCAATATTTTAAAGTTTAGGTTTTATGATTAGCTTTTTAATACCTCACCCATTTATTTTTGTGTTGGCACAAGGTTAAATTCCAACTTTATTTTTCAAAATGAATAGGTACTTTTCCCAACATTGTTCTGAACATCACCTCCCACTACCTGAAATGCCATTTTCATCAAAAACTAAAGTGCCATAAATTGATTTGTGTTTCTGGATCCTCTATTCTGTATTACTAATCTGTCACTTTTTGCACAAGTTTAATTCTTAAACTTGAGGACCATATTTTGATATCTGGTAGGGCAAGCCTCTCCTCCACTATTATCAAAATGTTTCCCAGTTATTCTTATGCTTTTTCTCCCCCAGATTAATTTTAGTATATGTTTACCAAATTCTGGGGGTTTTATTTGGATGGCAGTGACTCCAAAGACTGCCTTGGGGAGCACTGTCATCTTTACAATGTTGAGTAATTCCATTTTGGGTGTGTCTCTGTTTTCAGGGTTCAATTGTTGGTTTTTATAATAATGTTGTCGTCATCATTTTATAGTTTTTTTCATTATTGCTCTTGCCCATTTCTTGTTAGGGTTATCATATCAGTATTCTTGGTGTTTTGTGCATTTTATTGTTGTGAATATGATTTGAATCTTTTATCCCTCTTGTTTTCTTAGTTATTTCTAGTATATAGAGAAGCTATTAATTTGTGGAGATTAATTTTGTGCCTAGCCATCTTACTGACCTATCTTATAGGATCCAACTATTTGTCAGTTGATTTGCTTGCACTTCCTAGCCAGGTTATATAAAATATTGTTCTTGATTTGGTTTAATGCATTTGACCTTGACATTGTTTCATCTGATACCAAAATGACCATACTTGCTCTTTTTGTCAAACTTTTCCTGGGAAATATTTTCCCGTCTCTTTATTTCCAACCTTAATGTGTGTGCATGTGGTATGTGTGGGTTGTTTATTTGATTTAGATCTGTTTTTTAGGCCAGGCATGGTGGCTTACACCTGTAATCCCAGAACTTTGGGAGTCCGAGGTGGGTGAATCACCTGAGATCAGGAGTTTGAGACCAGCCTGGCCAACATGGCTAAACCCCATCTCTACTAAAAATACAGAAATTAGCCAGGCATGGTGGCACATGCCTGTAGTCCCAGCTACTCAGGAGCCTGAGGCAGGAGAATCGCTTGAACCCAGGAGGCAGAGGTGCAGAGGTTGCAGTGATCTGAGATTATGCCACTGCACTCCAGCCTGGGTGGAGTGAGACTCTGTCTCAAAAAAAAAAAAAAAAAATCTGTTTTTTTTTTTGTTGTTGTTATTTACTTTTTATTTCATAACCATAAACTTAACTCTGCAATCCAGCTAGACGTGGAAAGGAATAAGGAAAACATGGAACCCAAAGGGAACTGCAGCGAGAGCACAAAGATTCTAGGATACTACAAGCAAATGCGGTGGAGGGGTGCTCTCCTGAGCTACAGAAGGAATGGCGTGGTGGTTAAGAAAAAACACAAGTTGGCCAGGCATGGTGGCTCATTCCTTTAATCCCAGCACTTTGGGTGGCCGAGGTGGGTGGATCGCCTGAGGTTAGGAGTTTGAGACCAGCCTGGCCAAAATGGTGAAACCGCATCTCTACTAAAATTACAAAATTAGCCAGGCGTGGTGGCGTGTGCCTATAATCCCAGCTATTCGGGAGGCTGAGGCAGGAGAATCACTTGAACCCGGAGGCAGAGCTTGCAGTGAGTGGAGATGACACCATTGTACGCTAGCCTGGGAAACAAGAGTGAAACTCCATCTTAAAAAGAAAAAACACAAGTCAAATTCATTAGAGTTGTCCACAGTCAACAATGGTGATCTTGCTGGTCTTGCCATTCCTAGATCCAAAGCGCTCCATGGCCTCCACAATATTGATGCCTTCTTTCACCTTGCCAAAGACCACATGTGTGCCATCCAACCACTCAGTCTTGGCAGTGCAGATGAAAAACTGGGAACCATTTGTGTTGGGTCCAGCATTTGCCATGGACAAGTAATTGGTTTGGGGATGTGAGGGTTCAGGACCTGTATGCTTCAGGATGAAGTTCTCGTCATCAAATTTCTCTCCATAGATGGACTTGCCACCAGTGCCATTATGGTGTGTGAAGTCACTGCCCTGACACATAAACCACATAAACCCTGGAATAATTCTGTAAAAGCAGAAACCCTTGTAACCAAATCCTTTCTCTCCAGTGCTCAGAGCATGAAAGTTTTCTGCTGTCTTTGGAAACTTGTCTGCACACAGCTCAAAGGAGACGTGGCACAAGGGCTCATTATTGACAGCCATGTTGAAGAACACGGTGGGGTTGACCATGGCTGATAGTATGGGGTTCCTGGCAGCATCTGCAAAGCCAAGATCTGTTTATTAAAAAGGATTGTTGAATATCAAATCTTAGAACATCTATCCATTCATTCATTCAACAAATATTAATTGAAGGACTCAGCAGTGAACAAACAATTACAATCCCTGCCTTCATAATGCTCACACTCCAGCATTTGACATACTCACACACTTACTATGATCCCTGTTGTGTCTGGATTTATTCCTGACAGCTTGTTTTATGCTTTCTCTTTCCATGTGTTTTGTTATTTATTTTTTCCCCTTATTTGCCTTTTTTATTGGATTGGGATTTTCCCCCTTTATTGGTTTGGAAATTACACATCCTATTTCTATTTTTTTAGTAGTTGTCGTTTTGACAAATTTTTGACAAATGAATAAAATTTAAATTTGCTATTCATGCCTAGATTTACTATCTGTAGCTTCTCCCTAATGATATGAAACTCTTAGACACTAACAGCGTTTCCATCCCACCATTCTCTCCAATGACATAGTAATTCAGAAGTTTAGTTCCAGACTACTGTGGAACTAAATTTGTACTATGCATCATGTTTATTTAGATTAATCACAACTTTTGCTGATGACTTTGCTCAACATTATTTTGCATATTCCATAGTCTTACATCTTGAATCCATTTTTTCTTGTTGCTACAATTCATTCCCAAGAAATTCTTTCAGAAAACTTCTGTGAATGGAACACTTTCTGAGTCATTACACATTCTAAATATCTCTTTATTTTGCCCTCGCACTAGAATAATAGTGAATGGATATAGAATTCTAGGTTCAAAGTTCACACAGAACTTTGAAGAATTCTCTGTGTTATCTTCTTTTGTTCCGTGTGGCTGACGAGAAGTCTTGATGCCAATCTGATTTTCATTTCTTTGCAGGTGCATACTACAGAAACAACTCAACTGCCTTCAGCAAAGTATGGAATTTGGTGACTTATCCCTGGAAAGTCCAGAGGTGGAGCTGGCCTCAAGTATGGCTGAGTAGTTCAAATGGTGCCATTGGGGTTTTCTTCCATGTCTTGTGACTCTGTTTGTCTGTATTTCTTTCTGTATGTTTGGCTCATTCTGTACTACTGCAACAAGCTTCCTCTGCAAGAAAGACAACTACATGCAGCTGTAGCCAACATTCCTGTGGCCACATAACCCCAAAGGAAAGAGACCAACTTCCCCATTAACACATGAAAATCCTGGGGAGGGCTTGGAGTGAGCCCTTTTTGGTGCCATGCCCATTCTGAGCTAATCACTGTAACCAGAAAGTGGGATTCTCTGATTAGTCATGTGTGGGTTCTGGGCTTCTCCCTGTGGCCTGGGTTGGGGTGGTCCTGAAATTCATAGTCCCATCTGAATGACATATAGAGAGAAAAGAAAGAAAAGAAGGAGAAGGGAGGAAGGGAGGGAGGACGGCAGGACAGACATTCTTACTGGAAGAAAGGAGAGAAAAAAGCAAACAAGAAAGCTATAACTGTAACTACTATTGTCCACTATAGTAAATGGAATTTCTTTTGCTCTCTGGAAACATTTCAAATTTTCTTTTCACTGGTATTTTCTGGTGTGGATGTTTTTATATTAGTTCCATTAGCTTTCAATGGCTCATTTTTTTTTTAATTCTTTTAGTATTTATTGATCATTCTTGGGTGTTTCTCGGAGAGGGGGATTTGGCAGGGTCATAGGACAATAGTGGAGTGAAGGTCAGCAGATAAACATGTGAACAAAGGTCTCTGGTTTTCCTAGGCAGAGGGCCCTGCCGCCTTCCACAGTGTTTGTGTCCCTGGGTACTTGAGATTAGGGAGTGGTGATGACTCTTAAAGAGTATGCTGCCTTCAAGCATCTGTTTAACAAAGCACATCTTGCACCGCCCTTAATCCATTTAACCCTTAGTGGACACAGCACATGTTTCAGAGAGCACGGGGTTGGGGGTAAGGTTATAGATTAACAGCATCCCAAGGCAGAAGAATTTTTCTTAGTACAGAACAAAATGGAGTCTCCTATGTCTACTTCTTTCTACACAGACACAGTAACAATCTGATCTCTCTTTCTTTTCCCCACATTTCCCCCTTTTCTATTCGACAAAAGCACCATCATCATCATGGCCCGTTCTCAATGAGCTGTTGGGTACACCTCCTAGACGGGGTGGCGGCCGGGCAGAGGGGCTCCTCACTTCCCAGACAGGGCGGCTGGGAAGAGGTGCCCCCCACCTCCCAGACAGGGTGGCGGCCGGGCAGGGCCTGCCCCCCACCTCCCGGACGGGGTGGCGGCCGGGCAGGGCCTGCCCCCCACCTCCCGGACGGGGCGGCTGGCCGGGCGGGGGCTGCCCCCCACCTCCCGGACGGGGCGGCTGCCGGGCGGAGGGGCTCCTCACTTCCCAGACGGGGCGGCTGCCAGGTGGAGGGGCTCCTCACTTCTCAGATGGGGCGGCCAGTCAGAGACGCTCCTCATCTCCCAGACGGGGTGGCGGTGGGGCAGAGACACTCCTCAGTTCCCAGACGGGGTCACAGCTGGGCAGAGGCGCTCTTCACATCTCAGACGGGGCGGCGGGGCAGAGGCGCTCCCCACATCCCAGACGATGGGCGGCCGGGCAGAGACGCTCCTCACTTCCTACACGGGATGACGGCCGGGAAGAGGCACTCCTCACTTCCCAGGCTGGGCGGCCAGGCAGAGGGGCTCCTGACATCCCAGACGATGGGCAGCCAGGCAGAGACACTCCTCACTTCCTAGATGGGGTGGCGGCCGGGCAGAGGCTGCAATCTCGGCACTTTGGGAGGCCAAGGCAGGCGGCTGGGAGGTGGAGGTTGTAGCGAGCCGAGATCACGCCACTGCACTCCAGCCTGGGCAACATTGAGTACTGAGTGAGCGAGACTCCATCTGCAATCCCGGCACCTTGGGAGGCCGAGGCTGGAAGATCACTTGTGGTCAGGAGCTGGAGACCAGCCCGGCCAACACGGCGAAACCCCATCTCTACGAAAACCAGTCAGGTGTGGCGGCGGGCGCCTGCAATCCCAGGCACTGGGCAGGCTGAGGCAGGAGAATCAGGCAGGGAGGTTGCAGTGAGTCGAGGTGGCGGCAGTACAGTCCAGCCTTCGCTTGGCATCAGAGGGAGACCGTGCAAAGGGGAGAGGGAGGGGGAGGGGGAGGGGGAGAGGGAGAGGGAGCCAATGGCTCCTTTTAAATAAATGATTCTTGTCTCTCTTTAGCTTGAAGAAATATTTCCTCCATTATCTCCTTCCTGCCTCTGACTCTGTTCTCTGACTCTGGAATTCCTGTTCAATTGGTGTTTTGGGCCTTCCTGGACTGATCCTTTTTGTATTAACATTTCCTATATTTTTCATCTCCTTGTAGTTTTGCTCTACATTCTTTTTTTTCTAAGATAATTTATTATTGAATAAAGAAGTCACAAAGCAAAATGGAGTGGGACAGATGTCAAAGATAAATTGAAAACATAGTTTCTGTCAAATGTTATTATGGATTTCCTAAGTTTAGAAACAGGAGAAGTGCCAAATGAAAGTACTTGTTCAAATTAAGTCTTTTTAAAAGGTCTGTGATTTGAAAGGAAAATAACTTTTCACTAAAAATATTCTTATTACATGAAAGCCATAATTTAAGAGACTGAGAAAAAAGCTTTTTAATTAACAAATAAACTGCATCTCCCAGATACACTTAGGAATATTTGTTTTTAATCAGTCGGTCTTAAAATCACTGCTTCCACATGACAAACTAACATGAATCGACTATGGGTTGACATCATCTGATCCACACTGAAGTTTTCCATTTTTTGTCACACACTTCCTTTCCTGCAGCTTTCAGCAAAGCAGGTTTGGAGGGAAAGAGGATTAGAAAGAACTACAATTGGTTCCCCAGTGAATAACTCCTCTCAGAGTGCTAGGATTTCAGGCGTGAGCCACCATGCCTGGACTATTTCTCTCCTCTTTCTATCTTTTATGAAGTCTGAAATTTCCTCGAGGGCACCTTGGTTATTTCCCTCCTAAGCCCTCCAGTCACTTCAGAGGCCCTCTCCTGCTGGACTGTTTCCTCTCCTGTGTGTTTTACCAGCCTCACTGTTTGGCCAGAGGTTTAGTAAGAGTTGCAACTTGCCTTTCTAGTCTGAACGCAGCTCTCGTTAATTTCCTAACAGCTGCCCCAGGACTCTCTTCTTTACTGCATATGCTGAAGTTGAGCTCAGAGTTTCTCTCCTTCTACTCTTACTTCACAGTAGTCTTCTTCTAGGTGGGTTTTGTACGAAGGTTTTCTTAGCTCCTTCCAATCTCATTCATTTGAGGAATTTTTCTCAATTTCTGATTTTTAATCTCCTTTTACTGCATTGAGGAAATTGGAGAGAAGAAAGCTGTGTTCCAAAGCATGCATAAATTTATTTTATATATTGAACTCCCCAAGGAGCACTACAAAGGCATCGGTTTGCTAGAATTTAATTTACATATAAGAGTGATGTGAACAAAATTTTTTATTTTTATTATCATTATTTTTTTTGAGACAGAGTCTCGCTGTGTTGCCCAGGATGGAGTGCAGTGGTGTGATCCCGGCTCACTGCAAGCTCTGCCTCCCAGGTTCACACCATTCTCCTGCCTCAGCCTCCTGAGTAGCTGGGACCACAGGCGCTCACCACCACGCCCGGCTTTTTTTTTTTTTTTTTTTTTTTTTTTTTTTTTGTATTTTTAGTAGTGACAGGGTTTCACCGTGTTAGCCAGGATGGTCTGGATCTCCTGACCTCCTGATCCACCTGCCTCAGCCTCCCAAAGTGCTGGGATTACAGGCCTGAGCCACCACGCCTGGCGGAGATACTTTTTTTTTTAAGTACATCCTCCCCACTACTTTTTCATAATGGGTCTCTTTAAGAGGTGACAGCGTGCTGGCAGCCCTTGCAGCTCTCGCTCGCTCTGGGCGCCTCCTCGGCCTTGGTGCCCACTCTGGCCGCGCTTGAGGATCCCTTCAGCCCACCGCTGCACTGTGGGAGCCCCTTTCTGGGCTGGCCAAGGCCAGAGCCGGCTCCCTCAGCTTGCTGGGAAATGTGGAGGGAGAGGCTCGGGCGGGAACCGGGGCTGCCCGCAGCGCTTGCGGGCCAGCGCGAGTTCCGGGTGGGCGTGGGCTTGGCGGCCCCGCCCTCAGAGCAGCGGCCGGCCCACAAGCCCTGGGCAGTGAGAGGCTTAGTACCTTGGCCACCAGCTGCTGTGCTCAATTTCTCGCTGGGCCTTAGCTGCCTCCCTGCGGGGCAGGGCTTAGGACCTGCAGCCTGCCATGCCTGAGCCTGCCCCCCCACCCCCGCCGCCTGCTCCTGGGCGGCCCGAGCCTCCCGGAGAAGCTCCGCTACCTGCTCCACAGCGCCCAGTCCCATCCACCACCCAAGAGCTGAGGAGTGCAGGCGCATGGCGCGGAACTGGCAGGTAGCTCCACCTGCCGCCTGGTGCGGGATCCACTGGGTGAAGCCAACTGGGATCCCGAGTGTGGTGGGGACTTGGAGAGTCTTTATGTCTAGCTAAGGGATTGTAAATACACCAATCAGCACTCTGTATCTAGCTCAAGGTTTGTAAACACACCAATCAGCACCCTGTGTCTAGCTCAGGGTTTGTGAATGCACCAATCAGCACTCTGTATCTAGTTAATCTCGTGGGGACTTGAAGAAACTTTATGTCTAGGTAAGGGATTGCGAATGCACCAATTGGCACTCTGTATCTGGCTCAAGGTTTGTAAATGCACCAATCAGCACTCTATGTCTAGCTCAGGGTTTGTAAATACACCAATGGACACTCTGTATCTAGCTAATCTAGTGGGGACTTGGAGAACTTTTGTGTCTAGCTCAGGTATTGTAAAGGCACCAGTCAGCACCCTGTCAAAATGGACGAATCAGCTCTCTGTAAAACAGACCAATCGGCTCTCTGTAAAATGGACCAATCAGCAGGATGTGGGTGGGGCCAGATAAGAGAGTAAAAGCAGGCTGCCCGACCTAGCAGTGGCAACCAGCTGGGGTCCGTTTCCACCCTGTGGAATCTTTGTTCTTTCACTTTTTGCAATAAATCTTGCTGCTGCCCGCTGTGTGGGTCCACACTGCCTTTATGAGCTGTAACACTCATTGCAAAGGTCTGCAGCTTCACTCTTGAAGCCACTGAGATCACGGACCCACGGGGAGAAATGAACAACTCCAGACACGCTGCCTTAAGAGCTGTAACACTCACTGTGAAGGTCTGCAGCTTCACTCCTGAGCCAGCGAGACCACCAACCCACCAAAAGGAAGAAACTCTGAACACATCTAAACATCAGAAGGAACAAACTCCAGACACACCGCCTTTAAGAACTGTAACACTCACCGCAAGGGTTCTCGACTTCATTCTTGAAGTCAGTGAGACCAAGAACCCACCAATTCTGGACACACTTTCATACTCTAGGAAGAAGTCAACTCCCTGGAACAGTGGCTCCTGTAACTGCATCTAAAATAGGTTCCCTCCTTTCCCACCCATATTTTCTAATTCAATATTCTGTTTCCTCGCTTAACACAACTTGTAATTATTTTGTTTACTGTTGGGTATTTTTGTTTGTTTTTGTTTTTTATCTGTCTTCCCGACTAAATTGTAGGCTCCAGGAGAGAAACATTTCTTACATCAGCTTCTATTTGTTAAACTTACTTAAACCAGTGTTATTAAGAAGTAGACTGGGCACGGTGGTGGCTCATGCCTATAATCTCAGGAGTTTGGGAGGCTGAGGTAGGTGGCTCATTTGAGTCCAGGGCAACATGGCAAAGACTCGCCTCTACAAAAAATACAAAAAAATGATCTGGGCATGGTCACACGAACCTGAGCGCTTGGAGTCCCAGCTACTCAAGAGGCTGAGATGGGAGGATCTCTTGAGCCCAAGAGGCAGAGGTTGCAGGGAGCCAAGATTGCACCACTGCATTCCAGCCTGGGTGACAGACAAAGCGAGACTCTGTCTCAAAAATGAAAATAAAAAAGGTAAAGTAATTTTCCCCAAGCCAACAGTGAAATATTCAAGGTTAGGAAAAGAAGGGATATGTAAAAGCAAACAACCTGGAAAATCCTCACACTGTATATCATTTCATAAACAATCAAAAGTTAAATGTTGAACCAGAGATCTCACTTCTGTGTTCTCTACACATTCTCTTCTCAAGAAACGGCTTTCCCAGCCTTCTGCTGAAACCTCTGGCCAAAGATAATTGATCTAAAAGAGGCCACCTGATTGGACCAATTTGGTCAAATAACCATCTTTAGAATAATCCTATTGGTCAATCAGAATTGCTTATTGGGGGAATTTGGCTTGGGGATTCTGGGATTCTCTGAAGATCAGGGAAGAGGCAGAAATGCTTGGTGCATGTGTGACTTAAGAAAACCACTCAGCCGAGAAGAGAAAAATAAGCTGACAGAGGGAAGCAGGACCCTGAGGCCTCTTGGTGGCTTTCAGTTCAGGAACTGAGCCCCATTCAGCCCCATGGGAGCCCCACTGTTGTCTCTGCCCCTGGACTCTGTGAGACAAATTTTCCTTTTTGCCTAAACCAACTTGAGCAAATTGTGGCCAAACAGCCCCTGATGAAGGCAAGTGTAAATTGTTATTTCTCACCTCTTCGTGTGTGTGTTGTGTGTGTGTGTGTACTGAGGGAGGGACTATTTGACCTTATTCCAAAGGCCTTCCCCTTGGTATATGGAGATGATAAATTCTTTCTTACAATTAGGTTCTGTGTTACACACCAGCAGCATAAGCCATGGGGTATCATTTCTGAGACACCCCAAAAGCCCTTTGCGTTCTCTAAACTCCTCCTACTCTTAAAATTGTACCATTTCCATTTAATACTTGGGCTTAAATCTTGTCTTTCTGAAACACTGTTTCCTGGTAAACAGGTTCCTTATAAGCAGAGACTGGCCCTCTTCATATTTGAGTTCTCACTGCACATAGACTGGTATAAGAGTGGAACCTGGCAGGAACTCCAGTTGGAATAAATGAATCAAATGGGAAAATACGGTGAGGACGGAAAGTCGTGGGTGCCACACTGAGACGTCCTCAACTTCACCATTTTGGGCTCAACTAATTTCAATCCTAGGTGAGTTGTAAGATGTGACAGTTACAAAGAATTGAAAATTCCTGAACTGGGTGACAGACTTTACATCTGTCTTTGCAGTTTCCATTTACTTTTACAAGCACTAATGCTACCTGGCCAGATTCATTTAAATGAAGAGGAGCAGAAACGTTTATGTGCACAAGGGAATGGAAAGGCATAGAGGGGGAAGAAAAGAAAAAGAAAATTGCCGGGCAGAAAGGTGGAGTCATCTCAGTGTCTCCCTCCTGCTTTCTCTCTTCACCACCCTTGCTCTATTTCATAAGTTTTATTGCCATCTTGACATTATCTAAATTATGATTTGAAATTCATTCAAGCAGACTAACTCGTGGTTATATTTGTAAAATTTGAAAAAACAAATTTAATTTCTTTCTTGAGGAAAAACGAGTCTGATAAATACAACTAAGGGACTGTTCATGTGCACCCAGTGACTGGAACAAGCAGATGCATGTTTTTAATATCCATTCTCATAAAAGCCTGGAGGTTAGCCTCTCAACAGCACCCTGCAGGATTCCACACCATCTTTTCAAAGCACTTCACTAATGAGCTGCCATCATTTGTGCAAACAGCCTTGTGAGAAGGAGGAGGTTGTAGCTGTTCCATTTACAAATGAGAAGAGTGAGGTTTGAGGAAAGTAGACGAGTTTTCCCAACTGTGCAGTAAACCCAGATAGGGCTTTAAGCTCTGAGCTCCCTGCACTTGATCCCATGAGCTAGGTTACTATTTGAAATGAGACTCCTTCGGACAACGAATTCTTAGATTCTGATGTCACTAAAATGGGGTAGAATGAAGAGAGAAATTCCACAAATGGAGATAGACTTAAAGCATATGATATACAACATCCATGGACTTACATCCAAGGCAAATATACAATTTTTTTTTCACATGGCTCATGGACAAAGGCTTTAAGAAAAATAATAGCAGTCTCAGGAATCATGTTCTTCCTAACAAGCATGAGTGGCACACTATTCTATGTGTATGTAGGCCCAAGGAGTATTTCTGTATGCTATTCTGGGTCCAGCACAGGATATGAGTTTAATTGGAACTGTTTTAATTCACATCTGGAATTTTCCAAAGAATAGCTCATTGACTAATTGGCCCCTTGAGTTAACAAATGGTTGCTATTTTGATGACTGAGTTTTTTAAATCTGTAACAACTTTTTTTACTCCGTTCAGTTCAACATACATTTATTGGGCAAGCAACAATGCTGGATATTGGGCAAGGCAAGGAAGGATAGAGAAGTTGGGGAACAAAGGTAAATAATATGCAGTCTGTTGCCTCCAGAAACATAAAGCCTATTTGCATAAATAACTGATTTAACTATAAGGCAAATGGAATTTGATACTATAAAGGAGGCAAAGATATGGGAAGGCAGAGGAAGAAATAATGAGTGTTATAAAAGGTAATCAAAAGGGGCAAGAGGCAGGGAATTACAAGGCTTCATGAAGGAGGCAGCCTCTGAGCTAGGCCATGTAGAATGCATACAATGTCAATAGGTGAAGGAGAAAAGAGAATTCTAGGCAGAGGGAACAGGACAGAAAAGACACAGATGGAAGTAGAAAGGCTATGAGTGACTAAGTTGGAAGTGTAGGTTGAGGTCAGGTTGTGAAGGACCTTGAATTGAGTTCTGCAGGCAGTAAGGAGTCACCAAAGATTTTTGAGTAAGGAAGCCAAGTGCTCCCCTGCCAGCCTGAAACAACTGGGTTACTTCTAAGAAGCAATGAACTATTAGCTGATGTAAATCATGCTATTTGGGGGCCTCTTTGCTGCATCAGCTTAGCCTTACCCTAACCAATAAAAAGGCCCTCATTTTACAAATGAGGAACCTGAAGCTTAGAGGAGACAAGTGACTTAACCAGCATCATGTTACCATAACTCTACCATGTAGAACCAGGGCCAGACAGGAAATCTGGGCCTACATATTCCATAGCCCCAAAAGATGTGATGATGGTGGCGGTGGTGGCAGTGGTAATGGTAATATGATGGTGATGATGGAGATTTTTTGTTTTCGATAAACTGGTATTTCAAGGTTTTGTTTTTATACCTCTTCTTTACATTTTTCTATTTTTTAATGTAAAAGCATGGAACAGATTCGCCATATAATCATTTTAATCAATTTTCTGCGGTGATAACTTCCCTGCAACTTAATTGGCAAAGTTGTTTCCCAAACTAACAGTACTACGGCATCATCTAAAAGTCACCTCAAAGAGACAGAACAATTCATTAAAAACCACTAATGTCTGCAGGGTTTAAAGATGTTAAGTGTTCATTTGGAGAATGAGAAATCAACGCACATTGACTTTTGCCATCCGGGTTTGTCACGCTCTGTGTCCGTGGGATGACTCACATTGCTAAAGCCCAAGTTTAATTAACATGCTTATTCTGTGCCGCTACTTCCATTCTAACAAATTAAATGTTTAAACAGCCAGTGCAAACATTTAGATCTGAGTCAAAATTGTTTGCACTCTGCCAGTTTAGGCATTTAATTTATTATAATCCTTTCCATAATACATACTTTGAAAGTCATTCTTTTGCACTGAAAAATATTGTTAGTATTTCAGCTGATGCTATTGAATCTGAGACTATCAGAATGTGATGTGAGAACTAAATTGGACTGCAAATAAGGCCAATAAATGAGATAATAAATGAATCCTCATCTATCCTAACTTCCTCAATTGACCAAGTGATAATAATGACAGGTGCCAACTCAGGCCTGACTTTTGTCCCATAATCTCTGCTCTTGTGGAGAGATGCTACAAGATGAGACAAGGATCTTGCAAAGCTTGTAAACATTTCTTCTTAAGAGCCTTTCCTGGATTCTGACCTCTTCCTCCCTGCAGATGTTTTTTCAACATACAGAATTTTGCTAGCTTTCAACAACTTCCCCTTCCCTGGGCTAAAGAAACTGAAAATGCAATGGAAGAGAAATTATAACAAAAGCTTCATTGACACAATGCTGACTGCACTGATAAAGATCTCAGGCAAGCAGCCAAAGAAGCTAGACAGAGAGAGGTTCCCAAGGAATGACCCTGTTTGGCCCCAGGTGACCACAAGGTGGCAGTGAAGGTCTTCTTCACCCTCCCCATTGGCACCACCCTCCCAGGCCCCGACCCCCAGGCACTGTGCCTCTTCCCCACTGTCTCCCAGGGAAACAAATGGATACACCCAGATCTAAAAAGCTGACACTTTTACATTTTTAATAAAGATAACTTGTGTTTTATTGTGAATAACATGGAAACTGGAAAATGATTGAAAATTTCCCCCAATAGCCCTTGCTTGAAGAAAATGGAGCATGGTGTTGGAACCAAGAGGAAAATATTGTAGAGTAATAGATGCTGGTCATGCAAACTCATTAGATCTCAGCTTCCTCATCTACAGAATGAGAGGTTAGGTTCCTCTCATCCCTGAGGTTTCTTCCAGTACCCTTCCAGAGACAATAGCATGGATCAAACTCATCAACCAAGGGAGAGGGGTCAGTTTCAGGAGACACCAATTGGTTTGTTACTGTGTGCTAATCAAGGTCACGTGCCACTGAAAACCTGAATGCATTCACTCTCTGGTTCTTCAGGCTTCCATCTCCTGCTCAGAAATATTCAAGGTCTTCCACAAAACATTCCAGATGGTTTTTACTTTGAGATTGAATTATATAGAGTCAAGCTTGGTCAGATTTTATAATGAAGCTATATCTACCCAAAAATTGGCTGGTGAAGGAAAGGAGGAAGTCGTTGAATCTAGCCAATTTGTTGTTTCTGAAAGCAATCAACTCAGATCAATCCAGCTTTGTTTGTTTTTCCAAATAATGTAGGTCATTTAGACACACGATAGGGCTTTCTCCTAGAGCCACCTCAAGGAACTACCCATTCAAAAGGGCTTTGCTAAATGAGAATGGATGCCTGCACCTCAACACATGCTCACTATTTAAATGCCAGGAGGGTTAACTGAGAAGTAACAGACAAAAGTCTTCCCACTGAATATCTATGCTGAGGCATTTTTAAATGTTTTTAATGTCTAAGGGTTGTAATTAAGTGAGGCATTAATTAGCTTTTCTAAACCACTTTTTAAAAAGTTAATCATAATTAGCATTAATTAAATACTATGTTCCAGACAATGAGTTAAGCACATTATATGTATTACCTCATCAATTCTTATTCCAACCCTATAAAGAAGGAACTGATACTTCCCCAATTTTATAGATGCAGAAACTGAGGTTTCAGGAGATGAGGTCACCTACCCAGGTTCACACGGCTGAAAACCAGGTATGCATGCCTGACTGCAAAGTCCCAGCTCTCTCTTTTTTTTTTTTTTCAGACAGAGTTTCACTCTGTCGCCCAGGCTGGAGTGTGGTGGCAGGATCTCGGCTCACTGAAAGCTCCACCTCCCAGGTTCACGCCATTCTCCTGCCTCAGCCTCCTGAGTAGCTGGGACTATAGGTGCCCGCCACCATGCCTGGCTAATTTTTTTTTTTTTTTTTTTTTTTTTTTTTTTTTTTTTTTTGTATTTTTAGTAGAGACAGGGTTTCACCGTGTAAGCCAGGATGGTCTCGATCTCCTGACCTCGTGATCCACCCGCCTCAGCTTCCCAAAGTGCTGGGATTACAGGCACGAGCCACCACGCCTGGCCACAAAGGACCCAGCTCTTGAAGGAAGTTTATCCAGCCCCAATTCCGTTTTTCATCTCTTCATAATCCCCGAGGATGTTTGTTTTTTTGTTTTTTTGTTTTTTTTTTTTTTGAGATGGAGTCTTGCTCTGTTGCCCAGGCTGGAGTGCAATGGGGCAATCTCAGCTCACTGCAACCTCCACCTCCCGGATTCAAGTGATTCTCCTGCCTCAGCCTCCCGAGTAGTTGGGATTACAGGCACCCACCACCACGCCCAGCTAATTTTTGTATTTTTAGTAGAGATGGGATTTCGCCATATTGGTCAGGCTGGTCTCAAACTCCTGAACCCAGGTGATCCACCCGCGTCAGCCTCCCAAAGTGCTGGGATTACAGGCATGAGCCACCATGCCCGGCTGATTCCTCTTTTTTACTGGCACTGTGTCAGTATTACACATTTATAAGTATTTTAATATTTATAAAATGAGACCAACTCATCAAAAATTTGCAGAGGAAATCCCCAACTCCTTATAGTGGAAAGAATACTAGGGTCGCTTAGGGTTGCTCTCCATCTCTGTACCATTTACAAATAAATGCTGCTGGTCCCAGGCTCTGCATCAAATTTACCACCTAAGGAGATTCCACACTCTCAAGGAATCCACCACAGTGGCCTCAGCTATCTTTGAACTGCCTTTCCTCTTGTCTTAATGCTCAATGAACACAGAGAACAGCCAACTTTTCCTTCTGATTCTGAACTTGAGGACGATCAAGAAAACACACGATTTTTTTTTTTTTTTTTTTGAGACAGGGTCTTGCTCTATCTCCCAGACTGGAGTGCAGTGGCACAATCTCGGCTTACTGCAACCTCCGCCTCCTGGGTTCAAAAGATTCTGCTGCCTCAGCCTCCTGAGTACAGGGATTACAGGCGCACGCCACCATGCCTGGCTAATTTTTGTATTTTAGTAGAGACAGGGTTTCACCATGTTGGTCAGGCTGGTCTCAAACTCCTGACCTCATGATCCACCCACCTCAGCCTCCCAAAGTGCTAGGATTACAGGCATGAGCCACCACACCCAACCGAAAACACACAATTCTTAAGCAAGATATGACTTCAAGAGGTCCTCCAATCCTGTCTTCTGCTTCCAGACAGGGACTGTATAACTAAAAACCAAAAAATCACCAAATATGAACAACCATCACTAACTTTTTTGGACATTCACGAGAGTGCAAAGGGTTCTACCTGTATCAGCTCATTTTACAGTGGGGGAGTTTGAGGCACAGAGAGGAGAAGTGATTTTCCCAAAGCCATATAACTAGGCAAGGGTACAGGTGGAATTAGAATCAACTGTCCCCTGAATTTTATTTGCTAAATCTCTATTCCTTCTCCCTGGCCTAGGTTGATGTGGGGAAGACAGGAACAGGCACCTGGAATCGTAGAATCATGGGCAAAGCACCAAAATGGTAGTAAACACGGGTTCCTGAGCCACCTTTGCCTCTAGCTGGCTGGGTTTCTTTAGATGAGCTCCCCCCATGCCTGGGCTTCAGTTTCCTCACCCTCAGATTTCCCTAAAGGCCTTTTTTTTTTTTTTTAACTCTAAACTTCTAGGATTTGGGTTCAACAAGGTTAGTTGGGAGAAAAGCAGGGCAGAAACGTAGCAAGTTGGGAAACCAGCGGACCAGCTGGTGGCCACAGCTGTCCTGTTCATTCTGCTAGAATTCCGCACCAGCCAGTGACTTTTCCTCCCATTCTCCACATTATGCATTCACATCAGACCTCTGTTTTATCTTCAGCATGTTAGTATTACACATTTTTATTTTGCCAGTTATCTCTTCTATTAACCCGGGCACTCTGCAAAATGACTTGTCATTAATAACATGAACTGGCTTTTTCAGTTTAGACAGAAAGGAAGATACGGAATTGAAGGAACCGTGTTATCTAATGCATTTTCAAAGAGATTTGTTTGGTGAGAGCACTTGTTAGAAATACCTAAGCAGAGAGCATCAAATCTTTGACAAAATATGTATTCGAAATATTGCATAGAGGACTTTTAGGGATTAGAGTCTATCAGCATGCATTGCTTCAAATTTTCGGATGAAATTTTAGCAGCAACTATATTAGAATCTTGTAATCACATTCACGAATGCCAGCGCCCAGATCACAAATGCCATCCCTACTGGATATGGATTTGAGGGTATTTTTTTTTTTTCAGGAAGGTATTGTTAGCTTTAGGGTCTAGTCTGCTTGCTTACCTTTTTAAAGACAAGCGCAGAATTTTAGAATTGGGAGAGTCCAGATAGATTATTCCCAATCCCCCTGTTCCATAGATTAGGAAATTGCACCCAAGTACAGGAATGTCCCAAGGTCATACACCACAATGCATAGCCAGGACTCAGACCAGCTGCTTGATTCCTAGTCCCTCACTTCCACCCTTATGCCAACTGTCATGTTCTGCAAAAGGACAGAACCAGAAACAAAGGAGCATCAGAAGACTATGTCATTAATCAAATGATCTCTGAGCCAGAGATGGATGTCCTACAGTGCTCAATCAGAGCTTCAGAAAAGAGTAAATAGATCCGATATAGGGAACCTCTGTAGACCATGGGGAGCAACTGGGGAGGGTTAAGCTAGTAACTAATGCCCCGGGAGCAGAGGCCAAGCCTGGTGATTGACTTGGGAGCAGAGATTTATGTGGAATATGCCTCATATAGAGATACTGACGGGACTTTGGCAGGTAATGCAATGGGGAAAGAATGGGCTGTGGGGTCATGGGAGCTTTGATTGTGAACCCCAGCTGTCTCTCACTGCCTATGACTTTGGACAGCTACCTTGCTTCATCTCTCTGAGCCTCAGTGACCCCATCTGCAAACTGAGACATTTTTGTGTGCTGTATAATGCTGTGAATGTGTAAATTTTAATACTGTGGCTTACATTTGTAAGTACATATTTATGATACAGTCATAACTGGCCAACAAACCACAGTTTGCATCCTTTCCAGGGACACAAGCAGCAAACTGACTCAGGGATGTAGGGCTTGGGCTTGAACTCCTACAACCAAAGTGGTCACAAATTATGCAGTATGGGCATGGGTTCCCAGTCCCAACCTTTCCATTCCACCAACCCACTATTCTGCCTAATCTGCCTACATTTGTTTACATTGATTCAAACCCCATCAGAGCCAGGGAAGACACTGTTGTTATTGAAGGGGTGGCCCAGGACTGGCAGAGGGGATGCACTAAACAGCCCCTGTGGGTGTGGAGGAGAGGGCAGGCAGAGCAGTCTGCCCTGGGAAGGCTGGGAGGAACCTGCCATGGGTTTGGACAGGCAGGCAAAAGACAGCTGCCCTTTCTGAAGGCATGCACCCTCCAAGGCCTGCCAAAAGGTCAGCTTACCATAGAGGACCCGAAGTGAGCCCAGAGCCTTTTAGGAACACATCTGCTATTCATGTATAATGTAACTGGATCAACTCTGAAACCAAGAGGCTTTAACCGCAGAGCTTGTCTGGAGGGAGATAATGAGGAGGAAGAAAAGGCCAATGAAAACAGAAAGTCCAGATAAAAAGCCCAGAAACAGATTAGGTCATCCCAGGTTTATTGTCATGGAAGAACCATTTCTCCAAGAGTGAAAAACTTGCAGCCCAGTTGCTAAACAAACTAACCTGTGGATTGTTTTACCTTCCTGGCCTCAGTTAGCTCCCTAGATCTTGGTTCACCTCCCTGGGCCTAGGTTAACCTCCCTGAGTCTCTCTTGGTTATCTTTTGGCTCTAACACCAGAGATTTCCCAGATTCTAAGTGGTAAGAAACATACAAAAAGTAAACTAAATAACATGTTTCCTTGAAATATTAATCAATCATGCTTTCCTTTTTATGACTCGCTTTTGAATCAGTCAGAGGCATTCATGTGGCCTCAAGGAGAATTAGGAATGCTTTAGTGGGACTGCAAAGGGAAGAAAATAATTTTTTTGCTTTCAAAATAAGCCTTCAGAGCTCAAAGTGAAGCCCTGGGGGAAGCAGGGGAGAGTTTTCATTATAACCATGGATGGAAAGAAGAGAAGGGGTGTCTACCAGGTGACAGTTAAACTGGACTGGGATGGGAATCAAGACCCAGGATGGGATGGTGGATGGGGTTGAGAGGAGGACACTAGACCTGGTGAGCAGGGAGGACACCCCAGGGAAAGAAGGAGTTCTTATGATCAGGGACCAGAACCTGAAGTCTCATGACAGCCAAGTCATTCCTTTTTTGGCTTTTTTGTTTGTTTGTTTGTTTGTTTGTTTGTTTGAGACAGGGTCTTGCTCTGTCACCCAGGCTGGAGTGCAGTGGTGCGATCTCAGTTCATGGAAATCTCCAACTCCCAGGCTCAAGCTATCTTCCCACCTCAGCCTCCCAAGTAGCTAGGACTACAGGCGTGAGCCGCCATGCCCAGCTGATTTTTGTATTTTTGGTAGAGACGAGGTTTCACTATGTTGCCCAAGTTGGTCTTGAATTCCTGAGCTCAAGTGACCTGCTCGCCTCAGCCTCTCGAAGTGCCGGGATTACAGGCGTGAGCCACTGGAAGTCTCAAGATAGCCAAGTCATCCTTGACTCCTCTCACTCACACCCCACATACACTCCATCAGAAGAGCCTTTTCTGCCTACAGAATGCATCCAGAATCTAATCACTTCTTACCACTCCTGCTCCTACCACCCTGGTGCCAGCCACCAGCACCTCTCACCTGGTTTATTACACACCTCCCAGTGGGTCTCCATGTGCCTGTCCTACCCTCATCTCTTCTCAGCACCGCAGTTGGAGCTGTGTGCCATGTAAGTCAGATCCTGTGATTCCTCTGCTCCAATCCTCTGACAACTCCCCATCTCAAGCATCCTCAAAGCAAAGCCTCCCAGATCCCACCAGGATAGGGCTCCTGTGACCTCTGTCACCTCCCATCATCCTTACTGCTCCTTGAACATGCCTGACACTCTCCCACCGAGGGCCTCTGCATGAGCCCTCTCCTCCATGGATGCTCCAGCCATCCTCATGGCTGCCTTCCTCTCCTCCCCAATCCCTGCTTAAGCTCGCCTTTTCACCCTACTGCCAGCTGCCTCACAAACACCCCCGACTGGTCTTGCACAAATTGCCTTCTAAGATATTACATAAGAATTTATTGGCCAGGCGCGGTGGCTCACGCCTGTAATCCAGCACTTTGGGAGGCCGAGACAGGCGGATCATGAGGTCAGGAGACCGAGACCACAGTGAAACCCCATCTCTACTAAAAATACAAAAAATTAGCTGGGCGCAGTGGTGGGCACCTGTAGTCCCAGCTACTCGGGAGGCTGAGGCAGGAGAATGGCGTGAACCGGGGAGGCGGAGCTTGCAGTGAGCTGAGATCGCGCCACTGCACTCCAGCCTGGGTGAGAGAGCGAGACTCCAACTCAAAAAAAAAAAAAAAAAAAAAAAAAAAAAACAGAATTTATTATGTTTAACCCTCCTTGTCTATCTCCCCTACTGGAATATAAGCTCCATGAGGACAGATATCTTTGTTCTATTCACTGATGTAGCTCAAGTACCTAAAAGAGTGCCCAGAAGGTGGTCAATAAATATTTGTTGAAGGCCAGGCATGTTGGCTCACGCCTGTAATCCCAGCACTTTGGGAGGCTGAGGCGGGTGGATCACAAGGTCAGGAGTTTGAGACCAGCCTGGCCAACATGGTGAAACCCCGTCTCCACTAAAAATACAAAGATTAGCCGGGTGTGGTGGTGTCTGCCTATAATCCCAGCTACTCGGGAGGCTGAGGCAGGAGACTCGCACGAACCCAGAAGGCGGGGGGTTACAGTGAGCCGAGATCGTGCCACTGCACTCCAGCCTGGGAGACAGGGTGGGACTCTGTCTCAAAAAAACAAAACAAAACAAAAAATATGTTGATCGAATGAATGAATGAATGAAACCATCCCCACCCACTGAGCAATGTCTATGTGGTCCAGGCTGAATGGCCCAGCAGCCACTGTTGGGTGAGTCTTCAATCAACAGCTGCCTATGGACTTTCCAGCAATAGGAGGTCCACGTGGGCCCCAAGACTTTTCTGAGCCTCATCCAAACTTGCCCCATACAGATATTCCCCCTTTAACTGCTAAGGAGGCTGTAGTGGTGAGAAGGGAAACACTGCACAGTGGTGAAGCCCACCCCATGGCTAAAGATCTGATGGTGCTCTTTTGTTCTATTTTATGCAGCAAAATTTTATTCAATGTGGAAACTAGTAGTGCTCAGGCCTTGGAGAAATTTTGTAATGAGTCCATACCAGAATATGTAAATAACTCTTAGAAATCAATAAGAAAAATACAGAAAACCCAATAGAAAAATGGACAAATGACTTAGATCCTTCACAAAAGATGATCTCCAGACAATAAATACAGTAAATTGGTTAATTAATCATAAGAGAATTGCTAACAAAAACTACAATGCACCCATCAGAATGCCAAGAGGAAAACGGAGGAAATTTGTGTTGGCAAGGAAGCAGGACAACTGCAACTCTCAAACACAGCTGGTGGAAGTGTAGTCGTACAACTACTTTGGAAACCATTTGGCAGAATCCACTGAAGCTGAACATACTCATACCGTATGACCCAGCAATTCTACTCCTAGGTATACACCCAGCAGAAATGCATCTATATGCTCATTACAGATATGAACTTGAATGCTCACAGCAACACTATTTGTAAAGCATAAAGCTGGAAACTACCTAAATACTCATCAACAGTAGAACAAATAAATTATGCTTTATTCATGCAATGAAATTCTTTAAATGGCCTATATCTACACACAAATATATGAATGCCTCTTACAAAAGTCAGAGAGGAAAGAGTACATACTGTATGACTTCATTTGAGTAAATTACGAAACAGGTGAAATAATCTATGGTGCTAAAAGTCAGGATGGTTATTATCCTGGTGAGGGTAGCGACCATAGGGGTTTCTAGGGTGCTGGCAATGCTGTTTCTTGATTGGAATGCTGATTGCATAGGAGTGTTCATGAAAATTCATCCAGGTCGATATACATACTATGTGTACTTTTTGTGTAAGCATTATATTATACTTGGAATTTACTTTTTTTTTTTTTTTCGAGACGGAGTCCTGCTCTGTCACCCAGGCTGGAGTGCAATGGTACAGTCTTGACTCACTGCAATCTCCGCCTCCCAGGTTCAAGCAATTCCCCTGCCTCAGCCTCCCGAGTAGCTGGAACTGCAGGCACATGCCACCATGCCTGGCTAATTTTTGTATTTTTAGTAGAGACAGGGTTTCTCCATTTGGCCAGGCTGGTCTCAAACTCCTGACGTCGGGTGATCTGCCCTTGTTGGCCTCCAAAAGTGCCGGGATTACAGGCATTAGCCACTGCGCCCAGCCTCAAGGAATTACTTCCAATGAGGGAGACAGACACATGAGCCATTCCTCACGTTGTAAGGTGGAACGAAGTGGGTGAAAAGCAGAAATGGAAGCCATGTGCTATGAAGGCCAAGAGGGACAGAATTCACTCTGACTTGGAGATGCGGTTCACAAAGAAAGCTGGGCTTTGAGGAAAAAAGCTGAATAAATTAATGGAGAAAAATCCAGGCAGAGCAAAGACCAGAAACACAATACCAAGCATGCCTCATTTGAGGGCTGAGAGAAAAGCTTAGAAGCCAGAACTTGAGGGAGCGGGGAGGGAGGGGGAAGGAAGGGAGCGTCCCACGGGCCCTGCCTTTCCTACCTCAACACATTGCCATGTGTTGACTTTAGCTTTCCTCTAACTGACTTCTACAGAACCACAGTATGTTCACAAGTATTAACAAAATCATTGCATGGCCAAAGACATTAAGAAAACACTGCACACTAGATCTCTCTTGGAGATTCATAATATACCTTAACATATTAAAAGCTTGTAACATCCTGCAATCACGAAGCCTGCTGAATTCAGTGTTTCTCAAATTTAGTTCACTGTGGAATCTTTTCTGTCTCTCTCTCTTTCTTTCTTTCTTTTCTTCCTTTCTTTTTGAACGCATATTAAGATGCCATCTGATCACACCTAGGGTAATGCCAGCTCCAGTAATAAAGAAATCCCAATTTTTTTCAGTGCCTTCCACAATAAAAATGTACTGCTTACTGACATGGTACTATTAGTGAAATGCAGGAGTCACTTGTCAGTGGGTGGTCATCCATAGTGATTCAAGGCCCAGGTTTCTTCCATTTGGTGACTTTTCCATTGCCTGGCATTCAGAATCTTTAGCATCCTAGTCAGCAGATAGGGAATACAGAATGGAAAAGTAGGTTCACTTCTTGACCACCTTAACCATTGATAAGAATACTAGTTACATGTCCCCATCTGGGCACAAATGCATTTGGGAAATGTAATCCGTGGCTGGGCAGCTATTCTATGGTATTAGAGAATGCAAATTTTGTTGTGGTTTTTCTGCCACATCCAGTAACTGAATATATTCCCTAAGCCACTGCTTTTTGTCATCGCACCTTTAATCATGCCATTCCTTTTGCCTAGATAGTCCCTTCCCCTCCCACAAATACTTTCTCCAACCGGCAAATTCTTACCCACCTCTGGAGCCCAAGAGAAAGGTCACCTGCTCCATGAGCTCTTTCCTGACCTTGACCTTGTTGATCTTCTCTGTGTACCCACATGACTTTGGTGAGAGGTCATCAAAACCTTGTGTCTATTTCCAACCAGAAGAAGAACCCTATATGGGCAAGGTCTCTACCTCAGATACCTTCATATCCCTAGTCCAGAGCTGTGCTTGATAAAACAGTCAGGGCACAATAAATAGAGTGGAAAGGGAGGGAGGGAAGGAAGGTAGGAAGGAAGGAAGGAAGGAAGGAAGGAAGGAAGGAAGGAAGGAAGGAAGGAGGGAGGGAGGGAGGGAGGGAGGGAGGGAGGGAGGAAAGGAAAGGAAGGAAGGAAGGGGAGGGAGGGAGGGAACAAACTGTGGCATATGAAGGAATATAGTAGGAGGATACTGCCCCTTCCAATCTGTTATTCTGTAATTAACAAGGGCAAAGGGGCTTTTTATAAGAGTTTTGCTCCTCTTAGGAGCCCAGGGGTTAGATATATGCCACTATAGGCAATTTATGCTCTAATCTTTTTCTCTGGGTGTTTTTTGTAGATGGCCTTTAATAGCATGCAAATTTGCACCCTTTTGTTCATTCAATCTCAGGATTGACACTAATGTAAACAATTATTGAAGTCCCATGTCTGGAAGATGCCTGGATAAATGTTTTGGTCTGAATGCAGTCAAGCTGTACTTGATGGTATATAATTTAAAATAACATAATTAAAATGGGTAAGAAAAATCCAGACAAGCCGGGCACAGTGACTCACTCCTGTAGTCCCAGTACTTTGGAAGGCAGAAGCGGGTAGATCACCTGAGGTCAGGAGTTCGAGACCAGCCTGGCTAACATGGTGAAACCCTGTCTCTACTAAAAAAATTAGCCGGGCATGGTGGCGTGCGCCTGTAATCCCAGCTACTTGGGGTGCTGAGACAGGAGAATCGCTTCAACCCAGGAGGCGGAGGTTGCAGTGAGCTGAGATTGCACCATTGCACTCCAGCCTGGGCGAGAAAGCAAAAAAAAAAAAAAAAGAAAAAAAAGAAAAGAAAAATCTGGACAAGATTTAATGCTCTAAAAAGAAACTTTAAAATGCAGTCTCACAATCTTTTTATTGATATTGTCAAGATAAAATATTATTCCCAGAGAGGTTCATCAGTCTTTCTTCAGTGAAAACCAGAAGAGGCACCTGATCGGGTGCGGGCACCAGAGGAGCTTTGCCTGCCTCAGCTCAGGGTGATGCAGGAGTCAGCTGCCCTGCCCTGCTCACCTGACTTCAGGAGCCTGAGTCAGAGTTCAGTCTGCACAGGCAGGACTTGAACCCAGACCCACAGAGTGAGCCCTTGTCAGCTGTGCTGAGTAAGAAATTAGAAATGTTGCAGGTCCTGAGGTGGGGTAGGTGGACAGTGGGATTCCTGAAGGATTCCACACCACCTGGCAGGAAGAACAAATCAAATCCCTGGTTTTAGCACTGATTTGTCTCTAAGACAGCATAAACAAGTTACTTAATCTTTGCTGGCCTTATTTTTGTTATCTTTAAAAAGGGACTAACTATATCAGTCCTCCTTTACCACCTCAGAGTGTTACAAAAACCAAATCAGACCAGAAATTTACATTAAGCCAAGAGTGACCAGGAAGAGGGAAAATGTCCAGACATCCTTGCTACCCTGGAGTTGTATGTCTTCCAGACAGGGTTGCTGCCTCACCCTAGGGTGTCCCTTCTGGCATCTCAGGTATTGCCCAACCACACAAAAACAGAAGATCTGCCATGAGCAAGAGCTGGAGCCTGAGCTGGTGAATGTCCCACCACCTTGACAGTGGATATGCGTTTGGCCAGGGTGTCATGGGGGCTATTGCTGATAACCATGACCTTAATATCTGATCCCACATTTCTCATCTTTACCAGACTTTAGACAGAGCCATCCCTCTAAATGCCAGTTTGGTCTGATGCTTGATGCCTTGTTTTCAGCAGCTTTCCTTCCCAAGACATGCTGGCTTCATTGATAAGTGTTGCTAGCTCTTTATCGACATCATTTTAGGAAAGGTTGCCAAGGCAACAGGATTCAGGAATGATTCTCATTACTGTACAGTTCCCAACAAATGAGTGTCTGTGTGTATGTGGTCTCAACCAGTATTGGCACTCCCATCTCCAAGCTAAAACGTCAACACTTACAGTTTGCAGCACACAATTCAACATGCAATTATATATTGTCTCTTAGTAATTATACATTGTCTTAGTGAACAATGCAGCTGTGGGCACCCACAGCAGCTCACATTAATACCTCCTACGTTAACATCCTCCTTCACTGATGGGCCAATAATACACATTTGTAGAAGCCATAAAGAAAGCCAAGATATTCACAGAAACATATTTATAGACCAAACCTAAACTCTGACTTCTGAACACTGCCTCAGTTTCCATCATGTAGGACCTTATGGTTCCCACTGCTGGAATTGGCCAGACTGTGATTGTTTTGTTTTACCCATTGGTTTTCCAAGAAGGAAATACCAATACTCTCAATGTAGCCAGGGTTTGACAAAGACCAAGTGAGGTGAGCCCATTCAAACTGGGACAAATTTCTATATATTTTCTAAAACTATGGAATAGGAGTGAAACCACAATGTCAAAAGTCTCCAGCTTCAACCCTGGTGCTTCACTTGGGTGATGTCCCTGCTCTGTACCCAGAACTATGAAACCCACACCAATCACTTAGAAATGTCAGACTTGGCCGGGCGCGGTGGCTCACATCTGTAATCCCAGCACTTTGGGAGGCCGAGATGGGCAGATCACAAGGTCAGGAGATCGAGACCATCCTGGCTAACACGGTGAAACCCCGTCTCTACTACAAATACAAAAAATTAGCCGGGCGTGGTGGCGGGTGCCTGTAGTCCCAGCTACTCCAGAGGCTGAGGCAGGAGAATGGCGTGAACCCGGGAGGCGGAGCTTGCAGTGAGCTGAGATCGCACCACTGCACTCCAGCCTGGGTGACAGAGTGAGACTCTGTCTCAAAAAAAAAAAAAAAAAAGAAGAAATGTCAGACTTTACTTTTCCTCTCTAGGCTGTGAAGGAAATCTATAGTGACAGTAGAGTTGAAGGGGGAAAATATAAATAATTTAAAATCTCTATGTGGGTTATAACATATAGCTCTTCCTCTTCCCCATCTCCTCCCTTCCTCCCCAAAAAAGCTTTAGAGGAGATAACTGGATTACAGGAGGTCTGGGATTGTAAGCACTGAGTTGCATTTTGAAAGAATTGGTGGCTCCAGGTCATTTTAATCAAGTTGCATGTCAGCTTGCAAATTTTCCAAATTAGCTGTAGCTGGAGGAGAGCAAGATGCCTTTCTTTCCTAAAGAATCAAAACAGATTGTTGTGACATGTTCTCAGTCATAATGACAGATTGGAGCCACTGTTTGTGGTACAAGTCAGAAAACAAAGCAACTTTTTTTTCCCTAAAATTGTAACCCTTGATTGATTTCTGTTGAGATTTGGGCATCTCCCAGTTTGTCAGTGATGTTGATGGAGTTCACAAAAATCTTAAAAGCCAGATGCGGACACAGAGACTGATTTAAAGACTGGAAAAGGAAGCCTCTTGGCCTTGAGGGCAAGTTTTAGGCATGCTTAGTTTGGATGCTGTTCAAATGTTGTTCCCTAGAAATGAGAGGATGATAGAAAAGGAATAGTTGGCACTCCCTCATCCTGGGCAGCACTCTGCTTCTGAAACAGGAATACTCCTACAAATAAAAGCTATGCAAGCCATCCTGAATAAGGCCGGCTCTGCACAATCAAACCAATGGATCATGCCCAGCCGGGGATCTGTGTATCCCCCGATCAGTCCATGCAAAGGTCAGTCCTACATCACATCTCGTCAGAATGGCTGAGGCACAGAAGATTGGTTTTCACAAACCAGGCAGGAAGGGTTTTAGACCTGTCATTCATCTTGAAGTCACCCAGTAAACAATACAGCTTAAGACTATGGTTCCTGAATCCATAAATAGAATATTGAATTAATATTTGCATAATGCAAGGGAGGAACTAGGAAGCCAGGGAATGAACAATGACGGGATATGCTGGAACAATCCCTTAAAATGCCAACAAACCCAAAAATAAACAAGCACCTCCCACATTCTCAATATCTCAGTTTCCCTTACCAACTATTTCTCATTTTCTTCTTAAACCCACACCTTGTCTTAGTCCAGCTTTGAGGGTCATCTCCTCCCCCAAAGAACTTAGAGAAATGAGAATGAGTGCGTTTTCAGAAAAAGAATAGAAAATAGGGGAATGGGCTGGCCACAGTGGCTCACACCTGTAATCCCAGCACTTTGGGAGGCCAAGGCAGGTGGATCATGAGGTCAAGAAATCGAAACCATCCTGGCCAACATGGTGAAACCCTTTCTCTACTAAAAATACAAAAATTAGCTGAGCATGGTGGCTTGTGCCTGTAGTCCCAGCTATTCGGGAGGCTGAGGCAGGAGAATCGCTTGAATCCAGGAGGTGGAGGTTGTGGTGAGCCGAGATTGCACCACTGCACTCCAGCCTGGTGACAGAGTGAGATTCTGTCTCAAAAAAAAAAAAGAAAAGAAAAGAAAAAAGAAAATACGGAAATAATGCATTGAGCCAAAAGTTGCATAGATCTGGTATGAAAAGAGGAAGAGATGCCAAGGGAATGAGAGAGAAACAGTTCAGAAGAATGATGAGAACTCAGAGAATTGAATGTCACGGAGGCCCTCTGAGGAAAGAGCTTCAAGGAAGATGGGTTGCTAAGAGCACCCAAGATTACAGAGTATTAAGGGATGGGCACTGCGCAGCTTGACCATTGGAGAGATGCCCCTGATGTCAGGGGTGCCATCTGAATAAGAAGCTAGGGAAGGTCCCCACTGAGGAGGTGTAAGCTGCCCCAGGGATATGCCCCAGATAATGTTGGCGGCAGATGAGGATGACTGGTAAAGAAGCTCACCAGTGAAAAGAAGTAGAACTGGGGGAGCGGGTCAAGTGTCTGAAAGCTGGAGAAGGGCCAGTGGAGAAAAAGAGGAACAATCCAGACTACAGGAGAGAACACGGGGTCCCGACAGAAATGATGGCCTCCAAGTCTGGCTCTGTTGAGGAAAATGTCCACCTAATCTTCTGAAACTGGAAAGTGGAGGGCAGGGGAGGTGACAAACCAGAGATATATTGGAGTGGAGGGGAGATGGCCAGAGATCATTCCAGTGGGCCTCAGTCTTCTCATGACCATCCGCCTAGTTGGGACAGAGGTAGGGAGCATCTGGAGAGAAGGGAGGACATTTGCAAGCACCTTGGATAGAACAGAATGGAAGGGGAAAGGGGAAAGTTTTAGGCAGACAGTGGGAATTGGATGAAGAATCAAAGTGCGCTGGGTAGGAGAATAAATGCATTAAAATCCCTGAAAAATCAGCAGTGGAAAATATTCTCAAGCTCTCTCTTCCTTCCTATGCTGGCCTAAAACGAGGCCACAGTCCAATCAGGCCTCCTAATATCCAATAAGATCAGCAGTGTGTAGGCTGTTCCTTGGGGCATTAAGCCTAGACTCAAGGCTTAATGAGTCACCTGCTCTATATTTTCCACTTCAGGCCTTTGGCTTTCTGGGACCTCAGTCCACTCAGCTGCAAAATTGACTTACAGGATCATGTCGATCGCCAGATGCTGCAGAGCAGAGCAGCGGGTCCAGCTTCTGCAGGTAAATGAACTGCCTGAAAGGGAATGAGCAGTGATTTCTCAGGGAGTCCCTTCTGCAATGTCGTTATAATGTCAGCTTTTGACAGCACAATGGTTTCAGTGAAAGACTCTGGAGCCTCCCCTGAAAGTGCCTGAGCCTTATTAAAATGATGTCAGGGCATGCTATGTTTCACATCTCACACACATGAAAACCCCACAGTGGGAGGACTCGGTTGCTCAAGCTACCATGATGCCTAGACCCTTGTGTGCATGTGGCCTATGGTATCCCCCATGACCCCTTCAGAAATTTCAGAATAAAGACAGTCAGTCTTGAGCTCAGAGAGTTGGGGTCTGTCAGTCCAGAGGTGCGTCTTCTCAGCATTAGCTCCAAACCCCAGCATTTGTGTCTCCATGAAGTTGTACCTTTCATTTCCTCCGCATTCTTCTCCAGTCAATAGGTCATGGCACATGGTGCCTCTGGGCCTGGTATGTTCTGGTATGTTTTATTGAGAGCATTCTCTTTGGCCTCTACTAGAAGCTTGGCACGCTTTATCTCATGTTATCTTTATTTCATGAGGTTGATGTAATCATCCCCCCCTCCTTTTTTTTTTGAGATGAAGTCTTGCTCTGTCGACCAGGCTGGGGTGCATTGGCGCCATCATAGCTCACTGCAGCCTCGACTTCCCAGGCTCAATCAAGAAACACCCTCCACCTCAGTCTCCCAAATAGCTAGGACTATAGGCATGCACCACCACACCTGGCTAATTTTTAAAATTTTTGGTAGAGATGAGGGTCTTGTTGCCCAAGCTGGTCTCAAACTCCTGGCCTCAAGCAATCCTCCTGCCTCAGCCTCCCAGTGCAGTGGGATTATAGGTGTGAGCCACTGTGCAGTCCAATCCCCATTTTTACAGATAGGAAAATCAAAGCTCAAGCAGATTGAGTTACTGGCCATGATCACACAGCCAGTTGTTGAAGAATTTGAACCAATGTCTGTGTGACTCCAAAGTGCCTGCTCTGACCCTGGTGACACTGCAGAATCATCACATCATGATGGGGCATGAACTGTAACTGAGCACACAGGGTGGGATCCCATTCTCTGTCAGGGGCAGTGAGGCCAACATCATCTGCATCCCAGGAGCCCCACAGCCTCACCCAGAGGATAAATCTAGAAAGGCTCTCTGTCTGCGCTCTCCCAGGGCCCCAAAGTCATCAGCATCTGCCTAAGGAAGCTGACAGGGGGAGCAGATGTGGAGTGTGAGCAAGAATAGGTTGCACATCCATCCCTGATGTATTGGCATAACTTTCCCAGTATCCCAGAGTAACTGTGAGCAGCCCCAGCCAGCTGGACCTGGGTGCTGCTACCCCTCTGCTTCCCTGGCTCATATATTCTCTCTCAGTTGACACTGACAGCACTCCAGGGATGCTGTCCCCCCAGGGCTTGGCCCCTGTGTCTTCACAAGCAGGGGCTGAAGGAGAGAATAAAACAGCATGCAGTGGTCCTTTAAAACACCATCCCATCTAACCTTCACAGCAACCCAAAGGCTATTATCATCCCCATTTAATGATGAAGAAACTGAGGCTCACAATGGTGGGATCACTTGCCGATGTCCCCCAGCTGGTCAGTGATAGAGCCAGGATTTGATTCTGTAATTCTCTGCTCCAAAGCCTGGGCTCCCACCCAGGCCTACACTCCAGTTCTCCCCATGGACTTGTCAGAGAAGACAACTCAGCTCAGAGGCTTGACCTTAGTTCTGCAAGAAGCCAGACTGGCTTGATCACCTCATTCAATATCTGCATCAACCAGTCAGCAAGTGTTTTTTGGGGTTTTTTGTTGTTTTTTGTTTGTTTGTTTGTTTTGAGACGGAGTCTCACTCTGTCGCTCAGGCTAGAGTGCAGTAGCACGATCTCAGCTCACTGCAACCTCCGCCTCCCAGGTTCACGCCATTCTCCTGCCTCAGCCTCCTGAGCAGCTGAGACTACAGGCGCCTGCCACCACGCCTGGCTAATTTTTTGAATTTTTAGTAGAGACCAGGTTTCACCATGTTAGCCAGGATGGTCTTGATCTCCTGACCTCGTGATCCACTCACCTCAGCCTCCCAAAGCGCTGGGATTACAGGTGTGAGCCGCCGCACCCGGCCTTGTTTTTGCTTTTGTTTTACAACTGTTTGTTTGTCTTTGAGACAAGGTCTTGCTCTGTCACCCAGGCTAGACAGAGTGCAGTGGTGTGATCATAGCTCACTGCAGCCTTGAACTCCTAGGCTCAAGCACTCCTCCTGCCTCAGCCTCCCAAGTATCTGGGACTACAGGTGTGCACCACCACACACGGCTAATTTTTCAATTTTTTTGTAGAGATGGGTTCTCACTATGTTGCCCAGGCTGGTCTGGAACTCCTGGCCTCAAGTGATCCTCCCACCTTGACCTCTCAAAGTGCTAGGAATACACGCGAGAGCCACTGCACCTGGCCAAACAAGTGTTTGTTTTTGTTTGTTTGAGATGGAGTCTCACTGTGTCTCCGGGCTGGAGCGCAGTGGCGCGATCTCGGCTCACTGCAACCTCTGCCTCCCGGGTTCAAGTGATTCTCCTGCCTCAGCCTCCCAAATAGCTGGGACTACAGGCACACGCCACCATGCCCAGCTAATTTTTTTATTTTTAGTAGAGACGGGGTTTCACCATGTTGGCCAGGATGGTCTCGATCTCCTCACCTTGTGTTCCACCCCACTCGGCCTCCAAAGTGCTAGGATTACAAGTGTTTTTTAAAGCACCTTCCAGGCTGTGAGGGGAACCAAAAGGAAATATGGGTGTATTACCTATCCCTAAAGAGCTCACAGTGGGGAGGGGAGGGGAGGCAGGGGGAGGGGAGGCGAGGCAGTGGGAGGGAAAAGTTGGCATACGAGAAACAAGAAACAAAAGAAAATGAAACCACAGACTGGCCCTGGCCCTGCGGCATGTAGTGCAGCGGGGAGGAAGCTGAGGCAGGGGCAGGGGGAAAAGGGAGATGGGCCTGGAAATCCAGAAGCATTTGGATATGTGGAGGGGCGAGAAGGGTTGGGGGTGCAGGCCGGGCTGGAAGAGGGCCTTCCTTTTTGGGGAAGGGGCTATAACCCAGGGAGGGAGCTGGCTTTGCAGGGAGTGATGGAAATGGGAGTGTTCAGAGAGAAAGACAGGGATAAAAGGTAAAGAACATAAAAATAAAAAACAATGGTGAAGGTGGAGACAAGGAATGGTAGGGAAGGAAAGAGAGGAAAATAGAAGATGGGGTGGCAACCCTTGACAAAGGCACAGGGGGACACGGGGGAGCTCATAGTTAGGAGTCAGCGCACTCAGGCTTCTGGTAGGAAGGAAAAAGAAGGCCCTTGAGAACCTTCGCCCTAGTCTTTTGAAAAGAGCTCAGGGCAAGTGGGAGGAAAGGTGTCTGGGACTAGTACTGCCGTGGCCTGGATGATGGATTTCTCAGCAGCCGCTTTCTAGGAGTGGGGGCCGCGTGCCCTACCAGTTACCTTTCAGGCTGTGGGGTGGTGGCCAGTGGGGGGCTGTCTGCTGGGGGGTCCCCTGGGCAAGGCCAATGCAGCAAGGCCAGCACTCTGGTGACTCAGGAGAGCTAATGTGGCTCCCGGAAAGGCCTGAAGACACTGAGATGGTGGGCACTCCTTGGCCGGTGCAGAGAGCAGAGGAGTTGGAGTCAGGGTTGAACTCCATGGATCCCTCCTCTCCTGGCAATGGCTCGGCAGAAGAACTAAGGGGAAAATCCTGAAAGTCTCAAACTCCACGCTCCTGTGCTCCCTGGAAAATTGCAGACACAGAAGGGGAGCTCCAAACATGACTGTGTGGAGGGACAGACTCTGCTGACATAACGGAAATAATGGCCTGGGACATGGATGGGAGGGATGAGAGAGGGGCAGCTTCACAGCTGACATGATTCAAAAGTTAATTCGCATTGTTTCCATATTGAGTTTAAGCTAAACTTCCAGATTAGCCTAAAATGCAAGATATGAAAATATAATTTTTTGTGTTTGAAACTTGCCTAAACTTTAACATACACTTTGTGGCCAAAAGAGAGGGAGAAAGACAGAAAGAGAGAAAAAGAGGCATTTTTTTCTTCAGGAGGAATGGCTAGCATTTGTAGTTCTCCCTTTCTCTCCATCTGAAGCAAATGCAGATGTTTAAGCCTCACTGCTTCGGAGAAAATTGTTGTTCTTTTTTGTTGTTGTTTTTCAGATTAAGTCTTGCTCTGTTACCCAGGCTGGAGTGCAGTGGTGCCATCTTGGCTCACTGAAACTTCAGCTCCCGAGTTCAAGCGATTCTCCTGCCTCAGCCTCCCGAGTGGCTGGGACTACAGGTGCATGACACCGCACCTGGCTAATTTTTGTGTTTTTAGTAGAGACAGAGTTTCACCCTATTGGCCATGCTGGGCTCAAACTCCTGACCTCAAGTGATACACCCTCCTTGGCCTCCCAAAGTGCTGGGATTACAGATGTGAGCCACTGCACCTGGCCCGTTATGTTTAATAATTAATATAGACAGCCTGAGCACTGACCACTCAGAATAGATGCTGGACCTAACAACCAGATGGCCCAACCAGGGAGTGGCAGCTGACCATTAGCGTGGTTGAATCTTGTTCACGTGCACACGCACAGGAACACGCACGCGCACACACACACAAACACAAACACACACCACTCATGCGAGAAAGTTCTGCCCCAGTTTGCTGATTGCAGAAGGACCAGGTACTAAATACCACATGCATTTCCAGTCTAATTTAGCAGGGCTTAGTGATTTTCTAAAAATAATTCTTCAAGTCAAGTTTCTTCAATTCTCTAGCTGCCGTTTCTAGACACGGCTCCCCTGACCTTTTCAGATTCTCGCTATGCAATTTGCCTCTTGTTCAGATAATTTGCAATTACCACACACCAACTGGTTGCTGATAAAGGCTAAATGTAAAATACCAACAGTATCCGACTTCAAACGGGGGCTTAAAATTGGGGTAGTTACTAACAATGCGGATCAAGGAGATGGGAGGAACAAAACCTAGGCTTAATTACATATTAGATGGTGCCATCACAGCTCTAAGACAAGTCCAATTCTCAGCAAGAGAATCAATTGCCCTCAGGATGGAAACTCAAATCCATAGAGATGTACAGATACTAGCTTTCTTTTAGAGCCAGGTTGGCAATTAGTTATTAGACTAGTTGTAAAGAGCAGAAACTAGGTGGCTAATCTGCAATTTCTTCCTTCCTCTCCTCCTCCTCCTCCCCTTTGCCTTTTTTTCTTCTTCTCCTTCTCTCTCTCTCTCTCTCCCCTCCCACTCTCCCTCTTTCTCAATATTTTTATTCTTGTTTATAATGGGCTGGACACTGTACTGGGCACTAGGAATATAAAATAAGAAAGACCATCCCTACCCTCAAGGAACTTACAGCCCACTGGGAGAAGAAGACACATAGAAAATCCAAATACAGTGAAGGGAAATTCCAGGCATGCCTGGAGCACCTAACAGCAGCAACCTAGTCAGTCAAGAGTCAGATCAGCTCCAGCACCTGGACGGCGCCAGCCTGATGGGGCTTTGGAGGACAAGTTGCCCAGAGTGCCCTGAATGTCCTAGTGAAGTACAGGGCCCTGGGGCTATGAAAGATCTGGGAAGGTGCAGGAGGTGTTCAGTGCCTTCGGCTCAACACCTAAAGTGAGACAGGAGCTGAGCTCAACCTAAAACAGCTCCTGAATTCCTCACTGTCTCTGCTCAGTAGTGAACCAGGAAACTCCTAGGTGTCTGAGGTATCGGCCTCACTCATACAGGAAGGAGCGAGTTGGCTTTGAGAAACTATAGGGGAAATCTCTCAGATGGCTTCTCTTTTACCTGTAAAGGGAATCTGGAATTCCACCACTGAAATTTCATTTAGAATCTAGAAATCTTGCATCCTTATTAAAGTATAAAGTTCCCTGGAAAGTCCTGCCCTCAATTTATAAGGAGGTCCCAGGTGAAGAGGTGAGCAGCCGAGAGCAATTTCCTGTGAGGCCCCAGGGGGATCAAAGACTCCTGGGAAGGGTCCTTGGGGGAGGAGAGGAAGAGGGCCTGAGTTACTGAGAGCAAGAAATATGCCCTTTAAAGCATAATGAAGCCAAAATGAAAAAAAGGCATTTTTTTCCTTTGTAATTTCAGAAGTGGGCAGCATTTGTAGTTCTCCCCTTATCTCCATCTGAAGCAAATGCAGACACTTAAGCCTCTTGGCTTCGGAGCGTTTCATTCTTTCACCCTGCAGACTGTATGGAGCACCCACTGTGTGCCGGGCTCTGTGCCAGGCTGGGACAGGAGGGGGTGTCAGAGGGCTTCTTCCTGCCCTCCAGTCACTTTGTGTGGCCAGAGCCTCTGGCACTGGGGCCAGGGATCAAAGGTGCCATGGTGGTGGGCAGTGCCCTTCCTGCAGCTGACTTTGCCCAAAGACCACATCCAGTGCCCTGCAGAGAGGGCCGGACCACCACAGGATGCATCAGCAAACAGCGCCTTGTCAAAAGGCTTACCTAAAACCCAGTGCCTGCAGGTTAAAAAATAAACCAACAGGTGAAATGAACATTAGAGGAACAACCTGCCGAGCCTCTTAATCTGTCACTTAAATCTAGGGCTTTTAGCTATAATTGAACATCCTACTGTGACTATTATGAAGAGGAGGAGGAGGAGACATTGAAGTTGTGGTTTAGGAGGGTGGAGGAAAATAAATTTTCCTTCAAAACCAGTCAATAACAATGCCTTTGTGTTAAAGGGATGGAGTGCTGGCCCAGTCACTGCAGAGGAAAACAATACAGCCAGTCATGGAAGGCGGCAGCTGACTCACCGTGGAGGCTGCCCATTACCCTGTGTGAGTCTAGAGGACCGCTGACAGGCCCAAGGACCGGAAAAGCACCACTGACTTCTTCTAAGCTTGAAAAGAAGCCTCCTTGGCAGATGACTGTAAGCAGTATCATCCTAACTGCTCAATCCGACTAAAAGAAAGAACAAAGAAAAGAAATGAAAAATAGTGGGGGAGGAGGAGGGAGAGAAGAAAAGAAAAAAAGAAGGAAGAAAAACCCTCCATAGACTATGGCATCAAAAACTCCATTTACAAGCTCTGAGAAGATCACAGGGTACAGGGGTGATTTTGTGAAGAACAAATTCTTTCAGGCTGATCACCACCCAGCCTCCTGGGAGTTTAAGAGGGAGCGATAGCTCCTTGTCTTCTGGAAGGAGAGAGGATCTTCAAAGCATTCTGTCCCTCTGGAAGGGCAGTGTGGTATAAAAACAGGAGGTGGTTGTGGTGCCTGTATTACTATTATTATTTGACAGAATTGTCTTTGAGAGATTGTTCTCCTGCCTAAGAGGGAAATTAGGCTGAGGGAGCGAATTGTTTCTGCAAATTTCTTCTTTAGAGAAATTGGGCTCCTGGGGTATGAAGAGACATAGTGAGGGGGTCTATGGTGGATACCTCAGCAGGCAGACTCATTACATCTTAATCTTTACCGAGAACCAACTGGATGTGTGACCTTGTGAGAGGTTGGGTGGAACTAAATTTGCTGTAACTCTCTTCAGAAAGGATCAAAATGAATAGTGTACTCCTCACATCAAAGCTTTTCCCAAGAGCACCAAGCAAGGGCCACTTTCTTGCCCATCTGGAGTCCCTGCCTTTTAAGTGATCAGAACAGATCCTGAAACACTCCCTTCTTCAAGAATCATGGTCAGAGCCAGGGCAAGAGGAGTGGTGACCCGCTTCAACCTTCCTTTGAATAAATGTGAGTCACTCAGAATACTCCTTCAGCTCATCATGCCAGAAATACAATGGTTGATGCCTTGTTCGCAATCTGAATCTTAATTCCTCCCTACTGTAACACCTCTTTGATCCCTTCCTTGTCAGGGGATGAGACACGCGGGAGGAGTGAAAGTGCCATGTAATTTGGGCTTACTCCTTAAAGCACTGAATCATAAAAAATAAACAAGGAGCCTGGTCGTACTACATGCTTTCCTGCTGAAATAAACAGAGGACATTTCATACTTGAAATTTTATGATTCAGGCCATCGTCTTGAATGAGCATTATATTGTGCGTTTGTAATTCACATACAGTGTGTAATAAAAGGCTAAGTAGTGGTGATTTCTGCCTGTCTGGCTGATGCTTTTAATGGAACTTGATTTTTGAAGCATTACATGTTATTAACTACTTTCTGTAAGTCTGCTCAGGATTAACCCTATCAGGGTTAATGAAGGAAGTGTTAAAAAGACATGGCTCAAGGTAAGAAGTTCCATTACAGAGATCAAAAACCATGTCAGTAATTCATTCCCAGCATGGCTGTGAGCAAGGAGACTTGAATAAATGCTCTTTTGTGTAATGAGGTTGGTGGCCATGGCAGGGAGAGGCATCAGTTAGGATTCTTGGTGTGAGCAACAGAAACCAACTCTGGTAACTTGAGCCAGAAAGGGTATTTATGGGAAGAATTCTAAGTGGGTACCAGTGTTTAAGGAAGAGCTGAACAACCAGGTCCCAGAAAGAACTAAGTGAAGGCTGCTCCCATGAACTCAAAAACAGGACTCACGGACCCCTCTCTAGGATGCTGACATACCATCATTCCACTGCAATCACCTCCAGTGCCTGCATGTCTCCACTCAAGAGCGGATTCCTGGGAGAGGTGATGGTGATATAATTGGCCCATTTGAGGCCATGAGTCTATCCCTGCACCAAGTAGGTGGAATCCTGTATTTGGCAGCCCCATAAAACCCACAAAGAATGAAGAAAGGGCATCTCTCCCAAAGAAAGGAATGTTGAGTGGACAAAAATAACAGATCTCCATTAGAGACAGCCTCACTGACACAAATCTACCCATTTTCACATTCCCTAAAGTCTAGACGCTCCTGGTTTCATCTGAATATGTCTTCCTATCCCAAGAACTGGCCTATAACCTGTTCTTCCTTCAGAGGTCGTCATAGGCAGAATGTACTCCCCCGCCTGCTCCACAAAAAGGTCCATGCCCTAATTCCCAGAACCTATGAATAGGGGCCTTTGCAGCTGTGATTCAGCTCATGGACTATAAAATACAGCAATTAGCCTGGTTTATCCAGTGGGCCCACATGAGTCAGGGAGATTCAGGACAAGGAAAAGTTGGAGAAATCCTGAGCATGAGAGGAACAAGATGCCCTGCTGCTGGAGAAGGGCCACAAGGAAAATACAAGAAGGAATTCAAGTAGCACTGAGGAACAAGGATAAGCCTCTGACAGGCCAGCAGGAAACCAGGGACCCCATCACACAACTGCAAGGAACTTGATTTAGCCAACAACCTGAACGAGCCTAGAGCTGGGTTCAGACGTGGAGATTCCAGAAAGGAACCCAGCCTGGACATCTTAATTTTACCCTCGAAGCAGAGAGCTCAATAAGGCCACACACTCTACTTAAACTTCTCACCCACAGAGCTATGAAATGAAACTTTGTGTTGTTTTAAGCCACTAAATTTGTGATGATTGGTTACGGCAGCAATAAAAAACCAATACAGAACTCATGTAGAGGTCTCACCCACTATAGCATTAATGCCAGCATCTTATGATTTTCTTGGTGACTCTCTGGGGGGATAATCTCTCTGGGTTTATCAACTTGGCTCTAGTTCTTTTTCCGCATCATCAGCAATAACAACAATAACAAACTTAAAAAACTATTTATTAAGCACCTACCATGTGGTATATCCTTTATAGCAATTATAATTTTTAGTCCTCACCCAAAAAAAAGATTTTACAGATTAAAAAGTCTCCATGCCACTGCATTTTAGAACATGAGGACAGTAATAATGCCTACTTCACTGGAATTTTACAAGGATTGACTAAGATACAGAGAGGTTGCATAACTTGTCAAATTCACACAAATAGTAAGAGAGAGAGCTGGGATTAAAACCCCATTCTGTCTGATGCAAACCTGTGTTCCTACTAAGCCACACTGCCGCAACAATATAGCTTGGAAGCACACAAAATAACATGTCACTCAACTGGAATCCAGTATCACTTCATGGCCTCACGTTTCTCCAGTGTCTTTGACATATGGTTCAGTGGAAAGTGCACTGGGGTCATCTGATGAGGTCTCCATCCCTCTACCAATTTGGTCTGTGTGAAAGTTGGGGAACACATTGAAAGTTGCAGCCAGTTCTCAGTTCTTCTTGGTTTTCAGTCTCCCTGGGCCCTCTTGGGTCTTCCCTATGCAACACAATCTTCCAGTCAGCCAGGAATATGTGGAGGATTTATCTCTGCTCTTTGGTGGCACTCTTTTATTTCCGGCATCTCCCCATTAAATTTCCTGCTGGTCCACAGCCCACCCCAACTAAGAACACAATCTTGGGCTAGCAAAGTCACAGATTTTCCTCATTCTTTCCCAATTGAGTCTTCCACATTTAGCTAGCAAAGCCACAGGTTTACACACACACACACACACACACACACCCCGCGAAGTGAGTCCATCCCTCCTGGCAGCAAATTGCTCATTTTCATGGCCAGCCCTGCGCTTTTAAAGGTCCAGTTCTGGCCAGCTGGGCTTGTGGGAGAAGATGGAGCAGCTCCAGGCAAGAAGGCCAAAGACTCCTGCTGTTCTTACCCGAAGCTCCAGCAGTTTTTCAGGAATAAAAGCTTCAAAATTTGCTGTCCGCCTTTGGTCAATTTACAGTGCCTTGAAATGGTTATTCTTGACAATTTTATTCCAGTTTTCTGCTTGTTTTGTGAAGAGGAATCACTGACCTCTCATGCTGCAGTAACCGGAAGTCCCACCCACCATCTTCTCAAGAGACTCCAGCACAGAGGCTCACCCAGCAGTGGGGAGTTCTTACTCTATTTACTCAGTAGTCCTTGTCCACAGGCCCAGACCAGCCCCAAAACTACTTCAAGGAGCCAATGTCTATGCCTCTCAGAAACCCCTCTCTCCACACCTCCCAGCTCTTCCCTGGGATAGACAAAATGGAGTCCGAATTTTGCAGTAAATAGAATCTGTTTCTGTTACACGTATCTCATATCAGAAAATGCACAGGCCTGGCTGCTGAACCTTCAGCTTTGACTGTCTCTCTGTGTTTTTCACTGCAGTTAATGAACCATAACTGCCCCCAAATACTTTGGCCAACATTCCAAATTGGGTATCAATTCACCATTGCATTTATATGAAAGAACAAGAAAGAGCTTTGTTTTCATGGTTTTTTTTTTTCTACTCAAGCCTCGTTCCTCGTAGCTGACAGCTTAGCCTTGGACCATTTTAGAAAAAGGACCAGAATGGTTTAGCCTTCTGCTCCTCTTTCTTTTTGCTACACTATCCCTATGTTATTATCCCCCTTTCGTAACTCTCAGAAAGTAAAGGAAACCAACAGCCCTTCATGGCAGTGGATGGGAAAGTCATCTAGTGAGGTGGTGACATTATTGCAAGCTGCCCACAAATCTAAATGCCATCCAAGCATCATTGGTAGTCTGAATAAATAATATAGGTAAACCACTTTTGAAATGCATGTACATCTTCATTGTAAAGTGCTGGCAAGTTTACAGTGGCTAGTATTGTATTATTGTACATTTTCTCTAACGTTGAATATCAAGTCAATAGCTGCTATATCATGCTGGAAATGGGGAGAAAGATCAATGAAATTTATCAATGTAAGAATGTATTCCTCATTCTCAGGCTGGGCGCAGTGGCTCATGCCTATAATCCCAGCACTTTGAGAGGCTGAGGCAGGCAGATCACCTGAGGTCAGGAGTTCAAGACCAGCCTGGCTAACATGGTGAAATCCCACCTAACTAAAAATAAAAAAATTAGCCGGGTGTGGTGGCCTGCACCTGTAGTCCCAGCTACTTGGGAGGCTGAGTCAGGAGAATCACTTGAACCCAGGAGGTGGAGATTGCAGTGAGCTGAGATCGTGCCATTGCACTTCAGCCTGCGTGACAGAGTGAGACTCTGTCTCAAAAAAAAGGAAAAAAGAAAGTATTCCTCATCCTCAAAAAGATTGGGAATCACTGCTCTGGAGAAACTGGACCTCTAGAGACACAGCATTCCTTCTCTTCTTTGGCCTAGGGTGGAAGTAATATTAGGGACTGTGTCCCCATCCCCCCACCCCACACCACCTCCTCTGGCTCATGCCCATGATATTGGCCCAGTGTTGAGAATGGTACCCTTGTAGAATAGGGTAGACACTGGTCTGGGAGTCTGAAGAGCCAGTTTCTACTGTGGTATGCCATTACTTGCTGGAAAATCTTGGGTCTTTGGCTTCACTTTCTTGAACCTTCATTTATAAAACAATTCACTAAATGGTGTCAAAGACCCTTGCTGGCTCAGCCATTATTTGACTCAGCAAATTGTAATTCTAAGCATCTTGCGCACATCCTCCTTATAAACCCCAGAATGGCCACACATCTTTTACAGATAATTGTATTTTCCAGCTAAGTGTCAACAGTCTCTTTGCTTGGCTACTGGCCATAAAAATAAAGTGCAATTCAGGGTATAAGTGGCCAATAGCATCAGGACTCAGATGGAGGAACGCACCTGTGTTAATAACCACCACCATTTACTGAGCACTTGCTATGTGCAAGGCACACTGATAAGTGCTTTTTGTGTATTAAGTAATTTCATCCCCTTAACACCCTCTGAGGCATCCTGTTATTTACCCCTTTTTCCAGGTGAGACGACCTAAACCCTTCCCCAGCCTGCATCTGCATCATCTTCATATCCTCTAGACGATCTTCCCCTTACAGAGAAATGAAGTATGTATTTGTTCTTAGAATATAATTCATAAATGTATAAGCCATCACCATGTGGGTTCCTTTCATGAAACACAGCAAGATTCAAGGAAGAAAATAAAAGGTTCATTTAACTATTAACGTTGAACATTTCCTTCTCTGAAGCAAATGTCAAATGTCTGTGTAATTATCCTTAACTCTCACTGGCAGCAGGAAAGAATTTGGTGATTCGAAGTTTGCCACTCCTTTGAGTTAATCTTAAAAGGAGAACATATAAAGCAGTGAGAAAGGCATAAACTGGACACAGTTCCTGACTGCTGAAAGCCTTCAGTGATGAAAGATATCATGACTTCTGCCACTGAGTCAATCAGCCCCATCCCTAATCCCACTGATAACTTCTTCAACCAGAACCCAACCCAGAGAAGACTGGGTTCAACCCATAGAACAAATTAGAACAAAAATAAGCAAACAATGATTACCCACAGGGTTGAGAATGTTGCTATGAAGTCATCCTCCACAGATAATGCTTGTGTATATAGTATATATATAAGAATAGATTTGGAAAGTAACATGACAAAACTAAGCAACAACCACTCTGAATCTGATTAATAATTTTTAGAAAAAGAGGTAAGGGTGAATTCAGGAAACAGCTGCAGTTAACCAGCTTAAGTCAAACCAAGATGGAGGCATGGAGACTGTGGGCTGCAACGCAGGTGTGAGAGCAGCTGATGACCCAGTAACCAGAAATAGGCTAGAAACCGCAGTGAGAGTTAGAAGGAGCTGGGTATGCCCATCACATGGATAGGACGGACTAAGCCATAAGGCTTCAGGTATCTGCCTCTGCCGGCTGCCTCCTTTATTGCTTCAGCCTAAAACAGTTGTGCATAGCTTCTAACACTAACAATAGCTAATATCCTATTTGTGAGTTCTTACTATTGGCCAGGCTGCATGCCAAAACTTTGCACACATTATCCTGATTTCATTCTCCCTGAGTCCTAGGAGGAAAGCACTGTTCATCCCTTTTATAGATCAGAAAACTGAGGGACTAAGCACCTTGCCCAAAGACATGTACTGTACTTGGGCAATGTAGAAGCTCCCAAACTCAGAAACCTTCATTCCAGAGCCTTGTACCTAATTGCTTCCTGATTTCCTAACCACTTTGCGAGTTTTCCTTGAAATGGAAAGGAAAAACGTGATACAGGTGGTAAAGAATCAAAACCCAATTTTGTCAAATTCACAAATCTGTTGGGGTTGGACCTGGGCAGGGGACAGTAGGAAGCAACAGGAATAACACTGTCAGTGGGGACAGTGGCACCCCTCATTCCAGAAGTGACCACCTGAGCACACAGGGGCTCACCCACAGAGACCTGGGGTGGGAGTGCAGAACGCACCTGAACGCTGAAGAAAATCCTGCTCAGGTAGGAGAAGGTGCTGTTGCCATGGCTACCACAAATTCTTGGCCCAATCCTAGGGCAGTAGCTTCGGTCCTAATTCAGAGAGGCCTGGTTTTCAGGGGGAAAAAAAGAAATAAAACAGAAAAGAATCAGAGCCTCTCTCAGCCACAGCAGCCCTCCACAAAGGGGCAGTGTCTCTGCCCAGCTCGCAATCTAAACAGATTAACCGCAAATGCCTGGAGGCCGCTGAAAGGCGCCTTGCAGAAGATGAAGCGCCCTTTCATACCTGACAGTATCCCAGATGGGGCTTAGCATGGCTTTACGAAGGAAGCTGCCAGAATAAATACACACACCGTTCCGACAGGATCCCGTTCCACTCGTGGGTCTCCCGCAGCAGCCTACAGTTGGCCCCTCACAATGCTGGCTTTTTCCCAGCTAGTCAACCCTCATTTACCCAACCAAGCTAAGCCCTGGAGGCGCTGGGTGCTTTCCCACTCAGCTGCCCGCAGCTCTGCCTGCAGCTCAGTGTAGTCCTAAAAGCCCCCTGTTTAAACAGAGGCCGGGTTGTAATTCCTCTGCAATGATGGCTTGCTCCTTTAGTAAGAATTCAGGCCTAGCATGAGGAGTCCTGATGCCACCACCTTGCCTCTGAGTGTTGCCTGCTTTGCTGACCCCAGCGCACTGCCAGGCATACATGCACTGCCTACACACCTGGAAAGGCACCCCAGAGTCCAGGACCAGGGAACTGACTGCAGGAGCTTACCCTCCCCATCAGGTTGACCCACCATGGCCACCATACTATTCTGGAACCCACAACGGTCACCAGCTAGGAATTGTGCAAACTGGGTCCTGCTTCTCCATTTTTTACCCCTGCACTGAAGTGCCAGCAAAAACATTCAGTGCCTAGGGTGGAAAAACAATCTACCTAAATCCTAAAGCTTCCTGTACCTCAGAAGGGGTCAAAAATAGTGGAGCCAACTAATTACAGCCTAGTGACAATAGGTTCCGTAATCCTTTATTTTTACACTTATATCTTAGCTCAGGCAGAAATTATTGAAACATTAAACAGAATTCTAAATATGTGAAAGAAAATATTTATTCCATTTTTGGACCCTAATGAGGTAAACTAGTTTCACTGGTCTGCATGCAACTGCTATTGTTTTTCATTTTTCCAGAGAACTTTTACTGTTACATCGCATCTAAAATCTAACCTCATGAGAAGAGTAAACTAGGCTTTATTATCCCCGTTCCACAGGTGAGGCTACAGAGGCCTAAGAGATCCAGATGAACTCCTTAAGGGCAGGGGCTCAGCTGTTCTCTCAAGACAGGACCAGAGCACTATTTTAGTGAGTCTTGGTCTATGGCCCAATCCAACTTCTCCAGAATATCATAGGTCCCCGCTACGCCAATGTCCTGGGTTGACCCAAGGCCTGAGTGGATTGAGGAGATAGGTTTTCCTTTCATAAACAGTATCAGTGATTGCCTCGAGGAAAGGGAACTGCGTGAATGGAACCAGGGATAAGAAGATTTTCTTTTTACTGTATACCCTTTTGTGGCTTTAAATTAGGTACCATATACATGAATCAATTATTCAGAAAATAATTAGCACTTCATTTTAAAGGCGTTCCCTTTACAAGTCAATTTTATCCTACCTCCAAACTAATGGAATTGAAACATGTAATTTTAAGATCTTTAAGCCCACATTATGGGCTGTGAGCCCATATCATAGATGGACCCACAACCAAGCTCAAAAGGAATAGACTGAGATGGAAAACACTGCACACGGGGTTACCGCACTACACCCAAAAGATGCACAGTTCAATGAAAATAAGATAGCCAGCATTTTATTTTTTTATTTTTTGAGATGGAGTCTCACACTGTTGCCCAGGCTGGAGTGCAGTGGCGTGATCTTGGCTCACTGCAAGCTCCGCCTACCAGGTTCATGTCATTCTTCTGCCTCAGCCTCCCAAGTAGCTGGGACTACAGGCACCCGCTGCCACGCACAGCTAATTTTTTGTATTTTATTAGAGACGGGGTTTCACCGTGTTAGCCAGGATGGTCTCAATCTCCTGACCTAGTGATCCACCTGCCTCGGCCTCCCAAAGTGGTGGGGTTACAGACGAGAGCCACCGCGCCCAGCCAATAGCCAGCTTTTAATTATCTGTGTTAGAAAAAAAAAAGTCATGGGGGTAGGTCAGCTACAATGTAAGTAAACATTAAAAGTTATATTTAATTTATATACAGCTTTGGAATGTGTTTGTACAGTGCACTTTGGACTATAGATCTGTTTTCTTCCATGAACTTACAGCACTGTAAGCTAAATAAACCCAAAGGACTAAAATATTGGGAAACTGTGTCTCTTAGGATGCTTTTGGCTACTGGAAACAAAAATCCTAACTGACACTGACTTAAACAATAAGGAAATTAACTGTCTCACAAAACGGATCAGGATCTCAGGGTTTGTTGATCCCCCAGCTCAGCAATGTCAGTGGGTCCCAGGTCCTTCTGTCTCTTTCCTCTGCACCCCTCAGTGCTGGTTTCATTCTCAGGCTTGTAGCAGTATGACAGAAGAACTCCAGGCATCACTCCCCAATCTAACAAGGTTAAGGGGAAAAAGGAAACACCTTTTCTTAGAAATAGATACCTCTCTCAGAATCTTCCCGCCTTCACTTTACCCCGAGACATCCCTGCATTCCTCATTTCATCACGTGTCCTTCCAGAATCAACTATGAGCAAGGGAACAGAATAATTGCAATAGGCTTACTCTAATCAAAGGGACAAGAATGGATGTTGGCCAGTCAAACACCACATCCTCTGCACATGTCCTCATTTCCCCTGTCCCTGAAGTCACTCCATGAGAGCATCACAGGCAATAGACTGAGATTTTTGACTAATGCTGAATTTCATTTTACATGTAGATGCCCCCCTCCCACTTCCTTCTTTTTGGTCCTGCTAAGGAATGGTGAGAAACTATGCATTTTATTTTGAAGTTCCTGCTACCTGAGTGCTGTAAGTAATGCAAATAAGTATAAACAAAGATAATGTTCACATCATTAAAAGACAACTTAGACTGAATAGGGGATGAGTTCAGTAAGCCATTAAAAGCAAGATTTGCCATGAGGGAACACAATAATAAGCAGCCAGCCCCATATTCAAGGTGACTGTGTCTATCAGGATTAGTATCTTGTGCATTATTGTCATTTCCAGAAATCTACCTGAGCCAAGAGTATGTTTCAAGGCTAATGATCAGATGAAGGGTGTAGTGAACAGGTGTCGTTGATTCAAAGGTTCCTGTGCAGAGCGGGGTGGGTAGGTCTCGTCCTTGGCTACTGCCCCTGCCCCAGAGGCTCAGAAGTGGACACTCGGAGAGTGTGCTCATTAAAGGCATACAGTCCCACAGGAGAAAGGATGGATTGATGTCACTAACTTGCTGAGATAATAACCACCTCAGCTCCACAAAGCCCCAGTTGGAGGTTAAGAAGAGAATTGCCTACAAGCAGTTTACACAGAGCAACTAAGAAATAAAGCACTGTGTCAGATGGATCACTGAAAAGCAACATGGGAATCTGTTCCCTTTTTTTCTGGAAAGAAACAGAAGGTACAGCCACTGGCCACATTTATTTTTGGAGCAGAGAGAAGAGAAATAGATAGAAAAAGATATAGACATATGGATTGATCTGATTCAACCCTAGAGAAACATCCATCTCGCATGTCAGGGTTAAGAAGGGCCATACACTCGTGACCTGCACCATCAGAACTGCACAGTTTGGTCTTGCTTTTTAATAGTAGAAAGTGCAACAACGCCAGGATGGGATCATTCTGGAATCAAAAATTGAAGAAAAAAAATCCCTGATTCCTCTTATATCATACACAGCCACACTGTGTTCTCGGGCAGTGCTTCTCAGGCGTCGGCATCATATGAGTCACCTGGGAGCTTGTACAAAGGCTGACTCTGACTCGGGAGGTCTGGGGTAAGGCCCAAGGGTCTGCATTTCTAACAAGCTCCCAGGTGATGCTGATGCTGCCATCTGGAATGTAAATTTTGAGTGGCCATGTTCTAGGCTACCTACAGTGTAGCATAAGGTCTATTGAGTTACTGTTGGTGGGATTTTAAGATGTGTAGGTTTTCGGACAAGAAGAAGCCTTTAAAAGTCAGCTAACACAGTGGTTGTTAAAGTGTGGTCAGGGAACCTGGGGGGTTCCTAAGACTCTTGAAAGGGTTCATGGGATCAAAACTATTTTTATAGTAAACTAAGATGTTAATTTCTCTGTTTCACACTCATTCTTTCACAAGTGTCCAACAGAGTTTTCCAAGGGGGTTTTGATGTGTGAAATCATAAAAGACTAAATAGAGAAGCAAGTCTAAGAATCCAGCTGTCTTCCAATAAATAAGAGAATAAAGAAATTTGTAAAAATGTTTTTTTAAAGTCAGTTAACAGAGATTAACATCCAAAGCATATTAAAAAATAACTCCTACAACCCAACAAAAAAAAGCCCAATTTAAAAATGGGCAAAGGACTTGAATAGACATTTCTCCAAAGAAGATATACAGATAACCAATAAACATGCAAAAAGATGTTCAAACCTCACTAATTATTATTAAATTTTTTTTGAGACAGAGTTTCCCCCTTGTTGCCCAGGCTGGAGTGCAATGGCATGATCTTGGCTCACTGCAACTTCTGCCTCCCAGGTTCAAGCAATTCTCCTGCCTCAGCCTCCCAAGTAGCTGGGATTACAGGCATGCCCCACCATGCCTGGATAATTTTGTATTTTTAGTGGAGACGGGTTTCTCCACGTTGGTCATGCTGGTCTCAAACTCCCAACCTCAGGTGATCCGCCCACCTCGGCCTCCCAAAGTGCTGGGATTACAGGCATGAGCCACCATACCTGGCCCAAACTTCACTAATTATTAGAGATATGTAAATCAAAACCATAATGAGATACCACTTCACACTCACTTGGAGGGCTATTATTTAAAAACAACAACAAAAATAAAAATAAAAATAAAAAACAGAAAATATTATTGGTGAGGATGAGGAAAACTGGAACCTTTGTGCACTGCTGATAGAAATGTAAAATGGTACAGCCATGATGGAAAAAAGTACGGCAGTTCCTCAAAAAAAATTAACATAGACCCATCATATGGTTGTGTATATACACAGCAATCCCACCTCTTCATATATACACACAAGAACTGAAAGCAGGTACCAGAATAGATATTTGTACACCAGTCTTCCTGGCAGCATTATTTCATGGTAGCCAGAAGGTAGAAACGACCCAAATGTTCACTGAAGGATGAATGGATACACAAAATGTCGTATACACATACAGTGGAATAGTATTCAGCCTTAAGGGAAATTCTGACACGTTTTACAACATGAATGAACCTTGAAAACATTATACTAAGTGAAATAAGCCAGACACAAAGGACAAATATTGTATGATTCTACTTCTATGAGTGATATGGTTTGGATATGTGTCCCCACCAAATCCCCTATTGAATTGTAATCCCCGGTGTTGAAGGTGGGACCTGGTGGGAGGTGATTGGATCATAGGGTTTTCTCATGAGCGGTTTAGCACCATCCTCTTGGTGCTGTTCTTGTGGTAGTGAGTTCTTGTGATATCTGGTTGTTTAAAAGTGTGAGGCACCTTCCACCTCAATCTCTCTTCTTCCTGCTCTGGCCGTGTGAAGTGCCTGCTCCCGTTTCCCCTTCTACCATGACTGTAAGTTTCCTGACGCCTTCCCAGAAGCCAAGCAGTGTTGCCACGCTTCCTGTACAGCCTGCAGAACCATGAGCCAATTAAACCTCTTTTCTTTATAAATTACCCAGTCTCAGGTATTTTTTTAATAGCAATGAGAGAACAGACTAATACAATGAGGTACCTTGCATAGTCAGATTCATACAGACAGAAAGTAGAAGGGTGGTTGCCAGGAGCTGGGGAGAAAGGAGAGTGAGGAGTTATTGTTTGATGGGTATGAAGTTTCAGTCTGGGAAGATAAACAAGTTCTGAAGATGGATGGTAGTGATGGTAGCACAACAGTGTGAATGTAATTAATGCCACTGAACTGTACACCTAAAAGTGGTGTAAATGGTAACTTTTATTTATTTTTATTTTTATCTTTTTGAGATGAAGTCTCGCGCTGTCACCCAGGCAGGCTGAAGTACAGTGGTATAATCTCGGCTCACTGCAAACTCCACCTCCCAGGTTCATGTGATTCTCCTGCCTCAGCCTCCCAAGTAGCTGGGATTACAGGACCACACCACCATGCCCCGCTAATTTTTGTATTTTTAGTAGAGATGGGGTTTCACTATGTTGGCCAAGCTAGTCTTGAACTCCTGGCCTCAGGTGATCTGCCCGCCTTGGTCTCCCAAACTGCTGGGATTACAGGTGTGAGCTACCAAGCCCGGCCAGTAAATTTTATATTATGTATATTTTACCACAAGAAAAAAGGCTAACTTAACTCTCTGGTAATATATGAAGAGGGAGAGGCAAAGGATTATTATAAACGGCTGAGCAGAGAGGCACAGCTGGCTGGCGATGGAGACCAGACAGAACCCCTGGGACCTGACTCCCAATTCTGTGTTTTTTGGCTTCAGAACTCTGACCCTGGGCTGCCCTGTAATGATGTGCAGATGCAAAATGGTGTAGTGAAGAGATAAGAGGACCAGGTACCAGGAAACCAAGATTCTAACCATAATTCTGTCATTCCTGGCTGTGACACTTGAGAGGAGTCTTTGACTTTCCTGGAACTAGTCCTCTGGTCAGTAGAATGTAGAGATTGACAACGTTTTCATCAGTGAAATAAAGAGAATGTCTCCCAAAATATTTTGCTTGTAATACTGATGTCAAGAGATATCTGTGGGGAAAAAATATGGTTTTGTAGTCAAATATTTGGGACATGCTGCAGACTTAATCCCTCTTTTGGATATTCACAAAACACATTAGCATGTTAAAGGATCTGCAAAGTTCTGTGGTAAAGAAATCTGTTCATTTTTCTTTACCCACGATCTTACTTTAGGCTCCCGAAGCAGACACTGAGCCAAGGATTTGAATACAAATAGTTTATTTGGGAAGTGAAGGGAAAACAGTAAGGAAATCAGGAAGGAAAGTCAGTCTTAAAGGATACGTAATCAAGTTAGCTGCCCTTGGGACAACCAGCTCACAATCCCACTGCGGAAATTCTAGAAGCTAGAGTAGGACACAGTTCAGTGATCACACCTAAGGGGTGGGGGAGCTGGGGTGTTTATACACCACCTCCCGCCAGTCATAGTCTGAGGACGGCTTGTGGTGAGTGTCAAGCTCCTGGCACTCTTGGCCCATTATTTGAGGACAGAACAGCCCTCCATGGCTTCAGAAAGGACCCTAGACAAAAAGATTCAGACTCGAGCTCCTGGACGTCAGCCTCTTGCACTGAAGCAGTAAGACTAGAGGGATACAGCAGAGCACCGGCAGCATCTGCTAAATCAGCTTTTCCCAAACTGCCATGACCCTAGAACGCCTCCTCCCTTGTTTCTCAACACCTAAAAATATCCTACAGAACCTTAGGAAATAAGACAATTTGTAAGATCCCTCTGGCTCTAATGTTCTAATGAACTCTGATTTTAAGTTACTTAAGAAAACTTACCATGCCACTTCCAAGCTCAACGACCATTCTATTTCTCAGCTTTGACCCTACCTGGCTCATTCTGGGCAAGGCTGGCCTCCTGCTGCGGCTGGCAGAAAGACAGGATGTCCAGCTACGGCAGGTGGAAGAGATCAAGGACCTGCCCTCTTCTGCCGTCCCTCTAGTGCCTCAGATCCATGGGTGTGTGTCTCAGGCTTTTCTCTCAAAGGAGAATGCACCATCTGTGAGAAGTGGTAATCTCTTCTTCAAACGCACACATTCCTTGGCTATTATTAAAAAGTCAAAAAATAACAGATGTTGGCGAGGCTGGGGAAAAATGGGAACCCTTTTACACTGTTGGTGGAAATGTAAATTAGTTCAGCCAATGTGGAAAGCAGTTTGGAGATTTCTCAAAGAACTAAAAGTGGAACAACCGTTCGACCCAGCAGTCCCATTACTGGGTACATATCCAAAGGAAAATAAACCACTCTTCCAAAAAAACCCACATGTAGTCATATGTTCATCACAGCGCTATTCACAGTCACAAAGACAGGGAATCAACTGAGGTGCCCATCAATGGTGGATTGGATAAAGAAAATGTAGTACATATACACCATGGGATACTATACAGCCATAAAAAAGAACTAAATCACGTCCTTTGCAGCAACATGGATGCAGCTAGAGGCCATTATCCTAAGGAAATTAGCACAAAAACAGAAAACCGAATTTTGCATATTCTCACTTATAAATGGGAGCTAAACATTTGGTACACATGGACATAAAGATGGGAACAATAGACACCGAGGACTACAAGAAGGAGGAGGGAGAGAGGAGGCAAGGCTTGAAAAACTACCTGTTGATTGCTATGCTCACTACCTGCGTGATGGATTCAATCACACCCCAAACCTCAGCATCACACAATAAACCCATGTAACAAACCTGCTTATGTACTCCTGAATCTAAAATAAAAGTTGAAATTACACATACACACACACACAGAGAGAGAGAGAGAGGAGAGGAGAGAGAGAGAGAGGGAGAAAGATTTCTTTAAAAAGGAGGGCTCTTGTCTAGGTCCCCAAGTTCGCATAGTTAATTTTTTTTCTCCAACAGCAAACAGACCTCCTATCTTCAAAAAGAGAACTCTTATCTGAGCCTAGGGAAAATTTGAGGCCAGAGATCAATCACTAAAGTCTAATATCATACCTGTTTGTAATGAAGAAAAGAAAGGACAAATCCTTATCCACGAAATGTGGGTAATTCCTCCAGACAAATGGGCTGTCCTTAAAGAAGTCACATGCTGACGAACAGTCATTCCCATCCAACCCCACCGTCAGTGTTCTCTCAGAGCCAGGCAGTTTGAAGGCTTCCTTCGGGTAGAAAAAATTACACTGGCCTTGGTTCAAGCCTCCTCACTTTCTTTAGCTGACAAGTCTTAAAAAGAAATCAAGAACCAGAAAGAATTAAAGGTTTGCCTATTTTTCCTCACAGTCAGAGGCGGTGCTGCTTCTAGAATTCATCTTGAAGTTCCTTTGCAATCTCTTTCTCCCTGCACAAACACATCAATAATCGTCCCATTATACACACACCTGAACTATATTTACAAATTGCAAGTATAAATTATCCCGCAAATTGTATTAACACTGTGAATAAATTTAAGGATGTTCGTGTGAGACAGAAAACCAGCCTATTTGTAAACAACAAATACCAATGTAAAATCTATTCAAGTCAGTTCAGTCAAGAGCCTGGCTCAGTGCTGAGTGCTGAGGAGACAGCAGGCTAGACTCTGTTGAACTGCTGTTTTTGTAGGAAGAAAAAGGTCAGATATTGGCGATTTAATATGGTCAGCCTTACACAAAAATAAGTCACACAAATCCTGCATGCAAGGAGTTTACAGTTCAGGAGAGAAGACTAATATGTGAAACAACCAAGGTTGAAACAAGGACTTAAAAACGTACAATGTGCTAAGGAGCCGAGGGGGGTAACCAGGGCAGGTGACTTAAGGAAGAGTTTTAGCTGTTTATGTTAACAAAAAAATCAAATATTATACAAGTATTTTATTTATTTATTTATTTTTAGATGGAGTTTCTCTCTTGTTGCCTAGGCTGGAGTGCAATGGCGTGATCTCAGCTCACTGCAACCTCCATCTCTTGGGTTCAAGCGATTCTCCTGCCTCGGCCTCCCGAGTAGCTGGGATTACAAGCATGTGCCACCACGCCTGGCTAATTTTGCATTTTCAGTAGAGATGGGGTTTCTCCATGTTGGTCAGGCTGGCCTCGAACTCCCAACCTCAGGTGATCCGCCCACTTCAGCCTCCCAAAGTGCTGGCATTAGAGGCATGAGCCACCGCACCCGGCCATACAGGTATTTCAAAAAGAAAAATTCCCGCCGAGTCCTTCCCTCCAGAGATAATTTACATTATCAATAGTTTAGTGTATTTTACATTTTTTCTTTGTACTTTTATTTCTGCTTCTTTAAAGAAAAGTTGGGGCCAGGCATGGTGGCTCATGCCTGTAATCCCAGCACTTTGGGAGGCCAAGGTAGGCAGATCGCTTGAGCCCAGGAGTTCCAGACCAGCCTGGGCAACATGGCGAAATCCCATGTCTACAAAAAATACAAAAATTAGGGTGTGGTGGTGTGCACCTGTAGTCCCAGCTACTTGGGAGGCTGAGGTGGAAAAATCACCCGAGTTCCAGAGGTAGAGGCTACAGTGAGCTGTGATAGTACCAGTGCACTCCAGCCTGGGCAGCAGCAGAAGACCCTGTCGAGAGAGAGAGAAAGAGAGAGAGACAGAGAGACAGAGAGGAAGAAGGAACGAAGGAAGGAAGGAAGGAAGGAAGGAAGGAAGGAAGGAAGGAAGGAAGGAAGGAAGGAAGGAAGGAAAGAGGGAGGGAAGGAGGCAGGGAGGGAGGGAGAGAAGGAGGGGAAAGAAATTTCTTTATTTCCTTTACTTTCTTAATAAACTTGCTTTCACTTTGCTCTATGGACTTGCCTCAAATTCTTTCTTGCATGAGATCCAAGAACCCTATCTTGGCGTCTGGATTGGGACCCCTTTCCAGTAACAATACTGCTGATGTCATAAACGCCCCTTTGCCGATACACTTACACACATGTGTCTCTTCCATGTCTTCAAAGGACTCCTTGGGCCTCTCTAAGGTAGCAGACAGAACCAAAGTCCATGTTGGATAATCAATTAATCATTTATCAAGTAATAGAGAAGGAAGTGCTTAAAGTGGACAACCATAGTTTGGAAATCAAGGAGGCTGTGATGGGAATGGAAGTGGAGGTGGTAAAGGCTTCAGCAATGGTGATGAAATTGATAAGGACTGGTAGGTAGAGGCCTACTGAGGCCCCTTCTTTTTGGTTGGCAGCTGTCTTCTCTGAAATTTGAAGGTAGAGAAAGTGTTGAGAGAGAAAAAAGTGCTTCAGACCCAGATAAGAATTGGAGAGACAAAGGATGTGTGAAGAGCAGCAATCTTCAGACTGAAGAACCGAAGCCCTGGGGTTATGTAGAGGCTTTCCTAAGGACACAGGGCACAGATGGTTCTGGAGAATTAAGTCCCAAGTCCTCCATTTCCATGCATTAATTTGCCTGAGGATGTGTCTGCAGTCAAAAGTCCTGGAAATTTGCTTTCCCCTCCTCCCCCTTCACAAGTTCAACTCCCACTGTTAGCTATTATTTGATTTGCTGTTGTTAACCATTTCCTCAGTGCATATATTTTCTATACTGTGGCACAATAATTTTGCTCAGAGGAGAGTCTCACAAGATGCCCTAGGGAAAGCAAGGGAAGGATATGATCTATAAATGTCAAGAAACCAGGAGCAGTTTTCCGACATCCTGTGTGTGATGAGAGATAGCCAGATCAGGGCTTTTATTACACTCTGTCTGATCAGTGTATCAGATGGGATCCCACCACGCAGCGGGCTGCACTCTGTAATCGATGGTAAGTTGTCAAAAATGATTTTTTTAATGAATTGCTTAGACTACACTGTGCCTTGAGAAAAATGGCCCTGTATTCAGAAAATCTCATTTTTTTAGAGAGGCAATTTTAGTAGCTAAATATTTGAATGTAGTTAAATATTTATGGATTCACAACATTAAATATTCACATTACCTCTGGTAGGCAGATGTCTCTTATCATCAGTCATAGACTCACAGATTCATGTGTCTCTTATTACCTGCTTCTTCAGTTATTCTTCCAAGTCCTTTCCAGTGATCTAATTGCTCCTGCGACAAGGACATTTTTATCAACTTATGTTCATTAAAAGGCTCAACTTCCAATGTGCCATGCCTAAACCAGAATTAGTAGTCAAGAACTATAATCCTTCTTGGAGTGGCTTGGCCATTCACCCACCCTGCTCTCTGCTTCCACCATCATAACCAGCCATCTCCAGCTCCAGCTCTGAGCTCTCTGTTACTTGTCCTTCTGACTCTCTTGTTTCAGTCCCTTTGAGCTGCTAAAACAAAATGTAATACCTTAGTCTAGGGGGCTTATAAATAACAGAAATTTACTGCTCACAGTTCTGGAGGCTGAGAAGTCCAAGATCAAGACACCAGCAGATTCAATGTCTGGTGAGGGCCCATTTCCTGGTTCATAAATGGTGACTTCTCACTGTGTCTTCACATGGAAGAAGGGCCAAGCTAGCTCTCTGGGGTCTCTTTTATAAAGGCACTTATCCAATGTATGATTAATTAACCTAATAACCCCTAAAAGGCCCATCTCCTAATACCATCACCTCAGTGGTAAGGATTTTAACATATGAATTTGGAGGCGACACAAACATTCAGACCATAGCATTCTGACTCTTCTGTCCATCTGCAAAAGGAAAAGTGAGGCTGTCCCTGTGGGTCTACAGGAGCTATAGAAAACAATTAGGGTCAATCTGGAGGGATGTCTTCTCATAAATCTCACAGTTTGGGCCAAAAGCACTAAGACCAAGCTTGTTCATTCACTTAATCTTCTTATTTGGTCATATATGACCCAGGCAAGCCCACTCCATACTCATTCATCCTTCTCACTACTCATTACCTCCACCATTATCTTAATGTTAAGTCTCAGAGAGAAATCAGTAACAGATGCAAATAAGGTCTGTGCAACACACAGCACTGTTGGTTCTAGTCCCTAAGGTCCCCAAAACTACCCTTCATTTTTCTCTTCAATTCTGCAAACTCATGTCCTTCCAATGAGTCCCTTTCTTGATTAAACTAGTTTCGGTTGGATTTCTGTTTATACATTCCAGACTGTAATCATGAACATGTATGCAATGTATGAACTACTGTTGCTTTACCATCACAATGGTAGCTTATCTAAAGGGTCTCAGTTCTATTTTTCCACAAAACAAGAAGACCCATATGATATGTACTACATGCCAGGAATGTGCAGATGGATGAGCTGCTCCTTCACCAGAGTCAACAGACATTCTCTGGGTGCCTGACATAAGTCACTGGCCTCATGAGCTTGCTATCCAAAGAGGGTTCTCACCTCTAATTATGGCAGTTGTCATAAGAGAGGGACAAAGTACTTGCTATGGTGGCTCAGGTGGGAACAATGATACCACCATTGTGGGAGCAGGAAAGGCTTATGAATGATGAAGCATTTTAGCTGGGTCTGGAAGGATAGGTAGGGTTTCAGTCGGCAAAGATCATGAGAAGGAACTTTTCAACCAGAAAGCCAGGAAAAGCAAAAGCAGAGAAGTAATAACATGCAGGGCAAGCTTGCAAACCAGCAGTGCCCAAGCTGGCTGAAATGTTGGGTGTATGAGCATGAGCTATGGGAGAAAATACAAGGAGGGAAGACGTAGCCACGTGGTGGAGGGGGTGCCTACCTTGTGCTAGGCCTAAAGAGTGTTCTCTTAATTTAATAAACAATGGAAAGAACTCTCAGAATGTTTCTGAGTCAAGGAATGATGCGATCAGAGCTCTACTTTAAGAAGATTAATCCAGCAGCATTATGTGGGATGATTTCAAAGACAGAGAGAATGGGGGCAGAGAAACTAGTAAGAAAGCAGACGCAATAAGCTTAGGCAAGAGATAATGAGGGATTGAACTAGGACGGTAGAGATGGGAAGGGGAAAATTGATAGATGGGAGAGACACTGCAGAGGTAGAAAACCGACACGATTTGACAACTCTAAGTATGAAATCCTTCACAAACGTGTGTATCATTCTTATTTGGTGTTACTTAGGGTAGTCAAGATATGCAGGCCATCTGTCACTGATGCTAATGAGGAAGTCAGATTTTATCCTCATTTGAAGCAGGTTGTCAGAAACCCAGAGACCCCAGGCTCACAGGACTGTGTAGTAAGGGAATATCATAGGGCCAGCCTTACAAGGGCCAGTCACCTATTTAGTGCAATGCCCAAAACAACATCAGGCTCCTACACCCCCAACACCTCCCCAAGTAGAACACCTTGACACGTACCTGAACTATCACTACATTCATGAATTTTCCTAAGGTCCAGTAGGACTGTGTTACACTTGGAGGCAAACCTGCTTCAGAGCACCTCCCAACCCCCCAAGCAGGCCTGGGGCTCCAGGTAGGGACAGAGAACAATCTTTAGAGTCAGGAAGTAGGACTGCCTGTTTCTCACCTGCATCTGCAGCACCCAGCCCAGAGTCAGCATGTAGCATTGCACAGGAAATGGATGAAAGAATGATTCAATAATGAAATGAGGCTGGGGATAGTGGCTCACTCCTGTAATCCAAATGCTTTGGGAGGCCAAGGCAGGAGGATTGTCTGAGGCCAGGAATTCAAGACCATCCTGGGCAACAGAGTGAGACCCCCATTCTAAAGTTTTTTTTTAGAGATGAGAGTCTCAATCTGTTGCCCAGGCTGGAGTGCAGTGGCATGATCTCGGCTCACTGCAACTTCTGCCTCCCAGGTTTGAGAGATTCTCATGCCTCAGCCTCCTGAGTAGCTGGAATTACAGGTGTGCACCACCATGCCCAGCTAATTTTTGTATTTTTAGTAGAGACAGGGTTTCACCATGTTGGCCAGGCTGGTCTCAAACTCCTGACCTCATGTGATCCACCCGGCTTGGCCTCCCAAAGTACTGGTATTGTAGGTGTTAGCCACCATGCCCGGCCTACAAAAAAAAATTTTTTTTAATTAGCTGGGCGTGGTAGTGCACACCTGTAGTCCTAGCTACTGGGGAGGCTGAGGCAGGAGGATTGTTGATCTCAGGGATTTGAGGTTACATTGAGCTATGATCATGACACTGCACTTCAGCCTGGACAACAGAATGAGACCCTGTCTACAAAAATAATCATAATAATCATGATCATAATAATTGACTAAATTACAGGATTTCTAGAATGTCCAAGCATTCTATGCAGGCCCCAGCAGCTGCCGCCCCTCTCCCTCCACCAGCATCACATCCCTGCACATCTTCTGAAGCACCCCAGAAAAGCTGAATTCTCCATGGCTTTCAGCTGCAGCCTGCAAGGTGGTGGAACATGACCCCAACTTTCAGGAGACAGGGGTGGGTGAGGAAGGCTTTGCGGAGTTATGAATCCACTCCTGCTCCACCTTCAGCGACGTGGAAGACCGTAATGTTTGTTCTCTCAGGGGTAGGCAGAAGAGCTGAATATATTAAATAATCATTTTTTAATTTAAGCTGGTAAAGCATTTGGGAATATCAATGGCGTGAACAATTCTCACAACAAAATAACATTCAAGGCGCCCACCACAGTGACTACTTATGTCTCAACACTTGTTTCTTTCCTTATCATTCCCTCTATTGCTTCAAGCCATAACTTGATGAATATCGGTGCCAGAAAAAAGCAAAACTTATTAAAATTGTGCTGTCAAACTGTTGTGATTTTACTTTGTCATGCATTCGACTGTTTAAAAACAATGTTCCCTCCCCAACCCTTGAGCCCTAAGCTTGGAAACAACACCTGCCTCAGGTTCTTCTGCTTCTTTCTTGCACAAACAAAAGTTTCTCCTGTAATATTGGGGTCTACAAAGATCTAGAAAGGGAAATCTCTTGTTGTTCCCCCTTCCTCTAACTACATGTGGGTTGTCATTACTGTAAACATGTGGCATTTTGAGATTGAAAAATTATAGCGATCAGAATTCTGCCATGCCATGCCCCAGGAGGAGCCCCTGGAAAAGGTCTGAGCAAAAGGCCCTGATCTCTATTAGATTTTTGTTTGTTTATTTTTTTGAGACAGAGACTCGCTCTGTCACCCAGGCTGGAGTGCAGTGGTGCAATCTTGACTCACTGCAACCTCCACCTTCTGGGTTCAAGCGATTCTCCTACCTCAGCCTCCCAAGTAGCTGGGATTATAGGTTTCTGCCACCATGCCCCACTAATTTTTTTATTTTTAGTAGAGATGGGGTTTCACCATGTCAGCCAGGCTGGTCTCAAACTCCTGACCTCAAGTGATTTTCCTGCCTTGGCCTCCCAAAGTGCTGGGATTACAGGCATGAACCACCACGCCCGGCCATCTATTGGGTTTTTACCACATCAAGGACCTGGGCCCTGCAAACGAGCTGAATGGAGGAAATTCGGGAACTCTCGAGGTGATCCTACAAGATCCTAGACCTTGGAAGGTATGGGGCCATCCAGTCTTTTTCAGATGAGAGAAGGCCATTGATCAAGGATGATGGTTTCTTCCCTGGAGACCTGGTGGCCACTGGTGAGTCTAGGCCTTTGTGACCAACTACACTAAACCTACCCTTATGAACCAGCCTCAAGAAGAAGCTGGTGAAAGTGTCTCTGTGAAATCATACTAGGAAATGCTGGGGAAAGAAACAAGCTGTTTGGGGACCTGGCCAGCAGTGGCGCCCAGACTAATTGGTGGCAGAACTTTTGTGAAACTAAAGTAAGGAATTCAGCACTCTATGATCACATTCATTTCCTCCCTCTTGTATTTCTGTATTGTCTGGTTTGGATTTGTTTTTCCAGTGCATTTCCTAATAAGATTTCCTCGGGAAAAGTCCAACTTTACTTCAACTGAACCATGGGCAGAAAGGATGCAGACAGCTGGACCTAAGTAATGAACAAAGATCAGTCCACCTCCCCACGTGGTGCTTGGAGGAGTGGTGACAGAAGCTCAAGTGGAAACAAGATGGCAGGCAGAAGATGGTGGGGTAGCCGGGAGAGAAAGCAAAATGTCAGAACCAGTGGCTAGAGACCCTCCTGGGCTCCTCCTGGGGTGCTCTCTCTCACCCTCTTTAGCTCCTCTAGACACTGACCTACACTGACTGCACTGAAGATCGTGGGCTACCGGCAGGGGAGAGGGAAGAATATTAAGAGCACGGACTTTGCACTCAGACATGCTTGGGCTCAAGCACTCGTGCTGCCACACTTGGCTGTGTAACCTTGAACATGACATTGAATATCCCTAAGCCTCTTTTCTTTTTTTTTTTTTTTTCTTTTTTTTTTCATTTGCTGAAAGAGAGTAACTAAAGTACCACTATTACATGGTGGGTTGTTGCTGGAATGAAATGAGATGACAGATGCAAACGTTGAGTGGAATTGTGTGGCTCAGCCAGCCCATCACCTCTGCCTCTTCTGGGAAAGCATTCCTCTTCTCTTGGGGAATTACCCTTCCTCCCCCAACTTCACCATAGCAATCCAAATGGGAATTGCTGCCTTTTTACATGACCTTGAAGACAGTGACAAATCAAGAGGTGATCACCCATTCCAAGTTATGCCAAGCACGGTACATGCCCCATAACTACCCTCACTGGTCGAGGGATGGGTGTGTGTCCTAAGCAAGTCAATGAGACTCTTCAAAAGGAACCTAGACAGCAGATATTGAAGCCCCTGGCTCCAGTCACCTGGACCTTCTGTAGTTTGGCTATACGCTAATTTGAATTGTGTTTATGGCCCATACAGGCAAAAGAATCTTGTAATAGCCAGAAGTGGGGTATTTAAAGTAACAGAACCTGAAATGTGGAACTGGCTGAATTAAGGTTATGGAGGTTTTAACAAACATCTGCAAATTCTTTAACACTCCTTCCATCAAGAGGTAGAATCTCTGTTCCTTCTTCTTGAAGTTGGGCAGGTCTTGGTGACTGCCTGGATTAACAGAATGTGGTAGAAATGACACTATATGATTTCTGAGGTTAGGAAAGAAACAGCCATGGAGCTTCTGACAGTTTTTCTTGGGATTCTCACTCTGGGAGCCTTCAGTCACCACGGAAGAAATTCAGATCCCCGAGGCTGCCATGTGGACAGACTGCGTGGAGGGGGTTGCCTGAGGAGCCCCAGCTATTGGAGTCTTCCCAGCTCATTTACCACCTTCATGGGTTGAAGTCTTTGCAAGAACCCCTCAGCTTCTGTCTGATACCATGAGTAAAGCCTCCCTTGCTGAGCCCAGTCAACCGCCAGAATCGTGAGCAAAATAAATGATTATAATTGATTTAACCACTGTTTTGGGTGATTTGTTGAACAGCAACAGATAACCAGAATAGCAAGTGAAGGCAGCCAGGACTCCTTCTTTCTGACAGCAATCTTTGGTGAGAGTCAGTTAAGCTCTTTGTTAAATGATTACCTGCCATGTCTGGGGACTCAGCCCACTGAGACTTTAGAGATTTGGGCAAATTGAGAGTACTTAAATATATCATATCATCTATAAATTGCAAGATCCTAAGAAGCTTCTCCTGGAACTGATGAAAAGGAATGAACATCACCAATGATGTGGTTGGGTATACAAGATATACATGAGTTAGACATGACTTTGAAATATTTCAAGATGCTGAGGAAATAAGTAAGCGTGTAATCTTTCCATGGGATAGTTCCATTAAATTGGATGAGACATTTCTGGAAATGCCTTGGAAGGAGTGTGTTTGTGTGTATGTGTGTGTGTGTGTGTGCGTGTACATGCACATTCATACCCAGGCACTGAATAGCCAAGGGTGTGGACTGTAATGGATCTCTTTTTCTCTTTGCCCTGCACTCTTTACTTCTAAATACAACCCTTTCTCTCTCTTCTCCTCAGGTTTACCCTCAGGAGAGCCATCCCTCCTGTCCATTCACTAGAGGATCTGAAGCTGCCATTATCTTAACATTATGGGTTAGGAGGTAAAACCTGGCCCATGCTGGGACTCCCAGAGGTCTTCCCAGGATTGCTCAGACCTGAGCAGGAAGGCAAATAGCGTGGTGAGATGGAGAGAACTTCATGCTCTCCACTTGAATCTGTAATAATGAAAGACCAAATCTGAGAGTGGAAACGGTCCTAGCCTCATGCAGGATGAAGCCAACACAGAAAGAAAAGAGTTGGTGGGAGACCAGAAAAGCCCACGTGGTGCTTGAGTACCTACCTTTGCCACCACTGACTTACATCAGCCAAAAATTCACGGCCAACACTGTTTGATTCAATCATCAGCAATCAACAGAATCTTTTAATACAGTTCCAGGGCCATAGAAAGCACCCAATAAATGCTTTTCAAACCTGTTTTCCACTGTTGTGCTTCAGCAAGAAGGAGAAAAGACAACTATGCATGAGAAATGTGTTCAAACCACACTCCATTAGGGCTCAGTGGGCCACGAAGTCAGCTCACTCCATCAGCCTCCTGTAGAGCCCTTAAAATATAGCAGTGCCCAGATCCCACCCCGGATCCCTGAATGAGAATCTTTAGGGATGGGGCCTAGGTGCCTGTGTATTGTTAAAAATTTCATGGGTGGACTTCTGACTAAGTAAACACAGGTGCTTATCTCCACTCCTTCCTAAAACCCCATAAAATGACAGCAAAAGAATTAAGGAGCTAAAAATATACAAAAGCAAAAAGAACAGGAGTAGAGCCAACAGCAGATGAGAAATGTCAATAACATTTTGTACCATGGAAACTGCATGGAAGAGTCAACAAAGAAAACCGAATCTAAGTGTCCACAGGAAGGCAAACAGAGGCAAGGCTGTTTGCACCACAGGACCCCAGAAAGGCCCAGGAACTGATCATAGGTACTAGGTACCCTGAAAGACAGAGGGGCAAGGTTGGGCTGAAAACAGGAGGATTGGTTACAACCCTGTGCAATAAGCAGTTTGTGCCTCGATAAATGTCCCACCCACATTGCCAGGCCACAGCCCTTCCTTCAATAGGCAGAAGATGAGGTTCACTCTCTAGTGGGGGATCAACAAGCCAGGTGCTGGAATCCAGGACTCAGGCACAGGTGAGAGCAAGATGAGATGTCCCTAAGATTAGGAGATTTAAAATATCGCAGGCTGAATGGAGAGAACCTCCATCTCTCTTCCCTTCCTGCTTCCCCAGTGCTGGAACTAAACTTAAACCCTCAAGACAAGAGCATAGAGAGGAATCCTCCCAGAGAAAATTGATAGGCCCAAGAGAAAGACACACAGGTAAAGATATTTGGGTGTCCCCAGCAAAAAGCCAAATCCCTACCCATTGACCATATCAGATCATGATCCTACCCACGCACTCCAGGCTTCTATTTAGCTTTTCAGGGGCTCACGTTTAGATATGAATGACAGCCAATGATCCCCAACACTTGTGAGGAAAACTACTTCAGGAAAAGAGACCAAAACCGTTACATGGGACAAAGAAGGCTGTAAGAAAAAAGGCAACGCAGGGAGTAAAAGAAAACTTCTTTAAAAACTGTAATTAATATGCTCACAGATAGGAGAAGATATTACAGCAATGAAACTAAAATAAAATGCTATTTTTAAGAACCTTTTGAGAACAAGAAAGATTATGGCAGAATAAAAGAAGTAAAAGATAAAGTCATAAAAAGCTCACAGAAATTAGAATTTTTTAATGGAAAATAAAAGAGAAAAGATGAGTGGCCATTCAAAAAATATTCCAAAAAGTGAAAGCATAGAGGAAAAATTTAACCCCTCCAAAAAAACTACGAGAAAAATTCTTAGAATTAAGAACATGCATTTCTGCTGATTTTATCTCTACAGACTTATATTCACAGAAAATACATGGGGATAATAAAATAATTACTACTTACTGAGAGCTTGCTCTATGCCCAGTGCTTGCTGTGTCTTACCTGCCTTATATTTCATTTAACCTTCATAGTAATCCTATGAAATTGGTGCTATTATTTTTCCTGCTTGCAGATGAAAAAACTAAAACTCAAAAAAGTTAAGTAATTTAGGGGCTACAATTCAACCCGAGACTGCCTGTCCTAACCTATTCTGCCTCCTGCCTGTTAATACAAACTGCATATATGTACACACACACACACACACACATCTTTACCTGTGCTGCCCCTTGCTCTTACCTCTTGGGTAGCTGCTAACCAGTTTTGTTACTTGCTTTCTTTTGTTATTTTACTTTTCAGAAAGACTTAATCCTTTTTGCCACTTCACATTCTCCATTTTTAACTACACTGGCCATTTTCTGCTTTTCATTTGGGAGCTTTGCACTCAGAAATGTGAAAAATAGCTCAGTCCTTGGGCTTGCTGTACCAGCTCATATGGCCCTTTAACCTCACAGTTATTCTTCGGAAGTCAAAATCCCCTAGAAAAGAAAAATCTTCCTTTTGTCCCTATTTGGTTAGGTAAGAGCCTGCTAAGGATAGACTGCAGAGATGCAGAAGAGTTCACATCCCCTGTGAAATGCAAAGACAAGCTGGGAGACAATATTGATAGATCTTGGGATAGGAACAAGACCGCCTTTCACCAAGGACTGCTTTATTTGAAAGTGTGAAGATAATGTCAACAGTGTCTGTCTTGGAGCTCCTTTCTAAAGAAAGGATATGTATTCAGCTGGGCTGAGCCAGCCCTCTCCGAATAAAGGCAGTGACAGAATCTTTCAAGGCACATTGGCTCTTATGTGAACATTATGGTACATTGGCACTGAAAGCTCATAAAATACCTCAAAGGCTACAATGTTACTGCACGGCAAGGAGAGGTTTTTCTTCAAAGATGCACACATGCAATTTCTTCAGTCCTGTCTATCTAGGTATTCTTTCATTTTTTAATTTTATTTATTTATTTATTTATTTTTGAGACAAAGTCTTGCTCTATTGCCCAGGCTGGAGTGCAGTGGTGCGATCTTGGCTCACTATAACCTCTGCCTCCTGGCTTCAAGCAATTCTCCTGCCTCAGCCTCCCGAGTAGCTGGGATTGCAGGCAGGCACCACCACGCCTGGCTAATTTTTTGTATTTTTAGTAGAGACGGGGTTTCACCATGTTGGCCAGGCTGGTCTCGAACTCCTGACCTCCAGTAGTCTGCCCGCCTTGGTCTCCCAAAGTGCTGTGATTACAGGTGTGAGCCACTGCGCCCGCCTGACCTATCTAGGTTTTTTTTTTTTTTTTTTTTTTTTTTTTTGAGGCAGAGTCTCGCTCTGTTGCCTAGGCCGGAGTGCAGTGGCACAATCTCGGCTCACCACAACCTCTGCCTCCCAGGTTCAAGCAATTCTCCTGCCTCAGCCTCCTGAGTAGCTGGGACTACAGGTGTGTGCCACCATGCCCAGCTAATTTTTGTATTTTTAGTAGAGACAGGGTTTCACTATATTGGCCAGGCTGGTCTCAAACTCCTGACCTCGTGATCCGCCCCCCTCGGCCTCCCAACGTGCTGGGATTATAGGCATGAGCCACCACACCTGGCCCTATCTAGGTATTTTTAATGTGTCTGTTTCCATAGTGTGTCAGAGGCTCTTCTGTTCCACAAAAACTGTGTGACTAATGCCAACTTTTTAGCAGGGACCATCTCTTCCAGATTCGCAAAGGGTGAAAGGAATAATGAGGGAACTAGTGTTGGCTCCCTAGTATGTGTCATCACTGAAGCAAATAGAGAAGTTAGAAAACAGACGATATCCACCACCAAAAGGAGAAAAGGTAGGTATAGTGAAGGGTCGACTTTCAAGAGGGGATTGTCTCGTAAGTAGTTGAAAACAATTCCATAGTAACAAGAGAACATCATTTTGCTAAGCCACCAATATAATTATGCCTTTGGCTATTTAAGGGATTATTAAAATCTTGAAAATCACCTGTAGATCAAATTAAACGAATGGCAGCATTCGACAAGATATAAAATCATCAAATCATCCCGAAGTTTATAATACTTAGGGCATTCCACTTAAATATTCTTAAATTAATTTGAAAAAGTTAGGCCAAGCATATTGGCTCATGCCTGTAACCGCAGTACTTTGGGAGGTCAAAGTAAGAGGATCACTTGAGCCCAGGAGTTCCAGACCAGCCTGGGCAAAATAGCAAGACCCTGTCTCTATAAAAAAAAAAAAAAGTTTAAAAATTAACCAGACATAGTGGCACCTGTAGTCCCAGCTATTCTGGACGCTAAGGTGGGAAGATTGCTTGAGCTGGGGTGGTCAAGACTGCAGTGAGCTGTGATCACACTGCATTCCAGCCCAGGGGATAGAATGAGATCCTGTCTCAAAAAGAAACCAAGAAGAAAAAGAAAAAGTTGTTAAAATAATATTTTGCAGAGTACACACTTTTTTTCACATCATTTTGTTTGGAGCTTTAAGATACATTTATGAGATGGATAAGCCTCCTGTTACTCTCCTCATTTTACAAAGAAGGAAACTAGGGCTCAGAAAAGCTAAGAGATTTGTCTGAGGTCACACAACTAGTAAGAACAATGGCTAAATTAGTATAGTGCTTTACAAGACACAAAGAGCTTTTAAATTCATCATATCCTGTGGAACTCTCCCTATAGTCCTGTTAGAACAATGTTTACTAGTAGGCCCATTTCTCAGAAGTAAACTGAGGCTTTGAGAAGTAAGAAAGTTTTCCTTTTTAAGGTCTCACCATTGCTAGGATTGGTCAATTCAATACCCACATCCCAGATTCCAAGTCTCACTCTCTTTCTACTAGAATTCAAATCCAGGTCTACTGACTACGAATCCATTGCACTTTCTGCTAAACCACCTGGCCTTGAAAAGAATAGAGAAATAAATCTTCTTCCCTCTTAACTGACATTTGTTGGGCTGGATATTTTGAAATCCTTAGCATCCTTGGGCTCCATGTTGATTATTTCAGCTCATTGGGTATTAGAGCAATTGTCTACCCAACAGCCCATTTAAACTGATTTACAAATAGAAGATGCCTTAGAAACTATAGAAGTCTTAACATACAGAAGTATAGCTATAGTTTGGATATTTAACCCTCCAAGCCTCATGTTGAAACTTGATTTTCAGTGTTGGAGGTGGGGCCTATTGGAGGTGTTTGGGTTACGTGAGCAGATCCCTCATGAATGGCTTGGTGCTGTCTTCACTTTATTAATTCCTGTGAGAGCTGACTGTTGAAAAGAGCCCGGCATCCCTCTGCGTTTCTCTCTCGCTTCCTCTCTGGCCATGTGATCGCTACACATGGGCTCCCCTTCCCCTTCTGCCGTGAGTGGAAGGAGCCTGAGGCCCTCATCAGAAACAGAGGCCGAGGCCATGCTTTTTTTTTTTTTTTTTTTTTTTTTTTTTGAGGCGGAGTATTGCTCTGTCACCCAGGCTGGAGTGCAGTGGCGTGATCTCGGCTCACTGCAACCTCTGCCTCTCAGTTTCAAGCAATTTTCCTGCCTCAGCCTCCTGAGTAGCTGGGATTACAGGCGCCTGCCACCACGCCTGGCTAATTTTTGTATTTTTAGTAGAGATAGGATTTCACCATGTTGGCCAGGCTGGTCTCGAACTCCTGACCTCAACTGATCCACCCACCTCGGCTTCCCAAAGTGCTGGGATTACAGACAAGAGCCACGGCGCCTGGCCTGGGGCCATGTTTCTTGTACAGCCTGCAGAACTGAAAGTCAAATAAACCTCTTTCTTAAATAAATTACACAGCCTCAATAATTCCTTAATGGCAGCACCGAATGGACTGAGGCAAGTACATTCATATATAGCACAATGTTTGAAATTTTACATTGAAACCAAGACCTATGATTTTAGAAGACCTCAGCATGCTTCGATACGCCATCACTAAGCCCTCCACCAGGTCAATATGTTGAATTGAAAGCATGCAGTAAGGTAGTTTCAAAGCAACACTGAAGCGGCCACCTACAAAATACCCCATTGTCCTGAAGACCCTAAACACTCCTCTTAGAGTAATCTAAATCAAGGTCCAAGTAGGAGACAAGAACGAATCTATTAACAAAGTCCAAAGGTTATTAGTCCTAACATAGCATTCTGTCACTTTTCTTATTTTTTTAATTCAAAGTTAACTTTATTTTGGCATTGATTTTTGTGTCTGGTATAATTTCATTTTTCAAGCAAAATTTAAAGACTGTCATTTCCCCACACTTGCACCCAATGAGAAACAGCTTTGGTGACAACTTTTTTTATTAAAGTTCCTCATGACCAAACAGTAGTGCTTCATTCATCTGAATTGAAAGACAAGGTTGTCAGAAAATCTGTAAACTGTTTCCATACAAATCCCCAAGTACTGTGAATAGTGCCTCTGTCCAACTTTTTTCAGAGGTCTGGCTTCAGCACAAAACTTGGCTCAGTAGGTTTCATAAAACCAATCTTCAGATGCCACAAATGCCCAGTGGGTTTTCTGTTGACTCTGAAAATACCATATACTGTATTTAATCTCTTCATGGGGCACGCTCATTAGTTTAGTTTCCACGTTTCTGATATATTCGAAGGTTCTTACAGGCTCAGGGTATAGTTTTGAGAAATCAAAATGGTTTATTGCTTTTTATGTTTTATACAAAATAATAGGTGCCACTTTTTCTTTTCAACATCTTTACTTTCCTAAACAAAGTGAAGGTAAGGATGAGGGAAAAAAAACTTAATAGTGTGTTACAAAATTCCATCATTTTTCTGTTTTCGTTTCTCTAATTCTCATGTAACTATGTAGATAGTCTTTGAATTAATACCGAATCTCAATGTCAGTGGAAATCTTGGTCCCAAGAGAACTGCCAGGGATTTAAAACAGAAAATAGCTCACATGGTATATGTAGCTGGCATCATTCTGAGAAGCCAGCTTATTAGGGAAGCTTTTATTTGAAATGCAGCACAAAAGGCTGAATTCATCGCTGCAGATGAGATCTTTCTTGGCTTAGCAAGAGAAGGTAGAGCAGGTGCCTATGGTGATTCTCAGATTACGTATTTGATTTTTTTTTTTGCAATTAAATGAAAAGTTAGGAACCTCTTGATTGTTCACATTTGTTTTTGCTACAGCTGCTCCCAGGAGAAACAGTATTTTTGCCATTTGTAAATTGGCAATAACTCCCAGCTTTTCCTTTATGTCGTGGCATATGTTATCAGCAGTTTTCTGTTTCTATGATATTGATATGCTCTTTTTAATCCCTGCTTAAAATTTACTTTTCCTGTGCTTCCATGTGTGAAAGCCCACCAGCTTGCTCCACTCGGCCACTACTGTGCGTCTTCATTTAACTCAGCACCTGTTACATGCTGGCCACTCTCACTGGGCATCTCCACGTGTTAGCTCACTTCTGTGCTCTCAATAATCTTCAGGGATAGGTGTTTTGGTTTTTTTGTTTGTTTGTTTCTTTGAGACAGAGTCTCATTCTGTCGCCCAGGCTGGAGTGCAGTGGTGCAATCTTGGCTCACTGCAACCTCTGCCTCCCAAGTTCAAGTGATTTTCCTGCCTCAGACTCCTGAGTAGCTGGGATTACGGGCATGCGCTACATGTTCAGCTTATTTTTGTATTTTTAGTAGAGACGGGGTTTCACCGTGTTGCCCATAAGGATAAGTTTTGATGTTCTGATTCTACAGATGACAAATCTGACATTCAGAGATATAAAAAGTAACTCGTTGGCCAGGCACAGTGGCTCACACCTGTAATCCCGGCACTTTGGGAGGCCAAGTCAAGCAGATCACTTGAGGCCAGGAGTTCAAGACCAGCCTGGCTAACATGGTGAAACCCCATCTCTACTAAAAATACAAAAAAAATTGGCTGGGCATGGTGGCACATGCCTGTATTCCCAGCTACTTGGGAAGCTGAGACAGGAGAATTGCTCAAACCCGGGAAGCAGAGGTTGTGGTGAGCCGAGATTGCACAACTGCACTCCAGGCTGGGCAACAGAGCCAGACTCCGTCTCAAAAAAAAGAAAAAAAGTAGGCCGGGCTCAGTGGCTCATGCCTGTAATCCCAGAACTTTGGGAGGCCGAGGCGGGCTGATCACCTGAGGTCAGGAGTTCAACATTAGCCTGGGTAACATGGTGAAACCCCATCTGTACTGAAAAAAACTACAGAAATTAGCCAGGAATGGTGGTGCGGTAATCCCAGTTACTCGGGAGGCTGAGGCAGGAGAATTGCTTGAATCCGGGAGGTGGAAGTTGCAGTGAGTCGAGATCGCGCCATTGCACTCCAGCCTGGGCAACAAGAGTGAATCTCTGTCTCACAAAAAAAAAAAAAGTAATTCATCTACAGTCACAAAGCTTGTCCGTGGGAGAATTGGGATTTGACCCCAGGGCTAGTGGACTCCAGAGCCTGGCCAGTCCATGCCAGCATGGTGTTCCTTAGATGATGTGTTACATCTGCCTGGAGCAGTAAAAGAGCTATGAATAACTGACAGCTTCTACATGTGTGTATAAAGGTCACACGGTTCATGAGTTAGACTCAGATTCAGCAGGTCTTTGAGATCATCTCGTTCAAACTTCTACACCCTAATAAGCAATTCCCTGTACAACATTCCAAGTAAAATGTTTCTCAGTCTGTGTTTGAGTTGTTTTTAAATGAAAAAAAATATATAGTAAATGGCTGTGAATATGATCACACTTACATATAAATATTCATCCCATGATTGAGTTTCTGCAGCAACGTTCTATTTGGGAGCAATTGTGCAAACAGCCATGCTCAGGGTGGATCAGAGAATTCCCACCAGCAGAGCCAGGCACCCAGGAGAGACCCAGCAATGAGGTATAATCAAGAATTGCAGTCCTTGTTGTTGTTTATCTGCCTTCCTGGGACTGACAATCTTGAAAGTTGTCCCCAAAAGGGCCAAACAGCATCCTTTTAAGATGGTACAAACAAGATCAACATAACACAAATTCAAAAAGAAGGGGGATCCCTTACAGTCCCACCGGCCAAACTCATCTGTTTCCATTCTTCTTGCTTCCAATCCTTGCCCACATGTAAACACGATTTTTAGAGTTGTAATCAAGTATACTTGCAATTTGCTATTCCACTCTGCATGTTTAACATTATATCATCACATTTTATGATGCTACACAGTCTGCATAATTACAATTTTTAGTGACTATATGGTAGTCCATCAAATTGACACAATGTAATTTACTTAACTACTCACTCTTAAGTTGTTTCTGGTTTTTCTTTATATGAATTACTCCACAATGATCATTTTCATTTTTATTAATTTTTCTCTTCTTTTGGATGATTTCCTTGGAGCCAAAAATCGGTATACTCTGTTGTTGTTGTTGTTGTTGTTGTTGTTGTTGTTGTTGTTGTTGTTGTTTTGAGACGGAGTCTTGCTCTGTCGCCCAGGCTGGAGTGCAGTGGCGCTATCTCGGCGCACTGCAAGCTCCACCTCCTGGGTTTGCGCCATTCTCCTGCCTCAGCCTCCTGAGTAGCTGGGATTATAGGCGCCCAACACCACGCCCGGCTAATTTTTTGTACTTTTAGTAGAGACAGTGTTTCACCGTGTTAGCCAGGATGGTCTTGATCTCCTGACCTTGTGATCCACCCCAGAAAGTGCTGGGATTACAGGCGTGAGCCACCGAGTCTGGTCTGGCAGCTCATTTTCAAATGATCCTGCCCCAGGCTTAGGAGTAGGAACAACAGTTACCTGCAAACTCAGATTCACCTGAAGTACTTCCAAATCTCTGAGCTCACCTGCCAAAAATGCTGCCTCAGGGGAGTCATTTGTGTAAGTTGACATGCCACCTCCCCATCAGCCTCTAGTTACACTGCAACCCACTCTTGAGTGAATGACATATTATTATATCATCTACAAGGTGGACCTGAGGAAGAAGCCACTGGGCTAGGGAGTCAGGGGACCTGGATCCTGGTCTTTGCTATGTTGTTATGGTAACTCCCTTGATCTTGCCCAAATTCAGTTTATTATCTGTACAATGGGGATAGTAATGACTATCTGCCTGTTTGACAAGGTTTCGAGCTTCATGTGAAACCTTGCATGTGAACTCTCTTTGTAAACTCTGATGTACTACAGAGAGGTTGGAGGGGTGAGGGAGAAGAAAGGGGAGGCAGGAAGCTGGTCATATCCCCAGCTGGATGGTGGATGGTAGAAAGCAGAGTCCTAAATGAATAGGATACAGGATAGGTAAATTCTGATGAGTCAGCCTGAAAAGTTGCCTTAGTTTGCTCAGGCTGCTGTTATAACAAAATTCCACAGACTGGGTAGCTTAAACCACAGATGTTTAGATCTCACAGTTCTGGAGGCTATAAAGTTCAATGTCAAGGTGCCAGCAGATTCAGTTCCTGATGAGGGCTCTCTTCCCGGTTTGCAAACAGCCACCTTCTCACTGTGTCCTCATATGGTGGAGAGGGTGGGCTCTGGTTCTCTTTCTCTTCTTACAAAGACATGAATCCCATCATGGGCTCTCCACCCTTGTGATCTCATCTAAACTTAATCATCTCCCAAAGGCCCCACCTCCAAGTACCATCACATTGGGGGTGAGGGCTCAACATATGAATTTTAGAGAGACACAAACATTCGGTCTATAACAAGGGCTAATATTTGAGAACAAAGCACTGATGGAAACAGACCTGAATGGGAGGCTGATTGGGCTTCAAGCACCCAGGACAAGAGGATGCCTGAGGATCCTCTTGGTGGTGAACAAGGTTATGAATCCTGCTTCTGTCACTTTCTAGAGTTGTACAACCTGGACAGGTTACCAACTCTGCTATACCTCAACTACCTCTTCTAATATGGAGACTCATTTATTCACTTGCCAGATATTTATTGAGCAGGTACTGTGTACCAGAAACTGTTCTCAGTGCTGGGGATTATAAAAAGGTGATTAAGACAGACTAAGTCCCTGCCTTTATGAAGCAAACATCCCCATGAGATGTACCAGTGCCCTGTGGGGGTCTCGTGTAATCTACATGGCATGTGCATAGTAAGTGCTCTAGAATTGCTAGCTGCTATTATCATCTATTTCACCATTTTTCCTGGGTCTGGCCCTGTTAAGATGCTACGTGAATAGAACAAATGCATAGAAAGCCGGGGTATTAACCCAGAGGTCCATTCATATATGGCATCTGTTTGTATTTGCTTTGTGGATAGAACTTCCAGGGTCACCCCTGCACTGCTCATCTCACTGGGTAGCCAATATCTGTGCTATTCAACCATTCTCTGGGCTCTCTTCTCCAATGAGTCCAGAAGGGCATCGTTTATTTAGGAAATGACATGTTCCAAGTTATTAATACATTCCAAATATTAAAATTTCAGTCGAAGCACTGGGAAAATCATGGCAGGATCATAATTTAGGGAGGCCAGGTGGCTAATGAATGCTTGGTGCCCAGGAATATCTTGATTCCTCTGCCCCTCTCTCTCAATTAACAAAAGCGCTGATGATCTCGGGGCTGTTTCTGGCCAGCTGGGATAAATCAACCCTCTGGCAGCTGCCCAAATGATGTATTTTAAGGGCACAGGCCATGTGGCTCACGATTGCAAAGCAATTGGGGTCACTGTGTTTGCATATGGATTAACTCACTGTGCAGAGATCCTACCCGCTTACTGTGCCCGCTGTGGGTTGACACTCAATAACTATTCAACAATGATAAAGAGGAGCCAGACCTAATGACCCTTCAGAATGCTCCCCATCTTCATTTCTCTCCATTCCTATTTTTATTACTTTCAGTACAGAGAATTCAGTCGGCTTTCCTATTTTCACAGTCCTAATTCTTCTTAGAAGTTTTCCACATTTGACAGAAAAAGGTATCTGGGTGACTATGGTTGGAAAAAAACATACTGATCGGTTGAAAATTATCGGCCTGGCCCATTCTCCTTGGTGATTCCAAGGCAAGTCACAAAAGTTAGAGTCGTTTTGAATAAACTATTAATTGGATGTGCTGTTCTCTGGGGAAATCCAGGGTAAGTCCCATTGATGGGCTTAGGTGGTAATTGCTCTGTTGTGAACAGTGTCTAGAAGTTCCCGAATAGTCTGTCTCCATTCCCCTGAGCAATCATCTGTGGCACCAAGGAGGTAACTGACTTAGTCCCTATTCAGCCATTCAATAAACATCTACCAACAATCTACTGCATTCAACACACCATGTTAAACATGGGTAAGTTCCTACGATGTAGAAGACAGTCCCCAGCAAGCCAGGAGCTTGCTGTCTTACAAAAGGGATCAGGATCAGGAATTCACAAAATAAACACAACACAGGTCATACAGTTTAGGCAACAACAGTTTCATGATCATTGTGATGTGTGATCACAGGTCCTGGATTTTCTGGGCTCATTCTAATACTTCATTTTCTCTGCCATTATCCCCATGAATCATTGAAATATTCCAAAAATTCCAATAGTCAAAAATCCAAACTACATTTCTCAGACTACCTCTACTATTTGAAAGCAAGACAAAAATCCTCTGTCAAAGCAGAAGTTCTGGTTTTCACCTAAAATGATGGCCACTGGTCACCTAAGTACTCTTACCATAGGTGACTGGCCCATTCATGATTCTGCAGTGGCCGTTTACAAGGAACATGAGCCTCTTCAGCAAGGTCTTCTGTACAATGACTTGGCACATGTTTTCAATGGTCCTTGCCCTGCTTTCTTTTCTTTTCTTTTCCTTTTTTTTGTTTTGTTTTGTTTTGAGATGGAGTTTCGCTCTTGTCACCCAGGCTGGAGTGCAGTGGCATGATCTCAGCTCACTGCAACCTCCGCCTCCCGGGTTCAAGCGATTCTCCTGCCTCAGCCCCCAGAGTAGCTGGGATTACAGGCACCCACAATCACACCCAGCTAATTTTTGTATTTTTAGTAGAGACAGGGTTTTGCCATGTTGGCCATGGCTGGTCTCAAACTCCTGACCTCAAGTGATCCACCCACCTCGGCCTCCCAAAGTGCTGAGATTACAGGCGTGAGCCACCATGCCCAGCCCGCTTTTCTTTTTCTGTATTAATTTACTCCATCTGCCCAACGAACAACAGTAAATAAGACACAGACCTGAACTCCCAGAAGCTTACATGATGGTCTGGTGGGTACAACAGGCAATTAAACAGGCCAAGAGGAAAGCAGGGAAGGGACCAGAGCTTCAGATGTGCTTCAAAGGCATTTGGACTTGACTCTGATGGAACTAGGAGCCACAGAAGGGTCTTGAGCAGAGGTGCGAGTGGATGTGAGTTGCACTTCAGAAAAGGTAATGTTGCTACAGGGTGAAGAGATGAAAAGGAGCAAGACTGAAGAGAGTGAGGAGGTTCTTGTGTCATCCCAGAGACAACTGCCTCATAAAGCTCCCCTGAAAGGGGTTTGAGTTCTTGAGAGCGGAAGGGTGAGATGGAGCCCACAAGCCAAGATACAGTCGCCGTGAGGGGTGCAGGGGCAGAGCATAGCTCCAATTATTTTTACATAGTCTTATATCACTATGCTCTGTGCAGGTCCTGCACACTCTGGTATTTGAGTGTAGACTAATATACTTTTAAAAGGCTCAAAATTTGCTAAACTAAAGGGAAGTAACCCTGTTTTGATGATTCCAAAAGGCAGATAATGAATGAATACCTGGTATTTAGCTTTGGAATATGACATTATTTTTTCTGGAGTGTATCTGTCATCAGTGCAATTTTTTTTTATTTTGCCAATGTAAAAATGTTCCCTGCAGTACCTCCAAATAGGCTAGATGACAGGAAGTAGAAAAGGAAAAGCAAATAGAGCCCGTGAGCCAGTTCATTGGCACAAGGATGTAGGGTCTGTAATAATGCACAAAAAGTTAATTGCCGGGCCAGGCGTGGCGGCTCAGGCCTGTAATCCCAGCACTTTGGGAGGCCAAGGCGGGCAGATCACAAGGTCAGGAGTTCGAGACCAGCCTGACCAACATGGTGAAACCCTGTCTCTACTAAAAATACAAAAATTAGCCAGGCATTGTGGTGCGCACCTGTAACCCCAGCTACTCTGGAGGCTGAGGCAGGAGAATCACTTGAACCTGGGAGGCAGAGGTTGCAGTGAGCTGAGATCGCGCCACTGCACTCCAGCCTGGGAGACAGAGCGAGACTCTGTCTCAAAAAAAAAAAAAGTTAATTGCCTATGACAGCCAGACATCAATGCCCTCTCACCTCCCCTCCATCTAAGTTGTAAACATCAGTATCAACATCTGAAAATTCTAGAGATGCTTCAGCTGCTTGACTGGAGCAATTATGTTAGTGACACAGTAGAATTCCCTTAAAGGCTCTCCTTTATCTTAAACCACTTGTCCCTAAGCACCCCCCTTCTCCTAATCTAAACGCCAGAGTGTTCAGAAAGCAGTAGTGATGGAAAGCTGTATGTAAACGTAACTACAATAACAGTGCCATGAATTGGAGCTCTCCATTGCTCCCTAAACCTTCTGGAAGAGGGAAGCTCTGTATGGATTCCCAGGAGACAAGGGGCTGTTTCTGGTTCTCCACTATCCATTCCAGGACTTTGTTCCAGGCCCCTCTATCTGCAAAATCTCTTCTTCTGACATTCACGCATCCATTCATACCACCTTCTTCTCTCTCTCATCTCTGGCTAGGGAGTTCCACAGAGAACATTCTGCCACTCTCTGTCACAATTTCTGCAACTCCCTCGCAGGTTTTTCGTTTTTTTCCCTGTCGGGTCCCTATCATGCCCACAGCAACTGCTGTGGTATAAATGTTTGTGTCCTCCCTGCCAAATTCATAGGTTGAAACCTAATCCCCAGTGTGGTGGTACTGGGACGAGGGACCTTTGGAAGATGGTGAGTCATACGGGCTCCTAAAATTAGTGTCTTTATAAAGAGGACTGAGGGAGCGTGTTTGCTCCTTCCTCTGTGTGAGATGCAGTGAAAAAGTTCCATCCTGAACCAGAGTCTGGAGCCCTCATTAGACAAAGTCTGCTGGTGCCTTGGTCTTGCACTTCCAAGCCTCCAGAACTGTGACCAGTAAATTTCTATTGCTTATATGTTATCCCATTTAAGGTATTTTGTTATAGCAGCCTGAATGGATGAAAACAGCAACTTCAAAATGCAGGCTAATTTCAACACCTTTCCTTCAATATCCTCAACTCCTAGATGTGTCATCAGCTCCAATCCTTTGTTAGTAAGTCCATACTTTAGACCACATTTTTACGCAAAATTGGTCCACCCCTAAAATCTCAAAGTCTGAGTTCTCCTTCTCTGATTACAACCTTCTTAGTTTCTCCCTCTCCTGTCCCATCCAGACATCATCATCATGCCAGTCCTTCCCTATTCCTGGCTCATGAACCCTTCCTCACTTCGTGGACTTTCCTTCCCAACCCAGATTCTAAAATCACCTAGCCCCTGACTCTCTCTCCTTCTCAAGACAGACTTCAATATCCAATACTCTACAGGGCACGGTGCCTCACGCCTGTAATCTCAGCACTTTGGGAGGCCAAGGCCGGAGAATCACTTGAGGCCAGGAGTTGGAGACCAGCCTGGCCAACATGAAGAAATCCCGTCTCTACTAAAAATACAAAAATTAGCCAGACATGGTGGCATGCACCTGTAGTCCCAGCTACTCAGGAGGCTGAGGCAGGAGAATCGTTTGAATCTGGGAGGCGGAAGTTGCAGTGAGCCAAGATCACGCCACTGCACTGCAGCCTGACAGAGCGAGACACGTCTCAAAAAAAAAAAAAAAAAAATCCAATACCCCCAACATCTTCCAGGTTCCTCTAACCTGCTCTGTTCGTGCTGATGGGGAGTCTTGGCTCCTTCATGTTCTCCAGCCCCAAATGGTCGCTGCTCTTATAAATTCTTTCTTGTATTCCTCATACAACTGATATCAACTTCTCCCACACTCCCTAAGCCCTGCTGGCTCCTCCAGCCTCTTTGTCTCAGCAGATGGTCTTCTCGGCTTATTTACTGGCACTATCAAGTACAACATCTGCACTTGAATTTTCACGGCTCTTCAACTTAACATGTCCAAAACTCATCCAGTGCTTTCTACATCTACTCAGTTGTTTGTGCTTGATACATGAGGTCATCCTGACTTCCTCCCTCACTCACCTCACACTCAGCCAGTCTCCAGAGCGTGTTGATTCTACCTCCAGCATGGATCTGAAATCCTAATGGACTCCTTCGGATTAATATTTCTTCCCATCTATATCACTTACAATTATTCTAGTTCAGACCAACATCATATCTTGCCTGGACCACTGCAAGAGCCTCCCAAAAAGTCTGCCTCTGGGCCAGGTTCATTGGCTTATGCCTGTAATCCTAGCACTTTGAAAGGCCAAGGGAGGAGGATCGATTAAGGCCAGCAGTTCAAGACCAGTCTGGGCAACGTCACGAGACACTGCCTTTACAAAATAAATACATGTGTATATTAATTAATCAGGCATGGTGCATGACTGTAGTTGTAGCTACTCAGGAAGCTGAGGCAGGAGGAACACTTGAGCTCAGGAGTTCAAGGTTACAGTGAGTCTTGATCCCACCGCTGCACTCCGGCCTGAGCAACAGAGCCAGACCCTGGCTTTAAAAAATTAAAATAAGGTCAGGCGCGGTGGCTTACTCCTGTAATCCCAGCACTTTGGGAGGCAAAGGCAGGCAGATTACCTGATGTTAGGAGTTTGAGACCAGCATGGCCAACATGGTGAAACCCTGTCTCTACTAAAAATACAAAAATTAGCTGGGTGTGGTGGCGGGCGCCTGTAATCCCAGCTACTCGGGAGGCTGAGGCAGGATAATTGCTTGAACCCAAGAGGCAGAGGTTACAGTGAGCCGAGATCATGCCACTGTACTCCAGCCTAGGCAACAGAGAGAGACTCTGTCTCAAAAAAATAAAAATTTAAAATTAAAAAAAAAAAAACTACCCCTTCTACTTTGCCCACTCCAGTTTGATTATTCTGCCCCACAGTGGCCAAAATGATATTTTTAAAATGCAAACCAGATCACACCATTCCACTGCTTTAAACCCCTCAATGACTTCCTGATACTGAGAGGAAATTTTTCAAAATTCTTAACATAGCCTAGAAGACTTTATTAGCCAAGGTAACTGTCTCTCTCTGTAGTGTCATCTCTGGCCATTCTTTCTTTTATTCTCTACGATCTAGCTTTCCCTTTTTCCAATGCCAAACTCTACCATTTCATGGCCTTCTAACATGCTGTCCCTCCACATTTCTCACACCCTTTCACCCATCTCCACCTGGAAAATTCCCCTTCTCTCGGTTTTCAACCTAAATGACACTTCTTCAGGTGCTTTCCCCATTTCCCACTCAGGGTAAATTAGATGTTATATGATCTTAGTGTAGCCTATGTTTTTCCCTCATACTGTGTGTTACAAATGCAATGACATCATATTTTGTGATTACCTGCTTAATGACCATGTTTTCCACTATTCTGTAAGCTCATCAAGAGCAGGGGCCATGTCTCATGTGCTCATTACTGTGTACCCAGACCTGGCACAGTGCCTGAGAGCAGAGTTGGGTTATAACTTCCAGGGAATGGCCTACAGGTGGGCCCAGCAGCAGAGTGGGTAGAGGAAAGCAAGCCTGTGAAAGGGGGCACCCCTTTGATTTCATTCTTCATGAGTGTCTAAGTTCATTTTGTGCTGCTAAAACAGAATACCACAGGCTGGTTAATTTATAAACCAAGCTTATTTGGCTTATGGTTCTGGAGGCTGGGAAGTCCAAGAGTAAGGTGCTGTACCTGATGAGGGCCTTTGTGGCAGAAGGTGGAAGAATGAGAGAACACATGCCCATGTGAGAAAGGGAAAGGGAGCCAAACTCATCCTTTTATCAGGAACCGACTCTCATGATAACTACCCCACTCCTGCAACAGTGGCATTGATCCTTTCACAAAGGCAGAACCCTCATGACCTAATCATCTCTTAAAGGTCCACCTCTCAACACTTGCATTGGGAATTCAGTTTCCAGCACATGAATTTTGAGAAACACATTCAAACCACAGCAATGAGCCTCCCAGTCTTGCTCCCTTACTGCTTTTTCTACTGCCTTTTCATTATCTATAACCATCATCATGTGAACACACTACCTTAAAATTGTTGAAAATATGCCACTTTAGGAGAATGTGCTCAGAGGAGGCAACTGATCTCCATACCCACTCCTCACCCCTCACGCCCTGGTCAGCTACTTTCTGTATATTATGTGTTAAAAATGTATGAATGAGGCAAGGTCTTGCATTTCCCCTGATTCCTCACCCTCTCTTCAATGTCTGTTTGGCCCCAAAGTATCCACTCACCACTCACTCCCTCCAGTCCTTCTCTCCTTCTCAAGGTTCATCAAGGGAAGGTGGTACCTTCCTTGATCCTCTAACTCCCCTCATCTAACTTCCTTACATTCATCCTTCTTCCCCTCAAGTTGAAAGTTGTTAAAAGAATTGTCTCCATTTGTAGCATTCACTTCCTCCCCACCTACTCACTGTTATTTAGTGCTTTATTCACTCAATTCCTGAATAGCTAATACGTGTTCACAATATAGAATTCAAAACATTTCAGAAGGTTCACAGTTAAGCATCTTCTTTCTACTGGTCTCCCCAAGCTTCACATTTTCCTCAGAGGCAACCCCCACTACCAGCATCTTATTTATCTTTCCAGAAAGCATATACTTACATTTATTCTTGTTTGTATTTCTTTATACAAATGGAAGCATTTCTATGCATTTTCTACCTTTTGCTTTTTTCACTTGAAGTATCTTAGAGAGTGTTCTATCTACATCACTACATCCAAAGCTGCCTCATTCTTTTAAAGGGCTGCCAAACCCCCACGGTGAGAATGAATCATAAATTGTCTACTCTGGACATTGAGGATATTACTAGTGCTTTGTTCTAACAAACATGCTGCAGTGAGCATTGTTGCACATGCAGGATTTTTCCACCCTTGTGAGTGCATCTGTAGGATAAATCCATAGAAATGAAACTGCATTTTGCATTTTGGAATTAAATTGTTCTCCATAGAAGTTGTACCAATTCACCCACTACAGTAGTCCATAAATTCGCTGCCCCTCATATTTTTCAACAGATTGTTTTAACAAACGTTTTTATGTTTTTCCAGTCTCATAGGTGAACCAGTCTACTTTTAATTTGCATTTCCTTGTATGAATGCAGTTGTGGCCGGGCGTGGTGGCTAATGCCTGTAATCCCAGCATTTTGGGAGGTCAAGGTGGGCGGATCACTTGATGTCAGGAGTTCGAGACCAGCCTGGCAAACATGGTGAAACCCTGCCTCTATTAAAAATAGAAAAATTAGTCAGGCATGGTGGCTGGCACCTGTAATCCCAGCCACTTGGGAGGCTGAGGCAGGAGAACCACTTGAACCCGGGAGGTGGAGGTTGCAGTGAGCCAAAATCACACCACTGCACTCCAGCTTGGGCAATAGAGCAAGACTCTGTCTCAAAAAAAAAAAAAAAAAAAAAAAAAAAAGGCAAAACAATGCTGTTGTGCATTCTTCTTACATTTAAGAGCCATTTCTACTTCTTGCTTCACCAACTCTCTGTTTCCATTCTTTGCCATTTTTTCTACTACATTTTTGGTCTTTTGGTTTTCCTAGGAAAACACTATATAAGAAAACTAGTTCCTTGTCTGTGGTATAAGTTGCAAATATTTTTAATCACTCTGTAACCCTTTGCAATGTGTCTTCTGTGCCCAGGGAAGCAAATGGAACTACTCTCTCGCTGGTTCCCATGGCCTCTTGGTTGTGCCCTTCCAAGGCCTTTCTCTGTGCTCATTTTTTTTTTCAGCATTTGACACTGCTGACCCACCCTTCTTGAATGTGCCTTTAAAAATTACATGTACTACTTTATATTGTACCATCTCCCACCTCTCTGACGGTTACTTCTCTTATTCCTTCACCAAAATTCCTGTGAACAATGCCCTTGTGAAAAGAGGTCTTTTAACTCTGCCTCAGCAGTGCCCCAGGGATGAGCCCTGGCTGGAGATCTTGCTGGAGTTTTTTCCAAGCACCTTAAGTCTAGTGTGATGTGCAGACAGCTGTTTCCATAGCTGATTCCAATGCAGGCTCAGGACATTTCCTTGGCTCTTTTACTTTTCATCCCCACATCAAGCTCAACATGTCTAAAACTGTTCCTTCCAACTTTTTCACTTCCCTAGGGTTCCTATCACTCTCCCAATCCTCCTAGGTCTGAAAACTCAGTTCCCACAGCCCAGGAATTGCCAAGTCCTATAGATTCTTCTGTGAAAGTCGTCTCCTCCACTTCTCCCCTCCTTCCCAGCCCCAGGTCACCATGCTTGTCACCTCACTCTTCATCACATGTCTTGGATGATTCTTCAACACTTTCTCCTTCTGCAGTCCTGCACATGCAATCTCCCGCTGCCCTTTGGGGAAGCCTCAATCCCTCCCATGCACTAGTGCTCCTCACTTACACCTCACCAGAGAGCTCTGCACAAAGCTAGAATCGAACGCAATTTAAGGAAGCCTGGATCCAAATGAAGTACCATGTATCCTGGAACTGGAAGATGGCATTTCCAAAAGTGAAAATTTTATATACATACATACACACACACACACACACACACATATTTGTGTTATTCCTTTGGATACATCAGTACTCTGTGTGTGTGTGTGTGTGTATGTGTGTGTGTGTGCTTTGCCATTGTTGCTTTTGTTTGCACTTATTTAATTTATTCAACCAACCAGCATGCACTTTTATTCTGGTCTCCCCAACTCCTTCCCTCCAGCCCTGCTCTGCTTAGCTCTCACTTTTGCTGCAGTTGTACCCAGACCCTAGAAAAACTGGTGGCAAGGAGCCATCCCTAAGACCCTGCTCTGTTTTCCAGTCCCAGGGGCCATCCAGCAATGCCAGGCCAGTGAGAAGGTGGCCTAACCCTTACACTCTTAGGCCAGTGTCCCCTGTCCACCGCATTCTGTTGTCTTCTCCTTCACCTTCCATGAGCCATCTTCCCCCCACCCCCACCCCAACACACACATACAAAGACCCTGCAGGAAATGGCCTCCAGCCAGTTGTCACAGCAGAGCCCGCTGACATTCTAAGACATCCTCCGGTGCATGGCTAATTGCTCTGGCACTTGAGTATTTCTTTGGGTCCCAGGATTCAGCATCCCGCTCTGAGGGATGCAACCACCCCCACACATTTCAGAGTCACCGGGATGCTGTTTGGGGGGCCAGTAGACAGGATAGAGTGAGGAGGAAAGGGGGCATCCGGGAGTGCAGGACGAGCTGCCCGCGGCGGGAGAGAGAAGGGAGGAGAGAGGTGAGGCGCTGGAAGGGGTGGGGACCGCTGGGCTGGCCCAGGCGGGACCGTGCACCGTGTGTGCGCGCGGCGTTGAAATGCCCTGCACGTCGGGGCAGCGGGACGGATCCCAGGGCGCCCAAGGAGTCTCCGAGTGCCTCACTCCTCCCGCCGCAAACATGACAGAGAACTCCGACAAAGTTCCCATTGCCCTGGTGGGACCTGATGACGTGGAATTCTGCAGCCCCCCGGTGAGTACCGCCAGGGATTCCACACGCAGGGCCCGGGTTGTGTGAGTATCAGGTTCCACAGTTCGGACTCAGGGGTGCGTGCCACCGAATGGGTGTGTTGGCGGGGGGATAAATTTGGGTCCCAAATGTGTGGGTGGGATGTCGCCCCACGCGTATGAGTGTGCAGGGGTCACGGCATCCACAGGCGGGTGCGGAGGGACGTCCCGTGGCCGGTAGAGGGTGCAGGTCCTGGGGCGAAGGCCCTGTGCTGTGGGGTTTGCTCATCCCACTTCCACGCCCGACCGCAAAGGACCCTCGGGAGGGAGCGCGGCGAAAGGGGCACCCGTAGGAGCCCGGGCGAGCTGTTTCCTGCTCGACTCCCCACTCCCTGGGGGCTACCGCGTGGGGCCCGGGTGCGCTGGGGGCCGCAGGTGCTGGCGGCACAAACGCGACGGTCCCTCTCCCGCCCCGGCCCGCAGGCGTACGCTACGCTGACGGTGAAGCCCTCCAGCCCCGCGCGGCTGCTCAAGGTGGGAGCCGTGGTCCTCATTTCGGGAGCTGTGCTGCTGCTCTTCGGGGCCATCGGGGCCTTCTACTTCTGGAAGGGGAGCGACAGTCACGTAAGTCCAGAGGGCGGCGCGCGGGGACCCCCGTGTCGCCCATGGTGCCCCTAGGGGGAGCCCGAGCGCGGGCCGGCGAGGGGCGCGCGGCTGCCGGCGGGCCCCTCGGGCCCAGCGTGAGCTCCCCTCTCCCATCCCACTCTGGCACGCGGCTTTCCGCCTTAGGTCAACGTTGTAGAAAAGCAAGTGAAGGTTTCACGGGAGACGATTGAAGCGTAGAGTAGGGGAGAATGTAGTGGACGGTCCGAGAAAGGCCGTTCTCGGCTCATCTCCCACTAAGCAGTGGCGCGACCGTGGGGAAGGCACGTCACCTTTTGGCCTCAGTGTACTCGTCCTGAAGGGAAAAAATGCAACTGGACGATCTCTAAGGCCTGTCCCTGCTAAGAAAGGCTGTGGGTGTAAAATCCAGGACAAAGATAGTGGAGGAATATTCAGACCCATATTCAGACCCATTGGGAAGGAATTTTTGCCTTTCAGAAGGTTTTTTTGTGACCTAGCCATGAACATTCCCTTCTCTCTCTGGAAAACAAAAACAAAAACAAAAAACAAACAAACAAACAAAACGTCTAACTTCCTTAAAGGTGGAAAATCTCTTTAACAATTAATTCTGGCCTAGTCGTCACATGTGGTTTAATAGTAGGTGTTTTACTAACTGCTGTCCTACTTTCTTTGTATGCAACTATTTATTTTAAAGCTCCACGGCTCTCGAGGAGTATAAAGACTGTTTCTAAGTTGACTGGGCAGAGCTCCAGTGTGTTCTCTAAATACTCTGAAAGTGTTCACCTATGTAAAAGGGGGCATTTTATCTTGATGACCACTGCCAGGTCTGGTATAAGCTTATTTCAACTAATGGAAAAGAATTCCATCTCCAGGGCACACACAAAGGGCTCTTTCATAATCACTATCCTCAGAGGATTGGTGATTGCTGTTTTTTCCTCTCTCCTACCATGAAATGCAAAGCATGAACGAATTCCAGTACTTACAGAAAATGGTGCTGAAAGCAATTCAACCATTTTACACATCACATCTTCTGCAGTCACTGCATAATTTGTATTTTTAACTCAAATGTCTAATGTAGATAAGCATGCCATTTAGCACCGAGTCTGTTTTAGAGACTATATCAAATTTACAAGCATCGATTTGTAAGATCAGAATTGCACTGTATTTTCTGGGTATTTGAAAAGTGCCTTAATGTATTTGTATTTTAAATATAGAAGGTGGGCCAGATGCTCATGTTTGAAACAGCAAATGTGAATAAGAGAATGATTTCAATATCTACATCTCCATTAATAGCAGGGTTTAGATTGTCATCTCTTTGGGAAATTCTGTGGTTTTAGAATGTAAATGCTATCTTTTAAATAACAAAGCCTCAATGGTATAGGTCAATGGGGGATAACAATAGCTATGCTTTTTTTTTGGTAAAGATTCTGGACATGATATATTTTAAAATGAATACCATTTGTCATTTAATTATTCAAGGTAAACATCACTAACTGACAGGCTTCTAAAAAGAGAGATTAAACAATCATACTGAATAAGCACAGCTCCCTTTTTTCGTATATTTTACTTTACTGCAAGATGGTTGGTTGTCTGGTTCAGGAAAGCAGTATTAAATTCTAAGAATTCAGAGGAATAGTGAATCACATTTTATTGTCAACAATCAAAATTATTGCTATATCCTATACAGACAGGAGAATGAAGAAAATCATGATAGTTTTTTTCTCCCTGATCCATATGACTTAAGTATGAAAAACAAATCACAAAATACTAAATAGAGTAACTTTGGCACCATCTAGGCATAGCACATGCACAGGTCTGCTTTGCCTGAATACAAATCTAAATAGCTCAGACAAAACGTAATCAAAAAAGGTAAGTCTTTGTCAAACAGAAAGACTTGTCAAACCAAATGGATTATCCACTCTTTGGGGATTATCTGTGCCTCGGCTCCTCTATATTGGTTTATAGAGGAGAACCAGCTGTAATTCACCTCCTATCCTTTTCATGTGGGTAAATCCCCTTAGGACAGGTTTACTGAAATTTAGCTGGAGGACTATGAAGCACCGGAGTAATAATAATCAGGGGACAACTGAACTGGGCTCCAATATTGAGGCCATTTTTCATCCACATTATTGTAAATGGAACAAGGCATTGAAATATGGGAAATTTCCACCAATATGAGATAACTGACAACCCCACCCTGTGAGATGAGGGAAGGAGATCATTGCTTGGGGCCTTTCCTCTCAGACTAATTTTTCTAGACATTTTCCCAAACATTATGTAATTAATCTTATAGAACATAGGCCTTATTAAAAACTCATTAGCAAATATCCTTGGCTGTAAAAGGCACCATATTGAGCAGAATTTTGGCAAATAATAAATTTCATCTTGTTTGGATAAAAATAGCCTTGGGTGTCCACAGCTCCATGGACTTAGAGCAGATAAGGTAATTGCTGCTCCAACAGCCCAGCCTCGTCCCCAGCTCAGAGTCTAGTATGTTAGAAACTGGACTGCCTCCTCCCCCCACATCCTCCCCTAGTAGCTTCAGGAGGGGGACAGCTTCACTGCTGTCCCCATGCAGATGGCGCAGTGCACATAAAAGGTGGGCTGCAGGCCAGGCGTGGTGGCTCACGTCTGTAATCCCAGCACTTTGGGAGGCCAAGGCAGGAGGATCACTTGAGGTCAGGAGTTCAAGACCAGCCTGGCCAGCATGGTGAAATCCCATCTCTACTAAAAATGCAAATAAAGGCCGGGCGCGGTGGCTCACGCCTGTAATCCCAGCACTTTGGGAGGCCGAGGCGGGCGGCTCACGAGGTCAGGAGATCGAGACCATCCTGTCTAATACGGTGTCTCTACTAAAAATACAAAAAAATTAGCTAGGCCTGGTGGCGGGTGCCTGTAGTCCCAGCTACCTGGGAGGCTGAGGCAGGAGAATGGTGTGAACCCGGGAGGCGGAGCTTGCAGTGAGCGGAGATTGCGCCACTGCACTCCAGCCTGGGCGACAGAGCAAGACTCCGTCTCAATAAAAAAAAAAAAAAAAAAAAAAATTAGCTGGGCGTGGTGGCGCATGCCTGTAGTCCCAGCTCCCTGGGAGGCTGAGGCAGGAGAATGGCTTGAACCTGGGAGGCGGAGGTTGCAGTGAGTCGAGATTGTGCCACTGCACCCCAGCTTGGGTGACAGAGCAAGACTCCATCTCAAAAAAAAAAAAAAAAAAGGTGGGCCGCAGCTGCACAACCAAGATGCCCTAGGTCAAGCTTGTCCAATCGGTGGTCCTGCATGCGGCCCAGGGCAGTTTTGAATACAACCCAACACAAATTCGTAAACTTTCTTAAAACATTATGAGATTTTTTTTTTTTTTAAGATTTTTTTTTAAAATTCATCAGCTATCGTTAGTGTTAGTGTATTTTATGTGTGGTCCAAGACAATTCTTCTTCCACTGTGGCCCAGGGAAGCCAAAAGATTGGATATCCCTGCACCTAGTTAGGGAGGCTTTCTGGGGAGAAGACAGCCAGGGGTAGTGGTGGAGGAATGTGAAATTCAAACCACAGGCCACTCTTCTAGTGTGACAACCTTATCTCCTTAAGAACTGCTAAGAATTTAGAAATGGTTATGTTCTTAAATGTTGCATTGCTTTACTAGTAAAAGCTTATGCGCAATGTTCTTTAAAAAAAAAACACAGAGAACCTCTTGTCACATGAGTGGAAGACACTCACATGGGTGTTTCCTGCCAGGCTCCTTCTGACAGTCATCACTGACCCATATGAACACTGGCTGCTCAGAGAGCACCGGACAGAAAAGAGCCTTCTTTCCAAACCTCACCTGCAGGAGTCCCGTCTCAGCCAAAGAAAACAGGTTTCCCAAACCTGGCTGATCATAAAGGCCACCTGAGGGGAAAGGGGAAAAGAGACTGGTGGGCTGTGCTCTAGCTCCACTAAATCAGAACCCCCAGGAGTGGTTCTTGTGATCAGGGAAGCCTAGGAGACAGTAAATTGCAGACATCTAAGTTCTTCAGAAAGAGACAGGGAAGGAGGGGCAATGAGGGATGGTTGAGCTGAAAAAGGACACTGGTATTTTCTGTCCTGCTGAATGAATGCTGTTCCTAAAAGGGTGCTGGATAGCAAAGCCATTTCTGTATCTCTGCTGATAATAAAATAGTGCACTGTGGGTCTTGTAATAATGAGTTTTCTTCAAGAAATGGATCCAACAATAACAGATCCTTTTTCCAGTGTTTGTGCATGTAGCAGTCACTCTTCATAATGAGGAAGAAAAATCAGACTTGAATTGGATCTGAGCTATTTGCAGTTTTGACTGGCTGACCTGACATTAAGTAGCAACAGTTTTTCATCAGTTCTCATTCCTCCACTTTAAAGATTTATATATATGTGTATATATACATCTATAATTTATACATGATATGTAATATATCATATGTAAGATATATAGATATACCTATGCATCTAAATCCAAAAAACAAAGAAACCCACCTCCTAGCTCTGCCACACAGAAAGGTCTACCAGGACAGCAGCACACTGAGCAGGAGCAGCGTCTGAGTTATTTTGAAACCAGTGCAGTAATCAGGTGTCTGAGCCCTTTAGGTCAGCTAATTAGTGGCAAACTTTAAAAAAAAATGTTTTAAGTATTGAAATTTGTCTTTCTAACAAAATGTTACTCAGAAATGCAACACATAAGACAGAAAAAGCAGAGCCACTCTGGTTAGACTATGGATGGACAGGAGAGAACAGAGTGCCACAGTGCCATCCTCACCTCTAGGCCATCCCCGGGAGATCCCAACAGTTCTAAGGACATAGATGAAAGCCACCTATGAGGTCCAACTTCATTATACACTCGTGGCAACTCACAAGATCCAGAGATGAGTTGTGTGGCCACCTGTTTTCCTGATTACTGGACCGATGCTCTTCTGCAGTGCCAGGTCCCTTCCCCTCTTCCACACTCCCCACACATCTCATAACAAAATGCCCTACAGCACCATGGGCCTGCCCCATAGAGTCGTTCAGGGAGTACTACCATTTTGAGCTGAAACAAACGTGCACATTGGCCTTCCTCTCCACACATGCTGCTCTATATCAAGCATACCCTGGTCCTGTCTGCAGTCCTTTCCATATACCTAATACCATATACCATATACCATATACCATATACCATATACCTGAGACACTGCATGCCTAATCTTGACCAAAGGATGAAAACAACTTGTGAAACTGAGGTGCCACTGCAGACGTGTTCAGCTGGGAGCCCAATTAACCTTCTGCCTCCTCAATTTCCATTTATCCATCAATAGTGCTCAACCCAGATGCATAATAGAATTGAGCTTTAGAAAAAGAAAGACCTATGCCCAAGCGCCCTTCCCACAGCTTCTGATTTGATTTGTCCAGGGTGAAACCCAGGCATGGTACCCAGAGAGTCTACCCAGATGCTTCTAAAGTACAGCCAGCATTGCAAATTATGGAGCTATTGGAATAGGTGTCAGAGGCAACCAAAGTCTTTACTCTTAAGGTATTTTTAAGGAAATCATTGCATTAACTGATTGTTGTATGAATGAAGTCGTCATATATAAATGTATTATTATTAAGGACTATCTCATGTATCTCTGAAACATATGGACGCTACCTCATACACTGCCCTTCTAAAGATAAGCCCTGAATTGCTCAAAAAAGAAAGCATCACTAACTCTTATGCTCACTTTCAGATTTACAATGTCCATTACACCATGAGTATCAATGGGAAATTACAAGATGGGTCAATGGAAATAGACGCTGGGAACAACTTGGAGACCTTTAAAATGGGAAGTGGAGCTGAAGAAGCAATTGAAGTTAATGATTTCCAGAATGTAAGTATATTTCATGCATTTAGAGAATTTAACCAGGCAAGCCTGCAGGACTTTTCTAATTCAAGGAGAAGCAGCGTTTCTCACACACATCCAAATGGTAACTGTTCTTTATAGCAGTTGTAGTGCCACTAATCCACTACATGTAGCATATTCTCTCTGAGAAAGGACCAGACTTTGTCCTTCATATTTGCAAAAGAAAAAAACAACACTTCAGTTGTAAAATACCAAAAACAAAAAGAACCACCTTTATTGAATTCATGTACATAAGGATTTAGCTGTTTTGAAAAAATTTTTTTACTTCTAGGAAATTAAAGGTATGTCCCTAGAAATCAAAATAAAACTTGATTTTTAAAACTGGAAGAAAAAAACCACAATACCGTAGCATTGAAAAGAGCAGGTTCTTCTTGGAATTATATAAAATCTTGGCAGAAAGACTTGAAGGAGCTATTTCTTTTCAAGCGGATTTCTGTAACATGATGAATAAAATGCTCAAAACAATCCAAGAATGCTGCAAGATTTGAAATTTAAATTTCTGAAGAAGAGGGAAATTTTAATGACCTAATAATCTCATCAACAACAGGTGGGATCTATTTGCATACTTTTCTCAATTCCAATTTCCTATTTAATCCAGAAAATGACCATGAGCAAATTCTCCTATTATAGCATATGTTTTCTGACCATAGCATATTACCATAGCATATTAGAGATAAAACATTCACATCTCCTTTGAAAAGGAGACTGTTTTGTTTTGATTTTTTAACAAAAATTTCGTTTACAGGCAATTTGAGACATTAAGCTGTGCAGCAATGTTTCGGTGTACATCTGCAAACCAAAGTGTCACTTCAAGCCAAATTTCCTGTTGGCCAACATAAATATTTTATGCTCTTTCATGTTTTACTATAAGGAAGAGGCATCACTATTTGTGTACTCCTGTTAAATCTGCAGATGGAGTAGGTGAAACTTCATAATGAAAAAAGCCTCTTGAAAATAATGTCTCTTCTGTTAGTTTATTGGTCCACAAACACCTCATCGACCCATCTTCCTCTGATTGATGAGAAAAGCTAAAGATGCTTTTCATTTGAGTGAAAGCACTCCTCTTGTTGGTACCAAAATATACCTCATAAGTCCATTTGAATACCCAACAGATGCTAACATTAGAGCTACTGGGATGTCAGATATTATTTGATCATGACAAGGACTATGTTCAGAATGGTCTCTGCCCTGGGGACAGCCTCTGCTGCTCTGTATGTGCCCAGATGCACTTTGTTTAGTCATAGCTTTGCAGATGATTCTGCTCATTGCACAAGTATAATTTCTCTGCACTTATTAAAGGCTTTTACTGCAAGACCCAGGACAGGGTAAAATCATTTTTTCTTTGTATTACTCAATATAAACTAATAAAATGTGACTCCCCAACACACATTATTCAATCCAGAAATTGAATGCCTGTGGTGTGCCACAATATTAAGATATGCAAAGGGAGCTACAAAGATGAATAAGAAAAGATTCATCTTTCTTGAGATGTTCATGTATCAAAAATATTCTTTTAACATATTTTAATCCCAAACCTATATTTCTGTTTTATAATCCTTTGGTTCTTTTCTAATAATGGTATCGATTGTGTTTTGTTCTCATAGACCAACAGGGCCATAGATATTTTATAAACTGATCAATTCTCTTTGATAGCTTCCACATTTCTCTAAGTCAGAACTGGTGAGTAGAACATTTTTTGGATGGATAGAACCTGTTATGGGTTTAAACAAGCCTGAACTTTTGAAAACACATGAATCAGCCACTATGGTACCTACACTATTACTTTCTCCTGTATTTTGAATCAACAGTCAAATTCAAGAAGCATTTATTGAGACATACTGTGTGCAAGGGATGATGCTAAGCAGGCGGAATGCAAAAATGATTGACTCTTCCCTCAAGGACCCTTCAGTTCAGTTCAGGAGGCAGACATACACACAGAAATAGCTTCCGGTTAGCTTGGAAAACGTGTTCCAATGAGTTATGAACAGAGAGGAAACATCCTTCCTGAATAGGGGACTGGAGCAGGTCTTACAGAGGTAGTGATGACCCAATCAGGTCCTGAAGAATAATTAGGATTTCAACTGTCAGACAGGTAGGGGAAGGCTCTCCAGGCCCAGGGAAAAATAGTGAACATGAATGTGCAGTGTCGCTCCAGGGTTCTAATTCTAAGTAGCCCAGTTCAGCCCAACTTGGGGAAGGAAAAAAGATGGGGATGCAGGTGGGGCTAGATTATAAAAGGTTTTGAATTGTAAATGAACAGTCTCCCCAGTTCGTCCAGGACCCCACCAAGATTTTAGTAGAACCCAGTGGAAGAAAACAACCCCCGACGGAGGATAGCACTGAAAAAAGTGCTCCAGGCTCTCCACCCTGAGAGATAGAAAACCCAAGTTCATTCATACTTTATGGGTTACATTCTAGTTATACTCTCACAAGCACCAGTGCTGTTGCTTTAAGCCAACCCCCTCGGACTGAATGCCCATTTATATAACAAAAAGCCTTAGAAATTGAAAGAATATCCCATCAAAAAGTGGGCGAAGGATATGAACAGACACTTCTCAAAAGAAGACATTTATGCAGCCAAAAAACACATGAAAAAATGCTCATCATCACTGGCCATCAGAGAAATGCAAATCAAAACCACAATGAGATACCATCTCACACCAGTTAGAATGGCAGTCATTAAAAAGTCAGGAAACAACAGGTGCTGGAGAGGATGTGGAGAAATAGGAACACTTTTACACTGTTGGTGGGACTGTAAACTAGTTCAACCATTGTGGAAGTCAGTGTGGCGATTCCTCAGGGATCTAGAACTAGAAATACCATTTGACCCAGCCATCCCATTACTGGGTATATACCCAAAGGATTATAAATCATGCTGCTATAAAGACACATGCACACGTATGTTTATTGCAGCACTATTCACGATAGCAAAGACTTGGAACCAACCCAAATGTCCAACAATGATAGACTGGATTAAGCAAATGTGGCACATATACACCATGGAATACTATGCAGCCATAAAAAATGATGAGTTCATGTCCTTTGCAGGGACATGGATGAAGCTGGAAACCATCATTCTCAGCAAACTATCGCAAGGACAAAAAACCAAACACCGCATGTTCTCACTCATAGGTGGGAATTGAACAATGAGAACACATGGATACAGGAAGGGGAACATCACACACCAGGAACTGCTGTGGGGTGGGGGGAGGGATAGCATTAGGAGATATACCTAATGCTAAATGACGAGTTAATGGGTGCAGCTCACCAACATGGCACATGTATACATATGTAACAAACCTGCACATTGTGCACATGTACCCAAAAACTTAAAGTATAATAATAATAAAATTTAAAAAAAAAAGAAATTGAAAGAATAAACTGATGGGCATATGGGGGTTCACTGTATAATCCTTTTAATTTTGTGAATATTTGAAATTTTTATTTAAAAAGCTAGAGAAAGTAAAGACAGCATAACCTGTCAATTCAGCCTCCAACTATAAGGTAAAGGAAAAATGAAATGAAACTAATTTATATTAAAAATATGGACTTCATATGTAAATGTTCAGCCAGATGCACTAGAAGATATAAAGTCAAACACTTATAGTAGTAGCTGAATGACTGTCAATGCCACAGCCCAAAATGCAGACAGACACAAGTGTGTGTTGGCAATTTAAATGCTATGTAATTTTCTCAAACAGTGAAGAAAAGTACTGTTTTCTCTCCATTTCACAGTAATTGCATTCCTAGGAAATTTGTTGTACATTAAGACTATGCCAAAAATTACTTTGTGTTTACATATAAAACAACATTGGGTTCTAGACACTGATATTTACAAACAGGTTTTTTTCCTCCAACCCGGGACAATTAGTTCTTCAGGACTGTCCCAGGCTCTGCAGGACCTGACATCCCTGGGCCCTGTGCAATAAAGGTCAGGAGTGCCCCCAATCTTTGTGACAAGAAACTTCTCCAAGGATTTCTAAAGTGCCCTCTTGGGGACACGAACTCCTACCATCCTTGGGAACCTCTGGTTTAAGCCATAGAAATAGATGAGATACCTTAGAAAGAAAAAAATGTGCAGCCAAGGTAAGATTACGTCACTGTTTTGAAAAAAGAATGTTAGATTCTTGGACTCTCCACTCATCACCCTTGCTAGCAAATTTCTTCATTACCACCAGCTTCTAAAGCCTGTTTGTTTGCAAAAACAGGAGGTTTGCTTGGCTTTCTTGTGCTTCTTTTAGTTCCCTCTGTTTAATCTCTTAATATATCTGGCTGCTTGATGTGGAGTTTTTGCTAGACACGGTGGTTAATATGTGTGAATTCTTTCCCACACTTCCTACCCCATGGGGGTTTCAGTTCTCCCTGCGGTGTGTCGACTGTCAGAACCAACTTAACACTAGATTCCCATTCAGTGCTGCGAATCATTCAGTAGAATCAGCTTTCCCCTTTGGGGATATGGTGACGGAGATGTTTGCGTTCCCTCCACACATCTCACATTCAGGGGATGTGTTTGAAGTTAAGAGAAAATGTCACATAAGAAGGCATCATCTCCCTCCCTGCCTTCTGTTTTTCAAACTGAGTCCTAAATTTACATGCCAAATAAGAGCAGCAGCCCTACAGGAGGTAGCATAAGAGAAAGCAGTTATTCTCCACGTGTATTCCTCAGGCTGCCAGTGGAGCATCACTTGGCTTGTTAGAAATGCAGATTTTAGGCCCCACCCCAGACCTACTGAATGGGAAACTGGGGGTGGGGCACAACACTGTTTAATTTAACAAGTCCTCCAAGTGAATTTTTTTTTTTTTGAGATGGAGTCTCGCTCTGTCACCAGGCTGCAATGCAGTGGTGTGATCTTGGCTCACTGCAACCTCTGCCTCCTGGGTTTCTCCTGCCTCAGCCTCCCGAGTAACTGGGACTACAGGTGCACGCCACCACGCCCAACTAATTTTTGTATTTTTAGTAGAGATGGGGTTTCACCATGTTGGCCAGGATGGTCTCCATCTCTTGACCTCGTGATCCTCCTGCCTCGGCCTCCCAAAGTGCTGGGATTACAGGCGTGAGCCACCACCCCGGCCCAGGTGATTTTTTAATTTGCCTTTTTAAAATTGTTACATAATATTTTATATATTTATGAGATATATGTGATATTTTGTTACATGAATAGGATGTGTAATGATAATGTTAGGGTATTTGGTTTTCATTTCTATGTGTTGGGAACATTTCAAGTCCTCTCTTCTAGCTACTTTGAAACATACAATACATTGTTGCTAACTATAGTCACCCCACTCTGCTACTGAACATTAGAACTTATTTCTTCTGTCTAACTGCATGTTTGTACCACCCACTAACCAACCTGTCTTCATTCCCCCAGCTCCACCCATATATCCTTCTCAGCCTCTGGTATCTATCATTACTTTCTGCTTCCATGAGATCAACTTTTTTAGCTCCCACATAGGAGAGAGAACATATGACATTTGTCTTTCTGTGCCTGGCTTATTTCATTTAACATAATGACCTCTGGTTCCATCCATGTTACTGGAAATGACATGATTTCATTCTTTTCTATGGCCAAATAGTATTCCATTGTGGATATATATATATATATACCAGTGATCCTTCTCCCTTCCAAGTAGCTGGGACTACAAGCACACACCACCACACCTAGCTAATTTTTAAAATTTTTTTGTAGAAATGGGGTCTCACCATGTTGCGCAGGCTGGTTGCGAACTCCTGGGCTCAAGCAATCCTTCTGCCTCAGCCTCCCAAAGTGTTGGGATTATAGGCATGAGACACTATGCTTGGCCCTTTTTTATTCTTTTTTATTTATTTTTGTCTGACTGGGTTATTTCAAAAGACTTCTCTTCAAGTTCTGAGATGCTTGAAATAGTCTATTGTTGAATCATTTTTTTTAATTTGAGACGGAGTCTGGCTCTGTCACCCAGGCTGAAGTGTGGTGGTGCCATTTCAACTCACTGCAACATCCACCTCCTGAGTTCAAGCGATTCTCCTGCCTCAGCCTCTTGAGTAACTGGGATAACAGGCGTGCACCACCATGGCCAGCTATTTTTTATTTTTTTGTATTTTTAGTAGAGATGGGGTTTTGTCATGTTAGCCAGGCTTGTCTCGAACTCCTGACCTCAGGAGATCCACTCACCTTGGCCTCCCAAAGTGCTGGGATTACAGGTGTGAGCCACTGTGCCTGGCCTCTATTGTTGAATCTTTTAAGTGTATATTGTATTTCATTCAATGAATTCTTCGGTTCTATAATTTCTATTTCGTTCTTTTTCATAATATACATCTCCTTATTAAATTTCTCATTCATATCCTAAATTGTCTGATTTCTTTGTCATGTTTTTCAGTATTCTCTTGTATCTCACGGAGCTTCTTTAATATCAATATTTAATTTTTTTTCTGGGATTTCATAAATTTGTTTTTGATTGTGATCTGTTGCTGGAGAATTATTGTATTCCTCCGGGAGTGTCATGTTTTATTGCTTTTTCATGCTTCCTGTGTCCTTGTGTTGATATCTGTGCATCTGATTTAATACTTGCTTATTACAGTTTTTTAAATTTGCTTTCATAGGGGTGGACTTTTGGTGTTGGTTAGGTAGGGCACTTCAGCTTTCATTCTGGGTGCATGCAGTAGTATAGTCTCTGTATGGTGTTTTGTTTTGTTTTGTTTTTTTAGCTGTAAACAGCATCAGTGGTGTCTGTGATTTTTCTTGGTAGCTTAAGGTGTGGTTGTTAATGAAGACTGTTCTGAAGTTTTGCTGGGGACCCAGGGGATTTTTGATACAAGGGAAGGTTTGTGAACCACTGATAAAAAGAAACTTGGGTCCAAAGGTTATTGCCATCACTTTAAAAGCTTTGTTACCTTGAACACCTTTCTCTTTCATATGGTAGTCTTCAACCCTGGCATCAACCCTTTAAATTATAAACACCTGGTGAGCTTTTAAGACTCCCAATACCTGGGCCCCAAAGCAAACCAATCAAATGGGAATCTCTGGGAAGGGGCCCAGGCATCTGTGTTCTTAAACCCTCTACAGTGAATTCAGGTGCAGTTAAGAGCCAAGCCTCAGCAGTAAGCCTCGGAGCTCCTCTTCTGTAAAGTGGGGATAATGCCCCTGTCTCTCTGAGTGAGCAGTAGTGCTGGGAGAAATCGGTGAAATGAGTTACATATGTATACATGATTAATTAAGCCACAAGACAAATAATAAAGAGCTTGAGGAAGAATGAGCCTTTTCTTCTGTGTTTTGCAGTCCTTTACTCACCAGCTTCTGTAGGGCTCCTGGCTCTGTGACTACATAAGGTAGAGCTATCCATGAATCCCCTCCAGCATGACTTACATTTAATTTTCTTCTTCATTGTAAAGGGCTGAATCTTGAGCCAGGATCCCTAGATTTTAAGTGTTTTCTTCCCCCATTCTTTATCACTGGCCCTGGTACCATTTCTATATCATTCCAACACTTGCCTCAACTCAACAGAGGACTGATAAGGTTCAGATTTGTGCCAGTATCTCCATTATTATACCATAAAAATTGTAGGCCTTTATTTTAGGTTCACTAGTCCTGACACTAACAGCAGCAGGAGGAGAGTAAACATTCTTGGGACAGAACATCCTGTTACCCCTCATGTCCTCTGTGGGTAGAATCGGGGCTGTGCTTTCAGCCAAGACTGGAGCTTTGTGGCTGATGTTTCCCTTGAGGCAGGTCCTAGGCAGACCAAGAGAAGATATTGTTTATATCTCTCAGGAGACAAAAAAAAAAAAACATCTAAGTCCTTGGGTAAGGTATAGAAGGAAAGTTCAGAACCAGGTGCTGTAGAAAGTTTTACTGTTTACTCTGGGCTCAGTAACCTAGGAAAATTCTGAATTCACAGAATTAATTAACTTGACCAACATCTTTTGAATAGCTTTGTGGGGTCACCAAAAAAGAAAACAGAAAAGATTCAAATACTGATCTCAAGAAGCTTATAACTAAGTAGGCTGTGTATAGTTGAGTAAGCATCCCAGTTGAGGAATGAAGACGGGAGGACTTATGGGAAAGCAGAGGAAAGACAGCTGCTTAGGCTGAGATGTTCAGAGAAGGCTGCATGGAGAAGGTGGCATTTCATCTGAGCTTGTGAATATAGATGGAATAACTAACATATTCTGTCCCAGCTCAAATATCATCCCCTCATTGAGTCACCTCCCCTGACTATGCTGTCTAAATTACCACCTCATCATTCCTGTCTTATTTTTCTTCTTAACAGTTATTACCTGACTTTATCTCTATTCTTGTTTGTTTGTTTGTTTTTATTTTTTTGAGACAGCCTCGTTCTGTCACCCAAGCTGGAGTGCAGTGGCGATCTTGGCTGTCTGCAACCTCCGCCTCCCGGGTTCAAGCGATTCTCCTGCCTCAGCCTCCCAAGTAGCTGGGATTACAGGAGCCCGCTACCACACCCGGCTAATTTTTGTATTTTTAGTAGAGACAGGGTTTCACCATGGTGGCCAGGCTGGTCTCAAACTCCTGACCTCAGGTGATCTGCCCGCGTCGGCCTCCCAAAGTTCTGGTGGCATAAGCCACCATGCCCGGCTGTTTTTGTTTGTTTTTTGTTTTTGTTTTGAGACGGAGTCTTGCTCTGTTGCCCAGGCTGTGGAGTGCAGTGGCGCGATCTCGGCTCACTGCAAGCTCCGCCTCCCCGGTTCACCCTAGTCTCCTGCCTCAGCCTCCCAAGTAGCTGGGACTACAGGCGCCCGCCACCATGCCTGGCTAATTTTTTTTTTTTTTTTTTTTTTTGTATTTTTAGTAGAGATCGGGTTTCACCGTGTTAGCCAGGATGGTCTTGATCTCCTGACCTCGTGATCTGCCTGCCTCGGCCTCCCCAAGTGCTGGGATTACAGGCGTGAGCCACCGCGCCAGGCCGCCCGGCTGTTTTTTATTATTGGTAAATAATGCTAAAAGGTAAGTTCCATGAGGGCAGTTCCATCTCTTTTGTTCATCCCTATCCCTAGCACCCGGAACAGCATCTGGAACACAGTAGACACTCAATAAATCGAATAAATGAACAAATGGATAGATAGATGGATACACTTTTGTTTCATAGGGCATCACAGGAATTCGTTTTGCTGGAGGAGAGAAGTGCTACATTAAAGCGCAAGTGAAGGCTCGTATTCCTGAGGTGGGCGCCGTGACCAAACAGAGCATCTCCTCCAAACTGGTGGGTACCAACGTGCCTGAGACAGTGAGACTGCTTGGCAAACATTGTTTGAAGGCACAACCCTTTTGGTTTTTATTTTTTGTTTTTATTTTTATTTTTATTGAGACAGAGTCTCACTCTGGAGTGCAGTGGCGCTTTTGGCTCACTGCATCCGATTCTCTTGTCTCAGCTTCCTGAGCAGCTGGGACTACAGGGACACCACCACATCCAACTAACTTGTTGTATTTTAATAGATACAGGGTTTCACCATGTTGGCCAGGCTCTTCTTGAACTCCTGGCCTCAAGTGACCTGCCTGCCTCGGCCTCCCAAAGTGCCAGGATTATAGGAGTGAGCCACCGCGCCCAGCCTAAAGGCACAACACTTTTGGTTTCTAGTATCTGGATAGGTTCATGACTAGATGGTAAATTCGATTTCTTCTCTGCCAAAGGAATTTAAACTGTTTTTGTCCTACTGGGGTCAAGGGATTCTTCTCACATGATATAGTATATTTAAACGTTTTGGGAAGCCACATTTTAAAGTGCATAAAGGGGCTGGGTGCTCATATGGCCTTATTTGCCTGAGGTTAGGGAACTATCTGATCTGTGGTTAAGACTCCACAATAGAGGCAGGCATGGTGGCTCATGCTGGTAATCCCAGCACTTTGGGAGGCCGAGGTGGGCAGTTCATTTAAGCCCAGGAATTCGAGACAAGCCTGGACAACACGGCAAAACCCTGTCTCTACTAAAAATACAAAAAATTAGCTGGCCATGGTAGTGCGTACCTATAGTCCCAGCTACTCAGGAGGCAGAGGTGGGAGGATCACTTGAGCCCAGGAGATTGAGGCTGCAGGGAGCTGAGATTGCACCAGTGCACTCCAGGCTGGGCAACAGAATGAGACTCTATCTCAAAAAAAAAAAAAACCCGAAAGAGACTCCACAATAAAGACAAAGGACTCCACAAGACAGGGTCTTCATTAAAGGGACCCACAATAGCGGATCACACAGCCTCTGCTGGAAAGCAGCCACAGGGCACTCATCCCCCACCCCAACACCAGCCAGCATCACTGAGGGTGGTTCTAATTGTTTTGCCCTACATTAAGCTGAGATAGCTCCTCCTACAACTTCTTCCCATTGGTTCAGGTTCAGCCCATTGAAGCTACACAACATATATCTAATTCCTTTTCTATGTGTCAAACCTGTGAGTTTTTAAAACATGTTTTTTTCATTTATTATTAATAACTTGCCTTTGAGCTTGATTTTTTTTTTAATTTACTTTAGGAATTGCATACAGAATTCTAAAGACACATTTAACAATAATACCTTACTTTTAATGGTAGTTTAGGGCTTACAAAATGGTCCCATTGATTATTGTCTTTTATTTGAGTTGTGGCAGGATAGAGTGGAGAGAAAATGGGCTTTGAAGTCAGAAAAACGTGGATTTACATCTCAGCTCTCATACTCCCTATGGATATTGTCATCTGCAAGCTGGGGGTATGCATACAGTGCCCATGGCCCTCAAATCTACTTGATGGTTGACAGATGGCTGCTGCTCATTGTTGTTAATTTTATTATGATCATCTTTGATCCTCCCAGTATTCCTGAGAGGGAGGGAAAGCAAGTATCAGCTCCCTCAAGGCAAAAGAGGAAAACTATATGGGTTAGCAAAGGCGCCTGGAAACTGCCTGATTGTTTGCCCCCATAGGAGCAGCTGCAGGCAGTGTCTCAAAACAGAACAAAACAAAAGCTAAAAAACAAACCCGTGAGTTTGTAAAGCTGACTACCATTTCCCGTTTTCTCTTTTCTACTCTGTTTCCCATCCATCCTGTGAGATGTATTCCAGACCTTCCTTGCTCTGGTCATTCTCTCCTGATGGTGTTCCAGCTGGTTCCTTATGAGCTGTGCTGTTCAGAATCAAAGGTCGTCTTCTCGGTGCAAGTTTGTTATACCAAGTATAAAAATGGGACCAAGACCTCCTTTGTTCTGACCCTTGAACTTCTCTTATTGCATTACCATTTTTTATAGTCATATCCCTCAGTTTCTGTCATGAAGACTTCAGTGAACTATAATCCTTGCCATTTTCCCTATAAATGGACCCAGAACTTGTTCTCCTCTCCTGCCTTCTACAAGGACCAATTCCCCAACAATGGCTGACCCAGATTTAATCATAAGTTTGCAGTATATTTTCTGAGTTTTTAAATACATTTTTCCCTGATTTTTAAAAACAATACTGTGTTACTGTAGGAAATTTGAGAGATACATAAAAGTATATATAGAGATGGCCGAATAGGAACAGCTCCAGTCTGCAGCTCCCAGTGAGATCAACACAGAAGGCAGGTGATTTCTGCATTTCCAACTGAGGTACCTGGCTTATCTCACTGGGAGTGGTTAGACAGTGGGTGCAGCCCACAGAGGGCAAGCCAAAGCAGGGTGGGGCATAGACTCACCCAGGAAGCTCAAGGGGTTGGGGAACTCCCCCCGCTAGCCAAGGGAAGTTGTGAGGGACCGTGCCATGAGGAACAGTGCCTTCCAGCCCAGATACTATGCTTTTCCCATGGTCTTTGCAACCTGCAGGCCAGGAGATTCCCTTGGGTGCCTACACCACCAGGGCCCTGGGTTTCAACTGGGTGGCCATTTGGGAAGACACCGAGCTAGCTGCAGAAGTCTTTCTTCATACCCCAGTGGGGCCAGGAACACCAGCAAGACAGAACCATTCACTCCCCTGGAAAGGGGGCTGAAGCTAGGGAGCCAAGTGGTCTAGCTCAGCAGATCCCACCCCCATGGAGCCCAGCAAGCTAAGATCCACTGGCTTGAAATTCTCGCTGCCAGCACAGCAGCTTGAAGTCGACCTGGGACACTTGAGCTTGGTGGGGGGAGGGGCATCAGCCATCACTGAGGCTTGAGTAGGCGGTTTTCCTCTCACAGTGTAAACAAAGCCGCCAGGAAGTTCGAACTGGGTGGAGCCCACTGCAGCTCCTCAAAGCCGCTGTAACCAGACTGCCTCTCTAGATTCCTCCTCTCCAGGCAGGGCATCTCTGAAAGAAAGGCAGCAGCCCCAGTCGGGCTTATAGATAAAACTCCCATCTCCCTAGGACAGAGCACCTGGGGGAAGGGGCGGCTGTGAGCACAGCTTCAGCAGACTTAAACGTCCCTGCCTGCCAGCTCTGAAGAGAGCAGTGGATCTCCCAGCACAGCACTCAAGCTTGGCTAAGGGACAGACTGCCTCCTCAAGTGAGTCCCTGACCCCCCCGTGTCTGACTGGGAGACACCTCCCAGCAGGGATTGACAGATACCTCATACAGGAGAGCTCCGGCTGGCATCTGATGGGTGCCCCTCTGGGACAAAGCTTCCAGAGGAAGGAACAGACAGCAATTTTTGCTGTTCTGCAGCCTCTGATGGTGATACCCAGGCATACAGGGTCTGGAGTGGACCTCAGCAAACTCCAGCAGACCTGCAGCAGAGGGGCTTGACTGTTAGAAGGAAAACTAACAAACAGAAAGGAATAGCATCAACATCAACAAAAAGGACATCCATACAGAACCCCATCCAAAGGTCACCAACATCAAGGAAAAACCAGTGCCAAAAGGCTGAAAATTCCAAAAACCAGAACGCCTCTTCTCCTTCAAAGGATCACAACTCCTCGCCAACAAGGGAACAAATCTGGATGGAGAATGAGTTTGACGAATTGACAGAAGTAGGCTTCAGAAGATGGGTAATAACAAACTCCTCTGAGCTAAAGGAGCATGTTCTAACCCAATGCAAGGAAGCCAAGAACCTTGAAAAAAAGGTTAGAGGAATTGCTAACTAGAATAACCATTTTAAAGAAGAACTTAAATGACCTGATGGAGCTGAAAAACACAGCACGAGAACTTCGTGAACCATACACAAGTATCAGTAGCCAAATCCATTAAGTGGAAGGAAGAAAGGATATCCAAGATTGAAGATCAACTTAATGAAATACAGCATGAAGATGAGATTAGAGAAAAAAGAATGAACAGGAATGAACAAAGCCTCCAAGAAATATGGGACTATGTGAAAAAACCAAACCTACATTTGACTGGTGTACCTGACAGTGACAGGGAGAATGGAACCAAGTTGGGAAACACTCTTCAGGATATTATCCAGGAGAACTTCCCCAACCTAGCAAGACAGGCTAACATTCAAATTCAGGAAATACAGAGAACACCACAAAGATACTCCTCAAGAAGAGCAACCCCAAGACACATAATCGTCAGATTCACCAAGATTGAAATGAAGGAAAAAATGTTAAAAGCAGCCAGAGAGAAAGTTCGGGTTACCCACAAAGGGAAGCCCATCAGACTAACAGCAGATCTCTTGGCAGAATCCCTACAAGCCAAAAGAGAGTGGGGGCCAATATTCAACCTCTTCAAGAAAAGAATATTCAACCCAGAATTTCATATCCAGCCAAACTAAGCCTCATAAGCGAAGGAGAAATAAAATCCTTTACAGACAAGCAAATGCTGAGAGATTGTGTCACCACCAGCCCTGCCTTACAAGAGCTCCTGAAGGAAGCACTAAATATGGAAAAGAAAAACCGGTGCCAGCCACTGCAAAAACATACCAAATTGTAAAGACCATCAACACTATGAAGAAACTGCATCAACTAACGGGCAAAATAACCAGCTAGCATCAGAATGATAGGATCAAATTCACACATAACAATATTAACCTTAAATGTAAATGGGCTAAATCCCGCAACTAAAAGACACAGACAGGCAAACTGAATAAAGAGTCCAGACCCATCGGTGTGCTGTATTCAGGAGACCCATCTCACGTGCAAAGACACACATAGGTTCAAAATAAAGGGATGGAGGAATATTTACCAAGCAAATGGAAAGCAAAAAAAGCAGGGGTTGCAATCCTAGTCTCTGATAAAACAGACTTTAAACCAACAAAGATCAAAAAAGACAAATAAGGGCATTACATAATGGTAAAAGGATCAATGCAACCAGAAGAACTAACTATCCTAAATATATATGCACCCAATATAGGAGCACCCAGATTCATAAAGCAAGTTTCTCAGAGACCTACAAAGAGACTTAGACTCCCACATAATAATAGTGGGAGACTTTAACACCCCGCTTTCAATATTAGACAGATCAATGAGACAGAAAATTAACAAGGATATTCAGGACTTGAACTCAGCTCTGGACCAAGCAGACCTAATAGACATGTACGGAACTCTCCACTCCAAATCAACAGAATATACATTCTTCTCAGCACCACATCACAATTATTCTAAAATTGGAAGAAAAACACTCCTCAGCAAATGCAAAAGAATGGAAATCATAACAGTCTCTCAGACCACAGTACAATCAAATTAGAACTCAGGATTAAGAAACTCACTCAAAACTGCAAAACTACATGGAAACTGAACAACCTGCTCCTGAATGACTACTGGGTAAATAACAAAATGAAGGCAGAAATAAAGATGTTCTTTGAAATCAATGAGAACAAAAACACAATGTACCAGAATCTCTGGTACACAGCTAAAGCAGTGTTTAGAGGGAAATTTATAGCACTAAAATGCCCACAGGAGAAAGCAAGAAAGATCTAAAATTGACACCCTAACATCACAATTAAAACAACTAGAGAAGCAAGAGCAAACAAATTCAAAAGCTAGCAGAAGACAAGAAATAACTAAGATCAGAGCAGAACTGAAGGAGATAGAGACATGAAAAACCCTTCCAAAAATCATTGAATCCAGGAGCTGGTTTTTTGAAGAGATTAACAAATAGATAGACTACTAGCCAGACTAATAAAGAAGAAAAGAGAGAAGAATCAAATGACACAATAAAAAATGATAAGGGGGATATCACCACTGATCCCACAGAAATACAAACTACCGTCAGATAATGCTATAAACACCTCTACACAAATAAACTAGAAAATTCAGAAGAAATGGGTAAATTCCTGGACACATACACCCTCCCAAGACTAAACCAGGAAGAAGTCAAATCCCTGAATAGACCAATAAGAAGGTCTGAAATTGAGGCAGTTATAGCCTCAATTTAATAGCCTACCAACCAAAAAAAGCCCAGGACCAGACGGATTCACAGCCAAATTCTACCAGAGGTACAAGAGGAGCTGGTACCATTCTTTCTGTAACTATTCCAAACAATACAAAAAGAGGGACTCCTCTCTAACTCATTTTATGAGACCAGCATCATCCTGATACTAAAACCTGGCAGAGACACAACAAAAAAAGAAAATTTCAGGCCAATATCCCTGATGAACATCGATGCAAAAATCCTCAATAAAATACTGGCAAACTGAATGCAGCAGCATATCAAAAAGCTTATCCACAACGATCAAGTCGGCTTCATCCCTGGGATACAAGGCTGGTACAACATACACAAATCAATCAACATAATCCATTACCTAAACAGAACCAATGACAAAAACACATGATTATCTCAATAGAGGCAGAAAAGGCCTTCAATAAAATTTAACACTGCTTCATGCTAAAAACTTTCAATAAACTAGGTATTGATGGAACATATCTCAAAATAATAAGAGCTATCTATGACAAACCCACAGCCAATATCATAGTGAATGGGCAAAAACTGGAAGCATTTCCTTTGAAAACCAGCACAAGACAAGGATGCCCTCTCTCGCCACTCCTATTCAACATAGTGTTGGAAGTTCTGGCCAGGGCAATCAGGCAAGAGAAGGAAATAAAGCGTATTCTAATAGGAGGGGAGGAAGTCAAATTGTCTCATTTTGCAGATTACATGATTGTACATTTAGAAAACTCCATTGCCTCAGCACAAAATCTCTTTAAGCTGATAAGCAACTGCACCAAAGTCTCAGGATACAAAATCCATGTGCAAAAATCACAAGCATTCCTATACACCAATAATAGACAGAGAGCCAAATCATGAGGGAACTCTCATTCACAGTTGCTAAAAGAGAATAAAATACTAGGAATACAACTTACAAGGGATGTGAAGGACCTCTTCAAGGAGAACTACAAACCACTGCTCAATGAAAAAAGAGAGGACACAAACGCATGGAAAAACATTCCATGCTCATGGATGTGAAGAATCAATGTCGTGAAAATGGCCATATTGCCCAAAGTAATTTATAGATTCAATGCTATCCCCATCAAGCTACCACTGACTTTCTTCACAGAATTAGGAAAAACTACTTTAAATTTCACGTGGAACCAAAAAAGAGCCCGTATAACCAAGACAATCCTATGCAAAAAGAACAAAGCTGGAGGCATCATGCTACCTGACTTCAAACTATACTACAAGGCCATGGTACTGGTACCAAAACAGGTATATGGATCAATGGAACAGAACAGAGCCCTCAGAAATAATGCCACACATCTACAACAATCAGATCTTTGACAAACCTGACAAAACAAGCAATGGGGAAAGGATTCCCTATTTAATAAATGGTCTTGGGAAAACTGGCTAGCCATATGCAGAAAACTGAAACTGGACCCCTTCCTTACACCTTATACAAAATTAACTCAAGCTGGATTAAAGGCTTAAATGTAAGACCTAAAATCATAAAAACCCTAGAAGAAAACCTAGGCAATACCATTCAGGACATAGGCATGGGCAAAGACTTCATGACTAAAATACCAAAAGCAATGGCAATAAAAGCCAAAATTGACAAATGAGATCTAATTAAATTAAAGAGCTTCTGCACAGCAAAAGAAACTATCATCAGCGTGAAGAGGCAATCTACAGAATGGGAGAACAAATTTTTGCAATCTATCCATCTGACAAAGGGCTAATATCCAGAATCTACAAGGAACTTAAACAAATTCACAAGAAAGAAACAACCCCATCAAAAAGTGGGTGAAGGATATGAACAGACACTTCTCAAAAGAAGACATTTATGTGGCCAACAAACATGAAAAAAAGTTCATCATCACTGGTCATTACAGAAATGCAAATCAAAACCACAATGAGATACCATCTCATACCAGTTAGAATGGCGATCATCAAAAAGTCAGGAAACAACATATGCTGGAGAAGATGTGGAGGAATAGGAATGCTTTTACACTGTTGATGGGACTATAAATTAGTTTAACCATTGTGGAATACAGTGTGGTGATTCCTCAAGGATCTAGAACCAGAAATATCATTTGACCCAGCAATCCCATCACTGGGTATATACCCAAAGGATTATAAATCATTCTACTATAAAGACACACGCATATGTATGCTTATTGCAGCACTATTCACAATAGCAAAGACTTGGAACCAACCCAAATGCCCATCAATGATAGACTGGATAAAGAAAATGTGGCACATGTACACCATAGAATATATGCAGCCATAAAAATGATGAGTTCATGTCCTTTGCAGGGACACGGATGAAGCTGGAAACCATCATTCTCAGCAAAGTAACACAGGAACAGAAAACCAGACACTGCATGTTCTCACTCATAAGTAGGAGCTGAACAATGAGAACACATGGACACAGGGAGGGGAACATCACACACCGGGGCCTGTCAGGGAGTGGGAGTGCTAGGGGAAGAATAGCATTAAGAGAACTATCTAATGTAGATGACGAGTTGATGCATGCAGCAAACCACCATGGCATGTGTATACCTATGTAACAAACCTGCACATTCTGCGCATGTATCCCAGAATTTAAAGTATAATTTTAAAATATTAAAACAGTTGAACTCATGGAGATAGAGAATAGAAGGATGATTACCAGAGGCTGGAACGGTTTGGGGGAAGGGAGGATGGTAACGGGTACAAAAAATAGTTATAAAGAATAAAAAATAGAAAAACTAAATAAGACCTAGTATTTGCTAGCACAGCAGGGAGACTGTAGTAAAAAATAATTATACATTTTTTAAAAAACTAAGAGTATAACTGGATTGTTTGAAACAAAGAATAAATGCTTGCAGTAATTACCCTGATGTGGTAATTATGCACTGCATGCTGGTATCAAAATATCTTAGGTAACCCATAAGTATATACCTACTATAGATCCACAAAAATTAAAAATAAAAAAAGAAAATAGGTGTAAGAATCTTGACTAAAATATTAGTAAAAGGAATATAGCCATATGTTGAATAAGTAACATGTCATGACAAGGTAAGGTTTATTTCAGGGATGTACAAATGGTTCAATACTGGGACATCTTAGGGAAAAAAAGTATAGATAATAAAATTACCTACAATTGCATAATCCACAAAAAGCTAATGCTAATGTTTTGGTGAATTTTCTCCGTGTGTGTGTGTGTGATAGTCTTTCTATAAGGGAAATTATCCTGTTGTACATGCTTATTATTGTCATAACTTTAGTTCTTCTAAAATGTAGATTATAATGGACATATGCTTTATCATATGATTATAATTTTAAAAGTCTTTTATTCTTAAACACTTCAGGTATCTTCAATTTTTCATTATTTCAAATAATAATTAAAAATAACTATTTTTAAATACCATTATTTACCATGGTAAATAAATTCGCCGTGATGGTGAATGCTTTTATATTTAAATCTTTGTCTGCATCTGATTCTTAGGCCATAGAGGTAGATTATTTGTCCTGTGTTTTAGTTGTTTATGTCATGCATGATGGATCCTCTAGTGGACAAAAACAAATTCAGACAATACATTTGTGTGAATTAGGAATATGTTTGGCTGTCAGTAACAGAAAACTACCCTTAGAGTAACTTACACAAATCGGGATCTGTTTTTCTCCACAGTAAGCAATGTGGAGGCAGGTGGCTGCAGGCATTGGCTCGGTGGCCAGCATTTCTGTGATTTTTTAAAATGTTGCCTTTCAGCTCCAATCATGGTTGCCACTGCTCAACCTCTTCCTGACTTCCTTAGTTGGCATTCAAGTAAAAATGTCAGGAAGAAAGACATTGAGCAATGCCAACCACGACTTCCCTTTAATCAGGAAAAGCAGAAGGCCTCCCAAGCCCTCAGCATACTTTGGCCTGGATCTCACTGGCTAGCACTGGGTCACCCGGGCACCCTGGACTGCAGGAGAACTAGAGAAAGCAAGTGTCTCTCCTGGGGCTGGGCTCATTGCTGCTTCCAATAAAAGAAGGACTATGTTACAAGGCAGGTGGGGGAGGAAGGAGATTGGGTAGGCAACCAAAAGTACATGCCTCAAGATTTATTTAACATTCTTAGCATGGAGGATGCATCTATATGCATTATCCCAATCACCCCACTCTTCCCCACACACTTTAGACTAAGATGGGGTAGATTTATGTACCACTTGCTTTCATAAATTTTTCTTCAGTTTTGTATAACTTTAAAAAGCTACAGTACTCAAAGAGCATTCATTTCCTGGATGGAGCCATTTAATTTAAGGTAAATAACTGGATTACCTGACTGTTAGCTTCCTCCAATAACTTTAAGTTGTTTTAATGCAGCCACAAGCCTGAGGGAGAAAGCACAAATGAAGTACTGCTTTTAGCTAAAAATTAGGAGAAAACATTTTAATTTCTCCAAGCTATTGCAGACTAATAAATACACGAAAGGAACAACCTGGCAGGATAAATTTGTCTCCTGGGTTATCAAACCATTCTCAGCATCTCACTGTGGAAGAAAATCCAGGGTTTAACTTTGAAATCTCAGTGGTGTGCTTGATGTGAGGAACATCTGAAATATGTGTTGTTATAGCTGGGAAATGGAGAAATGGTTTATGTTAAATAATACTTTGAACTGAAGACATTAAAGAACCAATCACTTGCTTTTTCCATTGTTGTTCAGAAGCTGCAGAACAAAACCCCACAAGATTTTCACTTCAAATGAAGGGTTCCTCTATCCTTTGTAGGATTCCAGGGTTCGTTCAATTGCTTTTCCTCAAAAACATCTTTGATCAAAAACATCAGATTAACCTAAATCTCAAAGTTGGTATCAAGTAATTTTCACTTCAACTCAGGGCACTTATATTCACATGGTACAGCTATCCAGAGGCAGGGCAACAGGAGGAGGCGTGCTGAATATTGTGAAAAGAGCTACAAAGAGAAGAGATTAGAACCTTAAAGTGCACACATGTACACACGCATGCTCGGAATTCTCATTAATTTTTTATAAGGCAAAATAACCTTTTAGCAACACATGACTCTTAATACAATTTGTTTCACTGTCCTCTTTGCTCAAATGCAATCGTTTTTACTTTCAGGAAGGCAAGATCATGCCAGTCAAATATGAAGAAAATTCTCTTATCTGGGTGGCTGTAGATCAGCCTGTGAAGGACAACAGCTTCTTGAGTTCTAAGGTGTTAGAACTCTGTGGTGACCTTCCTATTTTCTGGCTTAAACCAACCTATCCAAAAGGTAACATTTTAAATTATCTTAAGCTGTTTACAACTTTCCCTGTTCATGCATGTGAGGTTCCTCCAACCCCCTCCACAGGCCTGAGCATGTTAACAAGGAGGATAAATCAGGATGCATGTCGCAGTGTCTCAGTAATTAGCATGAGAGATGAAAGAGCAGGAAAATGACAGCCCGTGACTATTGAAGGGAAGGGAAGGAGCAGTAGGGTTAACAGGAGGCAGATCAGGAAGACAATGGCATGGCATTACCTGCAGCTTTTGTTTATGACACTCCCACTTCTTTCCACTCTGCCCCTTTATCTCAGTTGTTTGCACCTTCCAATTTTACATTTTTTTTATTTCTAAGGCATAGAATCAAGGGACTAAGAAACTGTCATACTGCCGAGTCTTTATTGTGTTCAAACCTAGAATTATGGGACAGCCAAAAGCTGCTATGGGTATTGGCTGAGATTCCTCTCAAGTTCAGAGCTTGAATATTAGCTTCCAAGTCCAGTGAAAGTAAGTGCAGACTCCCTGGGGTTCACAGCTAGGCTGGAGCATATCTTTGAGCTATTTCTGGGTAATGAAGGGCAAGTGAGCCCGGTGGGCCTCACTCTCCCTCCTGAGTTACTCCTGTCCCCTGAGTTGTCTCACTATTTCTACTGTAGTCACCACACTGGCCTCCCAAAGGCCTATTTTGTAGCTCTGGTTCAAGTGTGGGGGAAAAAAAGGCCTTTCTCCTAGCACAGCTGAGATAGGCTAATGTTTTCTGAAAGATTTTATGGAAGACTAGCAGACAGCAGCATGGAAATAAAGAAAATATAGGCCTTTAAAACCACTAGGCTTGGTGGGCACACAGGGAAAAAACTGGGCAGTTAGTGTTTAATAGGTACAGTTTCATTTTTTGCAAGATGAAACATGTTCTAGATGGTGGTGATGATTGCACAGCAATGTGAATGTACTTCATGCCACTGAACTGTACACTTAAAAATGGTTAACATGGTAAATTTCGTTATGTATATTTTACAATTTTTAAAAATACCCACCAGGCTTAGGAAGTACAGGTTTCTGATCTGCCACGACTAACTTATTCTTATGGTTCACAAGTCTCATTCTGTCCCAAAGCTGGAGAAGATGGCTCCTCTCCAGCCTGGGTGAGGCAAATAGGATTCAGTGACAAGCCACTGGCAGTAGCTGCCCGGCACAGTGGGCTGAGAAACAGCTGGAGACCACATACAGGCTCAGTAAGAAAGAATTCCGAACTCAGTCAGCAGAGGCTGGCTGGCTGAAGGGGGCAGGAGAGGGGCTGCCAAATGGGCTGTGCTGTTGCCATTCCTGCTCTTGCTCCTATGGGTGGTCACAACTCACAGTTCTATGATGGCTTGCCAAGTTCTGGCTTTCTGTTCCACACCTGCCACCACCTGGGTGGGCCTTCTTACTTTCTGTCGCCCAGGAACTCCCACCTTTTCCAGCTGAGGACAAGAGTCTGCAGTGTGCTACCAGTTAGAGCTCTCCCCAATCTCATTGAGGACAAGCCTCTTACCCAGAGAGTTCATTCACTCATTTGACAGACGTTCATGAGGGCCTAGCACGTGCCATAAACTTGTTGTAGGTATTTGAGGTGCATCCGTGAATAGAACAGACAAGAACCCGTGCCCTCAGGGAGTTTTGCATTGCAGCAAGGGGAGACAGTAAATAAACACTAAATTAAAATAAGAAAATTGTATAACATGATACAAGGTGCTATGGAAAATGCCAGTGCAGGGCCATGGGGTGGGCACTGGAAATCGGAACACAGCATTATTGGCAATGCTAAGACAACTGATAGGATGAGTAATTTCTCACTTGGGGAAAGAGCTTCTTCCCTACATATCCAAGATGTGGCTTGTTCCCTCCCAGCCCAATAGTGTGACCACATTTTAAGTATTCAATCACCACAACATCCATACAAGAATTACACATATTATGTACACAAGAAAAGTGGAAAACACCTCAATGCCCCCAGATTAGAAAAGGTAAATGTTGATTATATCCATAAAATGGAATATCATAGATATGAAAAATGGATTCCCCCATCTCTCATAAGTACAGTTATATTTTACAATACAATCAAGAAACTCTGATGATGCCAGGCTTCCTACCACCTAATTCTAATAAAAGCACCACACTCCAGGGTCCAGCGGCCCATGCCCTTGGATCTTGAAGCCAGCAGGTCATCAGTGTCACACAGCTGTATTATCAGAGACACGGGGAATGACAGCTGGACATAGGTCAGAGGGGAACGGGGAGAGCTGACACCTGCTGAGCTCTGTGTGTCAGGCATGGTAGTAGAGAATTACGCTTTGTCCTCATTTAATCTTTGCCAACAACTGTTGGGGTAACTACTCGTTCCCATTTTATAGATGAAGAAACTAAGGTTCACAGAGATAAGTAATTTGCCTAAGGTCATTTAGTTAGTTAAAAGAAGCAGAACTGTGATCAAATCCAGGTCTCACTGGTGCCTCTCCAACCATGCTATCTGTGGAAGCTACCAATGGCTTTAAAGCACATCTTAGTTCTCCTAAATAACAAAGCATGATATAATCCTCATCACCTAATAGTTCAGTGCTTATTATATGCAACACACTGCTTAAACCTTTAGACAGATTCTCATTAACCCTATCACTACCCTATGAATTAGATATTACTATTATCCCCATTTTACAGATAACGAAACGGGCTCAGAGAGACACCAAAATCCAAGCTGTGTGGTACTTTCTACTTTTTTTTGAGATGGAGTTTCACTCTTGTCACCCAGGCTTGAGTGCAATGGTGCAATCTCGGCTCACTGCAGCCTCTGCCTCCCAGGTTCAAGCGATTCTCCTGTCTCAGCCTCCCAATTAGCTGGGATTACAGGTGCCTGCCACAACGCCCGGCTAATTATTGTATTTTTAGTAGAGATGGAGTTTCACCATGTTGACCAGGCTGGTCTCGAACTCCTGACCTCAAGTGATCCGCCTGCCTCAGCCTCCCAAACTGCTGGGATTACAGGCATGAGCTACTGCTCCTGGCCTGTATTTTGGTTAATTGGCAGCCATCAGCCCTGCTGCAGGGCCCATGAGGCTATGTGGTAAACTAGAGCCAGGGAGTTCACACTGGGCACCTACCTATGCCACCCATTCTGTGATCTTGGCCAAGTCACTTGGCCTTTCTGAGGCTTGATGCCCTCATATATAAAAGCATTTGCTTTTTCTATCCCATAGGATTTTTAAAAAGAATAAACCAAGATATTTCCCTTGCAAACTGTAAAGCTTTATACTGATATAGTCAATCCATTAGAAATACTTAGGGCTACAATTAACAGAATATTTGATCAACAGTGGTTTCAACAAACACAGGTTTATTTTTTTCATATAGCCAGAAGCCTAGAGAGAGGAGGTTTTTGACACTATCAGCTACTCAATGATACCATCAAGTCTCTTTCCAGTTACCATTTTACTACCTGTAGCATGCTGGCTTATGGTGCCTATCACTTCATAGTCACAAGTTGACTCTCATAACTCCAGATATCACATCTGTGTTCAAGAAAGGAAAAATAAGACAGGGAAGCCTATCTGTCCCCTTTTACCGAGAAAGCAAAAGCTTTCCCAGAAACTGCACTAGCGTATTCTGCTGATGTCTCCCTGGTCAGATATGTCTCACCTGGCCACTTCTAATTGCAAAGGAAGCTGGGGAAATGAATGGTGTTTTATTTTCTCAGCCCCAGTAGTGAAGGCAGACCAAAAGAAAGGGGGGAGGTGGTGTTGAGGTTTGTCAGACCATCTTACAATGTCATCCTCAATTAGTATTACAAAACCAAATTCAGATTATCTGTATGTTTAACTATTAGCCCAAGACTCTAAAACATGCTTTATTATTACAAACATCAGTACAAAAATTTTAAGCCATCTGGTTATGCACAAATTTTGATATCCTTTTCTTATGTTTTTCACCCTGATAAACACAGATCTAATTTCCTTAATTATTCAAATAAAGGGATTAATTTACAGAAATTTTTGCAGAAATCCAGAGGGAAAGAAGAGAAGTGGTAAGAAAAATTGTTCCAACTACCACAAAAAGACCACACAGTGGACCACGGAGCAACCCAGGCACTGGAAGACTGAATAATGAAACCAGACCCAGTGTTCAAGAGGACTCACAAGCCTTCAATCCTGATAATCCTTATCATGTGCGTTCCGGTGCTTTTTGACATGATTAGACAAATGCATTAAACATAGTGCCAAGGCCGGGCGTGGTGGCTTACGCCTGTAATCCTAGCACTTTGGGAGGCAGGGGTGGGCAGATCACGAGGTCAGGAGTTCGAGGCCAGCCTGGCCAACATGGTGAAACCCTGTCTCTACTAAAGATACAAAAAATTAGCCAGGCATGGTGGCACACGCCTGTAATTCCAGCTACTCCGGAGGCTGAGGCAGGAGAATCGCTTGAACACAGGAGATGGAGGTTGCAGTGAGCCGAGATTGGGCCACTGCACTTCAGCCTGGGTGACAGGGCGAGACTCCGTCTCAAAAAAAAAAAATAGTGTTGAAATGGTGTTTGTACTTGAGGTTTCAAACGCGCATATAAGTATTCAACTTAGACTTTTATTCAATTATTTTAAAAATACATTTTCATTTGTTGCAAAGTTGTTTTTTTGTTGTTGTTTCACTGCCTGGGAATCGCCTCCCAGGTTCAAGCAATTCTCCTGCCTCAGCCTCCCAAGTAGCTGGGATTTCAGGTGCCCACCACCATGCCCAGCTAATTTTTTGTATTTTTTTTTTTAGTAGAGACAGGGTTTCACCATGTTGGGCAGGCTGTTCTCGAACTCCTGGCCTCAGGTGATCCACCTGCCTTGGCCTCCCAAGATGTTGTTGGGATCACAGGTGTGAGCCACCGCACCCAACCTTTTGCAAGGTTTATAATTAAGGGTAAGCACACTTAAGCATTACCTCTGTAGTGTAAAATCCTGATTGGCTGGTAACCCTTATTCAGTTGTTTTCTGTGCTCTCCTTTTTTTGAGTCACAGGCAAATTCATGAAAACAAATTCATATCAGGAATTTGATTATTTGAAAATGTTTCCTAGAGTGCTCCCTGGAGGCAACATATGGAATGGAAGTATTCTCTTTCCCCCTTTATATCCACTTTATTCAACAGGCAGTCATTTAGGCACCTGCTCTTTCCCAGGCTCTGTGCACAGTCAGGAGACTGTGCCCTCAGGGGCTCAGTCCAGTTAGAGGATAGACCCACACTTAGATGTAAAATGCTTTAGGCTGAAACACTGAAAAGTGATGTTTGTGAGGATGACACGAGGTGTCATCTGCCCTCAGGGGCTCTCAGTCCAGTTAGAGGATAGACCCACACTTAGATGTAAAACGCTTTAGGCTGAAACACTGAAAAGTGATGTTTGTGAGGATGATACGAGGTGCTAAAAACTCAAATCTTCCACAAAATACTTACCATTATACTTTTCAGGGAGTGAAAAAGTAGAATAGGTATTTATTTGTAGCTAGCTTTTAAAATTAAAAATACAGGCTGGGCGCAGTGGCTCACACTTGTAATCCCAGCACTTTGGGAGGCTGAGGTGGGCGGATCACCTGAGGTCAGGAGTTCAAGACCAGCCTGGCCAACATGGTAAAACCCCGTCTCTACTAAAAATACAAAAAATTAGCTGGCACAGTGACGTGCACCTATAGTCCCAGCTACTCAGGAGGCTGAGGTAGGAGAATCACTTGAACCCAGGAGACTGAGGTTGCAGTGAGCCAAGATCATGCCATTGCACTCCAGCATGGGTGACAGAGTGAGACTTCAACTAAAAAATAAATTAAATTAAAAATACATGCAGAAATTTTTTAAAAACAGTACAAAAGTATATATTAAGAAAAGTGTTTCCCTTCCACTCCAGACACCCTCCCCAAAGCAACCTATTAACAATGACTATTTGTCCAGTTTCTTTGCATAAGTACACACACACAGACACACACACATACACACACACACACTTTTAACACAAAACTTTTATACCTTGCTTTCTTTCCAGTTACAATATTTTGGAGATTGTTTTCCTACATAGTACCTCATTCATTTAATGACTACTATTCATTTAATAGTAACTCATTGTATACATAAATGTACAGAAATTTAGTTATGCTTTCATGGCTATAAATTACTTCCCTGTCTTTTGCTGTTTGCAAATACTGTTACAGGATACAATCTTGTACATGACTTATAGGATTATGAGGAGTAAATAAAGGTAATGCAGGTGGAGCTCTTTTAGCACAGGGCTTGAGATACATAGGTGAACAGTAACTTTCTCAATATTAGCTATTAGTATTGTGCCTCTTTGTACACACATGGAAGTCTACCTTTAGCATAAATACCGAAGCATGAGTCTGCTGCATCGAAGTAGATTTACATTTTAATGGGGGATACCAAATTGCTTTTCAAGGAATTACATCAGCCTTATGTCTGCAAACAGTAATGAAAGGACCCACTTCTTACCAAACTTAAAAAAAACTTTCACCAATCTCTTGGGTGTAAATTCTATCTCCTGGTTGTTTATCTTGCTTGTCTTTAATTATGTGTAAGGGTGAGCATCTTTTCATATACTAAGTCATTTGCACGTTTTTCTATGTAGCCTATTCAGTCCAACACTATTTCAGGTGTTGCAAATATATTTCCTAGTTTATCATTTTAAAAATATTTTAGAAAAGCTTGGAGCAAAAAGTATTTTCTAAACAACCAAAGGCTTATCAGAAAATTCAGGATGCCACAATACTTTACTACCTTAGCTTGAAGAATAATAAAAAGAATCTGAATAGACAAATAAAATTTAATATTGCTTATTCCCTAGAGAGCTGGGCTGGCTGAATCTGGCTCAAGGGGTGAGGGCATCAGCCCCTTTATAGACAGGCAGGATATGACTTTGCCTTGGATCCAGTCTTGAGTGACCTGTATCCCTTGAAAAACTCCAATTATATCAATTTTTTCCTTTATTATATGTTGGACTTTAAGCAGCAATGGTTAAAGCATTTATCTCCATGATCTCATTCAGTTATTCCTTTAAAAAAATGTATCTTAGGGTAACATGAGATTTCCTCCCAACCTTTCAATCCTAAAACTTTGTCAGGCCCTCAGATAAGGAAGTGCCTCAACTGACAGGCCTTTTAACTCTCCCTGCCCCATAATTAATAAATAAGGTTGTTGTCTTTTTGCTGTCCCAGATTAACCTATTCAAGAAATAAGGTAAAGAACAGATTGAGTCTGATGAATTAAAAAATGAATGCTTTAAGAGTAAGATAATAAATATTTTGATGACATAACTTGAATATAGGTTGTATCAGATCATGTTGTTAATTTTGCGATAATGGCAATCTGGTTGTAAATTTAGGAAAATATCCTTATTTTGGGGGGCACATTCTAAAGTATTTATGGAAGAAATGTCACAATTCCTCCAATTCTCTTTAAATTAACTTCAGAATTTACTTTAAAATACTAGTTTTGCTTTGATGGACATATAAATTATTTCCCTATCTTTTGCTGTTGCAGGAAGGGGAAAAGCAAATTTGACAATAGGTTAGCAATTGTCCAATCTAGATGAGTCTATTGGTGTTCAATCTATAATTTTCTCTACTCTCCAGTATGTTTGAAATTTTTTTTTTTTACAAGACAGAGTTTCACTCTTGTTACCCAGGCAGGAGTGCAATGGCACAATCTCAGCTCACTGCAACCTCCACCTCCTGGTTCAGGAGATTCTCCTGCCTCCTGAGTAGCTGGAATTACAGGTGTCCACCACCACGCCTGGCTAATTTTTTGTATTTTTAGTAGAGATGGGGTTGGTTTCACCATGTTGGCCAGACTGGTCTCAAACTCCTGACCTCAGGTGATCCACCCACCTTGGCCTCCCAAAGTGCTGGGATTGCAGGCATGAGCCACTGCGCCTGGCTGAGATTTTTAATAACTCCCCCCACTCCCCGACATCCCAAATTAAGATTAAAGACTTTGTTTAAACACCAGAATCAGCTAACTTTAGGAAAGAATCTTAAATTGAATCAAGAATTTAAAGATAAGGGTTTCTTGGGAATGCACTTCAATACCATATTAAAAATAATGCAGAATCTCCACCCTTAGAAGTCCCCAAAAAGGAAAACCAAATATGTAAACCGGGCAGGGTTGGAGGGATGGGAGTTCCTTCCAGTTCTGTAATCTCACCAGCAGTGAAAATGGAGATTTTTACTTCACCAATGTAATCTTGTGTTTATATAACTATACTTACATAAAAAACTAGAAGGCAAAGTTTAAGGCCTTGAATTTTACATGTTTTTGTGGAGTCTTTTCCTGAGACCCCTTTGTCCCTATAGAGATAACATCCCCATTCTGTTACTGAAATGAAAGCAGGAGAAAACTAAATGACTTGACAGTGTTCTCAGAGCCAGTGCAACTGGAATTGAAATCTGTCTTTAGCCTAGATTGATGAGTTTCAAAATGTGCTTCTAGAGCCCTGGAAGCTATTACTGCAAGAAGCCACAAGCATTCCACTGACTTAGAATTAGCAGTGGCAGAAATGCTACTTTTTATCATAATGCTTCCTTCTTGCTTTCCTACTTAAAACAAGCTGAGTTACTAAGTGGTAACCATAGTTCATTAAAGGCATGGAGAAACTTCAGGATATCGTTTTAAAAGACAAAACAACTTTCTAGTCAGTGACAGGTGAGGTAGGTGTAGATTCCTTGGTGTCAAAAGGAATTATGAATGACAGCAGTAAACATGAATTATGAATGACAGGGTACACAAGATCAAACCCTTTACAGATTACACCTTCCTGTAGCAGTGAAAAATTCAGAATCTTATTTAAAAATAACATGCATGCTATGACCTTCTCATTATGCAGTTATCACAAATAATTATCTTTTATTTCACAGCAGCAGGAAGGGGAAAGCATGACATTCGACCCTAGACTGGATCACGAAGGAATCTGTTGTATAGAATGTAGGCGGAGCTACACCCACTGCCAGAAGATCTGTGAACCCCTGGGGGGCTATTACCCATGGCCTTATAATTATCAAGGCTGCCGTTCGGCCTGCAGAGTCATCATGCCATGTAGCTGGTGGGTGGCCCGTATCTTGGGCATGGTGTGAAATCACTTCATATATCATGTGCTGTAAAATAAGAACTAGCTGAAGAGACAACCAAAGAAGCATTAAGGCAGGTTGATGCTGATGGGACCACAAAATATTTTTACACTCAACCTGAGCGGTTATTCTTGACACTCTTAACAGAATTTTTTTCAATTGTTTTCCAGAACTTTAGTATATGCAAATGTACTGAAAGGGTAGTTCAAGTCTAAAATGCCATAACCCCTTTATTATTTGTTATTTTTTATTTGCATTGCTTTGCCATAAGTCTTCCCTTGCTTGTATCTTCCAAAGCTATTTTGAAATAAACATGAAAATTTACAATTTGCCAAAAATCTCAATTGTACACTTGAGCTCCTTTTAATTAAGTCATGATGAAAATAAGTCATTGTTATTTGTATGGAATTCCTCAACTCTTCTTAATCTTTTTTGTCCCCAGAATTCCCAGATAAAAACACACAGAAAAAGGAAAGGATATATAATGGAATCTACCTAAAAGTGAACATTTTTAGCCTCAACCTGGAAGCTCATGGGGAATTATTTGAGTGCACTGGCATGTGACCTGTGTTAAGAGTCACCTCCAGGGAAACAGCACTAGGATAAAGAAAAATGCAGTCGAAGATAAATCAGACTTGTGGGGAGGAAGGACTTTATTGACATTCTGAAAAGCAGGTCTTCACACCTTTCTCAATCTGTTTTCAGTAAGTGGTCACTGGGCATGAAGAAGCATAATGATTTTTACCTTTGTAGTACAAATCAGGCTGCGGCTGTAGTCCAATTACCAATAAGTTACTCTCCTAGTTACAGGGCTGACAGTGTTGCTTGGCAGATACAGCTGAGGAGGAATAGCTTATTTATGTATAATGACATAAAGAAAGTCTCTCAGGAACAAGGACTGTCTTTAGAAATTGAAATATTAGATCAAGAGGATGAGCAGGTATTTTATATTTTTGACATTTCAGTTTTGCATCCCACAGTTTGATAGATAAACAACTTTCCTAAGGAAAATAGAAGTTTTCCAAAACACAGATTCTGAGACGACAGAAAGGTCTTGATGCCATGATCTCACTACACTCTCATATTCAGAATATACCTTATTATTGTGTATTCCACAGTAAATCCCTAATACTGGTGTTTTCCAATTAAAGTCTATAAAAATGATACAGAATTTTAAAAACCTGGTTTTCAGGTGAACACTCAGATCCCTCCATTTAATGAAATACACAGCAAGCCTAGGTCTCTGGAGAAAAGAGATGAAGGAAAGGCACCGTAATGACATGTAATGGTCACACTGTTCTCAGGAAGCAGCTACTTCCTGCAGTTATGAATTCTACGTTTAGTCTTTAAAACTGCTGTTACTCTATTAACGAAAGAAATATGCGTCAGTGGTTCTGCATATCATCTCCCAACCCCATGGCTCAGCAACCTGTACTGGGTTCTAAAAATAAAGAGAATGATTTAGCGATCCCAGCCCAGAAGAGCATATGGTCTTATGAGAGATACAGATAATCAAGGCACACCAGACAAAGCCTTGATAAAGATGGAAGCAATGGGCTTCTTGGAGAATGCCTACTCTCTAGATTTTCAAGGATGAGCAGGAGTTAGCCAAGTGAAGGTGACAGAAGATTTGCATTCCAGGCAGAGGGAGTTTGAGTAAGACCAGAGGTGTGAGGTGAAGCTGCATGGTACAAGCAGGAAAACAGCATTCAGGTCGGGGTAGGAAATATCAAGATGAAAATGTAGGCAGAAGCTTTAAGTGGCATGTTAATTTGGGGAGTGTGTGTGTGTGTGTGTGTGTGTGTGTGTGTGTGTGTGTGTGTGTGTGTAGGAAATAGGAAATGAAAAGTTGCAGGCAAGGAGGGAGCTGGTTAAGTTTTCACCTTAGATGAATCCCCCTTGGTAGCTTCCCATGTGAAAACTGAGCAGGTGCCATACAGGCCAAAGAGGCATCTTAATAAGGACAGCAGGTCATAAGGGAAGGCTGACTTTTGAAAAGATGCTCCCTTTCAAAGCTTCATAATTAGATGAAAATATAGGAGGTGCGTAATTTACTTCTAACAGGCCAAGGGATTATGTTGTGTTATGAAACGTCACTAAATACCCAAGGACATCAATTTAACAGAAAAAATCAGGATGATTTAATAACAGAGGAAAAATTCAAGGTTGGATTAAGGATAGGAATGACAAAGGAGACTTAAATTGTATTCAAGGATGAAAATAAGGGTCTACTTTGAAAGAGAAGTGGACAGATGAGCATTCAATAAAGGAAGAGAGGGCAACAGGGAAGAATTACAAATTTCTTCACAACTTGGTACTACTAATTTCTCAAATTACTTTTAACCAGGCCAGTCTAAAAGTTGCAAATACAGCCGTTTGCTGTGCTGAATCTTGACTGAAATGTTAGTATGTATGTATAGACTTATGTGTATTATTGGTACTTTATTAGATACTCATTTAATTCTCAGTAGTGGTACAAACCAATCCTGATGGAACATCTCAAGTTAGATTTCAAGGTCCTAGTTTGACTCGGAATGGAAGGAAATATGTGACAGCTGCCATTTAGTCAGCACATGGAAAATGTTTTCATTTTCTGGCTGCAAAAACTTGTGTGTTTTTACACCTCCCCTTCCACCAGCACCTCAAATAACTGTGACACTAAAAAAGTAGATAAAATACTAAGAATAACCACTTAACCCACTCAACAGTTTCTTACATCAGATTTTATTATACTGAAATACAAGCTACATTTTTACAAAATAGAAATTCTTTGTGAGTGGATTGACTTAATTTTATTTCTGTATAAGCTAAATATGTTGATCTGTTTTATGAACATGTATTTTATAAAAATGGTCACAATATATTTTTTAAGTTAACTGATTTATTGAGGGAGGAGGAGAGAGTTGACCAAAGTCTACATGCATAGACAGTCCTAAAAGCGTATCTCAAACATGAAGATGTAAATTTGAGAGTTAATGATACAAATTTCAGCAAAAACATTTTACAGGCAGAGAGTGTTTTGGTGTTTATAAAAGCTGAACTCCTTTTGAAGGGCTTTTGTACAAATACGCATGCTCATATACTATATGCATATATAGGTGTACTTCATTTTGAGAAAGTCCAGTATAATACTAGCATCAAATTTACAAAACAGGTTTAGTGTTGACTGACTGAAGAACTCACTACAGGTTTTACTTCAACTGCTTACATTCAAAAGTATTCAATTTACAAATTTTAGGTACTTACTGTGTAAGATAAGTACATCTATACATAAATACTTTTATGCAGGTATAATATAAACATAGCAAATAGCTGAGGCTATTTTCTAAGGTGTTTGGCTTAGTGAACCTTTTTTACGTCTTTATAGTTTTAAAGTCAAATACATAGCAGTCTTTATTTGGGTGTATGTTATCACAGAGGAATAAAAATCAGTAATGGGACTGGGAACAGTATACCCACTAAGTTAAATTAAGTCATTGGTTAAAACACCAAATTATTCAAAACCATTTAAGAGATATGCCCCACTAAATTCCCTCTGAATTTAGTAATTTACAGATGTTGTGTTTCGTATTCCTATTCTCACCTTTGTGCCTGCTCCTTTGCAAACATTCTTTTCACACCAAATTCTTAGAACTGAATCAGAACTGCAGAAAATCCAACACCTTTTCTCTCCTCTGCACATGGCTACAAAAATTCTAATAGTAACAAGATAGTGTGAAAGACATACCTCTATATACTTTTTACTAGCATTGCATTTGCAAACTTACTTGAAATTACTTTTTTAAAAAAACAGGATTTCTATGGCGTCCTGTCCTTCAGGGTTCCTTCTAGAATTGCTAAGAATTTTCTTTTCAGCTGCCTATATTTCATCAGCCTTGATAATTAATCATCTTTTATACTAAATTTGCCATATACTGACAAAGTCAAAGACCTGTAATAAACTAGACAAGCAAAAACTTTCTCTTAGCGGGACTAATGCTGTTAAAGGCAAGTGGTTTCCTTTCTATTAAAACCATATTCCTGCCTGTTAAGTTACTGAGGTAACTCCAAAAAATTAAGCAGTAAAAAAGATCTCCATGGGATGTGCCCTAACACAAATTCTACTCGGCCTATTCAACCAGCACCATAATTTTTAACATTCACTTAGCACCTATGGGTAATTAAACAGGCATCATCTGAGAATATTCCAGTTGCTAAATGGTACCCCATTATTAATTAGTACTATGCCATGGCTCTCTATAAGTATTTCTCTGCTCAGTTCTAGTAATATCTTAGCAGTGATAAAAGTGTTTTGCCCAAATAGTTACTCTCATTTTGTTTCACTTTGATTGAAACAAACATTTGATTTTCTTTCATCATGTGCTGTCATACGGTGATATGGATTCAATAACTTAATCATAATGACCCCCAAGATTAAGAAGAAAAAAAGCATCATTCAGCATCTCTCCTCTACCTTTTAATTTCTATGTTAAGAGGGAAACAAAACCTTCAAAGGAGCAAGCCAAGTAGCTTTTCCTCTTCTCTAAACTTTACTGGAAATAAGGCATTAGAGGTGATTAGTGCTAATCTCACTTCTGTTCTCTCCTTTACTCCTTGACATCACTGTGTTCTACATGCAGTCCTCCAGGTCACCTGCTTCAAAACCATCACTTCATTCAAAACAAAGATTTACTGGATCCTCTCTCAAAGGTACTGATTCAAAATCTCAGGAGGAAAGTAATGAAGGTCTACATTTTTAAAAATAAGCTTCCCAAGTGAGGGTTACTCACCAATAAGCTTAAGAACCACTACCCTATATATTATACAAAATAGCTGCCCAATGTTATAATTTTAGTTGTCTGATATCAGAACGTCAGCAGAGGATTAGGGTAAATCAGCTAAGCATGGTGGCTCACGCTTGTAATCCCAGCACTTTGGGAAGCCAAGGCAAGAGGATTACTTGAGGCCAGGAGTTAAGAGAGCAGCCCGGGCAACACAGCAAGACCCTGTCTCTACAAAAAAAAATTTAAAAATTAGCTTAGTGCACTAGTAGTGCAGTCCCAGCTACCTGGGAGGCTGAGGCAGGAGGATCACTTGACTCCAGGAGTTGGAGGTTACAGTGAGCTACTGTGTGCCTGGACAGCAGAGCAAAACCCTGTCTCCTAAAAAAAAAAAAAAAAAGATTAGGATAAATAAGTTTTAAAAGAGAGTCTATCACCAACGATCTGAGTGAGTTACATTAAAAACCTGTATGAAGAAAAAAGTATATGAGATGACAGCATTCTGGAAAAAGTGCATCTGTAAAACCAAAGGTTTGGACTACATAGTATTTAAGATCCATTCCAGCTCCAAAATCCTGACTTCGTTTTTGTCTCCTCATACTGACAGTGGATGAAATGCAAATACATGTTTGCATTCCAGGGAATAAGAGGTTCCAAAGCTACCTCTAGTCTTGTCAGATGGCCCATAAAAACATGCTCTGTTGATCTGATTTTAACAACTCTAAAATAAAATCCTATGCTACACATATTCCTAAGTCCCTGTTCACAACCGGTCATTCTATAATCTTGCCTTGGTACTTATTCTGCTGTAACTGTACTTATATTCCAGAACAAGAAATAGCTTTGCTAAACAAAGATTAGACTAACATATGCTATTACCTATAGTTTAATGTGTTAAGGAATAAACGGCAGACATAAGTTGAGTATTCAGGCTGAGGGCTTCTTTCCACCACCACAAGCTAAGTTCCATGAAGACAGGGAATTTTGTTTACCTAGTACCTAGCACCTAGCTCAGTGTCTGACGCGTATTTGGCAATCAATGAATATTTGCTGAGTGCATAAATGAATGAGTGGATGTCATGAACCAAGTTCTTTTTCAGATACCTGTATTATTCTATTACATACCTTAAAGTAAAGGCTCACTCAAAGAAAAAGCGTATGGCTTTTGACAGCAAAGACTTGAAGGGCCTCAACGGTGTTGATACTGTTTAAAAATAAAGTATACAACCCTCATCAAAGAGGGTTTTCTAGTATTCAGTATCTCAAAATTTCTTCAGGGATTCCAGAAAAAAAATGGACACGTGAGCAATTCAAACTTTTGTCTCCAAGAAGATTGGTAGGCTTATAAATTGACTCACTCTTTGTTTCCAGATTGCTACATATGCTCAAACCTAATTCCACTCCTGGCTTTTAAGATCTGGCCTCTCCTGTACTCTCCCCAAGACATTTGGGCTCATAATTTTGTATGAATGGAGGGCTAACCTAGTTAGAAAGTAAACTTCAGTCCGTTCAATTAAAACACAAAACAAAACAAAACAAAAAACAGCCGGGCACAGTGGCTTACGCCTATAATCCCAACACTTTGGGAGGCCAAGGTGGGTGGACTGCTTGAGCCCAGGAGTTTGAGAGACCAACCTGGGCAATACAGGGAGACCCCATCTCTACACAAAATTTAAGTTTGAGATGCCATTTTTTGGAGGGGTGTCCTGATTTATTTTATTTATTTTATTTATTTATTTATTTATTTATTTTTTTAGATAAGGTCTTGCTCTTTGCCCAGGCTGGAATGTAATGGCATGGTCGCTGGGAGTGGTGGCACACACCTGTAGTCCCAGCTACTCAGGAGGCTGAGGAAGGAGGATTGCTTGAGCCCAGGAGACGGAGGCTGCAGTGAGCTGCGACCATGCCATTACATTCCAGCCTAGGCAAAGAGCAAGACCCTATCTAAAAAAATAAAAATAAAAATAAATAAATAAAATAAATAAAATAAATCAGGACACCCCTCCAAAAAATGGCATCTCAAAATTAAATAGCAAAAAAAAAAAAAAAAAGTACTTGGATATCACACTGGTTTTGATTAGTTATATAACTGTTACTACCTCTAACAATGTAGTTAAAATTAGCTCTCGTGGCTGTGGGTTAAAAACCTACTTAAAAATTACAATCCTGTCAGAAACGGTGGTGCACGCCTAGTCTCAGTTACTGAGGAGGCTGAAGTGAGAAGATCACTCGAGCCCTGGACTTTGAGGCTATAACACACAATTATCACGCCTGTGAACAGCCACTGCACTCCAGCCTGAGCACCATAGCAAGACCTCATCTTTTTGAAAACAAATTACTATTCTATTTACATTGACAAATAAATGATCAACTTTAAGGGCTTGACATTTTTTAAAAACCCCAATTTTAAACACTATGGTTTGGGATGAGTAACTTCCAATATTTGAGTACATACTATGTGAAAGGCACTATGCTATGTATCAAAGATCCAAAGCTTAAGTAAATAACACTAACTGACCAAGACACACAAGGTAAAACAGACACAGCCGCAACTAACCCTAAAACATGTGACACCATGAAGGTGTCATAAATAGAGGCATAAACAAGGCACTCCCACATCACAACTAGAGTGGCAATGCATTTCAGTAGAGGGCATGGAGTGGGGAGTTCCACAAGAGTACTGACATTTTAATTGAGGTCTCATAGAATGAATGGAAGAAAATAAGGGCATTCTGTGCAGTGATAAGACCATGAGCAAATCCATCCAATTCTGGGAGCCTGTTCTCTATGTACCAGGTGCTACACACACAAAGATGGAAGCCAGACCCCGCCCTCAAGAAACTCAGTCACACGGGGGAAGAAATGAATCAACTGTAATGTACTGGTCTGACAAACAAGGAATAGATTAGCACTCTCAAGCATGCTCATGACACGTTGTGGTTTTGGTATGACTCCATCAAAGGATCCAGTGATGTCTCAACCATAAGCAAATAACCCAATCCAATGCCACGAAAGTCAGTAACAGAGTTGCAAAAGATTAGACTGCTTTCCTGGAGGTAGCATACAAACTCAGTTTTGACACATCAGTAGGAAACTGGAGATGCCCAGGAGGGGCAGAAAAAGGAATGAAAATACACGACATATTCAGAAACAGCAGATGTCTGAACACTAAAAACAAAGAATATGCAATAGACTGTAAGTGCCCTTTGCAGAAAAAGTTTGACCATGACTAGAAGATTCTTGTGTGTCTGGGAGCTTTAGTACACAGCAAAGCAGTGACAAGAGATGTGGCCAAAAATTTTGGCTGGGGTTGAATTCTGAAAACTCTTGAATAGCAGGTAAATGCCAGACTCACCCTCCTTTGAAGAATTTCAACACTAAACAGGACTGAGGGGAAAAAATAAATCAAGGACTTTACATTTAAGTAGCATTTATTGGTAACATAATTTGAGTCAGGACTTAGTTATTAAATCCTCACAATCCTGAGGGTTAATTATCATCCAGTGTTATAAAAAAGTTCAGATAAGTCACTTGCCCTCAAAACACACAATTATGAAAGTATCAGAACTGGGATTGTAAGGGTCTAGATTCATAAGTTACTACTCCTTCCATTACAAAACAACACCTCTCTCTGTGGTGAAGTATAATTTTTTAAAGTCAATTGTTTTGAAATAGCAAAATAATAATAATAATAAAGGAAATGCACTCAATTTCTTAAGCATGTTTCATCCCCCACTGGATATATATCCTCAGCCTAAGCTCATTACTTATGAATGTGTTCACTTTCAGTCACTTCAAGCCACAGAAAAAGTTTAGAAAACAGATAATCAGTAAAAAGTGGTAGTTGTGAGAACTCCCAGCTGACAGTGAGCCCATATTAATGTCTACACACTTGTACATGCTCCACACTGATTCATTTGGGGCAAGAATAATAAGATTGATGAATTAACTCTTATAAAAACATCTATCAGCGGGCTGGGCATGGTGGCTCACGCCTGTAATCCCAGCACTTTGGGAGGCTGAGGCGGGCGGGTCACAAGGTCAGGAGATGAGACCATCCTGGCTAACACGGTGAAACTCTGTCTCTACTAAAAATACAAAAAATTAGCCGGGCATGGTGGCGGACGCCTGTAGTCCCAGCTACTTGGGAGGCTGAGGCATGAGAATGGCGTGAACCGGAAGGCGGAGCTTGCAGTGAGCCAAAATGGCGCCACTGCACTCCAGCCTGGGCGACAGAGCGATAGAGCGAGACTCCGTCTCAAAAACAAAAACAAACACAAACAAATATCAGCTTCTTTTCACTGATGGGAACAACAAGACAATCTGTGGTTTATAAACTGCGTGATTTTGTACCTTGTATTTTTCACAAATCCTAATAGTTTTACCTTCTGTTTTGAGCTTTGAAATTGAAATGAAAACCAGAGAACTTCCGAAAGTTCCTTAACATTCTACATTTAGTTTATATTTTCTGCCACCATTTTACTTTACGATTCTTTATAAAGTGCTGACAATACTTACATAATTAAGCTCTGTTTAAGTAAAATTATTAAAAACTTTTCATGAATTCTTATGCTCTCCAAAGTACAAATTTTATAAATTACAGTAAAATTGTTAACTAGGTGATATACTTTCCTCAGACAGAATTCCACATCTTGAAAGACTGAACTTACAACACAAAAAAATCTTCTCTAGGATTTCCACCTTCCAGCCTAGGATCATCTGATGTTATCTGTCACATGAAGCACTGCTCTTTGCACTTCACACACATAGATACACAATTCCAAAACCCTCAGATGAGTTTTTGAAGTCAGAATTTTGGATTTTAGAAGATAATGCAATATAGATAGACTATTAATAGTTCCCCTTTATCCATGGTTTTGCTTTCCACAATTTCAGTGACCCACAGTCAACTGCTGTCCAAAAATAACTGTTCACCTAAGTTTTATTGCGGTATATTGTATATTCTATTATTAGTATCTTACTGTGCCTAATTTATAAACTTTATCAAAAGTACACATGTATAAAAAATGTACATACAGCATTCAGTACTGGGGGTCTTGGAATGTATCTGCCACAGTTAAGGGGCAACTGCTGTATTTTGTAACAATTTCAGCAGGATCAGTGCTAGCATTCTATAATTAAACATTTAATATTTCTGCTGCAAAATGTGACTCTTCATATTATAAATTCAGGTCACGTTTTATATCACTTGTCATACAGATGCACACACACACACACACACACACACACACACAAACATTAGTATTTTGAGCCTTCTGGATTAAGATAACTGTGGAGTTACATGAATTCATTCAACTAAGACCATGAGGCATGAGGGGGATCCTATTATCTCCTTTACATAGACGCAAAAACTGAGGCACAGAGACATTAAGCACCTATATCCATTGTCACACAGCTAGTAAGCAATGTAGCCAGGATGATCCCAAACAGGATGGCTTCAGAGTCCATGCATTTAACCACTATGCAATACTGTCTTTTCATGTACTTAACAAAAGCTCTAAATATATATTAATAGTATGCGCAATTGTTTATTATTTAGATCTTCTGTGGCTGCATTATAGGGTACAGTTTTTTAAAAAACCCTATATAGGTATTAAGGACCATTTTCCTAACTCCTTCTAAAGAAACTGAAAATTACCTTTAGGTAAATAGCAGTGTTTCTGAAACATCTTTTTGTATAACTGAATCCTTTAATCATAGGAAAAAATAAAGTCAATGATATAGGTAGAAGTCTCAATGTAAAAATAAAACTAAAAATCCAAATGTGAAGGCATACCAAATATTTAAGACTCCAGACAAGCCAAAATTCAAATATATATATATATACAAAATGCTAACATAAGAAAAAGGAAATAACCTAAAATATTCAAATTTTATTGGAGAAATCAGTGATACACAAATCCTAACATGTCTGTAGGAATAAAACCTTGAAACAATCTCAGCATTTGTACAACGGAACTGGTATGAGAGCTCCCAAGTTAAAGGAAAAAAAGAATTTCATTGGCATCATGTACCAGTCTTCTTACACATGCAACAGTTGTTAAAAGTACACTGTTTCTCTGTAATGATCTAGATTTGAGAAAAACAGCACCCTCTCAAAAATCAGACTACTTCTTTGCATTACTTCCAGTATGAGGCAAAAGATTTGGATTCCTAATAAGCTTTCCTACTTAAGAAAGTGAGGATCTCTAGGAATGTATCTTCCCAGCTCCTATATAAGAATTAGTTCTTGGCTGGGCACAGTGGCTCACGCCTATAATCCCAGCATTTTGGGAGGCCAAGGTGGGCGGATCATGAGGTCAGGAGTTCAAGACCAGCCTGACCAACATGGTGAAACCTCGTCTCTACTAAAAATACAAAAATTAGCTGGGCATGGCGGCCCATGCCTGTAATCCCAGCTACTCAGGAGGCTGAGGCAGAAGAATTACTTGAACCTGGGAGGTGGAGGTTGCAGTGAGCCGAGATTGCACCACTGCATTCCAGCCTGAACGACAGAGTGAGACTGTCTCAAAAAAAAAAAAAAAAAAAAAAAAGAATTAGTTCTTTAACTTGAATATTCTCTGCTTCATTTCCAGTCAGCTGATTTGGTAATAAAAATCTTTCATTCCACATCTAGCCTATTAACCTGATGAGAGGATTGCAGTTGTCAGAAGTATGGGTAATGGAGTCTGATAGGCCTGGGTTCAAATCCCAGCTATTGCAATTACTTATTAGTAGAGTGACCTGGGCAAAGAACTTTACTTTGGCCCCATCATCTTTCTGATTTGCAATAATGGGATGCTATTGAAGGGCGATTAAAAATGAGATAATGCCACCCAATCCATAAGAAATGCTAGTACACAGTAACTACCACTATTTGCAGTAATGAGTTAGCATTCATTGTATATGATTTTAGCTGATTTGGAGGAGCAACTTTACTAAGGTAGGAAGTGAGGCTAAGAGTTAAATTAATCTCAGAAACCAATCACAAGGATGGCTCCAAATAGTAACATTTGTAGGTAAATCAATATTTTCCCCACAAGTTCCCAAAATAAAATCTCTTGGTGTGTGTAAAATGATCTTACGATTTAAAAAATGCACAGATGGAGAAAGGGAAACCACATCAAAAGAGATGAACCCTTTTATTTAAAACTACATATGACCCTTCCCTGAACAGAAACCAGTATTTTGTCCTTTTAGCTTTTATCATCTAATTCCTCTAGGCAGAAATAACTTAAATCCATACTGTCATATGGTTACAGTAGCAGGTATGAGCAAAAGATGTACTTCTTTAGAGCTAGTTACAAAGGGTAAGTGGCTCTAGTAACTAACAAAAACACACACCACCTAGAAACCGTCTACCTTTTTTTGGAAATGTCAGTAAAGCTACAAGTTCAGAGAGATGCACACCAATCTGAACAGAAAAGATTCCAAGGGAATTTAAGTGCATTAGGCTGATTAGATGGTAAACTAATATGCAATTTTGCTCTGGGTCAGTGATATATCTCAGATATCAATAATCTAATCTGATATGTAGGTAACTGAGGAAGGAACAGAGAAAGGTAAAGTGGGAAAGAAGAGCCAAAAAATATTTAAGTACTGAACTAAATTAAAATTTCTATCTAAATTATTCATAATAGCATTGTGATGTATCTCCATTTTAAATATTTACTTGAAGTTCATGACTGGGCATGGTGGCTCACTCCTGTAATCCCAGCACTTTGGGTAGGCTGAGGCAGGTAGATAACTTGAGCCCAGAAGTTCAAGACCAGCCTGGGCACATGGTGAAAGCCGGTTCTACAAAAAAAATACAAAAATTAGCCAGTCGTGGTGATGCATGCCTGTGGTCCCAGCTACTTGGGAGGCTGAGATGGGAGAATCATTTGAGCCTGAAGATTAAGGCTACAGTGAGCCAAGAATGAAAATGTGGGCCAGGTACAGTGACTCAGACCTGTAATCCCAGCACTTTGGGAAGCCGAGGAAAGAGGATTACTTGAGCCTAGGAGTTGGAGGCTACAGTGAGCCATGATCGCACCACTGCACTCCAGCCTAGGTGATAGAAGAAGACCGTGTCTCTAAACAAATTTTTAAAAAAGGAATAAAAATGTTTTTAAAAACTAGAGTTATCCTCTTTCTCCATTCCATTTCACTCCCTATAGACAGAAAACAGATTGGCCAGTAAGTGCCAGTGCTAAAGGCTGAGCTTGTTAGTTGGCAGTCAACTCTGAATGGGTATTAGGACATAAGACAGGAAATTATCAAAATTGACCTTGATGTTTCAAACTTGTGGTATAGATATCTAAAGAGATTACTAGATAGCAGAGTTCAAAAAGCAGATTATTCTATTCAAGATTCTTTGAAGACAGTGGGAGAATTCTGGATTCATCAAGGTGCAAATTATTATGGAAATCAGGAGAGATGAAGTCTACAAGACCAAGAAAAACATGTATTCCAGGACTAACCTTAAAAGGGAAAGGAAACATTTAAGAGGAAAAATACATACATTCTGAAGAAACAAAAGGCTACTATTACTAACAGCACTAAGAGAACCAAAATTTGAGAAATGAAAATTGGAGTCTAGAAACAAAGAGGGAACAATTAATAGCTACATTGAGATAGCAGAGGATAAGGATAGAGTTAAGAGGCTCTTAATCAGAAAGAAGTTTTTTGTTTTAACTTTCTGGAGGCTTACAAGCTTCCATTATCTAGAATGATTAAACAAAGCAGTACTTTAGAGTGGGATTCTTAGGCAGCAATCTAGCCTACTTTTCAAAATTCCCTTGACCTATAAATCTAATGTATTTGACAAGGTGTTTTATAATGCTTTCAGTCATGTGTTTTACAAACTCCCTTCAGACCAGCAAAATCCCAAATCCCACAACACTTAGCAAATCTAGCCAATGGGTAAGCATATTCTAGATAATATATCCTTTAAAACCAACCAAAGATAGTACCAGATTTTTTTTTTTAAACAGCTATTTATTTTTTTTGAGATGGAGTCGCCCAGGCTGGAGTGCAGTGGCATGATCTTGGCTCACTGCACCCTCTGCCTCCCGGTTCAAGCAATTCTCCCTGCCTGAGCCTCCCAAGTAGCTGGGACCACAGGTGCATGCCACTACACCCAGCTAATTTTTGCATTTTTAGTAGACACAGGGTTTCACCATGTTGGCCAGGCTGGTCTTGAACTCCTGACCTCAGGTGATCTGCCCACCTCCGCCTCCCAAAATGCTGGGATTACAAGCATGAGCTACCGCACCTGGTCAGAAACAGCTATTTTAATAGTGTCATTTTTAAGAAAGAAAAAGTTAAGCGGCAAAAATATGCTTCTGTATTTAGAACCATGGACCTTTAATTATAACTCTAAGACTCTATGGATTATTTACAAAGGAACTAAGAAAGGCCTAAACCTGCTGAAGATTATGAAGGTAGTCAATGACAGAAGACTTGCTAGAGCTAAGCATTCTTGTCTCTGGTGTAGTGCTATATGTCCTCAACTATGCCTCTGCAGCAATAGCCTTCCTCTTCATCTTAGGATTAATGGTACTGAGAAAATTTAACATACAGAATACAAAAGTCACTATCCTATTTTCCTAAGAAGAAAACTTTAGAAATCCATCCAACCAAAACTTAATTTTGCCTTTTCCTTCAGTGTTCAAGAAGAAAAAAATGTATCTAGTAGCTCTAAGTGGACAGAAGGACAAGTGAAAACTCTAGAATGCTTAAACAAGCTATAACAACAGGTTTGGGCACTATATGGTATCACCTTACTGAAACTTTCCTTAGTAACTCCCCTACACCCCACAACAAAGGACTAGAAGGAAGGAGCTGAATTCCTACTGTTTTGGAGGCTGAAATGATGACCCGTTTGCCTCCCACTCCCCCTGCTCTGAGGGTATAGAGTAGTGCTTTGCCATAAAAATGTTAGTGACACCTAACAGAGCTGAGACCAACATCTGGGGTATTACAGTTGAGAAAATCATGGTGAGAAAACAAAGTCAGATCTACAGGTCATCCATAACCTATACTTTATAAAAGCCTAGACTGTAAACAATTTTAATCACAGAACATTTTCCTGTCTCTAAAGTGTATTTATACCGAGTTCAGCATTCAATCTTTCCACAGTTCCTTCATGAATGTTATTTTTTTCCCTGCTACATTTATAAGCTCTTTGAAGTTAATAATCATGTCTTTTACTTTTTGTATTCTCATGATATCTATATATTCTAGGCACAGAGTAAATACTAAACATATACACATTAATTTACTCTCACAGCAATTACCATAAACCAATGAAACCAAAGTAATCACGGGGACGTGACAACAGAGATTTTCTAATAAAGAAAAAAAATACCAAAAAACCCATCAATGCTGTAATTTCAAGAATCCTGTCGTGATAAAAGAAGCAAGTGGAGTTGGGCTTTCCTAGAACCTTCTTTGCCCCACCTTCACAGATTATCCTTAGTATAAACTTGCAGTGTGTTAAAACTCAGGTATCTATGTTTTATACAGAAACTTGCAAGGTAACGACCAAAATATCTCAGTGCAATTAAAATTACAAATTCTTCCCATTAAAAGAACTACATGGGAATTCCCTGTGATAATTTCTCAAAGTTCTCATTAAAAACTTAAGAAAAAGGTAAATAAACCAAACATCTTCATAGAAAAATTGTATTTACAACTCCATTCAAAAGCAGTTTTTAAAAGCAAACACAATGTAACACTGAAGGTGAAAAATCTAAGCTCACCCAAAGCTGCCAGGTCTAATAAATTACTGACAGAATACTGCATCAAAAATAAGGCAATAACCGAAAATATACCATTAAAGATTTCTCCATCCCCACAACTAGATAGAATGAATCTATCTAGGAGCAAATGACACGCTTTATTCAGTTTCACCATGTCTGAAATCTTTAAGGACAGAAGTGATAAAATGTTATCTTCATTCTTCATTAGACTTGAACACTTGAAGGAAAATAATTTCTAAAGCACAAAGAGGTAAAGAAGTATAATCTTTCAAAAAGATATTCAGTGTTCAAAATTCAAGAATGCAATATCAATACACAATGGGCATTAGGTGAATATACACAATACAATGAGAGCAAATTAATTTATTTAGTACTTTTTCCATTCCATATCATCAGGAGGATTGATTTCAACTTTCCTTTTACCTACATCAGACCAGTTGGTACTCAAAACTGTACCACCCGACTCCATCTGCAATGAAAAATAAAAATAGATTAATTCCTGGACCATATAATCAAAATAGAATATTTTTCTTAAAATGTTCCAAGCATAGAGCCCCAAATATTGGCTATTATATACAGCTCAATATAAACTCTATGCAATACATATATAATAGATTATACAGATAAAATATATAGCTCAATATAAACTCAAAACAATATTTTTATTTAAACTTAGGCATTCCAGAGGTTAACAAGTTCCATAAAATCTGAAAAGAAAATCCTAAAGTAGTCAGGGAGGTGCACTACATCCTTTGCTAATGAGCATAGATGTGCATGTGGAAAAACTACCTTCTATTGAAAATATTATTAGCTCCCAAAAAAAAATGATTATTATAATCTCTTTTGCTGAAGACCGTAAAGACCAGTCAAAATAATCTCTTCTTGTACCAGCTGAAGAGAACTTGAAGGGCCTCTACTTTGTGCTCTCTTTGTGCCAAACACATGCAAGTTTATCCAAAAATTTTTAAAAATCAAGGTACATAAATGCAGGTATAGAAAGTCAGTGTCTCACTGAAGAATTGGTCATTTATTTACCATCTACTGAATATACCACCTACCAACAACCCAAGCATATTCATTAATATATTTTAAAAACCATCTGGACATTTCTTTTTTTTTTTTTTTTTTTTTTTTGAGACGGAGTTCACTCATTGCCCAGGCTGGAGTGCAATGGCACAATCTGGGCTCACCGCAACCTCTGCCTCCCAGGTTCAAGTGCTTCTCCTGCCTCAGCCTCCCGAGTAGCTGGGATTACAAGCATGCACCACCATGCCCGGCTAATTTTGTATTTTTAGTAGAGACAGGGTTTCTCCATATTGGTCAGGCTGGTCTCGAACTCCCGACCCTCAGGTGATCCACCCGCCTTGGCCTCCCAAAGTGCTGGGATTACAGGCATGAGCCACCGCACCCGGCTCCATCTGGATATTTCTTATTTTAACATGATAAAAATCAATGGATTTGAACCACATCAAAGAATGGAGCGAATTATTAAAATATAAACATTTAAAAAAAAAACTGTGTTAGTGGCCAATGTATACAGTCACATATCCTATACATTGGAACCTCAATGTAACCCCATGTCTGACACGCTCTACCGAGCTCCCTTACATGGGCTTTTTTGCATGGCAGAGATTTTTGTGTCCTTAGTCATCTTCCAAACATGAAATGTCACCACCTCTATGTGGCTTTCTCTGACCTCTTATTTCTCTATTCCTGTAAATTTGTCTTCTGTGTGAGCCTAACTACCATTTACATAACATGTGTCACAGTGCATTGCGGCAATTTAAGGTTCTATCTTCTTAGATCTGCTTTCCACCCTTGACTTCAACTAATGCTGACAGCTCATTAAGGGCAAGGAGTACATTTTACTAATATTCATATCGTAGTTCTAAGCACAGTGGCCTAGCACACAGTGGGCTTTAAATAAAATGACTGAATTACATTTGACAAGTCTGTATAATAAACTACCCCAAGGCCAGGCGTAGTGGCTCACGCCTGTAATTCCAGCATTTTGGGAGGCTGAGGCGGGCAGATCACCTGAGGTCAGGAGTTCAAGACCAGCCTGGCCAACGTGGTGAAACCCCATCTCTACTAAAACTACAAAAATTAGCCAGGTGTAGTGGCATGCGCCCGTAGTCCCAGCTACTCTAGAGGCTGAGTCACGAGAATCACTTGAACCTGGCAGGCAGAGGTTGCAATGAGCTGAGACAACGCCACTGCATTCCAGCCTGAGTGACAGAGTGAAACTCTCTCTCAAATAAACAGACAAACACAAACTACCCCAAGAGGACCTTCAGTTGTGGATTTGGTTTACAATCTGACCATATTTGCTGATGACACTTATCGCCCCACCCCCGCATCTCTCCTAATAGACTGCAGGGCAATTTAGCATTTCCCTTTGATTATTTTGTATATCTTGGTCTTTTGTCCCAATTAGATAAGGAGATTATAGAGAACAAAGTCTAGTTTCTTTCATATTCTCACAAGGACAGAAGCCCCTCATATATTCCAGATCAATGTTGCTGCACAGATGGCTTATTTTATGGGTATACACAATTTGGTTATAATTGTCAAAGTTTCTATATGAAAATGAGTTCAGATTCTATCTTTGATCTTTGATTTGATTTGACTTGACATCTTTGATCTGACATACTGCTAATTTTGTCTACCACACTTTTAAAAGTAGAAAGTGAGAATGACTTCTCCTGGGAAGATCAAGTAGATGTACTTTTCCTATTCTTCCCAGTAGTAAATCTAAACACCCTAGATGCTACATATGAAACAGAGGTAAAAAGACTCTAAAAGGGGCCAGGTGCAGTGGCTCACACCTATAATCCCAGTACTTTGGGAGGACAAGGCAGGAGGACTGCTTAAGTCCAAGAGTTCAAGAACAGCCTGGGCAACATAGGAGACCTTATCTCTACAAAAAAAAAAAGAAGAAGAAGAAAAATAGCCAGGTGTGGTGGTGCACACCTATAGTGCCAGCTACTTAGGAGGCTCAGGTGGGAGGATCACTTGAGCTCAGGAGTTCAAGGCTGCAGTGATTCATGATCGCACCTCTGTATTCCAGCTGGAACAACAGAGCAAGACCCTGACTAGAAAAAAAAAAAAAGACACCAAAAGGTAAAGTGAAGATAGACCTACCAGGGACCTTGGGACTCAAGAAATGACGTGGTGGCAAATTCTGGGTTTTCTTTTTGCCTCATATATCCTAGACTTGGAGCTGAAGAAGCTGGAAACACCAAGGGGCACAAACAAGGAAAAAAAAAAAAGTCCCAACAAACCCCTGCTCTCTCTTGCCAAGAGATAAGGGAAGGACGCTGCCTAGGAAAACAGAAAACTTTCAGACAACAGGCCAGGCGTGGTGGCTCGTGCCTGTAATCTCAGCACTTTGGGAGGTCAACATGGGAGGACTGCTTGAGTTCAAGAGTTCAAGACCAGCCTGGGCAATATGGGGAGGCCTCGTCTCTACAAGAAATAAAAAAAAATTAACTGAGAATGGTGGCGCATGCCTGTGATCCCAGCTACTCAGGAGGATTACTCGAGCCCAGGAGGTCAAGGCTGCACTGAGCCACGATCGCACCACTGCACTCCCCGCTGGGCGACAGAGGGAGACCCTGTCTCAAAAATGAGTGAATAGATAGAAATAGATAATAGATAAATGTACATCTTAAGAACCTAGAAAAATAAGAACAAAATGCACCTTAAAGCAAGCAGAAGGAAGAAAATAAAAATAAAAATAAAAATAAAAATGAATAAAAAAATGTAGAACAAAAAATAGAGGAAAAAACGAAACAAAGAGCTAATTCTTTGGAAGAAAAAATTCAATAACATAAGCAAATCTAGCTAATGGGTAAGCATATGCTAGATAAGGTGTCCTTTAAACCTCTAGCAAGGCTGACAAAGAAAAAAGAGAAAAGACACAAATTACTATTATAAGAATGGTAAAAAGATACCACTATAAACCCTGCAGACATCAAAAGAGTAGGGAGGCCGGGCATGGGGGCTCACTCCTGTAATCCTAGCACTTTGGGAGGCCAAGGTGGGCGGATCGCTTGAGCTCAGGAGTTACAGACCAGACTGGGCAACATGGCAAAACCCCATCTCTACAAAATAAAATAAAATTAAATTAAATTAAAATAAATTAGTTGGACATGACGGCACATGCCTGTAGTCCCAGCTACTGGAGAGGCTGAGATGAGAGGATCACTTGAGCCTGGGAAGTTGAGGCTGCAGTGAGCTATGATCACACTACTACACTCTAGCCTGGGCGACAGAAAAATGCCGTCTCAAAAACAAAAGACAAAAAACAAAAAGAATAAGGGACTATACAAACACTGACAACTTGGACAAAATGGATCAATTTATCAGAAACAAACCACAAGTCACCCATATGAAATAGATAATTGGAACAGTCCTATAAAAACTTTTAGGTTAACTAAATTCATAACTGTAAATCTCCTAATAAAGAAATCTCCAGGCCCAGACTGTTTCACTGGTGAGTTCTACCAAATACTTAAGAAAAGTTAACACCAATTATACACAATATCTTCTAAAAAACAGAAGAGGATGCAATGCTTCCTAATTCATTTTATGAAGTATTACTCTGATGCCAAACCAAAGATAGCACAAAAAGAAAATTAGACTCATATTCCTCAAGAATATAGACACAATAACCCATAACAAAACATTAGAAGATAGAATTAAGAGATGCACTATATGACAAAGTAGGGCTCATGCAAGACTGTCTCAATACTTGAAAATCAATCATATTAATCATATAAAATCACCATATTAACAGGCTAAGGAAGAAAAATCATATAATCCTATCAACACAGACAAAACATCTGACAAAAAGTTAATATTGAAAGTTAATGATAAAAAAATTTCAGAAAAATAGGAATACAACAGAACTTTCATAACTTGACAAAGATCATCTACCAAAAATTTACAGTTAACATTATACTTAATGATGAAACAATAGATACTTTTCCCTTAAAATGGGAAACAAGGCAAGGATGTCCACTCTCACTACTCTTATTCGACGCAGTGCGGAAGTTGCAGCCAGTGAAATATAGCAAGAAAAGGAGATAAAAGGCATACAGATAGAAAAGGGAGAAATAAAACTCTCCGTATCTGCAGATAAATAAAACCTCCATATTTGAAGATGATTGTCCACATTAAAAAAATGACAATCTATCCAAAAATACTCCTAGAACTGAGTCCAGCAATGTCACAGAATACAAGATAAACATAAAATTAACTGTATGTCTAGATTCTAGTAATGAACACCAAAATTATATATAATCACTTTATTCTAAAATTTACATGGAAAGACAAATGAGTTAGAATATCTAAAAACAATTGTGAAAATAAAGGATAAAGTAGGAGGAATGAGTCTGCCCAATTTCAGACTTGAACAGCTACAGCTCAAGACAGTGGGACTGACAGAGGAACATACATATAGATCACATACAGCTCAATCTAACACAATGGGGAACTTAGAAATAGACTCACACAAATATGCTCAACTGATTTTTAAGAAAAGTGCAAAAGCAATTCAATGAGAAAAGATAGGTGCCAGAACACCTGAACATACTATCCACCCCACAAAAAGGAATCTCAAGTTAAATCTCACACTTGACATAAAAATTCAAAATGCATCACAGACTTAAATGTAATATGTAGGCCAGGTGCTGTGGCTCACGCCTGTAACTCTAGCACTTCAGGAAGCCAAGGCCAAAGGACTGCTTGATGTCAGAAGTTCGAGACCACCCTAAGCAATACGGAGACACCCCACCTCTACAAAAAATTTTAAAAATTAGCCAGGCATGGCAGCATGGATGTGTAGTCCCATCTATTTGGGAGGCTGAGGCGTAAGGATCACTTGAGCCCAGGACTTTGCGGTTACAGTGAACTGTGACTGTGCCACTGTACTTCAGCCTGGGTGACAGAATGAGACCCTGTCTCTAAATAAAAAATAAATGTAGTATGTAAAACAATATTACTTTTATTTATTTTTTAAATAGGAGAGTCTTTGAGATCTAGGACTAGGCAAAGAGTTAATAAGACCTGAAACTAAAAGCATGATCCATAAAAAGTGGTAAATTAGACTTAATCAAAATGAAATATTTTGGCTCTATGAAAGACCCTATTAAGAAAATGAAAACTACATACTGGGAGAAAATATGTGTAAACTACATACCTGACAAAGATTGCCAGATTTGTGATCATCAGGATCATGGAAGGGTGGGGGTGGGGTTAGTGAGTATGGCCATAAGATAGCAACATAAGGGATCCTTGGAATCCATGAAAATGTTCTATCTCTCTCTCTCTTTTTTTTTTTTTTTTTTTTTAAGAGATAGGGTCTCACTTTGCTGCCCAAGCTAAGAGTAGTGGCACGATCATAGCTCACTGCAACCTTGAACTCCTGGGCTCAAACAATACTCTTGCCGCAGACGCCTGAGCTGACAGGGGCACAACATCATGCCAAGGTAGCTTTTAAATTTCTTGTAGAGACCAGAACTTACCATATTGTCCAGGCTGGTCTAGCCTCAAGGGATCCTGTGGCCTCAGACTCCCAAAGCACTGGGATTAAAGGTTCCCTATCTTAACTGTCAATATCATGGTTGTGACGTTGTAGCATAGTTTTGGCAAAATGTTTCCATCAATGGAAACTTTGTAAAAGGTACAAAGAATCTCATTTCTTAGGATTGCATGTCAATCTACAATTATCTCAAAACTAAAAGTTTAATGAAGACTTTTTTTTTTTTTTTTGAGACAGGGTCTCTGTTGCCCAGGCTGTAGTTCAGTGGCACAAAAAAACAGCTCACTGCAACCTTGACCACCCAGGCTCAAGAGATACTCCCACCTCACCTTCCCAAGTAGCTGAGACCACAGACACATGCCACCAGGCCTAGCTAATTTTTTTTTTTTTTTGTAGAGATAGGGTCTCTCTATGTTGCCCAGGCTGATCTCAAGATCTTTAGCTCAAGTGATCCTCCCACCTCAGTCTCCCAAAAGTGATGAAAAAAATTTTTTTAATCAATAGTGAGGCTGGTTGAGGTGCCTCACGCCTGTAATCCCAGCACTTTGGGAGGCTGAGGCGGCTAGACTGCTTGAAGCCAGGAGTTCGAGACCAGCCTGGGCAACGTGGCGCAACCCCACCTCTACAAGAAATAAAGTAGCCAGGCGTGGTGGTGCATGTCTATAGTCCCAGCTACTGCAGAGGCTGAGGTAGGAGAATCACTTGAGCCCGGCAGACAGAGGCTGCAGTGAGCCGAGATCACGCCACTGTACTCAAGCCTGGGCAACAGAGTGAGACCTTGTCTCTAAATAAATAAACTGTGAAAAGCTGTGAAAATCATGACCAATTACCACATATTTCTTAAGTGTGAAATACCTAAGCCTCAACCACATTAAATATTAAATTAAAATACTAATTTTAACTTTCTACTGTAAATATGTCTTAAAAGAGTCATATTTCCAGAGCTACTGGTATTAATAAAAGTCACATGATTACAACTGCAAGCTAAATATACAATGACGAATTATTACTAAAATTTTGAGGTCTAATTTAGGTATTTATGCTGCCCTGACAAAAAGCCTGAATTTTCTTAAGAGAGTTGTTAAACCAATGAATAACGTGCACCTTCTACGTGCAAACACTATTCTGAAAAGTTTCGTATCTATATTCTTCATCTCTAACATTGAGGCTACATATGAGTCTAGAAGGGAAACAACAGAAGTTCACTCAGCTACTGGGATAAATCCAAGTAAGATGACTCCATATCAATCTAACTCACTGATAAAAAATACCTACTTAGGATAAACCACTTGTTTCTCATCTCTTCCATAAGTTTTCAACCTCCTCAAAAATTACTCTTAGAGCAAAAAGAAACATTCAGACAGACCTTATTCAAAAAGTTCTCCCAGCTATAGTACACGCAATTTGGTCTCACATTACCAATTTTCTCGTTTAAAATATGTAAAATTTGCTCCCATATATATTTCTTTAAGTTTATATTCTTACAAAGGATTTGTTCATGGCACGTTTCACTTCATCAGAACCATCTGAATAGATCTGCTGAAATAATCTGTTTAAAGCTGCATCTCCCTCCAACTTCTCATTCTTTTCTTCTTCTTTGATCTCACCAACCAATTTATCCCAATTTCTTGTATAAGGAGATGATGATGGATATAGGTTCTTTACATCTATGAAGTAAAAAAAGGCAGAAGTAATTAATCAACATGTTTCAATTATGTCGAGAATATGTAAACTTTGTGACCATGTATATGGAACATCTTAGCAAACAGTTTAGGTTACTGAATTTCAGGTATGCAATAAGTGTCTTTCTGGTATATAGGTCAATAACAAAATTCACATTTCTAAAAACTGAGTCAGTTACCATAATGTAAAATCTGGGGATTTCTTTTGAGCAAAATAACTCAATAAAGTGTAAACTTTTGATACGCTATACAAAATTAGATTAAAAGCAGATTCTTCATGTTGATAACAGAAACTAGATGAAAAGTATACAGAACTTTTATGTTTTCAGAAAAGTTGCAGAGACAGTACGAACAATTCTAAAAATAAAATTTTTTAAAGGATGCCTAAGAAATCTTTTGTAACTAAGATTTTAATAAATGTTAAAAATGTGACTTTTTCTAAAGTACTTAGTGTCTTTCAGAGTATAAATAGCCTGAAAATATAAATAATCATCCATGCCACTCCATACTCTCCCCACATCAAAAAAGTAAGATTATTTTAATAGGCAATAACAATAAGTAACTTCTAAATGTTTAAAGTACTACACTTGATGATCTAAAGTTCAATGCCCACATCCCATACACCTAGCAAATAATAGTATTTGTAGGGCACACTGGAGTAAACAGAGCTGCTTGCAGCGAGAGAGGCTACTGGCCCAGGGGCTCGGGGTACTGCCAAGATTGCTCCAAAGACCAAAGGCATCAACATCTTGGCACACAAATAATTAGAAAATAACTAGACAACCTAGTAGCTATAGGAGCAGCTCTGTTCACTATCCAATGAAAATATAATGACAGCCTCAAATGTGAGTCACATATATAATTTAAAAATTCCTAGTAACTATATTACTAAAAAGAATCAGGTGAAATGCAGTTTAATAATACATTTCATTTAACCTGATATATCAAATATAGTATCATACTGACTTGAAACCAACAGAGGCCGGGCATGGGGGCTCACGCCTATAATCCCAGCACTTTGGGAGGCCAAGTAGGAGGATTGCTTGAGGCCAGAAGTGTGAGACCAGCCTGGGCAACATAGTGAGAGCCCATCTCTATGAAAAAAAATAATAATAATTAGCTGGGCGTGGTGGCACATGCCTGCAGTACCAGCTACTCGGAAGGTTGGGTTAGGAGGACTGCTTGAGTCCAGGAGGTTGAGGCTACACTGAGCCATGACAGTGCCACTGCATTCCAGCCTGGGTGACACAGCAAGACTCTCTCTTAAAAAAAAAAGAAAAAACCAACAAAAAAAAATGAAGATATTTTATATTCTTTTTTCATACTAACTCTTCAAACTGTACCATATATTTCACATAGCACATCATCTCAATGCAGACTAGTCATATTTCAAGTGCTCAACAGGTAACATGTGGCTAGCAGCTACTGTGTTGGACAAAAGAGCTACAGTTTTCAAAAAACCCAATTCAAAATTTCCCCATCAGTATGTATTAGGACATATTAGTACTAATCTAAATGTTCCTCCCAATACTGCTCTCTACATCCCTTTCGTCAAAATAGCTGAGAAACTAACATCCACTGTTTTTCTACGCTTTCTCTTCACTTGTAAACCGACTTTCTCCCTGCCCATTCCTCCTCAAAACAAAACAACACACACAACACCAACACATAGTTTTTTTTCAGGGCCAAATATATTGTTTTGAAAATCCTATCCACCTTCCTTCTACTAGATATCCTTCTATCTTTGTACATTTTCACTAGTAGCCAGGTAAAACAAAAAATGCATGCCATGGTAAGTTAAGAGCCTGGGAAATATGGATTTAATTAATCCTAATGCTGACTCCCAGGAAGGATGAGAACAGAGGTTTTAATCTCTATTTTGTAGATAAGCAAGCTGGGTCAGATAGGTTAAGTGACTTGCCCTTATCTACAGTCTCCAGCTTGCAATACACAGCAATCTGACAAGTATATTAATTTCTTACAAAAACAGGACAGGAAGAGTATCATCTTGAATATCTAAGGTGTTGAGTTTAGAAAAAACATGGTAACTGTAACACTAAAAAGCCTTGATCTTTAATCTCAGAAAAACTTTTAACACCTGGAGACGGCAGATGAACTACTGAGAGATGAGTAATCTAACCTCCCTGCTCATTCACTATAATATCAAATAACTACATAGATACTCATGTTGGCAAAGACTGTTTCCCTTGTTAGAAAATGCAACAACAAGCAGTATGCAACAAGTAGACAACGGGTTAACAGAATAACTGGACCCAACTGAGAAGACCTAGATTTTAGTCCTAGACAATGAGAACTGAGGGATAATCTTGAGCTTAACTTTTCTGAGCCTGCAAAATGGGAGGAATACTAAGGGGCTGCCTGTTATGCAGGGCTGTTAGAATTAAGTAAGATACTACATTTAAAGTGATTATATATTTTTTAAAGCTTTCAGCTACATATAAACCTCAGCCTCAAAATCTATTGGAGTCAGTCCTAAAAGAAACACATACATCTTTCAAATAAAGTGTGAAGCAGATGCTTAAATACCTTAAATACCAACTAGATATACTTCAGTCCTTAAAAAGTATCTGTTGGTGTTAATACCCTGATTTTGAAAATTATACCATAGACTACTTAAGAGGTAATCATTGGACTAGTTAAGACACTATCAATGGGGGAAACTGGGTGAAAGCTATATGAGAATCTCTTATTTTTGAAATTTCTAAACATCCAAAATTATTTCTTAAGAAATAACTATACATACACACACAAACACACACACAAATGATCTGTTGAATAACTCAGTGTTTTCTAAAAGGTGCCACAAGGAAATGTGTTTTCTGTTACAGAAGAAAGCAGTCAAAATCAGAAAAAGCTGAGACACATGTTAGCTTGTTTCAGTCATTATATCAGACCATTACTTCCAATAAAAAGAAATTTCCCTCCACTCATTAATGAAGCTATTGCTATAAAATATAATCTTAGTTTGTAGTTCTGAGTGTGCTGTGAATTAATCCACTAGAAAAATTCTTACCTAGTTATTGCACATACTTAAAATTGACCTCAACACAAAGTTCTGTTTCTTACAGGGTTATATATACAATGAAGCCTGGTTTTCTACTCTTCTCCTAGACTTTCCTTTGGCATTTACCACCTATTTGCGTCCATCTCTAAATTAGCAATAAGAAATGGGGTAGATACCTTATCCTGTAAAGCCCTGCAAATTCCAGGCAATTAGATGACAGTATCAGTAGAAGGAATAGAAAGGAATTAAGAAAGGGAGAGGGAAGAAGGGGAAATATATCCGCTGAGTAAACCAACTTACAACCCAAAAAGAAACAACAGGAAGGGCCAACACGCAAAACTAAACACCCTCCAACTGATGTCATAAACTTTACATGGTAAACAATAAATCCCAACTCCCTCTAGGATTTTGCTGCCATTCATTTGTATTCTTAGAATTTGAGAAGTCAGAACTTTCACAGAAAGGCTACTTTATATTCATTACGGAGCAACCTTATTATACTCAATGTATCTTATCTTGAGAACATAAATAATGAAAGTAAAAAGAATGTTCATTACTATTTAATTTCAATTACACAACACAGTATGAATATAAAGCTCATCAAGGCCAGAAAACAAACCTGCTACGAATTGTTTTGGCGTAGGCACATCTCCTTGCCCCTCTAGCTTTTCCCATCTCACAGCCTCTGGCTTTTTCAGTTTAATTTCAATCTGGAGGAAATACCAAATAAACTCCATTACTCGATGTAAAATACACAAAACAGTAAAAAATGCAGTTTTCTTAAGTCATCAAAGTTTTGTTAAGAATAGTATCTTTGACAGTTTCCTTAAATTATACAAGGTTAAATTTGAAAAACTATGAAACAATTTTGTTTCTACGCTCAAAATTCACCCTTGAAAAAAACAACATACATACTATATATAAGCTATAATCAAGAAGACACTTGAAATACATATGCTTTTTTTCATCCAAAGCAATGTTCTGAACCAGGGATGATTCTGCCACCCAGGGGACATTTAGCCATGTCTGGAGACATTGTGGGTTGTCATACTGCAGTGAGGGAAGAGGTGATAATGACATCTATTGAATAGAGACCACGGTTGCTACTAAACATCCTACAATGTACTGGGCAATTCCCCAAAATGTCAATAATGCCATTACAGAGAAATCTGATTCTAAAAGAATTACTGCATTTACATGTGCATTAACCTGTTTTACAGTGGAGAAACTTATTTCACTGTATAAACACAATACAACTCATGTTAACATTCAGGCAATCATTCATTCAACAAATAATTACTAAGCACCTACTATGAGACAGTACAGTCTTCGAGGCTGTGGGAGATTTTTGTTTTATTTTTAGAGACAGGGTCTTGCTCTGTCTCCCAGGCTGGAGTGCAGTAGAAGGATCATAGCTCACTCTAGCCTTGAACTCCTGGGCTCAAGTGATCCTCCAGCCTCAGCTTCCCAAGTAGCTGGGACTTCAGACAAGTGCCACCACTCCTGGCTAATGTTTTTAAAATTTTTCGTAGAGACAGAGTCTCACTAGGTTGCCCAGGCTGGTCTCAGACTCCTGGCCTCAAGCCATTCTCCCACCTCAGCCTCCCAAAGTGCTAGGATTACAGGCATGAGCCACCAAGCCCGGGTGGATTTTTAAAATATTAAAGACACATCCTCGACCATTTGGAAGTACGTGAGATACTTTAAGAAAGTTACTGAAGTTCTAAATAAGTAAATGTTCTAAAAGCTCAGGAGAGAGCACACCTGACTGTGAAGGGGAAACGCTTTATACATCTTGAAGGGCTCTGAAGGGTAGAAGCATTTCCAAGAGTGAAGGGGTAGGTCTCCAGAGCACAGGGAATGGCCTAACTGGAGCATGGGTATGAAAGGACACTGCATCGGGGAGTACTGAGAAGACTAAGTTCACTTACTTACCGAGAAGACTAAGTTCACTTATTAAAATGAAAAGTTAATAGTATCCTAATAGCATCTTTTACTATCTAATTAAGGCTAGGCCTCTGAGTCTATCCTTGCCCCCAACACACACAATCACATAGCATTTTATCTACCTTTTGTTTTCTTTATTCAAATAATGCTCTCACTTCTATTTTAACAGGCTAATATCAGCATTTTTAGTGCAAATATTAAAGTAAGCACTATAATAAACATTATATAAAATAGTTTAAATGAGCAATTGAATTAGAATTTTATATTCTCATGTTTTTTTCCTATGAAAAGGATCACTACTTTTGTAAATGGGATTAAAAAATCAAAAGGCAGACTTAAAAAAAGAAGTCTATTCACCCTTTGGTTCTTTTATCTTTTATCAGATGACTCATTAAACTAGCAATTCCAGGTCATCTTTATACCAAATGCATTTAGCAAAAGGACCTTCAAAATTTGCACCTTAAAATACCTTAACAAGCGCTAACATAGGGAAAAACTGCCAATATTTTTAATCAGAGATAAAATGATGGTATATGTATGTGGGTATCTGGTCTCAAGCGTTTATTTTTATTTTCTTTAGGAGCAAAGAAATGTAATAAACGACTGTTTTCATAATAAGAGAAAAATATGAAACAAACGTCACTGGGATAAGGGCAAAGAGTAGTAACCCCAGCACCTTAGGAGGCCGAGGCAGGCAGATCACCTGAGGTCAGGAGTTCAAGACCAGCCCGGCCAACACAGCAAAACCCTGTCTCTACTAAAAATACAAAAAATAGCCAGGCATAGTGGCATGTGACTGTAGTCTCAGCTACTCAGGAGTCTGAGACAGAATTGCTTGAATCTGGGAGGCGGAGGCTGCAGTGAGCCAAGATCGTGCCACTGCACTTCAGCCTGGGCAACAGAGCAAGACTCTGTCAAAAAAAAAAAAAAAAAAAAAAAAAAGTATAGTATCTTTGGTGTAATTTACATGTTTAAACTCTACATATATAAAAACATATTTCATAAGAATCTCTAGAATTCCCTAAAGTGAACTACAATTAATTTTTTATAAAGTAATATACCACCAATATTTTCTATATTCTGGTTACTTTAAGTTGTCACTGCTACGATATTTATCAAAAGGGACATAAATCAAATAGATGGCAATGACACAGCAATAGTTACTGAAAAGAACTGTTAATATTATCTGAAAAATTAAAATTGCATCTTCTTTTAATTTTCAACTCATCTAAAACATGAGGGCCTGGAAAGTACTGTGTACATCACCACATTAAACTTGGCCACAGGCCACCCTATATTCACACTTCATGTTCCTGTAACTATGAACATACTGTCTATAAAAAGTTCCTTGTTTCACCTGAAGAGCAGCACAGAGTAGCATTCGCATCTACTGAAAGCCACTATAACCCGAGTAACTGTGCAGTATGAACAAAGAGGACTTTATAAAGCAAAAGGCAAAGCTCTTAGTAACAACCTGCTTCAGCTGAGACAAGCTGACCTCAACTTGAAATTATACTTAATCCATTCATTAAAATAGCTGCATGTAATAAACCACTTAAAGTAGCTTTTTAAAAAAGGTAAAAGGGGCCAGGTGTGTTGGCTCACACATGTAATCCTGGCACTCTGGGAGGCTGAAGTGGGAGGATCACGTGAGCCCAAGAGGTTGAGGCCACAGTGGGCCATGATCACTCCACTGCACTCCAGCATGGGCAACAGAGTGAGACCCTATCTCCCCCGACAAAAAAAAAAAAAAAGTAAAAGAAGGGAGGGACTAATGTCCTATGAAATCCTTTTTACATTTAATTCACTTTCAAGGTTTGTACATGCTTTTAAAAATGAAGTTTTAAGTCTTCATGATTCCGGCAGATAGTTCTAGAATTAGCACCAGTCCAATTTCAGAGGTTTTTACTGCAACCATTAACATACCATTCTATTTTAATTTAAGTCAAAAAAACTTTAAAAGTAACTTAAAACTTTGGTAGTTTGCTTGAATGTTGCTCTCATATGTACAGGGAAGGCTCTCAAGTTGCTAATATCCCAAAAGAGTATTCACAGATTACACTAAGAATCCCTAATGTGCTGGATCATTAGCTCTCAACAGTATAGGTACTACCATCCACTTCTGAAGTCTCCTCTGCATAGCAGAGAGTTTAATTCTTTCCAATGAAAGAAATTTCAGATTTAAAGAGATGGCATTATGCTTAAGCAATCATGATATCCAGACACCACCATCTTAAGTGGTAAGTAAGATCCCACCTACTACTACAGACTGACATGAAGGTATCTTTCCCAGAGACTAAAGAGCTGGGGCAATTTACTGGCAAACTTTTAAGAACCATACACTTCAAGACTGTACTCATTAAATAATTGTTCCCCTAATCTTCAGAATACAGCCTTCCCAACATACTCTTACTAAGCTCTTTTCCCACTTAATTGCTACATCAAATTCCTTTGTCTGAAAATAGCTGCCTTAGAGCCCAGACTAATACATCTACCTTGATTTTACACTAAAATATTTCTATAATCATTTTTTAAATGCAAAAAAATGGCAATGAATGGAGAAGATTGAAGGTCTTCTCCAAACTTCTAACAGCTCATTTCAAATATTTGCTGAGTACCTACTCTGTGCCAGAAACAGTGCTGGTACATAAGGACACAGCCTCTGTTCTTCTTAAAGTAATTAATCAGGAGAGACATTCCCATAAACAAAAAGATTCCAGTATGTGTCAGGTGTAGTGACTGACCTATGTATCAGGAAATATCAGGTTATCTGAAAGGAAACATGCTAGAATGTCATCTCTGTGGTGAGTCTGAGTGATTACTTCCTAAACTCCTTTATCTTTTCCAGATTTTCTATGATAACGCATTTGCTGAGTTTACAGCCCGAATAAAAATCGAAATAACTAAAACAGTAAGAAAGGTACTGTAACATTTATTGAGCTCTTATTACATATCCTGCATGCTACATGCTTCACATATATCATCTTACTTAATGGAATCACCCTATTAAAAAGATTGTTATCCATATTTTAGAGATGTGGGAGCCAAGATATGAAATAATTTGCTGTAAGTGCATTTTTCAGCTAGAATTTTAACTTATTTCCTGAGAAATAGCCAGGGGTTGAGAATAAGACAAAAACAATCAGTTGTATAGTTAGAAGAGTCACAAATAGGTGCCATTGGTTAGATATATGACCATAAGCAAGCAACTCAATCTCAGCGAGCCTCAGTTTCTCCTATAAAATGAGAACAGTTGGCCCTGACTCATTTAGGGTTCTCAAGAAGATTAAATGACATTATGTATGAAAAGAATAAAGAACCATGTCTGGCAAATAACAACAGAATGCTATTATCAATATCCTCAGCTAAAAAACCTGGGCAAATTATTGAACATCTCTGGGTTAAGTTTCTCTACCTGTAAACTAGGGATAAAAATACCTACACCATGCAGTAACTATGAGAATTACATGAGATAATTCATAGTACAGTGCCTGGAATGTGATAAAACAGTCAAAACACCTATTCTTATTCTCCACAGGTCAAACAAAATGGGACTGGCTAAATAAGCTACAGTACACGCATATGCCGAAATACTTTGCTGTTGAATATGTAAGGATGTGATAAAAATATCAACAAAATGTAGCTGTTTAAAAATTATGTAGAGTAAAATTCTTCTTTTAAAAATATATAAATATACATTACAAAATATATGAAAAGAATACACTTCAAGATCTACAATTTGTGATCTTTTTTAAACTAATTCAGTTAAAAAAGAAATCTCACTATTATCACCACCACTGTATTAAAAAAGCAAAAGAAAACAATAATTTTAAAAACTCTCATATCTATGTATTCAGACAAGCAGAAGGAAGCATCATGCCCAGATACCCCATTCCATTACATTATCACCAGGATTTTTATTTAACATACATATATTCTTCTATGAACATTAAGCAATAGGATACGCTCTAAAACTTCTCAAAGTGGGAGAAGAGAAAAGGAGGCTATTTTGTTTCTAAGACAGACATTTTTATTTCTCACAATTCCAGGCCTTCGTATTTTATATTGTATAATCAGCAAAATTACTATGACTTAACTATGACTTAAGAATACAAGAACATTTCCACAAGGGCAAATTCACCCCAAAAGACTGAGAATTCTAATTCTTTTTTTTCTTTTGGAGACGGAGTCTCACTCAGTCACCCAGGCGGGAGTGCAGTGGCGCGACATGATCTCGGCTCACTGCAACCTCCGCCTCCCAGGTTCAAGCGATTCTCCTGCCTCAGTCTCCCGAGTAGCTGGGACTACAGGCACCCACCACCACGTCCAGTTCATTTTTTGTATTTTTAGTAGAGACAGGGTTTCACCAAGTTGACCAGGCTGTTCTCGAACTCTTGACCTCAAGTGATCCGCCCGCCTTGGCCTACCAAAGTGTTGGGATTACAGGCATGACCCACCGTGCCCGACTTGTGAATTCTAAATCTTAAAGGGAATGAAAATTAATTTTTAAAATGAATATTTCACAATATGGGTGCCACTAAAGTCACAATTCTGAGACTGTGACCAGAGAATAGTGTCATGAAATCAACAAGATGAAAGACATATAGTTTCTTAATTTCTAAAAAATTAATAGGCTGACATTAAAGCTGATATTCAGTAAAAAGTAGCAATAACTATCAGAGATACTGAAAAAATATGAATCCTGGCTTGGAAAAACATATCGGATACTACACTGTAAAATAGTTAAGAAATGCTACTTCATTAATTTCAGGGTTTTACCTCTTACTACTTTCATCACAAATTACATATCACTCAAATAAATAATATTTAACCACTGGCTATACATGGATATGCAACATTCATTCAATCTTGAAGGTGGGAAAGAAAAGAGAATTCCGAAAAGCAAAGAAATCGCCCTTTTAAGCTGCAAATTTTACAGAATCTCTACTATTAAGCAGATTCTCCTCTGCAAAATGCGTCCTTTCTCAATTCGCAAAGGTCCAAGATATCTCAACAATCAAGATATCTGAATACATGAAAAGCAAATTATTTTAGTACTGTTGTCTCTTAAGTGTCCACGAAGTAAGCCTCAGTAACCCAGAGATTTTATTTTCAGTATTTTAATATTGTCTCCCTCTACTGTATGAAAAAGGAAATTCAAAGATTTTATCATTTATTTCCCTTAAGACATAATTAAGAAAACTTCTTTCAATTTGCTTCCCCCCAAATAGTTTAAGAGTTAGTAATCTAACAAGATTATGTGTGTGCACATATATATATATATGGTATATAAAATACAGAGATTCCAGGGTCAGGACAAGAAAAATAATAATTCTTTAGGACACATCCTTAGAATCTAAGTTCTCCAATTCAAAACTTAGAAAAACCTAAGCAAAGATGCACTAGTTTGGTTGGCAATCAGAAGTGTATCTATGTCTCCTAGGCCAGGCTGAAGAATTTAGTTAACTAGGTAAACTTGGGGAAAGTATTTAAACTCCATTAACATGATTGTTTTTCCACCTGCAAAACTAAGAATAAACATTCTCTGCCAATGTCATGGGACTAAAACCAAAATCCAATTTTAATTCATTCACTGAACTAAGCACCCACTGTGCAATGTATGTGGTGAGGGCTGCCAAGTTTAGCAAATAAAATTATAGCATTAAACATATTTACATAATAAAAAATTATTCATTGTTTATCTTAAATAGAAACTTAAATGAGCATCTTGTAACTTTATCTGGGGACCCTAACTGGGGCACATACAAAGATACAAATAAAACATGCTTCTTATCCTCAAAGACTTACACAGAAACGAGGGACATGAAATGTATACATAAACTACTATATAAGGAAGAAAAATCATCACTTAGCATTTAAAGAGGAAGGGGCAGAAAAGGCAAACTGAGAACATAGTAGTATGGTTGAAGAATGGTTAAAATTAACAAATCCAAGACTCAAAAGAGAAAAAAGAATTGAGATAAGAGTGCTTAATTACATCCTCAACTCTAGCCACACATCTATGTATTTACCACACATGATATTCTTCCACTATAGGAGGTGGCTCAGTAATACAAGTTCTTAAGTCATTTATCATTAATTCACACTCAATTTAAATAACTCCAAATGGACATGCATTAACAATCTTTTTTTTTTTTTTGAGACAGAGTCTCACTCTGTTGCCCAGGCTGGAGTGCAACGGAGTGATCTCAGCTCACTTGCATTAGCAATCTCGATAGACATATACCAAAAAAAGTCAAATTCATTATTTTATGAACTATATCCCTCTCAAATCTACCTATTTTGTGCTTGATTACTAAAAATTCTTTTATTAAACAAATTCTATACTATGTGGATAGGACCAGTGAGAGACCAAAATCCTGGTGAGATTTCATCCCTTTCCTCACTTTCTATTGTCCCAAGCAGCTATTTCAAAAATCTGCCTCATAATTAACCAGCTTTGTTCTTGACAATCTTCAAATAAGTAGGCAGATCCTTTTTAACTGGATGCAAAAAACTACTTCACTTTACACTTTCTTCTCCAACCCTCCGCAGCTGTGTCCTTTCTGCAGGCCCAATTATCATTCTTCACAACACAGGCCAACCCCGATCCTGTTCCACAACAGGAAACTTCACATGTCCTTAGAGCTTCAACCTGATAAATACTAACGCAGTATGCTGCAGGACCTGTGTATAAGAAAAGGAGTAATAGGCCAGGTGCAGTGGCTCACACCTGTAATCCCAGCAGTTTGGGAGGCCAAGGTGGGCAGATCACGTGGTCAGGAGATCAAGACCATCCTGGCCAATATGGTGAAACCCCATCTCTACAAAAATACAAAAATTAGCTGGGCGTGGCAGTACGTGACTGTAATCCCAGCTACTCAGGAGGCTGAGGCAGGAGAATCACTTGAACCTGATTCAAGAAGGCGGAGGTTGCAGTGAGCTGACATCACAGCACTGCACTCCACCCTGGCAACAGAGCTAGACTACAACTCAAGAACAAGGAAAAAAAAAAAAAAGTAGTAATGGAAAAAGCCTACCTACATTATTTATTCCCATTAACTCATTTATCATATACCTTCACACAATTCTACAGCTGAAAGGACTCCAGAGTTCATTTGGTCCACAGCCCTCCTTTCAAAGGTGCTGAAAATTCAGTCTTATAGTCATTTTGTGCCTAGACTAACTACACAGGGCAAGCAAAGATCCAGAGTCAGATTTTTAAATTTTCAGTTTTTTTCCTACTAAATTACACTATTATCTACATCTTTTGAGTGATACTCTCTGAATATTAATTCTATTGTATATCTCTACTTCTTTTAGAAACTATAAAGGAATCTAAAAATTACTCAAACTATAATTTACTCATTGTTCCCTCATAATAGAGTAATCTAAAATTCAGTTTAAAAAAAAAAGTCAGGAGTTGGAGACCTGCCTGGCCAATATGGTGAAACCCCATCTCTACTAAAAATACAAAAATTTAGCAGGGCGTGGTGGTGCATGCCTGTAGTCCCAGCTACTTGGGAGGCTGAAGCAGGAGAATCACTTGGATCCAGGAGGCAGAGGTTGCAGTGAGCCGAGATCACACCACTGCACTCCAGCCTGGGCAACAAAGCAAGACTCCGTCTCAACAACAACAACAAAAAAAACAAAAGGCAGATTCATCTTTATAGTAGTTTGTATTTTTAACTGCATGAGGTAGGGTGACAAAAGTATTTGTACATCAAAACAGACAAAACTGACAAGTTCAAGGGAAGAGACATTGTCAGTATCAAATCTTAAAGACAGGCTGATTATTGTATCTTTTTTAAAAAACCCCTTTATTGAAAAACATTATATCTGTCTTAGTAAGTACACAAATGCCACACACTCTAAGTGGATTTTTATACTTTACTGTACTAGAATTTGAGACGTAAAATAACCCTTATACTCAAAAGTTGTCACTCTTATTTTCTTGTCCCTGTTAAAGATAAAGGGCTGAAAGAATCTACAAGCTTATAAACACATGGGTGATTAGTTCACCAGTATTTCTATAATTCTGAAAATATTACTAGTAACAAACCTTTTCAATGGTCTTACCTTTGTTGAAAGTACTTTAAACGTGCTCTGTTCTGGTATTATAGGATGAAGAAGTTCCAGTTTCAAATTGTAATCCTCTCCAGAAGGAAGTTTAACCAAAGCAGACAACTAATGAACACAAAATTAGCATCATATTTTGTAAATGTATATAATGGAGGGTAAAAAACCTAGACAAAATAATGACAAATCTTCAATAATGTTACAAATTATTTTAAACATTATATATGGAATTTTAGATTTAAGAACCTCAAAAGGTTCTCAAAGATTTAAGAACCTTTTTTTTTCCATCTGGTATCCTTGACATGAATTCTTATAGACATCATTAAACAGCAGAAAAGAATAAGTTTCATAATATTTGTCATATATTTAATCACACCTATTTGATATTTAGATTTCAAGAAAACATACAAAAGCAAAATGATATATAACAAAAAGTGATCCATGTGCAAAACATACAGTTCTATCACTACCTCTTTTAAATAATCTATTATAAGGTTCTCTACTAAATGCTAAGAAATCAAGTTGTTAAAAGTCATACTCAAGAGGCTGGGCACGGTGGTGCATGCCTCTAATCCCAGCACTTTGGGAGGCTGAGATGGGTAGATCACTTGAGGTCAGGAGTTCGACAACAGCCTGGCCAACATGGTGAAACCCCGTTTCTACAAAAATTAGCCAGGCATGGTGGCATGTGCCTGTAGTCCTAACTACTCAGGAGGCTGAGGCAGGAGAATTGTTTGAACCCAGGAGGAGGAGGCTGCAGTGAGCCGAAATTGCGCCACTGCACTCCAGCCTACGCAAGAGCGAGACTCCGTCTCAAAAAACAACAAAAAAAGTCATACTCATTTAACATGGTTAGTCAATTCTAAGACATGTGTGATCACAAAACTAACTAGATCTTTTTCATGAAGTACACCACACAAGTATAACCAAATCACATTATCTTACTAATATAACCAAATTCTGCTTTAAATTTCAAATCTAAAGAAAAAAATGCACATCCAGCTATAATTTACCAACATATATATTCTTACCTCAAAGCAATGGCTTCAGATTTTATTCAACATTTTCCACATCATCTCAGGAAGAAATAGCATTTATCTGATAAACTGTTATAGATTATTCTGCAATATACTAAATTTGCAAATAATAGTAATCAACATTGAAAAATGATTCAGTCTACTGACCTCTTTTTCTGAAAATTCCACATTTACATCATTCTTCTGAACATTCTTGATCATAAGTGTAATGACTACTTGAGATTCTGTTTGATACCAGTCATACCTATTAAAAAAAAAAAAAGAAACTTAGGTAACTCTTTTAATTTTCTTAAAGCTACTGTCAAAACAAAAACTAGTCTGATAAACAACAAGAGCTCCACCTGGAGGAAGAAAACAGCAAAGCAACTACTGATTCACAGAAACAACTTTATATAACTAGTTTTTTATGCTCTGTACTAATGGAAAAAAATGGTAAGGTAAATGATGCTCACACCTTTCCAGTAGACTTAAATACTTGCATGATTTTCTGGGTTCTGACTCATCTCTAGCACTGTTGTGCTTAAACTAATATAAATATTAAAGATGTCATTTATTTTAAACAAGCTAATATTTATATGCCACCAATAGAGTTTTTATACTCTCATTTCATCCAAATACTAAAGATAAACACTTAAATCCCTATTTTACAGATGATAAAACTTAACCTCAGAAAGGTGAAGCAATAAGCCTGAGTCAACACTCCAAGCTCTCAAAACTGATGTTGGAAGCAGATAGACTTGAGCACACAAAACAGGGGCAAATGAACTAAAATTAAAATCATATGAAGTTTAACTGTGTCAGGCACAACATCATATACAACACTTTCCTTCAATTTCAAGATACATGGAAAGACTAATGGGTCTAGATTCTAATTATGTGCATCTTTTGTACTGAAAGCTCTAGAAACGCAGGAATCCTCACTTTCAAATTAGACTAGATTAAAAGCTCTCTGAGGGCAGAGCTGTTTATCCTGTCGCTATTATATCCCTAGGACCAAGCACAGTGTCCGGTACACGTATATTAAGTTAGATGTTGGATTATTTTATGCTCTGAATACCTTAATTATTATTTCATGGTTATGTGCCCTACCCCTGCTGCTGCCACCAGGGCAAGTCAAAGTTCCTTATCTACTAGGTACTTGGAGTTTCATCCTGTATCTCCCCACAACTACCATGAATAGATTGTTTTTAACTTTTCCAGGCCATTTTAGGTAATTATATCCAAAACCACCTTGATTAAAGAAATGAACTTTAAGAGTCTCGGTTTCCCTTTGCAATTCAGTAAGGATGCAAAGCTCTAGATCAACGGCTTGTGTTTCTGTTACGGTCCTAAGAATACAAGCTGTACACAGGCTAATGAATAATTAAAATTCAAAGACTTGCTAGTTGCTTATTCATTATTATAATTGCTGCCCTCAGCAATATTAACTTTCAACGCATACAGAATGTTCCTATGAAAAATTTGCTCCAAATATAAAAGGCAGGGTAAGTTACAATTCTGTTAGATCTACTACTAACTTGTTTACCTGTGTAGTAACATAAACTTAACTGGAAGAGACTCTCCTTAACATATGGAAAGGTAACATAATATGAAACCAAGTGAAGCAACTTTAAAGATGAGAAATGATTTGAATTTAACTGAAGTACAAATATTAATCCTTAAACAGCCTTAAAATTGGCTTTACATAAAGCTATTACACAATTTTAGAAAACAAACAAAAACTTAAAAATCACATGGTAAGAATTTGCTTACTATTAAACTACAGGGTTTCTTCCTCTTTAGGCATATTTATCATGCATTGTTTTATGAAAAAGAAACACTCACTTGATTTTTGACTGATGAGTCCACTGGGATGCAGATTGATTTTGGCAAGTTGAAAGAGAAAGATTTTTACAAGTCAGTTTAGCAACTGTATATTAAAATGCATGTATTATTAATTTACCCAACACTGCAGTTATTTTGATATAAAATAACTACATGAAAATTTTCTTCAAAGACATAGTAACTGTAATTGTTAAATACCACTAGTTTTCGGAAAAAAATCAGAATGCTCAGCATTTAAAAAATCTTAGATTGAATTTCATAAAAGATTTTTGCTCTAAAATAACAGAACTTTAAATAACAGAAAACTTCTAAAGGCATGATTAGAAAAGGTTGCTTATATAAAATGGCCAGTTCTAAGATTCGGCAACTTCCTAAACTAAAATAACATTGTTTTAAAAATCGTTTTAAAGAAACAGAGTAATTAGCCAGGCTTGGTGGTGTACACCTGTAGTCCCAGCTACTTGGGAGGCTGAGGTGGGAAGATTGCTTGAGCCCAGGAGTTTGAAGCTCAAGTGCACTATGATGGCACCACTGCACTCCAGCCTGCATGACAGAGCAAGACCCTGTCAATTTCCAATTTTCTTTAACTTTTGTCTTAGCCTATCATAAAAAGCCCTACAAGTGATTCAAACTGTTGAACCTAAATAAATGCAATAAGGTTTTAGTAACGAAAAGATAAATGATCATCATGACCATACTAAAACACACGAAATCAACTTTAACCACACACTAAATTCATTAAAATAGGCCAATAATTTTCATGACTGGAAACTTCTATATTTATCAAAAAATGATTTTATTTCAGTGCCTAGAGGAACCAGCACTTAAATGGAACTGCTTAATATTTAAATATCAGACAGCTCATCCTGAGTCTTGTCTCAAATATATTTGGTATTTGAAATTTAAAATAATAAAAACATGAAGAATGAAAACTTTGGACTTACCACCTCAGATTCTGAGCCTATTAAAACATAAAAAGGAAACATTTTCAGGGAACAGTGCATTTTTAAGCAAAGTTATTTGTATGATTTCTATAGCACAAACATACTGATTAAGCAAGCAAATTCTCCGTACCTTTCAACTAAAGAAAAGTGGTTTCATTTTGCATCCTGAATTCATTTTAGACTCCTTAGTAATTTCTTACTGATATACCATACAAGCAAATCCACCCAAATCCCCCTTTCAACATAAGAAGCTATGCAAAAACCAGTGTATCTTTGGAAGTCCACATCTAAGGAAACGTATACTATTTAAAAGAAATTATAAAGATAAAAACAAATTTGTTTAAACCAAAAAAATTTCAGATGTTTACTTCTTTTTAAATTGAAACAAATACCAAGGGAGACCCACATACCATTCTGAGCTTCTTGACACCTTTTAATCCAGACACTGAAATTAGCATCTGCACCTAGAAAGAAAAAACTGACTATAACATCACTCATCTGCACAACCTATAAATCAACAAATACTTACTGAATACCTACTACATCCCAGGCAGTGTTCTAGGCACTGGGGAGTCGGCAGCGAATAAAACCTGTCTTAACAGACCTTATCACCAACTCTACTATAGTTATAAATATACCAATAGTTTAACATTTAGTTGTTAATCATGAAACATTTTGATTTTTTAAAAATTTTAACTACAGTCAACCTTAATTTCACAGATACAAATAATCTGCATTTCCCCCAATCCCGCTGCTCTTAGAGAAGCTTCCTCACACACAGAACAAAATCAGATGTAAATCAGACTCCCAATATGCCATCAGTTAGGGTGGGGAGGAGGCTTGGTAACTGGGAGCTGAGTTGAGGTCCAAAAGCCTTTCCCAGCCCCAGCTTGCTCTTCAATGCAGATACCTATTCAGTCCACTATTCTCTCAGTGGCTTTATCTGTTACCGTGCCTTTCCTACTAACACCAAGCATCTTTAAATTCCGTGAAGTTTTGTCCTATCTCCAAGTTACATGGCAGTCGAGAGGCTATAGGTGATGTATTACATATTTATAGATAACAGTGTAAATGTATGCATAAACAAATTATTCACTTCTGGAGACACAGAACAATGATTACATTTAAACAGTCACAGTGCATAGTAAGATATGTTAAAAGTATTAAAAGTACTCTAAATAAGAGCTTATTAATTCAAGTTAACTGCAGACAAGATAAATTTGAAAATCTTAAAAATTTCTTAACAAAAATTTCTACTTTACTAATTTATAAAAGAAATCCAACTATACCAGCATTAATAAAAAATTTAAATACACTCTCACACACACTGTATTCTAGAGGAGAACTATTGTATCAAAATCTATTATATCAAAAAGATTTGAATAACCTATTATTTTAAGTAATCAGTAACTAAAACCAAGCAATCTATCACACAAAGAGGGGAAAAGGTAACAATTCTTTACCCTGTCTGATAAAAATAGAAGCCTAAAAGTTTAACTTAACTTTTTCCCAGATTTTGGCCGGGCATGGTGGCTCATACCTGTAATCCCAGCACTTTGGGAGTCCAAGGCAGGTGGATCACTTGAGGTCAAGAGTTGGAGACCAGCCTGGCCAACACGATGAAACCCCGTCTCTACTAAAAATACAAAAATTAGCCAGGCATGGTGGTGCATGCCTGTAGTCCCAGCTGCTCAGGAGGTTGAGGCAGGAGAATCACCTGAACTTGAGAGACAGAGAACTGCACTATGGCCTGGACAACACAGTGAGACTCAGTCTCAAAAAAAGAAACAAACAAACAAACAAACAAAAACAAAAAAAAAAACCCAAAAAACAACAACAAAAAAAGTTTCCTGGATTTAAAGACAAATTTATTTTTAAGTAAAATATCCTCAACAGCAATTTTACCAAACAGGTCTTCCTCTGAAGGCCACCTCTGAAATAACTAAAGAATAAATGTCAATGGCATGATATTAAGATATTACTCAAGAAAATAATTTAGGGACCAGACGCAGTGGCTCATGCCTGTAACCCCAGCACTTTCAGAAGCCGAGGCAGGCAGAACACTTGAGTCCAGGAGTTCAAGACCAGCCTGGGCAACATGGAAAAACCCCATCTCTGCAAACAATAAAATGCAAAAATTAGTCAGGTGTGGTGGCATGTGCCTGTAGCCCCAGTTACTCAGGAGGCTGAGGCGGGAGGATCACTTGAGCCCAAGAGGTGGAGGCTGCAGTGACCCAAGATCGCACCACTGCACTCCAGCCTGGGCGACAGAGCGAGACCTTCTCTCGCTAAAAAAAGAAAGAAAAATGAAAATGTAGAGAATGGTATGACTCATGTTGCTTCAGGATTTTCACATTAGGTACCAAGGCACTACATAACTTCACTCTAGAATTTGCTAAGAGTGCAGATGTCCTGTTTGCTGACTGAATAGGCCTACTATTCACATACCAAAACTGGGATAAGCAAGTTTGAGAATAAGCCTTATCACCCAGACCTCTCCTTTTTTAATTTGTAGCTTCCATTTGCATAATCAGTGCTAAAATCCTTTTTTCTGAATAGGTACACAACAGAAAGGCAAACATTCAAAACAGTACAGAGTAAGAATGCAACATAAAATACTAAGAGTGAAGTTTCTTAATTTCAGCACTACTGACATTTTGGACCATATACTTCTTTGTTAGGCAGAACTGTCCTGGGCATTATAGAATATTTAGTAGCACCCCTGGTTTATACTCATTAGATGTCAGTAGCACAACCCCCATCCACCATTCATGATTATCAAAAATCTCTTCAGACATTGCATAAAGTTTCCTGGGAAGCAAAACCGTTTCCAGTTAAGAACCACTTCTTTAGAGAACTGTGATAAAACTCTATCATAACATAAAGATAAAATGATAATACAAGTAGGATTATGTAGTCTCCAATTTTCTGAAATTACTCACAACCTCTTAGTATTTTTCAGATTTAAAAATTCTTGGCTCTCGGCTGGGTGCAGTGGCTCATGCCTGTAATCCCAGCACTTTGGGAGGCTGAGGAGGGTGGATCACAAGGTCAGGAGATTGAGACCATCCTGGCTAACATGGTGAAACCCCATCTCTACTACAAATACAAAAAAATTGGCCGGGCGTGGTGGTGGTCGCCTGTAGTCCCAGCTACTCAGGGGGCTGAGGCAGGAGAATGGCGTGAACCCGGGAGGCAGAGCTTGCAGTGAGTCGAGATCGCGCCACTGCACTCCAGCCTGGGCGACAGAGTGAGACTCCGTCTCAAAAAAAATACATATATATATATATATATATACTTGACTCTCACAATTTCTATATGTCTAGATATCCACACCACTGTGATACTTTTCATATATTCCCTCAAAAATATAACATTAAAAGTCACAATACTCTCAAAACTGTGTTTCTTCTGTACCCTCTCATAATTTACCCAAACGTACACTTCACTTCTCCATAAAAACCTTTAATGTTAAGATTTCACATCTCAGCAATCTGAATAATTTAAAATGAACAGACTTCTGACCAAGGCAAATTAAACTTTCACTTCTCCATTAGAAAAAAACAAAGCCAGACTAAACAGAGCATGTTAAGTGTCTCCATAGTTTTTTACTTCTAATGGTAAAGTTCATCTATGATTTAAATGCCAAAAGGCTAATTTAATCGATTTTAAGTGATCTCATATCTGCAATCAATATGAAATATAATTTAGATGAGAAAAACAGGTATTGGGTTTCTACAATTAACTTGAAATTAACATTACCAAAATTCAGCTTTGGTATTTAAGACAGAAATAGATAAGTTTATTAAAGTATAATTTTTAATACTTACTATCTAATTTTTGTCCTTCTGTAAAAGTTTCTAGGGCAGCAGCATAGTTTTTTTCATGGTATTCACATATTCTGCATGAATATATTTAAAACAAATTAAGACACACAAAAAATCTGGAAAATACCTTCTTTCTAAATAAAAAACTTAGTATTTTCTACTGTTGAAAGAAAAAATTTATTTTAAGTGTATGTTAATAAACCTAGAGACTTTCTAATATACTGTTAAGATCTAGTACAATTCCTACTAAAATTCAATTTTAGAACTCACTTCAGAAGGAATCTGACTTTAATTGTACAGACTTGCTTACTCCAAAATATAATTATACAAAGGAATTAAAGAAGTTTCTTAAAGAATAGTTATACTTATCAACAGAAACAAGATGGGATATAAAGTATACAGATATAGCGCTTTCATAGCATTAAATGTAGCCTATTCAGCTTTGCTGAATAGGATGTTGTCCAGTCAATTAAATATAGTAAATTCCAAAAGATTGAAAAAAAAAAAAAGAAAGCAATGTGAAATCTATCAGTTTCATCTATACCTTGCAATTACTTCAATCATCACTATTTTAAAATTTACTAAGTACAGATCTCCTATCACATACTATGGTTAACAAAATAATAGAACTATAAGTTGTATTTAAAATTGAATCATATCTCTGCTATATAATGTATAAATACAGAATTTTACAACTTACATAAAGCTTGCAATGAACTCATTCAACAAATTAAATACCTACTATCTATACCAAGCTCAACAAGAAGAGTAGCTACTGCATACCCTTTTCTCAGCATAGCAGTGGAATTATTTGGATTGAGTTCTAGAGACTTCTTTGCATCAGCAACAGCAACTGTGTAGAAAAAGACGGGTTTTTAGTCAGTTATTTATAGATCCTAGCAAATACACACAACATATGAATCAGTTTTAGATTTCTAAGTTTTCAAGTTGGTAGAAATGCCAAATGGTTTTAAATTAGGCAAAGCTAATACAAGATAGAATTCAAATAAATATTACTCTTGTACCTTCCTTTTGGCTTAACATTTAGCTTCCTTCTTAAAGCTCTTCAATGAATACAGCTGTGTCACAAAATTCACCTCCTTGTCTCATTAACATTTTCTATGTAATTTTACTCAAGGTATTCAGTTTTTCCCTATTCAGAAGGTACAAAATACAGAAATACATTACTTTTTAAATACAGGTGGTCTTGTTATGTTGCCCAGGCTGGTCTTGAACTCCTGGGCTCAAATGATCCTCCTGCTTTGGTCTCCCAAAGTGTTGGGATTACAGGCATGAGCCACCATGCCTGGCCACATTCTTTTTTATAAAAAAAATTTAAACGAGCATTTCATTTTAATACTCTGTCAAATAGTAAATGTGATGCTATTTTTTATCAGCATACCCAATAACTATGAATGAAATCTGTATACATTCTCCACCCAATGAAGGAAAAAGCGACATCCATAAAATTTAAATGGGTGTTGCTCAACATGTCTGTCACATTTGAACTACTTTACCTTGTATAAAAGACCAATTTAAAAATTCTCAAAGACAACTTTTAATTTGTCATGGGTAAAATGTATAAGTAACTTATTAAAAGGGGGCAATATACTTTATAAGAAACGTTACCACAGTAATTCCCGAGAAGAATGTGACAATAAGCTCTTTGACAATAATACTGTGCATCATCTGGTTTCTGTTCCAAAGCCTTAGTCAGCTCCTACAAAAACAAACACGTGGAGTGTCAGTAAAAGTTTGTAAGAAGCCATCAAATTCTAATTAAAACATAATTTTTAATCAAGTAACTTATTGTCAGAAGCTATTTGGAGGAAAGATAACAGGGATATAATATTGGAGTTTTTCCTTATAAAAGGATCAATATCTCCCCCACTTCTCTTGCCCCTCCTCCCAAAAGTAGGCAATCTAATGTAGTATCTCTGTACCATAAAGCTTTTAGTTCCTGGTCTATAGAACTTAATAAATGATCATTATTATCAGCTCATATATTCTGAAGAGTTTAATTGTTACACATTGACCATTACAGATTTCCTCCTACTAATTTGAAGAAGATTCAAACACCATATAGAATTTGAGATTCCTAGAAAATGTTAAGCTGTGCAACAAAAAAAGACCAGAAGTTAAATCTAAAACTCAGGGAGGTTAAGACAATCAATACATACACAATCAAGTGTACCTGGCCCTCTCCTAGCCTCTATCAATAGCACACAACTCTAATAAAACCCAACTAAATATTCTGTTCAAAGCCCAGATACAATCTAATAGATGGCTATGTCAACTACCAAGAGTTAACATTAGAGATTGAAACTTTTTTAACTTGTGCAGTCACAACATATAGGTGTGGTAGCTGGAAAAATAATGATGTAAGAGATTACACAATTAGGGAGATCAAAGACAAGTGCAGGAACACTTTTATTTTCTGCCAACTGCCTACAAACTCTAGGGATTTGGTAGTTTTCTTAAATGGTAAAATTATTTCAAGAGCCACATGTATCATTGACTTTGCTTTAACCTAGTAGTGTGACTCTCAGAAAGCAACATATACAGATGCTCCTCAACTCACATGGGGTTACAGTCAATCAACAGAAAGTAAGGCTCAAATCAAGAGAGCAAAGAAGCTGTAAGATGCTACTTTAAGGGCCTCACTTTGTAGCTTGCAGGCTGTTACAAGGAATTTGGACCTTACGTTTGATGGAAAGCCATGGAAAGTTCACTGTTAGTAAGGGGAACATGGTCCAATTTACTTTTTTTTAATGTCATTCTGGCTGCAGTATGGTAAATACATTATCAAATCAAGACTGGAAACGGAGACTTCTTAGGAAACTACTACATTAAGTCTAGGCTAGAAAAGGATCTTAGCCACAGAGGTGATGAAGAGAAATACGATTAAGTTGGAACATATTAGAAGCAGAGAGACTTGCTAATGGGTGAACATGTGGGATAAGAGAAACTGAAGATGACTCCAGGGTGTTGGGCTTGCCTAGATCCGTATGTGACATCCAGGAATCACTCAATGAAAAGTATTGATTTTTCTTCTTGCAGACTTTTTTCAGCCTTTTCCCCGGTCTCTACTTTGACTGCATCTCCTTTGCCATAGAATACAAAAATATTTGCCTCTCTAGTCTTAATCTTCTCAAAGTCACTAATAACCCCTTATAAAATCCAACTGATTCCTATCTGACTTGATCTCTCTGTGGCCCTTGACAATAATAACCAGGCCTTTCAGCTTACTATTCTGCTGCCTCTTAAAAACGAATGTTCTCCTTGGGCTCAGTACTTAAGACTTCTTCCCCTCTACAAACATTCTTTGATTCCTTAACTACTGGGGGGCTTCACATATGTGTTGATGCATGCTGATGACTCAAGTCTATCTTGAGCCTAGACAGTGGTCCTGAGCAACATCAGCGTATAGTTTTCTCTAAACTTTACCTGAAATGTCCCAGAGGCAACTCATATACAAATATTCACAATCTAAAACTACTTTCTCTCCTCAAACCTATTCCCCCATGCTGAAGGCAATCTTCTAAGTGCTATCATCCTAAGTGCTATCTAAATGAATGGCACCAGTTCCTACAACATTCCCCCAGCCAGAAACTCAGGAGACATCCCTTATATTCTAATCGTCACCAAGTCCGGTGCATTTTACATAAAACAACTCACCTCCATGCCCTCAATCACTGCCCTACATGCAGATATTCATCTTTGACCCGGTCTGCACTACCATGTTCCTGCTATCCACTATCCCTTGTGCCTCCTCCAATTCGCTATCTACTCTGCTTTTAAAGTAGGTTTTGTAATTCAGAAAATTTCATTTTCCTTCCTCCAAATTCTTGACGGATCTCCATAATCATATGATAAAACTGAAAACCCTGTGCTGGGATTTAATGCCTTTGATGGCCCGGCCTCACTGTCGCCTGGGCTGGAGTGCAATGGCGCGATCTCAGCTCACTGTAACCTCCACCTCCAGGGTTCAAGTGATTCTCCTGCCTCAGCCTCGCAGGTAGCTGATTACGGCTGCCCACCACCATGCCCGGCTAATTTTTTGTATTTTTAATAGAGACGGGGTTTCACCATGTTGGCCAGGCTGGTCTCGAATTCCTGACCTCGTGATCCGCCCGCCTCGGCCTCCCAGAGTGATGGGACTATAGGCGTGAGCCACCGCGCCCGGCTGCACTTCTAATGAATTGCCAGGTGATGCTGATAATGCTGGTCCAAGAGCCATACATTAAAAACCAAGGTACTAATACTAGCCACATGACTATCCTAGGCAATTCTTCTCCTAGGTACATACAACCAAAAGAAATGCATGTGTTCACCAAAATACATGTACAAGAGTATTCACAGAAGCTTTATGTTAGCTAATAACTGGAAATAACCCAGATGTCCACTGTTAGAATAAATTGCGCCGTACTTACGGCTATACAACATATATTTATACAATGGAATATTACACAGCAATGCGAAAGAACTACTACTTCACACAATATGAATGTATACTTATGTAATCATTAAAGCAAAAACAGAGTGTCTACATTCAATAAAGCACCTACTGTATGATTCTGTTTATGAGTCAAGAACAAACAAAACTAACTGATGGTGATGGAGGTCAAAACAGGAGTCAGCAGGACAGTAAGAAGAATTACTGGCTGAGAAGAAGCATTATGAATGGAGATACTCTGTATCTTAATCTGGTGGTGTAAACATGTGAAAACTCATCAAACTATAGACTTAAAATCTGTGTTATTTACATAAATCATATATGCCTCCATAAAAATTTTTAAAGTAAAAGAAGATGGAAAGTGACAGTAAAATTCATTATGTTAATACTGTTTAAAAGCAACTTTTATATAAACTGGATTCCCAAAGGAAGCACTAGGTCTAACACGACAATAACAAATGTCAATTAAAAGTAATAGCTGTCTAGCTAATACAAGAAATTATGGAGAAAAATTCTCAGTGCTTCCTGTAACATTATACCCAAACTCATCCCAGAAGCCTTACTCCCAGTATCTAAAGGTCTGTATATTTAGGTGTAAAAAACATACCTGGACCCTAAAAGGCCTTATAGGACCTGGCTCCTAGTTTCCTGTCCAACCTCTCTTAATCAAATGGGCCCTCTAATAAAAAGGGCCTTTTTGTTGCTTCACATACAGGCCAACTTCATTCCTACCTCAGGATCTGCACTGGCTCTTGGTCCTGCCTGGAATATTCTTTCCCCAGAGCTTCCAAGTTAATTCCCTTGTTCCTTCAAATCTCCACTCAAAGATCTCCTCAACGGAGGCTCTAGTACCATGTGGCACATTTCTTATAAAACTCATAGCTAGAAAAGACGCTGTCTTGCCTCAAATTGTTAAACGTAACAGCAAAACAGGTTTCCTCTTTTCTGTGATTTAACGCAAAAACAAACAAAAACTCCTGGCTAAATTCTGTGACCCGCAGCATCATTTATCTTTAGGTTCTCCTTTAATTCTTATTACTTAACTCTTGATCTTTTACATTCCTTTACAGCTTTACGGTTTGTCTTCATTGCACACCTCCAAAAAGTGAGTTCTAGGTTAGCTGAGTATATAACCAAGACTTTAACCCACAGCAATCAGCGCCTTTGCACACAGCCACTCCAAAAAAAATTTTGATGAATATACAAATGAGTGAATAATGAATTGTGATAAGACATCTGGAAAGTTTCAGGGACGTGAGGGAAAAGGGTTTTGCTCCAGTAGACTAACTTCCTACCGACACTTTTACATAAGAATGGCAAGAATTATTGTCAAACGAAAAAATTAACTTCATCGAGCCCAGAGTCCACTTCTCTAATCATAAATGTCATTTTTAAAAAAATCCTTTCAGCCAAACTACAAATGCCAACCATGCTCCCAAGAAATAGAGGAGGTTTTTCTCAGGAGCTGTAGGGAGTGGAAAGGGCAAGACAGGAGTCTGGGGTAACGCGGCTACCGTGTAACAGAGAAAAGAGACCGAGAATCTCAATACCGGAGCTGAGACGCAGCATCAACAGGAGCCTGGGTCCCTGTCCGGCGGTGCGGGGAGAAGGCGGGTCAGCGGGGACCCGAAGTGGCCCAGCTCCCCTAAGAAGAGTGGAGGAAGCAGAAATGGGCTCTCTCACCTCTAACGCCGCCTGGGGGTCCTCGTCGATTAGGGCATCCGAGAAGCTCTGGAAAAACCTGTCAGGAAAACAACGACTTCAGCAGGGCTCACTAGCCAAGGAAAGGGGGATAAAATAAATAGCAAAGGGAAAGAAAAACATGCACCTCTGGGATGTTGCAGTTCCTGCTGCAGCCGCCGCCATCCCTCGTAGTCGCTGTTGCTGCCGCCGGAGCTGCTACTATTACGGTTACCACCTCCACGGCCGCCCAAGGGGGAAACTTCTGGAGAAACACCAACCGAGCTTCCGTCCTAAATAGCCAGCGAGCAGCCACGCAGCGCGCTGCTAGGGGGACGGGAGGCGACACGCCGGCGCGGGGCCGGCTGGGACAGTGGAGGACCGATTCCTCCCAGCCCCACCCCGGCCCAGGACCCGCGCTCCCAGTCCCCGCCCCTCGCAGCCATGGTTACGGAGGCCTGGGGCGTACACGTTCTCCCTCCCTTCCACCGCGCCCACGCCAGCGGGCCCTCCCACGGAGCTTTCAGTAGTAGTTTAGAAGCAGTTTTGTAACGTACTGTCATCCCTAAGGAACGTGTGGCGGTTAGGGGCGTTTGTATGTCTGTTAATAACGCAAGCTACTTCGAGCTCCCATTTTCCCTAGTTTTTATCATGGCTGCCACAGGTAGCCAAGCCCTTTCGCCTCCATTACGTCTTCCGCGGCTGCGTGGTCTCTTCCGGGAGCAGAGGCCCGGATGACGCGTGGATCCCCGCGATCTTTGGGCTGGGAATTCTAAACGGCTGGGACTTGCCGGAAGTCATTCTGCTCTAATAGCGGCAAAAAGCCTTCTGGTTCCTGGGGCGACGCGCCCGGCGGCCGTACTATTCACTTCCCCAGAACGCTACAGCCCAGGCTTTCTTCTTAGTGGGCTTCCCAGACCAAGAAGGGAAACCTTTCATCCGAAGGTACTGAGGGGAGGAAGGTGGCCTGAAGTTATCTCAGTGCCGCTTTGTTTCCCACCCCAGTCGGTCAGCCCTTCCTCAGCGCCCTTTAACCCTTGCAGATCGGATGGAGAAAGCTGCCAGCACGTTCTAGGGATGGGGGCAGATTGAGGAGCGGGAGGGAGTAGTCTTTGTCTAACTTTATACCAGTACCAAACTATGTTAATTTAATGTAGTTTTATAATAAATCTTTAAGTCCTGTAACTTATTCTCCCAAGATTGTTTTGGCTTATTCTACGGCCTTTGTATTTCTAGGTGAATTTTGGAATTAGCTTGTTAAAAAGGGGGGGGGGATTTTTTATTGGGCTCGCATTGAATCTATAGATCTGTTTGGGAAAACTAGTATCTTAACAACAAGTCCTTCAATCCATGAATATCATTCTTCCCCCACCATTTATTTAAGTGGTCTTTAATTTCTCCTGGCAATATTTTGTAGATTGCACATATATCTATATTTTAATGCAGCTGTGCTTGGATAGATTGCAGTATAGAGATCATATATATCTTTCATTAGATTTATTCTTGAGTAGTGTTTTGTATACAATGTTAAATGGCATTTTGACTTTTTTATATTCTACTCGTAAGAATAAACAATATTGATTTTAACATACTGACCTTATATGCAAGCATCTTGCTAAGTTCCCTTGTTATTTGTAATACTCTGTAGATTCTTTCGGAATTTCTGTGATCAAAATCTTGCAATCCACGAATAAAGATGGTTTAACTTCTCTGTAACCTTTATACCTTTTATTTTTATTTATTTTTGCCTTTTGTTGCTGGCTAGTGTTTCCACTATTGAATAAAAACAGTGATAATGGACTTCCTTGTCTTGGTCATAACATCAGGAGGAAAGCATTGAATATCAACTGCTTTTTCTGCCTTTATTGAAATGTTCATTTGTATTTTTTAATGTTACTGTGAATTACCTTGGTTAATTTTCAAATGTTATCTAAATGGCCAATTGTCCTTCTGGACCCCACTGACTCCAGTTGGGATGGCACTGTAAGAAGAGAGGCAGAGTCAGTGAAGGAGACAAGGTTTATTCAGGATTTACATACAAGGGTGGTCCGGTGGTGGAGGGCTGACCTGGAGAACTGCTACCATTTGTAAAAAGCACGTAGTCTATATAGCATTTTCACTTAGCACTCTCCTTCTAGCAACCTCCATTTAACCCCAAACAAAGGGCCTTGATCTGTACAGCGTAAGATACGGGCCAGGGATGTGGATGTCCTTCATAGATAAGGAGTGAATCTCTGGGTTGGCTACTCCTGGATTCCTTAGCCCAGGACTCCAAACGTAAGTTCTTAAACCATAGGGTTAGTCTCAGGTATGCTCCAGTTATGGCTCAGCCATACACTAATGTGTGTACACCAGCCTCTGCCATGCACCAATACACATATATGTATGGCCTCTGAAAGGGTGAATTCCAAGACCGACCTATGGGCCCAACATGAAAAGAAGTTCTATATATTATGGACATTGAAATCAATGAGATACCAAAACTACCACCAGAATGGCTTAAATTAAAAGGACTTCCAATACCAAGCATTGACAAGGATATGTAGCAACTGTATCTTTCATATATTGTTGGTGAGAGTTTAATCATTTTGGAAAACTGTGGTACCATATGTCTGTTCTTGCATTGCTATAAATAACTGAGACTAGGTAATTTATAAAGAAAAAATGTTTAATTCACTCATGGTTTTGCAGACTGTACAAGAAGCATAGCAGTTTCTACTTTTGCAGAGGCCTCAGGAAGCTTCCAATCACCGCACAAGGCAAAGGTAGAGCAGCCATCTTACATGGCAGGAGCAAGTAGGGTGGGGGTAGGTGCTACACATTTTTAAACAACCAGATCTCACAAGAATTCACTGTTGCAAGGACAGTACCAAGAGAGGTGGTACTTAACCATTCATGAGAAACCCACCCCTATGATCCAGTTACCTCCCACCAGGCCCCACCTCCGACATTGGGGATTGCAATTTGACATGTGATTTGGGTGGGGACACATATCCAAACTATATCAGACACTATCTACTAAAGCTAGTTATACACAGACCATAACCCAATAATTCTACCACTGGGCATATACCCAAGAGTATTTATTATTTATGATCATGTAGAAGAATATTCATTGCAGCATTACCCAAGGTAGCAAAAACTGGAAATAATCTAAATGTCCTTAAATAGGAGAAAAAAATATTACATAGCAATAGGAATGAACGACTACTACACACAACGATATGGATGAAGCTTATATACATAAGTTGTGGTAAACAAACAAAAAAAAAAGCCAGACAGAGTACATCATGATTGATTCCACTTAGATGAGAGGTATCATAAGGGAACCTCCTGGTTGTCAGGGAGGGTGGGGAACAGGAGCATGAAGAAATCTCGGATGCGGGAAATGTTACATATCTTGATCTGGCTGGTAATCACAGCAGTGTATTCAAACAAAATTTTATCAAGTTATGCACAAGATTTGTGCAGGCTGGGTGCAGTGGCTCACGCCTGTAATCCCAACACTTTGGGAAGCCAAGGCAGAAAAATCACTTGAGCCCAGGAGTTCAAGACCAGCCTGGGCAAGATGGCGAGACCTCGTCTCTACAAAAAATAAATAAATAAAAAACATTAGCCAAGCATGCTGGCGCGTGCCTCAGCTACTTGGGAGGCTGAGGCAGGAGGATTGCTTGAGCCCAGGAGGTTGAGACTCTTATCCTGTTACTGCACTCCAGCCTACGTAACAGTGTGAGTCTCAACAACAACAACAAATTGTTCACTTTGATTTTGCAGATTCGTTTGAGGAGAAATGATATATTTCCCTTGTATTGCCTCTTCCAGTCCATGAACATAATTGCTTGTTTCATTCAGTTATTCGTATGTCTTTTAGTAAAGTTTTTATAATTTTCTCCATAAATTCTTGGCATCGGTTTATTGAAATCTTGGGAGGAAGGACAGACAAATGCTTAAGAAGTTATTAATAAATGTTTTCAGCCGGGCACAGTGGCTCACGCCTGTAATCCCAGCGCTTTGGGAGGCCGAGGCGGGCAGATCACCTGAGGTCAGGAGTTCGAGACCAGCCTGGCCAACTTGGTGAAACCTCATCTCTACTAAAAAATACAAAAATTAGCCGGGCATGGTGGCAGGCACCTTAATCCCAGCTACTTGGGAGGCAGAGGCAGGAGAATCGTTTGAATCCGGGAAGCAGAGGTTGCAGTGAGCCGAGATCGAGCCATTGCACTCAAGCCTGGAGGACAAGAGCAAGACTTACCGCAAAAAAAAAAAAAAAGTTAAAAAAAAAAGTTTTCATGTGCAAATGACACAACTAAATATACCAATGTACTTAGCTTTGGTAATTTAAAGAAGGGGAGGAGTAACCATGCTGGATTAAGTGGGCATTTATTGAAGGATAATTGATCTTCAAACTGAAGAGTGAAAATAGTCACTTATACTGTGTTACCTAACATTTTCCTAGGAAAGGGATCCTTTTCATTTAAAAGAGAAAACCATCCCAGTCTAACATTGAAGCCATCCTTAAGTGTATTACACTTGATAATTTCAAACTGAATCTAACAAAATCTCTTATTTGTGTCTTTTTCACAATAAAGCTTTCCCAAAGAGAAGTTTAAAAAAAAGAGAGAAAATTTTTAAAAGATTTGTACACTTTACCAAGTTTATACTTCAACAGAAAAAAGATTTAAAACAAAATCAGTAACAATCAAAATTTAAAATGCAAAGAGTCATGACATGTATAGTAACATCAAAATATTAAATACTGAAAAATAAATCTGACAAAAGATATGCAAGATGTGCACCGAAAACTAAAAAATATTGCAGCCAGCCGTGGTGGCTCACGTCTGTAATCCTGGCACTTTGGGAGGCCGAGGCGGGTGGATCACCTGAGGTCAGGAGTTTGAGACCAGGCTGGCCAATATGGCGAAACCCCATCTCTATTAAAAACACAAAACAAATTAGCTGGACATGGTGGCGGGTGCTTGTAATCCCAGCTACTTGGGAGGCTGAGGCAGGAGAATTGCTTGAACCCGGGAGGCGGAGGTTGCAGTTAGCCGAGATTGCACCATTGCACTCCAGCCTGGGTAATAGAGCAAGACTCTGTCTCAAAAAAAAAAAAAAAAAAAAAAAAAAACCCAACAACATTGCCGAGAGAAGTTAAAGAAAACTAACAAATGGAGAGCTACTCCAAATTCATGAGTCAAGAAGACTCAATATTGTTGAGATCTCAGTTCTTCCAAGATTGACCTATAGACTCAACATGATCCCAATCAAAATCCCTAGTCAGGCATGGTGGCTCATGTCTAATCTCAGTTCTTGTTGGGGCTGAGGCAGGAGAATCGCTTAGAGGCAAGGAGTTGGAGACCAGCCTAGACAACAGAGACCCCCATCTCTGAAATAAAGTACATTTAAAAATCCCAGAGCTGGCTGGGCGCGGTGGCTCACGCCTGTAATCCCAGCACTTTGGGAGGCCGAGGCAGGCGGATCACAAGGTCAGGAGATCGAGACCATCCTGGCTAACACAATCAAACCCTGTCTCTACTAAAAATACAAGAAAATTAGCCAGGCGTCATGGCAGGCACCTGTAGTCCCTGCTACTCGGGAGGCTGAGGCAGGAGAATGGCGTGAACCCGGGAGGAGGAGCTTGCAGTGAGCCGAGACTGCACCAATGCACTCCAGCCTGGGCGACAGAGCAAGACTCCGTCTCAAAAAAATAAATAAATAAAAAATCCCAGAGCTTTTCCCTTTTAGAAGTTGACAAGCTGATTCTAAAATTCAAATGGGGGAAAAATTCAAATGAAAATGCAAAGGACTTACAATAGCCAAATCAGCTTTGAAAAATAACAAAGTTGGAGAGATAACATTACTTCATTTCAAGACTTGTCAACCTTGTGGTATTGGCACAAAAATAGACAGATTAATGGAACAGAGAATCCATAAATAGACCCATACCATATGTAGACAGCTGATTTTTAACGAAGGTCCTAAGGTAATTCAGTGGAGAAAAAACAGTTGAAAAGGAGAGACTTTAAAACAGATTGGATATACATGTGCCAAAAAGTGAGTTTCAGTGCGTATCTTTGCACCATGTACAACAATTCACTCAAAATGGATTATGGGGCTACAACTCCTATAAAACTTCTAGAGGAAAGAAAATCTTTGTGATCTTGGGTTAGACAAAGATTTCTTAGCACACCAAAAGCATGATCCATAAAAGAAGAAATTTGTAAATTAGACTTCACCAAAATTTAAAAGACTCTACACTATGAAAATATTTGCAATCACATCTCTGATGAAGAGCTTGCATCCAGAATATATGAAGATGTCTCAAAACTCAGAAACTGTAAGTCAATAGGGAAATAGAAATTAAAACCACAACCATATGCCACTACACACCCATTTAAACAGCTAAAAGGAGAAAGACTGACCATGTTGGCAAGGATGTAGAGCAACTGGAAGACTCATACACCACTGGTAGGAATGTAAAAAGGCACAATCATAAAATGACTTAGACCACTGCTACATAATTAGCACCCAAGAGATATGAAATAACATGTTCATGCAATGTTTGTACAAAATGTCTGTGTCTGTTTATAGCAGTTTTAATGGTTAACAGTTGAAAACTGGAAACCCAAATGTACATCAATAGGTGAATGGATAAACAGTAGTACAGCTGGCCGGGTGCAGTGACTCATGACTGTAATCCCACACTTTGGGAGGCGAAGGCAGGTGGATCACCTGAGATCAGGAGTTTGAGACTAGCCTGGCCAACCCTGTCTCATCTAAAAATACAAAAAAATGTGGCACGCACCTATATTCCCAGCTACTCAGGAGGCTGAGGCAGGAGAACCATTTGAATGCAGGAGGTGGAGGTTGCAGTGAGCCAGGATCACACCACTGCACTCCAGGCTGAGCGACAGAGTGAGACTCCATCTCAAAACAAACAAAAAACAACAGCAGTATAGCCAGTATAGCCATACAATGGAATACTGCTCAGCAATAAAAGGAATGAAGTATTGCTACACACTATAACACGGATGAATCTCAAAATTATGCTAAGTGAAAAAAATCAGACAAAAATAGTACATTTTGTATGATTCCATTTATATAAAATCCTGAAAAATTTTAAAACTCATCTGTATGACAATTACTGGTTTACTGGGTGGGGGTGGGGGCTGGAGAGCAGGGTGGAATTTCAAGAATAAAAGGGGCATAAGGAAACATTGGGGTAATAGGTATGTTCACTATCTTGATTATGGTGATGATTTTACGAGTGTATACATATGTAACACTTCAAACTGTACACTTTAAATAATGTGCATGGTTTGCTTTATGTCAACTATAGCCCTATAAAGCTATTTTATTTTATTTCATTTTATTTTTTGAGATGGAGTCTTGCTCTGTTGCCCAGGCTGGAGTACAATGGCGTGATCTCGGCTCACTGTAAGCTCCACCTCCCAGGTTCACACCATTCTCCTGCCTCAGCCTCCGGAGTAGCTGGGACTATAGGCACCCGCCACCACGCCCAGCTAATTTTTTGTATTTTTAGTAGAGATGGGGTTTCACCTTGTTAACCAGGATGGTCTCGATCTCCTGACCTCATGATCCGCCCGCCTTGGCCTCCCAAAGTGCTGGGATTACAGGCGTGAGCCACCGTGCCCGGCCTAAAGCTATTTTTTTAAAACACATTTAGAGCTATAGATAAGAACTGATAGTCATCAGCATATGGATGGTGGTAAGCAACATAAGAACATGAGCACAAGGAGGCCAGGCGCAGTAGCTCACACCTGTAATCCCATCACTTTGGGATGCCAAAGCAGGAGCATCCCTTGAGCCCAGGAGCTCGAGACCAGCCTGGGCAATATGGTAAAACACTTTCTCTACAAAATACATTAGCCAGATGTGGTGGTGCATGCCTGTAGTCCACTGAGTGTACTGAGGCTGAGGTGGGAGGATTGCTTGAGCCCAGGTCAAGGTTCAGTGAGCTGTTATCATGCCACTGCACTCCAACCTGGGCAACAGAGCGAGACCCTGTCTCAAAAAAGAAAGAAAAAAAAGGCAAGGAGAATATGTAGTTTTCTAACTTAATAAATATTGAATCCCTCCTATGTATAGATATTATGCGAGGGACTGGGGATACTAAAATGACTGCAATCTTGGTGCTTAATAATCTAGTGTTGGAATCACGCATATCAACAGGCAGTTATTATAGTGTCATATATGTCTAAATGGGAGAGATTAAAGGGTTCTGTGAAAGCAGTCAGAAGATTTTGAAAGCTCAGAGTAAGTAATGTCTCAGCCAAAGCCTGAAGAACATATAGGAGGTAACCAGCATGAGATAACCTGTGCTGAGCAGAGTGGGCTTGAAATCAGAGCTAGCGGAGTGATTTGGGAAGTACAGCTTCAGGGGTGTTTATTTGCAAAAGCCCCTTCAAACCCTATCTAATTTGTTAATATAATTTTGTACGTATTTTTCCTAAATAAATCCCCTCCCCACTCCCACAACCCCAACAAATTGTGTAAATTTTGGCCCCACAAAACCTGGATTTGTCCTTAAGTAGGTCTTTCTTTTGGGTTACTTAGAATTCAGCTCCTTCTTATGTCTGGGGAATTCCTTGAGTCTTCCCACCGAGCCAGTCTCCCTCTATAAAAGCTGAAAATGCCAAACAACTTAAGCTGAACTTGCACATACTTTAAAATTGGTAACTGGTTAGCAACAACAAATCAAGGAAGGACCTTAGTGTATCCTCTCCAGATGCAGTAGCACATGTGTCAAGATCAAATTCCCGAAGCAGCAGATAGTGTTACAAAGCAGTGTGTCAGTGCTTGGCAACAGTGGCTACAATCTCCTCACCCGACCAGTTATGCAGTATGGTTCCAGGATTTATTCCCAGCCATGTGGCTCAGACTGATGCTGATTCTCTAGTCCTTTTGGCCATTCTGCAAGCAGCACAATATTCTTCTAATACAATTTATCTTATGCTGAAAACCAGAATCCATCTCTGTTGCTTATGACTAAGAATCCAAACTGATAGACAATTTGGTATTTGGAAGTGGAGTGCTACAAAACAGACCTAGAATGGTGTGTAACTGGCCGGGTGGAAAAGGCAGGATGGAGGGCATTGAGACACAACTGTTTCAGGCTGGGAAACTAGTGACTCTGAGACAGGACACCAAGCTCACACCATCAAGAAATGTACTCTAAAGCTGAGCAGCCTTAGAAAGAGTCTTCTTCCCAGTGCTCATATTAGATGTGGCTGTTGAGGACAAAACACCAGAGAGCCACAGCCACCAGATGAAAAAGCAGCCTACGGATTCCACCAAAGATCTTTTTTTTTTTTTTAAGAGACATTTATTCAGCGTCACAATCAGACTATTACATTTAGCAATCAACAGCATGGGTGGAAAAAAAAAATCTACATTAAAACCCTTTGTTGGAATGCTTTACACTTTCCACAGACCAGAAACTAAAATAACCTGTTATACAATTAGTCACAAATACAGTCCTCGAGTTTTTGCCCATACACATGAGTATTTGTCTAAAACATGTCTTCTTTGTAGCAGCTAGGCCCTGCCACCACTGTGCTTGGCTGAGTTCACAAATCTGTTGTAACCTGTAGCTTCCCTGTCACTTCTCTGGCTCTCCTCTCCTGCTAAGCTTTGTTTCCTAATTAAAATCTTCTGCCACTGCCATAGCTACTGCTGCTGCTGGAACCACCATAGCCACCTTGGTTTTGTGGTTTTGCAAAGTATTGGCCTCCACCGCCACAGGGGCCAGAGCTTCTGCCTCCAAAATTTCCTCCCTTCATGGGTCCAAAATTTGAAGACTGATTGTTGTAATTGCCAGAATCATTGTAGCTTCCACCACCTCCAAAATTGCTTCCATCATTACCAAATCCATTATAGCCATCCCCACTGCCACCATATCCACCACCACCACAGCTGCCACCAAATCCACCACGACCACTGAAGTTTCCTCCACGACCGAAGTTGTCATTCCCACCGAAACCATCTCCACGACCACCACCAAAGTTTCCAGAACCACTTCGACCTCTTTGGCTGGATGAAGCACTAGCCATCTCTTGCTTTGACAGGGCTTTTCTAACTTCACAGTTGTGGCCCTTCACAGTATGGTATTTCTGAATGACAATCTTACCACGGAGTCATGGTCGTCAAAGGTTACAAAGGCAAAGCCCCTTTTCTTGCCACTGCCTCAGTCAGTCATGATTTCAATTACTTCAATTTTTTCATACTGTTCAAAATAATCTCTTAGGTGATGTTCTTCAGTGTCTTCTTTAATGCCACCAACAAATATCTTTTTCACAGTTAAGTGGGCACCTGGTCTTTGAGAATCTTCTCTGGAGACAGCTCTCTTTGGTTCCACAACTCTTCCATCCACCTTGTGTGGCCTTGTATTCATAGCTGCATCCACCTCCTCCACAGTGGCATATGTGACAAACCCAAAGCCCCTGGAGCACTTGGTGTTTGGATCTCTCATTACCAGACAGTCTGTGAGCATTCCCCATTGCTCAAAATGGCTCCTCAGGCTCTCATCGATTGTTTCAAAGCTCAACCCTCCAATGAAGAGCTTCCTCAGCTGTTCGGGCTCTTTTGGAGACGCTGACTTAGACATGACAGCAGGGTGAAGGGAGACTTTAACGATGCTTCTTCAGTGGCGTCCACGGGCAGAAAAAGTCCACCAGAGATCTTAGACATGAAGCTGGATAGAGTATTTGGATGAGATTCTGGCTGATTCTCTTTGGGAAATAAATACATTTTTCATATGGGCCTGAACATTTTTTAGTGTATGTACAGGAAGAAGGACAAGTATACATAACAGGAGGATACTTCATTCCTCCCTTCTTCCTTGCTGTGAAGCCCTAATTTTGTTTCTCCAGCACATGACTAAGTCATTTGTGGTAATCCCACATCCCACATTGTTGGGATCCCCAACCCCACATTGTTGGCCATATTGGCAAACAATATGGTTTAAGAAGGGGTTTATAACTAATCTAGCCAATTGGGCCATGCATGAGGTGTCTGCTCAGGGATTCTGGGAAAGGTCTTCTTATTGATAAACAGAAACACAGAATAAATTACTGCAGCTACCTTTAGCAATAGCCATCCTGGAAGACCAAACCAATATCCCAAGGAAAGTGAAAGCATAAGGATGGAGAAACCTAGTTCATCAGTGATACCAGTGAGCTCCTGAGTTAACCAACCCAGAAGCCTCCAAACTCCTGACTTTTTGTTTTGTATTATTTAATAATTTTGAGTTGGGTTTTTCTGTTTGCTTCTTGCAATTGAAAACATTCTTATTCTAATTGCTATTATGTCTGGGAGTGCAGAATTTGATCATAAGGCTGGTGAGATAAAGAAGAGGTGAGACCACATAGGGCCTCAACTCCATCTGAAAAGATTAAAAAAACCACTGAAGGCTTGACATAATTAGACTGACACTCCTATTGCATTGGGGAGAACAGATTGGAAGCGGACAAGTTGAAAACAGAGAATAAGAACAGTGACCTTTAGACAAAACTTGGGAGAACTCCAATCTTTGAAAAAGTCTCTGGAGCAACCCAAAGGGAACATCAGGAAATTATTTTTTACATGGTAAAAGGGGGAAAATATTACAGAAGCAGGATAGGAGAGTTGGGCACTTCAGATTGGGCAAAACTGAAGGCAATAGAGAGTTTAGAGGAAAAGTGAGTTATGAAAGGTTATCAATTGATCAAGAGGTCCAGGAAGAGAAGGAAGGATGGGATTCAGCAATATGGAAATTGGTTACTCTTAGTGACCTTTGTAACAACAAATTCAGGGTAATAAGTCAAATGCAATACTACAGAGGGTTAAAGAACAAATGGAAAGTGAGGAAGGCAGCAAGTTTACAGGTTAAGGACAATGACAACAGCATCACAGGTCCTTCTTTAATAAACAATCTTGAGTCAATGATTTGGTGTGGAGAGGCCAAGTACTGACAGCCATGTCTTATTCAGGAGTTGATGACTAGATTATGTTAGGGCTACAGAGAGTCAAGATGTAATATCGGGACAGATCATGCTGGTCCTTGTAAACCCTGTTCAGAAGTTTGCATATTCCTTGTAAGAAATGATGGTAACTTAAACTAAGGTAGAAACATGAAGACAAATGACAAATTAAAAGCTTTTGAGGAGGTAAATTACCTGGGCTGCATGATTGATTGGATGTGGATATCAGATGTGACTGAGCCATGGAAGTAAATGAGATTGTCAAAGGAGCATGTGCAGTGGGAAGAGAGCCAAGAAAGGAATCTTAAGAAATACCAGGACATAAGGCAGAGCTCCCCAACTAATGTACTATGAATGGTTATGGGTGTGCCCAAAATACTGATCCCTTTAGTCTAAATGGATGCTGAGAGCCACTGGCTGGTCACCCGCAGCAGTAAGCAACTTCACTGGTTAACCCCAGTGTGTCTCTGGAGGGCAGACATTATATTCTGTCAACTTTGTACTAAGAGTTCCATGACTATGTGAAGACATCCTTGATACCTTACCCAATACATGTTGGTTGAATGAATAAATGTAGAGCAACATTGAGGGACAAACTTAAAATGACAGGTTGGGGCCAGATCAGTTATTCTTAAACTTCCAAGTGTACATTAAGATTACCTAGTGCTTTTCTAACTTGAATGTCTATATTATTCTGATTCATTAGGTCTGGAGCAGGGCCTGGAGTTCTATTTTTCTAAAATGTTTCCAGTGATGTAGATGCTAATTTGGGACCACTCTTGAGTAGCAAGAAATAAAAAATACTAGTTAAAAATACAAACTGTACAGCTTTCCCATGAGATACGAATTCAGTAGGTATGGGGTGTAACCAAAGAATTTGCATTTTAAGAAAAACATCAGCTGGGTGCAATGGCTCACGCCTGTAATCCCACCACTTTGGGAGGCCAAGGAGGGGTGAATCCCTTGAGCCCAGGAGTTGGAGACCAGACAGGAAAACATGGTGAAAACCCCTTTCTACAAAAATACACACATCTATTAGCCAGGCATGGTGCAGGCCTGTGGTCCCAGCAACTCAGGAGGCTGAAGTGAGAGGATTGCTTGAACCCTGGGAGGTGACAGTTGCAGTGAGCCAAGTGAGAGGACTGCTTGAACCCTGGGAGGTGACAGTTGCAGTGAGCCAAGATTGTGCCATTGCACTCTAGACTGGGTAACAGAGCGAGACACTATCTCAAAAACAAACAAACAAACAAACAACAACAAAAAAAACCAAGAACAACATTAACTCTGAAATAGTTGGCCTAGGAACCCAGTTTGATGGAGAAATTTGAATGTTAAGCTAAGGATTTTGGACTTTATCCTACAGGTAGCAAGAAAGGCATGAGGGTTTCCATATACAAACATTATGTATTCCCAAGGGATAGTTTTGATTTTTTTTTTTTTTTTTTTTTTTTTTTTTTTTTTTGAGACAGGGTCAACAAAAAGAGAAGAGAACACACAAAACGAGAGAAAAATACAGGAAGGCCACTGTAGAACTGTTAAAAATTCAGGAGCTGGCAAGCAAAGACACACTCAGAGCACTTCTCTTTGCTTCCTTGCCCTCTGAACTGTTCAATAAATAGCGAAGAACACAAAGCTAACTGCAGTATTTGTTTCAGACCTGCTGCTGCTCTCCAATTTAAAAGCAATACAGGAACATTAAATTTGTCGCAGCTGAAATTGGTAAAGGCAGACCTCTACAGGTGCTTCTTGACTTACAATGGGTTTATTGGGAGGGGAAGATATCGTAAGTCAAAATGTCTTTAATACACCTAACCTACTGAGCATCAGAGCTTAGACTAGCCTACCTTAAACGTACTCAGAACACTTACATTAACCTACATTTGGGCAAAATCATCTAACACAAATTCTTTTTTATTATAAAGGATTGAATAGCTCATGAATTTATGGGAACAATGTCCTAAACATGAAAAACAGGATAGCTTTATGGGGACTCAAAGTTCGCTTTCTACTGAATGTGCATCGCCTTTGCAACTATCATAAAGTCAAAAAATTCTAAGTCAAACCATCCTAAGCCCCGGACCGTCTGCATGTGAAGTGCTCCCTAAGGGGCACTATGCCAGATACCATGCCTAAGTGTTTTCCAACTTTCTGTACCACATTCAAAAGGAGCATCTTCATAAAGATGTTACTGACCTCGTGGAAAATATTAGTCCTTCCTTTCCTTTGCAGCTGACAGGATTTTTAAAAGAAGCTCTAAACCACAAGCATATTCCAGCAGCTGTTTGTTCTTCCTAGTATGAGTTACTTCCTCCCTCTGCCACCGTCGCTTGTATTCTAGTTTGAGGAAATATTAAGCAGCACAGTAAATAAGTCTGTTTTCAGAAATTGCTTAGTCCTGGAATTAATATATTTTATAAAGCAGGTTAGCTTTAGCTCCTTAAGATTTAGTTACTTAGAATGAAATCTTCCCAATTTAATAGGCAATTTGCATACATGTATAAATGCATGAACTTTAAAAGCACCTTTAGGATTAAGAGGGTTTTGTTATCTGTATTTATAGAATTTAAAGCTGATTACCTCAGCAAGTTTTAGAGAAATTTTAAGAATAGTGGTAAGACAAGAATCTTAAGATAATACATTCTTTAGAACCAAGAATCTAAGGATAATACATTCTTTAGAACCAAATGTGTAAATGGTTAAATGAAGGATGTTTTAACAACATGGTCTCAACTGTGGAGGTATCATCATCTTTCAAAGCTACCTGCAAAAAAGGGACAATGTCCTCACTGGCTAGTAAAAATTAGAAAAATTTAAGGAATTCTCAGGAAATTTCTTATCTTTTAAAATACCCATGGTCATCCCCTAAGAGGGCAAATGCACCTGTCATTAATAAGCAAGTAAGTGAGTTCATAAGCAATACTACCTCCAGGATTTTTAATTTCTTGGTAGGGATAACAGGGACATTAAAAGCAAGCTTATACTTTCCTATTAACAAGGAGTAGATTTATTTACAACCAATTTCTACTTCAAAACACTTCCAAGCATATAACAAATACCATCCTTAAAAGAGGGATTCCCTATTTGATTGTCTCAGTTTATTAGAATATGGATGGTCTTTTCATTCTAGATAACATGCCCTTTGTTTGCTTGTTTTTGTATAAGAATTATCTTAGAATCTGATAATGCTGGGACTCTACTGATGGCTAGGCACTGCATATCTTCATTATGTGCCCATTTCCATTCATTCCTTGAAATATTATGAAACATTGTTACAAACAAAAGAATATGTGTAATTATAATATGGATAACATAGAGTATAATATATACAACATAAAACATAAAGGCATGATGAAATGACCACCTGTGAACCTGCCGTCCAACTTGAGGAACAGAATGATAGTACTGTTGAAGTCCCTGAGTGTCCCTACTCAATTACCCTGCCTTCCTGAAATACCACGTTATGTTGATCATTTTCTTTATAGTTTTATCGCCGTTAGAGCTAAGAAAGTATATTCAAAATTTGGTTTTTGAATTTCATAAAATTCTATTATATTGCATGGACTCTGCTGCAACTAACTGTCTTTAGGACACCGCGAAGATATCTACACAGTGTTTTGAAATTCATGTAAGTATCTACACTCTAAAAGTGAATATCTGGCAGAAATAATCTCAATCAATGAATTTTATAACCCCTGGAATTAACACTTACCTGCTTCATTATTAATTGGGAACTCTCAGTTTCCCCTCTTTTGTCCCCTGGATCAGTTCTTCAATCTCATTCTAAAGGGGTTGTTCATATTCTGTGGCTAACTGCTTATCAAATTCCATACCCCAAAGCGAAGGTGATGTGTCTGTATAGTAAGACATTTTAAATAAGAACAAGTCAATGTAAATATCTTTTTAAAAAATGTTATAACCAATCCTGAATTGATCGTGTATTTTTAATACCTTGACACTCATAATTACAGTATATAATAAAAAGTTACTCACTGAGAGATAACGGCAACAAAAATTATATTAAAGACTATAACTAGGCCAGGCACTGTGGCTCATGCCTGTAATCCCAGTACTTTGGGAAGCCAAGGTGGGGAGGTCAGGAGTTCAATACCAGCCTGACCAACATGGTGAAACCCCATCTCTACTTAAAATACAAAAAATTAGCTGGGCACAGTGGTGTGTGCCTGTAATCCCAGCTACTTGGGAGGCTGAGGCAGGAGAACTGCTTGAACCCAGGAGGCGGAGGTTACAGTAAGCCAAGATCGGGCCACTGCATTCCGACCTGGGTGACAGAGCCAGACTCTGTCTCAAAAAATAAATAAATAAATAAAGACTATAACTACAATAATGGCAAGCTTAACTTTGGTTTTACAACAATGCCAGGTAATCACTACCCCTTCTACTGGAAAAATAAATAAATAAATTTGTATTTTGTTTAAAGGTATTTTTATGAATATGAATATTTTTATACAATATGTGACTTATTTTTAAACTCTAGACTGTTTATTTTAACTCTATCAAAATTAGTCACTAATGTACTACTGTTAACAACCAAAGAAGTTAGATCAACAGAATAACAATAAAACTGCTAATGAACACTTGAGTACTTCCTCTGTGCTTAAATTTTTTTATGCATTAGTACACTTAATCCGCACAACCAACCCTGTGAGTTGGCTAATTACCACCATCATATTACATGTTTCAATAACTTTTTTACTTTTGAAATTTCAGATCATCTTTTGAAAATGAGCCATATTCCCACCAGTTACTGCTGCTGGGAACGTAAAATGGTACAAACATCTTGGAACACAGCTTGATGGCTTCTTAAAAAGTTAAAAATACATCTGTTATTCATCATAGCTATTTCATTCCTGGATATTTACCCAAGAGATAATACATGTCCACACAAAGACTTGTACACGAAAGTTCATGGCAGCTTTCTTTGTAATAGCCAAATGTGGGTTGTAATTTGGGAAACAATTCAAATGTCCACTAACAGGTGAATAGGTACAAAAATGTAATACATCAGCCAGGAACGGTAGCTCACAGCTGTAATCCCAGCACTTTGGGAGGCCGAGGCGGGCAGATCACGAGGTCAGGAGTTCAAGAACAGCCTGGCCAACATGATGAAACCCCGTCTTTACTAAAAATACAAAAATTAGCTGGGCATGGTGGCATGTGCCTGTAAGCCCAGCTACTCGGGAGACTGAGGCAGGAGAAATGCTTCAACCGGGACCCAGGAGGTGGAGGTTGCAGTGAGCCGAGGTCGCGCCATTGCACTCCAGCCTGGGCTACAGAGCGAGACTCCGTCTCAAAAAAAAAAAAAAACAGTAATACAGCCATACAACTGTATACTATTCAGTAATAAAAATGCATTACTAGTACATGTTACAGCATGGATGAATCTCAAATCATTAGCTGAGTGAAACAAGCCAGATGCAAAAGAGTACGTACTGTGTGATTTCATTTATGTACAATTCTAAGAGATGCAACTTAATCTATTTTAACAGAAAGCAGATCAGTGGTTGCCTGCATTGTGTGTGTGTGTGTGTGTGTGTGTGTGTGTGTGTGTGTGTGTGTGTGTTGCAAAAGGACATGAAAATGTTCAGATTTCTAAGTGGCAGTTTCATGGGTGTATCTATTTGTCAAAACTAGTCAAGTTATATATTCTAAATGTGTGCAGTTCCCTGCACACAAATTATACCTTAATAAAGTTGTAAAAAGAAAATGAATATCACTCTCTATCCCTTGGCTACTTTTTTCCCTAATTTTTCATCCTTAATAATTTTTTCAAACATTTTTTATCTTTCTGGGCTAGAGGTGTACATTGCATATGATTTATCCTCCACTCTACCTGTTTACACACTTTTGTCAAGCCCCCTAAAGCATGTCAACAAATAGCTCATTTACTCTTCTACCTGGGTAAGCCTTATTTTATCTATTTGCTTTTTCTGGATCGGTTTCTATGAGCCTTTATGTGCAGAGATGTGTCTAACCACATACTGACTGGCAGATATTAAGTATTTTGGCCTAGTTCATCTGATACTGGGTAACTATCACAACTGTTAGGCTTAACTAGCCACATTTACAGAGCAATCACACCAATGAAATAACTTAATTGTCTCAGTTATCTTTTATTTGGTGGACACTGACCGACCTATGTCTTTTCCATCATCATTAGGATCATCATATTTTACACTTGCTAATAGTTGCAAACATTTATTAAATGTGTACTATGTTCCAGGCACTGTGCCTCACACTTTTCTCAGATGACCTCATTTGATCCTTCAGATGTACATACTAACCCTCATTTTACAGTTGGGGAAAGGTTAGTGAGGCAGAATTGGAATTTGAATCCAGACCTACACAACACCAACACTCTTTCTGTTGAGCTATAACTGCCTGTCGACTCTAGGATAACCAGTAGGGCCTATGACTATATCCTTTGTAGCAGTGGTAAGAACTTAGTGGGGAACAAGAAGTGGGAATCATGGAACAGAATAACTCATTCAATCGGTCAATAAAAAAAATTACTGAATGCCAATTATATTTCCAGCATTATTTGGGATGGTAAGATAACAACAATGAAAAATTGCTAAATTTAAGTTTCCATATGTTGCTATTCTTGTACTTAACTGGAAACAAAAAACATTCTTTAGACTCATGCAAGTACAGCACAAACAGTACTTTCAGAGTAAATTATTACATAAATTTGTGTGCTACTTTCCTCACTAGAGTATAATCATTTGATACTGTTTTATAAAATACATAAAATTTAAATGCCTTCTTGCCAACTAATTTCAGTTTTAGAAATAAGATTATTTTATTTTAAAAAGCAAGCGGGCTCCTTCCAGAATCCAAGTGTCTCTTTTGGCTGGACAACAGCAGCTGCCCTGACAAAAAATTCCTTTCTGATGCACACTTAATGGATACCATTTGAGCAGGGGAGAGGTGATTCATTGTCCCTATGCATTTTGCATTTCCTTTTTATCATACAAAACAGAATGCAGTTTTTGTAATACAGGGGGTTGTTCTTTTAGCTTCACCTTCAGTTCTAATGAACAAACATTAATTGAATTCACTACTTTCCTTTATAGATGTATATTTTATACTACAGTTTCTTCAAAAAAGAATTTAAGATTAAGATAACTAGTTCCTACAATCTGTAAGCCACATGAGTAGATGCTATAGGGTATACAGACATGAATGAGATCTAGCCTCTAATATAGTTTATTAAATAGGGGGAAAATCAGAAGTTCATATAAGTAACTGGTAGAAAGATTAAATGAGTCATTGGAGGCTGGCCCAGGAACTTATCTATCACATACAACATTTTTTCCCCCTTTGAGAGGGGGTCTCACTCTGTCGCTTAGGCTGGAGTGTTATGGCACAATTGTAACTCATTGCAGCATCGAATTCTGGGCTCCAGTGATCCTCCCACCTCAACCTCCCAGGTTGCTAGGACTATAGGCATGCACCACCATACCCAGATAATTTTTTTCTATTTTTTTACAGAAAGGATCTCACTATGTTGCCCAGGCTGGTCTTGAACTCCTAATCCCAAGCTATCCTGTTGTCTCAGCCTCCTAAGTCCATATACAACATTATTTCTATCAAAATCCAAAAAACTAACTTCTATTCATCAGAAATGCTCATCACTTACACTCTGGAGACCATTTGTACTGAGTTTCTTCATTTATTTTACTAGTAAACCAAATTTAATGCCAAGCAAGAGGACACTCATTTCTCTTTTAGACTTAAAATGGTAAATTTCTTACCCAAAGAAAAGGGGAAGAATAGGGAACAAAGACCAACCATGTGTTAAGAAAAAAACACAAGTCTCTTAAATATATTCCTTGAATGTTCTTCCCATCTCCTGAACAATCACTAAATCACTTCAATAAGTTATTTTATAAATGCTATCTCCTCTTCTAGATAGCAAGCTGCCTAGGGACAGGAACCAGTATGTCTTTATGTAATAGCATAGAGATATACTGCAAATGGTAGGTGATTAATAATGTTCTAACCCAAATTAGTGGCTAATCTGGACCTCTGGATTCATGTAATTGGTAGTACTCACCTCCCATTATCTCACAGAATGCAACATTTCAAGAGGGAAACTGAACCACAACTAGCAATGTCAACAACTGTAGTGTGGTATGTCTCCCACCAGGTTACTTAAGGGTATATGTGTGTTGGTTGAACCCTGAAGGCTGGGCAGGGAGCCAAGGCCATAGTGCCTAGCTGAGGAGCAGGTGTCCCTGAGAACCCAAACATCCCAGGACATACCTCAAAACATATCAAGGAAAACAGTTTCATTGTGCACACATGTAGGCAAACAGCCAGCATATAAGCTTAAAAGCAGTTTAGAGATAAGAGGCAGGGTGACTCTAGAGCTGCCCAGAAATGTCCAGTAGGTAAGTCCTAGTAAACTCATCTATTCAACAAGCTGGTCTTGCCCAAATTATTCTTTGGTCTCTCAATGCCTTCCCAATTTACAGTCCCAAGTTTTCCTTCTAACAACCGCCACATTCATGATTCGAATCCAGGCCAATGACAGGAGGGAATATTAAAATATCCAACTATTACACCATCGGAACACTAAGGACATCTTGAAAAGATGGAATATTTTTCCACCTGAGAAATAGTTATTCTTAACAAACCTGTTCACGTGCTTCTTTAGTAACTGCCATAATGTGAAATCTATTACATCTCTTCCCCTTGAATATATTTTTCCTAAAAAAAAAAAGAACATTTTAATGAATATAAACTGTCAACAAAATTATGAGAAAAAAATTTAAGTGAAATATTCTATGTAAAAATTCAAAATAATTCCACTGACGTACATCAAACATCTTAGCTAAATTGCCACATTTTTAGGACTGATAGACTAAAAACAGAAATGTGCACTTGAAGTTTTGCTTCATAATACAACAAATCAGTTACAGCAACTTAATTTCCAAAATATCCAACTGAAAAGATTAGCTCAATTAGCATTAATTTTTATTTGCTCCCTTTTATATTAAGTTTTAAAAACTCCATCTTGTGAAAAATTATAAAACTATGCTAAAAAGAAGCTGTTAAAAAGAGTCAACACTTGTTTTTAAGGGCAGGAAACACTGCAATGTTTAATTACAAATTATAATTACAAAAGATTGTGTAGGTAAATCACAACATTCCCTTTCATAAAGCAATCATTCTGTAAAATAATTAACTTTCTTTACATGACTTTTTAACCATTGAAATTAATATCAGAGTTAACAGGTAACATTTTCTTGCAAACTTGATAATCAACTGTTTTATGCATCAATTTACATATTTACTTGAATAAACTTACTGGCAGATTAAAATCCAGTTTATAAACTGGAGGGCTAATTTTAAAAATAATTTTAAATTCTTTTTTTATGGACTAAACTACTTTTCTCTACTAATAGAACCGGAAAAAATGGAAATATCATATGAACATTAAGTAATGTGATTTCAAGTCATACAAGTTTTCCTCTAGCAGGTTCCCAAGTTATTTGTAAACAAAGGCTTTTCTGCTCCAGAACTTTCCTCAGTGCCTTGCATTCTTCTCTCTCAACCGAACGTCCGGTGAACAGGATGGTGGATTAAAGCAAGTCACGGCAGAGAGGAAATGCCTTGGTAAAGCACTGAACTTCAAAAGAGGAATGCACAACAGAGAAAGGGAATGGACATTTGCTGAGCACCTACTATGTACCAGAGAGTTTATACGTGTTTCTTTTCTATTCCTCAAGAAAGCCATTTAAGCTAGATTTCACTGTCAGCATTTTATAGCCGGGGAAACAGGCTGATGGAGGCTATAAAAGGTGCCCCGGTCACAGAATTAGTCAGTGGCAGTGCCAACATTCTGAGAAAGGCCAGTGTGAACTGTCAATTTCCAACAGAAGCAATCAGTCCAGGCCTGGGTTGTCTGGGGTTGATACCCCAGACCCTGCCCAAGTCATAGCAGGGTGAACAACTTGGCATCTCACCATTGCTTCCCCTTACTCCCCTTTAGCTGGCTTTTTAACACACTGAAGGCACAGGAACCCCTTTCCTACTTGTTAACTTCTCCTCTGCCACCTAATTTTTAAAATATTAAATGTCAAATCTAATATTAAAAATCAAATATGCCATCCCGATGTAGCTGCACAGTATTATATGCAAGCTGAATGATTCAGTTAAATTTTCTCCAGTATTAACTGACTCAGTTAAATATTCTTAAGTAAAACTCCAAGAACACTTTCTACTTTATTCAATAATATGTAACAGATACTAAATCACTTTAAATTAGTAATTCAAATAATATTCCAAAGTCACCATAAACTCTTGAACTTCCTGTGTTAACTGCTAACCACCTTTTCCAACTTTCCTGTATAAATCACTAATTTAACACCCAGGAGTTAACTCAAGTGCCTGATTTTACTTAAAACAAATCCACGGAATACACAATGTATTAAAAACACTCCAACTGTGAGCATATCCTGCTATAAAGACAGGTTAGGCCGGGCGTGGTGGCTCACACCTGTAATCCCAGCACTTTGGGAGGCCGAGGTGGGCGGATCATTTGAGGTCAGGAGTTACCAGCCTGGCCAACATGGTGAAACCCTGTCTCTACTAAAAATACAAAAATGAGCTGGGCATGGTGGTGCACACCTGTAATCCCAGCTACTGGGGAGGCTGTCAGGAGAATCGCTAGAACCCAGGAGGCAGAGGTTGCAGTGGGCCAAGATGGTGCCACTTCACTCCAGCCTGGGCGACAGAGTGAGACTCCGTCTCAAAAAAATAAACAAATAAATAAATAAAAGACAAGTTAATTTTTGTCAGACCATGCCAAATATCTGACTCCTCCTTCTCAACTACCACTTTCAGGGTTTAAAGCAGAGAAAGAATAGAAACTTTATGTAAATACAGAACAACTTTAGATTCTAAAATAACTATGTAAGACATGGCTCACCATCTTTAAGAACTTCAGTAATTTCAAATAGCCACAAATAATCTACCATTTTAAGCTATAGGGTGCAGTGGCACGATCTTGGCTCACTGCAACCTCCACCTCCCAGATTCAAGCAATTCTCCTGCCTCAGCCTCCTGAGTAGCTGGGATTGCAGGAGCTCACCACCACGTCCGGCTAATTTTTGTATTTTTAGTAGAGATGGGGTTTCACCATGTTAGCCAGGCTGGTCTTGAACTCCCGACCTCGTGATCCACCTGCCTCGGCCCTCTAAATTGCTGGGATTACAGGCGTGAGCCACCATGCCCAGCCTACGCCTTTCTTTCTTTTCGTTGATGGTGGGTCATTTCTCTAAGGTGTAACAAAAGATAAGCATGTATAGAGATATAAAGGGTAAATGAATACACAGTATTAGGCATTTATATTTAAAATGAAAAATAATGTTTCTCACAAAATACTCACTTGTTCAGAATTCAGTCAGCTCTATTTTTTCTAAATCAAAGGAACCCTATTCATCATGGGTAGATATGAAGCATGGCCTATTTTGATTTAAGGTATAGAAAAATGCAGGACTGGCTAACTCCAGCACATGGTTCCCTCTCTAGGAAGTGGTATACAGAGAGTAAGAACACAGATGTAAATGCATTCATAATGCTCACATATCCAACAGCAATCATACACACCCACAATAAGGTAAATCTACAGTCAAGGTAAAACCAAACTATACAAACAAAACCCAGCAGACTACAAAGCCTGATACCTGTTTCTAAGATCAGCAGTCTTCTCCAGGCCAGGATAATTGTCATAGCCTTGGTCAAACTGAATCTGATGCTCTGGCCTTATATTAACTCTAGCTGTAGCACATCTGGCAATTTTCATATCTGATATTTTGTTATTGAAACTGAAATAATAAAAAGGTCAAGTGCATTAGAAATCTTAGCTACAGCCAGGCTCGGTGGCTCACACCTGTAATCCCAGCACTTTGGGAGGCCAAGGCGGGTGGATGACCTGAGGTCAGGAGTTCAAGACCAGCCAGGCCAACATGGAGAAACCCCCCTCTCTACTAAAAGTATAAAATTAGCTGGGCACAGTGGCAGGCACCAGTAATCCCAGCTACTTGGGAGGCTGAGGCAGGAGAATCGCTTGAACCCAGGAGGTAGAGGTTGCAGTAAGCCGAAATCGCACCATTGCAGTCCAGCCGGGGAGACAAGAGTGAAACTTTGTCTCCAAAAAAATTAAAAAATAAAGAAACCTTAGCTACAGAACAGTAATAAACTTTCTGAAACAGGACAGTGATAACATTTAATTCTTATTTCATTTTTATCCACTAATTATACAGCATACAAAGTTATGTTTAAATTAAATTTTAAAAAGTCATCTATTAACATTCACATAACACAGAACATTATTTTTGTTTACTTGTCTTTTAAAGATGTTCTTCAGAAATATTCATTTCAAACATAAAAGTGTCACATGAAAAATTATTCCAAGAAAATGAACAGGAAGTACAATCAGTATCTGTATGCCTATCACCTATATTCAATAACTAAATGAAAACCAAGATAGATGTATTTATTTATTGCCCTTGTATTTGTTCAAACACAAACAAAATGAGTCACTGAACTGACAGTACAGATATTTATGGTTTTCTTTTTTTTTAAATATAATTTCTTTCAGAGACAGGGTCTCTCTCTGTCGCCCAGACTGGAGGGCAGTGGTGCCATCATAACTCAATGCCGCCTCAAACTCTGGACTTAAGCCATCCTCCCGCCTCAGCCCCCAAAGTAGCTAGAACTACTGGCACACGCCACCATGCCCAGCTAATTTTTTTATGGTTTGTAAAGATGGGGTCTTGTTTTGCTGCCCAGACTGGTCTCAAATTCCTGGCCTCAAGTGATCCTCTCACCTCAGCCTCACAAAGTGCTGGGATTACGGGCATGAGCCACCACACGTGGCCATTTCTTTTAACTTCCCGAAATACATCTGGTACACACGCTCATTGGGAATAACAGATTTAGATCACTCTCCAAAATGAAGCAGTGTTACCACTTACTACAATGTAGGCAGCAAGGAGTCTAACGTAGCATAAAATAATGAGAGATGAAGAGAGTAAGTGGAAAGATGTCAGCTTAAACATAAGAATAGGAGGAAAAAGAGAAGGAAACAGACCTGAAGATTGCTATACCATGCATAAAACCAGCAAGCTATTTAACTGAAAAAAAAATTACTTTTCTCAGAAAAGCTATCTTATTCTGTTATTTTTAATAACATTACTGAATTTATCATTTCTTGTTTCATGGACAAGAAACTGTAACTTCCTAAAAGGACAGTAACTATTCAATTGGTCTCTTAAAACTATAATCTTAAGACATAAGTTTTTTAAAAACTTGAATTGCTAAAATTCTACTTATATGGTATATTCTATATGTAAATTCCACTTATGTGGTATATATTATGTGTATTACTTACTAGCCACATGAAAATGGCCTATTTTGAGATATAAACATTACTAACCTAATGGTTTGATTCACTTACCTAATTAGGTCTCTCTCCATCTCTCTGTGCCCCTGACTCTTCCTCATGCTACGGAGCTGCCTGAGCAGTTCTGGCTTGTTTGCTTGTCAAAACACAGCAGCAGATGCAGCTGCCACCAACTCAGGACTCAGGGGCTCATTTCTGAAAAAGAAAATGAAAACCAAATGAGAAAGAAAAAAGAGAGATTGCTTATTATGCCAGTAGTTTAGTGAAAAGCAAAATGATTTTGGGGGGAAAATTTTCTGTTGATCAAAAAAGTATCATTCAATCCAATATCTGACAAAAGCAGGAATTCTCAACTATTAGGTACCAGTTTTATATAAACTTTGAAATGCTAATTCAGAACAATATATTAAGGTGGAGGGATGAGGGATCAGCCTCAAAAATTATAAATTAGTGGAATTTTCAATTAGATGCTATTGTATTTCAAAAACAATATATATTGCAAGCAAATATTAAGGCAGCTTAACCTGTTCACAGAAGCTTTACTCATAATAGCTCCAAACTGGAACCAACCTAAGGTCTGTTGTTAGAATGAAAAAACAAATTGTCAGATATCCAAACAATGGAAGAGTACTCAGCTCATGCCAACATGAATGATTCTCATAGATATTAGAGCAAGTGAAAGAAGTTGGACACAGAATATATTCTGTATGATTCCATTGCTGTCAAGTGCCAGAACAGGCAAAACTAATCTGAGGTGAAAAAACAATCAAGACAGCAATTGCCTCAGGACAGAAGGCTACTAACTGGGAAGGTGAAAATGGGAAACACAGTGTCTTGGTTAAGTGTGTGGGTCACATGGGCTTATCCATTTGTCAAAATCCTCCAGCTAAGATTTGTACACTTTAATGTATGTAAATTTTACCTGAAAAAAAAAAAGCCATCAATCATTATCAAGTAGGAGATGAAAACTGGGTGAAGGTATATATAATACAAGAATAGTAAAATGTTGATCATTGTTGAAGCTGGGTGACAGTATAAAGGGGTTCACTGTACCATTTTGCGTACTTTGCGTATATTTTAAATTTTTCATAAGAAAAAGCTTTTAAAAGCTTCCTAAATAAATTAGAGCAAGTTAATATAAAAACATCCTATTATAAAAAGAAAGTAAACTATATACAACATTGTTTCCTTTTTTTTTTTTTTTTTTTTTAAGAGATGGGATCTCAGTATGTCATGAAGTCTGGCCTCGAAGTCCTGGGTTCAAGCAATCCTCCCACATCATCTTCCTGAGTAGCTTGGACTACAGGCATCTGTCACCATACCTGGCTATTTGCGACATTTTTAAACTCACTGAGAACTGCCATCTCAATAAGTGGGACCCAAATTAATATTTTATTATGCCTGGCTTTCTGTATTATGATCTATTACCTAATATTCAAATTAAAGCTCCCAAATTCCTAAAGTTCTTGGAGAAAGATTTTAAGGACTTAATTGAGATATATATGGAAGATCTAAAATCTGATAGGAATGGAAGAAAAATAGAAGAATGAAAAAAGGGGTTCAGCATGGTGGCTCATGCCTGTAATTCCAGCACTCTGGGAGGCCAAGGAGGGAGGATCGCTTGAGCTCAAGAGTTCAAGACCAGCCTGGGCAAGATGGCAAAACCCCATCTCCACAAAAAGAAAAAAAAAAATTAGCCAGGAGTGGTGGCACATGCCTACAGTCCCAGCTACTTGAGAGGTTGAGTGGAAGGATCACTTGAGCCTGGGAGGTTGAGGCTGCAGTAAGTGATGATTGTTCCACCACACTCCAGAATGGGCCACAGAGCAACACCCTGTCTCAAAAAAAGAAAAAGAAAAAAGGAAATATAATAGTTAAAATGAAATGTACTTTCAGAACTGTTATCTGTGAATAAAGCTTTAACCGTATTCCACGTCATTGTTATTTCTTTCATAAACCACTTGTAAACTTCATTTTCAAATTTTAATATATGTATTTGATCAGAGTAGGCACAGAACATAGGTGAATATTCATTTTTCAGAATCATGCATTTCATAACAATAGTTTCCTTCATAGTTATAGTCTCTGGCTTTATAATTTATAAAGTTCTAATTAATAAAAATTGTAGGGAGCCTGTGTCATTGAACAAGATAATTTTTACATACAAGGATCTTTCTTCATAGATTTTAACAATGTAATGAGAACTTGTTAAAGTATCTTTCAGGGCTTCGTGGTGGCTCATGGCAGTAATCCCAGCACTTTAGGAGGCCGAGGCAGGTGGATCACCTGAGGTCAGGAGTTCGAGGCCAGCCTGGTCAACATGGTGAAACCCCATCTCTACTAAAACCACAAAAAATTAGCCAGGCATTGTGGAGTGCACCTGTAATCCCAGCTACTCGGGAGGCTGAGGAAGGAGAATCGCTTCAACCTAGAAGGCGGAGGTTGCAGTAAGCCGAGATCACACCACTGCACTCCAGCCTGGGCAAAAAACAGCAAGACTCCATCTCAAAAAAAAAAAAAGTATCTTTTAACAATCTATTCAATCCTGTAATTAAAACTATTTCATGAATACATACTTTTCCCCTTCATAACTTTTTTTTTTTTTTATTTTGAGATAGGGTCTCACTCTGTTGCCCATGCTGGAGTGCACTGGCACAATCTGGCCTCACTGCAATGTCCACCTCCCGGGTTCAAGGGATTCTCCCACCTCAGCCTCCCGAGTAACTGCGATTACAGTCCCATGCCACCACACCCGGCTAATTTTTGTATTTTTGTGATAGACACAGGGTTTCACCATGTCGATCAGGCGGGTCTCAGCTCCTAACCTCAAGTGATCTGCCCACCTTGGCCTCCCAAAGTGCTGGGATTACAGGCATGAGCCACTGCTCCAGGCCCCTCGCAAATACTTTTAAATCATCTCTAGATTACTTGTAATACCTAATATAACAAATGCTACATAAGTAGTTGTTATACTGTATTTTTTAATTGGTATTTTTTCTGTGTTTCTTAAAAAACGTTATCAGAAGTTATCTGTGGATGCAGAACCTACGCATACAGAGGGCCAACTGTATATTACTCCATTCCTATCAATGACATTATCCTTGTTAAGACAGTGTCTCAGAAGTGGTTGTGGTAAAAACAAATATCCTAGGAAAATCAATGTGGAAAAGGGTAAACATGGTAATATCCAATCTTATTACAAGGCTAGGTCATTAAAAAGGAAATACAACTGGCCAGGCGCGGTGGCATGCCTGTAATCCCAGCACTTGGGGAGGCCGAGGAGGGTGGATCACAAAGTCAGGAGTTCAAGACCAGCCTGGCCAACATGGTGAAACCCCATCTCTACTAAAAATACAAAAATTTGCCAGGCATGGTGGCAGGCACCTGTAATCCCAGCTACTCGGGAGGCTGAGGCAGAGAACTGCTTGAACCCAGGAGGTGGAGATAGCAGTGAGCCAAGACCGCGCCACTGCACTCCAGCCTGGGTGACAGAGCGAGACTCCATCTCAAAAACAAAACAAAACAAAACAAAATACAACTTCCTCTTGGCTCACTTTCTCTTGAGACACCCACCCTGGAATCCAGCCACCATGCGGTGAGAAAGCCCAGGCCACAAAGAAAGCCACATGTAGGTGTTTCTGCTAACACCCTCAGCTAAGGTCTCAGCTGACAGCCGGCATCAACTGCCAGACCTATGAGTGGGCAAACTTCAGATGATTCCAGCCTCAGATTTCTAAGTCTTCCAACTGAGGACCCAGACATCATAGAGCACAGACTGGCCTTCCCCACTGTGTTCCAGCCAAATTGCTAACCCACAGAATCTGTGAGCATAATGAGTGAATGTTTTATACCACTAAGTTTGGGAGGTAGTGTAACTATGGTAACCATATCAATGGGGATTTAATATATAATACAAAGAAAGAAAAGCAGGCTATGCATGAAGCTATGATGACAGTGCCTCATGAAGCAAAGATCATGACTCATCTAATCCCATGCACCCTGGAAGTCCTTGAAAAGCGGGGAGGGGAGGCAAAAATCATTAAAAGACACCTTTTAAAAACTCAAAACAGATGCACCTCATTCACCAGTCTTTTGATGTAGGACCAAAGCCTCTTTTTTAAACACAGGACCACTGATAAAAGGTTCTAAGGCATATATTTTATATACATCACACCCATCCTGCAATATTTTCAATTTTGGTTTAAGTGGAAAAGTGGAGCAAGAATGTGAGACAGCTTACAAAGCAATCTAAGGGTATGATGCTCCTGCGTATGTATATTTGTCTCACTCATGCCTAATTGGAAAGAAATTGTTTACGTGACCTTTACTGACTCTTTCCAAAGCATTCAACTCACTTTACCATTTCTGTAATAGTTAATTAAATTAAAATAAAGGGCATGAGGGGTCATAAACAGGTCTGGTAGCCTTAAAAATGCCATTCTTGATATGTATTTATATGTTTGTGTTATTTACTTCCACATACTTATATGTAACTGTTTTGTTTCTAAAGAGTAGGACGAGGAGGAAGTACCTATTGTGGGTACTGATTGCCTGAATTAGCTTAATCTACCACCCAATTATACTTTCCAGAGGTATTTTTGATACCATGTAGAAACCAAGAAGTTCCATTAAAATGTTAAATCATTCTGGAAAACAGAAGCCTATATTATCTGTTTGTTCTGATAAGGGAAGTCAGTGATGGGTATCCTAAAGCCACACGCCTTACTACTTGAATTAATGACATCACCGAAATACATCATTATGTATCATTAAAAAAAAAACTGCCATTTAACCTACAACACAATGCCAAGATATCACTGATTGCACTCAGAATTAAATACTCTTTTGACAAGCACAAGTAATTACAATGCTCTGAGGAAGCCAGGAAAGCTGAAAGCACGGATAGTTATTGGTCACAGGAAGTCATACAGAGCAGTTGTAATCAACGTGCTAAACTTTATTCCAGAAAAAATTTTTTAAATGGAAAATTTCAAATAAGTGAGTCCTTTACAGACATGAAGCTACCTTCAAATCAAGATGTAAATGATATTGTTAATTAACAGCTTAAAGAGGCAGTTAAGTAGCAGTTAATAACACCAATAAGTATGTAAGAGTGTAGAATTCTCAGTGAGATCACTTCTCTTTTCCTTTCACTGGATTGTGTACAGATATCCTCTTGGTATTTAAATATAATACAATTACAGCATTTCTCAAGTAATTATTAGAGTCCCTGTGTTTATTAGCTGATATTTTTTCTTCATTAATTCAATATCTCCCAAGTACTTGTATTAAAAACATTTTTTGCAAAAAGAAAAAGCTTACTGGAATTTCAAAAATTACTTTCAAACAACATTCAAATTACAATTAAATTTACCTCTTCTTTGGAGCATGTCCTAAAGCTCTTTGAGGCCCGCCAGTTGTAGCTTTTAAGTGAACTTCTGTTGGGTGGCTTTGTTGTTTGTACATTTACTGTGCTCAATTCAACTTTCGTGCCCTTAATAATGTCTAACAAGTCTTTTTCTCTGTTTTCCTTTACACTTTCTTGGTTGTCTGAAGTCTCCTTGGAAGTCTCAACAGTTCACACTGCTCAACTTTCTTGCTACAGATAGCGCCGTTAGTGCCAAAATATCTTTGGATATTATTTTTTGTCCTGGAAAGATGCATTAAAGAAAAAAAATGAAAAATACAATGCAGGCTAATAAAGCAAAAAACCGTGTATCTAAATTTTTTTTCAATTCAAGCCCTTTCCATTTGCTTTTTATAATTATTAACAACCACAGCAGCAGCAACTTACCATTTATTAGCCCATACTATATGCCTCAACCTCGTGCAATATGTTTTATGCACATTTCTCATACCCACATTAACTCCCTAAGGTCTCCATTTTGCAGATAAGGAAACTGAAAATCAGAGAAGTAACTTACCTAAGGTCATGCACCTCACTGCTCACTAAGGCCTAAGACACACTGGGGTGCCACAAATAAGTAGAGGTATGCTGAGATATTGATCACCTGCTCCTGGGGGTGGCCAGGGGAGGCCTGGGGGTGCTGGTGCTCCCAAATCTGTTCCTTCCCACCATTTACCCCAGAGTTCGGTAGAAAAACTCTGACATGGTTAATAAATGACAATTTATTATTCTCAAACCCAGATCTGACTGACTGCAAGTCCTTGATCTTAACATAACACCTCTTTAAAAAGTTATAATTAAACAATACAAAAATAAATTTCTATCAAAAAGATTACTTTAAAAAAAACTGAGTGGGTCTTGTTTTAATCTGATCAACATTCTCATCAAGCTACGTGCCACTTAACCCATAACCACTTGTAAGCTAAGCTAAAATGGAACAGAAAAGAGAATAATCGATGGCTATAAATGTCATTTTTGCTTTCCTCATTAGATACATTTATGAAAGAGAACACCACAAATGATTACATCTATACTAGACTCATGCAAAAGATGTCCTAATTCTAAGTAACTCAAATATCCAGTTTTATTCTGTGGAGTTAAAAACCTCTTTTGGCACTTGATTACTAAACAACTTTAAAAACTCTTTGAATGTGTTAGTTTCAGTAAGAGGGTATAATATATTTAAAAATCATTCATTAAATATAGTGAATATCTACTCTGCTGGGCACTATACTAGGTACTGACAATATGTTAGTAAATAAGAATTTCATAGTCCCTACTTATATGAAGCTGATGTGCTCCAGCACTGCTTCTCAAACTTTAATATGCATAGAAATTTTTTTTTTTTTTTTTGAGACAGGGTCTCGCTCTGTCACACAGGCTGGAGTGCAGTGGCGTGATCTTGGCTCACTGCAGCCTCGACTTCCCCGGGCTCCGGTGATCCTCCCACCTCAGCCTCCTGAGTAGTTGGGACTAATTTTTTGTAGAAATGGGTTTCCCATGTTGCACAGGAACTCCTGGGATCTGCCCACTTAGAACTCCCACCGCCCACCTAGGCTTCCCTAAGTGCTGGGATTACAGGCCTGGGCCACTGTGCCTGGCCCATAGAAAGTATCTATGCTCCTTGCTAAAATACAGATTCTTTGGTCCCACCAAACTACTCTGATTCAGTAGCTGTTTCCAGGAGACACTTGAGAATTTGCATTTCTAACAAGCTCCCAGGTGTTGCTAATTCTGCTGATCAGGGGACCACATTACAGTAGCTATGTTACCTATGTTACTTAATCCTTACAATCTTAAAGGATAGGTTTTATTATTCTCGTTTTACAGAACAAACTGCTGCCCACAGACGTTAAGTCAGTGGTTATGAATCTCTAGAGGTTATACAAATCACATAGGCAGCTGACTTAAAACACAGATTCCTAAGATTCTTAGTTTGTAAGTTTGGAATGGGGTTCAGGAATCAGCATGTTAAATAAGACCCAGGTGCTTCTGATGCAGGTGAGCTCAAGAGCCTGTATCAGACCTTAGGTTAAATACTATATCAAGTTCTCAAAGCCAGAAAATAGTAGCCACAGGCTAAGGATACTTGCATGAAAGAGAAAACGGCAATTTCAAAAAATGCTGAAACTATCTGATCTGCTTATGAAAACGTCAGAGGCTATCAAATCAGGCACTTTAAAATTAGAATGAAAAAACAATTGCCAAACTAGTATCCTCATAATAAGTACACAAGACTCTCATAATATTCAATATATGGTACAATCTAAGAAAATAATTATTCTTTTTTTTTTTTTTTTTTTTGAGACGGAATCTCGCTCTGTCGCCAGGCTAGAGTGCAGTGGCGTGATTTCAGCTCACTGCAAGCTCCGCCTCCCGGGTTCACGCCATTCTCCTGCCTCACCCTCCCGAGTAGCAGGGACTACAGGTGCCCGCCACCACGCCCGGCTAATTTTTTGTGTTTTCAGTAGAGACGGGGTTTCACCATGTTAGCCAGGATGGTCTGGATCTCCTGACCTCGTGATCTGCCTGCCTCAGCCTCCCAAAGTGTTGGGATTACAGGCGTGAGCCACCGCGCCCAGCCTATTATTCTACACTTAAAGTTAACACTGGTCAGGTGCAGCGGCTCACGCCTGTAATCCCAGCATTTTGGGAGGCCGAGGCGGATGGATCACCTGAGGTGTGGAGTTCGAGACCAGCCTGGCCAACACAGTGAAACCCCGTTTCTACTAAAAATACAAAAATGAGCCAGGCGTGGTAACGCACACTTGTAGTCCCAGCTATTCAGGAGGCTGAGGCACAAGAATCGCTTGAACCAGGGAGGCAGAGGTTGCAGCGAGCCAAGATCCTGCCACTGTACTCCAGCCTGGGCCACAGAGTGAGACTCCATCTCAAAAATAATTATTAATAATAATAACAATAAATAAAGTTGGCCGGGCGTGGTGGCTCATGCCTGTAATCCCAGCACTTTGAGAGGCCAATGCGGGCCGATCACCTGAGGTCGGGAGTTGGAGCCTGGCCAACATGGAGAAACCCCATCTCTACTAAAAATACAAAATTAGCTGGGGCATGCCTGTAATCCCAGCTACTCAGGAGGCTGAGGCAGGAGAATCGATTGAACCCGGGAGGCGGAGATTGTGGTGAGCCGAGATCGTGCCATTGCACTCCAGCCTGAGCAACAAGAGCAAAACTCCGTCTCAAAAAAAGAAAATAAAGTTAATATTAAAGGTATTTTAACAGAAAGGTGGTAATCAGGGGAATGAATCTCACATATAATCTTTACTACAATGTTTTCTTTCAAGACTGCTTTCATACCACAGAAAGCAATCTACATTACAGGAAAATTATGTATAAGTAACTCCATAACACTAACATAAAATTCTAAACCTAACCTCCCACCTGAGTTTGTTTCCACTGACAGCATCTCATCAGTACTTCAAATGCAACACCTTCAAAACGACATTTAAGACGTCCCCTTTCAGACTGACTTTCCATTTTTCACACTTCTATATTAAAATGCCCCCTGACATAAACAGATTTTTTCTGTTTTCCAAAAATTATAACATACGTAAAAATCTTTCTCAACCCCGGATCTGCATTCTTCTGCTAACGTTAAGGATACCATAATCCTCCAAAGCAGCCAGTTGAAATCTTTGCTATCTCTGACCACCCTACCATTATCCCATGATGTCACATCCCCTTAATTCTACCTGGGCAATTTTTCTCCTACATTCAGCTGGTCCTTCCCACCTTCACTGCTACTAACCTGCTTCAGCACTGTACTTAACTGGCTTCTGAGTGTTATGCATGGAAGTTACACAGTGGAATTAGGCTTTCATAACAATAAAGTACTCGGAGGATAAACAGCAAAACCAAGTATGCTGCAACACGTTTTCTTTCCTGGCTAACTTCAACCAGTGGTCCTTCAGATTTCATCAGACTTTTCTTCCAGAAAGGATATCCTGAGTCGCCCCTGCAATGGTTAGGTGTCCCTATTTGCTCCTCCAGCAATTACTTGTTGGATGAATGGTGTACTCTGTGCTTCCATACACTATCTCAGCAATTACTTCACTACACAGCACTTAAATTGTCTACTTGCTGGAACTACACGCTCCGTGATGACAAGACTGTCTTACTTGGGGTTTATGACCAGTACTGGCACGCTGTAAAGTTTTCCAATAATGAACTAAAGAATAAATGAAGGAAACAGAAATGAGACTATCACATAAATCTTGGGAAGCAAAAGATAAAACAACTTCGCTTTTGGAGCTTGGATAAACTGACAGGAGTTGATGACAAGACGAATGAGGCACAGCGACCCGGCTTGTAATTGGAGCACTGTTTTCCACGCACGCTATGTTTCCTTGGGCAAGTCATCTTATCTTTCTGGGATTTTTCTTTTCTCAGATTTAAAGCAATAGCTTCTAAAACCCAGCAGGTAATAACATCGACACTAGGAAGTTGGAGGATAACTGAATGTACAGCACGGGGCACAGGGATGCCCGAGGACCTGCGGAGCCAGAAGTGCTGAACTGCGGTACCTGACAGTTCCACGCCGAGCAGCGAGTAGCAAAATTGCAGCCGCTGATGTCTCCGGGCTTCCAGGGGACAAAGGGTGGCAGGAAAGGGTGCGAAGAGGTAGAAACGCCGAGACTCTAGGAAACACCGCGGAGACATAAAGCCATCCAGGAGAGCAACTGAACAGTGCGCCCCACGCCAAACACATCCCCCGCGCTCTCTTCCGTTTCTGGTCTGGCGGGTTCCTCTCCCTTTGCTTTCCGGTGGGCAACTGAGGTGGGTAACTGTATTCCGGACTCGCCCGCGGGCCGGGCGGAGCCAGCTACCTCCAGACGACCCCACCTACCCCGCGATTCTATTCCTAGAGGCGGAGTCCTCGCCAGTGTTCAGTAAGTTTCGCTGGCCTAGGAGGATTCCAGACCGCCGAGACCGCCGAACAAGATAGTGGAGGGCGTGATCAGTTGTGCAAAAACTACAGATGATCAGTCTGTTTTTATGTTGTTGTTTTTCTGAGACTGACTCTCCCTCTGTCGCCCAGGCTGGAGCGCAGTGGCGCGATCTTAACTCACTGCAACCTCCGCCTCCCGTGTTCAACCAGTTCTCCTGCCTCAGTCTCCTGAGTAGCTAGGATTACAGGCGTGCGCCACCACGCCCGGCTATTTTTTTTTTTTTTTCTTTTTTGTACTTTTAGTAGAGACGGGGTTTCAGCATGTTGGCCAGGCTGCTCTCAAACTCCTGACCTCGTGATCCGCCCGCCTCGGCCTCCCAAAGTGCTGGTATTAGAGGCGTGAGCCACCGCGTCTGGTGGTTTCTTCACCCACACATCTGATGCCTCAGCTGGAGTAACTGGAAGAAACAGGGGCTGGCTGAATCTCTCTCCACACCTTTGCCCCGTGACCTTTTTTTTTTTTTTTTTTTTTTTTTTGAGATGAAGTCTCACTCTGTTGCCCAGGCTGAAGCACAGTGTCGTGATCTTGACTCACTACAACCTCTGCCTCCCAGGTTCAAGCTATCCTCCTGCCTCAGCCTCTAGATTAGCTGGAGATTAGCAGCCTCCAGAGTAGCATACGACACCACACCTGGCTACTTTTTGTATTTTTTTAGTAGAGACGGGAGTTTCACCATGTTGTCCAGGCTGGTCTCAAACTCCTGACCTCAGGTGATCCACCTGCCTCAGCCTCCCAAAGTGTTGGATTACAGGCGTGAGACACTGCGCCGGCTTGCCCCATGACTTTTGTACCTGGCTGGGTTGCACTTGCTCACAGCATGGCATCTCAGCATATTTGGACTTATTATTATTATTATTATTATTATTATTTTTGAGTCTCTCTCTCTCTCCAGGCTGGAGTACAGTGGCGCAATCTCAGCTTACTCCAACCTCCACCTCCTGAGTTCAAGCAATTCTCCTGCCTCAGCTTCCCGAGTAGCTGGAACTACAGGCGTGCACCACCACGCCCAGCTAATTTTTGTATTTTTAGTAGAGATGGGGTTTCACCACATTGGCCAGGATGATCTTGATCTCTTGACCTCATGATCGGCCCACCTCGGCCTCCCAAAGTGCTGGGATTACAGACGTGAGCCACTGGGCCTGGCCTATATTTAGACTTCTTACAGAGCAGCTGGCTTGCCTTAGAGTGAACATTCACACCAGACTAAAGCTGCACAGCATTGAAAGTCACATGACATCACTTTCATTTCATTCTATTGGTGCAAAATGGGTCACAGGGCCAGTCCAGATTCAAAGTGAAGGAACCACACTTCCCTGAAAGTACCAGCAGCAGTGGCCACTGGGGGACGATTTTCAGAGAGTTGCTACCACATCCTAGAAAACTTTTAATTAGTTAATTCCATTCATTTCATCAGTATTTTCTTTAAAAAACTGTTTTAAATTATTTTTAAATTTTTTGTGGGTACATAGTAGGTGTATATAGTTATGGAATACATGAGATGTTTTGATATAGGCATGCAATGTGTATTAATCACATCATGGAGAATGGAGTACTCAAGCATTTATCCTTTGAATTACAAACAATTCAATTACATTCTTTAAGTTATTTAAAAATATACAATTGTTATTGACTACAGTCACCCTACTGCGCAATTAAAATAGGTCTTATTCTTTCTATATTTTTTGTACCCACTAACCATCCCCACCTCCCCTCCAACTCCCCACTACCCTTCTCAGCCTCTGGTAACTATCCTTCTACTCTCTATGACCAGGAGTTCAATAGTTTTGATTTTTAGATGCCACAAATAAGTGAGAACATGAGACGTTTGTCTTTCTTTTCCTAGCTTATTTCATTTAGCATAATGACCTCCAGTTCCATCCACGCTGTTCCAAATGCCTGAATCTCATTCTTTTTCATGGCTGAATAGAACTCCATTGTGTATATATACCATATTTTCTTTATCCATTCCTTTGTTGATGGGCACTGAGGTTGCTTCCAAATCTTAGCCATTGTAAACAGTGCTGCAACAAACATAGGAGTGTGGATATCTTTTCTATATTCTGATTTCCTTTCTTTTGGGTATATACCTAGGAGTGGGATTGTTGGATGATGTAGTAGCTCAATTTTTAGTTTTTTGAGGAACCTCCAAACTGTTCTCCATAGTGGTTGTACTAATATACATTCCACCAACAGTGTACAAGTGTTCCCTTTTCTCCACATCCTTGCCAGTATTTGTTATTACCTGGCTTTGGATATAAGCCATTTTAACTGGGGTGAAATGATATCTCATTGCAGTTTTGATTTGCATTTCTCTGATGATAACGATAAGCACCTTTTCATATGTCTGTTTGCTATTTGTTTTCTTTTGAGAAATGCCTATTCAAATCTTTTGCTCATTTTTTGATCAAATTATTAGTATTTTTCCTATAGAGTTGTTTTTTATTTATTTTATTTTATTTTATTTTTATTATTATTATACTTTTAAGTTTTAGGGTACATGTGCACAATGTGCAGGTTAGTTACATATGTATACATGTGCCATGCTGGTGTGCTGCACCCATTAACTCGTCATTAACATTAGGTATATCTCCTAATGCTATCCCTCTCCCCTCCCCCCACCCCACAACGGTCCCCAGAGTGTGATGTTCCCCTTCCTGTGTCCATGTGTTCTCATTGTTCAATTCCCATCTATGAGTGAGAACATGCGGTGTTTGGTTTTTTGTCCTTGCGATAGTTTACTGAGAATGATGATTTCCAATTTCATCCATGTCCCTACAAAGGACATGAACTCATCATTTTTTTATGGGTGCATAGTATTCCATGGTGTATATGTGCCACATTTTCTTAATCCAGTCTATCATTGTTGGATATTTGGGTTGGTTCCAAGTCTTTGCTATTGTGAATAGTGCCGCAATAAACATGCGTGTGCATGTGTCTTTATAGCAGCATGATTTATAGTCCTTTGGGTATATACCCAGTAATGGGATGGCTGGCTATAGAGTTGTTTGAACTCCTTATATATTCTGGTTATTAATCCCTTGTCAGATGGGTGGTTTGCAAATATTTTCTCCCATTTGGTGGGTTGTCTCTTCACTTTGTTGATTGTATCCTTTTCTGTGCAGAAGGTTTTTAAACTTGATGTGATCCCATATGTTCATTTTCGCTTTGGTTGCCTGTGTTTGTGGAGTATTACTCAAGAAATTTTTGCCCAGACCAATGTCTTAGAGATTTTTCCCAATGTTTTCTTGTAGTAGCTTTATAGTTTGAGGTCTTAAGTCTTTCATCCATTTTGATTTGATTTTTCTATATGGCAAGAGATAGTGGTCTAGTTTCATTCTTTTGCATGTGGATATCTGGTTTTCCCAGCACCATTTATTGAAGGGACTGTCTTTTCCCCAGTGTATGTCTTGGCACCTTTGTTGAAAGTGAGTTCACTGTAGAGTGTGGATTTGTTTTGGGGTTCTCTATTCTGCTTCATTGGTCTATGTTTCTGTTTTTATGCCAGTACCATGCTGTTTTGGTTACTATAGCTCTCTAGTATAATTTGAAGTCAGGTAATGTGATTCCTCCAGTTTTGTGCTTTTTGCTTAGGATCCCTTTGGCTATTCTGGGTCTTTTGTGGTTTCAGATAAATTTTAGGATTCTGTTTTTTCTATTTCTGTGAAGAATGTCATTGGTATTTTGATAGGAATTGCGTTGAATCTGTAGATTGCTTTGGGCAGAATGCACATTTTAACAATATCAATTCTTCCAATCTATGAATATGGAATGTCTTTCCATTTTTTAATGTCCTCTTCAACTTCCTTCATCAGTATTTTATGGTTTTCATTATACAGACTTTTCACATCATTCGTTAATTCCTGAGTATTTAATTTCATGTGTGGCTATTGTAACTGGGAGTACTTTCTAAATTTCTTTTTCACATTGCTCACTGTTGGCATATAGAAATGCTACTGATTTTTTTTTTTTTTGAGATAGTGTCCAACATGGAGAAGCCCCATCTCTACAATGGGGCTCTAAAAATGCAAAATTAGCCAGGTGTGGTGGCACATGCCTGTAATCTCAGCTTCTCCGGAGGCTGAGGCAGGAGAATCGCTTGAACCCGGGAGGCAGAGTTTGCAGTGAGCCGAGATCGCACCACTGCACTCCAGCCTGGGCAACAAGAGCGAAACTCTGTCTCAAAAAAAAAAAGAAAGAAAGAAAAAGAAAAAGAAAAAGAAATCAGAATATTGTTTCCAGCTATTAATAATTCATGGTGCTGCAGACCTCCTGAATCATCATTAAAAGTCAGAAATCTAAGTGAAAATAGTGTTGCTCTTGCATTCAATTGTATTATAAAGCACTTAGCACTGGATATTATGAAGAGTTTTTCGTGTTCCAAAGTATAGCATATCTTTGGAGGAGTCCAGCATGAGAGCTTAGGATCAGTCCTATCCTGAGACACAGATAGGCATTCTTTGTTTTCTGCAGTGGGATGAGCAGATAGGAAGGACCAGCACCAAGAATCTGACTTGCTCTGGGGGTTGCATGGATGCAGAAGAACCACAGGGAAGGAGTTGGTCCAGCTGCCCAAAAGAAATCTTTGAAGCCCATGCTGACCAGTATCTAGAGTCCAGGACAACAGTTCTATTTACTGCCATACAACACAATAATGCTCACCCAACTTTTATAATCACCACCCTGATTCCAAAACACTCTATGAATAAATGATCATTTGAAAGTTGATAGCTAATGATTAGAGGTGGGAGTCAATGACTAGTGAAAAGCTGAAAAACTATGTTATGCATGGTATTCATAATAGCGTAGAAATACTAAAAACAGGTTAACTCTTACAAAGTTACAAAATCACAGCAAAGATATTAAAATAGCACATTACCTTAATGGTACAAGCAATTTCAATTCACCTTAATGAATTTCTTTCTCATGATATTTAATGTACCCCAGATTCATTTCTAACATTATTTAATTACTACATGAATTCTAAGAAACACTTTAGATCTAGTAAATAATACATCTTGGAAAGATCTAAGTGAATAAATAATACATCTACAAAGATTCAGAAAAATTTAGAATATTCTGTCCATCTGCATGAAGTAATCAGTAGTTCATGCTAGTGGATCACACACAAAAAGGTAAACCATGAAGCCACTTCTCCCAAGTGGCAGGATGGCAGAACACGAATGTCATGGCCCAGGTGAGGCTTACATGCTCTGTCACTACTTTGCTTTTCCAGCAAAATGTATCCTATTCTGCTGTTTGTTTTATGCCATTTTCCATCATACTTACTTTGTCTATGTACTTGACAAGCTATCAAATGTATTTATTAATTGCTTTTTAGTCACTAGAATTGCCCATATACGTGACTTCATTTCCCAACAAATGTCTGTAAATCTGTGTCTTTTATGTTCAAAGTAATCCTTTCCCCTAAAATCAACTATGAATTAACTTTCAATGCCTCTGTGTAAAAAAAGTACATAAGACTGTTTCCAACAAAATCAGGGGGCAGCATAAATAGCTGCAATGTGGTAATCAGACAATAACACCACTGACTGCCCACTGCACACTGAACAATTTACACCCTCATCTCATTTAATTTCCTCAATGACATCAGGATTATCCAACAAGGGCAGTCATGTGTCTCAGCAGGTGTATGAAAACCTGTAACAAGGAGTCCAGGAATGGTCAATATTTGGAAATCCAACTAGCCAGGCCAGCAATGGCCTCAGTTTTCTGAGGTTTGCTCTTTGTGAAATAAGACGGCAGAATAAACTCAGTTGTCCAGCAGTTTCAGCTACCTACTTCAATTGACTTGTGGTTCTACTAGCAAAAGTATTAAAGGATTATGGACATCTTTCCAAAGGCAGTGTACTAGCTAAAGGCACAGAAAGAAGGAGAGAATGAGGCTGGATGGGCTTACTGGGGGCATAACTCATCGTGAGGTTTCCTGATCTGGGTGAGGGATGATGTGTGTGGTATATACTGGATGTGGTATTTCCTTTCTTTTTTCTTAGGTGGATTAAGAGCTGTTTTGTCGGGCCGGGCACGACAAAACAGGGATCACGCCTGTAATCCCAGCACTTTGGGAGGCCGAGGCAGGTAGATCACAAGGTCAGAAGATTGAAACCATCCTGGCTAACATGGTGAAACCCCATCTCTACTAAAAATACAAAAAATTAGCCGGGCATGGTGGCAGGCGCCTGTAGTCCCAGCTACTCGGGAGGCTGAGGCAGGAGAATGGCATGAACCCAGGAGGCAGAGCTTGCAGTGAGCCGAGATCACACCAGTGCGCTCCAGCCTCGGCGACAGAGCGAGACTCCATCTCAAAAAAAAAAGAGCTGTTTTGCCTCTGCATCTTCACAACACAGCCTAAAACAGCCTCAAACACAGCCTAAAACAGCACTTTAGGAGGCCAAGGTGGGTGATTACTGGAGCCCAAGAGCTCAAGACTAACCAGGGCAACATGGTGAAACCTCATCTCCACAAAAAATACAAATCAATAAACAAATTAGGTGGGCATGCCGGTGTGTGCTTGCAGTCCCACCTACTCTGGAGGCTGAGGTGGGAGGATTGCTTGAGCCCAGGAGGCAGAGGCTGCAGTGCCACTGCACTTCAGCCTGGGTGACAGAGCAAGAGCCTGTCTCAAAAAAAACAACAGCAGCAAAAGATGAACATACGTGCATGTTTATATAATATATAGGTAGATGATATTAGTGTAACTGTATAACACTATGTGGAAAATGAAGCTTTAGTCCCCTTGGAACACACAGGTGAGTATGACTTGTTCCCTGCTTCAAGGGGCTGGTGATCTAGCAGAGATCACAGATGTGGAGCAGCTAAACTAACAAGATAGGCAATGCAACAGGTGCCAGGCCTGTGGAGGCCCAGAGAGGTTGCACCCAGATGGATGAGTTTCCTAGATTTCATGAACTTCTTCACAAGCACTTTAGTGCCCAAAGCCAAAGGACAAAGTAAGAGGGAGGAGCACGGAGAGGCCCACAGCAGGAGGACTTACAGGAGATGGGACGGAAGACGAAGTGGTTTCGTGTCCTTCAAATTAGATTGTCTAGGTACTTGTCTTTCCCCTCCATGTAAGATGACTCATTCTTAGTATATTCATGTGTAAAACTGCTTTGGATTTTAGGTGCATGGAAGACCAGGATCATGTCACACTAGTGTGTATTGCACAGCATATGACATAGAACTATGTTGAAACAGTGCTTAGCACATGACTTTTGGAGACGACAGAGATATGACCAGGCAGAACTGTCCTCAGGTCAATTTCTAAAGTGCATGAGAGTACTCTGGTTCCCCCAGCCCATCCTCTTGCCTTCTTGTACTCATTCTCCCCCGTCCCTTGGCCCCTCTCTATGTTGCCTTTTAGCTTCTCAGAGCCTCCTTGCTTTGGGTCTCACCCAGGCCTGACACCTTTGCCGAGACCTCTCTAAATTAGCCTTTCGTCCCCTCTCCTACCTGTCAAACTGCTCTCTCATCTATCCACCAAGAGGGGGCTATGTTGTTAAACTAACACTAATGTATGAAAGCCCACATTGCTAGCTAACACTTGTACTATCTCATAAAAGTTAATTTTTAAAAGAGGTGCTTTCAAATTTCAATAAGCAAAGGCTACAGCTGAGATTATTTTCTTTTTGCTTTCCTGGCCTCTGAAGTTATGCTTTCAGGAAACTGCTTCTCTAAGTGTTAACCCAAGCTGGCCCTTAGATGCATTTGTTATGTTCAAGCGCCCTCTGGAGGCAAAAATAGTCTCCTGTTAGATAAAAGACATGCCTGCCAATGACCCACAAATTACTGGCCCCTGTGCTGTGGGGTCCATTCATTCCCGTCTTTGTGCATTCCCAGCACAGCCCTGCCTCAGGGCCTTCAGCTTAGGCATGGAAAATTATTTGGCCTGGAATAGCTGTCCCAAAGACTGTCCCATGACTGATTCCTTCATACCATCCACTTCAGCTCAGCAGTGGTTTCTCAGCTGTGCACCGCATCTAGCCAAGTCGACCTTCCCATTCTGTCATGTAGCGCTGTTTCCTTGTCTTCCGGCACTCAGCAATATCTGAAATAATCTTCCATTCACTCAACACGTTCATCGAGTGCCTGACCTAGGCCCTGTTTCATGCACTTGGGATAGATCAAGGTACAAATGCAACACGTTCCCTGCCCTGGTGGAACGTACAGGTCTTGGGAATCACATTGTTTCCTTTTTCATCATCAGCCTCCCCGCTGGAATGTAAGCTCAGTGAGAGTAGGGACCCCTCATCGAGGGGGCAGCCTCATTTACTACCTTATCCCAAGAGCCTGGAACTGTGCCTGGTACATCCTTCATGGTCAATCAATATTGTGGACTGAATAAACAAATGTTTATATTAGCCAGGCACAATGGCTGAGGTGAGAGGTTAGCTTGAGGCCAGGAGTTGGAGACCAGCCTGAGCAACATAGTGAGACCTCTGTCTCATGAAGAAATTTTTTTAAGTTTATATTTTCTATCAGGATACACAACTAACATTTTCAACTTATTTTGCTGTGACAAAGTTCATTCATTCCATTATCACAAGTCTACAAAATGAGACAAACTGTATACCTCATTATTATTCAAATGATCCATAACAACAATAGTTAGCATTTATTGACCACTAAGTATTAGACACTATAATAGTGCTTTACATGTATTTTCTCATCTTCACAAAATTTCCTGAGGCAAGTAACACCATTTTTCACTTTTAAGATGAGAAATTTGAGGCTTACAGGAGCTTCTCACTATCACAAAGTCATCAGGTGGGAGAGCCAGCTTTTGAGGACCGGACAGTCGACCCAGAGTCCATGCTGTCAGCCTCCTCCACACAGCTACGTTCACATCAGGAAGTCTGTATTACTCAGCGGCTCCCTCTACCATCCTCTAAAGAAACCCTGCATTCTCTTAGCAGGGCCTGTGAGACCCCTCAAGATCAGCCCTGCCTCCTTCACTAGTCTCCTTCCCATTACCTCTCCTCGCACCCTGACGGGAGCCCCTGCAGCTCCCAGACGCGGCCATGCCTTCCCCCACCTCCTTGCAATCCAATGCTGTGTTCCCTTCCTCTTCCCTGCCTAACTCCTACTCCTACTTCAAGGCTCAGCTCTTGCCCCAAGCTCTAGAACCTTTCCTGGTCCTCTGGGCTGGGTTCTGTGCCCATGCTCTACTGCTCCCAGCCCCCTGTGCCTGGCTTTGTGATTCTCAGTGAACGAAATGAGGTGCGGCTTTTCATCTCCAAATTTCTGGTGCTTAATTGGAACAGAGAGATTGACTAAATACTTTGAATAATGAACATTTGGGAATTGGCCATGTTTTACAAATTTAGGCACAGTGAGGCAAACAATCCCATTGTAAATAAGAGGGTTAATGCTGGGCACAGTGGCTCACACCTGTAATCACAGCACTTTGGGAGGCTTAGATGGGAGGATTGTTTTGAGGCCACGAGTTTGAGAACAGCCTGGTCAATATAGTGAGACCTCCTTCTCTACAAACAAACACACAAACAAAATAATTAAAAATTAGCCAGGCATGGTGGCACAGGCCTGTAGTCTCAGCTACTTAGGAGGCTGAGGTGGGAGGATCATTTGAGTCTGGGAGCTCAAGGCTGCAGTGAGCTATGGTCACGCCACAGCACTCCAGCGTAGGTGACAGAGCAAGACTTTGTGTCTTAAAAAAAATAAAAAAGGTTAGAATGTGGCCCATGGAAGTCCTCAAAGGTACAATCGCATGAAGCTGAGAAGCAGCAGCATGGAGCAGGGGGTACTCAGAGCATCAACTGGCAGAACCAGATCTTTCCTCTCATTCCCACCCCAAGAGACTTTTCCGACTCATCCAGCTGGAAGCAGAGAGGCTAGGATTTCCCTCTCAGGTGTCTGACCCAGAGCTTGCATGCTAATCTCTAAGGCAATGGCATCTCAACTCTGCTGGGCCTTTATTTGGGTGTCCTTTCAATGGTTATATTTGCCTGTGTTTGCCCAGAATAACTAATTTAATGAAAGCATTTTAAAAAGATGTTTATAAATGGCTAAATATCTAGTGATAGGTGCCATACAAATATTTAGATACCAACGGTCTAAATCCAGATTATTTTTACTGGGGGAACCATTATTAATGTAATTATAAAATAGTACATTGTGGAAATGTACACAAAAGAGAGAAGGAGAGAGAGAAGAGAAAGAGAGAGAAGCTGCATACACTTGCTATTTCGCAACAATGATGCAATCCAACAGTTTACAAAGATAATTCCTTTAGACAGATACTGACTAAAACTCACCAGGGGCAGGGCCCTGGGCCCGGCAAGGAGTTAATCACAGCTCCTGGGCCTCAGCAGGGAACACTGAGTAAGATACAGGTACTTGCCCTTGCTGGGCTTGATAGCTCACAACTGTAATCCCAGTGCTTTGGGAGGCCAAAGCAAGAGGATTGCTTGAGACCAGGAGTTCAAGAGCAGCCTGGGCAACATGGCAAAAACCCATCTCTACAGAAAAATACAAAAATTAGCTGGGGGTGGTGGCGCACGCCTATAGTCCCAGCCATTCAGGACACGGACATGAACCTGGACCCAGGAGTTCGAGGCTGCAGTGAGCTATGATCATGCCACTGCACTCAGGACTGGGTGGCACAGCAAGACTCTGTCTCAAAAAAAAAAAGTATTTTCCCTTGAGGTTGGAGCCACAAGGACCATGAGTTTAGCAGGGGCTCCTGCTGGCTGCACCAAGCAACTCTCCCAACACTCACGGCTCTCTTCTGCAGAAACAAACTGCTTCCATTTCCCCAAACGTGCTCTGCCGGTTCACACCTCTGTGCCTTTGCATGTTTCCTCTGACTGGGATGCTCGGTCCGTGCAGAGTGGACATGTGTCATGTTTTTTGGCTGCCTAGCATTGTTTGAAAACCCCGGCTATGTTCTGGGGATTTCCTAACACACGAGTGAGTCCTACCTCTCCAAGGCAGTTGCCAGAGATCCCAATCAGCCAGGCTTCTATGCAGAGCAGGGTACAGGCACATGACCCAGCCTCCCTCCATCAGCTGCATCTACATGAGATACCAACTTAGAGATAAGCAATCCAAGGCAGTGGACGCAGTGTGTAAGTCATGTAGCGGGCAAAGCTGGTAACGCAGGCACACAGCTTTGGAGGAGCAAAGGATACTGGGCTGTGGCCCTGGTATGAGAAGGGGCAGCATCACAAACCATCACATCCAGAGCTCTAGGGGGGCAGCAGCAGTGGTTTCCACTGCAGGCCAGGACTGCAGTGGGCATAGGGCCTTGTTGCAGGAAGCTATTCACGGCATTCCACCTCCCCATCCAGCAAGCAGAAGAGTCACTCTACAACCTTTTAATCCTTTTAATCAATCTCTTCTGTGCTTCTGTTGATTACAACTAAGAGCCTGGCTTAGTTGCAACCCTCCTGGCCCCTGGAGTAGATGATACACCAACTACATTCATCCTCTTAACAAAGGGCCACATGCCATTTATGTTGGCACGGAGGTCTCCTGTGGGCCTCCCCTGAAATTTCTATTCCATCCCTCATTCATTCCCTCCAGGGATGCCCCCCTACCCACACGCCTCTTGCTGCATACCCCCCCGCTGAATTATAGTTCCTGGTTTCTTCCTCCTCTGCTTGGACAATGATTTCTGTTCTTTTCTTTTCTTTTTTTTTTTTTTTTTTGAGATTGAGTCTCACTCTGTCACCCAGGCTGGAGTGCAGTGGCGCGATCTCAGCTCACTGCAAGCTCTGCCTCCTGGGTGCATGCCATTCTCCTGCCTCAGCCTCCCGAGTAGCTGGGACTACAGGCGCCCGCCACCACACCTGGCTAATTTTTTTTGCACTTTTAGTAGAGACGGGGTTTCACTGTGTTAGCCAGGATGGTCTCGATCTCCTGACCTTGTGATCCACCTGCCTTGGCCTCCCAAAGTGCTGGGGATTAGAGGCGTGAGCCACCGCGCCCGGCGACAGTGATTTCTTTGAGGCTAGCCATTGGCTCTTTCACTTCTGCATTTCCAGCAGTTAGTTTGGGTTGACAGCATCCAGCACAGGATAGGTGCTAAAGGGAAGTTTGTCATGGATAGGAAGGGATGCTCCAATTTGGCTTCTGAGAACCAGGAATCAGAAACAGGTGCTCTGGGGTGGCTGCGTCTAACATAGATCTCGGTGGATGGCAGGGATTTCAACAAGCAGAATTGGTTGGGATCATCCTGCCCATATTGACATGTAATTTGCTTTTTAAAAATTATCATAACCCTCAGCGTTTTTCCATAACCTTAATATGCTGTAGGGGACATTCTCAGTTGCCTAACAACACTTCCCTCACCCTTCTTTTTTTCAGGTGTGAGTGGTGATGTCTCAGGGAAGGTGGTCCCTTCCCACAGCCCCAAGGGGATGAGTCCTCATTGCTCCAAACCAGGGATTGACAAACTACAGCCTGCTAGCCAAATCTGGCCTACCACCTGTGTTTGTATGGCCTCATACCATACAAAATGCTTTTTACACTTTTAATTCGCTGGAAAAAGAACCAAAAAAAATGCTTTGTAAGAGGTAAAAAATATATGAAATTCAAATTTCAGTGTCCACAGTGACATTGGAACACAGGCATATGTATTTGTTTCCAGTGTCTCTAGCTGCTTTGGCTCTACAAGAGCAGAGCTGACTAGATGTGACATGGACCCCATGCCCTGCAAAGCCTGAAATATTTACTGGCTGGTCCTCTTCAGAAGAACTTTGCTGACCCTATTCTCAAGCGATCATGCTAACACCAGTCTCCTCTGAGTGTTGATTTTTGGGAGGAGTATGAGACCCATTTCTAAGCCAATGAAACACAAGGGGAAGCCTGACAGAGGGCTGCTGAGAAAGATTGTTTTCTCTGATGAGAGGAAGATATGTGAGCGTGCTTCCTTCCTGCCTTTGGATGTTGCATGTGTGGATGTGATAGGCAGAGCTGTGGCAGCCATCTTGCAGTCATGAGGGAAAGGCTAAGAGACTTACAGAGAAGCTTCCCCAGATACTCTTGAGCTGTTAAATTAATCAGCTCTGGAAACTCCTACTTCTAGAATTTTTTAATCCTAGAATTTAAATTTCTAATCAGCAGCCAAGAACATGTAATGGGAACTAAAATTGCATAATCAAAAGGAAGTTTTCTTCTTTCTTGGTTTTTTTTTTTTTCCCAGATGGAGTTTCGCTCTTGTCGCCCAGGCTGGAGTACAATGGAGCGATCTCGGCTCACTGAAACCTTGGCCTCCCAGGTTCAAGCGATTCTCCTGCCTCAGCCTCCCAAGTAGCTGGGATTACAGGCACCCACCACCATGCCCGGCTAATTTTTTTTTTGTATTTTTAGTAGAGACGGGGTTTCACCATGTTGGCCAGGCTGGTCTTGAACTCCTGAAATCAGATGATCCACCAGCCTGGGCCTCCCAAAGTGCTGGGATTACAGGCATGAGCTCCCGTGCTGGGCCCCTCTTCTTTCTTATTAACTAAAAATACATTTGAGTCAGAGATGTTTTATGCTCTTGATCTATTTGCAACCCCAATTAACTCACTTTGTTAAAACACGCCCCACGTGGTGTCAGGACCAGGGATACATTTTGTGAAATTATTTCTCCTTTTAGTGTCATTAACCAGTGCATTATGGAATTCTGTAGAATAGCAAATGCTCGCTTTTCCATGCAGCCATTCTGTCTGTCCTCTCACCTCTGACCCACATCACACCTGCCACCCATCACAAAGCCAGTTGCATTGAAGTCTCTGACTTGTGCAATCCCCAGTGTAGCAAACAGTCACCTGGAGCAGAGAGGTCAGTGTGTTGACATGTTTGCTGTCTGGAGCCTACATGTAAAATGCTCTTGAGTTGAGCTACCTCTATAGAGAGCAGTGATCCATGTCCCTAAAATGCTGTTCTCAAGAGGCCATAGGATCCCTAGGAAATTACACTCAGAACAAAGTTTGCAAGGACACTTTCTTGATTTAGTGCCAACCAGGTGATTTTGAAATCAGTTCTCTGAGCATCTGAGAGATAGGAAGCATTTTAACATCAGTATCTTCATTTCTCTTCCTAAAATAAAGACAGCAGAAAGAGCACTGTTGTGGGGGATTTTAAGCTGCTGAGGTGATTTTTATAAAATACTGTGGAAGGAGATCTATCCCGGAAGAAAGAACTTCCAGTTCTTGCAGCTCTCTTGCTTTTAACAAGAATCTCTGGGAGGGAGCACCACACAGTGTAGCGGCTGAGCACCTGACCTTCTGAGTTGGACAGAACTTTATTGAGTCCCTGCTCTTCTCTTCACACCTGTGTAACTTTGGGGAGTGACCTGGCCTCTCTAAGCCTTGGTTTCTCCCTCATCCTCATTCTTCCCGGCCATTGGGCTAGGCAAGGGGACAGAGCAAGTAAGTTGGACAGTGGGCAAATGGATGAGAGTTTGTGCAAAAAAAGAGGTAACTTTGTAGATTAGGGATTAAAACCTGAGCAAAATTCAGATTGTTTCTTATAGAACAAATTGAGGCTGATGGTTGCACAGGGGAGGCGTAGAGAGGAGAAATGTGGAATGCTTGGCAATGATGAGAGTTTGGAACAGCCCTTGTGAGGACAGGAGAGGAAGGGGCTCAAAGAAGACAAGACAAAGCATTAGGCTGGGGCCCAACGGCTTGCAGAAAGTACCAAGCGCCCTGCACGGTGGATTCTTCCAGCAGACTGAGCACAGGGGGTTCAGAGGAGCTGGTAATGCAGTCATACTGTGGCTGGGGTTTACAAAAGGTTAAGTGACTCACTAAAGGTCACACAGGGACATTTACATAAACATCCTGGCCCCAAGTCCAGTGCTCTAATCTGTAACCGGGTCTATCCTTTTTTTTTTTTTTTTTTTTTTTTTTTTTTTGAGACAGGGTCTTGGTCAGTCACACAGGCTGGAGTGCAATGATGTGAACACCGCACACTGCAGCCTCACCCTTCCAGGCTCAAGTGATCCTCCTGCCTCAGCCTCCCAGTGTTGGGATTATAGGCATGAGCCACCATACTCAGCCAAGTCTGTCCTTAATCAGGGTTCTTTTGGGTCTCATTTTCTTAAGCTGCAAAAGCCACTGGACCAGGTGATACTGCCAACACCTCTAGGCTGCTGTAACTGTAGTTTCGGCTCCTGGATCTGCTTCCAATTAGTTATGTTCCCTGTCACTTTGGGTAAGTCATCCCAGCTCCATGGCTTGCTTCTGGAACTCAATTATGGTCCAGAAGCCCAAGTTCTAAAGTGCTGATTCTGATGAATGCCCATTTACCAGGCACTCTGATCCCATCATAGCATCTACTATAGCCTGGGAGGTCTATTCATGTGTGCATTCATGTTAAGCACTATCACCAATCAAATCACTTAAATTACATAGGTAATAATCCAACAGCACATCCAAACAAGGCTGAAAGTTGTAAAAGAAAATTACACTCTGTGTGTGTGTGTGTGTGTGTGTGTGTGTGTGTGTGTTTAAGAGACAAGATCTCTCTCTGTCACCCAGGCTGGAGTGCAACAGTGCCATCATAGCTCACCGTGGCCTCCAATTCCTGGCCTCAAGCAATCCTCCTGCCTTGGCCTCCCAAATAGCTAAGACTATAGGCATGTGTCACCACGCCCTGTTTAAGGAAGAAAATTGTGTTGAAAATGAAAATCAATACACAAAGGCTGAACCAAAGCAATAGGAGGGCAGTGGCTGCGTGTTATGTTGAGTGGCTGTCTCAAGTAGACCAAGACTCTTCTGACCCTTTGTCTTAGGGCATTAAAGAAAATTACTCTGGGCAGGCCGGGCGCGGTGGCTCATGCCTGTAATCCCAGCATTTGGGAGGCCGAGGCAGAAGGATCACTTGAGGTCAGGAGTTCGAGACCAGTCTGGCCAACATGGTGAAACCCCGTCTCTACCAAAAATATAAAAAATTAGCAGGGTGTGGCCAGGCACGGTGGCTCACGCCTGTAATCCCAGCACTTTGGGAGGCCGAGGCGGGCAGATCACAAGGTCAGGAGATCGAGGCCATCCTGGCTAACACGGTGAAACCCTGTCTCTACTAAAAATACAAAAAATTAGCCGGGTGTGGCGGCGTACGCCTGTAGTCCCAGCTGCCGCGGAGGCTGAGGCAGGAGAATGGCGTGAACCCGGCAGGCGGAGCTTGCAGTGTGCCGAAATCGCGCCACTGCACTCCAGCCTGAGCGACAGAGTGAGACTGTGTCAAAACAAAAAGAAAAAAAAGAAAAAGAAAAGAAAAGAAAATTACTCTGGGCAAACAACAGCTTCCTTGAATACTTTCACTTGTTTAATAAAATGTCAGAGAACCACAGATAGAACCTATAATTCCTTAGGGACTACAAGATCAGAGCTGACAGTGTTACGGTTTTCATCAGTGCATTTACAGAAATGGCATCAGATGGATTTCCTTTGGAGAAGGGGATTGGGAAATGCTTTTTTTTTTTAAAACTGGTAATAAAAGAATCTACTTTCCATCTTTACAATTCCAGTATTTTCATACTTAATTTTAACTTACAGCCTTGAATCCCGAGTATAATTTTGTACTCAAGTATAAGTTATAATTAAGGACTTGGCCGCCCAACAAGGTCAAATTAACTAAAAACTTAAGTCCTCCCAATCACGGATATTCCCAGCCCCTAGTCCTCATCCCCAGCCCAGCGGACTAACTAGGGTCCGGCCTCAGAAAGGGTCTCGGGGAGCCCAGAGGTAGGAAAGCACCCGGAGACGCAGGCCTCCGCCTTCTCCAGGGTCTGCAGGCAGCGCTGCGCGGGGTCGCCGACTGGGCTGGGCTGGGCTGGGCTGGGCTGGGCGCGCCGCGGCCTGGCGCCCACTTCCGCTCCTCGGCAGCTGGGGAGCGCCCCGGGCGGAGGGAGAGGGGCGCGGGGCGACCTCGGCGCCCAGGCGGTGTGACCTTCCCGGGCGTCCAGGGAAGCGGCGAGAGCTGCCACGCACGTGCCGCGGGACCCGCGCGCCGCCCAGGGATGGCCCGCCGGGGTCGCTGGAGAATCTCAGGGTCATCGGCCTCCTTCCCCCAGTGCCTACCTGGTGGGAACTGTTGTCCTCCTTTGCCCCCGTCGAGTCATTTGGCCGCGGGCTTCCGCGCCGCCAGGGCGCCAGCGCTGGGCAGCACGGAGCCGCTTCTGAATGGAGACTTGCAGGCTGCCAGACAGTGGGCGGCTGGGCAGGGGCGGCGAGCGTTCAGGGCCGGGCAGAGAAAGTGGGAAGTGTCTCCTTAACCTGTTCCTTGCGAGGCCGGGGAGGAGGCGCGCCTGTCCGGGTTCCTTGGCGGCAAAACTGGTTTGCATCCCGGCGCCCTAAAGCCCGGGCTCTGGGGACTAGATGGCGAGCTGGCCGGCAGCTCCTACCGCCCCAGCTTTAGCCAGAAGCTGGGATCTTCCCGCAGCAGTTAGTGTTCCCTGGTGGAAAATGCGGCCTCATCTGACTCTACCGTCCAAAAAAGTTTTTTCCCCAAGGATCGAGAAGGATGGGTGGTCAGCGCTGTTGTTTTCTCAATCGAACCCTGGTGTAGTCTGAGAGGGATCAAAGGCGCTGAAGAGTTTTTCTATTCCAAGTGCTACAGCAAGCTCATAAATCAGTTCTAATTCATGCTGAACAGTCTTGCCTCCTCCAAGCCCTGTTTCTTCTCCCAGCTAGAGCTACACATAACCTGAATTAACCCGTTAACTACCCACTCCTGAGTGAATCTGTTAGTACCCACCATTGTTTTCTATCTTAATAATTCCAGAAGTGGTTATTTGTAGAATTTAATGTGTTTAAGTTTGGCTCACCTAACGGGGTTGAATTCACATGGGCAGACAGAATGCAATGTGATGTGACTTTCTTTCCTTCCAAGTTACAAAGGAAGTGGCTGCGCCAAAAGAAACAAACACATTGAGGTTTATCTGGGAGGCCAGACTGGACATGCCCTGTCTTCTCAGTTGGCTTTGTTTTTTTCCTTCCTCCTTTTTCCTTTTTTTTTTTTTTTCCTAAAATGCAGGGTTGGGTGTTTTGTGATGTTTTTGCCCAGGTTGGAATACTCGGATCAAGTATTGGTTTGTAGGCACAGACCTGAAGGACAGGACTGAACTGGCTCCTCTGTCACTGACTAGTTGTGTGGCCTAGGAGACCTTGTCTTGCTCTGGCCTTAGTTTGCCTTCTGGAAAAGGATTAGGACCCTGATATACTTTTTTAGGAAGATACCAGATGGCCATCACCTTTTCAGCCTAGTAAATGGTCCTGTCTCTCCAGGTCTATCAACAGCATATAAATCAGTGTCTTGCACTTCTAACTTAGCTGCTTTGTTAAGTACTGTGCCTTTGTTGCCATTGGTTTTAAATTTTTTTTGTAAATTAAGGAAGATTCTTGAAGTCTGGTCATTGGCAAAATGCTTCAAGTGGTTAAAAAATCTTCTCGGTGGCCACTGTTTTCTGTTGACATTCAGGATGACACTGGCGTTAGGAAGTCACTTGGTGTTCATCTCTGATCCAGCACGACTGGGGTCACGCGGCTCCTCAGTGCGATGACAAATAAATTGTTCCTTATTATTCACAAAGAAGTTACTTACACAGTTTGAAAATTATACAGGATTGGTTGTTGAACTGGATATTTTAGTCAACATTTATGAAACCCATGCCTCAGCAATAGTTGACTTTTGCCTAAAGGGAGAGGAATACATTCTAGTTTTCCCAAATGCCCAAGGCTCCAACCGAAACATACTGAATCAAGATTTCCAGAAGAAAGGCCTGATAATTAGAATATTTAATACGTGCTCCAGGCTGGGCAAGGTGGTTCACACTTGTAATCTCAGCACTTTGGGAGGCTGAGGTGGGTGGATCACTGAAGGTCAGGAGTTCAAGACCAGCCTGGCCAACATGGTGAAACTCCGTCTCTACTATAAATATAAAAATTAGCCTGGTGCAGTGGCATGCACCTGTAATCTTAGCTACTTGGGAGGCTGAGGCAGGAGAATCACTTGAACTCCGGCGGTGGCAGTTGCAGTGAGCTGAGATCGTGGCCGCTGCACTCCAGCCTGGGCAACAGAGCCAGACTCCATCACAAAAAAAAAGGGGGGGGGGTGGGGGGTGCTTCAGGTTATCAAGCAAATTTGGACACAATGACCGAGGTGTTGTATTTCAAAGTGTGAGTCTGTGGACTGGCATTGTCCACCTCACTCGGGAGCTCATCAAGACAGGCCAAATCTCTGGTCCCATCCGAGGCTATTGAATCAGAAGCTGCATTTTATTTAGCAAGGCCCCCAGGCGACTCCTGTGCACATTGACAGTTGAAGGGCTAGTGGACTGTGGTCACAGGAAGATGCTTGGTGCTCTGTGCAGGGCCTTGTTCTGAGAACACATGATGCTTGTGCACAGTGGAGCATCCCATCAGTCTCATGTGGCTATTTGCGACTGCCTTTGTTTTGTAATAGTGTTATTATTTGCCTTGTACAGATGAGGACTCCCAGCCGTAGAGGCCAAAGGGGCCACAGGTAGAGGAGGCATTCACACCAAGGCGTGTGTGATTCCAGGGTGCAGCTCTCACCCTTGGCTGCCTGAGTGCTCCTTTCCAGACCTACTGTCTTGTGACATCCCCTTAGGCACCCAGCACAGGCTGCTGTCTGATTTTAGAACTCAGCCTATTCAATTGATAGCTCAACTTAGGCCTGTAAAAACAGTCTGCTGTGGTTTGGTACATCTGTGGTTGGCTTACTTGTTTGGTGTTCATTTTACAGTTTTCAGAAAGGTTGGTTGAAGTGCTATTGGTGACAATAGCATTGATACGCAGGGCAGCTTTTTGATCTGTGACCTTTTTAGGGGGCAGTCACTTGCTAAGCTGCACTGATACTTTGAGCCCATTTCCTTTGCAGCAATGTAGAGCCCAGTTCATGGATCCCAGAAGTTTAGGTTCAGTAATTTGGCTGCAGGCCTAGAGAACGGGAGGCTGCAGAGACTTGGACTAATGGTGAACTCTTGCCTCCCCCCAGGATATGTGGTGCCTGTCGTAAGGTCCAGCGAGCTGCCTTCCATGAGACCAGAAGAGTGGGCAAACGTGAAGTCCAGTCCTGCTGCCCAGGCTGCCATTGACCTCACGGCGGGGGCTGCAGGTACAGTCATGCGCTGCATCAACATGTTTCTGTCGGTGATGGACGGTGTATGTGGTCATGGTCCCATGAGATTATATCACCATATTTTCACAATACCTTTTCTGTGTTTAGATATGTTTAGATACACAAATACTTACCACTGTGTTACAGGTGCCTACAGTATTCAGTACAGTAACATGCTGCACAGGTGTGTAGCCTAGGAGCAGTGGGCCATACCGTACAGCCTAGGTGTGGAGTAGGCTATGCCACCTAGGGTCGTGTGTGTATGCTCTATGATAACACAATGACGAAATTGTGTAACGACGCATTTTTCAGAACACGTCCCAGTCACTAAGTGATGCCTAACTATAATCCCAGAGAAAACCCAGTCCTCTCTATTCCTCAAGCACCTTCTAAATGAGATCAAATGAAAGTAGTATGAAAATATTACCTTTCATCCGGGTGCAGTGGCTCACGCCTGTAATCCCCGCACTTTGGGAGGCCGAGGCGGGTGGATCACTTGCAGTCAGGAGTTCGAAACCAGTCTGGCCAACGTGGTGAAACCCCATTTCTACCAAAAAATACTAAAAAGTAGCCGGGCATGGTGGCAGGCACCTGTAATCCCAGCTACTTGGGAGGCTGAGGCAGGAGAATCACTTGAACCCGGGAGACGGAGGTTGCAGTGAGCCGAGATCGCGCCATTGCACTCCAGCCTGGGCAACACAGCAAGACTCAATCTCAAAAAAAAAAAAAAAAAAAAAGATACTACCTTTCTCCTTCCAGAAGCAATGTGCTTTACCTTTGGGATGAATCCATTTGATGCATAGTGTAGTGTTGTTCAAAGCATAGCAGAAGACAGAGTAGTGTCCATTATTATTAACACCTTGTGAGTCAGGGTGAGGGGTGGAATGTGCCCAGTACCGCTGGAATACAGCTCAGAGATGAAGCCTCTTGTCCATTGTCACCTGTCTGGGATAGGCAGGTGATGTGGTTCTTCACTTCAAGCCTGGCAGTCTTCAGAACCCTTGTAGTGCAAAAATAATACCATACGGTCCCTCCCAGGAAACGCCACTTACTGTCCTTACTAGTGTTGGGAAAGAAAGGAGGACATTCTTAGAAATGTCTTTAAAAATGAGACTGATAATGGAGTGTGTCTTAGAGCCATGAAAGGAAAGGAGAAGTTGTAGGATTTGCTGGGAATGTCAACTAACCAGAGCCTAGTGGCCTGAGCCCAAGGGCAGGCTGAAGCTTCCTTGGCACAGGAGGGTGCTGCCTGTGATACGGGGGGCAGTGCTGGCACCATGCAAGCTACTCCTCAGAAAGATCAGCTTGAATATGCAGGAAGAGCAGGACCCTCGGCTGAGGCACATGGCGGAATGGGAAGTGCATGATGGTAATTTGGTTCTCCAGAGTTCTTGTTGTCTTGGGACCAGGAGGCATGGTTGGAATGCCGATTGCCCAAAGGGAAACCATGGACTACTCTGGCCTCCCACAGAATTCCCATAGTGGTTGCAGCTCCCTGGACTGGGGAGGCCAGAGGGGACGTTGCCCAATGCTCTTCTTATCCAGGACACCCCCTACCCACCACCACCAAAGATGAGTATGGTCATGAGTGTGGTCACCTCTCATCCAGTCATTAGCTCAATTGGGAAAAGAAATTGTTGCTCAGAGAAGAGCAAAGTGTTTTTCTATGAGCCAAAGCTTGGCCAAGGTATGCTAATGAGGAGCACTAGACAGAATGCCTCACAAACACTGATAAGGAGCACTGGGAAGGGCACTTCTCCCAGGACAGAGCTCACAAGGAGTGTCCTGGCCCCAGAAGCAGGAGAACTGAAGGCTGGCAGGAGTCTGCCCAGTAGTCTCTGCAGTGCCCAGTAGGCACTGCGTGCCTTCAGGCTACAGCCTCCCAGGCCCTGTGCCCCATCTTCTGCCCCACACCACACTGGGGAGGAGGCTGACCCTGAGAATGGTGCAACCATCTGCCTGCCCCTGGGCGCCTCTCACCAGCAGGTGAATGCTGTTGGGCTCAGTTCTGTCTGCAGTAGGAGGGTGTTTAGCCACATGACAGAGTCTCACCTTTGACATTTTATATCCTTCACTCAGTCTATCAAAGATCTAGAATTTACAGTGATAGAATTTAAAAGTTTACCTTTTCCTACTTATGGGCATACAGGTATTTGGGTGCCATCTTTATAATTTACAATTAGTTTGAAAGATAGAAATTGCAACCGTATGGTTGGGAGCCTGGTATGTAAGGCATTTGCTGGTGGCCATGTTTTGAACATGTATTGGGCCCTTATACATACTGTCACTTAACTGTTCTCATCACCGTTGGACAGGTATTTCTTCCTGTGCTGGCAACACAGGCACACCCCTCACCAAGGTAGAGCTGCCACAGGTAGTCTAACTCCTGAGAACAACAAACCCCTTTGCTGGGGGGAAGGGATGGGAGGAGGAACAAGACGTGAGAGGGGGCTGGGCAGAGGACACAGAAACCTCCGTTCTACTGTGAGGCCGGAGGAATGCAAATGGAAAGTAGGACTCCAACTTATGAGATCTTGTAGAAAAGAGGCCCAGAGAAGGGGCAGTAGATTTGTTCAAGGTTATACAGCTAGATGGTGTGAAGACAGGGCAGCACTGTGGTCCCTGGGTCCCTTGTCTGATGTTGTTGCAGTCTCTGCGTTAGTGCTCCCTAATGGGTCTGTGGTGTGCCCGGATGTAAGGGTTGGTTTGGAGCATTTCCACCCGGGCTCTCTGGACGTGGAACTTGCTGGACTTTGGGATTTTTCTGTCAGCCATTGATAGGAGCAGAGTGTTGTTGTGTTTTCTGGCAGAGGCCACCCATGGAAGTGATCGACTATAAGCACAGAGCCAGCTGCAGCCCAAGGTGATGTGGATGGAGCCTAAATGTGTTGTTCTGTGTGTCTCTCCTTTTCCTTTTAAACAAAGTTTCCCTCACCACACAGGTTTTCAGCCAGCTCATCTACTCTCAAGTGCTGGGAAGTTCGTATTTCCCTATCTGCAGTGGCTGTAAGAGATCTAGAGACCTAGAGAGCTAGTATGAAGGAGGATTTGAAGAAGTTAGTTAGGTAATTAGATAATTATTGAAACGAGGCAACATGGATACCAAAAGTTAAACAGTCTTAATGGGAAACTTGATACCACTTTAAGACTTAGTCATTCAACAACTCTGAAACAATGCAGTCACTACTTTGAGTACTGTTGCAGTGTGCCTTGTTTGGCATAGTTGGGGAATGTGGCATTTCAGATCATTGAAGTTTATCCCATCAAATGCCAAAATTAAAAACAACCCCAAACCTTTTTGGATTTGAGTTTCTTGAAAATGATATGCTTCCCTGCCCTGTTAAACTGAACCTTTATGGATGGCCTCCAGAGGGGTGTGAGGGTGTCATCTCTGTTTGGGTGGGCCTGGTCCTGTGATGTGAGTCTGCGTCTGTCTTCTCACCTCTCTGCCCTCTTCTTCAGAGCTGTCCCTTCCTTGAGACACTGTCCCTGCCCTGATAGGTTTCCTCTATATCTCATGATTTACCGACTCTATGTCAAGGACTGAAAATCCGAACCACCACCCTTGGTAAAGTGTTACGTATGACATAGTGTGAGTGCTGTGGAATAAGAGGCTTGGCTGGCCACCACACCGCCTAAAGAATGTTTTTATGTGTCTTGTAAGGAGAATAAGATCAGACTTCTGATCTTATTCTAGGCAAGTGGAGAAATATAATCTCTGTCATTTATTCATGGCTTTATGGACTTGATAGATCTTTGAGAACCTACTAGGTGTCAGGCTCCGTGGTTAGTACTGGCATTCAGAACAGTCTTCACTCACTTGAGGGCACAGTGAGTACCATGATGATGTCATCAGTGGTAAATTACATGGGAAGGTAGCTTACCCTCACAGAGGACGGGAGACAGTTGTTGCTAGCATTTGTATATTCATTAGTCTCCCACATCCTCCCAGTTGGAAATGTAACTGTCCCAGATAGACAGCATATGTGTATTGTAGGAACCTGTAATGCCCGAACTGTTCAGGATGATCACATTAAAATATTAATGTGCTGAGTTAAATGCTTTATTCAGCTTATCTGCATCGAGGCTATCTAAACTATGCAGCCACTTAAAAAATTCTGACCATCACCTCTTCTCTTGGAATAATTAAATTATTTTGATGTAATTCAGATCTCATTTTATCATAGCCCAGCAGTACCTGGGAGAGAATGACTCTAAATTTATGATAGTAAAATCATATTAAATTGTATTTCACTAATTCAGAAATGGGGATAATTTGACAATTAAAGGCAGAAGTGTGTCATTCCTCTCCTAGAAGAAATGAACAGTAATGATGGGATCACAGAGATTGTATTGCTTGTTGCTTAAAAAAGCGATCAAGCAGTTTTCAGACTCTTTGGAAAAGTTGGTTTATCTGCCAAGAAATAATTGAGAATTATTCTTAATGGCCCCTCCCCCAACTCCACTTTTCAGACTTTAGATGGAATAACTATGCATAATGTCAAAGTCAGGAAGTTGCATTTTTTTAATTATACTTTAAGTTCCGGGATATATGCGCAGAATGTGAAGTTTTGTTACATAGGTGTACACATGCCACGGTGGTTTGCTGCACCCCTCAACCTGTCATTTACATTAGGTATTTCTCCTACTGTTATCCCTACCCTAGCCCCTCACCCCCCAACAGGTCCCAGTGTGTGATGTTCCCCTCCCTATGTCCACTGTTTTCTTTGTTCAACTCTCACCTGTGAGTGAGAACATGTGGTGTTTGGTTTTCTGATCTTGTGATAGTTTGCTGAGGATGATGGTTTCCAGCTTCACACATGTCCCTGCAAAGGACATAAATTCATCCTTTTTAATGGCTGCATAGTATTTCATGGTATATATTTGCCACATTTTCTTTATCCAATCTATTACTGATGGACATTTGGGTTGGTTCCAAGTCTTTGGTATTGTGAATAGTGCCACAATAAACACACCTGTGCATGTGTCTTTATAGTAGAATGATTTATAATCCTTTGGGTATATACCCAGTAATGAGATTGCTGGGTCAAATGGTATTTCTAGTTACAGATCCTTGAGGAAACGCCACACTACCTTCCACAATGGTTGAACTAATTTACACTCCCACCAACAGTGTAAAAGCGTCCTTATTTCTCCACATCCTCTCCAGCATCTGTTGTTTCCTGACTTTTTAATGATCACCATTCTAACTGGCATGAGATGGTATCTCATTGTGGTTTTGATTTGCATTTCTCTAATGACCAGTGATGATGAGCATTTTTCCATATGTCTGTTGGCTGCATAAAAGTCTTCCTTTGAGAAGTGTCTGTTTATATCCTTTGCCCACTTTTTGATGGGGTTTTGTTTTTTTCTTGTAAATTTCTTGTAAATTTTCTTGTAAAGTTCTTTGTAGATTCTGGATATTAGCCCTGTGTCCAATGGATAGATTGCAAAAATTGTCTCCCATTCTGTAGGTTGCCTGTTCACTCTGATGATAGTTTCTTTTGCTGCGCAGAAGCTCTTTAATTAGATCCCATTTGTCAATTTTTGCTTTCGTTGCCATTGCTTTTGGTGTTTTAGACATGAAGTCTCTGCCCATGCCTATGTCCTGAATAGTATTGCCCCAGTTTTTTTCTAGAATTTTTACAGTCCTAGGCCTTATGTTTAAGTCTCTGATCCATCTTGAATTGATTTTTGTATAAGGTGTAAGGAAGGGGTAAAGAGATCAATGCAGCAAGAAGAGCTAACTATCCTAAATATATATGCACCCAATACAGGAGCACACAGATTCATAAGGCAAGTTCTTAAGAGACCTACAAAGAGACTTAGACTCCCACACAATAATAGTGGGAGACTTTAACACCCCACTGTCAATATTAGACAGATCAATGAGACAGAAAGTTAACAAAGATATTCAGGACTTGAACTCAGTTCTGGACCAAGCGGACCTAGTAGACATCTATAGAACTCTCCACCCCAAGTCCACAGAATATACATTCTTTTCAGCACCTCATTGCAGTTATTCTAAAATGGGCCAAATAATTGGAAGTAAAACACTCCTCAGCAAATGCAAAACAATGGAAATCATAACAAATAGTCTCTCAGATCACACTGCAATCAGATTAGAACTCAGGATTAAGAAACTCACTCAAAACCGCATAACTACATGGAAACTGAACAACCTGCTCTGGAATGACTATTGGGTAAATAACGAAATGAAGGCAGAAATAAAGATGTTCTTTGAAACCAATGAGAACAAAGTCACAACATACCAGAATCTCTGGGACACATTTAAAGCAGTGTGTAGAGGGAAATTTATAGCACTAAATGCCCACAAGAGAAAGCAGGAAAGATCTAAAATTGACACCCTAATATCAAAATTAAAAGACTAGAGAAGCAACAGCAAACAAATTCAAAATCTACCAGAAGACAAGAAATAACTAAGATCATAGCAGAACTGAAGGAGATAGAGACACGAAAAACGCTTCAAAAAATCAATGAATCCAGGAGCTGGTTTTATGAAAAGATCAACAAAGTAGATAGACTGCTAGCCAGACTCACAAAGAAGAAAAGAGAGAAGAGTCAAATAGATGCAATAAAAAATGATATAGGGGATATCACCACTGATCCCGCAGAAATACAAACTACCATCAAAGAATACTATAAACACCTCTATGCAAATGAACTAGAAAATCTAGAAGAAATGGATAAATTCCTGGCAACATACAGCCTCCACAGTCTAAACCAGAAAGAAGTCGAATCCCTGAATAAACCAGTAACCAGTTCTGAAATTGAGGCAGTAACTAATAGCCTACCAACCAAAAAAAGTCCAGGACCAGATGGATTCACAGGTAAATTCTACCAGAGGTACAAAGAGAAACTGGTACCAATCCTTCTGAAACTATTCTAAACAATAGAAAAAGAGGGAATCCTCCCTACTTTGTTTTATGAGGCCAGCATCATTCTGATACCAAAACCTGGCAGAAACACAACAAAAAAAGGAAATTTCAGGCCGATATCCCTGATGAACATAGATGTGAAAATTCTCAGTGAAATACTGGCAAACCGAATCCAGCAGCACATCAAAAAGCTTATCCACTACGATCAAGTCGGCTTCATCCCTGGGATGCAAGGCTGGTACAACATATGCAAATCAATAAACATAATCCATCACATAAACAGAACCAATGACAAAAACCACATGATTATCTCAATAGATGCAGAAAAGGCCTTTGACAAAATTCAACACCCCTTCATGCTAAAAACTCTCAGTAAACTAGGTATCAATGAAACATATCTGAAAATAATAACAGCTATTTATGACAGACCCACAGCCAATATCATACTGAATGGGCACAAACTGGAAGCATTCACTTTGAAAACTGGCACAAGACAAGGATGCCCTCTCTCACCACTCCTATTCAACATAGTATTATTGGAAGTTCTGGCCACGGCAATCAGGCAAGAGAAAGAAATAAAGCATATTCCAATAGGAAGAGAGGAAGTCAAATTGTCTCTGTTTGCAGATGACATGATTGTATATTTAGAAAACCCCATCGTCTCAGCCCAAAATCTCCTTAAGCTGATAAGCAACTTCAGCAAAGTCTCAAGATACAAAATCAATGTGCAAAAATCATAAGCATTCCTATACACCAATAATAGACAAACAGCCAAATCATGAGTGAACTCCCATTCACAACTGTTACTAAGAGAATAAAATACCTAGGAATACAACTTACAAGGGATGTGAAGGAGCTCTTCAAGGAGAACTACAAACCACTGCTCAAGGAAATAAGAAAGGACACAAACAAATGGAAAAACTTTCTATGCTCATGGATAGGAAGAATCAATATCGTGAAAATGGCCATATTGCCCGAAGTAATTTATAGACTCAATGCTATCCCCATCAAGCTACCACTGACTTTCTTCACAGACTTGGAAAAAACTACTTTAAACTTCATATGGAACCAAAAAAGAGCCCGCATAGACAAGACAATCCTGGGCAAGAAGTACAAAGCTGGAGGCATCACGCTACCAGACTTCAAACTATACTACAAAGCTACAGCAAACAAAACAGCATGGTACTGGTACCAAAACAGATATATAGACCAATGGAGCAGAACAGGGGCCTCAGAAATAACACCACACATCTACAACCATCTGATCTTTGACTAACCTGACACAAACAAGCAATGGGGAGAAGATTCCCTATTTAATAAATGGTGTTGGGAAAACTGGCTAGCCATATGCAATTCTTAAATATTTTTTGTAAGCCTTCTTTTGCATTTTGATGAAGCTCTAAGGGCTCCTTTCAGGTCCAGGGGGAGATGGTAAACACTAACCATTGGCAGTTATCATGACACTAACCCTAGTGTAGGTTCTGGAGATGTTGTAGGGTGGTTTCAGTTCAATCTTTTTCTTCTGTTTAGAATTTGTATTGAAATGATTTCACCGGCTGGGCATGGTGGTTCACACCTGTAATCCCAGCACTTTGGGAGGCCAAGGCAAGTGGATCACCTGAGGTCAGGAGTTTGAGATTAGCATGGCCAACATGGTGAAACCCCATCTCTACTAAAAATACAAAAATTAGCTTGGCGTGGTGGCAGGCACCTATAATCCCAGCTACTTGGGAAGCTGAGGCAGAAGAATCACCTATACCGGGGAGACGGAGGTTGCAGTGAGCCGAGATTACAACACTGCACTCCAGCCTAGGCGACAGAGACTCTGTTTAAAAAAAAAAGAAAAAGAAAAAGAAAGGTGGGTTCCCTTGCATTTTCTCAGACATTTCTGACCCTTCAACTCCTCAAATCTGGTTCAGACAACCTCTTCCACTACTCTGCATGTTGCTAATGGTATAAAAGTGGCCAGACACGGTGGCACATGCCTGTAATTCCAACACCTTGGGAGGCCGAGATGGGTGGATCACTGGAGGTCAGGAGTTCAAGACCAGCCTGGCCAACATGGTGAAACCCCATCTCTACTAAAAATACAAAAATTAGCCAAGCGTGGTGGCATGCACGTATAGTCCCAGCTACTGGGGAGGCTGAGGTGAGAGAATCACCTGAGCCCAGGAGGTTGAGGCTGCAGTGAGCCAAGATCTTACTACTGCACTCCAGTCTTGGCAACCACAGTGAGACCCCATCTCAAAAAGTACAAAATAAAAATAAAAAATTTTGTTTAATTAGCCAGGCGTGGTGGCATGCACCTGTAATCCCAGCTACTCAGGAGACTGAGGTAGGAGAATCACTTGAACCTAGGAGGTAGGGGTTGCAGTGAGCTGAGATTGTGCCACTGCACTCCAGCCTGGGTGACAGAGTGAGACTGTCTCAAAAAAAAAAAAAAGTGTTTAATAAAAAAGTAGCATCCAGCACCAATGAGGAAATAATAATGATTCCCTGTGGACACAGGGCTAACCACTGTTTTCAATGAAAAGATTACCTCCCTTCAGAGTTCCCCCAGGGCTTAGGTGACATTGGTTGTGAGCAGGAGTAGTGGATTTCAAAATAATACACCTAAATTACTCTAAGAACAAATATTTCTTTTGACTTCACTTACAATTTTATACAAAAGCAGAAGTTACTGAAGGTTACTTCTCCTTCATATTTACTACGCCCTTCTTACCCCAACCGCCATGTCTGTGTGTAATTAAAGGAAGCTTGTTAAGTAAGCTACCCATTTAGTGCTTGGAACAAGAGAAAAGTGTGTGTTGGGAGTTGGGGGACTGCTTGTGTGAAATATTTCTCTCTTCTGGGTTTAAAACTTAGTCTTTGCTGCCAATCTGTTAACAGTTTGTAAATCGAGTAGAAGGAAAAATATAAATTAGCTTTCTAATAAACCTGAAATTACAAATGTGAAAAAAAGCAGGGAATAAATACCTGACCAAAAATGTATAAGTAAGTGGGTGTTGGGGGATCACAATTTTTAATTATCTCTCAATTATTTTGATACGAAAGTTCTATTTCAAAATTCTTCAAAATGACGCCTAATGTTCCTAAGTACTGTGTTCCAAATGTATGTAAATACAAGATGGAAACTGTGAAATATATGCCTTCAAAAAGAAAAAAAACCTGACATTTTATCTGTATATATTTAATAGATTTATAAAGAACATGTGTATACATATATCAATATAGATGTACCAGCAAGGAAGATTTAGAACATATAACTATGTGGCAGGGTTAGAAAGAACATAATTCTTTCCCAGAAGGGGTGCAGGGAACTATACTTAATCAGCTACCAGTTACAACATAACTTAAGTCATTTCTCATCAAAATATGTCTCTACTGCATATTCTGGTGGATAAATTTTCCATGTTTTTTGTTTATGAAGATTATCCAATTCATTTCTTTGTAGATAAAGCCTAAGAATAGAAAAAAAATTGTTACATTTTATTTTGGAGCTAACTGAAAAGCCATGTAGTAGGCACCCTTGTTAGAGCTTGAAGAAACAAACAAAAAAAAGACTTGCTCACCATGAATAGAACCTCAGCCCCTTTTTTGTGTCTCAGTTGGCTCCTTCTACCTTTTCAGTGAGACTTAAAAATATCTTAATCTTCAGCAACACATCAGTAACACATGCTACTGATTCTTTTAACGTTGCTTTTTATGGAATTAATGACATCTAGGTTTAATACAGTATCTAAATTTCTATATGTGACAGAAATCAGTCTGATTAGACATGTATCAAAACCCAATAATAAAATACTATATCTCTTTTAATTTATGCCTGAGGTTGCAATTTTTTGAATTTTTGCAATCAGCCCTTGGTGATGACCTTGAGCAGTAGGATATAAATAAATCCCACATGCTTAGCATTCCAATAATGGAACACTAGGCATAAATTGGTTAACCCATTTATGCCTAGTGTTCTAAAAGACAGAAGTTGGCATTTTTGGCTAAACAGTCTCACAACTAACAAAAACAGCTTTACCAATAGTATATAAATTTAAATATTACAGAAATCTTTAGAAATTTATATAAAAGTAAAAATAAAGGTGATCTAACTTATTCCTTCCCCAAAATGAACATGGTGTTTCAAAGGAAAAAAACTGTATCCTTTACCAAGAATCAATCTGAGGAGCAGCAACAAATGAAGCTCCACCCAGCTCTCACATTTGAGGGACTTTGCTCACGTTAGGAGTCAAAGCTTATTGTTTGTATGCATCCAAGAAACAACTTTGTAAAAAATTTCCATCCAATCCAAAGTTCACTCTATCAAAATCTATTAAATGTGTATGTATTGCAAGTGTGTAGACCAGAGGTTTAATTTACTCTTGCCTTGCTGGACTTAAGGAGTTATTAGATCCAGCTCAGATTTGAAGAAAAGACTAGAACTGGTTGTAACAATAACTACCAATTCATGCCACATGCAATCATAGCCACTGCCTCAACTGTGACCTGAAGCATTTTAAAAATATTTTCTCTTTTTGTATTGAAGAGTATGGTTGATACAAAAAAATCTCAGTTTTTCACCAGCACAGAACAAATGCTACTTAAAGTGGAGAACTTCTAGACTGAGAAATAAGTTTCCAAATATGGCAGAAGGTTTTCTGGGAACAATAATCTCCAAATCCAAGTAATAGTTGTTCTGTTTTTTTGCTTTTTTCTTTAGACAGAGTCTCACTCTGTCGCCCAGGCTGGAGTGTAGTGGTGCGATCTCGGCTCACTGCAATCTGCCTCCCGGGTTCAAGCGATTCTACTGGCTCAGCCTCCTGAGTAGCTGGGATTACAGGCATGTGCCACCACGCCTGGCTAATTTTTGTATTTTTAGTAGAGACAGGGTTTTACCATGTTGGCCAGGCTGGTCTCGAACTTCCAACCTTAGGTGATCCACCCGCCTCAGCCTCCCAAAGTGCCAGGATTACAGGCATGAGCCACCACACCCAGCCTCCAATTAATAGTTTTTAAGAAAGTTTTCCCAATTCAGTTATTAGAAACCCATGTTTAAATGGGAGACCATCAATTTTAATGATTTTTTAGCTGTATTTCTTAATACTTACTGTGTCTTGTAACTTCTCTTAGATATAAGTGTGTCAGTCAGCTTTTCAGCTAGCTGAAGCTTCCCTAGGTCCTCCCTTACTTTAGCACAAAATTTGGTGGTGGTTCGTCATTGGTAAATCAGCACCTACTGAGGACCTGACATGTTGAAGGTACTGAGCAGATTCATATTGAACTTCTCTGGGAGGAATTTACTTCCACACTTAAGATCTGATTATAATACTTTTGAGCTCATAACACAGTCCTATGGCGTGGACCTTGAGGATACTGCAACTGGGGGTCTCAAGAACAACTGTATTTTTAAAATAGCCAAAGTAAAAGGAGTAAGACAATGAACAATGGTGGCTCGAGGATTTTTTGTTTTCCATAAATTAAGCTTATGACAACCAGCAAAAGACTTGCCATTACATCTTATACATAGACATTGAAGATTAGGTTGTTTCTATGGGTTGATATTATATCCATACTTGTTATTTTGTATTAAAGATGTATTAAACCAGAAGAAAAAAGGGTAGTTGTGATAGTATTTAGGAAAATCCTAAAAAGAAAAAAAAATTTTTTTAAGTAAAATTGATGCCAAGAACTAATCATTCCAAAGAAATCAAAGTTCCTTCCTTTATTCCTTTATATATTTATCAAATAATTATAACCATTCAATATGTAGCACTCTGCATTCTATAACAACACACTCAAGACACAGAGGAGGAGGCTTAAGAAAATGCTATTGCTTTCTCTTGCTATTTCTATCAAAATTTTCAAGGAATAGTTTATTTTCCATGATAGATATTTAATTTAAATGCTGAAATTTGAATCTGGTTTAGATAGTGCTAAACAGAATCTACTAAGGACCTATGCTTATATATAGCCAAGTATTTTTGTAGTGAATTCTTACAATTTTTTTGTGCCTCAGCACCCCTTTCAAATATAAATTGGACCTTCTGATATCAGAAGCAGGGTTCAGTCACCCTTGACAGTTTCCAGTTCACCTCCTCCAGGTTTCTCAATGTGACTGATCCCAGTATCTGCCTTATACAACCTTCTGTTGGTGACTACTTCATTATGGGACAGCTAGATATAACCTCCCTACAGACCCCCGTACTCTGCATGGACCATGTGGATATATCAATGACCACCTCTCAGTCACAGCATGACTCCATGGAACTCATGACTGCTTGCATTAAATCCACCAGTTAGACCTCCCCATAGGAAACCTGCTCAGGTAACACCTTATATCCCAATAAAAGCTTCCACTCTCAGGTCCCTCCCTCGTTCTCGCTATTGCTCCCCACCCATCAGTTGAGCACAGGTCTCCTGGATGGCTCCCCCTTCCAGTTAGCCCTGCGAGGTGTGCTGCCCTCTTCTCTCTGGAATTAATAAAAAACTGCTTTGGTTATTTCATGTGTTGTATTGTGCTGCCTTCTCTGTGTTTCACCCAACTGAGTCACCCAAACCTAACTCTCTTTCCAGTCAGTGCTCCCAGCTACTCAGGAGGCTGAGGTGGGAGGACTGCATGAGCCCAGGAGGTGAAGCTGCTGTTAGCTATGGTCATGCCACTGCACTCCAGCTGGGGTGACAGAGTGAGACCCTGTCTCAATTTTTAATATTAAAAATGATGCAAAACAAAATGTAATCACTGCTATGCAGTAAAACATACCTTTGGTTTTTTAGCATCTTGGCTTTTTTTTTTTTTTTGTATTTGTTTTGTATTTTTTGGATTTGTGAATTAATACATGTAAATTTAGAAAAATTTAGAAAATGTACAATTTAGAAAAAACAAATGAACAAAAATTATTCAAATTACATATGTTCTTTTAAAAAAATTGTTATAGATCTGATTTATTTTCTCCCCCTCCCTCTATGGGATGACATCTATCATCTCCCTTGTTGGGAACTGTAGTAAAGGAAACCTTAAATAAAACCATTCAAAAGTTCAGACAAGAACAATGGCAGAGGCCGTTTCTTGATTACTCACCGAAGAGGAAACTTGCACTTTCAGATCATCATACAGAGGTGGACAGTTGAACACATCAATTATTACCCTGTCTGTTTCAGTGTCATGAAATACCTGTGAATGAACATGGAATTTAGAACTATAAACCTAGCTAATGATAACAATGAAGTTCCTTTTCACTTATCAAGACTTCCTATATTTATCAAGTACTTTTGGTCTCACAGACCAATCACTACATCTATAAATAATTATTAATAATCTTTTCTAGTTGCAATACTGTTGTTTATATGTATGTGTGTCTGTATGTGTGTATGTGTGTGTGTATATATATACATATATATATATATTTTTTTTTTTTTCTTTTTTTTTGAGACAGTCTCACTGTCACCCAGGCTGGAGTGCAGTGGTGTGATCTCAGCTCACTGCAACCTCTGCCTCCCAGGTTCAAGTGATTCTCGTGCCTCATCCTCCCGGGTAGCTGGGACTATAGGCGCATGCTACCACACCCAACTAGTTTTTATACTTTTAGTAGAGATGGGGTTTTGCTATATTGGTCAGGCTGGTCCCAAACTCCAGGCCTCAAGTGATCTGCCTACCTGGGCCTCCCAAAGTGCTGGGATTACAGGGGTGAGCCACCATGCCCACCCTGTTGTTTATGATTTTTAAAGGCCAACATGTTTGAGGGTTATCATGAGGCACTTTTCAAAAGTGTCTCCCTTTTCAAAAGTATTGAATTTTCTATTAGACACTTTAATCAGTTAAATATTGTTATTTAATGTGTGTCATTTGATTTTCATACATTAGGGCCTCTTTTGAGAACATGTTGAGAAGCTCAATTTTAAAGCTAGCCTTGACATTCGAAAAACAATGCTTAACTCACGGTCTTTTATTTACTAAATTTAAAAAATAACAACAGGGGTCTGTAACACTTGGGGGGTGGGCCCACCTGCCCCTCCCAAGAGAGGGGAGGGTGGGGTCCCCCGATCATCGTGTTTTATCAGAACTCTTGTGTTTGTCAGTGGGATCTTTGGACTTGACCATTACCGGCTGCAGATGGAGTGACCAAAGATAGTTCAAGTTTTGGAATGAATGACTTTGAAGATATACTATTTCTTTGACTCACTCTCGTATAAATAATGGCACCCACAGTAAGAAGGATCTATGCTAGGCCCTGTGAAAAACACAAAAGGAGGTGCAGACTCAGTTGGTCCCTTCAGGGAGCTATACACATAAGAAACAATCGCAGAGGCCGGGCCTGGTGGCTCATGCCTGTAATCCCAGCACTTTGGGAGGGCAAGGTGGGCGGATCACAAGGTCAGGAGATCGAGACCATCCTGGCTAACACGGTGAAACCCCGTCTCTACTAAAAAAATACAAAAAATTAGCCAGGCGTGGTGGCGGGCGCCTGTAGTCCCAGCTACTCTGGAGGCTGAGGCAGGAGACTGGCGTGAACCCGGGAGGTGGAGGTTGCAGTGAGCCAAGATGGCACCACTGCACTTCAGCCTGGGCGACAGAGCGAGACTCCGTCTCAAAAAAAAAAAAAAAAGAAAGAAAAAAGAAAAAAAGAAACAATTGTAGAATGGAATATAATTCTCAATCTGTATGATGAAGACTGGGTGTGCTCTTATGCACCATTGAAGGCTAGTTAACAGGAGGTGCAGAAAATTTCATTGAGGAGGTAGAAACTGAATTGGGCATGAAAGCTCTGAAAATAGAATCTAGTCCATACAGAGGGAAAAAGACCAGCAATAACGCAAAGTAGAAATTAGAAAAACAACAAAAAAGGTCAGGCAGTGTGACTCATGTCTATAATCCCAGCACTTTGTGAGGCTGAGGTGGAAGGGTTGCTTGAGCTCAGGAGTTTGAGACCAGCCTGGGCAACATAGCAAGACCCAATATCTACAAAAAATAAAAAAAATATTGGGGGACTGCTTGAGCTCAGGAAGTTGAGGCTGCAGTGAGCCATGATCGCGCCGCTGTGCTACAGCCTGGGACAGAATGGGACCCTGACTCAAGGGGAAAAAAAGGAAATGAAGGAAGGAAGAAAAGAAAGAAATAACCAACTAACTAACTAAATAACTTAGAGTTGTGTTCCAAGAGCCAAAGGGGATGACCCAGTTTATTCGGAATGGAGTCTGCTGGTCGAGCTACTGATAAAAATAAGCTCAGGTATGTTAGGGCTATTACATCTTAAGAGTTCAAGAGCCAAGGAAATAAGAGTGAGGCTTTTGAAGAATATCATGGGATATTTCCTATGTGACAAAGAGGCCTGATAATTATCACATATAACATTTATTTAGTGATTTATAGTTTACAAAGCAACTTCATATATATATTATCTAATTTAATTCCCATAACACTTGAGGTGTGATATTTATTTTACAGGTAAGGATGTTAAGCCAAAGATGTTAACTGGCTTCGACCATGGGCATGCAGTGTGTCTTCTGCTCTACCTACAACTTTTCACAATGAGGGCAATATTTCAGTACGCATATTTCAGGATTCTATACATTGCATTACATAAGAATCAAGAAAAGGTAAGGAGAGGATTGTAGAAATCTAGGCATGAGCAAATGAGGTTCTGGACAGTTAGTGGCAGTGAGAACAGAAAGGAAGGCGAGCACAGAAACATTTCAAAGGCATCATCAACAGGGATTGATGCCTAACTGGATTTAGGGAGCCGAGGCAAAGAGAATCAAAGCCCAAGGCCTGAGTGGGAGAATGCTGGTACCATTTGCAGAAGCAGAGAAAGCTCCTTGATAATTCAGACTGGCTACTGCGTTTCAGTTCGAGTGGAAACTGTTCATGTTGCAGCTCTTGCATCTACAACTCAGTGGGCAACTAGAAATACCTCGTCAGTAAATGAACAAATAATAGTTTAAGTAAGGGAAATGGGTGATTCTTTAACCAAGAATAAAGCATTTGCTAAGAACAGAAAGCCAAGGATCAGGCCTGGGTGAATGCCCTCAGTTGGGAGAGGCCAAAAAAAGTGGGTGCAGTGCAGAGAGCCAGGGAATAGGATTAGTAATAAAAGAATTTGAGACAAAGGCCTGGGTAGGAATTCTAAAAGTTTATGGTTATTAGACCCATGAAGGAAGCTTTCTCATTGTTTCAGAAAAGGTATATAGTTTTAGGCATTTCTTCACTGTAGCAAAACATTGACTACCAGGTCCCTTTTGCTTTGGATAAAGAGATTCCTCCCCAATTCATTCATTCGTGCATTGTTTCTCACAGGGTCATCCCACAGAACCTCTGACTTAGAAGAATCACTTGGGACACTGCTAAGTCTATAGATTCCTGCCCCCATTCCAGATTTCCTGAATCATACTTTAGAGTACAACCTAGGAATGTAAATCTTTACAAGCTTTTCGGTGGTTTTCATGCACACTAACATTTTAGAATCAGTGCTATATAATAAAAGATAAAATGACCAAGAAGAGGAGAATATGGCTAAAAATGACCAGACATGTAAATTAAAATCCTTAATACATTCCTGGGAACATGCTCAGCATTTGTGGAAAAGTGAAAGGCAAAGCAACACTGAACAGAAATAAATTCTGGAAAGTACCCTGAAAAAACGGTTTTGAACAAACAGGTTAATTTATCTCTGGTTTGCATTCAAATCCAGTGACACCACGATGGTAACCAGAAAGCATCGTGGAATCTCTTTATGGTAAGTGATAGTTTAGGGAGGTCAACATTGCTGGTTTGACATTCAGCCTTAAAACAAACATCAGATTTTTTTTCTATTCATATGTTTTCTCTTACCCGACAATTGTTTAAGGAAGTACAGAAGACAATCTTTTTCTTCATTACTATTTGGACTTTTAGATCATATCCATCACCTGTTCCAACACCTAAATGAAATTAAAAAGTTAGGTTGGTTAGTGTGAAGATCAAAATGTCTTGCCAATTAACATTACGGATTAAAAAGAGAAAAAAAATGGCTGGGCACGGTGGCTCACGCCTGTAATCCTAACACTTTGGGAGGCTAGGCAGGTGGATCTTTTGAGGTCTGGAGTTCAAGACCAGCTTGATCAACATGGTGAAACCCCGTTTCTACTAAAAATACACAAAAATTAGCCCGGTGTGGTGGTGCATGCCTGTAGTCCCAGCCACTTGGGAGGCTGAGGCAGGAGAATCGCTTGAACCTGGGAGGTGGAGGTTGAAGTGAGTCGAGATCGCACCACTGCACTCCAGCCTGGACCACAGAGTGAGACTTAGAGCAAGACTCTGTCTCCAAAGGGAATAAATATATATATCTATATTTAGGGAACATATATATATATTTAGGGAATAAATATAGATATATCTATATTTAGGGAAGGTGACTTGACACCTTTCTTGCTAATGTGTTGCTTTCTTCAGACTTCTAATCATAATGATTCTTAATAAGAAACACTGTGGTCTAAATTACTTTGGCCCTACTTTAAGTCTAGTTCCTGATGCAATCTCCATAAAAATATAGGTTATATCCAAAAATTCCTACGGTATTCAACATATATTTACAGACAAAGGCTCTTTTGCCCTTTTTTTTTTTCAATTCAAATGACCCGCTTCCTTAGCATTTCCTCAAAGGCTTTGTTTCTCAGGCTCCAATTAATTTTTTATTGCTTTCATCTCAACTCTACATTATTTTTAATTTAAAATGGCACAAAACTAAAAGTAGAGAATTAAAACAAATATTCTAATAAACAAGTGTATTAATTATTCTTGATTGATCATCTCATATGCCGTTTGTTTTCTTTTCATTTAATTTTGTTTTCACTAACAGCATGATATTCATTGGTCATTAGAAATCAGTTTCTTGCCTCAGTTCCCTCTTTCCCATTCCAGGTGCAGAACTTCTTTCTATTGATGTCCACCAGAAATCAGTGAAATGCAGAACGAAACTCAGGAGGCTAAAAATACTAGGCTCTCTGTATGGACACAAGCACCCCGGCACCATGGCACCTATAACACCCAGCAGTGGCACCACCTCAGGTCCACACGCTGGCTGTTATAAGAGGTTTGCTTTAGGGGTTCAGATGCATCACCTCCCTGCTACCTCTCTGGCAGTGGGAGTGGTGAGACCCCATCCCCTCCACACAGACACATCCTGCTTTCCCACCTCTACTGAGTGTTAAGCTGTGCAGGGGAAGCAAGGTTGGAGATGGAGAAATGGACATGGAAATGGAGGCCAGTTTCTCTCTGCACTTTCTCAAGTCCCGAAGGTGTACGACTGACCAATTTCCCTGCGTCCCTGGGCAACAGTGTATCCCAGCTTTATCTCTCTGCTTACATTCTGGAAGCAGGCAAATAGCTCTCGTGATGTTTATATGGATTTTTACAACTGCTAATACTCGGTAACAGCTAGGCGGGTGAAAGATACCTCCACAGAGCCCCACTCTCTCCCAACCCTTTCCATTTTCATGTAGATTCAGGCAGGGAAGACCTAAGCGCTCCTCCTAGGAGGCTTTTCTTGACCCCCAGCACTGTGGCTGGGAGTGAGAGCCACAAGGTATGGGAGTGGCTGGGAGTGAGAGGGTTACAGATGGAGGACAGAGGGGAAAGAGAGAGCCCAGGGGGATGAGAAAAAAATATGCCTCTGAAAGAAGGTAAGAAAATGATATGATATGGAGACACCTCCACCAAGGCAAACTCTCAACTAGAGGTGGTTTGAGAAATAACCAGTCTAGAAGGCACATGGGACCTCCTCCTCCCTCATCAGAGGCTCACTCTGCCCTGAAAAGTCCACCTTGGGTTGTGACCAGAAGAGCGAAGAGAACAGGAGAGATGGGAAGGGGACGAAGTCCTCCAAATTGATGATGGAAAAGAAAAAGTGAAGAACATCTAAGGGCTGGCAATCAATGGGCAATTCCAGGAGGAGGAGCATACCTAAGGAGGAGTTTATGCATGAGGATACGTAAAAAGACAGGTATAAGTTAGGATCATCTGTGTATATAACAATGAGCAAAACCCTCCCAGAGTGGGAACCTTGGCCCTCCTGCCCAATTCTTCAATTTTACATAAACACTTACCATGAATCGAATAAATAACGAATCTTTTTATAAACAGTGTTTTTCTTGGAGGGAGATTCCAGTTGTAGCTATGTTTCACTTGTGCAAAATATCCAACATATCTATTCTGAAAAGCAACAGAAGCCTTACTTCAAGTGGAGATGAAAAGCCTAAAGTCAGCATTCCTATTTTTAGTTTTCCCCTTTTTTTTTTTTTTTTTTTGCATAAAGGTTAAGGGCAGTAAATAATTAAGGAAACATTTACTGGATGCCATTATGTTACTAGATATTTTGAGGGATGCTGCCTCACAACTATCTACCTTGGGGAAAAAATACTGAATTAAGTGCTATGGGGAAGTGACAAGGATGGAGCCAGGTCTTGTTGACAGGCTGCTTATGGTTGAGAGGGCAACTAATCAGAACCAACAACAAAACAGTTACAGCATTAGCAGTGTGCAGATAGAAGCTTAGTTGTGACTGAGTTAGAGGAAGGTGTGTGGTTTAGTGAAGAGCAGGTTCCTGGGCATGAGAGAATGCCATATGTGAAAACTCAAGAGGAATACCTCCATATCTCAGTAGCAGGTTTCCTGTCATTCTTCTCTTGTTCCTGACAGCTAGAATTTCTTCACTTTCCATTTCCCCAATTCTGTTTTCACAAGGAAGCCCCGGAATTCCCTTAGCCTTGTCCTTTTCCTAGGGCAAGCTGTTCACAGTGGCTCTCCTTGAATCTATCTTCAAGGAGTTGAAGAGCTCTGGTACTGAATCAACTGGTTCAGAACTCAAAAGTTGGCTGGGCTGGTGGCTCACACCTGTAATCTCAGCACTTTGGGAGGCCGAGGTGCGCAGATCACTTGAGGTCAGGGATTTGAGACCAGCCTGGCCAACAGGGTGAAACCCCCTCTCTACTAAAGCTACAAAAATTAGCCATGCGTGGTGGTGGGCACCTGTAATCCCAGCTACTCGGGAGTCTGAGGCAGGAGAATTGCTTGAACCCAGGAGGTCGAGGTTGCAGTGAGCTGAGATTGCACCACTGCACTCCAGTCTGAGTGACAGACAGATTCTGTCTCCGAAAAAAAAAAAAAAAAAAAAAAGTACTCATAAGTTCATGGACTCTACCTTACCCATTGAGAAATGTTCATAGAAGTAATAAACTGCCATACTTTCCTTTAGAAAGGGCCAGTCATGAGGAAGGCTCATGAAAGTTCTTAACTTAGGAGTAGATGTAGTCAGTAGAATGGCCCACAATGCAGGATCAGAATGTGATGGTATCCGAGAATCACCACCAGACACAGAGGGCACTCTGTCCTGAGGTCTTGCCAACACATCTCTCAAATGTGCAGCTGAGACCCTGTGTTGCCTTCTCAGTCAATCAGAAGAGATTCAGTTGCAGCCTTTGGTGTGCTAGTTCTGGACTAAAGTTCGGGAAACTATGCATGACTACAGAAGAGATGGGGATGGGGAGACGTGTGGGGTGAGTTGCTGAAGGAGCTCTATCTAACATCTCCTTGGCTCCTGCCACCAGATTCTCCACCTTCCCCTAAAGGCTGTAACCTGCCAGGGCCCTCAAGCTGCTTTTGCTCCCATGCTTCTTTCTACTACAACTTAAAACAACATGGACTGGTAGTAGAAATTCATACAACCAACCCATAGGAGGTACTCACTACAAACAAAGAAGATATTATGAGGAAAGGGTGGAAAGATGGGTAAGCCATGGGCCTTGCCTTTAAAGGGGAAACAGAAGTCACCACTTCAAATAGCTAGAGAATAATGCAAAGTGATATCATCCCTAACAGAAACACAAAGGGCTTTAGGAACTGAAAAAGCAAGAGACTACTTCAGGCTGGGAAGGGAAAGGGACTCTAGGAAAAGGGGCATGAGCAATGGCACGAGGGAATCAAGTGTCCATGGGCTGGGAAACAGCACACAGTCTAAATGTGTTAGAGTGTGGGATGTGTGCATGCACATAGTGGAAGAAAAGGTTGGAAAAGTCAAACTGTGGATCTTGAGTGCCAAGTTGAAACATTTAGTTTATTGCTACTGGCAGTGGGGACATATTCTGGATTTTGAGCATGGAAATGGCATGAGTAGGGCTGCACTTCAGTAAATCCACACATTCCTTTTCTCTTAGGGTCTATGACTGTTCTTTGTTTGGTTTTGTTTTTGGCTTGGGTGTGGGAGAAAAGTATCAGTGGATAAGGCTGAGTTCTTTTGCCCAAACTAAACGGGGACAGTAGTTAGTGTTCTTATAACAGGGCCAAGAGTACTTATTCAGTTCCCACCACCTAAAGAAAAACTCATTTACAGCCACATCCAAATCTATTTGAGAATTCCCAACCCACTCTCACTTCGGTTTGAGGGGCAATATAGAAAAGGCAATATAAATGAGAAGCTGTGCACAGCATGGGCTTCAGAGTCTGACATCTAGATTTCAGTCCTTGGTTCAAAAGCTAATTTCTCTGAACCTCAATTTTCTAATTTATAAGATGAGAATCATAGTAGTGCCTACTCATAGAGTTACTGAGAATATTAAATGAGATAGTGAATGTAAAACTCTTAGAATGGTTCAGCAAAGTCTAGAATGTTGTAAATGCTATACGATAAACATTCTGGTTTCTGCAGTAAACAAATTACAAGCAATAAAAAATGGCAAGAAATCTATGAACTAAAAGAGACTTAGGAGACATAGCGACCAAATGAAATGTGTGGATGTTGTTTGAATTCTGACTGAAACAAACTAAATTTTCAAAGATTTTAAGACAATTTTGGAAACAAACATGGACCAGAAATTTGATATTAAGGATTTTAAGGTGTAATATTTCAGATATGATAAAAGTTATTAAGGGTTTTTTGTTGTTGTTTTAAGAATACTTAGATGTCATACTAAAATACTTGTGAGATAAAATGATCTGATGACTGAAATTTCCTTCCAAATAATCCAGGTTTGGGGAAAGCAAGAGTGGAGAGTGGGGTTGGGGGTGTGAGTGGAGTGGGAAAAGTATGGATGAAACGTGGCTGGTTGCAGGCTGAAATGATTGTTGCAGCGAAGCGATGACTACATGGAGATATATTGTATGATTCTCTGGACTTTTGTATATGATTAAAATTTTCCATAACGCAATTATTTTTAAAAGAAAAAATAGAGTAACAGCTTATGTTTCATATAGGTGTTATGGGTTTTCAATGAGGTATGTAAAAGTGCGGTACTGTCTGGTATATAAAAGGGTTTTTGAAAAGTGTATTTCCCCTTTTCTTTCTCTTTTAAAATACACCTCCCCCACAACACACACACACACACACACACACACACACACACACACGGGAGTCACCCAAAAACAGTCTTTGTGATGTTCTGCAAGGGTTGAATTGCCCTAATAAGGATCTGTGAAAGACTTAGATCTTTTTTACATTGAGATCAAAGGCTGGTGATTTTAGATAAACTTCAGGGTCCTGGAGCCTTAGGTATTGGACTTTCCTGCTTTGGGAAAATAATCAACTCCTGAGCTCCGTAAACAATAACCAGTATAGAATAGAAAGCAGGATGCTCTGAGGAGAAGCCAGACCCCCCAACGTGTGGGTGGCACCTGAAGCATGACCCTTACCATCAGGGAGGGACCAAGGCCTGTCGCAGGGTGCCCTAATAATGCTGCTGACTGATCACCAAAGGAGAAGAGTCTAAAATGAAACCAAATAACAGATGGCAATCTTAACCCACTCCCCTACAAAAGCTCCCTTTCTTAAAAAGAAAACTTACCTGAGAAGGCGTTTCTACTCCCTGATATTTAGTGCCATTGGTTTTATCTGTTCGCCGTTCTCCAAAATAGTACAATCTTTCCTACAAAAAAGGAACCACGGTTCATCTGCACTCTTTCCTTTTCTATATTAGGTACCTTAGTCTTTCTAAAACCACCTTCTTTCCTAAAGTCAGTGATTTTTTTTTTTTTTTTTATGGAGTCTTGCTCTGTCACCCACACTGGAGTGCAGTGGCAGAATCTCACCTCACTGCAACCTCTGCCTCGCGAGTTCAAGCGATTATCTTGCCTCAGCATCCTGAGTAGCTGAGACTACAGGCGTGTACCACCACACCTGGCTAATTTTTTGTATTTTTAGTAGAGATGGGGGCTTTGCCATGTTGGCCAGGCTGGTCTCGAACTCCTGACTCAAGAGATCCGCCTGCCTTAGCCTCCCAAAGTCCTGAGATTACAAGCATGAGCCACCGCGCCTAGCCGCAGTGGTCTTTTGGCAAAGGCTACCCAAATTACCAAAATTAACAAAGTCACATCAAAGACTTCTCTCATTCAAGGTTTCGTAAAGACATAAAAGTTTAGAGCTGGAAAGACCTTAGAAATCATCTGGTCCAACCCTTCTTTCCATCTTACAAATGAGAAGACTGAGACCAAAAGAAAACTACACAATCTGCCATGGAGATGCTGCAGCCAGTTAGAAGCAGCACAGGCCTGAAATACAAGTCTCTGGTTTTCAGTCTAGGGCTCTGTATCAGTGGCTTTCAAACTTTTCATTTTTTAAGTTGCAATCCACATTAATAAACCTCGGAGAAGTACACACACGCGCGCACACACACACACACACACACCAATACTTAAACCTTTTCATATTTTCTATTCTGCTCTATTCCATTTTGTTTAGTTTTAGCTTTAGTGGGTTTTTTTGTTTTTTTTTTTTGAGACGGAGTTTCACTCTTACTGCCCAGGCTGGAGTGCTATGGCCCGGTCTCAGCTCACCACAACCTCCACCTCCTGGGTTCAAGCGATTCTTCTGCCTCAGCCTCTCGAGTAGCTGGGATTACAGGCATGCGCCACAATGCCCAGCTAATTTTGTATTTTTAGTAGAGACAGGGTTTCTCCATGTTGGTCAGGCTGGTCTCAAACTCCTGACCTCAGGTGATCCATCCGCCTCGGCCTCCCAAAGTGCTGGAATTACAGGCATCAGCCACCGCACCTGGCCGATTCCATTTTATTTTTAAGAGATGTTAGTCACAACCCAGTAACTTTATTTTACAACTCACTGATACATCATGATCCATAGCTTGAAAAACACCATCCTAGAACATCCATTTTCAAAATCTGTGTGTCTCAAATTAGAAAAACCAAAGGTGGTGGAATTAGAGTGCTGGGCATTGTGCAGAACCACCACTTCTTCCCTAGACTGTAGGCCAAACAACTCAAGCGGAGCTGCTGGAAATGGTAGGATCTCAGCAAGAAAATGGCGGAAAGAAAAATGACTGAGAACACTGCTGTAGGTGGAAACAGACCACCTTGTCTTATCAGAAATTTCTAGAGGCCACAGACTCCATATTTGTTGACTAAGCAGAGGTATTTACATGCAGGAGAGGCTTTGAGTTGTGAAATGTTGCCTTTTATCTACCTAAGAGTTGTGAGGATGGCCAAGGCCCTTTGGAGAATTTATCTAATTAAGCTTGATACTATTCTCATGAGGAAGGAAGAACAGCAGGGCCAGGTGAGGTGAGGGAACCATTGCGATTACTGAATGTTTTTTGTATCTGTGTAACATGGCTTTACTCCCCTCACCTTAATCCTGCCCCATCAGGTCTTGTCATTATTTAAAATGTTGATATTGTATACCTCATGGTTTTTTTGCATTAATTTTTATTTTTTAAATATTGCATGAAAAATCATTTATTTTAATTATTGCAGTTTTTAGCATTCTCTTAAATTCTGCGCCTCATTGACCTCACTCTAGTCCTGGCCCAAAGAGATTCTTAAGCCAGCTACTAACCAGTGCATGTTAAACAAGGAAGTATCAAAAACAGACTTTTTAACAACTGCTTCTCCAATTACAATTTCACTAAGCATCATGACTAAAATAATCATCTTAACATCCTACCAGTGATGTTTCAGAACTAGCAAACTCAGTCATCCTAAGACAAAGTTTGTAGTAACATCTTTCATACCTCTGCAGTTAAAAATATTTCACTGGCAATCAGGCAGGCACAAACCATAGTTCCGGTTCTTCCTAGAAAAGAAAAGAAAAGTTAGTTCAAGGAACATGCTTGGTATAAAAATACACTCAGAAATATTCCAGGAGTTCATTTTAAGTTGATTTTCTTTCTTTTTTTGGGGACAGTCTCGCTGTGTCACCCAGGCTGCAGTGCACTGGCACGATCTCAGCTCACTGCAACCTCTGCCCCACAGGTGGAAAATAAATTACATTTATGGTAAAAATATTTCTCACTACCTCTCCACGAAAGAACAAGATGAGGTTTTTACTAAATCTATTCGAAAGCAATAATTCATGTCTTATATAAATTCCTTTGGGTAACAGTAAAAAAGAAAAATTCCCAACTCATTTAGTAACACTAATATAGCTGGTTCCAAAACTGCATAAATACAGTAGACGATTACTTTATACCAGTCTGACATATAAATGTAGATATAAAAATATATATTTTTTTTCAAAGTGAATTCAGCAGTGTAGAAATACCGTATCAATATCAAGTGCCATTTCTCTTAAGAATGCAAGGATTTTTTTCCAAGACGGCAGATTACAGGCTTTTAGCATGCCTCAGCCATTTGGAAATAGCAAGATAGTACATAAAGATCAACTCTGTGAACTTTAATTCAAGAAAGAAAACGACAACTCCCTGGAATTATGGACACCCCAGATCCTTGGGAGGACAACGCAGGCAAACAGCTCTTGTGACAACATTCGACTGATAAAAGCGAGTGAAGCCTCAGTATGTGAGAGAGGCAGACAGCATCCCTCTGTCTTACCTTTCCACTGGGGATCCAAGCAACCCGGACCGAGGAAGGGCACTGTTTCTCCCAAGTCCTGGAGCTAATTTAACGAGAGACTTGGAGACTTTGTGAGGAAAGGACACAAGGAAAAGCTGCAGGCATTTTCCCAAACCTGGACTGAGAGCAGGACAACACTGGGGAACCTTCCCCATCTGGCTCCACCCATCTTCCTCCCACACCCCCACCTAACTCCTGTTCCCCTAGGGTTTAGGAGGGAGCTCAGATTAATGTGTACTCCAGGAATCAGCTCATTGCCTAAGGCAACAGAGAGCTCTTCCCAATAAACAAACAGCAAGTATATAGCCAGCACCACTGGCCACAGCCAGCTCTTACCCATCGGCGCCATCTACTGGCTTGTAGGTCAAACCACATACCCAATATAAAACCTGCTGATAGAAGTGCATATAGAAGCAAGGCCAAAAGACCTACCTAGCATTGCTCTAAAGTCACATCACCTAAGGAGGAGGGAAAGGGAAAGAATAATAATAATAATAATGATATAGGAAAGAAAAGATAAAGAAAAAATCCTACCCACATAAAAACAGTTACAAAAATTAGAAGTGCTAGCATCTCCAGATGAGAAGAACCAGTGCAAGAATTCTGGCACCATGAAAAACCTGCATGTAGTGATACCACCAAAGGATCACACTAGCTCTCTGGCAATGCTTTCTACCAAAATGAAAACTCAGAAATGACAATAAAGAATTCAAAGCATGGATTCCAAGGAAGCTCAATGAGATTCAAGGTTGAAATCAACAAAAGGAAACTTCTAAATCAATTCAGCAAATGAAGGAAGAGATAAACATCTTAAAAAGAAATCAATCAGAACTTCCAGAATTAAAAAAACTCACTTAAGGAATTTCAAAATACAATGGAAAGATTTATCAATAAACTGGACCAAGTAGAGGACATAATTTCAGAGCCTGAAGACTGGTCTTTTGAACTAATGCAGTCAGACAAAAATAAAGAAAATCTATTTTTAAAAAGCGAGGAACGTCTTTGAGAAATAGGTTATGTGAAGTGACCAAACCTACAAATTACTGGCATTCCCTAGAGACAAGGAGAAAAAGAAAACAACCTGGAAAACATATTTGATGCAATCATTCAAGAAAATTTCCTGAATCTTGCTAGAAAGGTAGACATCTAGATACAATAAAGCCAGAGAACACCTGCGAGATACTATAAAAAAATGGACATTACCAAGGCATATACCAAACAGTCCAAGGTCAACGTTAAAGAAAAAATCCTAAGGCCAGATCACATACAAAAGGAGCCCTATCAGGATAACAGCAGACGTCTCAGCAGAAACCTTAAAAATCAGGAGAGATTGGGAAGGTCTATTTTCAGAATTCTTAAAGAAAATAAATTCTAATCAAGAGCATCCTGCCAAACTAAGCTTCATGAGCGAAGGACAAATAAAGATCTTTTTTTCCAGAGAAGCAAGTGCCATGAGAATTCATTAAAACTAGACCAGTCTTACAAGAGATCCCTAAGGGAGTTCTAAACATGGAAATGAAAGAATGATACCTGCTACCATAAAAGCACACTTAAGTACATAGCTCACAGAGCCTATAAAACAACAATACAACAGAAAGTATAAAGCAACCACCTAACAATGTCATGATAGGGTGAAAAGCTCATGTCAATATTAACCTTGAATGTAAATAGTCTAAATACACCATGTAAAAGTCACAGAGTGGCAAGTTGGATAAAAAAACAAAACCCATCTGTCTGCTGTCTTCAAGACACCATCTCACATGTAACAACACCAACAGGTTCAACGTAAAGGGTTGGAGAAAGATCTCTCACACAAACAAAACACCAAAAAGAGCAGGGATCACTATTCCTAAAACAGATAAAACAGGCTTTAAACCAGCAATAGTAAAAAAGGACAAAGAAGGGCATTACATAATGATAAGGGGTTCAATTCAACAAGAAGCCTTAACAATCCTAAATATATATGCACCCAACATTGGATCACCCAGGTTAATAAAACAGGTACTTCTAGACCTATGAAAAGACTCAGCCACATAATAATAGTCAGGAGACTTCAACACCCCACTGACAGCATTAGACAGATCATTCAGATAGAACACTAACAGAGGAATTATGGACGTAAATTCAACACTTTACCAACTGGATGTAATAGGCACCTAAAGAACACTCCATGCATCAACCACAGAATATACATTCTTCTCATTTGCACAGTGAATGTATTCCAAGATCAACCATATGTTCCACCATGAAGCAAGCCTCAATAAATTCAAAAAATGTTGAAATCATACCAACCATTTTTTTTGGACCACGTTGAATAAAAATATAAATCAATATCAAGAAGATCTCTAAAAACCAAACAATTTCATGGAAATGAAACAACTTGCTCCTGAATGACTTTTAAGCAAATGATAAAATTAAGGTAGATATCAAAAAATTCTTTGAAATAAATGAAAACAGAAACACAACATACCAGAATCTCTGGGATGCAGCAAAAGCAGTGTTAATAGGAAAGTTTATGGTGCTAAATGTGTACCTCAAAAAGCTAGTAAAATCTCAAATTAATAATGTAACATTACACCTAGAGAAATCAGAAAAACAAGAACCCCAAACCTAGCAGAAGAAAAACAATAACTAAAATCAGAGCAAAACTAAACAAAATTGAGACCCCAAAATTAAAACAGAGATTCAAAGAAACCAAGTCATTTCTTTGAAAACATCAACAAAATTGATAGACTGCTAGCTAGATTAACAAAGAAAAAGAAAGAAGATCCGGATAAGCACAATCAGAAATCACAAAGACGACATTACAACCAATCCCACAGAAATACAAAAGGTCCTCAGAGACTATTATGAACACCTCTATGCACACACACTAGATAATGTAGAGGAAATGAATACATTCCTGGCAACACAGAACTTCCCAAGATTGAATCAGAAAGAAATTGAAACCCTCACCAGACCAGTATCAAGCTCCAAAATTGAATCCATAAGTTAAAACCCGCCAACCAAAAAAGTCCTAAATCAGATGTATTCACAGATGAATTATATCAAATATACAAAGAAGAACTGGTACCAGTTCTACTGAAACTATTACAAAAACTCCAGGAGGGATTCTTCCCTAATTCATTCTATGAAGCCAGCATCACCCTGAAACCAAAACCTGGCAAACACACAATTAAAAAAAAAAAAAAAGAAAACTAAAGGCTAATCTCAATGATGAAGATAGGCACAAAAATCCTTAACAAAATACCAGCAAACTGAATCCAACAGCACATCAAAAAGTTAATTCACCATGGTCAAGTAGGCTTCATTCCAAGGATGCAAGGTTCTGCATATGCAAATCAATAAATGTGATTCACCACACAGAAACCATATGATCATCTCAATAGATGCAAAAAAAAACTTTTGATAAAATTCAACATCCTTCTTGACAATAAACACTCAAGAAACTAGGCATTAAAGGAATACACTTCAAAACAGAGCCTTCTATTATGAACCCACAGCCAACATTATAACAGGCAAAAGCTGGACGCTTCTCCTTGTCAACTGGGACAAGACAAGGATGCCTAATCTCACCACTCCTATTTCACATAGTAGTAAAAGTCTTTGCCATAGCAATCAGGCAAAAGAAAGAAAAAAATGGCATCCAAATAGGAAAATAAAAAGTCAAACTATCTCTCTTCATCAACGATATGATTCTATATCTTCAAAATCCAAAAGACTCCACCAAAAGGCACTTGGAACTGATACACTACTTCAGTAAAGTTTTAGGATACAGAATCAATGTACAAAAATCAGTAGCATTTCTATACACCAATAATGTCCAAGCTGACAGCCAAATCAAGGACATAATCCCCTTTACAGTAGCCACACAAAAAATAAAATACTTAGGAATACAGCTAACCGAGGAGGTGAATGATCTCTACAAGGAGAACTGCAAACCACTGCTGAAAGAAATCATAGATGACACAAACAAATGGAAAAACATTCCATGCTAATGGACTGGAAGAATCAATATCATTAAAATGGCCATGCTACCAAAAGCAATCTACAGAATCAACATTTTTCCAATCAAGCTACTAACATCATTTTTCACAGAACTAGAAAAATCTAATTCACATGGAACCAAAAAAGAGCCGGAATAGCCAAAGCAATCCTAAGCAAAAAGAACAAAGCCAGAAGCATCACATTACCCAACTTCACACTACACCATAAGGCTACAGAAACCAAAAGAGCATGGTACTAGCAGGAAAAAAAAGATTGATCAAAGGAAGAGAATAAAGAACTCAGAAATAAAGCCAAACACAGAAAGCCATCTGATCTTTGACAAAGTCAACAAAAATAAGCAATAAGGAAATGACTTCCTATTCAATAAATGGTGCTAGGATATTGGGCTAGCAATATGCAAAAGAATGATCTGGACCTATACCTTTCACCATATACAAAAATTAACTAAAGATAGAAAGACCTCAAACTATAAGAATACTAGGAGAAAACCTAGAAAACAGCATTCTGGATGCTGACCTTGGGGAAGAATTTATGACTAAGTTTTCAAAAGCAATTGCCACAAAAAACTGACAAGTGGGACCTAATTAAACTGTAGAGCGTCTGCACAGCAAAGAACCTATCAACAGAGTAAACAGACAACCCATAGAATGGGTGAAAATATTTGCAAACTATGCATCTCACAAAGGTTTAATATTCAGAATCTATAAGAAACTCAACAATTAAACAAGCAAAAAAACAAATAACCCCATTAAAAATGGGCAAAAGATATAAACATACACTTCTTAAAAGAAGACATACCAGTGGCTAACAAACATGAAAAATGCTCCACATCACTAATCATCCGAGAAATGCAAATCAAAACCACAACATGATTACATCTCATACCAGTCGGAATGGCTATTATTAAAGAGTCAAAAAACAACAGATGCTGACAAGGCTGCGGAGTATACACGTATACACTGCTAATGGGAATGTAAATTAGTTCAGCTACCTGGAAAGCAGTTTGGAGATTTCTCAAAAACTTAGAACTACCATTTGACATTGCAATCCTATTACTGTGTATGCATCCAAAAGAAAGTCAGTTGTTCTAACAAAAAGACACAGGCCCTGGCATGCTCTTCTCAGCACTACTGACAACAGGAAAGACACAGAATCAACCTAGGTGCCCATCAGTGGTGGACTGGCTTAAGAATATGTGGTACATATACACCATGGAATACTACACATTCATAAAAAAATAAAATCATGTCCTTTGCAGCATCATGGATGCAGCTGGAAGTCATTATCCTAAGCAAATTAATGCAGGAACAGAAAACCAAATACCATATGTTCTCACTTATAAGTGAAAGCTAAACAATAGATGCTCATGGATATCAAGGTGGCAATAATGGACACTGGAATTCTAGAGGGGGCACAGCAGAAGGGGACACAGGTTGAAAAACTATTGGGTCCTATGCTCAGTACCTGGGTGATGGGATCAATCATACCCCACACCTCGGTATCACACAATATACCCAGGTAATAAACCTGCACATGTACTTCCAAATCTAAAATCAAAGTGGAAATTATACCAAAAAACTAAGCTCAAAAAGAAAAAATTTCTTTGCCCATTAAAAAAACAAATAAAAATACAAGAATCATCCTAGGCCGGGCGCGGTGGCTCTTGCCTGTAATCCCAGAACTTTGGGAGGCCGAGGCGGGCGGATCACGAGGTCAGGACATCTAGACTATCCTGGCTAACACGGTGAAACCCCGTCTCTACTAAAAATACAAGAAAATTAGCCGGGCGTGGTAGCGGGCGCCTGTAGTCCCAGCTACTCGGGAGGCTGAGGCAGGAGAATGGCGTGAACCCGGGAGGCGGAGCTTGCAGTGAGCCGAGATCACGCCACTGCACTCCAGCCTGGGCGACAGGGCGAGACTCCGTCTCAAACAAACAAACAAAAAAGAATCATCCTATATCAGAAATCTATATTAATGTAATTTATCATATTCACAGATTAAAGTAGACATACCTTGCAATTATGTCAATTAATGCAGAGAAAGCATTAACTAAAATTCAACCTACAACTGTGACTTTAAAAATTAATAAAAACTAGGACACTTCTTTAACTCAACAAAGGGAATCTACCAAAACACCTACCAGGAACATCATATTAATGATATAATATTGATAGCATTTTCTTTAAAGCCTGGAATTAAGCAAAAATGCCCTCTGTTCACTGCTTCCATTTAACAATGTACTGCAGAGCCTAGCCAGTGTAGTAAGTCAGTGTAGTCAGTAAATCTATAGAATAACTCATTAATCTAACGAGAGAGTTGAGAGAGTTTAGGAAGATTTCTAGATGCAGGCTCAACATAAACAAAAATTAATAGCTAAATCAAGGATTCAGGTTGAAATCTTTACAGTAATTACTAAAAAAATAGAAAAGGAGTATATAACTTCCAAGGTAATGGGAGAGAGTGAGAAGGAAAAAATTATCAAAATTCAATCAAACCAAAACACAAGTCAGTAAGAATATAGAAGAGTTAAATAAATTAACAAATGCACGTACATAGAACATTGTTCTCAACAATGCATAATACGTGTTCTTTTCAAGTGTACAGAAAACATTTAACAATATCAACCAAATTCTAGGCCATAAACCAAGCCTACACAAATTTGGAAGAAAAAAAAAATTGTATGTTATGTGTCCACAGCACAATACAACCAGAAATAAAAAACTTTTTTTTTTTTTTTCAGATGGAGTTTCGCTCTTGTTGCCCAGGCTGGAGTACAATGGCGTGTTCTTGGCTCACCGCAACCTCCGCCTCCCGGGTTCAAGCGATTCTCCTGCCTCAGCCTCCCAAGTAGCTGTGATTACAGGCATGTGCCACCACACCTGGCTAATTTTTGTACTTTTAGTAGAGACGAGGTTTCTCCATGTTGGTCAGGCTGGTCTCGAACTCCTGACCTCAGGTAAACCACCTCCTCGGCCTCCCAAATTGCTGGGATTACAGGCGTGAACCACTGCGCCTGGCTTCACAAATAAAAAACTTAAAGATAAATGCAAAAGTCTCCTATGTTTGGAAATAAGGAAGTATACTTCTACACAACTCACGGGTCAAAAAAAAAAAAAAAACACCAAGCACAGTGAAAATTGGAAAATAATTTGAACCCAATAAAATGAAAATATTACATATGAAAACTTGTGGGACGAAGCTAAAGCAACTCTTAGAAGAAAATGTATAGCCTTAAATGCTAAACAGAAAACAGAGTGGTCGACACTCTAAGAATTATTCATCTCAAGAAGTCAGGAAAAGAACAAATTAACCCATGGAATACAAAAGAAAATACTAAATATAATACTAATTCATGAAATAAAAAGTAAATAATAGAGTCCATTAGTAAGGTCAAAGATTTGTTATTTTATTTATTTATTTATTTATGTATTTATTTATTTATTTTTGAGATGGACTCTCGCTCTGTAACCCAGGCTGGAATGCAGTGACGCGATCTCAGCTCACTGCAAGCTCTGCCTCCCGGGTTCACGCCATTCTCCTGCCTCAGCCTCCCGAGTAGCTGGGACTACAGGCGCCCGCCACCGCACCCGGCTAATTTTTTGTGTTTTTAGTAGAGACGGGGTTTCACCGTGTTAGCCAGGATGGTCTAGATGTCCTGACCTCGTGATCCGCCCACCTTGGCCTCCCAAAGTGCTGGGATTACAGGCATGAGCCACCGCGCTCAGCCACATTTGTTACTTTTTAAAGACTAGTAAAATTGATAATTCCCTGGTGAGACTAATCAAAAGAAACAAAGGGAGAAGGCACCAAGAAAATAATGTAAGGAATAAAAGGGGAATGCCCCTGTAGACATTAAAATGGTAAAATGATATTGTGAATAATTTGATGCCAAGACATTCGCAAACTTAGATTAAATGGACAAATGCTGGGAAAACAATAACCTACCAAAACAGGCTAAGGAAATAAAATTAGAGAGAATTCTATATACGAAACTGAGCGATAATTTAAAAACTTCTCCCCAGAGAAAACTCTAGACAAATGTAGCTTCACTGGCGAATTTCACCGTACACTTAAAAAGAAAAAAAAAAAAAACAGCACACATAAATTCATCGAGGGAATAAAAAAAGAGAAAATGAAATCTAACTCATTTTATGAAGCCAAGATTTGAAAAAACTATGAGAAAGGAAAATTACAACCAATCACACTGATGACATGAATTTGAAAATCCTAAACAAATATTAACAAATAGAATCCAGGAATTTAATTTAAAAAGTTTAATAATTATTTAATAAAATAGTATACCACAACTCAATCACATTTATTCCAGAAATATGTTGGTTTACCACTTAATCAATCATGTAATTAGCCACATTTATTTATAAGATAAAGGGGAAAAATTATCATCTCAAAGATTCAGAAAAATCTGGAAAAATTCAACATCCATTCATGATTAAAAAAAAAACTCTCTCAGCAAACTAAAGACATTGTTTTTTCTTTTCTTTTTCTTTCTTTCTTTTTTTTTTTTGGTTGAGCCAATGTCTCGCTCTGTCACCTAGGCTGGAGAGCAGTGGTGTGACATTGGCTCACTGCAATCTCTGCATCCTGAGTTCAAGCAATTCTCGTGCCTCAGCCTCTGGAGTAGATGGTATTACAGGCATGCACCACCACACCTGGTTAATTTTTTATTTTTTAGTAGAGATGGGGTTTCATCATGTTGCCCAGGCTGGTCTGAAATGATGTGCCCCACTGGGCCCCCGCAAAGTGCTGGGATTACAGGCGAAAGCCATGGCGCCTGGCTAAGGAATTTCTTCATCTGATAAATGGTAGCTCACACACACACATACACACACACATGCTCGTAAAGCAATTGGAGAGACACTGAAAGCTTTTCCTTTGAGAATAGAAGTGTACACTGATGGCTGCTGTTGTCACTTCTAATTCAACACTGTACTGAAGGTTCTAGCCAGTGCTAGGGGGAAAAATGACTGAAAAGGAAAAAATACAATGTATTATTTTCACATGATATAACTGTGTACTATAAAATCCAAAAGAATCTATAGATAATTTAGTAGAACTAATAAGTGAGTTTAGGCTGGGCACAATGGCTCAGGCCTGTAATCCTAGCATTTTAGGAGGCAGAGGCTGAGGCTGGCAGATCACTTGAGCCCAGGAGTTTGAGACCAATCTGGGCAACATGGCAAAACCCCGTTTCTACAAAAAAAATCAAAAAATTAGCTGGGCATGGTGGCACCTGCCTGCAGTCCTAGCTACTCGGGAGGCTGATGTGGGAGGGATTCCCTGAGCCCAGGGAGGTTGAAGCTGCAGTGAGCCATGATCGCATCACTGCACTCCAGCCTGGGTGACAGAATGAAACCCTATCTCAAAACACACAAACAAACCAAAAAAAAGTGAGTTTAGTCAAGTTGCTAATTACAAGATTAATGAATAAAATGAACTGCATTTAAATCAACAACATTTAGAAAATAAACATTTTAAAGGGATATCATTTAAATAACCACAAAATATCAAATATCTAGGAATAAATCTCATCAAAAATATGCAAGCTTTCTACACAGAAAATGAGAAAACATTGTAAAGAGAAATGGAAGGAAACCTAACTGAATGAGAGAACATCTCTCTTCATGGGTTGGATGGGTCAATATTGTAAAGATTCAATTCTCCCCAATCTATAGATTCAACGCAATTCCAAACAAATTTCTATCAGGTGTGTGTATTTGACCAGCTGACTCCCAAATTTTTTTTTTTTATACTTTAAGTTCTAGGGTACATGTGCACAACGTGCAGGTTTGTTACATATGTATACATGTGCCATATTGGTGTGCTGCACCCATTAACTCGTCATTTACATTAGGTATATCTCCTAATGCTTTCCCTCCCCCCTCCCCCCACCCCATAACAGGCCCTGGTGTGTGATGTTCCCCTTCCTGTGTCCAAGTGTTCTCACTGTTCAACTCCCACCTACGAATGAGAACATGCAGTGTTTGGTTTTTTGTTCTTGCGATAGTTTGCTGACAATGATGGTTTCCAGCTTCATCCATGTCCTTACAAAGGACACAAACTCATCCTTTTTTACAGCTGCATAGTATTCCATGGTGTATATGTGCCACATTTTCTTAATCCAGTCTATCATTGATGGACATTTGGGTTGGTTCCAAGTCTTTGCTATTGTGAATAGTGCTGCAATAAACATGCGTGTGCATGTGCCTTTATAACAGCATGATTTATAATCCTTTGGGTATATACCCAGTAATGGGATGGCTGGGTCAAATGGTATTTCTAGTTCTAGATCCTTGAGGAATCGCCACACTGTCTTCCACAATGGTTGAACTAGTTTACAGTTCCACCAACAGTGTAAAAGTGTTCCTATTTCTCCACCTCCTCTCCAGCACCTGTTGTTTCCTGACTTTTTAATGATCGCCATTCTAACTGGTGTGAGATGGTATCTTATTGTGGTTTTGATTTGTATTTCTCTGATGACCAGTGATGATGAGCACTTTTTCATGTGTCTCTTGGATGTATAAATGTCTTCTTTTGAGAAATGTCTGTTCATATCCTTCACCCACTTTTTGATGGGGTTGTTTGTTTTTTTCTTGTAAATTTGATTGAGATCTTTGTAGATTCTGGATATTAGCCCTTTGTCAGATGAGTAGATTGCAAAAATTTTCTCCCATTCTGTAGGTTGCCTCTTCACTCTGATGGTAGTTTCTTTTGCTGTGCAGAAGCTCTTTAGTTTAATTAGATCCCATTTGTCAATTTTGGCTTCTGTTGCCATTGCTTCTGGTGTTTTAGACATGAAGTCCTTGCCCATGCCTATGTCCTGAATGGTATTGCCTAGGTTTTCTTCTAGGGTTTTTATGGTTTTTGGTCTAACATTTAAGTCTTTGATCCATCTTGAATTAATTTTTGTATAAGGTGTAAGGAAGGGATCCAGTTTCAGCTTTCTACATACGGCTAGCCAGTTTTCCCAGCACCATTTCCCAGCACCATTTTTTAAATAGGGAATCCTTTCCCCATTTCTTGTTTTTGTCAGGTTTGTCAAAATCAGATGGTTGTAGATGTGTGGTATTATTTCTGAGGGCTCTGTTCTGTTCCATATCTCTATATGTCTATATCTCTGTTTTGGTACCAGTACCATGCTGTTTTGGTTACTGTAGCCTTGTAGTATAGTTTGAAGTCAGGTAGCGTGATGCCTCCAGCTTTGTTCTTTTGGCTTAGGACTGACTTGGTAATGTGGGCTCTTTTTTGGTTCCATATGAACTTTAAAGTAGTTTCTTCCAATTTTGTGAAGAAAGTCATTGGTAGCTTGATGACTTGAATTGATTGGCATTGAATCTATAAATTACCTTGGGCAGTATGCCCATTTTCACAATATTGATTCTTCCTACCCATGAGCATGGAATGTTCTTCCATTTGTTTGTAACCTCTTTTATTTCGTTGAGCAGTGGTTTGTAGTTCTCCTTGAAGAGGTCCTTCACATCCCTTGTCAGTTGGATTCCTAGGTATTTTATTCTCTTTGAAGCAATCGTGAATGGGAGTTCACTTATGATTTGGCTCTCTGTTTGTCTGTTATTGGTGTATAAGAATGCTTGTGATTTTTGCACATTGATTTTGTATCCCAAGACTTTGCTGCAGTTGCTTATCAGCTTAAGGAGATTTTGGGCTGAGATGATGGGGTTTTCTAGATATACAATCAAGTCATCTGCAAACAGGGACAATTTGATTTCCTCTTTTCCTAATCGAATACCCTTTATTTCTTTCTCCTGCCTGATCACCCTGGCCAGAACTTCCAACACTATGTTGAATAGGAGTGGTGAGAGAGGGCATCCCTGTCTTGTGCCAGTTTTCAAAGGGAATATTTCCAGTTTTTGCCCATTCAGTATGATGAATGAACTTCTCTACACTGGTTACTCTAGTCAGCCATTCGTCTAATCTTCTTTCAAGGTTTTTAGCTTCCCTGCATCGGGTTTGAACTTCCTCCTTTAGCTCAGAGAAGTTTGATTGTCTGAAGCCTTCTCCTCTCAGTTCGTCGAAGTCATTCTCCGTCCAGCTTTGTTCCTTTGCTGGCGAGGAGCTGTGTTCCTTTGGAGGGGGAGAGGTGCTCTGATTTTTAGAATTTTCAGCTTTTCTGCTGTTTATTCCCCATCTTTGTGGTTTTATCTACCTTTGGTCTTTGATGATGGTGACGTACAGATGGGGTTTTGGTGTGGATGTCCTTTCTGTTTGTTAGTTTTCCTTCTAACAGTCAGGACCCTCAGCTGCAGGTCTGTTGGAGTTTGCTGGAGGTCCACTCCGGACCCTGTTTGCCTGGGTATCAGCAGCGGAGGCTGCAGAACAACGAATATTGCTGAACAGCAAATGTTGCTGCCTGATCATTCCGCTGGAAGCTTTGTCTCAGAGGGGTACCCGGCCGTGTGAGGTGTCAGTCTGCCCCTACTGGGCGGTGCCTCACAGTTAGGCTACTCGGGGGTCAGGGACCCACTTGAGGAGGTAGTCTGTCCGTTCTCAGATCTCAAACTCCGTGCTGGGAGAACCACTACTCTCTTCAAAGCTGTCAGACAGGGACATTTAAGTCTGCAGAGGTTTCTGCTGCCTTTTGTTTGATTCCCAAATTTATATGGAAATGTAGACGGCCTAAAATACACAAACAATTATGAAGAAAAAGATGACTGCCCTCACTTGACTGGAAATAAGGACTATTAGAAAGCTACAGTAAGATGGTTGTGCTATTGGCACACAGATGAAAAATCAATGAACAGAACAGAAAGGTCAGAAGCAGACTCATGTTCTGCAGGGAAGTAAAGAAATAAAAATCTTCTCAACCAGTGTGCTGGAATAATTGGATAGCCATATATGGAAAAAGATGAAACTTAACCTCTTCCTCACACCACACCTATAAATCAATTTTTAAATGAATGAACCATCTAGAAGAAAATATAGTAGTAGAATGTCTTTAAACTCAAGGAAAATTTTCTTAATCAGGACACAAAAACACAAACTTTATAAAGAGAAAGCATAATATCTATGATGGTAATACAACTAAGAACTTCTGTTAACCAAAAGATACTCCTAAGAGAGAGAAAAGGCAAATCACAGAGCAGAAAAGTTTTCTTGAAATACATATATGACCAATAACAGAATGGAAATCAGAATATATAAAAAACTGCAAATCAAGAGAAAAAAAGACAAATAATCCAGGAGAAAAATGGGTAAGAAAATTTAACAGTTACTTTACAAAAAAGGATATCCAAATACTTAATAATCTTAAGAAAACTTCTTCAATCTTATTAGTAATTATAGAAATGCAAATGAACACCACCATAATATGCCACCACACAAACACCCAATGGCTAAAAATCAAAATACTCAGAATTGCAAGTATTGGGGAAGATATGGAATGCTTCGAGTGTGCAATACCAGTGGAGTGAAAATTGGTACAACTGTTTTAGAAACAGGTGACATTATCAAGTAAAGTTCAAGATTCATTACCTTAAGACAGAACCATTTTAGTCTGAGGTACATACTCAACAAAAATATGGCCACATATGCAACAAGAAACGTGTATTTTTAAAAGCAGCATTATTGGGCCAGGCGCAGTGGCTCACCCTGTAATATCAGCTCTTTGGGAGGCCGAGGTAGGCAGATCACTTGAGGTCAGCAGTTCGAGACCAGCCTGGCCAACATGGTGAAACCCTGTCTCTACTAAAAATACAAAACAGCCAGGCGTGGTGGCAGGCGCCTGTAATCCCAGCTACTCCAGAGGCTGAGGGATGAAAATCACTTGAACCTGGGAGGCAGAGGTTGCAGTGCGCGAGATCATACCACTGCACTCCAGCCTGGGTGACAGAGTGAGACTCCGTCTAAAAAAAAAAAAAGGCAGCATTATTTATCATAGTAAAAACTGGAAACAACCCAAATGTAACAGAAAAAAAAAAAGAGATTCCACTTGCAGTCACAATTTGTGTAGGAATGAATTTGTGAAAAGATGTGCAAAGACATGATGAAGAAAATATAAAATATTTAATTAAAGAATGAACAAGATCAATCACATGTATAACTTATTATCACAAAGTTGTCAGTTCTCTCGAGTGAATCTATAAATTCAATGTAGTTCCAATGAAAATCCTAAGCGTGTTTTATAATGGAACTTGACAAAATGATTTTAAAATTTAATGAAAGAATAACGTTCCAAGAAGAGCAAGACAATTCTGCCTATATCAAACTACAATATAAAGCTACAATAATTACAAAAGTGTGATATAGACAACTTAGAAACAATTTTGAATATTTCTAGAAACTTGGTATATGATTGAGAGGAATCACAAATAAATGGAGAACAAAATAGCATGCAATTGATGCTGTTAGGACCGTTGGCTATCCATATGAAAAAAAAACCTCCCCCAAATTTCAATTAGATTTAAGACCCAAATATTAAAAATGCAACTTGAAGATTTTTGAAGAAATATAGAATATCTTTACTACCTCAGTATAGGGGTGAATTTCTTAAACATGACAGAAAAGCATGAAATACAAACACATCGATTAACACATTTTACCACATTCAAAATTACAAACTTCTTGCTGGCACAATGGCTCATGCCTATAATCCCAGCACTTTGGGAAGCTGAGGCGAGTGGAATATTTGAGTCCAGGAGTTCAAGACCAGTCTGGGCAACATAGGGAGACCCTGTCTCTACAAAAAATACAAAAATTACCCCGGCGTGGTGGCGCATGCCTGTAATCCCACCTACTCAGAGGGGCTGAGGCGGGAAGATCACTTGAGTACAGGGAGGTTGAGGCTGCAATGAGCCGAGATTGAGCCATTGTACTCCAGCCTGGGTGACAGAACGAGACTGTGTCTCAAAACAAAACACAAATTTACAAGCTTTTATACAACAAAATAAATCACAATCAAATTTAAAAGACAACACAGTGGGAGAATATACTTGCAATACTAAGAAAAATTGGCATTTAGATTCTTTAAAGAACTCCTATAAATCAATAATAAAATATTTCTATTCTCATGATACTACTGATAACCTGCAGGCAGCAACCAATCAGAAGACAGCAAGATTAATATGAATGAACATTTTTAAAAAGAGGCTTCTCTGGTGCATACCAGCTGAATATTCTCTAAACAACCTAAAAAAATCAACAAAATATTATGTGAACCCAGAATTATGCAAACCCCCTCTCAGCAAAAGTTTTTAGAAAAAAGTCAAATTTGAAATCCTTCAAGCAAGGAATTAGCATTAGTTAATAGAAAACTGATGCTACTGCTTGAAAAATAACATGTTAGGTTAGGCAATGTGAAATGGCCATTTTTAAACCAAAAGATGGTTAAAAAACTGGGAACTTCAAATGATTCAACTTCTATATTCTTAATTTAACTATGGTATTGTAAATTGCCACTTTATACAGAATATTCAAACCTGTAGAGCTAAACACCGAACCTGTATATTAACTAATGGGCTTGAAACTAGTTCTCAATAAAACTAAAACTTCATTTTATTGAATTATATAAGTCAGTTTACAGTGTTATGTTTTCCTGGAATTTGATATAAAAATGGTTTTACAGCCCTCTAAGAAGGTAATTCTTTATGTTTATCAAAAATTGTGAAATATACTTAGATGATTATTCAAAGCCTAAACCTGAATGAGAGAAAATCTAACTGAACTTAAATTGATTGGATTTACAAGTGGCTTTTCCCCCCATTTTAACCCCACCAATATAAACTTCTTTGTATCATTACACTATAATAAGTCCAGTATAATTTTTGAAATAGCATCTCTGTGTTGGCTCCCTTAATCTAAAAGATTCTCACCAAGTTTAAGAACAACCTTAAATATTACTGGAACAAAAACAGACATATAGATCAATGGAACAGAATAGAAAGCCCAGAATAAATCCGTGCATTTTTCAGCTGATCTTCAACAAAGGTGCCAAGAATCCACGATGAGGAAAGGACAGTCTCTTCAATAAACAATACTGGGGAAACTGGACATTCACTTGCGGAAGAATGAAACTGCACCCTATCTCACCCAGTGTACAAAAATCAACTCAAAGTAAAGACTTAACTGTGAAACCTGAAACTGGAAAACTACTAGAAGAAAACATAGGGGAAAAGCTTCTTGACACTGGTCTGGGCCAAGATTTTTTGGATATGACTGAAAAGCACAGGCAACAAAAGAAAAAATAGACAAATGACATTGTATCAAACTGAAAAGCTTTTGCACAGCAAAGGAAACAATTATAAAGAGACCACCTACAGAATGGGAGAAAAATACCTGCAAAGCATATATTCAAGAACAGGTTAATTTTTTTTTTTAAAGGAACTCAAACAACACAATAACAAGAGAACAAGTTACTTCTCTAAAAAAAATGGGCAAAGAACCTGAAAAGATATATCTCAAAAGAAGACATATGAATGGCCAAGAGGTATATGAAAAAATGCTCAACATCATTAATCATCAGGAAAACCAAATTAAAATCACAAAGAGATATCCTCATACCTGTTAGGATGGTGATTAACAAAAAGACAAAAGAAGAGTTGGTGAGGATGTAGAGAAAAGAGAACCCTCTTGTACACTGTTGGTGTGAGTGTAAATTAGTAGTTATTATGGAAAACAGCATAGGGACACCTCAAAAAACTAAAAATAGAAAAATAGAACTACCATATGATTTGGAGATTCCACTTCTGGGTATATGTCCAAAGAAAATGAAATCTGCACTCCCATGTTCACTGCAGCATTATTCATAATAGCCAAGCTATGGAGTCAATCTAAATGTCATCAATGGAAGAACAGATAAAGAATACCTGGTATATATAAATAAGAACACACTGTTCGGCCTTAGAGGATATCCTGTCCCTTGAGATAATAAGGATGAGCCTGGAGAATGTTATGCTAAGTGAAAGGAGCCAGGCATAGAAAGACAAATATTGGATGTCTCACTTATTTGTGGACTCTAAAAATGTCAAATTCATAGAAGCAGAGAGTAGAATGGTGGTTACCAGGGGCTGGGGGGAACAAAAAGGAGGGATTGTGGAGATGTCAGTTAAAGGATGCAAAATTTCAGTTAGACAGGAATAAGTTCAGGAAATTTATTGCACAACATGGTGACCATAGTTAATAATAATATAGATTTGAAAATTACTGAGAGAGTACAATTTAAATGTTCTCACCACAAAAAAGTAAAAAGTATGTGGAGTAATGCATATGTTAATTAGGTTGATTTAGCCATTTTACAATGTTTACATATATCAAAACATCATGTTGTATACCATGAATATACTGATTTTTATTTGTTAATTTAAAAATAAAAAAGAGTAGCCTTAAATAAAACTACTCTGACACTCCAAAATTAAAGACTTTGTATTTTGAGAGATATAAACTGGCAAACCAAAAATAAAGATATCCAAATAGAAAAACAAGAGAAAATATGCTCAACCCTCCTTAGTTCTTTTTTCCTACTTTCTTCCCTTCCTTATCCTCTCCCTATCTCCTACTCTTCCTCCTCTCCTCTTTCCTTTCTCCTTCCCTTCTTTCAGTCTTACAGCTAATACTTTTAAATGCTAACAATTACTAATACTTATTAATAGCAACAGGTATCTTGTTCTTGTGCTTTACATATACTTACACGTCTTTAGAATGGGAGGAATAAAAAGGAAAACGTTATTACCTTTGCCTCCTTTACAGTGAATCACTATGATGTTTTCAGAATCTTGAGCCATCCACTCCAATACTTCCTTGGAGAACGCTACCATCTCCCTGATTTCAAGGTTAGGATTTTTAGTTGAGTTAAAATATTTTCAAAAAATCAAGCCCAATAGATTTAGCCCCCTTCTGATAGTCAACTTAGCATAAAACTTACCATAGAGTAGGGACATTATGATCATCAATCATGATTCTACTGACCCAATTATGGAAGTGCTCAGGATCATAAGCTCTTTCACCTAAAATAAATAATATGTATGTTATATCTCTATATATAATAACATAGTAAATGATGAAGTTATGAGTAACATAAAATATCTTATTAGAAATTCCCTATCCATCTTCAAAAGGAGCTTTCCAAGTTGCTTCTGCTGCTCTAAAATAAACTTAAGGATCTCAAAAACATAAGCATATGAGCAGATTATCCATCTCATGTCACCTAAACTCAACTTACTTTTGTTTAATAGGTGTAATTTTTAACTTTCTAGCAGACTATCATTATATTATTGCAGGGTAGTTAGAAACCACGCAAGACATCGAGGAGCCAAGGAGGCCGAATAGGAACAGCTCCGGTCTACAGCTCCCAGTGTGAGTGACGCAGAAGACGGGTGATTGCTGCATTTCCATCTGAGGTACCGGGTTCATCTCACTAGGGAGTGCCAGACAGTGGGCGCAGGTCAGTGGGTGCAGCGCACCGGGCGCGAGCCGAAGCAGGGCGAGGCATTGGCTCACTGGGGAAGCACAAGGGGTCAGGGAGTTCCCTTTCCTAGTCAAAGAAAGGGGTGACAGACGGCACCTGGAAAATTGGGTCACTCCCACCCCAATACTGCACTTTTCCGACGGGCTTAAAAAACGGCGCACCAGGAGATTATATCCTGCACATGGCTCGGAGGGTCCTACGCCCACAGAGTCTCGCTGATTGCTAGCACAGCAGTCTGAGATCAAACTGCAAGGCGGCAGTGAGGCTGGGGGACAGGCGCCTGCCATTGCCCAGGCTTGCTTAGGTAAACAAAGCAGCGGGGAAGCTCCAACTGGGTGGAGCCCACCACAGCTCAAGGAGGCCCACCTGCCTCTGTAGGCTCCACCTCTGGGGGCAGGGCACAGACAAACAAAAAGACAGCAGTAACCTCTGCAGACTTAAATGTCCCTGTCTGACAGCTTTGAAGAGAGCAGTGGTTCTCCCAGCATGCAGCTGGAGATCTGAGAACGGGCAGACTGCCTCCTCAAGTGGGTCCCTGACCCCTGACCCCTGAGCAGCCTAACTGGGAGGCACCCCCCAGTAGGGGCAGACTGACACCTCACACGGCCGGGTACTCCTCTGAGACAAAACTTCCAGAGGAACGATCAGACAGCAGCATTCGCGGTTCACAAAAAACCACTGTTCGGCAGACACCGCTGCTGATACCCAGGGTCTGGAGTGGACCTCTAGCAAACTCCAACAGACCTGCAGCTGAGGGTCCTGTCTGTTACAAGGAAAACTAACAAACAGAAAGGACATCCACACCAAAAACCCGTCTGTACATCACCATCATCAAAGACCAAAAGTAGATAAAACCACAAAGATGGGGAAAAAACAGAGCAGAAAAACTGCAAACTCTAAAAAGCAGAGCGCCTCTCCTCCTCCAAAGGATCGCAGTTCCTCACCAGCAATAGAACAAAGCTGGACGGAGAATGACTTTGACAAATTGAGAGAAGAAGGCTTCAGATGATCAAACTACGAGCTACAGGAGGAAATTCAAACCAAAGGCAAAGAAGTTGAAAACTTTGAAAAAAATTTAGACAAAATGTATAACTAGAATAACGAATAAAGAGAAGTGCCTAAAGGAGCTGATGGAGCTGAAAGCCAAGGCTTAAGAACTACGTGAAGAATGCAGAAGCCTCAGGAGCCGATGCGATCAACTGGAAGAAAGGGTATCAGCGATGGAAGATGAAATGAATGAAATGAAGCGAGAAGGGAAGTTTAGAGAAAAAAGAATAAAAAGAAATGAATAAAGCCTCCAAGAAATATGGGACTATGTGAAAAGACCAAATCTACATCTGATTGGTGTACCTGAAAGTGATGGGGCAGAATGGAACCAAGTTGGAAAACACTCTGCAGGATATTATCCGGGAGAACTTCCCCAATCTAGCAAGGCAGGCCAACATTCAGATTCAGGAAATACAGAGAACGCCACAAAGACATTCCTCGAGAAGAGCAACTCCAAGACACATAATTGTCAGATTCACCAAAGTTGAAATGAAGGAAAAAATGTTAAGGGCAGCCAGAGAGAAAGGTCGGGTTACCCACAAATGGAAGCCCATCAGACTAACAGCGGATCTCTCGGCAGAAACTCTACAAGCCAGAACAGAGTGGGGGCCAATATTCAACATTCTTAAAGAAAAGAATTTTCAATCCAGAATTTCATATCCAGCCAAACTAAGCTTCATAAGTGAAGGAGAAATAAAATCCTTTACAGACAAGCAAATGCTGAGAGATTTTGTCACCACCAGGCCTGCCCTACAAGAGCTGCTGAAGGAAGCACTAAGCATGGAAAGGAACAACCGGTACCAGCCGCTGCAAAATCATGCCAAAATGTAAAGACCATCGAGACTAGGAAGAAACTGCATCAACTAATGAGCAAAATAACCAGCTAACATCATAATGACAGGTTCAAATTCACACATAACAATATTAACTTTAAATGTAAATGGACTAAATGCTCCAATTAATGACACAGACTGGCAAATTGGATAAAGAGTCAAGACCCATCAGTGTGTTGTATTCAGGAAACCCATCTCACATGCAGAGACACACATAGGCTCAAAATAAAAGGATGGAGGAAGATCTACCAAGCAAATGGAAAACAAAACAAGGCAGGGGTTGCAATCCTAGTCTCTGATAAAACAGACTTCAAACCAACAAAGATCAAAAGAGACAAAGAAGGCCATTACATAATGGTAAAGGGATCAATTCAACAAGAAGAGCTAACTATCCTAAATATATATGAACCCAATACAGGTGCATCCAGATTCATAAAGCAAGTCCTGAGTGACCTACAAAGAGACTTAGACTCCCACACATTAATAATGGCAGACTTTAACACCCCACTGTCAACATTAGACAGATCAGTGAGACAGAAAGTCAACAAGGATACCCAGGAATTGAACTCAGCTCTTCACCAAGCAGACCTAATAGACATGTACAGAACTCTCCACCCCAAATCAACAGAATATACATTTTTTTTCAGCACCACACCACACCTATTCCAAAATTGACCACATAGTTGGAAGTAAAGCTCTCCTCAGCAAATGTAAAAGAACAGAAATTATAACAAACTATCTCTCAGACCACAGTGCAATCAAACTAGAACTCAGGATTAAGAAACTCACTCAAAACCGCTCAACTACATGGAAACTGAACAACCTGCTCCTGAATGACTACTGGGTACATAACGAAATGAAGGCAGAAATAAAGATGTTCTTTGAAACCAACGAGAACAAAGACACAACATACCAGAATCTCTGGGACACATTCAAAGCAGTGTGTAGAGGGAAATTTATAGAACTAAATGCCCACAAGAGAAAGCAGGAAAGATCCAAAATTGACACCCTAACATCACAATTAAAAGAACTAGAAAAGCAAGAGCAAACACATTCAAAAGCTAGCAGAAGGCAAGAAATAACTAAAATCAGAGCAGAACTGAAGGAAATAGAGACACAAAAAACCCTTCAAAAAATTAATGAATCCAGGAGCTGGTTTTTTGAAAGGATCAACAAAATTGATAGACCGCTAGCAAGACTAATAAAGAAAAAAAGAGAGAAGAATCAAATAGATGCAATAAAAAATGATAAAGGGGACATCACCACCGATCCCACAGAAATACAAACTACCATCAGAGAATACTACAAACACCTCCACGCAAATAAACTAGAAAATCTATAAGACATGGATAAATTCCTCGACACATACACTCTCCCAAGACTAAACCAGGAAGAAGTTGAATCTCTGAATAGACCAATAACAGGAGCTGAAATTGTGGCAATAATCAATAGCTTACCAACTAAAAAGAGTCCAGGACCAGATGGATTCACATCCGAATTCTGCCAGAGGTACAAGGAGGAACTGCTACCATTCCTTCTGAAACTATTCCAATCAATAGAAAAAGATGGAATCCTCCCTACCTCATTTTATGAGGCCAGCACCATCCTGATACCAAAGCCGGGCAGAGACACAAGCAAAAAAGAGAATTTTAGACCAATATCCTTGATGAACATCCTTGATGATTGCCCCCTGTCTATTGAGTATACAGGTAGAGAAAAAAATCAAGACAGAGTGGTAAGCTGGGTTGCAACCTATTTTCTAAAGAGTTTGCTTTTTTCTCACCTAGGGCCCTGCTCTCATCACAACCCACTGCTAATGGGTCAGAGGACTCATTTGTTAAATTGTCTATGTCCTCATAACACAATCTGGCAGGAAAAACAGACAGATTTTCCTAAACCTAATATCACTAGAACAGATCTTCCCTAAAATGGTTTGCCTTCACTCCAGCCTCATTGGTCCTGCCAGAGCTGCCTCCTTCATAGGGTACTTTGTGCTCCTGGGCTAACTCCTTCTACCAAATGGGGCCAGTCCAAGACGGGGATTTTTAAATTCCTTCCTCACCACCACCAAATACTTATGATTAAATGCAATGTAAAAAACAAAATCATCTTCTTACATTCAGTAATCTGTTTTCTATCTACAGTAGCAAAATACAGAGTAAGGTACATACTGCATAGATTGTAGACTCGATAGTGGTTTGGATGTTTCTTGTCTAGAAACTGTACAACTTCCTAAAAAAGAGAAACACATATTTTACATAGTCACATGGCACCAACATAAGCCATTTCCACGAAGAACCTAAAATGGTTATTACTTTCTATTACTTTGTCTCTCACTAGCATCTTCTAGGGGAGACTCAGGGAATACAAGCGTATGCCAATTTCAAGTTCTAATCCACTGTGGTTTTTCAAATAGTCCACAAAGTGTGTTTGACTACTCAGCCTCTATTGTAAATACACACTGTTTAAAGCTATCAGAAAAGTAAATTAGATGGTTAACTAACTTTAAGTAAATTTGTTCCAAATCATAATTCACAGTTAATGTGGTTCTTATTTAAATCTAATTCCTATTGCTTCTTATTTAAATTTAATTCTGATTAGGTATGTCTTTTAGATAGTGATTTGAATATTACAGTCTACCTAAGCACTATGTAAACAAATAAATGCAAAAAGTATACACTATGATTGTGTGTGTATGCATGACAGAAAAAGATAAACATATTATATCAATTTATAAATAACTCATAACAATATGGAAACTTTTTTGGCTCACCCGTTCTCTTAATTTTTTAATGAAGATATATATATACCGGTAAGTGTGTGTGTGTGTATATATATATATACCTTTTCAATGAAAAATAGTAATTATCTGAAATATAATTAATATCACTATACGAATCCAACAATTTTTTCAGGAAATATCTCTTTCTGAAACATACACACATATGTATATATCTCTGTGCAACAACAAAAATGACACAATTTCAAAAACTGATTAGTATGGTACTGTCAGAACAATGTTTACTGGCTTAATATTGAGAACACTAACATTAAGGTATCAAAGTCATCCATTTATTAAATTGGTTATCTATGTTAGGAGGAAATAATACGTCAAAAAGATGAACACTCCGAATCTGCATAGTGGCAGAGGGGAAGGATAAAACATTTCATATACTTTAGAATTCATGAAATTTCTTACCTAAAATCCATATACATTTAGAAAACACATATTAAAAACTACAAACATCTATGAGAAATTTAAGTGAATTTTAATTCTTTGAATGAGGAAGAACTAAAAGTGTTGAATCAATGGAAGATCTATAGCCTTAGGTTTAACTTCATAAAATTCTGAAATTTCTGTTGAAAAATGCTATAATGAACAACAGGGGAAAATATTTTTTCAGAAAAATGCACTGTTGGGGACTATGCCTAGGATAATAAATTAATAATTCATTAACAACTTAAATATTACTCCCTCATCTTATAGATAAATGGGCCAAGGACATAAACAATCCATAAAAGAGAAAATCAAACTGATTAACAACCTACATAATATTCAGTGTCGCCAATAAAGAAGTCAAAACAACAGTGACATGACATTTGTGCCCATGAAATTAGCCCTTTTCCTTTTAATGAGAAAATCCAATGCTGGCAAAATAAGGCATGATATTAAAAACTTTGATTTATTTTGATACAGTAATACAATTGCTCTTGGATTTGGCAATATATATTAAGAACCTTAAAAATATTCATTCTCTTCAACTAGGTAATTTCACTCCTAATAATCTGTACAGAAAAAGCCTTACGCCCAAAGATATTTGTTGTTGTATTATTGATAATAGTGACACTTACATGTCCAACATTAGAGGTTCATCATAGCACTAATGAAATATCATGCAACCATTAGAATACTGTCCTGTTCTTCATTCTCTCAACCAGTAAATATCTCACTGCAGTAATTTATGTGCAGGCTTCTTTAGCGTACATATATAGGAAAACAGTTGGCCGGGCGTGGTGGCTCATGTCTGTAATCCCAGCACTTTAGGAGGCCGAGGCAGGTGGATCACGAGGTCAGGAGTTCAAGACCAGCCTGGCCAAGATGGTGAAACTCCGTCTCTACTAAAAATACAAAAATTAGCCAGGCATGGTGGTGGGTGCCTGTAATCCCAGCTACTTGGGAGGCTGAGGCGGGAGTATCGCTTGAAGCCGGGAGGTGGAGGTTGCAGTGAGCTGAGATTGTGTCACCGCACTCTAGCCTGGGTGACACAGCAAGACTCCAACTCAAAAAAAAAAAAAAGAAAAAAGAAAAACAAGCAATATTTGCTTTTTCCTGGGAAGACAAATATACCTGGAGGGTTAAACTTTAGGGATTCTCTGAATCCCCTTCCTAGTTCTCTCAATGTCTAAAAAATTATATATATATATATATATATATATATATATATGCGTGTGTGTGTGTATATATACTTTTTATAATTATATGTGTATATATACTTTTTATAATTATATATGTATATATACTTTTTATAATTATATATATATATATATAGACTCAATATATTGATGATTTACTGCTGTGTTTCCTGATCTAAGTAGTTTACTAAAGGATCCAAATACCTCTTATTCAAAGTAGGTGAAAAGGGACATAAAGAATCTAGAGAAAAGGTGAACTCTGCCAAGAATCTACATTTTTCTGGTCACAAGCTGTCACCAGATGGACAGTTTCTGTTTTCAACCAGAATAAAGAGCATTCAATTCTACCAAGAACAGAAATCAAAAGATGGCTAAGAAGATTTTAGGACTGTAGGTAATTGTATATCTGATTTTTCTCATAGCTCAGCCTTTGCATGGGCTTACTAAGTTTATACTTTCTGATGCAACTTCCTTGTGATGCAAAAGTAGAAAATGCTACTCTGTGAAAGCCTTCTTTTTTTTTTTTCTTATTTTCCGTATTTCTTTTTTTTTTTTTTTTTTTTATACTTTAAGTTTTAGGGTACATGTGCACATTGTGCAGGTTAGTTACATATGTATACATGTGCCATGCTGGTGCGCTGCACCCACTAACTCGTCATCTAGCATTAGGTATATCTCCCAATGCTATCCCTCCCCCCTCCCCCCACCCCACCACAGTCCCCAGAGTGTGATATTCCCCTTCCTGTGAAAGCCTTCTTGCAACAACCTCCACCTTCGGTTTTCCTGAATCTGCTCAACTCTTCTCTCTGCCTATCTTAGTACATTCCTTGATTTGAAAGCAAAGGTACACCCTCTGTATCTGCATGAGGTGGTAGCAGTGGCCAAACTTCTTGATGCTTCCACCACAGTGCTTGTTTGTCCACTAACTCTATGGGTCCAACATCTCTAAAGTTTTTGCTACTTCAAGGCAGCATCTGACATTTCTCCACTAGTAAATTTACCACTTAGGAAATTGTAAGGTCTGCTTTGCATATTCAGTGTTGCTCAAAATGTAACCCTGCAAATTTATTCTCTTTTAAGAATAAAGAGGAATCACATGACTGTTTAGCATCCTCTCAGAAGTTAAGTATACCCGGATTTGAATCATGTACCTTTGAGTCAACCTTGATTTAATATACATCGTGGATGGTTCTCAAAAATGACAAAGGCACTCCAAGTGCAGAATATGCTGTTGTCATTGAACATGCAATGACTGAAGTGCTCCATGGCCTAATTCTTGGCCTGTCCAGGTAGCTGAACTAGTAGCTTAGATTTGGGGCTGCGCTCTGGCAAAGATGAAAGACTAAATATTAATATGGACAGTAGATTTACTTTTTGGGTGGCTCATGATTTGTGGCATTTATTAAAATACATGATTTATTACCTCCTTTTTGGATACTCTGATTAAAAATGGTAAAGAAATCAGTGACTTATTAGTACTTTTGTCAATGCCCTAAGGAGATAACAGTTTAATAACGGATAGAAATCAATAGTCTAGCCATCACCCCACAAGGAAATAGTAATGTCTTTGTTTTGATTTATATGCTAAGTGAGGTTTTTGGCTGTTAAAAACACCCCAGCTAATATTAAGTCTTCCCAAACTGATATTAGGCACCACCAAAACTACTAAAAGAAAATTGGCTCAATTTAGACATGCCATAATTAACTCACAGTTATTAGCTCAACCGGCTTTAAAAAACAATATTAGCAATCAAGAGATGCTTTACCCATAAAGATGGAATTGGGAATGTGGGGATCGCTGCCCTCAAGTGGTATGACCCATCCAATGGACCCTGGTCACATTGCTCCATGACTGTTCCCATTATGGGAGAGGAAAAGTAATTCCACCTCAAATAAATAGTTTGAAACAATTTTCAAAATTGGTCAAGGGTGTGGTCGAATCATGTCTTAGCTGGGAGTAGTATAACCTGGGTGAGATGTGGGTCAGATCCTTCTCTTCAAGGTCTTTGGGTATTTACAAATGCATTTTTATACAACTGATGAAGCCTTGAGTTTCTGACTATATATTAGTTATTTCTTGTAAACTATCTGCATGTATAAAAATGCTTCCCTGCCTGAGAATAAGGTAGAAAGATTCCATCAGTGGTCCCAATTCTTCATCTTTTCCTGAATCCCGGCCCTCACATTTCACCTTGTAGTGCCCTTTCACTCTAAATTTGGGCTCTATTATGTGAGTTGATTTGGTCAATGGGATGTCACAAAGGAGAGGCTTGCAAAAGCACTTGTAAGATTCCACTCTAGCTCTTTCCTTTTGCCATTACCCTGAAACATATCCATCATATTCATCCTGATGGAGGATGAAGATGAGTTTAGCAGATAGGAGTTATCCAAGACACCAAAGCTAAGGTAAATGTAGACCAAGAGATAAAGACATTTCAAGGAAAGAAAATTTCATATCACTCATGCACATAGATAAAAAGTTCTAAATAAAATATTAGCAAACAGAATCTAGTGATATATAAAATGATAATACATTAAGACCAAAGGGAGTTTATTCCAAAAATAAAAAAGGTTGGCTTAACATTTGAAAATCTCATTAATGGAAAAACACAAAAACATTTTGATTACCTTGATAGATGCAGAAAAAATATCCAATCTACTCAACACCAATTCATGATTGAAAACTTTTAGCAAACTAGAAATAAAATGGATTGTCTTAATCTGGTAAAGAATGACTACAGAAGCCTATAGCAAACATCACTTCAAATAGTGAAGTATAAAATTCCTTCCACCTGAGTTTGGGAATAAGGCAAGGCTGCCTCCTCTTACCATTTCTATTCAATATTACAGTGAAAGTCCTAGATAATTCAATAAGGAAAGAAAAAAGTATAAAAACTGGGAAGAAAGTAGTAACTTTATGATTGTATACATAAAATCCCAGGGAATCTACACATTAATTATTAAAATGAATGTGTGAATTTATGAAGGATGCTAGATATAAAGTTAATATACAAGGCCAAGTGTGGTGGCTCACACCTGTAATACCAGCACTTTGGGAGGCTCAGGTGGGAAGACTGCTTGAACCCAGGAGTTTGAGACCAGCCTGGGCCAGTGAGACCAGTGAGAATCCCTGTCTACAAAAATTAATTTTAAAAAAGTTAGCCAAGTGTGGTGGTGCCTGCTTGTAGTCCCAGCTACACGGGAGACAGAGGTGGGTGAATTGCATGAGCCCAGGTGCCACTGCACTCCAGCCTGCGGTGACAGAGCAAGGCCCTGTCTAAAACAAACAAACAAATACAAAAACATTCCATGCTCATGGATAGGAAGAATCAATATTGTGAAAATGGCCATACTGCCCAAAGTAATTCATAGATTCAATGCTATTCCCATCAAGCTACCATTGACTTTTGTCACAGAACTAAAAAAAACTACTTTAAATTTCATATGGAACCAAAAAGAGCTCGTATAGCCAAGACAATCCTAAACAAAAAGAACAAAGCTGGAGGTATCACACTACCTGACTTCAAACTACACTACAAGGCTACAGTAACCAAAACAGCATGGTACTAGTGCCAAAACAGATATATAGACCAATGGAACAGAACAGAGACCTCAGAAATAACACTACACATCTACAACCATCTGATCTTCGACAAACCTGACAAAAACAAGCAATGGGGAAAGGATTCCCTATTTAATCAATGGTGCTGGGGAAACTGGCTAGCCATATGCAGAAAACAGAAACTGGACCGCTTCCTTACACCTTATACAAAAATTAACTCAAGATGGATTAAAGATGTAAACATAAAACCTAAAACTATAAAAACCCTAGAAGAAAATGTAGGCAATACCATGAAGGACATAGGCATGGGCAAAGACTTCATGACTAAAACACCAAAAGCAATTGCAACGACAGCCAAAATTGACAAATGGGATCTAATTCAACTAAAGAGCTGCTCAGCAAAAGAAACTATCATCAGAGTGAACAGGTAACCTACAGAATGGGAGAAAATTTTTGCAATCTACCCATCTGACAAAGGGCTAATATCCAAAATCTACAAATAACTGAAACAAATTACAAGAAGAAAACAACCCCATCAAAAAGAGGGTGAAGGACATGAACAGACACTTCTCAAAAGAAGACATTTATACATCCAAGAGACACATGAAAAAATGCTCATCATCACTGGTCATTAGAGAAATGCAAATCAAAACCACAGTGAGATACCATCTCATGTCAGTTAGAATGGCGATTATTAAAAAGTCTGGAAACAACAGATGCTGGAGAGGATGTGGAGAAATAGGAACACTTTTACACGCTGGCAGGAGTGTAAATTAGTTTAACCATTGTGGAAGACAGTGTGGCGATTCCTCAAGGATCTAGAACCAGAAATACCATTTGACCCAGCCATCCCATTACTGGGTATATACCCAAAGGATTATAAATCATTCTACTATTAAGACACATGCACACATATGTTCATTGCAGCACTATTTACAATAGCAAAGACTTGGAACCAACCCAAATGCCCATCAATGATAGACTGGATAAAGAAAATGTGGCACATATATACACCATGGAATACTGTGCAGCCATAAAAAGGAATGAGTTCATGCCCTTTGCAGGGACATGGATGAAGCTGAAACCATCATCCTCAGCAAACTAACACAGGAACAGAAAACCAAATACCGCATGTTCTCACTCATAAGTGGGAGCTGAATAATGAGAATGGACACAGGGAGGGGAAAGAGGCCTGTCAGGGGTTGGGGGAAAGGGGAAAGAGAGCATTAGGACAAATACCTAATGCATGCAGAACTTAAAACCTAGATGATGGGCTGACAGCTGCTGCAAACCACCATGGCACACGTATACCTATGTAACAAACCTACACGTTCAGCACATGTCTCCCAGAACTTAAAATTTAAAAACAAAACTAAAGTCAATATACAAAAATTAATTATGTTCCTATATACCAATAGCAAATAATCAGAAAATGAAGATATTCAAATATTACTTAAAACAGCATAAAAACTTATCAAATGCCTAGAAATAAAACTAACAAAAGATGTGTAGGGTGGGCGCGGTGGCTCACGCCTGTAATCCCAGCACTTTGGGAGGCTGAGGCAGGCGGATCATGAGGTCAGGAGATCGAGACCATCCTGGCTAACACATGAAACCCCGTCTCTACTAAAAATACAAAAAAATTAGCTGGGCGTGGTGGCAGGCGCCTGTAGTCCCAGCTACTCGGGAGGTTGAGGCAAGAGAATGGCGCAAACTCAGGAGGCAGAGCTTGCAGTGAGCGGAGATTGCGCCACTGTACTAAAGCCTGGGCGACAGAACAAGACTCCGTCCAAAAAAAAAAAAAAAGATGTGTAAAACCTGTACACTGCAAACATTGCAAAAAGAAGTCAAAGAAGACATAAGGAGAGAGATATATTATGTTCTTGAGTTGGAAATCTCAATATTTTTACATGTCAGTTCTCCCTAAATTAAGCAATGTAGTGAATGCCCAAGTCAAAATACTAGCAGGGTGTGTGTGTGTGTGTGTGTGTGTGTGTGTGTGTGTGTAAATTGCCAAGAAGATTCTAAAATGTATATGGAAATTCAAAAAATCTAGAAGAGCCAAGATAGTTTTTAAACAAAGAAGTACAAAGTTGGGGGACTTATAAACAAGTTTTCAAAACTCACTATAAAGCCATAATATTTAAAACTGTGGTCTGGACTTAAGTATAGACAAGTCATTAAGTCATAATAAAAGGAGAAAAAGCTGAGAAACAAACCTACACATATATGTTCACTTGATTTGCAATAAACACACCTCTACAATTCATTGGGGAAGTTATGCTCTTCACAGTAAGTGGTACAGGAAGCATTGATAGCTATACGAAAAACATTAATCTTGATATTTTATATCTTTACAACAATTAATCGGAGATCAGTCATAGACCAATACATTGACAGAGGTGTTGGTTACATGCATATATACTTATGTGTAATATCATCAAGATATACACTTGATTAGTGCAACTTACCATCTATGTTATACCTCAATAAAATGTGATTATTTATTTTAGGTTCAGGGGTACATGTGCAGGATATGCAGGTTTGTTACATAGGTAAACCTGTGCCATGGTGGTTTGCTATACAGACATCTCATCCCTATGTATTAAGCCCAGCATCCATTAGCTATTCTTCCTGAGGCTCTCCCTCTCCCAACCCCTCCTTCCTGACAGGCCCCAGTGTGCATTGTTCCCCACCATGTGTCCATGTGTTCTCATTATTCAGCTCCCATTTATGAGTGAGAGCATGCAGTGTTTGGTTTTCAGCTCCTGTGTTAGTTTGCTGAGGATAACAGCTTCCAGTTCCATCCATGTCTCTGCAAAGGATGTTATCTTCTTCATTTTTATGGCTGCACAGTATTCCATGGTGTTTATGTACCACGTTTTCTTTAACTGATGTATCATTGATGGGCATTTAAGTTGATTGCATGTCTTTGCTATTGTGAATACTGCTGCAGTGAACATACACGTGCATGTATCTTTGTAAGACAGTGATTTATATTCCTTTGGGTCTATACTCGGTAATGGGATTGCTGGGTCAAATGCTATTTCTGCCTCTACGTCTTTGAGGAATTGCCACACCGTCTTCTACATGGTTGAACTAATTTACACACCCACTAACCGTGTAAAAAGCATTCCTTTTTCTCTGCAACCTTGCCAGCATGTTATTTTTGGACTTTTTAATAATAGCCATTCTGACTGGCATGAGGTGGTATCTCATTGTGGTTTTGTTTGCATTTCTTTAGTGGTCGGTGATGTTGAGCTTTTTTTTTTTTTTCATATTTTTGTTGACTGCATGTATGTCTTCTTTTGAGAAGTGTCTGTTCACGTCCTTTGCCCACTTTTTAACGGGGTTGTGTGTTTTTTTCTTGTAAATTTCATTAAGTTCCTCGTAGAATCTGAATATCAGACCTTTGTCGGGCGGATAGATTGTACAAATTTTCTCCCATTCTGTAGCTCTTTCGTTTAATTAGATCCCATTTGTCAATTTTTGCATTTGTTGCAATTGCTTTTAGCATTTCGATCATGAAATCTTTGCCCATGCCTCTTTTCTGAATGGTATGGCCTAGATTTTCTTCTAGAGTTTTTATACTTTGGGGATTTACATTTAAGTTTTTAATCCATCTAGAGTTAATTTTTGGATATGGTGTAAGGAAGAAGTCCAGTTTCAATTTTCTATATATGGCTAGCCAGCACTCCAGCACCATTTATTAAATAGGGAGTCCTTTTCCCATTGCTTGTTTTTGTCAAGTTTGTTAAAGATCAAATGGTTGTTGGTGTGAGGTCTTATTTCTGAGTTTTCTATTCTGCTCCATTGGTCTATACATCTGTTCTTGTACTAGTGCCATGCTGTTTTGGTTACTGTAGCCCTGTAGTATAGTATAGTTTGAAGTCGGGTAGCGGGATGCCTCCTGCTTTGTTCTTTTTGCTTGGGATTGTCTTGGGTATTTGGGCTCTTTTATTGTTCTATATGAATTTTAAGATAGTTTTTTTTTTAATTCTGTGAAGAATTTCAATAGCAGTTTAATGGGAATAGCATTGCATCCATAAATTGCTTTGGGCAATATGGCCATTTTCATGATATTGATTCTTCCCATCCATGAGCACGGGATGTTTTTCCATTTTTTGTGTGTGTCTTCTCTGATTTCTTTGAGCAGTTGTTGTTTTCTCTGTGTTTGTTTTTCCTTTAACAGGCCACTCTACCATAGTGCTTCTGCAATTTGCTGGTGGTCCATTCAAGACCCCAGTCGCCTGACTTTCTCCCATCTACCTGGAGGTATTACCAGTGAAGGCTGTGAAATAGCAAAGATGGCAGCCAGCTCCTTCCTTTGGAAGCTCCATCCCAGGGGGATACTGACCTGTAGCAAGTCTACATACACCTGTAGGAAGTGGCTGGAGACCCCCATGGGGGAGTTCTTACCCAGTCAGGAGACATGGGATCAGGGACCCATCCAAAGAAGCAGTCTCGCTGCTTTTTGGTAGACCAGGTGTGCTGCGTTGCAGGGAACACTTCCTCCTCCTGACCACCTGTATTTTCCATAGCTGGCAGGCAGGAGTGGCTGAGTCTACAAACTGCAGTGATGCTGGCTGCCCCTCTCCACCTCCCGGGGAACTCAGACCCATCTGAGGTGGAATCCAACCTGTTGCTCTTGGTTGGCTAGGATTCCAAGCCAATGGGTCTTAACTTGTGAGGTACCGTGGAAATGGAGCCCACAGAATGACACTGCTTGGCTCCCTGGATTCAGCCCCTTTCCAAAATATGTATGGACAGATTTCCCACCTTGCTGAGGATCTCGGGGCCAGAGTACGTAAAACGTCTGGGTTTCTGTGTGTGCCTGAGCAGCTGATCTGCTGAGACTCCACAGCTCTGTGTATCAGACACAAGGCCCTGGTGGCATGGGCTTACAAGGGGATCCCCTGATCCATGGGTTGCAAAGATCAATAGGAGAAGTACTGTTTCCTGAGCAGGATTGGACAATCGCTCACTGCTTCCCTTGGCTGGGAGTGGGGGTTCCTTTGGCTCCACACTGCTCTCGGCTGGGCCATCACACCCTCTCTCCACTTTTCTTCATTCTCCATGGGGCGAGCTGTTCTTCCAGTCAGTCCCAATGGGAGAACCTGGATATCTCAGTTGAAGGTGCTGAATTCACCTGCCCCTTTTCATTCCTCTCCTTGAGTGCTAGGGAGTGCAGCTGCTTTTAATCGGCCATTTTGCATTACTCTAAACATTTCTTTTTTAGCCATAGTTCTTAATTCCCATAGCCCTTGGTTTATCATTAGTTTCTTAATTAAATAACCTGTCCACATTCTCCAGCCATGGGATGATGATTCAGGCTGGGGATCCAGGCCACTTTCTGAAAAGCTGCTGAACTTGAGGCCCTGTCCTGTTTGAACCTGAGCTAACACGCTGCAGAGAGGTACTCCTTCCACCTCTCAGCAACCGATGCCAGCCCTTAATAATTATAGTTTTATTGAGGTATAGTAAGTATTGTAAATTACATAAAATTAAACAATGACTTTCAGTTGGCATTTCACAGTAAACAGCATTATATGTTTGAAATTAGTTTAGTCATCCATGGAGCCTAAAGCAGTATGCTGCCACTATAATTGAGGATCTCGGCCGGGCACGGTGACTCAAGCCTGTAATCCTAGCACTTTGGGAGGCCAAGGCGGGTGGTTCACAAGGTCAGGAGATCGAGACCATCCTGGCTAACACGGTGAAACCCCATCTCTATTAAAAAAAAAAAAAAAAATTAGCCAGGCGTGGTGGCAGGCGCCTGTAGTCCCAGCTACTCGGGAGGCTGAGGCAGGAGAATGGCGTGAACCCAGGAAGCAGAGCTTGCAGTGAGCCGAGATTGCGCCACTGCACTCCAGCCTGGGCAACAGAGTGAGACTCCATCTCAAAAAAAAAAAAAAAAAAAAAGAGCAGCCATGATTCTTTACAATTCCTTCCACCAGGAGTTGGAGTCTATTTTCTACTCTGAATCTGGATTCAGATTCAGAATCATAGTATAATTTGCATTGTCCAATAAAATCGGGTAGAAGTAATATTATACTAATTTTGAGCCTGGGCCTTAAAAGCATTTACATTGTTTTGCTTGCTGCTCCTGGTACTCTTGCCACTGCCATCATGTGAACAGGCCTGAAGTAGCCTACTAGAGAATGAGAGACCACATGGGACCATTCAGCCAAGTCATGTTATTTTCTTTTCTTTGATTTAAAAAAAACTGTTTTTTTATTCTTTAAAAAAATTTGAACTGACACATAATAGTTGTTCATATTTATAAGGTAGAGGGTGATATCTCAAAACCTGTGTACAATGTGCAACGATCAAATCAGGATAATCAGCATGTCCATCACCTCAAATATTTATCATTCTTTGTGGTGGGAACACTCAAGAGCCTTTCTTTTTAAAAATATACAATAAATTGTTAACTGTAGTCACCCTCCAGTGCTATAGAATACTAAAACTTATTCCTCTCTGTAAGCTGAAATCTGACATTTCTTTGTTGATTTTCTGACTAGATGATCTGTCCAGTGCTACGAGTAGGGTGTTATGGGGTGTTAAAGACCCCAACTGTTACTAGATTGGAGGCTGTCTTTCCCTTTAGATCTAATATTTGCCTTGTTTATCTGAGTGCTCTAGTGTTGGATACATATATGTCTGCAATTATTATATCCTATTGCTAAGTTGATCCTTTCATCATTATAAAATATCTGTCTTTGTCTCCTCATGCAGTTTGACTTAAAGTCTGTTTTATCTGATATAAGTATGGCTACTCCTGCCCACTTTTGGTTTCTGTTTGCCTGGAGTATCTTTTTCTATCCCTTCACTTTCAGTCTGTGTGTACCTTTACAGGTGAAGTTAGTTTCTTATAGGCAGTATGTAGTTGGGTTTTTTGTTTGTTTGTTTATCTTGGCAACCAACTCTATATCTTTTAATTGGGAATTTGATCTGTTTACATTCAAGGTTACTATTAATAGATGAGGATTTATCCTGTCATTTTATTCTTTTTTTTTTTTTTTTGGTTGTTTTGTATAACCTTTGTTCTTTTCTTCCTCTGTTTTTTTTTTTTTTTCCTAATCTTTGTGGTTTGGTGGATTTCTGTAGAGATAAAGTTTGATTTCTCTCTCTTTCTTATGTATCTGCTCTACCAGTGAGTTTTATAGTTTGGTGTTTTTCATGATGGTAGCCATCCTCTTGCTTTCATTTGTAGAATCCCCCTTAAGCATTCCTTGTAAGGCCAGTCTACTGGTGATGAATTCCCTCAGGTTTTGCTTGTCTGGGAAATACTTTATTTCTCCCTCATTTCTAGAGGATAGCTCTGCTGGGTATAGTATTCTTAGTTTATAGTTTTTTTGTATTTTTTTCCTTTCAGTACTTTGACTGTAACATCCCATTGTCTACTGACCTGTAAAGTTTCCACTGGAAAATCCACTGTTAACCTAAAGGAGTTTCCCTTACATGTGATTTGATGCTTTTTTCTTGCTGTTTTTAATATTTCCTTTTTTTTTTTTCAGACACTCCTACTCTGTCACCCAGGTTGAAGTGCAATGGTGTGATCTCAGCTCACTGCAACCTCCACCTCCTGGGTTTAAGCATATCTCATGATTCAGCCTCCCAAGTAGCTAGAACTACAGGTGCACGCCACCACACCTAGCTAAGTTTTTTTTGTATTATTAGTAGAGATGGGGTTTCTTCATGTTGGCCAGGCTGGTCTTGAACTCCTGGCCTTGTGATCCACCCACCTCAGCCTCCCAAAGTCCTGGGATTACAGGTGTGAGCCACCGCACCTGACCAATATTCCCTCTTTTTGACTTTTGAAAGTGTGACTATCATGCACCTCAGAGAAGACCATCTTGAGTTGATTCTATTTGAGAACCTTTGAGCTTCTGAGATTTCACCCATATGTCTCCCATGTCTGTGTTTAAAGCTCTTGATTATATATATAGATATAGATATAGATATAGATATAGATATAGATATAGTTTTTTTTTTGAGACAGGGTCCCTCCCTGTCAACCAGGTTGGAGTGCAGTGGCATGATCTCAGCTCACTGCAACCTCCACCTCCTGGGTTCAAGCTATTCTCGTGCCTCAGCCTCCCAAGTAGCTGGGATTGCAGGCATGCACCACCACACCTGACTAATTTTGTGTTTTTTTAGATATGGGATTTTGCCATGTTAATCACTCTTGTCTTGAACTCCTGGCCTCAAGTGATCCACCTGCCTTGGCCTCCCAAAGTGCTGGGATAACAGGAGTGACCTACTGCATCTGGTCTCTTGATTATTTTTTATTTTATTCCTTAAATTCTTCAGCTCCAAGATCTCTGTTTGGTTTTTAATGACATCTATATCTTTGTTGAATTTCTCATAAGATGATAAATTGTTTTTCTAATTTCATTGATTTGTCTATCTGTATTCTCTTGTATCTCACAGAGTTTCCTCAAGATCCTTATTTCAAATTCCTTCTTAGCCATTTGATATACTCTTAAAATTTAGGGTCTGTTAATGGGGGATTATTGTGTTTCTTTGGGGATGTAATGTTTCCTTGCTTTTTATGTTTCTTGTGGCCCTGAATTGATTTTTGCACATCTGGTGGAACAGGTGCCTCTTCCAATGTTATGGAGCTTTCATAGAGAAATATTTTTTCCAATAGTTGTCTCCTAGTGTTCATTATGGAGTAGGGCGATTTGACTTTGGTTCTAGGTGGGTGCGGTAATACAGTCTTCATGTGACTTCTTTGGCTGTAATCAGCATTTAGAGGTGTCTCTGAGTGCCTCAGTGGCCTAGATGGTGAGTGTTTGTGGAGACAGTGGTATGGCTTTTCTTGGGGTGGGAGCCATCAGTCGGATTCGTTCCAAGGCCCTAGAGGTATGCATGCTAGGTGCAGTGGCTTTGCTAGTGGTGGGGTGGTGCCACCAGCAGGGTGGGCACCAGGCAGGCCAGTCCTCAGGGTCTTAGAAGTGCATGCAGCATATGGCAGCTCTGCTGGTCAAGGGGGTGGAGCTGTTGGCAGCAGTGGGTGCCAGATGGGATGGGCCTTGAGGGGTGCATGGAGCACGCAGTGGCTCTGTCAGCTGAGGACAGCCAAGTCATTTTAGACTAGCCAGTCCTCAGATGACTCAGTAGCTGCCCACAGATGCATGAATGAACTCAGTTGAGAGAGGCAATCCTCTCTGTGAGCACAGAATTGAACAGTTAAGCCCATCTCAAATTCACAAACCATAGTATCATGAGCCAAATAAATAGTTGCTGTTATAAGCCAGTAAGTTTGGGGGTGGTTTGTAACCACTGGTACAATTGTAACTGGTATCAATCCATTATGATTGTTTTACTTGAAAGAGTACCTTTTGGAAAGAACATTGACATTTCTGGGTCAATATTAAACTTATGACTACACAGTCTACATTCACTGAGAAATGAGTATTTTTAAGATAAACACCCTTACCTTAATTGGATTCCGATAGAAAGATTGGCCTCCCGAAGATGGAAACGACATAGCGACAATACGTTCTGGAAGTCAAAATCATCACTATTACAAACATTATTATAGATTTAAAATAACATACAAAAGTTAATTTTATATGATCAGACTCCATTTTCACAGAAAAATACCTTTTAAGATTGAGGTTGACAGAAAAGAGCTAATACTCAGGGTAATCAAGATAACATATTAAATTATCCAACATAATGACCATTAAGCTGGCATGGTGTTCTTAACACTCCACTGGTTCAAACCATATGCCATGTACTTATGTTGGCCTCAGTCTGAAGTTCCCCCTGTTCTTGGAATTTATTTCTTATCTTAAATACCAAAGAAAATCCAAGAGTTCTGGGCACCAGTGATGGTGGGAACTCCCAACGTGCTTTGTAGCCCTCTGACTCAGAACACCTGAGATCTACAAAGCTGTGACCTCATTCTCTGGGGTTCTAGGAAGAGAAGCGGTCTCTCTGGGATCCTTGGGATTCAGGATAACTACTAGAACTTAATAAACTGAAACTCAAATGGAGTCAGCTGAAAATCCATTCAAATTTTTGTGCTGCAACCGAGTAGTCCTGAATTGAGATGACATGGAAATCTTCCTTGCCAGGGCTAAACCACAAATATGTCACACTATCACAATGGCATAGCATATAGCCTCACTAATAAAGAATACTTTGAATGAATGTGGCTTAGACGAGGCAAAAACAAAATAAAAATATAATTACAAGAAAAAGTGAAGTTAATATAAGTAAATCAACAGTTAAGTGTCACAAACCTGTAATAAAAGTGAGGTCTAGGTCAAATCCATCCCTTTCGTATCACCTTTTGTTTCCTGAAACCTGAGAGTTTAAAACCATTATTAGTTGGTGAAACATAAATCAACATAAAAATAAAGAACATTATACAGTATAGATATCAACCCTTGCCAATGGGTCCCAAAACACAAAATATTTTTCTGAATCGTAAGCATGTTTTGCCCACTTACCAGCCTTCTTATCAGCTTTCCAAGTTGTCTTTTTAGATGAGCCAGATGAAAAACTCTTATCAGAATGATAAGTTGTAGAAGTTGAAATAAATGTGTCCATCTAAAAATAAATTTAAAAGATCAATTTTTGCTTCAGAAACAGACAATTTTATGAATATAAATTAAGTTTAGAGCAGCAGTTGTTAACCAGGGACAATTTTCCCTCCTCTCCTCAATCACCTACATGGGGGATATTTGGCAGTGTCTTGAGGCATTTTTGGTTTTCACAACTGGTGTGCTTGTGTGTGTGTGTGTGTGTGTGTGTGTGCGCGCGCGCATGCATGCGCTACTTCCATCTAATGGATAGAAGCCAGGAATTCTGCTAAACATCCTGCAATGAATATAACTGCTCACCACCCTCCTATGACAATAATGATCTGGCCCAAAATGTTAGTAATGCTGAGGTTGAAAAATTCTGGTCTAGAGAAATAGTGAAACAATAGAGTCTTAGAATTTGTAAATTTAATTTTGGGATTTGAGACTAGCATTTTCAATTTTTCCACATCAAAACAAATTGAGGATTCTTGTTCACCTTTGTTACTCCCATCTGTAACAGAGGTTCACTACAGCTGCTAATGCACATTAGGCAGGCAACAGATTGAGATACTTCCCAAGTGTGCTAGCTGATATCTCTCCTACCGTCAGAAACATCAAAGCAGATAACTGATGGTCTCGACTAGTGCTTATCTGGTTTGAGCATGCATAAAGAAGAGTCATCTGCAAAAGCGTGTTAAGCTACAGATTGTTGGATCCCAGAGATATTGATTCAGTGGGTCCAGGGTGGGGCCTAAGGTATTTTTCTTGTATTTCTAGCAAGCTCTCAAGTGATGCTGAGGTTTCTAGTCAGAGGACCACATTGGCTGAGGTGATTTTCAAACAACTCCAAAAGCCTATCACTTAACATGCTTAGTTGGTGCCTGAGTTGTAGTCCAGGGAAGCTAGGGTACAGAAAGAAACCCGGTATTTGACCCATGAACAAGCTTAGGAAGCCACAAACATCTCCATCCCAGTATACATTTGCTCTTCCATTTTCCTCATTGTCACAGTAGAAAAGAAGAACAAAAAGAGAGTCACCAGGTCCTCATACACCCTTTAGTTTCCTAATCCCTAACAGTTCTAACTTTGCCTTAGCTTTCTTTGTTTCTACCACAACTATACTGCAAAACTCTACTGTTGTGTTGCTATACGTGTCATCTCCTAGTTTTCTGTTCTGTTTTCTATTTCTTAGAACATCATGATTGAGGCTGGGCACGGTGGCTCATGCTTGTAATACCAGTACTTTGGGAGGCCGAGGTGGGCAGATCACTTGAGGTCAGGAGTTCGAGACCAGCCTGACCAACATGGTGAAACTCGTCTCTACTAAAAATACAAAAATTAGCCAGGTATGGGGGTGCATGCCTGTAATCCCAGCTACTCGGGGGGCCGAGGCAGGAGAATCACTTTAACCGGTGGGGCAGAAGTTGCAGTGAGCCCGAGATCATGCCACTGAACTCCAGCCTGGGCAACACAGTGAGACTCCATCTCAAAAGAAAAAAAAAAAAGGAAAAGAAAATCGTGATTCATGGACACAGGAAGGGGAATATCACACTCTGAGGACTGTGGTGGGGTGGGGGGAGGGGGGAGGGATAGCATTGGGAGATATACCTAATGCTAGATGACGAGTTAGTGGGTGCAGCGCACCAGCATGGCACATGTATACATATGTAACTAACCTGCACAATGTGCACATGTACCCTAAAACTTAAAGTATAAAAAAAAAAAAAATTAAAAAAAAAAGACCACTCAAACTAGAAAAAAAAAAAAAGAAAATCGTGATTAAAGTCACTCAAATTTTGCATTTGCTCAAATAAATTCCCTCTTGGCTGTGGGAAAAACCCAGAGAGAACATTATGTGTAAGGGATTTGTAGTTGAAGCACAGAGGGGAATTGTTTTTAATATCAAATTTTTTTATGTATCACATATGAAACTAATAAGAATGTCACACTTGATCTTAGCCAAAAGGTCAAAAATGATACAAATGGGAATTTGACGAGAACTTCAAAATGTAGTGAAGTTAAAGTTAGTACAAGAAGTAAAGTCCTTCTTTGGCTACTCCATCTTTTTTATTCAATTAATGGTACTTGGTGTGTATACTCTTCACTGGTCCCTAAATATCACAATCTTTTAGTTTCAACCTATGTGGGAATTTACCTAAACATTTCATTTTAAAGCAACATATTTGGTATAAAATGAGCCATTTGAAGTTGAAAAGATTATACAGAATAAAAGCCACAGAAAATGCAAAAAGTAAATGAAAAATTTTAAGAGAAGTGAGTCTTATATTTCATACCTGGGAATATCCTTAAGAAACTTAACGTCAAAAAAATGTAAACGACATCAACCAGCAGAATAATCACAGTAACAGCAGTATCTAAAATGTTAAGTAAATCAGAAAAATAATGCTGTCTCCTGTAATATAAAACAGAAAAATATGAGTTCATCTCCCCTGCAAGAAGAGATAGGAATGTTTAAAGACCACAACTATTGACTGATCCCCATTAAGAATTCTACTTTCATACATTATTTAAAATGCATTTTCTAGAGTAGACTAAGGGAAAAAGATAACATTCATGGGAAGTTTTCAAACAATAAATTTATATTCATCATTTGACACATATATATGACTAAAACACCAATATGGCAATTTAAGTATAGCAAGACATATAATTAAATGCATATTAACCACCCTTATCATAGATGATGAGGTATCTATCCCCTCAAGCATTTATCATTGTGTTACAAACAATCCAATTACACTTTCAGTCATTTTAAAATGTACAATTGTTATTGACTATAGTCACCCTGTTGTGCTAGCAAATAGGTGTTAATTCATTTTTTTCTATTTTTTTGTACCTATTAACCATCCCCACCTCCCCACCCCCAACCTCCTACTACCATTCCCAGCCTCTGATGACCATCCTTCTACTCATGTCTATGAGTTCAACTGTTAACCCTTTTAGAGCCCACAAATAAGTGAGAACATGTGGTGTTTGTCTTTCCGTGCCTGGCTTATTTCAGTTAACATAGTGATCTCCAGTTCCATCCATGTTGTTGCAAAAGGCAGGATCTCATTCATTTTTATAGCTAAATAATACTCTCTTGTGTATATGTACTATATTTTCTTTATCCATTCATCTGTTGATGAACACAGGTTGCTTCCAAACCTTGGCTCTCATGAACAGTGCTGCAACAAACATGGGAATGCAGGTTATCTCCTCTATGTACTGATGTCCTTTCTTGTGGGTACATACCCAGCAGTGGGATTTCTGGATCATATGGTGGCTTTATTTTTAGATTTTTTGAGGAACCTCCAAACTGTTCCCCATAGCGGTTCTACTAATTTACAGTCCCACGAACAGTGTATGAGGGTTCTCTTATCTCCACATGTTTGCCAGCATTTGTTATTGCCTGACTTTTGGATATAAGCCATGTTAGCTGGGATGAGATGATATCTCACTGTAGTTTTCTCTAACGATCAATGTTAAGCACCTCTTCACATGCCTGTTTACCATCTGTATGTTTCCTTTTGAGAAATGTCTATTCAAATCTTATGCTCATTTAAAAAAATCATAGTATTAGATTTTTTTCCTATAGAGTTGTTGGAGCTCCTTATATATTCTGGTTATTTATCCCTTGTCAGATGGGTATTTTGCAAATATTTTCTCCCATTCTGTGGGCTGTCTCTTCACTTTGTTAATTGTTTCCTTTGCTATGAAGAACCTTTGTAACTTCATGTGATCCCATCTGTCCATTTTTGCTTTGGTTACCTGTACTTGTAGGGTATTGCTCAAGAAATTTTTGCTCAGACCAATGTCCTGAAGATTCTTCCCAATGTTTTCTTGTTATAGTTTGAGGTCTTAAGTATGTAATCCATTTTGATTGGATTTTTATATAAGGTGAGAGGTAGGGGTCTAGCTGCATTTTTCTGCATGTGGACATCCAGTTTTCCCAGAACCATTTGTTGAAGGGACTGCCTTTTCCTCAATGTATGTTCTTGGCAAATTTGTTGAAAATGAGTTCACTGTAGGCGTGTGGATTTGTTTCTGGGTTCTCTATGCTTTTCCATTGGTCTATGTGTCTGTTTATGCAAGCGCCATGCTGTTTTGGTTACTATAGTTCTGTAGTATAATTTAAAGTCAGGTAATGTGATTCCTCCAGCTTTGTTCTTTGTGCTTAGAATAGCTGCTATTCTGGGTGTTTTATGGCTCCATATAAATTTTAGGATTTTTTTTTCTATTTCTGTGAAGAATGTCATTGCTATTTTGATAGGGAGTGCATTGAATCTGTAAATTGCTTTGGATAGTATGGTCTTTTGAACAATATTGATTCTTCCAATCCATGAACATGGAATCTCTTTCCATTTTGTGGTGTCCTTTTCAATTTCTTTCATCAGTGTTTCATCGTTTTCATTATAAAGATCTTTCACTTCTTTTGTTAACTCTTAGATTTTTAATTTTATTTCTGGCTATTGTAAATAGGATCACTTTTTAAAACTCTTTTTCAGATGGTTCACTGTTGGCATATAAAAATACTACTGATTTTTGTATGTTGATTTTGTATCCTGCAACTTTACCGAATTTATCAATTCTAATATTTTTTTGTGGACTCTTTAGTTTTTTCCAAATAAAATATATCATCTGCAAACACAAGGATAATTTTACTTCTTCCTTCCCAATTTGGATTTCTGTTTTTATTCCCTTTATTTCTTTATCTTCTGTGATTACTCTAGCTAGGACTTCCTGTACTATGTTGAATAACACTGGTGAAAGTGGGCATCCTACTTGTGTTCTAGATCTCAGAGGAAAGCTTTTCCATTTTTCCCCACTCAGTATGATACTGACTGGGGATCTGTCATATATGGTTTTTATTATATTGAGGTGTGTTACTTCTTTACCCAGTTTTTTTAGAGTGTTTATCATGAAGAAACGTTGAATTTTATCCAGCACTTTTTCAGCATTAACTGAAATGATCTTACAGCTTTTATCCTTTATTGTGTTGATATGATATATCACTTTGGTTGATTTGCATATTTTGAACCATCCTTGCATCCCAGGGATAAATCCCATTTGTCATGATGAATGATCCTTCTAATGTATTGTTACATTCAGTTTTCTAGTATCTTGTTGAGGATTTTTGCATCAATATTCATCAGATATATTGGCCTGTTGTCTTTTTTTTTTTTTTTTTTTTTTTGAGACAGAGTCTCACTCTGTCACCCAGGCTGGAGTCCAGTGGCATGATCTGGGCTCACTGCAACTTTCATTCCCAGGTTCAAGTGATTCTCATGCCCCAGCCTCCAGAGTAGGTGGGATGACAGGCACCTGCTACCATGCCCAGCTAATTTTTCTATTTTTAGTAGAGACAGGTTTTCACCATATTGGCCAGGCTGCTCTTGAACTCCTGACTTCAGGTAATCCACCTGCCTCAGCCTCCCAAAGTGCTGTGATTACAGGTGGGAGCCACTGCTCCCAGCCTGTTTCTTTTTTTGACGCATCTTTGTCTGCTTTTGATATCAGGGTAATACTGGCCTTGTGGAATGAGTTTGGAAGTATTCCTTCATCTTCTGCTTTTTGGAACAGTTAAAGCAGGAGTGGTATTCGTTCTTCTTTAAATGTTTGGTAGAATTCAGCAGGGAAGCCATCAGGTCTCAGTATATATATTGGCTATATATGTTGGATGAATATATACTTAAAATTGTTATAGCCTCTTGCTGAATTGATCCCTTTATCATGATATAGTGACATTCTTTGTCTCTTCTTATCGTTTTTGTCTTGCAATCTATTTTATCTGATACAAGGATAGCGACTCCTGCTCTTTTTTGGTTTCTACTGGAATGGAATATATATTTCCATTCCTTTATTTTCAGACTAATGGGAGAAGAGTGTTTCTTGTAGGCAACAGATCAATGGGTCTTTTGTTTTTTGTTTTGTTTTTTTATTTATTTATTTTTTGAGGTGGAGTCTCACTCTGTTACCAGGCTGGAGTGCAGTGGCACGATCTCGGCTCACTGCAACCTCCGCCTCCTGGGATCAAGAGATTTTCCTGCCTCAGCCTCCTGAGTAGCTGGGGCTACAGGTGTGCACCACTACACCCACCTAATTTTTGTATTTTTAGTAGAGACGGGGTTTCACCATGTTGGCCAGGATTGTCTCCATCTCTTGACCCTGTGATCCACCCGCCTCAGCTCCCCAAAGTACTGGGATTACAGGTGTGAGCCACCGTGCCCAGCCGGGTCTTGTTTTTTCATCCATTCAGCCATTCTGTCTTTTGATTGAAAAGTTTAGTCTGATGACATTCAATGTTATTATTGATAAGCAAGGACTTACTCCTGCCATTTTGTCAATTGTTTTCTGGTTGTTTTGTAGTCTTCTCTTCCTTCTTTCCTTCCTGTCTTCCATTAATGAAGGTAATTTTCTCTGGTGATATAATTTAGTTTCATGTTTCTTATTTTTTGTGTATCCCTTGTATTTTTTTGGTTTGAGGTTACCATGAGGCTTGCAAACACTATCTTATAACCCATTATTTTTAAGCTTATAAACTAACAGTTTGCATAAACAAACAAGTAATAAGAAAACTAATACAAACTCTACAACTTAGTCTCACTACTTTTTAACTATCTGTTATTTCTATTTATATCTTATTATACCATTTATGTCTTGAAAAGTTGTTATAGTCAATGTTTTTGATTGGCTCATAGTTGTCTCTCTACTTACAATAACAGTAGTTTATACATCATAGTTACAGTGTCATAACATTCTGTATTTTTCTGTGTATTTACTATTACCAGTGAGGTTTATACCTTCAGGTAGTTACTTATTGCTCACTAATGTCCTTGTCTTTCTGATTGAAGTACTCCCTTTAGCATTTCTTCTAGGACAGGTCTGGTGTTGATGAAATCCCTCAGCTTTTGTTTGTGTGGAAAAGTCTTTCTTTCTCCTTCACTTTGAAGGATATTTTCACTGAATATATTGTTCTAGGGTAAATGTTTTGTTTCCTTCAGCATTTTCAATATGTCATGTCACTCTCTCCTGGCCTGAAACATTTCTATTAAAAAGTCTGTTGCCAGCTGTATTGTAACTCCATTGTATATCATTGGTTTCTTTTCTCTTGCTGCTTTTAAGATCCTTTATCCTTGATCTTTGGGAGTGTAATTATTAAATGCCTTGAGGTAGTCTTCTTTGAGTTAAATCTGCTTGGTGTTTTGTAACCTTCTTGCACTTGGATATTGATATCTTTCTATAGGTTTGGGAAGTTCTGTTACTATCCCTTTGAATAAACTTTCTAACCCCTCTCTCTCTGCACCTCCTCTTTAAGGCCAGTATTGCTTAGATTTGCCCTTTTGATGCTATTTTCTAGATCATGTAGGCATGCTTCATTGTTTCTAATTCTTTCCTTTGTCTCCTCTATGTATTTTGAAATAGCCTGCCTTCAAGCTCATTAATTCTTTCTTCTGCTTGATCAATTCTGCTATTAAAAGACTCTAATACATTCTTCAGTATGCCAATTACATTTTTTGGCTCCAGAATTTCTGCTTGATTCTTTTTAATTATTTCAATCTCTTTGTTAAACTTATCTAATAGAATTATGATTTTTTTCTCTGTGTTATCTTAAATTTCTTTGTGTTTCCTCAACACAGCTATTTTGATTTGTCTGAAAGGTCACGTATCTCTGTTTCCCCAGGATTGGCCTCTGGTGTCTTATTGAGTTCATTTGGTGAGGTCATGTTTTCTCGGACAGTGTTGATGCTAGCAGATGTTCTTTGGTGTCTAGGCACTGAAGAATTAGGTATTTATTGTAGTTTTCCCTGTCAGGGCTTGTTTGTACCTATCTTTCTCGGGAAGGCTTTCCAGATATTGGAAAGAACTTGGATATTGTGATCTAAGTTGTATCTGCTTTAGGGGGCACCCCAAGCCTCCTAAACTCTGTGGTTCCTGCAGACTCATGGTGGTACTGCCTTAATGGTCTTGGACAACATGCAGGATAATTCTCTGGGTTACCAAAAAGAGAGTCTTGTTCTCTTCCCTTAATTTCTCCCAAACAAACAGAGTCTCTCTCTCTGTTCTGAGCCACCGTGACACAAACACCCCTGTGGCCACCGCTACTATGACTGCATTGGGTCAGACGTGAAGCCAGCACAGCACTGGGTCTTGCCCAAAACCTGCTGTAACCACTCCCTAGCTATTGCATAAGTTTGCTGAAGGCCCTGGGGCTCTACGATCATCACATGGTAAAAACAGTCAGGCCTGTGTCCTTCCCTTCAGGATGGCAAGTTCTCCCAGGCTCCGGGTGGGTCCAAAGGTGCTGGGAATCAGGGCCTAGATCAGAAACTTATACTTCTACCTGGTGTTTTATGTGCTATGGCTGAGCTGGTTGAGCTGTCACTCAAACCACAAGATGCAATCCTCCCTACTCTTTCAACCCCTCTCCAAAAGCAGAGGAGCATCAATCCATGGCCACCTCACTCAAACACAGACCATGGGAGGTACTGCCAGACTACCACCAAGGTTCTCCTAAGGCCCAAAGGCTTTTAAGTCAGCTTGATTTGAATGCTCCTGTTAATTATTTTAATATGCCTCTTTTTTTTGGGGACGGAGTCTCACCCTGTCACCCAGGCTGAAGTGCAAAGGCACAATGTCGGCTCACTGCAACCTCTGCCTCCTGGGTTCAAACAATTCTCCTGCCTCAGCCTCCCGAGTAGCTGGGATTACAGGCTTCCGCCACCATGCCCAGCTAATTTTTGTATTTTTAGTAGAGACAGGGTTTCACCATCTTGGCCAGGCTGGTCTTGAACTCCTGACCTCGTGATCCACCTGCCTCAGCCTCCCAAAGTGCTTCTTAGAAAAGTACAAAATAGCTTTATGCATTATAAAAATAATCAAACTTACCCTTCTACAAATACTCAAAGAAGAACATCCATGAGAAAAAATAAAGCAATAGCTACAGAAATAGAACGATACTCCACAGGAATATAAACTTTGCTATCAGTGAAAATTAGGTCAGCAAAGATCAGAGCCACATCCAACAAGATCAGGAAAACTCCAAATATTCTACAACAAATAAATAAATGAATAAATAAGTAAGTAACAGCAAAGATAAAGGGGCTTTATCTTTATTTAGGCCAATGATCGGGTACCAAAATGTTATTATTTAGTATTAAACTGCCCAGTGGCAGGAAAAACTGTAATGTCATAGAATCTCAGAAAAATCACTGTTTTCACCCAATAGAAGCAGTTTTTAATAAATAAAATTCCCACCAAACCACTTCACAAGACGTTATCATGCCCTTTTATAGCAGATCCATCAGACTAACACCTCAAGAGAGAAAAGTGAAACTGAACTAAAATTGCCTGTGTCTGTTTGTAAACTCTTCTTAAAATTTGAGAATTTCATAAGAAGTTTACACCCATTTCTCATAAAAAATAAAATCTTATTAGTCTGGATAATTCTTAAGAATTTATTAATAAAAACCAAATGAAAGCATGAGTAACATAAGCTCTTAAAAGACCAAGATTTTTTGGTCAGTGACATTTTCAGCAAGTACATGATTACATATTTATGGGCGATTCTAGTACAGTGATGGGTACATGAGAAAGAATTCAATTCCATAAATATTTATAGTATTGAACTCTAAGGTACCTCCTGAAACTTGCTGTTACATATTCTAAATACATTCCCCATAAATTGATTATACTATTTGCTTAATCTATGAAGATGAATTCATCTTCAAAGTACTTTTCAAAAAGTTGCAGCTCAAGTTAAAATATCATTAATTCAAAAGGAAACAATTATATTGCGTAAATCTATATCATATTGCGTAAATCTATATCATAGTATGAAATCTTACTCTTACACAGAGAAGAGTCTAAGTAAATTGTTTCCAGAATTAAAGAGTAATTCTAGATGTATAAGGTACTTAATAAAATACTTTACTTATAATTATAGAATTTTAACATTCGATTTTCATTAACTTTACTTGTGCAGATGGAAGAAAAATAATATTAATATGTTACTATTAATCTTATACAAAAGCCGTTTCTTTGCAAGTCTTAAAGTCCAGCTTAAACCAAATTTCCATGATAAATTAGATTACATTAGATGGGGCACATGGCTACTTAGAAACCGATGGACAGGAAATGCTTTTTGGTTTTGTTTTTTATTTCAGTCTTTCTCATTGAAAGAGCGAGATATATATATATCTCGCTCTGTCACCTGGGCTGCAGTGCAATAGTGTGATCTCAGCTCACTCCAATCTCCGCCTCCCAGGTTCAAGCAATTCTTCCACCTAGGCCTCCCGAGCAGCTGGCATTGCAGGCACTCGCCATCATGCCTGGCTAATTTTTTTATTTTTAATAGAGATGGGGTTTCACCGTGTTAGCCAGGCTGGTCTTGAACTCCTGACCTCAGGTGATCCACCTGCCTTGGCCTCCCAGAGTGCTGGGATTACAGGCGTGAGCTACCGCACCTGGCCAAGTCTCAGATATATTTAATACGTGGTGTTTTTTATGCATTAAGTCTCAGGTATATTTAATACATGGTGTTTTCTATGTCTCACATACCCAACTGCAAAGGATGACACAATTGAATGAACAATTTTCTTAATCTTGCTGCTGCAAAAACAAGCAAAAATAAAATCAGTCAGATTTCTTCTAACTTATAAATTTAACCAAAAAACAAAGGCCTTTATAAATACAATTTTAAAAGAAAATTATTCAGAAGTTGTATAACAAAATGCTTTTTACTAATAATTAAAATTTTATCTTTTCTGCTCCATGAGTATTTTACTTTCCTATCCAGAATATATGTGAATAAGACAGTAAACTTTGGATGTTTAGTAATATTTCCATTGCATGCAAAGCCCCAACTCCAACTTTATGGCAATACTAAGCTTAAACTTGTGGTCATCAACTCAAGGAATATAGCATGAAAAAAGAAAAGAGGGGTAGAAGAGAACTGTATTTTAATGCCAGCCTGGGCAAGTCATCAAATTTTGGCCAGATCTCAGTTTCCACAGCAATAAAATAAGGTATTTCAGGGATAAGCATAGGGAGTAAATGATGCTCTTGTCATCTCTTTCAAACTAGACACCTAGTGAACAGATACACATTAGTGAGAGTTGCATTTGAGGTGGCATAGGAACTGCAGCGGTAAGACATTTTAGTAAGATACAGTTCAAAGGAGAAACACCTGAAAGACTGGGCTCCTTCCATTAATCCAAGAAAGGAGAACCTGTTTGATGGAGCCCCCGGTAATGCCTCATTTTACCTTATGGCTGAAGACAAGGTAGCTGATGAGGAACAATTTTTTGTCCTACTGAAGCCTTCAGGAAGTTTCTGTCATACTGAAGCCTCCAACACAGGACTCAAATTTCATCCCAAGAGGCATGAATCCTAAGACAATGCTCACAGCCTGTGCCTAAGACTTGAGAAAAAAAGAGGACAGACACTGAGGAGAACTGGGGCACTGCCAAAATTGGCCTTCGACATGAACAGACATTTCTCAAGAGAAGACATACATGTGGCAAAGAAGCATACGAAAAAAAGCTCAATATCACAGATTAGAGAAATGCCAATCAAAACCACAATGAGATGCCATTTCACACCAGACAATAGTCAGAATGGCTATTATTAAAGTGTCAAAAAATAACAGGTGCTGGCAAGGTTGCAGAGAAAAGGGAACACTTATACACTGTTGATGGGAGTGTGAATTAGTTCAACCATTGTAAAAAGCAGTATGGCGACACCTCGAAGAGCTAAAAGTAGAACTACTATTTGACTGAGCAATCCCATTACCTAGTATATACCCAGAGGAATATAAACCATTCTACTGTAAAGCATATGTATGTGAATGTTCACTGCAGCACTATTTACAATAGCAAAGACATGGAATCAACACAAATACCCATCAATGACAGATTGGATAAAGAAAATGTGGTACATATACACCATGGAATACTATGCAGCCATAAAAAAGAATGAGATCGGCCGCGCACGGTGGCTCACGCCTGTAATCCCAGCACTTTCGGAGGCTGAGGCGGGCAGATCATGAGGTCAGGAGATCAAGACCACCCCAGCTAACATGATGAAACCTCGTCTCTACTAAAAATACAAAAAAAATTAGCTGGGCGTGGTGGCGGGCGCCTGTAGTCCCAGCTACTCGGGAGGCTGAGGCAGGAAGAATGGCATGAACCCAGGAGGAAGAACTTGCAGTGAACCAAGACTGTGCCACTGCACTCCAGCCTGGGCAGCAGAGAGAGACTCCGTCTCAAAAAAAGAAAAAAAGAATGAGATCCTGTCTTTTGTGGGAATGTGGATGGAGCTGGAGGTTATTATCCTTAGCAAACTAGTGCAGAAAGCAAAAATCAAATACTGAATGTTCTCATCTGTAAGTGGTATAGCTAAGTGATAAGGATGTAAAAACACAAAGAGGGAAGCAAACACTGGGGTCTACCTAAGCGGGGAGAGTAGGAGGAGAGAGACAAGCAAAAAGGATCACTATTTGGGTACTGATCTTAATACCTGGGTGATGAAATAATATGTAAAACAAACCACCCTGACACATGTTTACCTATGTAACAAACCTTCACGTGTACCTCGAAACCTAAAATAAAAGTTAAAAAAAGCAAAATTGGCCTTTGATGAATGATGATAGGTTAACCTGAGATAAAGGAAATCCCCAATCCTTCTAATCTTCCCCTCATCCACCTGGACCCACCACCTCTACCCAGGCTTAGAAAGTTAAGGCTGATGTAGACAGAGGATCAGTTGGCCAAAAGAGGCGAATTCTCTCCGGAAGTTGCCATTCTCTTTTTACAAGAACCTCTGATCCCACACAGTCTACTGGATCTCTGGGTATCAAGGAAATGTCATCAATCTGAATTCACTTGACAATATCACCATACAGAACCAACCTGATAGATCATGAAGGCATGAAGGAGTGGCTTGGGTGGCTTTAGCCCCTTCAATCTGTTTCAGTGTCCCCTGAAACTGTACCAAGTAAATAAACAATTGAGACTTTTTTTGGTGAAAAAAGTGTACTATGTAAATGCAGCTTCAAGCAGTTACATGCAGAGTTTGCAGGGAAATAACTATGACTCAATATATCCATATCCAGGAAAAGTACTGTTCACATTTGAGAGCAACAGACAGACACTCCAACATGTAGCAACTCAAAGCATAGCCTCTATGTGCCTTTTCTAAAAATAATTACTCAAAGTGCTTGAGTCAGCTGAGCAATGAATCAAAATGAAGAACAGAGCAATAAGGAACATGACTTATAGAGAAAAGATGGTAAATAATATAAACTCAGAAGTAAGTCTAAATAACAACTGTTAATGTAGCATAAAAATGTAGGTGAAAATGTAAATAAACGATTCTAAAAGTAAAGATAATATAAAATTATCAATAATAGTATTGATTTAAATTTTAGGCATTCTTACACTAGGATTCAAGGTTTGGAAGAAGATAGAAGTAAAGGCAGATTGCATTTCTTATCTTCTACAGATACAAGTCCAGTTTTATTCTCGATATTGATGGAGAAAAATGGTATAATTATGTTTTCTAAATATTTAAATATAAACTGATGGACTAGAAATGGGCTTCTGACTTGCCTATCAGTAAAAAATGAAAGGGATAAAAACAAATCAATTACTAGCAAAATATAGACTAACTTAAAAAGAAAATATCAAAGTATTTTTCATAAAGAAAAAGACAATAAAGCCAAACATACCAGAAATCATAAATACAAACATATTCCTCCCATATTCCATATTGAGAAATACACTCAGATAACTTTAAAATCAAAGGCATTACATGCTATACACAAGAGACAAAAACTAAATTTAAATGACAGTTTAAAAATAAAGAGATAGAGGCCGGGTGTGGTGGCTCACACCTGTAATCCCAGCACTTTGGGAGGCTGAGGTGGGCAGATCACGAGGTCAAGAGATCGAGTCCATCCTAGGCGACCCCCCATCTCTACTAAAAATATCAAAAATTAGCTGGGCGTGGTGATGTACACCTGTAGTCCCAGCCACTCAGGAGGCTGAGTCAGAAGAATGGCTTGAACCCGGGAGGTGGAGGTTGCAGTGAGCCAAGATCATGCCAGTGCACTCCAGCCTGGCCACAGAGTGAGACTCCGTCTCAGAAAAAAAAAAAAGAGAAAAAGAAAAGAGAAAAAGACATGAGATACTAAACCTTAAAACACTATAAGTTCCAATATTAATATCAAAGTGGAATTCAAAGCACAAATATTAACTATGACCATGACTTATTTTTTATCAATAGAAGGTGGAAGCTACATGACACTAACAAGACCATTTTTAATGAAATGGGATTCGTATCGAGGGCAGGTGCTATCTCTCCCACTGGACACATTTTTCTCTGGTACAGACTCTGGCGGTACGGAGATGGCCATGATGCAAAGCAATGAAAACACTGTACTGACTCTCTGGTCTTCCTGCTCTTGCTCTAGATCACTAAAACAGGGTAAGGACAATACAGGGGGATGATATTTTGATGCTGTGAAAACTATTAGTCACACAGGAGAAAAGTAAATTTCTACACTTTATGCCTTAAGACAAAGTAAATTCAGGGCAGCGATTTTATTTAAATGAAGAAAATAAGCTCAAAACAGAAATCTTGGTGAATATATTTAAAATCTTGGGGTAGAGAAGGACTTTCTGAGAATAACATTAAAGGCATAAATCACAAAGAAAAGTATAGGTACATTTGATTATATGAAGATTCAACACTTTTATATAGTGAAAAGCAAGACACCCTGGGAGAAACTACTTATATTACATAAAATAGAAAAAGGATCAACAGATTTAACTTTTCAGTCCAAAGACAGAAAAACACCCCAATTTTAATTGGCCAAAGGTAGTTTGGAAATGATGAAATATTAACTGAAAAAAGCATAAATGAAGGTATGTCAAAGAATGTGCATTAGAACAAATAGATTTACTAATACCAAAGAAATCAATGACGGCTAGCGTTAAGTATGGGAGGGGAGAAATGTACACTTTAGCATCTTGATGTTCAAGCACTTATCAATACCAATAGCATCATAATCATTCCCTTTGACACAGGATTTCCACTTCTGAGAATTTATAATAAGCAAATAACCAACGATATGCAAAGATTTAGCCTCAAATTTTTTTGTAACAGTAAAAACTTGTAAAAAACTTAATTGTTCAGCAATATCTGACTATTAAATGAATTATAGCACATCTACACCATGCAGTATTACAAAACTATTACAAATATGTTGTAAGTGCACATGAATATACATTAACAAGAAAATATAGACATGATGTCATTAAGTAATAAGGTTATTTACAAAAGAATATAAGTATGGTCTCGTATCTGTAAACAAAAAATGCATATGCTTAAAGAACTCAGAAGTGCATGTATCAAAGTTTAAGAATGACTACATGTGGGCAGATTTGTTGATTGGATTTTCTGATTTTCCTTTAATAAACTCTCACGTTATTTTCAGTTTTTCACACAAAACCTATTCACAGAGCTACAGAGTTTTCAAAGTGTTTTTGCATGTTATTTTAGTTTTATTACTAATTTTTTACAATACAATATCCACTACACAGATAGCATTATAACCAGTTTACATTTGAATAATCTAAAACTAAAAGAGGTTCAATGACTTCCTGAGTATCAGATGAATGAATACATGATGTCAAAGCCAAGCACTGATTCCAGCTTTTACTATAAATCCAAGATCATCCCCCTGGTATGAAACACCAGTGTTTCTCACAGGGACTACTACCAATTCCTCCTATATTTATGCAATGAGACTTTGTAACTTAAAAATAAAACAAAACAAAAACCTGCTTTCTTTTGTTTGGAGCGGGGAAAGAAAAAGGAAATGCTTGCCTTGCTCAATCTGTCTAATTTTGCCTCAACCCTGGGCAGCTCCATTACAGAAAATGTATAGCTAGTATGCAGACACACAGTTTAATTAAGTGGTGCCGTGAATTCTTCATTGATGGCCCATGATAAAAATTTCTAGAAAATGAAAACTCAGGGTAATTTGAAGAACTATTTGTATTTGCCCTCTGTTTCCCATGTAATCTTTGTTTAGACACCAACAGCTTATAACCATGATGAGTTAACTTCCTCTATGGCAGTACTTCCTCTCCAACATTGACATAAGCTGGTGAATGGTTATACAACTGGGCAAGAAAGAAGCAGAAGAAAAATCCCCTGAATATGTCTGCAGTTCAGACACAAGCCAGTTTAAGAATGTATTGTTTCGTTACAGTGAGTACATGGTAAAATGCCTTCAGGTCAGTGCAATAGGAGTACTCAGTACTCTAGTGAGATTAGAAACAAATAATAACAAAATCCCAGTGAGCATAAAGAGGTCTTTAGTCAGCAAAACATGTTTGCTTTTGCTATCAATACCACTTGCTCATAGGTGAAATCTACAAAACTGGGAATCACACAATATCCGGTAAAAATGAGAAAGGTTCACTATTGATGAGTAAGTAGCATTCTGCATTCCTGTTTTCTTTTAAAAAAAAAAAACTTCTAATGAAGTTAATTTCTTCTAAGGATACTTTTTACATTTTCAAGCTAGAAGAACATTTATTCCTGAATGGTTGGAATTTTTTTTCAAAATAATACTTGTCTAAGAATTCAATTGGAGGAAATATGGTGTACTCTCCCACCCACACACCCATACATTTTGATATCCTTCCGTAGTTTCCCTTTTTCCTTTGTGCCTCAGCGTAAGCCCTGTTCAACTAAAGAAAAGAGATCCATCAATGGCTCCCTCCTTTCAAACTTCAAACTGACTTACTCATATGAAGCGACATATTCAGCATTTTCATAATCTTCAAACCTGGAAAGTCGTTCTGACACACTTTAGCCACCAAAAAAATGCAAAAATATATCATTAGATATTTGCTACACAAAACAGTGATGAAGAATTTATTTGAATAACAAGAATTCCATGAATCTAAAGGATATAACATGACTTAGCTCACTGGAAGACCTGACATTTAAGAAAGAAAATTACAGTCATTAACCAGAAACTATTCTCACAGATACTCCCAACACTGAATTTTGCATATTTTTCTCTTCTTTTCTCTGTCTCTTTCTATATATGTATATAAAGGTAATTAAAAGAATATGTATATAGTTATAGAATACATAAATGTGTACAGACATATCACAAAGACATTGTGGGTTTCATTCCAGACCACTGCAATAAAGCAAAAACTGCATTAAGTGACTCACACAAATGTTTTGGTTTCCCTGTGCATATAAACGTTATGTTTATACTACACTGTGGTCTGTTAAGTGTGCAACGACATTATGTCAAAAAAAAATTATGTACATACCTTAAAGTAAAACTACTTTATTGGTTAAAAAAATGCTAATGATCACCTCAGCCTTTAGCAAGTCATAATCTTTTTGCTGGTGGAGGGCGTTGCCTCCATGTTGATGGCTGCTGACTGATCAGAGCTGTGGTTGCCAACGGTTGGGGTGGCTGAGGCAATTTCTTAAAATAAGACAACAACGAACTTCACTATATCAAATGACTCTTCCTTTCACAAGTGATTTCTCTGTAACATGTGATGCCATTTGATAGCATTTTACCCACAGTAGAACTGTTTTCAAAATTGGAGTGAATCCTCTCAAATCCTACCACTACTTTATCAACCATAGTTTACTTATATAGAATGAGTTAGGAAGACTTTCCTCTGCTTTAATTTTTTGAAATAGTGTAAGAATTGATATTAGTTCATTTTTAAAAGTAGGTGGAGTTAAGTGGTGAAGTCATCAGATCCTGGACTTTGTTGAAGGCCTTTTTGTTCCTGATTCAATATCATTACTTCTTTTTGGTCTGTTCAGGTTTTCTATTTCTTCTTGGTTTAGTCTTGGCAGGTTGTATGGGTCGAGGATTTTATCCACTTCCTCTAGGTTTTCAAATTTATTGTAGAGTTGTTCATAATAGTCTCTAATAATCCTTTTTATTTCTGTCATATCTGTTGTGAGGTCCCATTTTTTCTTTCTGATTTTATTTATATGGGTCTTCTCTTTTTCTTAATTAGTCTAGCTAATGGTTTGTTGATATTTTTAAACCTGCTTTTTGTTGTTAACCTTTTGTAAATTTTGCCTGAATTTTGTTTATTTCTGTTTGGTCTTTATTATTCAGTTCCTTTTAATAATTCGGGATTTGGTTTGTTCTTACCATACTAGTTTCTTGAGGTAGAATTGTTAGGTGGTTTATTGGAATTTTTTCTAGTTTTTTGATCCAGCCATTTATTGCTATGAACATGCTTCCTAATACTGCTTTTGCTGTGTCCCTTATGTTTTAGTAGGTTGTGTTTCTAGTTACAGTTGTTTCAAGGAATTTTTAAATTTCATACTTAATTTCTTTCTTCACTCCTTGTCACTCAAGAGCATGTTGTTTTATTTCCATATATCTGTATAGTTTTGAATGTTCCTCTTGTTATGGATGTCTAGTTTTATTCCATTGTGGTAAGATAAGATACCTGATATAATTTCAGTTTTTAAAAATTTGTTGAGACTTGTTTTGTGGCCTAACATATGGTCTATCTTGGATAATGTTCCATGTGCTGATGAAAAGAATGTATATTCTGCAGCTGTTAGGTGAAACGTTCTGTAAATGTTTGTTATGTCCATTTGGTCTATGGTGCAGTTTAAGTCTGATGTTTCTCTGTTGATTTTCCATCTAGATGATTTGTCCAGTGCTGAGAGTGGGATAATGAAGTGCCCAACTCTTACCGTAACGGGGTCTAGCTCCCTCTTTAGATCTACTAATATTTGCTATATATATCTGGGTGCTCTGGTGTTGAGTGCATACATATTTACAATTATATTATACACATATTACAATTATGTTCTATTTCTTGCTGAATTGAACCCTTTATTATTACATAATAATCTTGTTTGTCACTTTTTATGGTTTTTAACTTAAAATCTGTTTTGACTGATATAAGTATAGCTATTCCTGCTCACTTTTGGTTTCCATTTGCATGGAATATCTTTTTCCATCCCTTCATTATCAGTCTATGTGTTTCTTTAGAGGTAAGGTGAGTTTCTTTTAGATAAAATATAGTTGGGTCTTATTTTTATTATTATTATTTTTTGAGACAGAGTCTCGCTCTGTTACCCAGGCTGGAGTGCAGTGGCACGATCTCAGCTCACTGCAAGCTCTGCCTCCCGGGTTCATGCCATTCTCTCGCCTCACCCTCCCGAGTAGTTGGGACTACAGGTGCCCGCCACCACGCCCGGCTGATTTTTTGTATTTTTAGTAGAGATGGGGTTTCACCATATTGGCCCGGCTGGTCTCGAACTCCTGACCTCCTGATCCGCCTGCCTTGGCCTCCCAAAGTGCTGGGATTACAGGCGTGAGCCACTGTGCCCAGTTGGGTCTTATTTTTTAATCCACTCAGCAAGTCTATATCCTTCTTGGGGTATTTAATCTATTAACATTCAAAGTTGTTATTAGTAGGTGAGGAGTTATTTGCGACATTTTATTGTTTTCTGGTTGGTTTGTATATGTTTTGTTCCTTTCTGCCTCTCTGTTTACTTTTGTAGTTGGGTAGTTTTCTGTAGTGATAAGGTTTCATCCCTTTCTCTTTCTATGTATTGACTCTACCAGTGACGTTTAAAGTTTTACATGTTTTTATGATGGTGGTTATCATCTTTTTACTTCCAGAAGTAAGACTGCCTTGGGCATTTCTTGTAAGGCTGGTCTAGTGGTGATGAATTATCTTGGTGTTTGTTTATCTGTCACAGATTTTATGTCTCCTTCATTTGTAAAAGATAGCTGCACTGGGTATAATATTCTTGGTTGAAAGATTTTTTTTTTCTTTCAGAACTTTGCATATATCATCCCATTCTTTTCCAGCCTAAGGTTTCTGCCGGGAAATCAGCTGTTCGTCTAACAGGAATTCCATTATAAGCATTTTCACGCTTTTCTCTTGCTATCTTAAAAAATCTTTCTTTGTGTCTGGGTTGAATGTATTTGGGGTTCTTTGATCTTCCTAGAACTAGATGTCTCTCTCTCTTGAGTTGGGAAGTTTTATGCTATCACTTTATTAAATATGTTTTCCTCACATTTCTCTTCACTTTTCCTTCTGGCATGCCCATAATAGGAATATTTGTTCAAATTAACAGTGTCCAATAAATCCTGTAGGCTTTTTTCATTATTTTTTATTCTTTTTTGTCTGCCTGTGTTATTTCAAAAGACTTCTCTTCAAGTTCAGAAATTACTTCTTCTGCTTGTTCTTGTCTGTAAAGTCATTGATTTCATTTTTTATTTCTTCTATTGAACTGTTTAGCTCTTAGGGCTTGTTTGGTTCTTTTTATGATATATCTATCTTTACTGAATTTCTCATTCAAATCATGTTTTCCTGATTTCATTGACTTGTCTATCTGTATTACCTATATCTCACTGAGTTTCCTTAGGATTATTCTTTTGAATTCTTTTTCTGGCATTTCATATGTTTATGATTGGGGTCCATTACTACATAATTAGTATTTCCCTTTGTAGGTGACCTGTTTTCTTGCATTTTCATGGTTGATGTGTTTCTATGTTGATTTCTATGCATCTGGTGAAAAAGTCACCTTTTCCAATTTTATGGAGTAGGTTACTTGTATGAATTTATTTGTATGAATGGGTCTTGGGTGTCAGTTCATTGGGGTATATTGGCCTTGGTTCTACATGGATGCCGTAAAGTGTAGTCTCCATATAGTTCATTCCGCTGTGATCCACACTAGTAACATTTGCAAGTTTCTCAGTGGCCTAGGCTAAGGAAGTTTGTGGTAATGGTGGTGCAGCTTTGCCAGGGGTGGGCTCTCTGGACTGTTTCTCAGGGTAGGGGTGTGTGCAGGTATACAGTGGGTCAGAAAACTTGGAGTATGGCTTTGTGGGGCTGGCCATGGTGCTGTTACTCTGGCCAGGAGCATGGGGATGCAGTTGCTCAAGCCCAGGATGCAGGCACACAGCTGTTTGCCTGGCCTGGAAGCACGCACTCCAGGAGTGGCCTGAAGGGCTGTTTCCCATGCCTGGTGTGTGGGTACACAGCTGTTCATCTGGCCTGAGGCCAGTCTGCTGGGGGAAACTCATGGGCCAAATATAGAGCTGCATGGCTAAGCTGGACCAAAGGCATCTTTGCCAGGGCTGGCCAAGAGGGGGTGTTTCTCAGGCCTGGGATACAGTCAAATAATTTCTCAGCTGTCCTGATGTGGGTCTGCTGGGGTTAGTCCACAGGGCTATTCTAGCTCAGGATGTGGGCATACTGCTGCTCAGCTGGCCTGGGTGGTGCCTGCCAGGGGAAGCCCAGGGGGCTGCTTCTATGACCCAGGATGTGGGCACAAGGCTGCTTGGCTGGCCTAGGGGCATGTCTTCTGGGAGTAGCCCATGGGGCTCTTTCTCAGGTCCAGGACATGGGCATTCATGGCTGATTGGCTGGTCTGGAGGTGCATCCGCTGGGAATGGGTACAGGAATGTTTCTCGGGCTCATGAAAGGTTGCACAGCTGCTTAGTTGGCCTGGGAGTGTTTCTGCGGGGGGGTGGCCTACAGGGCTGTTCCTCAAGCTGGGACATAGGTATGTGGCTGCTTAGTTGGCCTGAGGGTATGCTGGCCAGAGTAAGCTCCCAGGGTTGTTTCTCAGCCCTGAGACTCAGGCACACACAGCTGCTTGTTTCTCAGGTCTGAGACGCAGGTTCAAGGCCCACTCAGTGCTGTGCCTGCTCGCGGCAGCCTGTGGGACTGTTTCTCAGGCCTTTATTAAAGGCGGAGGGCGGCTGGGCAGGTCAGGAGCATGTCTGTGGTGGATGAGGCCTGCAGGGCTGTTTCTCAGGTCCTGAGCATGGACTCATAGTCACTCTCTTGACCTTGGGGTATATCAGCTGCTCAGAGGCTTAGGGGATGCTCCCACTTGAGAGAAGGCATGTAGTGGTTTGGCTAGCTCAAGGGTGAGTTCACCCTGGATGGGAGTGCAGATTGTTTCTCTGTCTGGAAGTGTAGTGGTGGGGGTTGATTTCTCCCTGCTCTTCAGGACTTGAGTTACCGCCAACTCTGGGACCAACCTCCACACAGCTGGGGTTGTGGCTTTAACCCACCCATGTGGGCTTGGTATACTGAAGGTAAAGCTCCAGTGCTGGCGAGGCACAGTGGCTACTGGCCCCCAGAGGAGGGCACACTCAAGAGATGACTCTGGTCTCAAGATGGTGCTGTGTTGCTGCAACTTAGGTCTCTGGGGGTGGGAAGCCTTCACCTTGTACTCCTAGTCCAGGACATGCAGCTGTGTAAATTCCTGGCAGTACTCCATACTGGCCTCAGGGCTTGCAAATACTGTGAGATTTTCCTTAAGACTCTGTGTCTGTGATGGCAGTGGGGCTGGTGGGGATCTTCTGCTTACCTTCACCCTGCAATGAGAAGTCCTTCCTGTCTCTGGGCCAGTTCAACCCAGGTGGGGGAGAAGGGACTGCAGAGGCTGAGTGCTTCCATGCTGTGGGGCCTTCCAGTCACCACAGGTGTGTCTCCTCCACTCCTTTGCTGCGCTCCAGGACTATCCCTTTGATACTCTAATCAGACCTTAGATGTGTATTTGTTCCTGGGTTTTCTTGCAGGGGAGATGAGCACAAGGCATCTCTAGTCACCCATCTTGCTTGATTTAGCATAACTCGTAAGGGCCCTAGGATTTTCAGAACAGTCAATGATCATTGGCCTCAACTTAAAGTCACCAGCTTCATTCGCCCCTAAAAGAGAATCGGCCTGTGCTTTGAAGCTTTGAAACCATGCATTGACTTCTCTCCAAATATAAAAGTCCTGGATGGCATCTTCTTCCAATAAAAGGCTATCTTGTCTACAGTGAAAATCTGTTGTTTCGTGTGGCCACCTTCATCAATTGTCTCAGCTACATCTTCTGGATAACTTGCTGCTGCTGGATAACAGCACTTGCGTTTCACCTTGCACTTTTATGTTATGGAGATGGCTTCTTTCCTTAAACTTCATGAACCAACCTGTTAGCTTCAAGCTTTTCTTCTGCAACTTACTTACCTCTCTCAGCCATCACTGAATTGCAGAGAGAGGGGGCCTTGTCCTGGATTAGGCTTTGGCTTAAGGAAAGGCTATGGCTGCTTTGATCTTCTATCCAGACCACTAAAACCTTCTCCATATTAGCAATCAGCCTGTTTTGCTTCCTCATCATTTGTATGTTCACTGGAGTAGCAGTCTTAATTTTCTTTGAGAACATATACACGTATTTTGCATTCGCAACTTGTCTGACTGGTGCAAGAAGTCTAGCCTTCCTCACAATCATTTTTAGCTTTTAGTTTAAAGTGAGAGGCTTCTGACTCTTCCTTTCACTAGGACACTTAGAAACCCTCATAGACTTATTAAATGGCCTACTTTCAATATTGTTGTGTCTTAGGAAGTAGGGAGGCCCAAGAAGAGGGAGAGAGATGGGGAATGGCTACTCAGTGGAGCAGTCAAAAAACACATGGCATTGATTAAGGTAGTTGTCCTATAGGACATGGTTCATGTTCATGTTGCCCCCAAACAATTACAATAGTAACGTCAACGATCACTGATCACAGATCATAAGAGATAGGATAACAACAAAAAAGTTTAAAATAGGCTGGGCGCGGTGGCTCACGCCTGTAATCCCACCACTGTGGGAGGCCGAGGCAGGCGGATCACGAGGTCAGGAGTTTGAGACCAGCCTGATGAACATGGCGAAACCCCATCTCTACTAAGAATATAAAAATTAGCCGGGCGTGGTGGCAGGTGCCTGTAATCCCAGCTACTCATGAGGCTGTGGCAGAGAATCGCTTGAACCCAGGAGGCTGAGGTTGCAGTGAGCTGAGATCGTGCTACTGCATTCCAGCCTGGGTGTCAGAGCGAGACTCTGTCTCAAAAAAAGAGTTTAAGATATTGCAAGAATTACCAAAATGTGACACAGAGACACAAAGTGAGCACATGTTGTTGGAAAAATGAAACCAAGAGACTTGCTCAATGCAAGGTTGCTACAAACCTTCAGTTTATAAAAAAGTAGTATCTGAGGGGCAATAAAGTAAAGCACAATAAAATAAGGTATACATGTATACACACACGTGTACATATATACTGTATATGTATACATATATGCTAAACAATATATCTACATATACGTATCTATATATATACATGCATGTCTATATGCTAAAGTATATATATAAAAAAGACTACTGATGTTATTAATTGGGGTCAGTGCTATAGAATATATCTATATAGATACATATATGTACATAAAGATATGTATATATCTATATATGCACATATAGATATATGTATATAGATATGTTCATACATATACACACATACATGTATGTAGGTATCTATATATACTAAATATATATATAAAGGATATACCTATATATATACACACATACATATATTCACGTGTGTGTGTATGTGTGTGTGTGTATAGATATATTCTTTAGCAATGACCCAGATTAATAACATCAGTTGTCTTCAATGACACCACCATTGAAAGGTGAGTTACAGCAGATATATCAAAGTAGTGAAAGACTACTGATGTCATTTTATCTGGGCCAGTGCTAAGGATTAAAAAGGTACATGCCAGATCAAGCGACTTCAGAGACTTGCTTTTCTGGTTGAAGTTATGTACAATTGTTCTACTGCATTTATAAACTGGTTGAACTCTGAAAACGTATATGTCAATTAATTACTTGGAATCTAGTATTCATATATCATTTTTTTTCCCTAAAAGAAAGCCTTACATAATGTAAAAAAGCTTTTGGGCCTTAACAAACAGCCTAGTGAATCAAAATTTAAGTACAATTCTTTATTACTTCATTTGTGAGTGAATCTTACCAATCTCATTATCTCCCTCTTTTCTTTCTCCCCATATATTGATGACTCTACCACAGACTACTCTTTTTAGTTCAATGGAGTAATAGCTAAATGATTAAAAATGAATATAGGAAGACTCCACATGTCTTCCTAGACTATTTTTCTGACACAAATGAGTAATAATTACTCTACAATTTATAATCTAGTTACCCTAAAAATTGACATCTTAATCAGTTATTTATTTGAAACCTGGTATTTAACTTTTCTCTAGAAATGAGGTTTCAGATGTTTGCAATGAAATTCTTAGGCCTGTGGAAAAAAACTTAATGAGTGAAGTTTATATACATTTCTTTACTCCTAACACTAATCCCCAAGTTACCATTTCTGGCAATATTTACATAAGTTCAACTTCAGTTTGTAAATACCCACCTTGCTTGCACTTGTAATTTTCTGCCTTCTCAAGTTCAAATACCAATAACTCTTCACCAATCATGGATGTATTTTCTGCCCCTCAGATACGGTTAAGTAACTGCAGACCTAAGGCAGGGGCTCCATCCAATCTGATGGTGGGTTTGCCTTTGGGACAGTAACCTCATGTGGTAATAGAAGAAGAGATCAGGGTTCTACTAGCTTTGTTCTTTTCTGTTAAGAGCTCCTCAGCTCCCTGCCCACTGTTACCTCCTCCATGCTAAAAATAGCATGGAGTCTCCTCTCTTGGTTCACTCATATTTTCCTAAGGTTTTTGGCTACTGCTAAATAAGAGTGACCAATGCAATAGGAATAAGAAGCATTGCTCTTATGACCTGTTCCTTTTTTATCCAACTAGATCCAAAAAGGATAGAAAGGTAACTGCAGATACTAAAGTAATTAGACTTTAGAAAACAGTGTCTAAGACACTCTGTATTCTTATGGATGCTCCAGACAATGAACTTGCCAAATCTGAATCTCTCTTCTGTACATGTATGCTTTTGTGTGTGTGTCTATGTGTATATTTACATATATATATGTTTACATCTAGCTTTTAATTTATTTAGACCTCACTTTTTGTTGAAGGATGCTGCATGAGTTATTGTCATTTCACTGAAGGCAGTGCTCATGGAGTAAAAAGGTACAGAGCCATATAAACACCAAATGATTTTCTCTTTTTTTGACACTATTAGCAAAAACAATTTTTGCACCAAAAGTAGTTTTTCCATAAAAATAAAATATCAACTATACACATATGTAATGGGTGAGGGTATGCAAATCCTACCACGTAAGTCCAGTAAGTAAATTCCAACAATTAACAAAGACTCATTTTTCAATGGCCAATTAATTAAACAATTAAATGACTATATAAAAATTAAACCTATCTACATATTAGAAATATATTTTAATTCACCCATGCCTCCACTGTACTATAAAATGAATAGAGAAAATTTTTATTTACTGGCTTAAGAAATCAATACTACATATTCAACTGATGTACTACTGCTTAATGAGCAATTACAGAATTCACAACCTTGATGTTTCCTTGCAAAAGAAGTGGTAATACGTAGCACAAAGAACCCCTTTAAAAATTAGTCACTGATCAAACACAATCTTTTTATAGCTTCTGTAACATCTAATTAATTTTGTAAATTTTCTTGAGCATTACACTATAATTAACTTGCATCAGGTTTTCCCTATAACTTACATTTTTTATGATTTATTTCCAGTAGAAGTCTGAACATGCCTGTGAAAACCATCCGTCATGTCCTTCCTTTCACCCATCATGCTAGTCTTTCCTGTCCATGAGACACAGGCAAGTAGCTGTGGGCCTAAAGAAGGGCTGCATCCAATGAGCTGGTGGGTTTGGGGTTGGGTCTGGGCACCAACCTCACATGTTGACAGAGGTCTGGACGGTGAGGGACAAGTCCATGTTCCATTAGCTCCATTCCTTTCTGCCCAGGGCTCCACTGCTCCTTGTCTGCTGCTATCTCCTCCATGTCGCAAATAGGATTCTCGCCTCCCCTGGGCCACTCTGGTAGGCTCTCGAACTCAGGAACTCTGAGTCCCTTAAAAAACTGCTTACTAAGAACTAAAGGTGATGAATACACTAACAGGAAGAAGCAACCTTCTATGACTTGCTCCTCTTTATATAACTCCATCAAAAAAGGATGCAAAGTTACCTACAAATGCTACAATGAGAAGAACTGGAAACCCTGTTAAAAAACACCGTATGGCCATGCAGGCTCCTGAGAGAAAATTCCACAAATGTCCATCTGTCTCCTTGTTTTAAGATTCAATTGTGTGCATGGGTTTGTTTGTGTACGTGTGTTGAGAGAAGTGTGTATAGATGGATGGATAGATTTGTTTACATGCCTGTGCATGTGTATATACTTCTATGCACACTTACGCATACATGTGTCTTTATTTACCTATTTATAACTCACCTTTCGTAGATACGTGCCTCCTTGGTTCCTCCTGTCAGTTCACTTGTGTGGGGACTAGAGGATGATAAAAGAATACAGTCAGACAGGTGACATAATTCGAAATTTACTTTTCGGGAAAAACTAGCTTTCATTACTCTAAACATAAACTGGTTAATTTCTGACTATTCATGTGTACAGCACTATGTGGACCTGAAATATCATTTTTTATCAGAAATCAGGATTTATATGATGGCTACCACCATCTTAGGATGGAGAAAATAGTAATGCTTCCAGATTTAAGTAAACCTTTTCATTACAACCTCATCCCAATGTGTGACAGCCTTTGTGGTGGCAGTTATTTCAAACTCAACTCCAATTTTTAGGTAGTCACCCCTCTTAATCCATTGAATGTCCTGCTTCAAAAATCCTCCATTACCTCGTTACTTTCACCCAGCATGGGCGTCTCCCCCAGCCCCAAAAAATGCATCAAGTAACTAGAGGTTTTTCACAGGGGCACAACCCGATATGGTGGTGATATAAGGTCCGGAGCACCAGCCTCCATGGTGGCAGAGTTCTGGAGGCTGGAGAACACCTCCAAGTCTCTTAGCTCTGTTCCTTTCTGCTGAGGACTTCACAGTTACCCGAGTACTCCTACCTCTTCCTTGCTCCAAATAGGATTTTCTCTTCCCTCGGCCCACTCTAGTATGTCTCATACACAGAAAATCTGAGTTTTCAAGGCATTTGGCTGCTACTAACAAATGGTGAAAAGACAGTAACAGCCGGATACTCTGTTCCTCTTTTATCCAAAACAATTGTAAAAATGTGGATGTTTAACTACAGGTGCTACAGTGAGAAGATGAACTGTGTCCAAGACACTCTGTATTGCCATGGACACTCCTGAGAGCAAATCCCACTAATCTGAATATCTTTCTCTGTCACTGTTTTGTTTGTGTGTACATCCTTTATAACTCACATGTCATCGGTGTCTCTATCAATGATGACTTCCACCAGGTCAACAGGATGGGGACTGTGGGACAAACATGATCAGAGTCAGACAGGACACATTATTCTAATGTTTTGAATCAAAGAGCTACACTAACTCTATGAGTGATTCCTTGCATACATTTATTGAACTGGGATGAAATTTTTTCTTATTAGAAATGAGGTTTTATGTGCCAACAGTGAATATCTTGGGCTGTGAATATAGCGATGCATCCAGATTAAGTAACTGCATCTTCACCTCAATGTGTAACAACCTTTTTCGAGGGCAGTTAATTCCAGTTCAACTTTAGTTTTAAGTCCCCTTCTTATAATTTCATCTGAGTACCTCATTCTCTATCACCTCCAATCACCTCCTCAGTTTTCACCCATCCTAGTTGTTATCGGGGGAACCAGCCCCCAGTATGTCAACATAGATTCTTTTCTATTTTCCCTAAGTGTCAGCCAGTCTGAGAAATAAAGAGAAAGAGTACAAAGAGAGAAATTTTACAGCTGGGCCTCCAGGGCTGACATCACATGTTGGCAGGTTCAGTGATGCCTCCTGAGCCGCAAAACCAGCAAGTTTTTATTAGGGATTTCAAAAGGGGAGGGGGGTATGAACAGGGAGTAAGCTACAAGATCACATGCTTGAAAGGCCAATAAAAGATCACAAGGGAAGAGAGGCAGAGCAAGATCACAAGGCCAGGGCGAAATTAGAATTACTGATGAGGTTCCATGTCCCACTGGGCACCCATTGTCACTGATAAACATCTTAACAGCAAACAGGGTTCCAGAGCAGACAACGGTTCCGACTAGAATTCGCCAGGCTGGAATTTCCTAATCCTAGCAAGCCTGAGGGCACTGCAGGAGACCAGGGCGTATTTCATCCCTTATCTTCAACTGCGTAAGACAGACACTCCCAGAGCGGCCATTTATAGACCTCTCCCTGGGAATGCATTCCTTTCCCAGGGTTATTCCTTGCTGGGAAAAGAATTCAGTGATACTTCTCATACTTGCTTTCTCCAAGAAGAGAAATAAGACTCTGTTCTGCCTGGCCCCGCAGGCAGTCAGACCTTATAGTTATCTCCTTTGTTCCCTGAAAATCGCTGTTACCCTGTTCTTTTCTAGGATGCCCAGATTTCATATTGTTCAAACACACATGTTTTACAAACAATTTGCAAAGATAATGCAATCATCACAGGACCCTGGGGCGACCTACCTTCTCAGCTTACGAAGATGACGGGATTAAGAGATTAAAGTAAATACAGGCATAGGAAATTATAAGAGTATTGACTGGGGAAGTGATAAATGTCCATGAAATCTTCATAATTTATGTTCAGAGATTGCAGTAAAGACAAGCAGAATAAATTATAAAAGTATTAATTTGGGGAACTAATAAATGTCCATGAAATCTTCATAACTTATGTTCTTCTGCCACAGCTTCAGCCAGTCCCTCCACTCGGGGTCCCTGATTTCCAGCAACAAGTTGTCTTTCCTGCCCAAGAGTTACAGCCAAGTAGCTGCAGGCCTCAAGCAAGGGCTTCATCCCATGTGATGGTGGGTATGGGCCAAGGGAGTCAGCCTCACATTATGGCAGAGCTCTGGAGGGTGTGAAATATTTCCAGGGTTATTAGCTCTGTTCTTTTTTTTTGCTGGTGTTTCTCTGCTCTTTGTCCACTCCTATCACTTTCTAACTCCAAGGAGGATTTGCTTCTCTCTTGGTCCACACTACTAGAACAGTCTCATTCCCACAGAAAGGAAAGGTGACAATCACTCACATAATAAGCCTCCCTCTATGAGTTCTTCCCCATTTTCCTACCTCCATTCAAAAAGCAAAAGACTATTCCGTACAAAGCTCATCCTGAGAGGGCTCTGGAAATAGTTTCAAGGGAACTCCTTGTTCCCATGGATGCTCCTGACAGTGAATAGCCCAAATCGCAATCTCTCTAGTGTATATGAATGCATGGATGTGTGTGTTTGTATATGCATATATACATATACAATTGTATTCATGTCACATGTTGCAATGGACAGCCTATTAGAAGATACTTTCAGTTCACACACAGCGCAGTGCTAAAGAACTTAAAACGTTTATAGTAAGACAACATGTAACTTCCTACACTTAACATTTTCAGTTCAATGTAGTTTGCATTAATTTTTTCTTTATTTTTTTTTCTTTCGAGACAGAGTCTCACTCTGTCACCCACACTGGAGTCCGGTGGCATGATCTCGACTAACTACAAACTCTGCCTCCCAGGTTCAAGTAATTCTCCTGCCTCAGCCTCCCGAGTAGCAGGGACAACAGGCGCATGCCCCACGCCTGGCTAATTTTTGTATTGTTAGTAAAGACAGGGTTTCACCATGTTGATCAGGCTAGTCGTGAACTCCTGACCTCGTGATCCACCCGACTTGACCGCCCAAAGCACTGGGACCACAGGTATCAGCCAACGCGCCTGGCCTTCCAATTACTTTTCAGCCTGTAAACTGCTCTACCCTACAGAATTCATGTGTGTATTTGGTTCTTTGGAATCAGCCATGCCATTTACCCTACACATCATACTTTCTATGATTACAGCACACATTTTACACCTATCCAAGACTCACTGACTCAAGAGTTAACCAAAACTCTCTACCACCGGAGCTGACCAATGCATGACAGCCTCTTGTGGGTGAATTTCTTTTAAATTCAACTCCACTGTGTAAGCAGTCATCCCTCTAATCCCATCTATGGCCCCCTTCCTGGATCTCTCCATCACGTCTTTCCTTTCACCCATCATGCTAGTCTTTCCCGTCCATGAGACACAGGCAACTAGCTGCGAACCTAAGGAAGAGCAGCATCCAATGAGGTGCGTGCCAGTGTTTGGTTTTTAGCACCAACCTCATATGTTGACAGAGCTCAGGAGTGTGAGGGACAAGTCCATGTTCCATTAGCTCCATTCTTTGCCCAGGGCTTCACACTCCTTGTCGGCTGCTACCTCCTCCATGCTGCAAATAGGATTCTCTCCTCCCTTGTGTCAATCTGGTAGGCTCTCAAACTCAGGAAATTTGAGTCCTTTAAGAAGCTGCTTACCAGGAACTAAGGGTGACAAATACACTAACAACAAGCAGCAGCTGTCCTATGACTGGCTCCTTTTTATAAAACTCCATTAGAAAAAGATGCAGTGTTACCTACAAAGGCTACCATGAGAAGAATTGCAAACCCTGTTAAAAACCACTCTCTGTGGCCATGCAGGATTCTAGAAGAAACTCCACATATGTCCATCCGACTGCTTATTGTATGTTTCCATTGTGTGCATGGGTTTGTTAGTGGACGTGTCTTGAGAGAAGTGGGGATGGATGGATGGATGCATGGATGGATTGATGGATATATTTGTTTCTGTGCCTGTGTGTGTATGACTACTTCTATGCACAGTTATGCATACGTGTGTCTTTATTTATCTAAGTATAACTCACCTTTCATTGATACGTGCCTCTGGGTTTGCTGTTGTCAATTCATTCGTGGGTAGACTAGAGGATGATAAAAGAATACAGTCAGACAGGAGACACAATTTGAAATTGACTTTTCTGGAGAAAATAGCTTTCATTACTCTGCACATAAACCAGTGAAGTTCTGACTATGCATGTGTATAGCACTATTTGGTTCTGAAATGTCTTTTTTTTTCATTAGAGAGGAGGATTTGTATGATGGCAACCAACATCTTAGGCTGGGGAAAACAGTAATGCTTCCAGATTTAAATAAACTTCTTTATTATGACCTCAGTCCCAATGCGTGTCAGTCTTTGTGGTGGCAGTTATTTCAAACTCAACTTTTGTTTGGAGGTAGTCAGCCCTCTTATTTCACTGAATGTCCTGTTTCAAAGGCCCTCCATTACCTCCATACTTTCAACCAGCATGGGTGTCTCCCCAGCCCCACAAACAGAGTCAAGTCACTAGAGGTCTGACACAGGGGCACAATCCAATACGATGGTGACAGGAGGTTTGCAGCACCAGCCTCCATGGTGCCAGAGCTCTGGAGGCTGGAGAACACCTCCTAGGCTCTTAGCTTTGTTCCTTTCTGCTGAGGGCTTCACAGTTCCCCGAGTACTCATACCTTCTCCTTGCTCCAAATAGGAGTCTCTATTCCTGCAGCCCACTCCAGTATGCCTCATACACAGAAAATCTGAGTTTCCAAGGCATTTCACTGTTACTTACCAAGGGTGAGAAGACAGTAACAGATGGAAGCCTCTCTCTATGTCTGTTTCTCTTTCTAAACAACCGTAAAAATATGGAAGTTACCTATACGTGATACAGTGAGACGATAAAGAAACGGTGTCAAAGATACGCTGTAATACCGTCAACACTCCTGAGAGTGAATCCCAGTAATCTCAGCCTCCTTCTCTGTCACTGATTTGTGTGTGTGTTTGTGTGTACATCTTTTTCTTGTTTTTGAGACAGAGTTTCGCTCCTGCTGCCCAGGCTGGAATGCAGTGGCACGGTCTCGGCTCACTGCAACATCCACCTCCCAGGTACAAGCAATTCTCCTGCCTCAGCCTCCTGAGTAGCTGGGATTAGAGGCACCCGCCACCATGCTGGGCTAACTATTGTATTTTTAGTAGAGACAGGGTTTCACCATGTTTGCCAGCCTGGTCTCAAACTCCTGACCTCAGGGTATCTGCCCGCCTTGGTCTCCCAAAGTGCTCAGATTCCAGGTGTGAACCACTGCTCCTGGCCATGTGTACATCTTTTATAACGTACCTGTCATCAGTGGGTCGATCAATAATGACTGCCGCCAGTTCATTCGGATAGGGATTAAAGGACAAATATGGTCAGAGTCAGACACAATGCGTCATTCTAATGTTTTGCAACAAATAGCTACAGTTAGTCTGTGAGTTACTCCCCGGTTACACTTTGATTATTCACATGTATGTATATCACTAAATGGACCTGAGATGGCATTTCTTTTTTTTATTAGAAATGAGGATTTATATGCCAACAGTGAGTATCTTAGGCTGTGAACATATTGATCCATCCAGACTAAGTAACTATATCTACACCTCAATGTATAACAGCATTTTTGGAGGGCATTTAATTCCAGTTCAACTTTAGTTTGTAGGTCCCCCTTCTTAAAATCCCATCTGATTTCCTCCTTCTCTATCACCTCCAATCACCTCCTCAATTTGCACCCATCCTAGTAGTCTTTCCTCCGAAGAGTTACGGCCAAGTAGCTGAAGGCCTCAAGCAAGGGCTTCATCCCATGTGATGGTGGGTATGGGCCAAGGGAGTCAGCCTCACATTATGGCAGAGCTCTGCAGGGTGGGAAAAACTTCGAGGGTTATTAGCTCTGTTCTTTTTTTTTGCAGGGGTTTCTCTGCTCTTTGTCCCCTCCTATCTCCTTCTCGCTCCAAGCAGGATTCACTTCTCCCTTGGTCCACACTACAAGTACACTCTCATTCCCACAGAAAGGAAAGGTGACAAACACTCACATAATAAGCCTCCCCCTATGAGTCCTTCCCCATGTTCCCACCTCCATCCAAAAAGCATAAGAATATTCCTTAAAAAGCTCATCCTGAGAAGACTCTGGAAATAGTTTCAAGGCAACTCCTTGTTCGCATGGATGCTCCTGACAGTGAATAGCCCAAATCTCTTTCTCTCCTGTGTGTATGAATGCATGGATGTGTGTGTTTGTATATGCATATATACATGTATAATTGTATTCCTTTATATCACATGTTGCAATGGACAGCCTACTGGAAGACACTCTCAGTTCACTCACAGCGCAGTGCCCAAGAACTTAAAACGTACATAGTGAGACAACATGTAACTTCCTAGACTTAACGTTTACAGTTCAAACTAGTTCCAATTACTTTTCTTTTGCTTGGTGTTTTTTTTTTTTTTTTTAGAGAGAGTCTCGCTCTGTCGCCCAGGCTGGAGTACAGTGGTGTGATCTCAGCTCATTGCAACCTCGGCCTCCCAGGTTCAAGTAATTCTCCAGCCTCATCCCCCCGAGTAGCAGGGACTACAGGCACGCAACACCATGCCTGGTTAATTTTTGTATTTTTAGCAGAGATGGCAGTTTCACCATGTTGGCCAGGCTGGTCTTGAACTCCTGATCTCATGATCCACCTGACTTGCCCTCCCAAAGCACTGGGACCACAGGCGTCAGCAAATGTGACCGGCCTTCCAATTACTTTTCAACCTGTAAACTGCTGGATCCTACGGAATTCACGTGTGTATTTGGTTCTTTGGAATCTGCCATGCCATTTACCCTACACATCATACTTTCTACGATTGCAGCACACATTTTACACCTATCCAAGACTCACTGACTCAAGAGTTAACCAAACTCTCTACCACCGGAGCTGACCAATGCATGACAGCCTTTTGTGGGTGAATTTCTTTTAAATTCAACTTCACTGTGTAGGCAGTCATCCTTTTAATCCCATCTATGGCCCCCCTCCTGGATCTCTCCATCATGTCTTTCCTTTCACCCATCATGTTAGTCTTTCCCATCCATGAGACACAGGCAACTAGCTGCGGGCCTGAGGAAGAGCAGCATCCAATGAGGTGGTGTACTTGTGTTTGTGTTTTAGCACCAACCTCACATGTTGACAGAGCTCAGGAGTGTGAGGGACAAGTCCATGTTCCATTAGCTCCATTCTTTCCCCAGGGATTCTCTGCTCCTTGTCGGCTGCCATCTCCTTCATGTTGCAAATAGGATTCTCTCCTCCCTTGTGTCAACCTGGTAGGCTCTCAAACTCAGGAAATTTGAGTCCTTTAAGAAGCTGCTTAGTAGGAACTAAGGGTGACAAATACACCAACAAGAAGTCGCAGCTCTCCTATGACTGGCTCCTTTTTATACAACTCCATTAGAAAAGGATGCAGTGTTACCTACAAAGGCTACCATGAGAAGAATTGCAAACCCTGTTAAAAACCACTCTCTGTGGCCATGCAGGCTTCTAGAAGAAACTCCACATATGTCCATCCGTCCTACTGTATGTTTCCATTGTGTGCGTGGGTTTGTTAGTGGATGTGTCTTGAGAGAAGTGGGGATGGATGGATGCATGGGTGAATGGATGGACATATTTGTTTCTGTGCCTGTGTGTGTGTGACTACTTCTATGCACAGTTATGCATACGTGTGTCTTTATTTATCTAAATATAACTCACCTTTCATTGATACGTGCCTCTGGGTTTGCTGTTGTCAATTCATTTGTGGGTGGACTAGAGGATGATAAAAGAATACAGTCAGACAGGAGACACAATTTGAAATTGATTTTTCTGGAGAAACTAGCTTTCATTACTCTGCACATACACCAGTGAAGTTCTGACTATGCATGTGTATAGAACTATTTGGTTCTGAAATGTCATTTTTTTTTCATTAGAAAGGGGGATTTATACGATGGCAACCAACATCTTAGGCTGGGGAAAATAGTTATGCTTCCAGCTTTTAAAAAACTTCATTATGACCTCTGTCCCAGTGCGTGTCAGTCTTTGTGGTGGCAGTTATTTCAAACTCAATTTTGTCTGGAGGTAGTCAGCCCTCTTATTTCATTGAATGTCCTGTTTCAAAGGCCCTCCATTACCCCCTTACTTTCAACCAGCATGGGTGTCTCCCCAGCCCCACAAACAGAGTCAAGTCACTAGAAGTCTGACACAGGGGCACAATCCAATACGACAGTGATAGGAGGTTTGGAGCACCAGCCTCCATGGTGCCAGAGTTCTGGAGGGTGGAGAACACCTCCTAGGCTCTTAGCTTTGTTCCTTTCTGCTGAGGGCTTCACGGTTCCCCAAGTATACGTACCTTCTCCTTGCTCCAAATAGGAGTCTCTATTCCCGTGGCCCACTCCAGTATGTCTCAGACACAGAAAATCTGAGTTTCCAAGGCATTTCACTGTTACTAACCAAGGGTGAGAAGACAGTAACAGACGGAAGCCTCTCTCTATAGTGTGTTTCTCTTTCTTTCTAAACAACTGTAAAAATATGGAAGTTACCTATACGTGATACAGTGAGACGATAAAGAAATGGTGTCAAAGATACGCTGTAATACTGTCAACACTCCTGAGAGTGAATCCCAGTAATCTCAGCCTCCTGCTCTGTCACTGATTTGTGTGTGTGTTTGTGTGTACATCTTTTTCTCATTTTCGAAAGAAGAGTTTCGCTCCTGCTGCCCAGGCTGGAATGCAGTGGCACAGTCTCGGCTCACTGCAATGTCCACCTTCCAGGTACAGGCAATTCTCCTGCCTCAGCCTCCTGAGTAGCTGGGATTAGAGGCACCTGCCAACACACCTGGCTAATTGTTGTATTTTTACTAAAGACAGGGTTTCACCGTGTTTGCCAGCCTGGTCTCGAACTCCTGACCTCAGCGTATCTGCCCGCCTTGGTCTCCCAAAGTGCTCAGATTCCAGGTGTGAACCACTGCTCCTGGCCATGTGTACATCTTTTATAACGCACCTGTCATCGGTGGGTCGATCAATAATGACTCCCGCCAGGTCATTCGGATATGGATTAAAGGACAAATATGGTCAGAGTCAGACACAATGCGTCATTCTAATGTTTTGCAACAAATAGCTACAGTTAGTCTATGAGTTATTCCCCAGTTACGCTTTGATTATTCACACGTATTATATCACTAAAAGGACCTGAGATGGCATTTGTTTTTTTTATTAGAAATGAGGTTTTATGTGCCAACAGTGAGTATCTTAGGCTGTGAACATATTGATCCATCCAGACTAAGTAACTATATCTACACCTCAATGTATAACAGCATTTTTGGAGGGCATTTAATTCCAGTTCAACTTTAGTTTGTAGGTCCCCCTTCTTAAAATCCCATCCGAGTTCCTCCTTCTCTATCACCTCCGATCACCTCCTCAATTTGCACCCATCCTACTAGTCTTTCCTGCCCAAGAGTTATAGCCAAGTAGCTGCAGGCCTCAAGCAAGGGCTTCATCCCATGTGATTGGGGGTATGGGCCAAGGGAGTCAGCCTCGCATTATGGCAGAGCTCTGGAGGGTGTGAAATGCTTCCAGGGTTGTTAGCTCCGTTCTTTTGTTTGCTGGGGTTTCCCTGCTCTTTGTCCCCTCCTATCTCCTTCTCACTCCAAGCAGGATTCACTTCTCCCTTGGTCCATACTACGAGTACACTCTCATTCCCACAGAAAGGAAAGGTGACAATCACTCACATAATAAGCCTCCCTCTGAGTTCTTCCCCATTTTCCTGCCTCCATCCAAAAAAGCAAAAGTATATTCCGTACAAAGCTCACCCTGAGAAGACTCTAGAAATAGTTTCAAGGAAACTTCTTGTTCCCATGGATGCTCCTGACAGTGAATAGTCCAAATCTCTTTCTCTCGTGTGTGTATGAATGCATGGATGTGTGTGTTTGTATATTCATATATACACGTACAATTGTATTCCTTTATATCACATGTTGCAATGGACAGCCTACTGGAAGACACTCTCAGTTCACACACAGAGCAGTGCCAAAGAACTTAAAACGTACATAGTAAGACAACATGTAACTTCCTAGACTTAATGTTTTCCATTCAAACTAGTTCCAATTACTTTTCTTTTGCTTGCTTTGTTTTTGTGTGTTTTTTTTTTTTTTTTTTAGAGAGAGTCTCGCTCTGTCGCCCAGGCTGGAGTGCAGTGGCGCGATCTCGGCTCACTGCAACCTCGGCCTCCCAAGTTCAAGTAATTCTCCTGCGTCAGCCTCACAAATAGCAGGGACTACAGGCACGCACCACCACGCTTGGCTAATTTTTATATTTTTCATAGAGATGGGGTTCCACCATGTTGGCCAGGCTGGTCTTGAATTACTAACCTCATGATACACCCGCCCTGGCCTCCCAAAGTGCTGGGACTACAGGCGTCAGCCACTATGCCCAGGCAGGAAAGTCTTTTGACATACACACCAGCATTTGCTTTTGTAGCATCCTTGGGCCATATTAAAGGCATTGTTAAGCTGGCATTGCATGAAGTGTATAGAAAATAACAGTAATTTGGGGAGATAATAGTAACAACAGCAGCACTTCTTTTATTTAAATGTAGAAAATTAATTAAAATACAAAAAAATATTTTTGTGAATATATTTATAATCTTAGGATAGGAAAGAAGTTTCTGAGTATAACAGAAACAGCATTAGTCATAAAAGTAGCAATTATATCTGAACACATGAAGCTTATTATAAAGTTCTATGTAAGGGTGCTGTATTTTACTCTAAACACCAAATGTAAAAACATATTACAGATTTGCCACATGAAGTGGAGATACGACCAATGTATTTGAACATCAAAATTCCTTGAATCTGAAGGATATGGTAAATATGACTTAGCTCACTTAAGACCTAACTTTTTAGAAAGAATTTTAGAATCAGTGTCCAGAACACTATTTTCCCATGAATAATTCTGAGACCAATTTTCAGGAACCTGAATTCCTCCCATCTCCAATATATATTATCACATCACCTTTCATTGTTAGCTCCAGCACAGATTTCTGATGTCAATTCATTGGGATCAGTGCAAAGGATTAAAAGCAAACAGGAAGAAACAACGTAAATTCATACACTCCTTTTTTTTTTTTTTTGGTTCAAATTGGCTATGACTGTGCTACAAATTGCAATGTGTTATCCCTAAAAAATTCTCATGTAAATCTGTTACTTGGCACCTGGTACTTCATTTTTCTCCAGAAAGAAGTCTCTATGTGTTAGTAATATAAATTGTTTAGGACTCTCCAGAAAGTTTAATGAATCAAAATTTAAGTACAATTCTTTATTACTGAACCTGATCATTATGTGTGACAGCAAATTGAACCGAAATTTGCTTCAAATTCATGTTCCATTTGAAGGCACACATCGTTCTTGCCCATTTTGATTTCCTAATTCTCAAGTCTCTCCACCATGTGACTCATGCTCTTCATGAGTCACAGGTATCTTTGCTTCCCCTCAAATAGGATCAAGTGACTAAACCTGAGGCAGGGGCTCCATCCAATGTGATGATGGCTTTGGGTTTGGGCACCAGCTCTGAAGGGTGAGGGACAGATACAGGGTCTCTTAGCTCTTTTCTTTCTGCTAAGGGCTATTCTGCTGCCTGTCCAATGCTACCACCACCTTTTTCCAAGTAGGATTCTCTCCTCTCTTGAATTGCTCTTGATAGAGTCTCATACACAGGCATTCTGATAGTCTCCTAAGGGTTTTGGCTGCCAATTACTAAGAGTCACAAACAATCTTCGAGTACCAAATGTCCCTCTTCTGACCTGACCTTATTTTTTCCACATAGGTTCAAAAACAACGCTACCTAAAGATGCTTAAACTCTCTTATGGAAAGCTGTTTTTGCCATTGATGCTGCCAGCATTTTTCACCACTTAGATCAGTCAACTCACCCATTGTGGTCATAGTTGTCAGGGCATATGGTAGACGCTGGTAATGAATCCAGAATTCTACCAAAGAATAAAAAGCACATACAAAAAATAAAGTCAGATATTTTGGAAGGCAATCAGGATGTTAATCTTGACAGTATTTCAGGACACGAAAAATAAAATCAGAGGAATTTTGACAGGAACTAAACAAACAATTTCAGGGCACAACACTAGTACTTCTGAGACTGTGTGTGTGTGTGTGTGTGTGTGTGTGTGAAAAGACACAGAAAAAAGAAAGAAAGTGTAAGAATAATGAATGTTTCTCTATCAATGGCTAGTTCCTGGTCATCCTTGGTAGGAAATAAACAAGTAGGTAAGTCAAGGATAGCCTAAATTATGTTTAAAACCTTTTGTGAACTTAAAGTACATTATATGTTTAGAATGATTTTGTTTTCTTTTTGTCTGGATTCTCGGTTTTTTTTAATTATATGGCTATATTTTACAAAATCAAGACTTCCTAGCACCCAAACCACTGGCTTAGCTAATTTCATCTCTCTACAACTTCATTTCCTCATCTGTAAGTTAAGACACATGCGGAATACACTCCACATCTGTCAACTTCATAAAACCGTGCTGAATATTCAGCATTTTGCAAATATTGGTTTTTAGACCACCTGTTCTCTACACCATATATTATGCCATAAAAATCAGTATGTGGCAATATAAGCCGATACATAGTTTCAGTTTCAAATACACAAACATGCTCATCAAAGTAATACACTCCCAAGACTCAAGAATTAATGCTCTTTGCCACAATTTGCTAACTTTTCAAATGTTTAAATAAGTTTAAGAAACTGATTGCACACTTTTTTTTTTTTTTTTTTTGGCTGCTGCTGATAAAAACTGGGATTCCCTAGAGCATGCTGAGGTTTCTGGACTTATTTGACCACAGAACCTCGTTCTCACAGTGGAAATGTGTGAGAAACACATTTTAGAAGCAATATATTAAATGGTATCTTTTTATGCCTTTAAGTAAAAGTTCTCCTACACAAACTAATTTTGGACTGTGGTCGATAGCTCAAACCTTTAAGCGCAGATAGACATTAATACTGTGCTATTCTTTCAGCCTGTGAGGAAAGGAGTGCTGGAGTTCAAATTATCAAATCTCGTTAGCCCAGTCTGAGGGCCATGAAGGGAACCTCTCAAGTTCTAAGTGGGTGTTCTCATGCCCTTGAATGGCTCATGGAAATTCATCCAGGTCTCAGGAAAAACAATACCTTTTACAAAAAGAAAGGCATCTAGAGGTATCTGCTGCTTTTCTGCAGGAAGGACAACTGGGTTGTCTATGCAGAATACACTAATAAGTCATAACAGGGGAAAATGTTCAAAACACCAAAAACATAAGAATTTGAGTTTCTGACATAAGCAGCCTTATTGAATGATTAGTGGAATTTTCAGATATCTTCTACCGAGGAAGAGAACTGGAAGACACTCAAATTACTCTTCAGATCCAGGTGACAAGCCAGGACTGCTAAGTGAGTTCCTTGGGAAACTAATCTCCAAAAAGGACACAAGACATCCATACATGTTACCTGAACTCCTTTCAGGGAGAGTATTGCATGAAGTCTGAAATCATACTTTGATAAGCTGCTTGGGAGCACAGACTGACTTCCCTCATGGGACATGAATAAGTAGCTAGCTAAATTGCCTTCTAAGGAAGGTGAGAATGGCAAACTATCCTAAAATAACGTGATCACGCAGAATTCTTAAATGCTTTTTGGTAGACAGGAGAAACCACAGAAGTTTGAGTTAGGTGAAGGTTAGCTACACCTTTATAATCACGCTACCAGGTTATAATGAAAAGCAGCTCTCCAATCAAATCTGCCATACATACAGATATTCATTTAACAAAACATTCAGTAGCAAGCAGGCACGGTACATAAGCTTCTGTAAGCTTTCTGTACTTTAGGTGCTCCAAGCATGAAAGGTTCATTCTCAACAGAATCCTAATATTCCAGAGGCCAAAATCTTCCTAAACCTTCCTGGAGATAGGACCATATGAGGATCAAGCCTGGGGTGTCATCTCTAAGTATACACTACAGGCCACATTCATAAACTTTTATCCTGTTTATGCAAGGGTGGGCTGTCTCCAAAACACTTTAGCTGATTCACAGATCTTAAAATGTCATATAATTGTAACATCCATCATGCTGCTTTGTAAGTCACCAATCTCACTAATAAAAGCCCATTTGTGACCTTCACTGTAATAATTAACAATGTTTCAGGTGTTGAGATGGGACCACTGAAGCCCTTTCGGTGGCCATCTCTGTGGAGTGGCTTCCAGAGCTGAGCACTAGGTCACCATCCTGAACAGAGCATCCACCATTAGGGCAAGCAGCCACCCCTATAGGAAAGATGAAAGCGACCAGTAGATGCATGTTATCACACTGCCTAAAATGTCCTATTTTTAAGGACATTAACAGGCATAGAATGAGGCTTGTTTTATTTTTACAATTTTTTTTCTATTTCTATTATTTTTCTATCTCATTACTTTTCTATTTCTATTTGCTGGGTCACAGACAGCAGCAAATTCCATACCTTTGGGGTTATACCAGCTCATGTGCAATAGAAATAGAAATATCAAAGCTCTCAGTCTACCACCTTCTGCTCCAGAGATGTGGCCCAAGCACACCTTTGGACGTGAACCAGGGCAACCCAAGGCAGAGCTGGATACCTGGGAGTTTCTCCCTGTAAGCCCTGGACCTGCTTACCTGAAAGCCAGACTGCTTCTGGCGCCACTGCCACTCAGAAGAAGTTGGGGTCGGTTCAGCCGCTAAAATGACACAAGTCTCAGGTCTCGTGTCTTCAGTACAACCTTCTCTAAGAGGGAGAAATTTATTCAAGATCCTGTTAGCACTTTTCTCTCCTGTTGCCTTTCAGGGTTATAGCTTTTCCTTTTTTCATTTTTTAATTCCCAAAACTCAAGCTTGTTAGATCAAATCTTTACCCCATTCCTGGCAAATAACAAGGTTATTACTATTTGGCCCTACACCCACTAGTTGTCCCCCAGTACCCTGAGGATAAGGGGACTCCGTAATGTCCCTGGGAGGGGAAAGGAATATCAATTAGTGGTCCCCCCAACTGGCTATAAGCAAACTTTCCTGTCTGTGGGCCCCAGAGACCACCACCTAGTTCCCCCACCAAAACTTTACATGATTTTAATTCTCCTGATGAGGATGAGAGGACAACATTAGCCAACAGAGAGGGCAGAGGATGGGATGGGACTACCTTGCTCAGAGACCCTCACCTCTAGGTCTTTACCTCGTATTGAGAATAAGCCAGTACTGGATTAAGAACTCTGTGTCCATGGCAACCCCGAACAGAATCCTGGTGCTCTTGAGATTCTCGTAGAGTAGGGAATAAAACGAGCTTGGTCCAAGACTGCAGAGACTTAAAAATGCGCTGGTCTGCCACACATACAGATACTCATTAAAGATGAGGGAAAAGGGCATGGGGTCGGGGAGAATGTACTAAAACCAAAGACCACAGGATAATCACCTTAGAGCAGAGACGATCTCTCCAGTTATTTTTTCTTTTGTATGTAATGGAGGGGATTCTTCTTATTTACGCTGATGAACTTTTTATCAAGTGTTCGGCTTCCTTTGTGGGTTAGAGAGAATAACCAGAGGGCTCAGTGTTTTCTAGACCATATTAAATTTCACTAAAGTAAGCAAGGTTGATAGGACTTGCAGGGGAAACTTCATTGACTCAAGCTATCATTTTCTAGGATTGTGAGAAAATAAATAGGTGTACATTTAAAATGCACTCATATTCTAGCTAGAAGAGAGGATTTTGAGTGTTCTTACAGCAAAGAAATGGTAAATGTTTAAGGCAATGGATATGCTAATTACCATGATTTGATCATTATACCATGTAAAATGTACTGAAACATCACACTGTACCTCATAAATATGTACAATTTGTTATGTATACATTAAAATTTTGATTATAAGAAAAAATAAACTTCAAATGTAAGAAAACAACCCAACTTTTAAAAAATGGGCAAAATATGTGAACAGATACTTAACTAATAAAGATTTGCAACTGACAAGCAAATGAAAAGAGGGCCATCATAACTGGCTATTAGAGAAATGCAGATTCAAACTACAATAAGAAACCACTAGATACCTATT